>NC_091007.1:10000000-11250000 GCF_041146395.1 Eulemur rufifrons
CATTTTTACTACTTGTACTCCATTTCTATAGGTAATCAAGAGTTGATTACATATCAGAGTAAGATATTAATATGATACATAAGTTTAATGAAATTTTTGGCTTTTATTTGGAATGTTAGGTTATCATTACTTGAATTTGTTTCTTAAGTCAATGTGATTTTTCTGTGTAAATTATCTTATTTTTCAAAATGGAAATATCTTTTTTGGATTTTAAAAGTAAAATATGCTTAGAAAGAAAAGACAAGTCTATAAAGTAAAAATATTACTGAGATTTCTATACTATTTTGCCAAAGGCATTCATGTTTTGTGAGACATTTATAAACATAAATTAAGTAGGTAACAACGTGATTAACATATAAAATTTAGTCACTTAAAGTGCAAGTGACTCATCTGAAATTAAAGACTACAATTAATTATTTTGGAAATAAACTTCGGTGGCAGATGTTTTTAGTTTTGCTGGATGATAATTTAATCATCAGACTTAAAGCCAGTGTATCTATTTCTTTTATTGTTTGCTGACAGCATTTGGCATAACCCAGGGTTATGGTAGGAAAAACTGTAGCAGAAAAAAACAGAGGACCAGAGGACCATTGCTTTATTCTAGCATCCAAAAAATTAAAAACTTATAGAATTAAGGGGAATAGATATATTAGATTCTGCTAATTGGCTCTCTTATGTGCTTGCATGAGCAGATAGCTGCTAACGGTAGTCCCAAACTCTGGCAGTTACTTGGCAGGAAGAAGTCCTTAAACCTCACTGAGGATCAGTCTGACGCATACTTTAATGTTTGGCTAGGCTTTTTTCCTGGAACCACAATATATACTTCCACAGAAGGACAGGTTTTGCACATATCCTCCCACCGTAATTTAATCACATTGTTTAGCAGAAAAAATTTTATCCAGTTTTCCAAAGGAAACAAAGTTCGTTTGGATTACTGCTTATTGAATAGAATACAATAAAGCAAAACACGAAGATGTAGATGGTGGGATAAAATAAGCTCGCTCACGGGTGGGCGACTTGCTCCCACACAGCGGCTTTCCCATGTTCCTCAGCCCAGTTGGTGCCTCTGAACTGTTATTCAGAAAAGTAATAATGGATTCCTTACTCTTAAGATATTTAATTATTTTCAATAAGTGGGACTGTCATAATCTGAATTGCATTTTCTTTTGTATTTCAAGGATATGGAATATTATCTTGTAAAATGGAAAGGATGGCCAGATTCTACACGTACTTGGGAACCTTTACAAAATCTCAAGTGCCCATTACTGCTTCAGCAATTCTCTAACGACAAGCATAATTATTTATCTCAGGTAAAGAAAGGCAAAGCAATAATTCCAAAAGACAATAACAAAACTCTGAAACCTGCGGTTGCTGAGTACATTGTGAAGAAGGCTAAACAAAGGATAGCTCTGCAGAGATGGCAGGATGAACTCAACAGAAGAAAGAATCATAAAGGAATGATACTTGTTGAAAATACTGTTGACTTAGAGGGCCCACCTTCAGACTTCTACTACATTAACGAATATAAACCAGCTCCTGGAATCAGCTTAGTTAACGAAGCTACATGTGGTTGTTCGTGCACGGATTGCTTCTTTGACAAATGTTGTCCTGCTGAAGCTGGAGTTCTTTTGGCTTATAACAAAAACCAACAAATTAAAATCCCGCCTGGCACCCCCATCTATGAATGCAACTCAAGGTGTCAATGTGGACCTGATTGTCCCAATAGGATTGTACAAAAAGGCACACAATATTCACTTTGCATCTTTCGAACTAGCAATGGCCGTGGCTGGGGTGTAAAAACCCTCGTGAAGATTAAAAGAATGAGTTTTGTCATGGAATATGTTGGAGAGGTACGTTTAACTTACACAGCAAATAATGTGCATGTAAGGTTTATGCTTTTGAAAAGTTGCCTTTTTACCTGAATAACATAAATATTTGGCACATTTTGGTATCATCTGCAGATATGTAGAAAGTTATTTTCAAGTTTAGGAGAAGGGTTCACTGGCATAATTAGAAATAAACTTATGAATAAAAAATAGATAATGGCAAATTAAATCGATACAGTCATCGTTCAGCAAACACTCATTCATGGTTATTGAAGCTAGCATTTAAAAATTTTTAAATATGACAGTTTTTATACAAAAGTCCTAAGAAGAAAACCAGATCACATGCTGACTTTGAAACTGTAAAGTTGTTCGTTCATTTGGCCAAGTATGGTTAAGTATAGTTGGCAAAACCCTATTTCGTATCAATATGAAAGATACTATGGGGTAGGCCAATGCTTTACAAGCAAGTATTGTAAACTATACATACAAGCATTTATTGCATCGATAAGAAAATCAGACTGTATCAGTAACTCAAGATACTTTGAACTGTAAAGACCATTCTCTGAATGACCAAATACTAGGAAACTTACTTGTATACAAATCATACTTATATAAATGTAAAAACTAGTATTTACCGCGTGCCACTTACTGTTCTAAGCATTTTATGTATTAACTCACTCCCTAATGCTCTCCACAACTCTAAGAGGTAGTACTGTTATCTCTGTCATTATAGATGAAGAAACTGAGGCACAGAGAAATCGAGCAACTTGCCCAAGGTCACATAGGAGTAAGGAAGAGCCCGGGTTCAAAACTACAGAATCTCCCCAGTAGACTAGCAGTTGAAAGAAAAAAACATGAGTTATATATTTAAAAAATAATTAAAAAAATAAAAAAAGACAAAATTCCAAAATCATGTTCTTCACCACTGCACTGCACTGCCTCAAACTGAAGGGTGGGTTAAGCTGTGACTAGAAAGATGTGTGTGTGGCTGCCTATCTGGGGTTGTCAAATCTGATTTTTTTTTAAATTAGTTGAAATTGGATCACCTATAGTTATCTGTATTCATCTAGAATTCTGAAATTAAATGAGATCCCTCTCTTGATCCTTACACTTTTAGACAATGGCAGATTATTATAAATCATTTCAGGATTCTAGATCTTGTACAATCAATGTACATCAAATTATCTTTTTTAACTTGTGAATGAGTACAGCAGCCAAGTTCGATCGGTGACATGAATCACTTTAGATGTTTTTGGTTTCTTGAGCTGAGCTTGTGACAAAGCTGTGTTCTTAAGAACAGAAATATAGATGATGGTTTTGAACTTATAGAATTTCATGAAAACAGCCTGTTCCACAAAACAAAACAAAACAAAACTTTCCACATGGTTGACTACAGATTTAGCATATCTTCTCCCCTGTATTCTTAACAAATTTCCATTTGTAACTGCACATAGATTAGTTATAGGGAAAATATGCTTTTCGAGGATATATACTTGCAAATGTAGTCCTTAACATTCAGTTGTGCCCTATAGAGAGCTCCTGTTGTAAAGCTTTTCGAACATACTAATTATAATGAAAGTAGTGCAATATTTCAACTTGTTAATTGTCTCAAATCCTATTTAAAAAGTCATAAATCTTTTGCGTCATCATTTTTCCTCCTTTTTTTTTCCCTACTTCTTTCCATCTGGCTCTTTCTTTATGTGAATATTTGTTTTGATGACACTTGAATCTCTCACTTTTTAAACGCTTGTAGGCATTCATATATTAATAAATTTATGGATGAAGATTTCTTCAGTTCAGCAATAGATACATAATATACTATAGTTTTTTCTGTTTAGGTAATCACAAGTGAAGAAGCTGAAAGACGGGGGCAGTTATATGACAACAAAGGAATCACATATCTCTTTGATCTGGACTATGAATCTGATGAATTCACAGTGGATGCAGCTCGATTTGGAAATGTGTCTCATTTTGTGAATCACAGTGTAAGAAGAAATACTTAAACTGTACACGAGACTAATAATTCAGCTTAGTACTGTTTTTAATGTTTTTCCATAGTTTGAAAAATAATCATCTTTAAACTACATAAGCTTTTAACATTTCCAAAGTCCATAGTTTAATATGAGGGCCCCTTCTGTTAAGTCATGGTGTTATTGCTATATTAGGAAAATAAACATTAAGTTACCTTCCCAATACCATGTATTTTGTAAGAGTCTTTACATACGTTATTACATTTAAACTTTCCAGTAACTTTATAAGATAGGTATTCATATCAGAGGAGGAAATTGATGAGCAGAGCAGTTAAGAGGTAATATGTTTAAGAATCACACACAACTACATAGGTGTCTTACAGAGGTTAACACAACTAAATTTTAGGGTGTACAACTAAAGATAAATGTATTTGCTTAACATGTTAACATTTTTTATAAAATTTAAAGACTTACAGAGTATTGAAGTATTTGGGGCTATTTTTCTAAATTATGAATTAGTATTTTTCCTTAATTTTTATTTAGTGTTTGAAAGAACTTAGAATACAGCTGGACTTAACTCCAAAATCTTAGACTCTATAAAAATTATTTCCAAAATAAGGAAGTTAATAATTTTGGGGTACTTGCTGAGTACCAGGTGTAGATAATATAACATTAGGTTTGCGAGGTTGACATTATCTCCATTTTATAGAGATTTTATGGATAACGAGGAAAATATGTTTCAGAGAGTTATTTAGATGACCACATAAGGAGGTAGACCGTGTTAAACTTCTGATGGATTTCATACCAAGAAATTAATGTACGATTGGCAGTAAAATGACAGAGACCTCCTGACTCCCTTGTGAATTTTCTGATTTACTTAAACTTTCACCTTAAGGAATTTATTTCTTGGTGATAAATTTGAGATATTCTCAATACAGATATATTCCATCCAAGGACAATTAAACACTTTTTTTTGATTCTTAGTATGTTTCACTAGATCTCTCTTCTTACATATTCCGTAGGTTAATACAGTATTCTAAAAATACTGAACAAAAGTTAAGGTGATGGAACTCTATGCAATATGAAATTTGAGTTCTACCGTGCTGATTTGACTTTTTAAATATAGTTATTCTAGTTCTTTATATGACCTACTGAAACAGAGGTGAAATGATAATGTTATGTGGGATTTGCGTTGAAATTCTCAAGGCAAAAAAGTTGAGTGAAGATTGGCAAACTTGTTGAAGCTGCTTAGTGGATACATGTGGATTTATTATGTCATTTTCTCTACTTTTATGTATGTGTAAGTTTTTTTTGTTTTGTTTTTTTTTGTTTTTGAGACAGAGTCTCTCTCTGTCACCTGGGCTATAGTGCCATGGCATCAGCCTAGCTCACAGCAACCTCAAACTCCTGGGCTCAAGCGATCCCTCTGCCTCAGTCTCAGGCACTCACCACCACGCCCAGCTGATTTTTCTATTTTTTAGTAGAGACGGGGGTCTTCCTTTTGCTCAGGCTGGTCTCCAACTCCTGACCTCAAGCCATCCTCCCGGCTTGGCCTCCCAGAATGCTAGAATTACAGGTGTGAGCCACTGCACCTGACCTAAAATTTTTCATAAGTAAAAAAATGTGCATGCCTCAAAGACCTCTAAACAATAAGCAACTTATTTTCCAGTGGAACTTAAAAAACATACTCTGGGAAAGTAAAAATTTTATATGGCAGGTAGAAGAGCTCATTCACATCATTTTTTACTTAAATGGGTTCTAATGTTCCTTTTTAGTGTGACCCAAATCTTCAGGTGTTCAATGTTTTCATTGATAACCTCGATACTCGTCTTCCCCGAATAGCATTGTTTTCCACGAGAACCATAAATGCTGGAGAAGAGCTGACTTTTGATTATCAAATGAAAGGTATGGTTTTCAAGTACAGTTTCATTGGTGTTAGTGTCAGTAGGAAGAATCAAATAAGATAGGAAAAGACCTTAGATCATCTGAACCAAACTAATATTAAAGGTGGAAAAAATCGAGGCTCTAAGTTTGTGATCTTAGCTTAAGGTCCGAAGCTAATCTGACAGCTAATGCTGGAACCCAGCTCTGCCTGACCGTGGACTGAGGAATGGTCTTTCATCTACGTCACATTGCCTCTTGATTTTTTTCAGAACTTCCATTTTGGAAGCTGATTTATTATAACATCTTTTTTCAATACTATACTACTTGTATAAAAAAAAAAAAATCTAAGCTTACATTTCTGAATATTTACTAAGATATTAAAAAGATTGAAAATGTAATTTAAATCACATGAATTCCATTCCTACTTGAATCTGGCTTTTAAAAAACATTTAATTCTCTTTGCTTTTATTGTCACAATATAGATGTTTTCTTTCTTTTGTTTTTTAAAGAATGATGCCCATTACCTATTGTTACTGCTTGACCTCACTTTAAGTGCTCTTATGTAATACATGAAATGAATGATTGGATTTTCCCAGAAAGTGTCGTTTCAGAAATCCATATTCACAAATACAGGCTAATAAACATAAATTTTACCTGTTCTTAGCCCATACCATCCTTTCAGGATAATCCATCATGATTTGTCTCTGATACTCACATTTATTTATAAATACAAGGGAACTTACATCTCTTTGGGAGTTAACTTACTCTAACAGTTTTGAATACATCAGTACCCTTGCTAGCTACTTTAATAGAGATTTAGAAATTCATTCTAAATTGTCTTAACTCTCTTTCTCCTTTATTTCTTTTTCTGTGTATTCAGGTTCTGGAGATATATCTTCAGATTCTATTGACCACAGCCCAGCCAAAAAGAGGGTCAGAACTGTATGTAAATGTGGAGCTGTGACTTGCAGAGGTTACCTCAACTGAATTTTCAGGAAATAGAAATGATGATAACTGTAGTTTTTCTGATGTTAACATTTTTAAAAAAATGAATATTTGGGACTCTTTTTTTCATATCAGCAAGATTATACCTTTGTTAATTTATAATTCATGTTTCAACACAGTTGCCAAATGTATTACCGATGCTTCTAAAGAGAGCGCCAGTGGGCCACATAGACTGACTTGAAGTCTACATGTGTAGTGCTTAGAGACCAAACATGGAAGGCAAACTATTTACGGGTCAGCATATGCTGGACTAAAGTCCATGTGAATAGAAAAATGCCTTCTTCAGTATTTGAAGAGTGTTGAACTGATAATGTAGCAGTTGCTGAGATCAGAAATTCGACTTGCCATATATACGCCCCAGAGTTGGAGAAATAGAGTTAATTCAGTTTGGGGAAACATGTAAGTTCTGTTTTTGTTATTACATTGTCATTCCTGTTTAATACTCACTGTATTTGAGACAAATAGGTGATACTGAATTTTATACTCTATTTTCTACTTTTTCATTAAAACATTGGCATCTTAATGATACAGAAATTGAAGGTATAAAATTCAGTGTAAAAAAATTTCAGCTTGATTTCATATTTTGAAGCAAATTAGACCCTTATGAGGGGTGTATGCCTGAACTTGTAATCCTTAAAAGATTTTTTAATCCTATGGAAGAAAAATCTCCTAAAAGTCTGGAATGGCTGGACATGATGCTGCTTTGAAAGGGCAGGACAGTGGGACCAGGAAGGTTTGGGGGAGGACCAGGCAGAGGAAATGGAGCACTTTAAGGGCACCTCTTAGTAATGTGAATTAGGAGATCCATGTTGAGTACTTGCGGTCTAAACTGTAAAACAGGATGCCTGGGGAGAGCAGCTGTACCCAATGATAATTAATGTGCATTAATAGTACATCTTTTCAATTTGAGGCAGTTTTAACATTTCCACCAAATTATTTTTATATTTCCTGCAGGCTGTTCTTAAAAATTAATCTATATTTGGAATTGATACTTGTTTTATACATGAATTTTTTAAATGGGATAAAGCTAAACTTGACCAAAGCGTGTGCCTGAATTTTGAGACCTTTTATTAGTTGACCTATGAAAACTGATGAATATAGTAGTTTTGGGGGTTGTGTTTTTTTTTGTTCTTTGGGTTCTTTTCCCCTGGCATGGTACAAAAACCTCAATCAGGAAAAACCGTTTTCATCTCTAATTCTAGGATTTCCAGTCATGGCGTCCAATGATGTGAAGGTAAATGGAGCAATAAATGTAGCTTTCAGTATTCCTGAGTACGTTCTACCTAAGCTCACTGCTCTAGGCTTTCATGGCCTGAAATAAGCTGAGATAAAAACTGAACTGACTTCAAGAATGTGGCACTTCAAATCTTAATCCTTCCTCTTTTTTGGGAGAAGCCATCCTTTATTATTCATTATCTTGCCATCACATGACTTTGTTCTTTCATAATATAGGATAAATTGTTTACATGTCTGGAGCCTTACAGTATATCTGCTAACCAAAATTTGCAGAATGTATTAAGGAAAAATACACTTTTTAAATGGCATTTCTTGTGTTTTCTTTATGAAAAATTTGTCTCATAGTGTCAGTGGTGAGAAAGGGTCACAGGTTTGTATGTTGCCCCAGTGCCCAAGCTTGCTTTGAACTATGATTCTTGTGGGTTTAAAGATGTAAGTTTTTAAAGTCAGTGTTTTACTGTCTAGTTATCTGATCTTGTTGACTTTTTGTGTTAAAAATAATGTAAAACTGGAGGGCAAAGGGAAAAAGACTATTTTCAGTAAACTTGTAGTTTTGTCCTTATTAATAGAAATTTAATGGGCTTTTGGGACCTGAAGTACTTATGTTACTTTCATTATTAAAAATCTGAACTTTGGTGAAGCTGAATATCTTTCCTACAAAAAGAAAAGCTGAACTTCAACAGTAAAATAGAAATTATGTAAATGAAGCTATTAAGGGCTTTAACAATTGCTAAACTATTCAGATTAGTTTCCTGAAAATGTCAGAATTTGTTCTCTCAATATAAAGCAAATATTCAGAGGTAATAGATCGTTTAAAATTGTAAATCCACCGTTCAAGTTGTATTAATACTAACATTTTCAGTATCTACATAAGAGAATTGTGATATATAATTAGTGATCTCAGGGTTTTTCCCCACATATCTCAAGTCTAGACTGCACTTATTTCTCTTTTAGCTCAACAGTTTTTCCTTAGCAAAATAAATTTAGTTTATCATTCGATGTTGTATTTACCATGGCTTAGCTTTGTTTGACTACTTTACAGTCATTTCCAGTAAGTCTTCCAAAAGGGCGGAAAAGTACTGATATACTCCTGATTACTTACAAGATTAAATGAAGGTATATATACAGTTCTTTTAAATGTTACTTTCTTTTTAAGAAAACTGGTCATCATGGTTCATGAATTTGAATATAAAGTACAAATGTACATTTAGTTAGTGTACTGTGAATGGATACTTCTCAAATTTTTTGAGCATTACTGGTCATCACATACTTAAACATCCTGTGCTAAATACTGCCTGGAAATGCAAAAGGATTTTTGAATGCAGAGCTAATATTCATTGAGCAAGCCCTTTATATATATTCATGTACTTCTCATGAATCTATGAGGTTGGTGCTGTCGTCCCTATATTACACCTAAGGTAACAGGCTTAGACTAGTTGGGTAACATTTACATGCCCAAGAGCACCCAGGTAATAGGCCATAAACCATATTTGAAAAATATATAACTTTCAACTTCAAGCAAACTTTTTAAAAAATCAATTTCTGCTATGTAAACATTTGAGTCCTAGGACTCCTCCCTTAAGGCAAATGTGGCTAGCTCTTGGGTTTCTTCTGTGATATAGCTTGGCATTTTGAAACTATTTTTCTTCACATTTCCTTTTATAATTTACAGGGGGTTTTGTTTGTTTTTGTTTTTTGAGACAGGGTCTTGCTCCATCACCTAGGCTGGAGCACAGTAACATGATCGTAGTTCTCTGCAGCCTCAAACTCCTGGGCTCAAGCGATCCTCCTGCCTCAGCCTCCCGCGTAGCTGGGAACCACAGGTGCGTGCCACCAAGTCCGGCTCATTTTTCTTTCATTTTTTGTAGACACAGGGTCTTGAACTCCTGGCCTCAAGCAGTTCCCCTGCCTCAGCCTCCCAAAGTATAGGGATGGATTATAGGCCTGAGCTATGGCACCTGGCCTATAATTTATAGTTTTTAAAGTAAAACTCAAGTGGCCACTACAATTAATCCTGGCCATTTTTTAATGCTCTTTTTGAGAAGCATCATAGCATGGCGGTTAAGAGTATGGACTCTGAAGCCAATTTAAATTGCCTGTGTTTGAATCCTCACTTTGCCCCTTACTAGCTATGTGAACTAACCTCTGTGCCTTAGCCTCCTCATTTGTACATGGGGATAAGAAATGTATCTACCTCAAAGGATGGCTGTGAGGATCAACACAGGTAACATAATGTGTGAAAAACTTCAGAGCATTATTAGAGGAAGCACCATATATGAGTATTAGCTATTGTAACTGTGTACTCTAAACCTTTGCTTTAAAATGTCTGGTGATCACTATAAGTTTGTTGATCAGAGTCTGTTCTGGTGCTGTTAGCCCTTAAATTCATTCAGCCAGCATTTATGATGCCAGACTCGCGCATAAAACAATGAGAATGTGGAGTGTGTAATACTACTAAATTGATAGTCTGATTATAAAATGCTAGGAATATATTCAGAAGAATGTTTATGGGCATTTTTTGAACAGCCACTTTGGATCATAAGGTACAATGGTGAAACTGAGTCTTAGGTATCAGTGACTGTGTACAGTTACATATACACTGAGTCCTATTATCCTAATTAGTCTAGTGGGTCCAATACTTCTTTTTGGTTAAATTACCATGTAGCATGGTGATAATGCATATCATTTAATCTGCAAATTTTTTTGAGATTCTGTTTAAACTTGTTTTAAGTGATTTCTGCTTCCTTAGTCTATGAAACGTCAGCATACCAAAGCATGAATATAGTTAAAACTTTATTAAATCCATATACGTAACAAAAGCATAACCTATTGATGGACTCTGAGGAAGGTGAATGACACAGAACACACACATACTTTTAGCCATTTAATTCTAAAGCATTTTCTTTTACATCCTAGTTATCTAGTTTTAATTTTACCTTTGTATTCACATCAAGGTTCTTAAGTGATGTAACATCTTTGGAAATAAGGTACCTATTTTTGCTATAGCCATCAGTTTATTATAATAGATCCAAGTTTAGTCTTTCAATTTAAATGTTTTTATGACCTCAGATCTGGTCAATCTTGATCAATGTTCCATGTACACTTGAAGAGATGTATTCTGCTGTTTTGGGGTGGAGAGTTATATAAATGTCAACTCAATCCGGTTGGCTAATGGTGACATTCTGATTTGCTGTGTATACGCTATTTCTCTTATTAAGAAAGGGATGTTAAAGTCCCTAACTATAACTGTGCATTAGTTTGTCTCTTTCTCCTTTCAGTTTTTGCTCCAACGAAGCTATTGTCAGGTGCATACACATTTAGGATTCTTAGGTCATCTTGGTGAACTTGTCGTCTTGGTGAACAATCAATTAGGAAATTGATTCTTACTAATATAGCCACTCCACCTTTCATTTAATAGTGTTTCCATGGTCTTTTTTCCGTCCTTTCACTTTCCCCCTACCTCTGTCGTTTAAATTGAGTTTCCTGTAGACATCATATAGTTGGTTTGTTTTCCCCCTTTTTGAGATAGGGTCTCACTCTGTCACCCTAGGCTGGAGTGCAATGGCAATATCGTAACTCACTGTGGCCTGGGCTCGAGCGATCCTCCTGCCTCCCAAAATGCTGGGATTACAGGTGTGAGCCGTACACTCAGCCTTAAGTGTCTTTGCATGGAGGTGTCCAGACCATTTACATTTAATGTAATTATTATGTTTGGATTTAGTTCTATCTTAAGTGCTTTCCATGTTTTCCCTGTTTTTTGTTCCTCTCTTTCCCCTTCACTGCTGCCTTGTAGGTTATTTGAACATTTTAAAGTATGCCATTTTAATTTATCTATTGTGATATTGACTATTATCTCTTTGCAGAGCTTTTTTTAGTGGCTGCTCTAGGATGAAATGTTCTTAATTCTTAAGTATCTAACAGTGAGCATTTTCTTTTTTCAACTACTACACTCTCACCTGTTGCCAACTTCTCATATAAATATTGTAAATGCTCTCGTTTAGGTAGCTCAGCTTCTGGAGTTGCAGGAATTTCAAAGTCAGAGGAGCTCTGTGAATCTGCATTTGTGCCAAGATTTAGCAGACTTTTTTCCTCAGGTGTATGTTCCCTACCAGTTAGCGTGGTTGGTTCTCCAACAGTAGGAACTACAGTTACATCTTGATCTCTGCTTTTCAAATCAGAGTGAGTATCCTTTGGGCAAAGTACAGTCTGTTCCAAGTGAGAGGCAGCAACAGTTTCTTTGATTCTTGGTCTACAGCCAGCTTTGTTCAAAGAGGTAACATCCCCACCGTTTTTCTCTTGGGAGGATAACAAAACAGTATCAGATTGGCTGTCCCAGCCTTGACTTCCCTGTTCTGTTATGTGTGTTGACTGAGAAGAATTCTGCGAGGAGATATGGGTTGAGTCTCCGTCAGAGTCACTGAAAAGCTTTGGTGACAGAGACCCCCCTGCCTCTGTAGAGGAAGGGCAGTTTTCCAAACTCTCATCTGTGACTTCATCAGTTCTTTTAAAGAATACTTCCCACTGCGGTACCTCCCCGTCAGCCTTTTGCTGGGGAGGTGTTACAGGGCTCAGATTTTCTTGCCGGGAAGCTGGGATGTCTAATTCTTCTTCACTTTCACTGTTGGATTCTTCACAATCTACAAAGTTTGCCACAAGAGAGCTTTGCATACTCTCTGCTTTGTGGCACCCTGTGCTTTGTCTCAGTTTTCCAGGCTCGTTTTCTGATACTGCAGTCGTTGAAAATACCTCAGGGTGAACAGTTTGCGGGTTTGGAGCCTTGTGCCTTAAAGGTACTGGCAGAGGGTCATCAAAGAGATCATCATCTTCTTCCTCTGTGGAACAAACAAAACAATTTTATAGGAAACAAGGCAAAGGGAGCCACTTTGTGCTTTTCATAAAAATCCAATTTGTAGCATTTACCTATGCTTTTAAGTCTTAGAATTGCAAAGAATACAGAGGTCATTCTTCTTCAAAGAGTAATTAATGCTTGGGATACTCTGAATAATTTAACTACCATCCTTCAACTTTTGATAATGCCAGACTATCAGTTGAGGCTAGAGAGCAGTCATTCTCAAACCTGGCTGATCATTACACAATCACACGAAGAGCTTTTTAAAAAATACAGCTTTGTGTATCTCATTCCAGACCTACTGAAGCCCTGAAGAAAGTAGGGCTAAATGATTTGATTTAAGTTCTGCAGCTGATTCTGTTCTTCAGCCTGGTTTGCAAAACAACCAAAAGAGGTTTGCAAACCCTGTGTGCTCTGCAAATAATAGATGCCCAGTGGGTTGACTGATTTAATAAAAAGACAGTTGATTTTTTTTTCCCTAAGGTTTTTCCTCTATGAACATTTTAGTGATACTGCACAAGGCTGTGATAGATTCCAGGGAACACATACAGGTTAAATGCACTTTAACCAAAATGCTGAGTAAGCCATATTCAGTGTCAAGAACTAAAAGTCAACAAAGTTCACTTTCCTGATTTTTAAGCATGTTCATGCTCTATCAATAAACAGTAAGCCCAGTCCACTTAAATTCTTAAAATGAAGAAATCTGTACTTGGAGAATAAAATTCTCATAAATGAATACATGAAATTTCCATAAAGTAAAACGTCAAGGCATGGAATTGAGGGGAAAACAAATATTTTCCTGCCTTCTAGACTGCTGTGGATGGCAACTTACTGTCTACTGCAAAATCTGGTGTTAACTTACAATAACATACTTCTTTCCCAGAGATGAAGGATGTGGCTGAACACTGCATTTGTTTAAAAGCCACTAAAATAACAGACATAGATACCATCATCTAGCTCCCACTTAACCGGTGAGGAGATAGGCCAGAGAGGTAGTAGGCCAGTGCATAGACCCCACCTTGTTCTTAAAGTCCAGTGTTCTGTTATGGTTTGTAATTGGTCCTGCCCTTCATTCTTAAAGGGCTTCCAGTGACTGAAATGTCTAGCTACTGTATCTGCAGTCATCCTAGTCTCCAGGACATGGCTTAAGCCATGGATTATATGTTTGTTCTAGCTCCTCCACTGGTATGCCCAAGTTATGTCTAAGTTAGTGACTATTCCGTACCAGTGTCGTGGTGCGTCTCAACTGTACAGTCCTTCCTCTGTCATCTCGTGTGTACTGAAAAAACAAAGTCTCTAATACTCTTGGGAAACTTTTCCATTTTCATAATGTTAAGGCATATAACTCTGGGAAAATTTCACAATAAATAGAGAAGTGTCAAAATCCTTGAGAGTTTACACCAACTGATAATAAAAACACCTAAACTCAATGAAAAAAGGGACAAATGTCATGAATAATTCCTAGATACTTTCGACCATCGTGCATTGTTGTTTATAAAAATCATACTGAAAAAGCAATTTGGGGATATGTATGAAGCACCTTAATTTCTACAGTCTAACCCAACAACAGTAAGATGTGAAACAGACTTACATACGATGTTGTTGATCACATTTATAAAACTGAAAAGTTCTAAATAACCTAACCTAAATGTATGACAAAGAATATACCATTATACAGTCGTCATGAAAAATATGCAACCATTAAATTGACATCTTTGAACAAAAATTTTCTAATAAAATGTTTGAAGTGAAAAAAAAATACATACATACATGTGTATATATAAAAATGATCTAAGCTGCTTTTCAGCCTGTATGCACCTATATAGTCTTACAGGTGTTACGTTACTGAAATACTTTTGCCCTTGCCTTGTGCCAGGTGTCTTCCTGTCGCCCACTACCCTGGGCCCTGTCCTAAGGGACTCAGCTGTCCTCAGTCCAACCCAAAGAGCTTTGTACTACAGAATTTCAGGACATTGCTCTAGCACTACAGTTACTATTGTTCTTGTTGATTGGTGCCTATTTAATGTTGCTTTTAAAACATTTTCAATATCACTCCAAGTTTTGTGAATATTTATATAAAGAGAAAAAAAGGAAATACATTAAAATGCTTATCAAAATAATTTGGACTTGTGTGGTTCTACATAACTTTCTATTTTCTCAATTATCTACTGCGAGTATATACTATTGTAAGAGGAACAAAACCAGTAATTTTATAAAAGTGGTCTCTAAGTAAAATTATAATAGTGGTAAACTATTTAATTATGTAAAGATAAAACATCAGAGTACAAAAAGTTTCTTAAAAGAGGCTAACAGGAAGAACTTCTGGATTTGCCTCCCAGATGCTGAGACAAGAACACAAATCTTAAAGCAGCTGATTTAACACGAGTACTTTAGCAGTGACTTGGATCAACATAACATTTTAAGAACTAAAGGACGTGAAAGACTGGTCAACAAGTTTGTAGAGATCGCCAGAGATTTCAAAGCATACTCACAGGACAGAGTACTAATTGTAAAGGCAATGACAGACCTGGACTAAAATATTATGATGACACCTGTTGCTTACAAAGTACATCTAAACATCCAAAGAAAGTAACATTAAAGGGCTGTTTAAAGATCTGTGCCTATACAAATATAAGAAAAGCTATCACAATTATTGCTATACTACACACATTAGTAAGGAATAAAAAGCCTAAGGAGTCAAGAAGCAACAAAATCAAAGCTAAGAAAAATGGAAATGAGCATCAATTCAAAAAAAAACTTAAACCCGTGGACTGATTCAAAAAGACGTTTCATCAAGAACAAGTGTGGATTGGGTAGATGCATAATAGGCACAAAAGTGTAAAGAAAGGTAAGACTTGCGCTTTCGGGTAAGATGGAGTAACAGGAACTATATTTAACCTCCCACCTGAAACAACTAAAAACCAAACTGATAAACGGTGGCTCTCAAGAAACTGGACGCCAGGCAATAAAGGACAACAACGTGTGAGAAATGGGAAACAGACTGGCCCTGTGATTGCCCAGCTCGCTGCCTGGTGACCGATTCCAGTCAGGGAGGGGACGTCCCTGACTTGAAATGGAACTGGGAGTCTGAGGTCAAGGTGGCTGGAGTTCACAGAGCAGAGGGCCAGAGAGGAGAGCGCTGCAAGGAGAGGACGCTGAAGAGCTGCAGGGGGCCCCTAAGTGTGCAGCACCTGAGCAGCACGTGCTGGGGAGGAAACGACCTGGAACCAGGGAAAGGATCACTCAGAAGAGGGAAAAACCTTACAATCATGGGCATTTGTAAGAGAAACAAGAAGGCCCTTGCCTCAGTAGCACGGAAAGTGAACCGTAGACTAAATGCTGCTCTGGTCCTGCCTAACAAAGATAAAAAGACACAGAAGGATCAAACTATACACATGTCGATCACGTGCCAAAACAAAGCCCAAGGATATTTTTTATTATTTAAAAAAAATTGTCAGCCCTATACCTGAGAACAATACAGAATATTTTTAAGAATCCAAAATTATGCAGGACCTCACAAACGTCAACAGGTGAAATGGATCAGCAAATTTAAGAATCTCCATGCAGTGGACAACTCGCCAATAAAAAAGAATGAATTATTGGTACATGCAACAACATGAATGCATCTCCAGGGTGCTGAGTGATACAGACTAATCCGTAGTGACAGAAGGCAGATCAGTGGCTGGTTGCCTTGGCAGGGACAGGGTGGAATTACAAAGGAGCCTAAGGAAACTCGAGGGTGATGGATAGTTTTAGTATCTTACTTAGAGTCATGGTTTCTCAAATGTATGCACATGTAAAAACGTATCAAATCATACACCTTAACCACGTGTGATTTGTAATCTATCAATTATACCTCAGTAAAGCTGTTTTTAAGAAAACTAAATTTGTAAAGATAAGAAACTATATTACAAGATAGAGTTAACATTTGAAATTAATGGAACTTTTCTAGAACTTTTTAATTAGTGACACAAAAAGGTGTTTTCTTTCAGACACCAGTAATAGGCTTGCTGTATGAGTCCTGGAATTGACATCTAAATGTTTTCAAATTACATTCTAACCAGAAATGCAGAGGCAGAGATGGGAGAGACAGACCTAGATTAGAATCTCAGCCCATCACTTACTTCCTGCTAGACCCTGGGGGCTTTCCTTGACTCTCTAAACTTCAGTTTCCTCATTGATAAAATTGGGATAGTACCCCCTCATAAATTTGTTTAGAGGTTTAGCTTTAACATGTATAAAGGACCTAGCACGATACCTGCCACATAGCAGGTGTTCAATAAATAGTCTCATTATTATCTAGTGTGTTTTGGCCACGTATTCAGTGTATGGCACACGTAGCTGGCTCTCCACCAAAGGAATGGAAATCAAGAACCCTAACTATTAAATCTGGCTGCTGTAAGCTCCAGCGCTTTGCCCAGAATCTAAAGTTCTGATTTCTACTTCAGAGCTTCCCTCTGTCCTTCACTGAAAAACGAAAGTAACAATAAATGAAGGTAGAAAAAGTATAGAGAAAATCCATTTGTATAAACACTACTGATCGATGTGATCAGAAATGATGACTAGAAAAGTCTCCTATTAGCATTTACTAGTGTCCCAAGCAAGTGCTCGAGGCTAACAATGTTGCCTGTCTTTATGGCCTATTCAAGTCTTAGAGCATATTCCAGAACGCTGAGACCACCACACAATACACGGTTTTCACCACACGGATAGCCAATGCCTGGTTTCACAGGCTGAAGACAGGAAACCAAAGCACGTCCCGAGACCATGGGACAAGTCTGAGCTACATGGGTCCCAGGTCCACTCTGCCCAAGGCCACTTCCACCAGACCAGAGCACGCGGGAAAGCAGTCCCTGCCGGGAGCTCAAACCCCTGAACCCAGGACCGTTCTTACCTGAGTCTCGGTCGAGCGTTCTAGCTTTCTTCAGTTTTCCCAGCGGTTTGTACTTTGGCTCAGTGCTTTGGGAAGATCGGCATAAAGGCTTTAAGCTGAAATGAATGAGAATATTTGATTGTTCCTTCTGGGAAACCTACTGGGAGGTAAGTATCATGGATAGGGATTACAGAACCGTGACCTCAGGGGAAATCACACAACTACTTTGTGCAACTGAAAAGCAATGTTTAATCATTAAACATCACTTCATTATACTAAACTGGTAACTACAGGCACTTAAATACCACCTGGTAGATGTCTAGCTAATTGTTGGGGTGGAGGGAAACTCCTTCAGGAAACTAGAGCAAAATTTCCATCTTTGCTTTTACAGTACTAAAAAGCAGGTGCCTATCCTAAAAACCCAGTAAATAACACGGTGACATCTTCTGGCATTCGGGGAATACAGTGTAGCTCGTTTCCCCTTCCCAGTTTAATGGGCTTTACTTATGTCTTGCAAGAATCTCACAGATTTGATCTCTTTGTTCTAGATCCTTAGGCTGAAAGCTAAGACTCGGTAGAGATAAAATAGAAAAGGACACAGAAGTAAGATTTGAAGGTGTCCTGCCCCTTTTTGAGGGCCTCGTTAACTGCCTACTTCTCCCAGATTCCCAGAAGCCGTTAGGATGATCTATTAACACTACACACTTGAACAGAGCCATTAAGCTCCCAGCCTGAAACATGTACAGCCACACCCACTGTATGTCCCACCCCTGTCCTCAGGTCCACCCGGGTTTTCTGGATCATCCCCCTGGCCAACCCCACCCCGCAAGGACCTCTGCCCTTGTCACCGCCTCTCTCCGCAGTCATTTCAGCTATTCTTGGGTAACTTTTTAAAGTGAGGTCATCCTTCTCCACCTACCTACAGAAGAACCGCCCGATGGAAATGCGAGATGGGAGTATGCATTTTAACAAGCTCCCATGGGACGCTTGAGCACATTCAAGTTTGTGTGTGTTCAACTTTAGCTCACACTGAAGTCTCAGCTATTTTAAGATCAAGCCTCTAAACTTTGCTGCCTCCAATTACCATCTTGTCCTTAACTTTCCCTTCACTGTCAGGCTTTTTAAAAGATGTTCTGTCAGCATTCTCCATTTCTTCACTTTTTACCCATTTCTCAAATACCTGAAAAATGGCTTTTACCTCGACAGTCTACTGAAATTTCTCTCACTGAGCTCGCACGTGTAACATATATTGTCGTCCCTATATTGTTTGTCTTCTCAAGAGTCTGATGTCGACACCCTCTACTCCCTTTCTCTGCTCTCGTCCCACTCTGGGCCACCCTGTCGCCATCTCTTCCCAGTGCTGCCTCCCCCACCCCTTGGACGTGCTGCCCAGGGTTCTGGCCACCGCTTTGTGGTCCCTCCTCACGCCCTCCTGGTGATTTCCCGTGTCCTCATGGTTTCAGTTGTCACTGCACTGCCACCTCCACATCTGTATCTCCCACCCAGACCTCTGTCCAGGGCTCCTGAATCCTCTTTTCCATCAACTTTTGCTAGCTTGGGTCCTGTATGTCCTCATCAGGGTCTCGGGTAGATTCCCCGACACCAGGCCTGGTTCCTTCCTGCACCCACAGCAGCTTGTGCACAGTGGATACTGTGCCTTCCTGTGCACCTGGCTTCCCCACCAGGCTGGAGGTCTGCTAGGGCAGGATGTACCTTAGTCAGCCCGGCTCCCTACCACATAGCTGGCTCTACAGAAATCTTTAATGAATGCATGAGTGAAACTCCAAGAAGAGAAGAAACAGTAATACTGTAGTAAAAGACATCCATTATACTGTTTCACCTCTCCTTTGACTTCCACTTATCCCTTAAATAGATAACCTTTAACTGACCACCTACTTGGCGCTGTGCTAGGCGCATTTCATATATTATCTCCAAATCTCTAAGAAACCCAACAAGGAGGCAGAAATATTCCTGTTTTTTTGATTGGAAATGACTAGCTCAGAAGGGTGATCTGACCAAGATCACACTGCTAGTAAACGGTGGAGCTGGGATGCCATCCAGGACAAACTGACGACATTACCTGTACCTTCTGCCACACTTAACTACAGTAAACACCCCATGAAAAAATGGCAATGAATAGGAATGGAGAAATGCCACAACATTCTAGCTTTGTAAACATTCAGGCAAAACTATCCTTTGTCACCCAGCTACAAACCACAAAGGGAGGCACTGAATTCCACAAACAGTAACTACTTACATTTCTATCACTTTATCCACAGTCGTGCCTACTGGAATGACATTTGGATATGCGTTCACAGGACAGATGTAGCTCAAGAAATCTTTAATCTGGAAGAAGGAAGACAAAATGGATCAACTGTCATCTCTATGATGAAAAACCAGGTGTGACAGGAGATAAAGGGAGGCCAGGTGTAGGAGAAACAGAAATCTCACGGCTTTGGTTTTCAACACTGGCTGCATGTGGGAATCACCTGGGGGCCTCTTGGGAAAAACAAATAGCCAGTGCCCAGGCCTCACTCCCAGAGATCCTTGGAGCGAATGCAGGCCTGGGAGTCAGTACATTTGAATGTCGCCAGTGACTCTCCTGCACAGTAAGAGCTGAGATCACTGATTAAATGAGGTTCAAAGATTCTTTATTTTTTTTAATATGATAGTTTCCTTGTCCAAGGTCAGTAGCCCATATTTAGCAAATCCCCTTTGAAGTGAGTGAGAATGTAGCTGAGTATTAACTGTAATACACACAAGAAAAAGTCTTAGAATTGCATTTCTTAGGCAGACGCAGTGGTGCACATCTATAATCTTAGCACTTTGGGAGGTCGAGGTGGGAGGATCACTTGAACTCGGAGTTTGAGGCCAGACTGGGCAACCTAGTGAGACCTTTTCTCTTTAAAAAAAAAAAAAAAATTGCATTTCTTTCCTCCTACAAATAATGAGCAATACCAAGAGAATTACATCTTCGAGTTTACTTAATTTGTTCTAACAGTGTATTCTCGTAGAGCAGAACACTATGCACTGGTTGCCAGTCCCGAGGAAGGAATCCAAACACTTCTGCCCATGACATCTTGGTGTTGGAGTCACCAAGGAAAGCAATGACATCAAGCACTGGATGGAAGAATGCTGTACTCACAGAGAACAGACAGAGCAAGGTCAGCTCCAAGTATCCATCGGTCACCCGTAGCCGGCATGGCAATCTGCCTACAGCACCCCTCCCCTGCCAAAAGGGAAGGGCTCCTCCTCCTCCCCCATAGTGTCTGCAATAAGGAAAGCAAGGGCGTGCCTGAGGGCCATTGACACACCATCTAAAGCAGAACAAAGGACCACACATTGAGTCCAAAAAACAGAGGAAGATATTTCTACACAAGGCAATAAGCTGGTTCAAGCTACGTGTGCTCTTTAACTCTTGGTAAGAAGTGCTCCAGGCCAAGGGCCATCCTTCTGTGGCCAGTGCACATGGGACTGCCTTTCCCAACAATTAACTCTAAACAGGCACAATTACATGCAACCATTTCACAAATACCTTGATTCTCTGCAAAGTTCAGAATGCTAAACAGAAGAACTGTCACTGATCCTCAAAACATCTCTACATCCCAGACGAACTTTGTCACTTACTATATAGATCTTGGCAAGTTACCTAACATCTCTACATCTTAGAGTCTTCATCTAAAAGTATAAATGAGATAACACACGTAAAGTGCTTAGCCCAGTCCCTGGCCCATGGTGAAACAGTCAATAAAATTATCCATTACACAGTTGACAACAACACAAAGATTTTTATTCCCTTCTGCAAACAGAAAGACAAACTAGGGCATAAAATGATTATTAGTGGCCAACTTTCCAAAGAAAAGACCAAATCAAAAGAGGCCGGAACCCAGGGATTACCATTAACTCTATATAAAAATAAGATGGCTACTTTAGTTATGATGGAGCAAGGCAGGAGGATCTGTTCTTTATTTTTCATAAGCAATTTCTTGTGTACCTTCAAATTAGGCAATGCAAAGAGAAACCATTACTTGCCTGCCCACTACTTATTTGGTTTGCACGATCAATTAGAGTTGAGGAAGGCAGAAATCTAAGACTCCTGAAGGGAACACGGATAAAGAGGGTTAGGTCAAGCCTATGCTAGAATCGATTCACGGCTTGTTCTCAGGGATGAAGTGGCCACAGGGAGAGGAGAGACACCCACTAGAGGAACACCCTCTCTCACTTGCACAAGTTGACTTCTGTCCTCAAATGCACTTAATACATTAACACGGTTGATTTCTCTTTATCCACAGTAGTTATGTTCTACAAAGTCACCACGACTCACTGAATTAGCAAATACTGAACCATTGCTCCTAGGGGAAATATAGGGTAAGGGTCCTGGGAGCCTCTGGTGACATCATTTTCAATCAATCAATCAATACATACATAACCTCATTTTGTGTGTGTTTCTGTTTAAAGACACCTCATGTAATATATATTGTTGATTCATGAACACTGAACTCATGGCCAGCAGCACCACTGCTCATGCCTGAACAAAGCTTATCTAACAGGTCTTCTCCATGAGGCACATCACAGCCTTCCTGCGCTTAGGAATGCCAGATAGGACTTCAGGACTAAGTTTGGGCACCATTTAAAATAGTGATCTCACCAACAAAAAGCACGAAAATATGAAAAACGTGCCACTCAACAGACCCCAAAAGGACACTGTTGCGAGGATGAGAGCTGAAACTTGAAGGTGGAGCACTGCCTTGTTTGATCTGAGCTGGGAACGACCATGTCGGGTGACTCAAATTTTTCACCACTGTCCCCGTGTCTGCAAGTGATCACAAAAGCACTGCAAACGTTGCTATTGGGTTTACAGATTAGTTTCAGTGAGTAGGAAACAGAAATATGGAGTCCGTGAATAATAAGGATAGGCTATATTTAGGAAAAAAAAAAAAAAAAAGAAAGGAAATGAGATTTAAGTAGAAAAAGATGCCTCTGAAAGCCAAGAGAACTACTGTGAACCATGAGGGCTGCAGAACAGTCAGCAGTAAAGGTTATGAGTTCACGGATCCTCTTACCTCGCTGAAGGAAGAGTGAAAAGAAAAACAAGCTCTGTACGTACTCTCTCCAGTCCTGGAGGAAAGTGAAAACACAAAATGAAAAGGTCGCTTAGCAAAACTAAGCTAAGTTCTAAACTTTGACCCTTCCCATTTAGGTAATTTCAGTTTGAGATCATCCTAAGTCAGGAACTTCTTCTCGGGACAGGAGTGAATCTTTTCCAGAGATGGAAATCTGTTGCATACACCCTGAACAGCCCAAGTTAAGGGAATGTTGTTGCTAAGATACCATGACCATCATGGTAACTCCTGCACCCTGCCAAGGGCTTCTGTTCTCTATGACGTCTGTGTATAACTTCTAGGCAAGCACTCAGACACCCTTGGTCTCCAACCATCTTACCTAACTAGAGTAAAGCTCAGGATAGACTGGCTAATGGTATCACCACGGGTTAGAAGCAGCATATCCTCAGATTAAATAAAGTTTAAATGTAAGAAATTATTTCCCACAGCTCTAATATTATATCCTCTTCGTGAGCTTAACCTAGACTGCATTTAAACTAGATTAAATCAGACATTTCACTTCAAAACCAGATTTCTCTCCGAAGACCTAGGACGTTGCTGCCTTACCTCACTATGACATCTGTTTTTCTGCTTCTTTCTCCAAACCACATGGTGGATGGCTTAATGCTGATTGTGCGGAGTGGAATCCTATTTTTGGAAGTAATTCCACAGGGTAGTCTGTTCCACTGAAAATATTCCTCTGCCTAAAAAAAGATCAAAAACACAGAAAAACAGTTGTACATTTTCAACAACTCTTTTTATAGGAAGGGTCTCAAAAACAAAGGTAGATTAGTTTTTCAGACATGAAAAAAAAAAAAAAAACATGTAGACATGAGGAAACAATCAGATGGTTCCAAACTGGGGAACATTCTACAAAACAACTGGCCTGGACTGTTCAGAACCATCAACGTGAGGAGAGAGAAGCGAAGGGCTAGGGATGTGACCCGCGTCAAGAGACCCTTCAGGCCTGACTGAATGCAATGCATGGCCCTTAATTAAGTGCCCCATGCTCCTCTGCCTGCCCCACAAGCTCTCAAGGACACTGCTGGGACAATTGGAGAAATCTGACTATGGACTGTGTACTAGCTAACACTGCTATATCAACACTAAATTTCCCGAGTGGAGGAATCATGTTGGGGTTACACGGGAGAATGTTCTTCCTCTGAGAGATACCTGCTGAAGGATTTGGGGTGAAGCGCCATGAAGTCTGCAACATGCTCTCAGATGGTTTGGGGTGGGGGAGTTGGTTACACACACACAGAGACACAGCGAGCGAGAGAGAACGTGGCAGTTAACAAACTGGCAAATCCGGGGAATATGGTGTTCTTTGTACTCACTAGTCTTACCACTTCACTGCTTTCAATTTTTTAAAAATAAAGTTGGAGGGAAAAAAATAATAAAAGTGTTTTCAAATGGCTCGAAAACAAAAGGATGACTCTCCCAAAGACGTTATTTTCCTTCAAAACCATTAGCACTCCATCCCAATCTGATTTCTTCAAGGTGCCTTTGGTGCTGTTTCTCATGAGCCTTGGGAAGAGGATGAAGACAGGACTCCACAAACTCTGGAACTCCCAGTGTTTTTAAAGGCTGTGTGATCTAAAACATATTCTAAGCTGCTAGAAGCAGTGTCTCAGGAAAGTAGCTAAGACAGCAGCAGCAATTAGAAATTAAGCTACTTTGTGGGATGTGAGAAAATTCAGAGCAAAAAGAAATTTGCCAAGTAAAAAATGTGTGATGTAAGGGACAAAAGACTATAAATCTAATAGAAAAAGGGACAGCCAGGCATGGTGGCTCACGCCTGTAATCCTAGCACGCTGGGAGGCCAAGGTGGGAGGATTGCTCAAGGTTAGGAGTTCAAGACCAGCCTGAGCAAGAATGAGACCCTGTCTCTACTAAAAATACAAAGAAATTAGCTGGCCAGCTAAAAATACATAGAAAAAATCAGGTGGGCATGGTGGCACATGCCTGTAGTCCCAGCTGCTCAGGAGGCTGAGGCAGGAGGATCGCTTGAGCCCAGGAGTTTGAGGTTGCTGTGAGCTAGGCTGACGCCATGGCACTCCAGCCGGGGCAAAAGAGCGAGACTCTGTCTCAAAAAAAAAAAAAAAAAATTTATATTTAGTATCTACATTTTTATTCATCCGAGAATCCACTGGATATAAGTGTATGTATGTGAATATATATGTATTTATGTAAGTACACACACACAAAAAAATGAAATAAATTCATGAATGCAAGATAGAATATGCAGCTTACCAATCATCAGAAGTAATTTCTTACCTTGTAGCTCTTACACTGGCCTACAGAAGAACAGTCCATGCTGGGGATAAGACTTCTTTTTCTGTTTAAAATTATGCTTTATTATAAGGGACAAGCAACTTTAGGCTTTTGGCTGATGGAGCCAATAATAGTACCACAATGGTGATCTAAAGGTATAAATGCAGTATTTATGAAAAAAATGGCTCAGTATTTGAATGCTTAAGATATTTGAAAATTTAGAGCAAAAGTAGATTCACTCATACCACTGCATGTGAAGATTATTAATTTGTCATGACAATTTAAATCGAGAAACTGAAATTTAATTTTTTATTTGAAAAAAATGTAAAGGCCAATTTGAAATGGAAGTCTTATACCTGACATTTGACAGCAGAAGGGGGTTCTATGGTGGCATTAGAAAACAATCACAAGTGAGTTGGAGACACACTGGAAACATACATTTGAAATAGGACCATCAATACATGTAACTATTTCAAAGTGTGAAGGAAAGTTTATTTAGATATTTATCTCAAATGAGTAGAAGACAAATAGTTTATAAGCATGCTCATGTCATGTGTCTTAAAAATAAATAGCAGTGGATCCTGAGTGTTTCCTTAAATTATAAGCTATAACATATTACTACTTTTATTACAAATAAATTTGCATTTTTTTTTTTTTTTTTTTTGGAGACAGAGTCTCACTCTGTTTCCCAGGCTAGAGTGCCATGGCGTCAGCCTAGCTCACAGCAACCTCAAACTTCTGGGCTTAAGCGATCCTCCTGCCTCAGCCTCCCGTGTAGCTGGGACTACAGGCATGTGCCACCATGCCCGGCTAATTTTTTCTATATATACATTTTAGTTGGACAGATAATTTCTTTCTATTTTTAGTAGAGACGGGGTCTCGCTCTTGCTCAGGCTGGTCTCGAACTCCTGAGCTCAAACAATCCACCCGCCTCGGCCTCCCAGAGTGCTAGGATTACAGGCGTGAGCCACAGTGCCTGGCCAAATTTGCATTTCTGATGAATAGATTTCATCAGAAAACTATAAGGATCTGTGTCTGTTTACTAACTATGAAGTATATGGTAATGGACTATAGCAATGTATAGCTGCATGAACTGGAGCTAACGATTTAGGATTATAGCCTCCATTTGTACATTTGTAAAGAGTGGAGCCTAAAAAATGAAATTTCTGAGGTTTCTTCTCAACCTAAAAATCATTTTTATGGGTCACACAAACATTACGAGACAAATCGTTTGCATGTGTACCTTTGGATGCCGGCAGGCGTGGATCTGGGTGCTGCGGTCGGTGGTGAGATGCTGCAGGATGTCGGGCATGTTTCTAAACATGTCTAGCTTATCCACATGAACCTCAGGGAAGCAACATACATCAGCAAATTATCTGAAATGCATTTCCTATAAATACATTGTTAATATTCAGAGCAATACCCCCAGTTAGTGAACTAACCCCCTCTTCTCTCTGGAAACCCAGTTTTTGGCTATTTTAGTGCATATTAGCATTCGGCCAGGATGTCAACGGGCACGAGTCCAACCAGGTCATCAGGGGCACTGCCTACTGCTGGTGGAAATAAAAAGTTACAGAGACACGGCTTATGGATGTCATTTGATCCTGCTAACACTGTCCCCTTTAGTCCTTCAAAAGGAATTCAATTAATATTTATTATGAGCCTACTGTATGTCATCACACTTGCTTCTAAATACTGGGCCTACAGCAGTGATCAAATCAGACAAAAACAATCAGGAATCAGCTACCCTTACAGATACACACAGCTGCTCCTCTGTTCCCAAAATGATAATGACCCTGACAGCAAGCAATACACGCCGATACCTCCTAGTTCAAATTTATTTTCAATGCTGGTCACCATCACTAAATTTATTTCATGACCCACGGTTTGGAAAGAAAATACTTCCTCTATGGGGCATTTCACTTGAAGGCGCTTCTAAGCCATCTGGGCTCCTGTCAGTTTCCTCCCATGAGGCTGTGAGTAAACAACGATGACATCGCCTCGGCCACCAACCTCTGCTGCAAACAGGCTTTTGATAGGTTGCTTCCAGCTGTCACTGTTTTGGGTTATTTGGGGACAGGGAGGGGAAGGACAGGAGAATTTGGGAGAATGGAAGGGAGAGAGAGAAAGGAACAGTCAGTCACCATACCTGGACTCCAAGTTCTTCACTAAGGTTGGTAAACAAATACTCGTAGCCGTAAGCTGCTTTGCAGTTCAGCCACACGACGTGGCACGGACTCCGAGCGATCCAGCCGCGAACCAGCTCTAGGATTCCACTCAAACACTCCCCCTAGACGGGATTTGCAAGACGCTGGTGAAGAGCCTCGTTGACTCTTTCATTCCTGACACCCACAGGTACTCATGCCAATGGGGACAATGACGATCTGATCTGTCATCCTAAAAACCCTCCTGTTAGAATTATGGCCATGTTCCTCCAGGCAGACTTACCCGACTTGGAATTTGATAAAATCTCGGATCGCAGAAAGTGGTATCTAAATATACACTTTGGATGTCTTTTACTCTGAAAAAAGAAAACAACCGCTCTTAGCCATCCAGTGGGACATAAATTATGTATAAGATTTAGACTCTCAGTTATTTTACAGGGTGTTCCATTCCATTTGGAATGTTTTTGTTAAATCAACTTTGCTGCGAAATTATTTCCATACAATAAAAATACACAGATTTTCCATAAATGAGCCAGTGAATTTTGACAAATTCATGCAACTACTGCCCTAATTCCAGTAGAGAACATTCAAACATCCCATGTCATGGAGAAAAATTTGCTCTACTTTTACAAACAGTATGACCAAGTTTGATTTCTAACAAAAACAAAGGCTTGTGTTTGGTGGGAAAAGAGCAATAAAACTTTTTAAACTATGGTTCTCACATTCAAGAGCTGTCTAGGGCCCAGTACCTGCCCCCAGAGTGCAGAAGCTCCATTCTGGCAGCTTCTCCTTTAGCCAATCTGAAGTCTCCTGTGTACAAGACAGTTCCGTTATTGCCCTGAAATAAAAACCTGGAAAGGAAATACATCTCGGTGACTTCTGAGTCTCATACAAAATCTTAATAAAGCAAATGCATGCCAAATCCATAGCGAATGCTTCCTGCTAAACATCTCTCTTATGATAACAGTGTTAATGGAATTCCTAGAGCTCTAAAACCACACCAGGCACTTAACTGTTGCCTCTTTCCTGGGGCAGAAAGAAATATCAGAATGGAGATACCACTGAGTTTGTAACAGAAGCTCCCTGTGATTTCTTAGCCCTCTCAATTATATATTGAGATCATTCCTATTCATGGAGACAAAAATCCATGTGACAAGAGAATGCAAAGACAGTGGAGAAATAGTAATTGAAGACTTCCATCATTAGAAAGCCACGTTTTGAATATGATCTTCACCTCCATCCCCCAAGTTCAATTTGGAAACAAAGATTAAAGAAATGACCAGAAAAATGATCAACTCTCCCTATCCGTATTAATTTTTAGACCCTGAAAATTTAATTCTACAAATATAATACATATCTACATTATAATAAAATGCCAAAATAGATGAGCCCCCTTACATAACTGATCCTGGGCAGTGACCAGCTGGTAAGAGAGTCACAACAATCTCTTCCGTCTATAAAGAAAATAAAGAAAAAAAATAATAAAAGTTATCATTAGGACCTAGCTAAATAAAGCCCTCCTTGATAGAACACATTCAAGTACCTCTCAACAATGTGCCTGTTCTCTCCCAATTTCCTCACTCTCCAAATCCTGGCAACAACTAGAATCCTCGTCCACTCAAAAAATGATTAAACGTAGAGTTCCCAAAGGACTGAGCTATTCCACTGCTAGTTATAGAACCAAGAGAAACGAAAACTTACGTCCACACAAACATTTGTACATGAATGTTCACAGTGGGATTATTCATACTAGCTAAAAAGTGGAAACAGCCCAAATGCCTATTAACTGATGAACAAACAAACAAAATGTGGTCTAATATTCCATACACAGAATGTGATTTGGCCACGAAAAGGTGTGGAGTACTGACACACGCCACAACATGGATGACCCCTGAAAACATCATGCTTCAGGAAAGGAGCCAGACACAAAAGATGACACATTGTGTAATTCCGTGGATATGAAATGTCCAGAATAGGCAAATCCATACAGACAGAGCACAGAGCAGTGTTTGCCAGGCGCTGAGGGAGGAGGGAATGGAGAGCGATTGGAATAGGTACAGGGTTTCTCTTTTGGGGGGATGAAAATATTCTAACATACACAATTCTGTGACTTGGACTTTTGTAGTTCAATGAAGCTATTTTAAAAAAGCAAGCCTGGATGTAGCCTGGTCCCCATACGCACTGCACATTATACTGTCCCTCGAGGGCAGGGCCCACAGGGCACCAGCGCCCCTCCGGCCAGCAGCAAGTGCGGAGGACTCTGCACACACCAGCTTGTTGCTCGGTGACGTGACTCCTCTCACCAGTCTAACTTTGTGCATCCTGGAGGCCCCTCCCAGCAGTTGGTGCTGGATGAAGGATGCCCAAAGGCCGTGGCCCACAAGAAGAGGAATGACGGATCGGAGTGCGGCGGCAAGACTGCCCCAAAGCCTGCCCACTGTTGGCCGTCGGGCCTGGGCAAAGCCTCTCCCCATATATCCCTGTACGTGACAAGGCCTCGAATCAATTACAATATTCCCTGGAAAAGCCGTTGCCCGAGTCCAGGGGCATCTAGAAAACAGTCTAGGCCATCTTTTTTTCTCCCCCTCTGTTTTAACCCACCCTAAACTGGCCCTGCAGTCTTACCCTGGGATGACAATTTGCAAGAGGAATACTTCAATTTCAACTGTCTGATCTTTTCAAAGAAGAAATATCTGAAAAAGTCAGTTTCTGTTCTGACCACATTCACACAACACAAGACACCCTCAGAGTTAAACATATCAAAGCAATGTGTTATCATCAGGCTACTGGACAAACAGTAACTGGATAAAATAGGAAAATTTTAGCCCTGTATATAATTTCAGGGGGAAAACAAAAAAGCAGGTCCATAGTTCTACCTCCTATTAAAACAACACATTCACAAAAATACTACTTCTAAATTAAAGGATGAAAAATAAATTTTATCCACTTGGACAGTGACTCTTTTTGAATGATTCAGAAAAAATTACAATATACATAAACTTTCTGTAAAAATATTAACCACCATTTTATATACTGAACGTTATAATAAATGTAATAAATATGACGATACCATGTAGTAATATCAACTAGAGTTCACATCATTAGAAGAAGTAATACTAAAAAGAAACAATTTTGACAAAAAAAAAAAAAAAAAGCCATGTTCAATCCTTTCAATGTAGGAAATAAATAAATCACTATTATGGACTGAATTTTGTGTCCCCCCAAAATTCATAAGTTGAAATCTTAATCCTTAAGGTCATGGTGTTAGGAGGTGGAGCCTTTGGGAGGTGATTAGTTCTTGAGGGTAGAGCCCCCAAGAATGGGATTAGTGCCCTTATAAAACAGGCGCAAGGGAGCATGTTGGTCCCTTCCATCGTGTGAGGACACAGGAAAAAGAACCAGGAAGCAGGCCCTCACTGGATACCAATCTGCCAGAGCCTTGATCTTGAACTTTCAGCCTCCAGAACTGAGAGCTAAATGTCTGCTGTTTAAGACACCCAGTCTATAGTATTTTTGTGATAGTAGTCCAAATGGACTAAGACAATCACAAATGTTTTGGGTTTTTTCTCCCCTAAAAACTGATTCAATGACTAAATTTTTATTTATGGTTCAATGAACATTCAAAATCAAGAAAGGTAAACAATCATTTTAGCACTAGATGTTTTTAAAAATCACATGACACTTAACATTTAGTTACCTCGCCCGATGCTTCATCAACTAAAGATATCTGGGTAGGAGTTTCGATTTCAATTGATATCTATCAAAATAAAATAAGATAATCATGTGTATGTCAGTTTTTCACAGCTTTGCAATGCCTTTGCCATCTCAAACACAGAGACGAAATGAAGTTACAGACTCTCTCTGTATAAGAAGTTCTGATTTCACTATAATAAATATTTTAACAGTTTGCAAAAACAGTAAAACAAAAATACCTTTCCTGAAACAGATTTTGCAGAATGTATTAAATGCCTTATAAACGCATATAATCCTTTGACACAGCAGTTCTATTTCCAGGCATTCAATGCTCCTCCATCTCCCTAGCCCTACCACTCCCGCTCTCCCTTCCCTTTGAATTGAGTCTTTGTGAAAACATGGGATCATGCGTACTGTGTGTTCAGGCTTTGTGCTATAGAACCCAGGCTGGATCGGCCCATGATGTGTACACCTCATTCTCCAACAGCTGCAGTGTGTGTCCATTTCACTAGAACAGTGACCGGCACACAAGAGGCATTCCGGAAGTATCTGAAGAACCAATGTATGCAGTTTTTCATCTTTTTAGTTCACTAATACCATAAAACTTACAGTAACTAAGGTTTAGGTGTTAAAATATCCTTGCATTCTAGGAATAAAACATCTTATTCATGATGCACTATTTATTACTGTTAGGTTGAGTTAGTTACTATCTTAATTAGGATTTTCACATATTTTCATGTAAGAAATGGCTCTTTTTCCCTGTATATTATCATTATCTATTTTGCCAGCAAGGTTTGGCCACTTATCTTTTCATAATTGCCGGCAACAACTCATCTAATATAGGATTATGTGTTCTTTCCACAGTTGGTAAGATGTACCCATAAAATCATCTGAGCCTCGGGCTTTTTTTGATGAAGCTATCTTTAGTAATTGTTTGAATTTCTTTGATGGTTACTATTACATTTTGGGCTTTTAATTGTTTAGTTTATCTTTCTCCCTTTCCCCCCCCAAATTTCAACCTGTATTGATCCTTTTGTTTTGATCTATGTCTCTTATAGACTAATACTAGCATATCTTTCTTTCTTTACTTACTTATTTTGAGACAGGGTCTTGCTCTATTGCCTGGGCTACAGAGCAGTGGCCTCATCATAGCTCACTACAACCTTGAACTCCGGGGCTCAAGCGATCCTCCTGCCTCAGCCTCCTGAGTAGGTGAGACTACAGGCATGTGCTACTACACCCAGCTAATTTTTTTTATTTATTGTAGAGAGGTGGGGGTCTGTGTTGCTCAGGCTGTTCTCAAACTCCTGGCCTCAAGTGATCTTCCTACCTTGGCCTCTCAAAGTGCTAGGATTATAGGTGTGAGCCATCACACCCAACCTGGGTCTTTCTTATTTTTTTAATGTAAACTGAGAATTTGTCTTTTGATCATGACTTGAATTAAATTCATTCAGGTTTATAGAAATTACTGTTATAATAGGACTTTTTCAGCCTTCTTTGTATTTTCTATGTACCACACCTTTGTTTTTCTCACCTTTACCACCTTATATTGGATAGATCTATTTTATCCTGCCAGATTAAAAGTTATCCATTCTATTTGTATTCTTCTGGTTGCTACCCTTCCTTATGATAGCCCAAAAATTATGTTTATTTTTCCTACCCTGTCCCATGATCAAAATAAAAGGATCTAGCAAGTATGTTAATGATCATTTTATACCCTAAAATATTGAAATGCATCTTAGCTAGAACGTCAATGAGATTAAACAAAACTAAAGACCCACATCAAACTCTTGAGGAACAAAAAAAACCAAACTGAAAACAAATGTTGACCTCTTCTAAATTGCTGAATTACAAAGGACTAAATATCAACATTCTAATTAATGTGGGTAACTATAGCATGTGAGGAATTGGGTTTTGAATAATTCCAATGATTTGTGCAATCTACCTCTAAAAATATCTCCCATTTAAAAAAAATTAATGTTATTCAAAAAATAAAACTTACAATTCGTTTCTCCCAAAATTTGTATTTCGGGCTAGTTAACAATAACTCCTTAGTAACAGGTGAGCAGTATAAGCAAACCTTCAAGCTGAAAGGAAAAGACAAAAAAAAGGTGATTTCAATACAATCCAAAATAAGCCACCTTGGTGACTAGGAAATATATTTCATCATACATCAGTTTTCTCTAATAAATCAGAAACTTTGCTGGCACCGAAAGTGTTAGTGTAGTTCTCAACATACCTATGCCCACTATTTCAGTCCCATCAAGAGCATGAGGGAGGGGGAATACTGTGTCCTCTGACCTCCTCAAAAAGTTGTCCCTCTTAGCCGGGCATGGTGGTACACGCCTGTAGTAGTCCCAGCTACTTGGGAGGCTGAGGCAGGAGGATCGCTTGAGCCCAGGAATTGGAGGATGCTGTGAGCTGGGCTGACGCCACAGCACTCCAGCCCAGGCAACAGAGCAAGACTCTGTCTCAAAAAAACAAACAAACAAACAAACAAAAAAAAAAAAACCAACGTTGTCCTACGCCATTGTTACAGTGAAAAATACAGGATTGTACCTGGATCGGGCATGTCTATCTGGAAAGATGCCACCAAACATTAACCTACCTTTGGAGAATGACAAAGGGGGGCTGGGAGCAGAGACTTCTGCTTTTTGCTTCACATAAATCAATTCTATTTACTTTTTTTAAACGAACAGAATTTCATAATAAACTTTAAAAATTTGACAGTATAGTTTAGAGGTAAGGAATACAGTCAGTGGCAGATTGTATTTTCCAAAGACGGCCATGCTACTAAATACCCCATCCACACAAACTCTTTTACAAAATGGGTATCAAAATTCCTCCACCGACTGGAGGGGTCTGTGCTCCCTGCCCTTGAATCTGGGCAGTCCTTTGTGACTGCCTTAAGCACAGAATGTGGTGGAAGTAATTGCATGCCTTTTGAGGTCAGATCTCCAGGACTATAACTTCCTCCTGCCTCTCTTGGGACATAGACTTTTTAACCCTGAGTCTCCGTTTGACAGGTCTGGCTGTCCTGAAAACACCATGCCAGAGAGATTTTGCAGAGATAGAGAGAGATGCCCAAGGAGCCCCAACTATCTTATCCCTTAGCTATCTTCCCAGCCCAGGTATCCGACACTGAGCAAATCTTCAGATCACTTCAGCCCAGGCAGGCAGAAAACAGCCACCCCTATGCTACCATGTCAGAATTCCTGACCCACAGAAACTAAGAGATGACACCTGATTAATGTTGGTTTAAGTCACTAGGTTTTGGGGGATTTGTTACCCAGCAATAGATAACTGATACACAGGCTCTAAAGTCAGACAGACCTGGTTGAAATCCTGGTCCTGCCACCTACTGGCTGCATGACACTGGGCAACTAATTTAACCTCTCTGGTTCCTCAGTTTCCTCATCTGTAAAATAGAAATAATAATAGTATCTATTCAAAAGGTTGTCAAGAGGCTCTAATGATAATGTCACGTCCAAGAGGACAGGGGTTTTCATCTGTGTGGCTCCTTCAATACAAAGCCTGCTTCATCATAGGCACTCAAAAAACCTGTTGAACTAGAAATGCATAGTGTCCAGAATATAGTAAGTGTTCAATAAATATTAGCTATTAACATCAAGAACACAGGCTATTGTTATTGATTAGCTGAAAAGCCTTGACGTCCACTGGTTCAAAAGACAAAAGGGCCGTTTCCAAATATGTATCATGAGAATTTAGAATTTAGATTTAGGCAATGGTTGCAGGAAAAGAATCCAATAGTTCAGCTTCAAGAAAAACTCTTAAATGATTACTTTATAATGGGACAACCATTCTCATATACACACACTCTTACAGAAATAAAAATGAATGAGTTATTGCTGTACTCAAGAGCATAGATGAATTATACAAACATAAAAGTCTATTTGGTGTGATTCTATTTATATAAAGTTCAAAAGCACCCAAAGCTACCCTGCGATAACAAAAGTCAGAATAGAGGTTACCCTTGGCAGGAGGCAGGGGGCCTGGGATATTAGCACTGTTTTAGCTCTTGATCTCGGTGGGGGAGCTACACAGATGTGTTCACTTTGTAAAAGCTCATCAGGCTGTGCCCTTATGGGGGATGGACTTTTCTGCATAGTGTTATCATCATCTCTCAATTAAAATGTTTACACACACACAGACACACACACACACACAGCAAAATAAATTACCTGCATTCCAACCTTCTTTTCAAGGTAGGGGCTCTTAATCCTTTCATGTGATCTAAAAACAAAGGAACTGAAAGTCATAAAACGTTCTTTTTTTCAGAGGATTCTTCAGCCCAACAAAACTTAGTTGTCCTCTTTGTAAGCTTCCTTTTAAGAGAAAACACATGAGGTTCACTTTTGTAAGAGAAATGATCCATGTGGGCTAGCGACTCTTTCTCCTGCGAGTAAAGAATCCTTCTCAGAAGAGGACAAGTTGCCCAGCCCTGAGCCATCAAAAGCAATTTAAAAGGAGAGTGATCCCCTGCAACGTAGGGCAGAGTTTAAGTCACCCTGAGAAGCCACCAAAGAATAAGAACAGCTTCCAACCCTTCCTTTTCCTCTCTTTTCATTTCAATCCAGCCATCAGGCCGGCGCGGTGGCTCACGCCCGTAATCCCAGCACTCTGGAAGGCCGAGGTGGGCGGATTGCTCAAGGTCAGGAGTTCGAGACCAGCCTGACCAAGAGCAAGATCCCTGTCTCTACTAAAAAAAAAAAAAAAATAGAAAGAAATTAGTTGGACAACTAAAACCATATAGAAAAAATTAGCCGGGCATGGTGGCGCATGCCTGTAGTCCCAGCTACTTGGGAGGCTGAGGCAGGAGGATCGCTTGAGCCCAGGTGTTTGACGTTGCTGTGAGCTAGGCTGACGCCACAGCACTCTAGCCCGGGCAACAGAGCGAGACTGTCTCAAAAAAAAAAGAAAAAACCCAGCCATCCTTCGGGCCTCACTCTCTATGTGACCCATTCACTTCCTGCCACTGAGGTTAGTCCGTCTAGAAATTCAAGCTTGCCTCCATGCAGTCTGCTAGGAAATCCTTCAGGCCACAATAAGAAGTGGTTCATCATCTCCTTAGCCTGCTGTGACTGCTGGATTGAACGGTGGGATGTTACTATCCATGCAGACTTGCCGCATAGACACAGGACAAAAAGACCACAGAAAGGTAACAAACCAAAGAGTACACTAAATATATAGTGCACTCTAATACATTCTGAATCTTTAGTATCTAAAGGCCTAGACAACAAAGACCAAATGCTTCTAAACTATTTAACTAAGGTCAAACCAATTCTAATTAGCACCACCGCACACACAAAGCACACTCTCAATTTGTATGTGGCGATGCTTAAACCCAGTAAAACAGGGCAGTCGCCACACCTCACCTGGAAGCCCTTAACTGAATACATGCCTCCTCCCCCGCCCCATCTAGAATAGGCCACCTGTGCCCTGTGGGTGATTCCTCTCAGGTCTCACCTGGTCTGGTGTTTTAGGGCCTAGGGGTACATCCCAGGGCAGGACTTTCCATAATTGGGGTTTCCAAAGAGTTTCTGCCGTGGCAAAAGGAAGCTGAATCAGGACTCTGCTCCGTGCTCCCAAACTAAGCAGGCAGAACCCTCTAGCCTGATATCCCCCCCCATCCCTACCACCTCGGAGCCCCTTCCTAACTGGTGCTCGAGAGAACCTGGCTGAGTTTACTTTGTGCTGCTGCTACTGCACTCAGGGTCTGCTTTTCCAGGGCCATTTTCTTTTCCCTTGACCAGAATAAATCAGAATAAATCATCTTAAACTGCCCCCCTCCAAGGCTGTTCTCCAATCCTGGGCTGCTTTCCCAGGCCACAGGTCTCCTCTTATCCCCTTGACCTTACCAATGGTGCTTAGTACAGACTGCCCTAAGCCCAGCATTGGGTTCCAGACGGTCCACAAATGGGTACCAGGGAGGTCCACGGTCCACTCTAAATTTTACCAAAAGCTGATGTTAATGTGTTTATCTGCATTTCTTTCTAGCCAAGGAGTTCATAGAATTTGTCAGATATTCTGAATTAGTCTACTGGAACTGCCATAACAAAATCCCATAGACTGTGTGGTTTAAACAATAAAAATTTGTTACTCACAGTTCAGGAAACTAGGAAGTCCAGAGTCAAGGTGTGGCCCAACACCTTCTCAGTGTGTGCTCACAAGGCCTTTCCTCAGGGTGGGCACATGAAAAGAGTGAGTCCCCTCTCCCTCTTCTTATAAGGCTACTAAGCCTATCAGAGTAGGACCCTGCTCACATGACCTCATTTAACCTTAATTACCTCCTAAAAGCCCTTGCTCCAAATATAGTCACTTCGGGGCTTAGGGCTTCAGTATACAAATTTTGGGAAGATAGTCTACAACATAGTCAAAGAAGTCAGTGGCCCCAAGAGGTAAAAAAAAAAAAAGGAAAAAAAAGCGCAATGTAGGACACTTCCAAAAGCAGAAGCTGAGTTTTTGCCCTTGATGAGTTTACGCCTTGGTTGAGTAAACAGATCCACGTGATTAGAGAATGGCAAACGTTATAGAGGCTCAATAGCAAACAGGGTCCATTTCTTGCTTAATGTGCAAACTGATGATTTCACAGATTCCTTCGGATGAATTATTTCTCCAAACTCGCTACTCCTAAACACCAAGGACAAGATTCTACACCATACTTTCATCATGGCTACCACGTTTTGAGTTCAGAGATTCCAGCGAGACTCAACACAAACAGTAAAAACAGGGGCACCCTTGTGCAGCAGGAGACTCTCAATGCAAAACAAAACCGAAAACGTCATTCCCAAAAATAAACAGAAAGAGCTCAGAAGCATTTCCCAGAAGTAGTATCTTCAACTGTTTACACCGAGTCGGACTGATTCCACACACAAGACAATAGATGGCCATCACACCAACCCTGGGAGGAAAGGCGGTGTTTTGAAGTGCATAATTTCCTTTACAATACTCTGCACCAGTGCTCTAAGCATTTGCGTATGGGTTTGTTACATTGACTCCACTCAGCTGTTTAGTGGGAAGGTACTGCTGAAGCTACTTGCAAGGCCACAGCTGCAAGAGGCAGCTACTTTATCTCCCATTAGTGCCAACAGCTGTGCTAATTACAATGAACCTTTACCTTTTCATTGGGAAAGTTAGGGACGTTTTCGTCAGCACGATAGATGTTAAAAGTGGACAATGGCTGTGAAATTGGCAGTATTTAAACTCTGATCTCCCTTGGAGCGTCTAGCCTCCAGCCGGTATCACTAAGAGTGACTCTTTAACCTTAATCCCTAAAGGAGTCGAGCTGGGAAATAGTAGTAGCGTATTCTGGTTGCCTAACGCCATCTACAAGATCAACATCCTGAGGTCCAACACCAGAACGAACCTTTCACATGGGATGTGGCCAGAATATGCAAAGGAGTGGGGGCGAGCGCCTCCCCGAGCTCACAGGCCGGCTGTGATCCCACGGCGTGCTCTGAGCCTACCCGCTTGCCAGCAAATGTTTGAGGGTGTGGCTGAAACTGATCTGAAACTTGTGTTCTTTGCACCTGGTAGCGAGGCTATGGGGGACAGCTAACGAGTCCTCGCCACCTCCTGACTACCGGCCACTGGAAGAGCTACCGAGAGAACCCGCTAGCGGTGCCTGCCCGGACTGGCCCGGATCTGTGCGCTGCTGCGCCAGGTTGAACGGATCCCGAAATAAACAAAGCCTTTGAGGGACTGCGACAATGCGTGCTGGCCAGCCCCTCGCTGGCCTCCGACAGCCGCACGCCCTGCCCCGGGGCCTGTCCCCTCCTGTACTCTCTTTCCAAGCCCCTGCGCCCCGGGAGTGGGCGGCACGCAGCGCTCACTCACCCTTGTGGCAGTGGGACAGGAAGTAGGCGCGGGCTTTCAGGTTCTCCCTGTCAAAGCGGTCTATGGAAATGGTTGGATACTCCGCCATCTGTCCCTCGAAGGAACTCATAGCGCCGCGACCCCGGGCGCGCCGGACCGCGAGCCGGTTGGGAAACCCAGGCCGGCCATTTCCGGGAACCCGCGCGCCGCCTCGCCATTGGCCGGCCGAGTGCAGCCAAATCCAATCAGAGGAGTCCGGGGGCGGAGCCAAGCGCATCTGGGCGGGCTCCCGCCGCGCGCGCCCTCGGATTGAAAGGCGCCCGCCTAGCTGCTAGGGTTCCCGCCGGAAAGCGACAAGCACAGCGCAGGTGTTGCTCGGGGAAGAGCCTCTGGTGTCGGTGCAGTTAGACTAGTCGCGCGAAGGAAAACAAACACCAAAAGCAGGCGGCCCCACCCAAGGAGGCGAGTGGGCTGCCGGGGGCGTTTTGCGGTCATTCTTCGCTTCCTCGTCTGCTGCCGCCTGGGAGCTCGGGGGCCCTTTTCCTTCTCTTCCCGACGGTTATGGGGTGACCGTGAGGGTCGCAGGAGAAAACGTATCCGACTCATGGTAGATACAGTAACTGTTCGCTCTCTAGGTTAGAGCAGGTAGTCACTTAGGTCTGAGCGAGGGAGAAGGAACCCAAAAAGTTAGGCCACCAGCTGGAACAGACAGTCCCTGGACAGACAGACTTGGGAAGGAGCCACTGATTTCCCAGAGTCACCCAGGTACCGGTGGCCTTCCCCCGTTACGTATGAGTAAGAACAGAACGAACACTGACTATCCAGCCGCCTTGGGATTCAAACAAATCTGAACAGCAGCCGCTTGGGGTTCGGCGTGGTCGCTCTTTTCCTCTCCTTTCGCTTCTGCACAAACCTTAGCTAACCCTGTCCGCTTTCACTCAATAAACCGCCACTGCAGCTCGGTTGTGTGCGCGTCCTGAAATTCCTTTCTGCGACTTTAGCAAGAGCCTTTACGCCGGTGACATCTTCATGGCAAGCCAGGCCGGAGACTATTCCATCCCGAGTGACTTCTGGTGAGTACTGCTGTCCTCACCCTGGAGACTGGATCGGAGGATTTTCTTGTTTTGCTAATGCAGGCTTTCCGGTGAGTCACAGGTGCATAACCTGCTACATCTGGCCGACCGCGGCTCCTCCTAACCGGGGTGGCAGAGGGTCACTCCTCAGGCCGTGTAGATCCACTGGGGGACACCAACCTACGGAGCTGGCAGGGGACTTCCCCACGCAGGAGCCGGTGGTTCACTCTCCGTGGCTACCCTGTGCGTAGTCTCTGCTGCTAAATTCCACTCTTACTTCAAAGTGCTTCTTCATTAAGTGTGGGGGAAAGATGTCTGTGATTTAATCAGTCACTTTGCTGGGCAGGCTTGTTCTTGTCGCGGCTTTCTGGTGCTTGTGTTCGTTGCCTATTTCGGGGGAGGAATTACCAGCAGAGATGGGGCAATGTGGAGGAACAGGAGCTTGGGCTTTGAGGCTGCTGAGTCCGGCATACCGTGGAAGTGCTCCGGGACATGAGACTCCCCACAGGAATGAAGCATTTGGAGGCAAAACCTGAAAGAGGAGAAAAGCCTTCCAGGCACAAAAAGGCCCACCCACTTTAACCATCATTTCAGGGCTGTAAGTGCGTCCTTAAATCTGGGACAGAGAAGGGTGAGATCTCTGAGGTCTTGGAACCTGAGGAACCCCAGTTTTAGAATGATACATCCCAGCATTGGACCACTGATAATTGGACATGGCCCATATCTCTTTACTTCACAGCAGTTAGAGGCCCTTGTGGATAAAATTCCCTGGACAACTTCTCACCCCCAGGTTCACGGAATCCAGGGCAGGGTCAGGAACCTCCCCTGGGGCTGTAACCTACAGGGTGAGAGTCTGCAATGCCCAGACTCTGTAGGACAGGCAGGGAGATGTCAGGGACACCTGTGTCCCCCACTTTTTTCCTGGCAAGGTAATATTTCACAGAGGTTAGAAGTCCCTGTGCCATTTCCAGGTTTTGTCCCTGGAACCGAGAAAATCTGTGTGATACTCCCTCCGTCCCCAAACACTCTCTTCTTGTCTGTTTTCTCTGGACTTGGGACTTTTTCAAATTAATATAAAGAAGAAGAAATTTGTGTCTCTGTGTAATGCTGTCTGGTCCCAATATGTGAGGTGTGGCCAGTAAATGGCAGCTTAAACTTTATAATACAATCCTTCAATTAGAGCTTTTTTTTTTTTTTTTTTGTAGATAGGAAAGCAAGTGGACAGAAGTCACATACATCCGAGACTTTATGGCACTCAGAGGGCTCTGATAAGTGCAGTTCTTGCCTTGAGAAATGCCGACCTGGTGGGCGGAGCTCACCAGCCCCCACCTCCCCCAGCTTCAGTTTCAGATTCTGAGACCCACCGACCTCTGGTGGCCCCTAAACCTAACTTGGAAACTCCTCCGACGTTTCCCCAGCTTACCAGCCGACTGCCAGATTACCCAACAGTTGCCAAATAAACTAGAAGCAGATCTCCTTTGCCCTCTCCATGACAATACAAAGGGACAGTCTTGCCACAGCGCCGTAGAGATAGCCCACACACTTTTGGCAGTATAGTTGCCGGAGAATTACGAAAGGTCACTTTAACCACCAGAGCCCTCTTACAATATGTGGATATAGGCCACGCACGGTGGCTCATGACTGTAATCCTAGCACTCTGGGAGGCCAAGGCGGGCGGGTGGATCATTTGAGCTCAGGAGTTCGAGACCAGCCTGAGCAAGAGCAAGACTGAGACCCCGTCTCTACTAAAAAAAAAAAAAAAAAAAAAGAAAGAAAGAAATTATAGCTGAACAACTAAAAATATATATAGAAAAATTAACTGGGCATGGTGGTGCATACCTGTAGTCCCAGCTACTTGGGAGGCTGAGGCAGGAGGATTGCTTGAGCCCAGGAGTTTGAGGTTGCTGTGAGCTAGGCTGATGCCATGGCACTCTAGCCAGGGCAACAGAGTGAGACTCTGTCTCGGGGGAAAAACAACAAAAAAAAGCAATATGTGGATATAGACTCATGTGCAGCCCAACCTTAGAAGACTGAGATAGAAACACCATCCAAGTTTTGACTTTCTGGGGAGAAAGAGGGTATAAAGTCTCTGCTGCCAAGGCCCAGGTTGCACAGCATACAGTAACCTATCTAGGCCACATTTTGAGTCCAGGCCAGGGGAGGCTGTCAGTCCAACACAAGGAAGCCCTCTTGCACAGAGACCATCACAAAGAAGCAACTTAGGACATTTGGGCATGGCAGGGTTTTGCCGGATTTGGTTACCCAGCTGTGGACTTATGGCCAAGCCTTTACATGACTCAGTGCATTCTATTCTCAATCTCCAACGATATCAACTCGTGTTTAACTGCCCTTTACACTCTGCAGTGGCCTCCTTCTGATCTCAAATTCCTGCTCACTTGGAATCTATGTCCTCACAGATATCTAGGACATCATGGATGGCAGAGATCAGTTTGTACCTAACTGTCCTGGAAACTCTCTTTGCCCTATAGTGCTCCATTTTCCCTCCTACTCCCTTGATGGAGACCAAGAACTCCTGGGGCTATAGGTAGGGACAACAAGCCCTGCCAGCTGGAAGCTGTTACAGAAAACAAGTCCTCCACCCATACACCCTTGTAAGATTTCCAGGCCACAGAACACCTGAGGGGGGAATGTCAGAGTAGGTAATCAGTCAGGGAGGAGGAAAACAAAAGTTAGCCAGCTGGCTGAAACTCTCAGTCCTTGAATGCACCTGAGGAGAAGAAAAGACCCCTTAATTTTCCAGCATTGCACAAGTACAAAGTGACCTTTCCACCATTGTATAGGAGTAAGAACGCAGTGAACACTAACAGCCCAGCCATCTTTGACTTCGACAGATAAGAACAGCGACCCCTCGGGGTTCAAGGCAGCTGCTCCTTCGGAGTCTGCCCACTCCCTTTCTAGAGAATGTGGTTTTCACTTCTGCACAAGCCTTTCCTAATCCTGTCCCAATTCACTCAATAAACTTGCCAGTATCACTCAGTTGTGTGCCCATCCTGAAATTCCTTTCTGGGATGTCAGCAAGAACCTTTGTGCTGGTCACACCTCTTCCATTTATAGCATCTACAAAGTGAGTGCATAGCCATCTCTGATGGTCGCCTGATGATCACAGCACACATCCATGATCTTTGGGCAAACGAAGATCCCAACAACATCTTAGCTATTAGCCTCTCCCCCCCCCCCCCGACATTTTGAGCTATAATTTTAGGAAGTTAGAGGGGTGTATAAAAAAAAAAATGAACGGTGACAGAAAGGTCTTGATTTTTTTTTTTTTTTTTTTGAGATGGAGTCTAGCTATGTTTCTCAGGCTGGTCTCCAACCCCTGGGCTTAAGGGAACCTCCCGTTTCAGCTTCAAAAGTAGCTGGGATTTGAGTAACATACCATTGCACTGCACAAGAAAGGTCTAGAATTTTTTAACCACCAAAGCAAGTTTATGAAAATGTTGGTTAAAGTACCGTAATAAGGTTTCCCAAATCACCACAATGGCATTTATTGTGACCTACCACACTGTCAGTTATCACAAATAACCTGGAACACTTTATTATTTATCTGTTGTGGAGGTGGAGCAGTGGAGTGGAGAGGTATAAACGCCATAGTCAGCCAGGCACAGTGGCTCACGCCTGGAATCCCAGCTCTTTGGGGTGGGGGTGAGGCAGGAGGATTTCTTGAGGCCAGGAGTTCGAGACCAGCCTGAGCAAGAGCCAGACCCTGTCTCTACAAAAAAATAGAACAATCAGCTGGGTGTGGTGGCACAGGCCTATGGTCCCAGCTACTCGGGAGGCTGAGGCAGGAAGCTTGAGGTTTCAGTGAGCTATGATGACGCCACTGCATTGCAGCTTGGGCGACAGAGTGAGACTTTGTCTCAAAAAAGTAAAAATAAAAGACACCATAATCACTAATTCCAGTTAAATATTCTGCTAGTGTACCAGTGGTAACACCTTTGATTTGGTGTAAGATGGTTTGACTTAGAATAGAGGAGAATTATCACCGGGCTGAGGTTGTTGAGACCTAACAACAGAAGTCTGCTGTGAGTCTAGGATCTAAAGAGTCTCTCAGAATTTGGGCTCCAGGAAGGGCAGGACAAGATAATGCTCTTACTCTTAATTATGTGCTCACTTTATCACCTCTTCTTCTTTCCACAAGGGATACAGGAGAAAAAAATGAAGGGAAATAGAGAATCAGGACAAAAAGAAAGATGGGATGGAAAACAGTGAAGATAGGCAGGCATGGCCCAGAGACAGGCACACGTGTACTCCTGGGAGAGGCAGGCCATGCATTTGGCTCTTCTAGAAGCCAGAGCAAAGAGGGAGACACAATCACTTACTAGCTTTTTGACATCCTTAAGATAAAAATAAGTTTTTCCAAAAAGACCCAATTTTCTGGATTCTGAGTCCCAAGAGAAATCCTCCTGAGTGCCTGTAAAGAAACCTGTCAGATGCAGCCAACAATGTCACCAACTGTTTTCTGTTCCCTCCTTCCCCGGTTTGGAATCTCTGACTTTCAGCAATCCCAAAGCTCTCTCAACTTCCAAGTCCGTGATTCGTTCTATCTCAGCAAGACTGAAAACTGCTAATAAGTTTATGTGGATTCCCTAGAAAGACTAAAGTCATTAAAGTCACATTCTGAGGTGCTGAGAGTTAGGACTTTAGTATTTGAGAATGGAGGAGGTGTGCTTGCTTCAGCATTACCTGTACTAAAATTAGAACAATACAGAGAAGATTAGCATGGCCCCTGCATAAGGATGACATAAACATTCCATATTTAAAAAAAAAAAAAAAGAAAAAGAAAATGAATGGGGCACAATTCAAGCTATAACAAAACAACAATGTAAAATAATACATATAATATTTATATTAAGTTGTTTGATAAAAACTGGTGGTACTATACTTACCACTAAGAGTTAACAGTTTTAAAATCCTATATATCCTAATTTATAAGATTTAGCTGCAGACAGCTCACCTTCACTTTTTGTGATTTTTGTTTTTGAAATTTTGATTTCAGTTTTAGAAAAAGGTAAGAGAAAATTTGGCTTAGAAGTAGGCAGAGAAATCAATGGATTCATTCAAAGTTGACATTCCAAAATAGGTAATTCAGGGGCTCAGGGTCTAGTCATTAAATTTTGGAAACCCTAATTAGAGTCAGATGAGATTCCAATCTAGGTTGTGAGCCCAGATTTGAACCCAAGAAGTCACCAGGCTCTTAGACATCACATTTCTAGCTACCATGCCATGTAGCTCCATGGCAACAGAATGGTGGTGGTGGCGAAATACATTATCCAAAAAATATTGCTTAGGCAACTACTGCGTGCTAGGCATTGTTAGGCCAGTGGTGGAGCAGAAGGACCCAGGGCTACAGAGGACTGAGGAGGAGGTTGTGTGTAAATCCTGTAGGGCTTTGCTGGCTTCACAAAGCCTCCGGTTGTCACTCTGCTTGTCACTCTGCATAAGATGGGAAGCCACTGCAGGGTTGTGAGCAAAGGACTAGCATGATCTGACTTAGATTTTAAGCAGATTGTGCTTGAGTTGACTGTTGTGTTGAGAGTAGACTATGGAGGGGGAAAGAGAGACCTGTTAGGGACTATTGCAATTCCCAGAGAGGGGGAAATGATGGTGGCTTGGACTTGGCTGGGAGTTGTGAGGCCAACAAGTTGTACTGATGGACAAATACGGAAAGTGAGAGAAAGGAAGCTACATGTCATCTACTCAAAGGGAAAGACTTGGAAAGAGCAGGAGAGAAGGTGTTTGTTAAGGTCATTTGGGACTGTTGAATATAGGCTGGATATACAAGTCTGAAGTTCAGAGAGAAAGATCTGAGCTGAGGAAACAAATTTGAAAGTTGTAAGTAGAGTTTTTCTTTTAGTTTTAGTATTTATTACTAAAACTGTTTTAATATGACTTTTAATTAAAAGTTTGTATAATTTCTAATATGGCTTCTGTTTAACAACTGGCTCAAAAAAATTCCCCAAAATTTTAACTATTGATTCTCTCAATCTCTGATGAGTTGGCTCCGACAAATCACTACCTCTTTCTCTTTCACTCTCCAATTTATTAGCAAATCTTGATGGCTCTACGTTCAAAATGTGTATCTTGAATCTAATCACGTTTCACCAAAGTAGCCGGTTATTTTAAATATAATAATGAAGATAATGTTAGAACAATAATTAAAGCTACCGATATTTATATTTGGGCTTACTAATTGTCAGGCAGTTTGCCCGACCCTATGGATTCGTTCATTTAATTCCTGCAAAATGGACAGACGGGATATCTCCTATCAGGAACTAGAAACACCAGTAGTCTCCGTTCTCCAATCCGCTTTCTTAGGGAATTTGGCCTGGGATTCAAGAAGCAGCAAATAACCCACTTGCCCCTCCACCTGTCCGCGGGTGTAAGCCCGTCGCAAAGTCCCCGCCCAGGGCCCCTCACGGCTTCACAAGCTGTCCCCTCCTCCCGTCTCCAGCCCTCGCGCATGCGCACAAAGGCCCGCCCCCCGGGGGGCGGGGCCGGAGTGAACCTAGCCCTTGCGCCGCGCCGCCACGTTGCTAGGAGACGCGAAGGTCGAGGAGGCCGCGACAGTTGGCTTCTCTGGCCCCACGGATCCCGAGTGTCGAACACAAGCCCCGCGGCGCCCGCCTGCGCGCTTCCGGGAGCGGGGGGGGGAGTCCCCGACCTCTCCTGCTCGGCCGAGCCAGAATAACCACGGACAGCCGCACCCAGCAGTGGGTAGATGCGCCGCTGAGGGCCGGGATGTACCCGCCCCTCCCCTGCACCCTCCTGGGCCCCGCCCCGGAAGCCCAGGCCCCGCCCCTTCCGCCCCGCCGTCCCTACCTGCTTCCCCAGATGCGCCCTGGCCACCCTTGAGTTTTCACGTTTCCTCGCTCTTTTCTTGACGGAGAGTCTTTCTGGGGCCCCTCCTGAGTTTCGGATTCTGATTCTCCTGGAAGTTCCCGGGCCGCCCCGCGCCCCGGTGAGCTTTAGGGGCCGCGACTCTGAGGGCTCACTCATTTGATCCCTAGCTCTTAGAATACTGTACTTTTTCCATCCCAGCCTTCTCTAGGCAGATTTTACTTCAAAAGCACGTTTGGTGATTTCTCGCGGAAAAAAATTTGAGGCATGTTCGCAGTCGCCGACTGCAAAGGAGTGTTTTTGTGCTGCACACATGCTGATTAGCACACCTGGACCACCAAGGCAAGGCATGTTTGGGCAACCGCTTTTTGTTTCAGCTGAACACCCAACAACTTTGGGATGGGGAGTTGAGGGACTTTAGAGACTGTCTAATGCTTCACCTTTTAGAGTTCAGGTAACAGGCCCAGGAATGTTCATGGTATTGGCTCAGGTTATGTGCTAGTTACAGGGCTCTTCCACCATATCCTACTGCCTCTTAGGAACAGAAATACTAATCATACAATGGGGAAATACATGGAAGATGATGGAGACGAATGCTGTGGGGGGTTTAATGGCACTGAAAGTAAAGAGCCAACTGAGGTGAAAACGTATTTTGCATAGAAGGGAGTTTGGGGTGGCTGGCTACATCAAATGCTTTTAGTTACATTACATCTTTAGAATGTCAGGGATTTGAGATTGGTGGGATTAAAATACAGTACAGACGAGCCTGTACTTAGGGTGGGGTTCTGTCCCAATAAACCCGTGGTAAGTTGAAAATGCATTTAACACACCCAACCTACTGAACGTCATAGCATAGCCCGACCTACCTTGAATGTGCTCAGAACACTTACATTAACCTGCTGTTGGGCACATTATCTAACACAAAGCGTATTTTATAATGAAGTGTTGAATATGTCATGTAATAGTGAATACCACTGAAAGTGGTAAACAAAATGGTTATATGGGTACTCAAAGTGCAGTATCTACTGAGTGCGTATCACTTTTCACACCTTTGTAAAGTTGAAAACTCTTAAGTGGAACCATTGTAAGTCAGGGACCCTATGTTCCCATATAAACTCTAATAGTGTTTAATAAAATTCACTTTTTGCAAACTAGAAACTCAGGCATGGCCATTTCCTGTTTGTGGAGATACAACTTGATATTACAGAAATCAAATTCATTTTTTTATCAATTCTTTTTTTTTTTTTTGCTACAGTGTTTAAAGAAACCCCTCAGTTTGAAAGTGCTGAATGTTAGCTAGCAGAATTAGTACTGCCACTGAATTTCCCAGAATCACTGAAACATTTAATCAAGGAATTGTAAGTTGATCTTCCCTAATTTTAGTTTCATTTTGTGATTTTAATAAACTGAAAGTAAGGAAGACCAAAAAATGGAATTTGCACCACAACTAGCTATAGTAGCCACTAGGGTTGCTGTTATGGTGAAAATTACATTCATATTACCTTTAAATATTTTGGGAAAACAAAATTTTGAAATGCCTGATAATAACTAGAAGATTTTTTTTCTTCTGAGAAAAATAGTGATTTTCCCAGAAGTCCAACTGAATACAGCATATTTTCTGCTCTTCTATTAAATGTAGCATTTTTATATGTACAGTTGGCATAGTTGACCTGAGAGTGACAAAAGGTTACATATTTGACATTCAGGAAAATATTTTTTAAATGAATATGAGCAAATTAAAGTGTTTTATTATGTATCTAAAAGCCAACCTTAAAGCAAAAATGGCTTGGATAAAACAAAAATTAGATCGTACCACTACTTTTAGAAACTGCTTCATCTGGGCCGGGCGCGGTGGCTCACGCCTGTAATCCTAGCACTCTGGGAGGCCGAGGTGGGCGGATCGTTTGAGCTCAGGAGTTCGAGACCAGCCTGAGCAAGAGCGAGACCCCATCTCTACTAAAAATAGAAAGAAATTATATGGACAGCTAAAAATATATATAGAAAAAATTAGCCGGGCATGGTGGCGCATGCCTGTAGTCCCAACTACTCGGGAGGCTGAGACAGGAGGATCCCTTGAGCTCAGGAGTTTGAGGTTGCTGTGAGCTAGGCTGATGCCACGGCACTCACTCTAGCCTGGGCAACAGAGTGAGACTCTGTCTCAAAAAAAAAAAAAAAAAGAAACTGCTTCATCTGTAAAAGCAATGTAAGTAATACTGCCACTAAATCCAATAAAAAACATGACTAGTTTTTAAAGTATTTTTAATACAGTGAATTCACACTCTTTTCCTTTCATGTTTGTTAGCATCATTTTTTGTGTGTTATATATGTATAGTTTATATGTAATCATATATATGTATATATATATATGAATGGGTTATCAGGCTGTACTCCAACTCACTTGTTGGGTAGTATATAGCTAGTATATCACTAGTATATTGTGCATCAGTGAAGTAGTGAACTTCCTATTACAATGAATGGAATTAAAAGACAAGGAGTTCACTAAGGCCTGGCTTTTTTTTTTTTTGGTCAAGTATTGCAAATTTCACATAAATTCATACAATACCATAACAATGAATTATCTTAAAATGCAACATGAGCCTGAACCTAAATCAATAGCTAAGGATCATAAGTTTTTAAAACGTCACATACTAGCAAAACCCTAATTTTCTTTGGTCTGATCAATATATGTATTGGTAGATATATCTACTTAGATATATCTACTTATGTAGTTGCTCCTCGGATCAGGGTAAGAACTATGTGACTCAGATGACTTCATTTAAATCTGGAGCTAAGTCCAAACAACTGGGGGAATTATGGTTTCAGAATAGAATGTAAATACTATAATCTTTAGAATGTTAAATAGTTTTTTTAAAATCTAGAGGAAGTAGGAGGAACATTAGATCACTTTTCTTATTTTTCATAGAAAAGAGTCAATCACTACTTGTGTGTCAGATTGATAATGTGGAGTTAAAACAAAGACCCTTGGCTTCCCCAACAGTCTTCGTTATCTTTTTCTATTAACCATTGAGGTACCTTTTATTTTTTATTTATTTATTTTTTTTTTTTTTGAGACAGAGTCTCACTCTGTTGCCCGGGCTAGAGTGAGTGCCATGGCGTCAGCCTAGCTCACAGCAACCTCAAACTCCTGAGCTCAAGCGATCTTCCCGTCTCAGCCTCCCGAGTAGCTGGGACTACAGGCATGCGCCACCATGCCCGGCTCATTTTTTCTATATATATTTTTAGCTGTCCATATAATTTCTTTCTATTTTTAGTAGAGGTGGGGTCTCGCTCTTGCTCAGGCTGGTCTCGAACTCCTGAGCTCAAACGATCCGCCCACCTCGGCCTCCCAGAGTGCTAGGATTACAGGCGTGAGCCACCGCGCCCGGCCTGAGGTACCTTTTAGGCTACATCTTTCATATTGAAGAAACAGTCATTAGAAATTCAGCAAGTATGTCAATTTTCTTTCCATTTCCTATTTTTATTCCTGTTAAATCCAGGTAAAGCCAAATTTATTACTCTTGTAAAGGCATTTGCTATACGACTCCTTTTTATAAAACTTTTAATGTCTATCTCAATTCATCATGTGTTTAGGATGATGTTCACTCAAGGTGAAGGATAGATATTTCTCACTGATGTGATGATTATTTTGGCTTTTCCTGTTTGTACTTCAATGTATTTCGTGACCTTTTTAACATATCAGCATTTGTCACTGTGATTGAAAAAATTCAAACACTTTAATTCATTTACAGCATCTGACTTTAACATATTTCAGCCATTAGAAATATTTTTAAGGGAAGAGCAGATCAAGGAATCATGGTGAAAATTCTAGGCACTTTATTCCATTAAATGACTGGATATATTTTGGTAATAAATAAGAAGTGGTTGCAAAAGCAAGCAAAAATTATGACATGGGAAAAGTGGCTACAGAACTTTGGTGAATAGACAGTTACATGAACTCAAGTTGAATATTTGAATTTCCAAGACCATTAGTGACCCTTCTACACCATTTCAAAATCAATGATGTCAGCATGATGACAACCATTACAGCTTGCATGGACTTTGTGTCAGTCTGTCTTCTCAAATTGGGATTGTGTGTCACAGGGACCTGAGCAAATGAATTGCGGTGATTGGGATGTTTCCAACCAATTAAGAAATGGAAAAGGGAGAAACCATTGCTTCCCAGCAGCAAAGAAGGGAAGAAGATGAGAACACTGATCCTAAATTCCTTTTTTAAGAGAAAAAAAAAGAGAGGGGCAATTTTGAATATAATTACATGGAATGGTGGTGGGATATTTTAACAATCTACTAAGCAGTTACAAATTAAGAGTATGTTTTCAGAAATGTGCAAACTATTGCCTGGAACACCAGAATTTCTATACAGCATTTAGGACAACACTCTGAATGCAATTTTATTTGATAAAAATATAAACAGTTCTCCATGTATCTTTCAAGGGTTTTTTTTTAGAGTTTTTTTCCCCCAGAATAAAGCATGAATCCTTCTCAATCTAGGAACTGAATGTTATAAACTTAATATATTTAAGGGGATTCTCAATTCTATATATAACTTTTAAGTGTCAGTTTTGTTCATTCATAAAGGGACTTTTCAAATTGTCATTATAATATCTATTAATGTTGTTTTAACATCTTTCAGAAATTGTTGGTAATAAGGCCTCTGTAGCCATGGCTAGTTCTGATGTGAAACCAAAATCAATAAGTCGTGCCAAAAAATGGTCAGAAGAGATAGAAAATCTGTACAGATTTCAACAAGCAGGATATCGGGATGAAATTGAATATAAACAAGTGAAACAAGTGTCTACGGTAAGATTCATTCCTGTACAAACTCCTTCATGTTATTGATAAGGAGACCAAGGGCCAGAATAGTGATTTTCTAGGCAGACTTGAGGGGAGAGGTGGTCCCTCAGCTGGGGACACTCAGAATTTTCTAACTTTTATTGAGCCACTGTGCTCTGCTAAATGAATCTTTTATGGTAGATGATTACAAAGCAGAATCTTTTACCCTCATTCAGACAATTCTATTATCAGATATTTAGTTTTTGTGTAACTATAATTTCCCTCCATTATGGGAAGTTATATATACAATTTATATATACAAAACATAAATTCATGGTTAACCTATTTTAACCATGAATTAGAAAGGGGTTAAATAATATGTTTTTATGGAGACTATATGTGACAAAAAAAGTGTTAGAGAACATCTCCTGACTTTGGTTGTACATTTCAGGCTTTCCTGGGAGAATAGAGACATAGTTTTCATGACTTTACCATCTGTGCCTTTTAAATAGAAAAGACTTGACCATTATCACTTTAATGCTGTTCAAAAATAAGCTTCATAGCTTGCCTTGAGTTTGGGATGCCCCTAAAGATATACAAGGCCCAGAATCATCATAGGCAGTGTGAAACACAACACACTGTGTGCTCTTTTCTCTCCTGCACCTATACCCCCATGCCCGATAATGTTACTGAGTCAAAACCAGATTTAAGAAAACACAAAGTACATCTTTAAATGGGAAGTCCCAAAAAGCAACTGAGAAGGGTGTGTGTAATGGAAGGAAGAACAGCTCTACTCACTTTAGGACTTGGCAATTATAAAGAAGTTTTCGTTTCAACTCAGTATATGTTTACTGGATCCCTACCATGTGCAAATTTCTATAGCAAGTGCTTTAGGAGACAAAAGTATAGATGAGAGAGGACCTGACCTCAAGAAACCCCATAAGCCAGTGGGAAGAGGACAGGCCTTGGAGTCGGTCAGTTCAGGGTTTGCATCCTGGCTCTACCTCTCATCAGCTGGGGAATCCTGAACAAGGCTCTTAACTTCACTGAGCCTCCATTTCTTCAACTTGAAAAAAGTGATGGCAGTGCCTGCTTTAGAAAACTGTCACAGTTCGTGTCCCGCCAGAGTCGGAGGAGCTTTGGCCGGGCACGGTGGCTCACGCCTGTAATCCTAGCACTCTGGGAGGCCGAGGCGGGTGGATTGCTCGAGGTCAGGAGTTCGAGACCAGCCTGAGCAAGAGTGAGACCCCGTCTCTACTAAAAATAGAAAGAAATTATATGGACAACTAAAATATATATATACAAAAAATTAGCCGGGCATGGTGGCGCATGCCTGTAGTCCCAGCTACTCGGGAGGCTGAGGCAGTAGGATCGCTTAAGCCCAGGAGTTTGAGGTTGCTGTGAGCTAGACTGATGCCACGGCACTCACTCTAGCCCGGGCAACAGAGTGAGACTCTGTCTCAAAAAAAAAAAAAAAAAAAAACTGTCACAGGAATTAAATGAACTCATGTGTTTGAAGTGCCTGACATTGGAGCACTCAATACTAATTTGTTGAGTGAATGAGCAGTAAGTGTTTCATGAACAATAGTTTTAGTAACCTCCTTATCTTGGAGTTGAAGAAAATAACAAGAAGAACAATAAAACCATATGCAAGATAAAGTATATGTGTCTTAAGTAAAAGAAGCACAGGAACTTAGAGGAAGACAGAATCACTTCCTTCTGGGGACAATCCCCAGAAAAGGCTTCATGCCCCCAGTGGCATTTGCAGTGGGCCTTCCAGGATGGATAAGATGGTAACTAAAGTCTTGCTTTGGTTGAGATGTGTCCACCAGTGTGCAGTGGCCTGAGGGTTTGAGCAAAGTTCTTTTTCTTTACTGAAACACACACCTTTGTGGTGCTCTTAGTACTTGCTGACCTCCCTGCCTAAGGAGAAGGTAATTGGACTTGAGGATTGTTATCATTCCGTTCCACCTTGGGCATGAAGGTGTCCTAGATGAAATGGGAATGATCAAATTGAAAGTGAAGAAGAAGAAAACATTCAGAGATGGCAAGGGATATAAAGAGGACAAATACCCAGAAGTCACTGAGCACAGGACCTGTCCAGCTGATTTGAGGATCATCTCATGTAAAATAGCTCCAGATGTCCTGAGGAGGCAGCGGTTGTACTGTTTCTTCACTGAGATGGTTCTCAGGACCCTATTCAATAGAAGAGAATTTGCTCATGGCTCCAAGGGGAAGAGGGCTGTAATGGAGCCGTGAGAACACCTCCTTCCACTGCTGAGGGTTGTGGAGGCCACACAGGCAGGCAGGACATCAGTGATAGAAGGGGCTGCTAATTTTCTATAATGTATATGGCAAAGGGCCTGCCAAGGTTTATCAGATAGGCTGCCACCTGTTTTTACTAATCCACAAATCAATGGGACAACAGAAAAAAGGAAATGCGTTAGAAAATAAAAGACATAGGAGACACAGATGATACATTCATCTTTTCTCCCAATCGAAAGCTGAGATTTGTAAGTGAGGAATATAAAAAGTACAGGACTGCCTGTATGGAAGGTATTGAATGACAGGATTTGATTTTCTAAAACCTGGATAATGACAAAGTGCATCTCACAAAATCCAGGAGGAACATATTTAACAATTACAAAAATGCATTCACCTGATCAAGAAGGCATGACGTTGAATTTAGAGAGGAAGGAGAGAGACAAGTGTCCAAAGTAGGTCAACTCTGATGACAAACAAACCAACATGGCACATAAAAAGGAAGGTAGGAGAAGTAGGACAAGATTGTTGAGGACTATATACATGACCTCAAATTCCTGTTACCAACTGGACTTCAAGGTGAACTTGAAATTTAGGCAGAAGGAAATGCATATATACCTTGAGCTATCTCTTGAGTCTAGTTGTTTCCTCCAATTACTGTAGTATCAACAACCAGTAGGCAGTCACTGCCTTCAAAATGAGGCCCAGGCCTAATTTTAGAAGTTATAATGTTTGAAATTATTTATAAATATAAAAACAATGAAGTTTAAATTATTTTCACTGTTTTCTCTATCTTGTCTACAATGTAGGAATTTAGATCTAGAAATTGGCCTCCAGGGAAAAGCACTGAATTAGTTGTTCTGCAGTATAAGGATGCAACTTAAAGATACATTTTGTGTGTGTCATACTCTAAGAGCTCAAGCATGTTTAAGTGTGGTGTGAACTGTCCTTTTAAGTATTTGATGGTAAAATATGAGACTGAAGTAGAACCGGCATTACAATATTTGTATCTGGTTTTTGATGTGCAGGTAGATCGTTGGCCAGAGACAGGATATGTGAAGAAACTTCAGAGAAGGGACAATACTTTCTATTACTACAACAAACAGAGGGAGTGTGATGACAAGGAAGTCCACAAAGTGAAAATTTATGCTTACTAGGCTTTCTCCTTTGTGTCACTCGTCGATTATATTTTAAGGATTCATTGTTTCATTCTATATCATGTAAATGTTTGTCGTTTTACAAAATAACTCCAAAAATACAGTCTTAAATTTAATGTTTTGTAGCACGAAAGCCATGAAACTTAGTACCTACTACTCATCTTGTTCTGTTCTAAGATATGGCTGCAGATACATTAAAGTTGTACCCTTCTTGGTCCTGCTCTTTCTGACCATTTTAATTGTGGTAGAATAACCATTAAGCGTGGGGCAACGATAGCCCCCTTTGAAACCATTAGTAGCCAATGGTTAGGCTGCGGATGTATTTTCATGTAGCAGATACTATGAGTGTACCACGCACATCTTGCTTCCTGCCTTTATCTCTTTACTAGATCACTTTGAAATGCCAGATCTGCGTTCTATGCCTCAAGTGCTTTCTCATGCCTTTGGAGTCCATTGCCTCTTGCTGGGCAGACTAGAAATCCCAAGGAATGTTCCCGTGCGAGCATCCCTCCCCCAGTAACTGATAGGGAGTAGGTGTATAAACCCCCCCAGCAACCTTGCAGCTCAGGAGGAGGAAGTCTGAGGTGTGTGTTTGACACTGGCTCCCAGAGCTTCCCCAGTAGGACTTAAGTGCCAGTCACCTGTGGTAGTATCTGACTAGATAACATATTCTAATGGGTGCCTCCCAGCCTTGCCACTTCTTCTATCCACTGCGTGAAGATCTTTTCCTCTTGAATAACCTCCTTGCACTTGAAGCCTTGTCCTAGGGTGGGCCTGTGGGTTCCCCCACCCAAAGCAACCTAAATCCCAATGCTGTCTGGAATCACTGCAGAAACAGCCTAACTGCTCATGAGCAAGAAAGGCAATATCAACCTTTATGCTTAAGAAGTCCTCTCCTCAAAAATTAGTGAGTCTTGACTGTTTTGAGACTAACTAGATAAAAGATATCTTTTTTATTTTAACTTTTTCACTGATAAGTTTATTTGTCATCATTTCTAAATTCTGACCTTTCAATAGATTTTTGGATAGGGGTCCATACCATCCATTCATTCAAGTCTAGCTCCCATTTCTCAGAACCACTGTCTTCACTGTGAAACTCCATTGGTTTTCCCAATTCAAACTTGTGCCTCTTCAACAATTTTTATTTTCTGACACACACATCATGGAAAGGATAAGTAGCCTGGCAAGCCTCTTTTATGCCTTTCCTAAGACTGCCTGGTATCATCTTGCCACTTTTCATCTTGCCATTTTTTTTTTTTGTACCTCTCTGGTCGTGATTTTTATCATCATCTTCCAGATTTGGCGGATAGTCTGGTTCGAAGGTATCCCTCAAGGTTCATGTGCTGTGAACTTCATCCCAAATGCAACAGTGTTGAGAGGTGTGGGGCCTAATGAGAGGTGATTATTGTCATTGTCATGAGAGTGGGCTTGTTATAAAAGCGAGTTCAGTCCCCTCTCACTCTCTTACTTTCATGCTTTCTCGCTCTTCTGCCTTTCTCCATGGGATGTCACGGCATGCAGGCCCTCACCAGTTGCCAGTGCCATGCTCTTGGACTTCCCAGCCTCCAGAACCATGAGCCAAATAAATTTCTATTGTTTAAAAATTACCCAGTCTCAGGTATTTTGTTACAGCAACACTAAACAGACTAAGACAGAAGACCTTGTGGGTGCCAAGCATAAGAAGTCTTCTAAATCTCATAATACTGTCTTTTTTTTTTTTTTTCCTGGTAAAACCGACCGTAATAGTCAGAATAACTGCTCTGTAATGATGTTCAGGTCCTTATCCCTAGAACCTATGAATATGTAACTTTATATGACAACAGAAACTTTGGAGATATAATTAGGTTGAAGATCTTGAGATGGAGACATTGTCTGGGGTCATCTGGGTGGGCTTAGTGTAATTATAGGGGTCCTTAGAAGAAGGCACCAGGTGAGTCAGAGTTAGAGAAGGAGATGTGATGATGGAAGCAGATATCTGAGTGATGGAAAGAAAGAGTCAAAAGCCCAAGAAAGCATAAAGCCTCTTGAATCTGGAAAAGGCAAGAAAATGGCTTATTCACCTAGGGTCTCTAGAAGGAAAAACACCTTGTTTTTACCAAATAAGACCCATCTCAGACTTCTGGCCTTCAGAACTGTAAGTGAATAAGCTAATTCCATTTTCCACTACTCAGTTTGTGCTATTTTGTTAAAGCAGCAACAGGAAACACACCTACACAAAACAAATGAAGAAAATAACCATCTGTAGTCTTGAGGTCAACGTAACTTCAGTCATGGTCTGCCATTTTCTGACCATGGGACACATTTTGTTACTGACAGGATCCATTCCAAGGAAGCTGGTCGGGCAGTGTTTGCCTGGAACAGTCTCAGTAATTATCCTGAGTGTTCTACATGCCCCTTCATCTTTCTGCAGTGAGTCTCACTTCAGAAACATGACCCCTGAGACCAGCAGATGCTATTTTAGGTCCTTGAGTTTTTGTGACCAGTGTTTTCCCAATGTGTCTTGTGATGGACATAGCTGGTGTCTGCACATCATGCCGGTCTTTCTAAAAGGTGGATGAACTTTCTTCTTGGCTCTTTTCACCACTTCTTGTAAGGTCTTGTTGCTACTGTTCACCTTGGTGCTGCTGAGAGAGCCATTTGCAACCAACGCGAGCTGTTCTTAGTAGACATTGTCTGTACTGTGGTGGGCCTTGGCCCACGGGCCTTGTTCCATGATGGCAACAGCCTCCTTGCCAAGAAAACTGCCCCGTCCTACTCCATGCTAGAAGTGGGTGCTCAGCTTCAGTCTTAGCTGTTCAAACTCCCAGTGGAGCACAATTGTCAGTTTCAGACTGAAGATTGAAGCAGCAATAGGGCGAGAGTGTTGAGAACTTCTCAAGTTTGCTTCCATTAAAGTGCACATGGTGATGCATTTCAAGAAGCCAGGAATTGCTCATTCACCGTGCGTTCCGCAAAGACCAGTGCTTCTCAAACCTGGTTGTGCAGTGGACTTTCACAAGGAGCTTTTAAAAAAATACTGATGCCTAGGCCCTTCCCCATTTCAAATAAACCATAATCTCAGGATATGGGACACAGGCATTGGTTTGCATTTTCAAAAAGCAAAAACAAGAACTCCCTAGGTGATTATAATAGTTGGAAACAGCAATAAAGATGGAAAAATACTGCCCTAGATTCCTGCTTTTTATAGAACAGACAGCCAAAATCCAGCCATCTCCTGACTGCCACCCTTAGGTCTAGATCCCAGATAATTTGGTACATCCAGAAACATTTTCAGGCCTCCCTGTGGGGAAGCTTTCTTCACATGTATGGCTGTGCAGTTCATCTTAAGCAACATCTCATTGCCCCAATTGTGTTACTATTAGTGCCTTAAAGTTTTGGTCCCCAAACCCCCAGGCTGCAGACCATTACTTGTCTGTGGCCTGTTAGGAACCCAGCTTCACAGTATGAGGTCAGCGGCAGGCGAGCAAATGAAGCCTCATCTGTATTTACAGCCGCTCCCCATCGCTCGCATCACCACCTGAGCTCTGCCTCCTGTCAGATCAGTCACTGTCTCCCATCACCCCCAGATGGGACCATCCAGTTGCAGGAAAACAAGCTCAGGGATCCCACTGATTCTGCATTATGGTGAGTTGCATAATTATTTCATTATATATTATAATGTAATAATAATAGAAATAATGTGTACAATAAACATAATGCACTGAGTCATCCCAAAGCCATCCCCCCAGAGCCCCCAGTCCATGGAAAAACTGTCTTCCATGAAACTGGTCCCTGGTGCCAAAAAGGTTGGGGATTGCTGCCTTGAAGGTTGAAGATTAAAGATCAATTGTGGCAGGACTTAGCAGGCTCTCTAGCTGATTTCTACAAACCAAAATCATGAGCTCTTCTTCTATGATGATCACCAAAGTATCAACAAATTTGAGACCTCTCCTATTCCCAGCAGTGCCTGAACTAGATCAGTTGCCCATGGCACAAGGCTTCATAGAAACTAGGACACCTACCACCTTGTCTGAGAAGCTTCCTTAGAAAACCTGTCCCAGGGTAATTTGAATATTATGATGTCATATGGCTTCGATGCCCCCCTTTTCCAGTATTTAATGAGCTGTATTTTGTATGGCACCCTGGAGACCCTGGAGTCTGCCAGAACTGTAGACGCCAGACATGGACAAAGAGCTTAGATGTGAAGCCAGCACCACCAGTTTCTGTTGGCCAACCTAGGGCAAGTTACTTAGGTAATCTAAGCCTCAGCTTCTTTCTCTTAAAAACTGAAATGATAATGATGATTCACTTATAGGATTGTCAGCAGGATTACAGAAGGTAATACTTTAAGTAATGGTAGCTGGCACATTGTGAAAGCTCACTAGAAACTAGCTGTACGACATTCTAGAAGTTTGCTGATAGATTTTCAACAAGATATTCTTTGAGCCTCTGGCCTGGCCACACTTCAGACCTCTCCTGCCTCTGCGACAGGAACTCTTGTCTGCTCTAACACAGATGGCCACCAGCCAAAGATCATCAGGAATCCGCCTATTACAAATTGTGTCAGTTACTTGGTGGAGCAAGGGAGACTGTATGTTGCATAGAACCCTGAGGGGTCTCAGGGTACTAAGAGGAGCCTGTTGGAGGGTTGGGGCTCACATTAGCTGATTTGGGGAGGCAGCAGTGCCTTGCTCTGGACTGCATGCTTTTGGGAAGCAGGGGTGTCTTAGTCCATTCAGGCTGCTGTAACAGTACTATAGACTGGGTGACTCATAAAGAACAGAAATTTATTTCTTGTAGTTCTGGAGTCCGAGAAGCCCAAGACCAAGGCACCATCTGATATGGTGTCTGGTGACGGCCCACTTCCTGGTTCATAGATGCCATCTTCTCCCTATGTCCTCACATGGCAAAAGGGTCAGATGAGCTCTCTGGAGCCTCTTTTCTAAGGGCACGAATCCCATCCGTGAGGGCCCCACCCTCATGACCTAATCACCTCCCAAAGACCCCACCTCCTAATACCATCACCTTGGAGCTTAGGAGTTTGACACATGAATTTTGGTGGGAGGACACAAACATTAAGTCTATAACAAGGGGTAATTCTATGATTATGTTAATTTTTATCTAGGACATAGAAAGGACAGATTGGGGCTGAAGTTGTAATCGGGAAATCAGCAGCCATCACGCGAGTTAAGGGGGTGGAATTTTTTTTTCCTGTAGCTTACAGTGTGTTCTTGTTTCTTTCTGTACTGAGATATGATTACCATGTGGTCTTATTTTTATCTCATCCAATTACAGTCAGAGTGGTGTAATCTGATGTTGGTGACTTGTGAAATTGTTGATGTTAAGAAGGGAGCACCAGGCCAGGCACAGTGGCTCACGCCTGTAATCCTAGCACTCTGGGAGGCCACTCCCAGAGGACGATCCCAGAGGATCGCTCGAGGTCAGGAGTTCGAGACCAGCCTCAGCAAGAGCGAGACCCCGTCTCTACTAAAAATAGAAAGAAATTAACCAGACAACTAAAAATATATATATAGAAATTAACCGGACAACTAAACATATATAGAAAAAATTAGCCGGGCATGGTGGTGCATGCCTGTAGTCCCAGCTACTCAGGAGGCTGAGGCAGGAGGATGGCTTGAGCCCAGGAGTTTGAGGTTGCTGTGAGCTAGGCTGATGCCACGGCACTCTAGCCCGGGCAACAGAGTGAGACTCTGTCTCAAAAAAAGAAGAAGGGAGCACCAAGGCTTACCTGTAAATGTCAGGCCTGGTAAAATGTGACACCTGTCCAAGATGCTCATTTCATTCTCAATGTCCCTTGTTGACCAAGGGGAGACAGTGCCAGTTTAAGATATAGATCTATGGCCTCCAGATGTGCACTACTGTGTTAAGGTCATGCTGGCCAGAAAGTTGTCAGCGAATGTTTGCTTCTTTTATTAAAGTATGAGATATGGATTCATCTGATGTACCAATGGCTGTCAACAGGATGCACCAGCCAGCTGCAACGCAAGCAGTTACTAGAAGAGTAATGTTTATCAATCTTTGCAATAGACATTGAAGCCAGAGACCTAGAAGACCAAACCCAGGTCATAGAAAAACATTTCTGAAAAACATTTCTGAAGTCCAGTGGGGTCTATTCTAGAGAGTTGGGTAGATTTTTCTTTTAGTCTCACTGCAGATTGTTGTAGTAATTCTGTCCGTGCAGTAAGAAGTATTTGTTAGAGTGTGGAGTCTCCCTTGCTTAGTGAATTTGTCCAGTAGTATCATAAGAAATAATACCCTACAGTGAGCTGTGATCATGCCACTGCACTCCAGCCTGGGCAACAGAGCAAAACTCTGTCTCTTAAAAAATAAACCAATAAAAAACTAGCACCCTAGAGAGGTACAGACTTTTTGGGAATAGAAGTATTGCTTTCCTAAAAAGAAGGGAGCCAATTACTGAACCTTTTGGGTGGTTAGATTTTCCAAGGGGAATGAAACAGTTTCTACAAAGCAGGCTGGAATGTCTTTGAAGGGAGCAAACTGATTATTGTAGCAAAGATGGCAGGTATTTATGTATATATGTATGCAATGAAACAGAGTCTCACTGTCACCCAGGCTGGAGTGCAGTGGCATCATCATAGCTCACTGTAGCCTTGAACCTTTGGGCTCAAGTTATCCTCCCACCTCAGTCTCTCTCCCAAGGAGCTAGGACTATAGGTGCATGCCACCACGCCCAGCCAATTTTTCTACATTTTTTTGTAGAGACAGGATCTCACTATGTTTCTCAGGCTGGTCTCGAACTCCTGGCTTGAAGCGATCCTCCTGCCTCGGCCTCCCAAAATGCTAGGATTACAGGCGTGAGCCACCGCACCTAGCCGGGCCCTGATTTTAGTGCTCACCCATAAGGGGCTGGCTGGGTTTTGCTAGTAGCATTATAATGTCCTTAGTAGAAAAATTTTGTAAACCTGGGATCAAAGTTCAGTTTTTATAGGATCAACTATTGATATTAAGGATGTGCAGGAAATTTAAGGGTCAGAAGGGACCTATAAAAGGAAATGTATTTTCTGATATATCTAAAAGAACAACCAGTGAATTTTTGTTGGAAGCATCAGGTAGAAAAGGGCAGCTACACCAGTCAGTTAAACCAGAGAGGTGACAACAGATAGTCTTAGAAAAACGCAGGAGGTAGTTTTATTCCTTCTCAAGTGGTAGAAGCAAACATAGGAGGGGAAAGGAGAGTGTACAGGAGAGTCAACATTGCAGGGCTGAGACCGCTGTCCTCAGAATCACCTCCTGGCAAAGCAGGCCCCCCGGCTGGGCTCTGGGGACATTCTCACCATTCCTGTTGAGAGTGGCCCACTGTGTCAAAAGTGTTTCTAAAACAATACGGGTTTTGCTGCTTTCCTGGGATCCTGAGATCTTGGTAGATGTTAGCCAAGAGGGTGCTTATGTGACTAGCACCCCCGCTACAAAAAATCCCTGGCCACTGAGTCTGGAACGATCTTCCCTGGCAGACACAACTTCACATGCGTGGTCTTAACTCATTGCCAGAGGAAGTAAGGACATCCTGTGCGACTCCATGGGGACTGGGGCCTTGAAACCTTGAGCCCTGTTTCCTGGGACGTCACACTAGAAGTACTTTTTCTCTTTGCCAATCTGCTTCGTGTCTTTCCAAATAATTCCTGTTCCCACGGTAATTTGTCCAGTGCAAATAATTTGTTGGCTCCTTGATTTCAGAAGAGCTGTGGTAATACGTTCTGAACAGATTTTTGCCCAGGATCTCAGCTCCTCAGCCTTGCGTGTCTGGATGACGGCTGGAGGTGCCAGATATGGGAAGTTCAGAACCAATTTCACCCCATAGGGCCTTGGTACCCCTATTCTTGAAGTCCTCCTTCATATTCCATGTAAATATTAAAATGTCCCCAGACTCTACTTTCTCCAAAACAATTATTTTTTGTTATAGGGTATTTGAAAGAATTTTTAACATTTTGATTTCAAGGTTTTGGCAAATCTTCAGCTGTGATATTATAATATGTGTATACACTATTTTTCGCGCCTAGCTCATAACTCATAGTCTTTTGTTATAAGGTTGGGGAGATGTGGCCTCAGAAAACAGAATCTCCCTTTCTGACCTTCTCCTGCCTTGCTTCCCCCAGCTCGAGGTAGAAGTTTAAGCTTTCTGATTGTGGGTTATTGAAGCCTTCATTACAGAGAGGGTCCTGCCCCACACCCTGCAGGAAAGAGTGCTGCACAGAGAGGGACAGTCACATTTCAACACAGTTGTCCATGGTTTGATCATGCCTACCCAAAGAAGTCTGCATAAAAGGCCCAAGACAACAGGGTTTGGGGAGCTTCCAGACAGCTAAACACATTGTAGGAAGGTGAACAAGAATTCATCCTTGTGCCGGGGAAGATGGCGCCCCCCAACTCCATAGGGACAGTAGCTTCCATGCTCAGGACCCTTCCAGACCTCGTATCCCTTCAAATTATCCTCAGTAATAAACCAGTAAAGGTAAGTCAGTGTTTCCCTGAGTCCTGTGAGCCGCTCTAGCAAATTCATCAAACCCAAAGAGGGAGTCGTGGGAACCCCAACTTGAAGTAGCTGATCAGAAGTTCTAGAGGCCCAGACTGGCAACTGGTGTCTGAAGGCGGGGTCGGGGTGGGGGCAGTTACATAGACTTTTTGCATTGAGGAAAAATATTTTTTAATTATGCTTCATTTGTTGTTCTAGATCTTTCACAGTATGATTTTTAGTGGTTTACCTAAGTACTTTTCATTGTTATACATAATGTGTAAAACAGGGATGAAAACCATTTAAGCGCAAAGAAAACCCACTATCAGAACCATCTAAATACCCAATTCTGGCTCCTTCCTGCCCAGAATAACTGCCCTAGGGCCTTACTATCCTGAAGGCACCAAAGCAGTTTGTCCGTGTATTAGAATGAGAACTTCTTGACCAGAACACAAATAGACCATGCAAAATGAAAAACATCCCACAGAGAGTTTTGTGACTTGCTGTTCAAAGTGCTAGACACGTTAAGTTTCTCAGTATTTCTATTGCTGGCCCAGGAGGTGACTTCTGAAGTGGTTCTCAGAAGGCATCGAAATCAACGTGTGTTCCTAAATTCGGGGAAGTGGTAACTAAATCTGGCTCTACACTTCCTCCTCTAATGAAAAACAACGTCCTTAATTCCAATACCTACCAAAGAAGAACAGTATTGAACTCATTTAGCAGTTCTACTGATTATGGATTTTATAGTAGGAATAATTAGTAAAAATCAGTGGTTTCCTAATTTTTAAGGCTCATAAATTTGGATTTCAGGATATATTTAATCAAGTTAATGGACAAATCCTTTGATGACTTAAAATCTAGGCATATCAGCATTTGAATTCCTTTATCTATATTAGCATATATATGTGTACATATATGTGTATATGTATGTGTGTATATATATATGTAGAGAGGGAAAGGTGGAGAGAAAAAGGAAGGAAAAGAAGAGAGAAAGAGAGAGAAGAAAAAAGATAAGAAGAGGAAGAGGAGGAAGAAAGAAGAGTGGTATCTTAGTCTGTTTGTGCTGCTATAACAGAATACCTGAGACTGGGTAATTTACGATGAACAGAAGTTTATCGGCTCACAGTTCTGGAGGCTGGGAAGTTCAATATCAAGGCACCAGCAGGTTTGGCCATTGTGGTTCAAGATGGCGCCTAGAATGCTGTGTCCTCCAGAGGAGAAGAATGCTTCATCCTTACATGGTGTGAGGTAGAAGGGCAAAAAGGAGAAGCAAAAAGGGGCAAACTCGCCCTTTTGTAAGGGCATTAATGCCACCCAAGAGGGTAGAGCCCTCATGGGTTACTCACTTCATAAAGGTCTCACCTCTTCATAGTGTTACAGTGGCAATGCAATTTCAACATGGGTTTTAGAGGAGACGAACATTCAAACCATGGCAGGTGGAGAGAGAGGGAGAAAGGAAGAGAGGGAGAGAAAAAGAGAGAGACTGGTCAGGTGGAACGTTGGCAAAAGAAGCTGCTCTCTGCAGGTGGACAAGGGAACCACTAGCAGAGAAAGAGGTGGGGGAATTTTTGTAGAAGCCCGGGAACCTCCTAGAAGAAAAGGGAAGACTCCACCCTTTTGAAGTTGAATATTGCTAGAATGTCTGTGATGGGCAAGAAGGGTACCAAGGAACTCCACAAAGGACAGAGCAAGGCCCTACTGGGGTCTCGACGAGCACCCAGATGATGATGAGGGAAGGCCAGCCCTGCACAGGTGTGCTGTGGCCCAGGCACTTTGTTCTTGCAGGTGTGCTCCATGACGGACTACTGAGTTATGGTCACGGGAGCCCACACTGTGCTCCACTGTGGTCTTTGCTAACATCAAAGCCCATGAGTAAGCATCAGGTGGGAGGGCTGGTCTTCTAAGGTGAAGCACTGACAGTGAAAAGGCTAAGGTTGTTGATTAAACCCCCTAGAAGCAGGAGTTTGCTAGGAGAGAAGGCAGTGGTGGCGGGAGAGGCATTTTAGGAGCTTGGAAAGGCAAGGTTAGAGAAAGGAGAAGCTGTAGACCAGAGAAAGCATGGCACATTCCAAGCTGTGACCTCCCAAACCCTGGGAGTTATGCAAACGGCACCACACCCTGAGCTCCAGTTTTCCTTCCCAGTCAAAGGCATGTCACACTTCTCTCTGCTGGGGATGCATTGGGACACCATGAGGACAGAGGTAAAGCCAGCCCTGTGGGGGAGAAGAGGAGCCCAGGCACACGGATCACCTTTTCCACCTTGGAAACTCACCACCTCTGAGACTGTCAGAACTGAAACAAGCCCCAGGGGTCTCGTGGCTGCTACCCCCTCTCATTTCCCACCTTCTTGTCTGATCTCACATCGGTCCCGAGAGGCAGCTGAAGGAATCCCAGTCCAAGGCCTCCCAGGGGTGAGTGATTCTAGACGTTAGCCCAGCACCCCACAGTGGGGTCTGCCTGTAAGGAGAAATCGGCTAAGGAACAACTGCACTTGAACCTCCAAAAGGGTCCTGATCTGGAGGCCGATTAACTCTACATGTGAGGCACATCATGGCCTTCACATTTAATTATGGTTACAGCTATTTCTTGGATGTCAAATACTACAAAATTTTTGAATAGCAAGAACTACAGGTTATTAGCTATAAATGTACCTGCGGGACAGGGCACATCCAGGGGCCGAACCGGCAGCCTGATGGCTTCCTAGACAACACAGGACACACTCCTCATGGGCTGTCCACAGGCAGCAGAGTGTCTGCGGGGGCCAAGGTGGTGGTCTGTGAGATCTTCCATTACTACTGGCACCTTGGCCCGAATTCTCTACATTTGGTATTGAGTGGGTAGACATTGACTTTAAGTGCCATCCTTTATATACTTGGAAGCGATTTCGGCGAAGAACAAGGACACTTTGTCCTTTGTAGGACACAGGCCAGAGGCCAGCCACTCTGCCAGAATGAGTGAGGGAAGGCTTTGCCCCAGGCTTCTGGGCACACAACAGGTGCTTGGAAGTCTTGGGCAACTTCAGTGGTGTCGGAGAGAAGATTTCAGGAGAATGATGGGGGATTTGTCAAAATTCACCGGGAGTGTATGTGGGGACATTGATGAAATACAGGTTCTGAGAGCAGGAGCCAGTGATGTGGGGTGAGCATTGCCCTGAACTCTTGTGAAAATGTTCCACATCTTAATTAAGGAATTGTAGCTCGTAGAAAAGTTGGAGTTCAAAAAACGAAAGTCTCCCTAGGCGATTGCATTGGTAAGTGACTTTTGAGAAAATGAAGTAGCTTCCTCCTCCTGTGATCGTGTCTTTACTCGCTGCACAGCACGTGGGCACCTAATGCCAAGAAGCTGGCGTGTATTTTTTCTAGGGGGCCTCAGGAGAAATGGCAATGTTTCAGGAGCCGGCCAACAGTTATGCTGCATGGTGGTCAGTCTGGAAGACACTGCCTCAAAGTGAGAGGTCACCTCAACGGTCACCATGGCCTCAAAGCTCAGACTGTATCAAGTCTTAAAAAGATGGGCATCAGGCGAGGCATAGTGGCTCAGCCCATAAATCCTTTAAGAGGCTGAGGCAGGAGGATTGCTTGAGGCTGGGAGTTCGAGACCAGCCGGGCAACATAGCAAGACCCCATCTCTATGAAAAATCAAAAAAGTTAGCCAAATATGGTGGTTTATGCTGGTAGTCCCAGCTACTCAGAAGCCTGAGGCAGGAGGATCGCTTGAGCCTAGGAGTTGGAGGCTGTAATGAGCTATGATCACGCCACTGTACTCCAGCCTGGGCAGCAGAGTGAGACCCTGTCTAAAAAAAAGGGGGGGGGGCGCACCACTTACAATGATTTGTTTAGCAAAATTGATCCTTAGCTCCTGAGGAACAAAAGGGGTCCATGCCGTGGTGCACATGCTGTCGTCTCTGGCTCACTGTGTGTTACCCTGGAAACTCACAGCCCCCACGAGGGTTTGGTTGTCCTTCAGGGTGGTCTCACCGCCTAGGTGTCAGACTATGAAATTTTACCTTTCTACTGCAGCCGTCTAACATTTTCCCCGTGCCCCCTTCCTTCCCTCCTATGGAACTTGCTCTTGGCTCCCATCTCAACTCCCTGTCCCAAGGCTCTTTTCCCCAGAAGAGGAGCCCTCTCTTGCTGTCTATTCAGCATTCTCCAGTCATAATCTTGCGGTCCCCTTCCTCTTCAAAGGCACCCTCAGTCCTCTTTCCCTTGGTTTATGTCCTTCCAACCTGCCCATCTGCATGTCTGAGCCAACCCCTCCGTCCAGGTCCTTTGTTTCTGAGCCGATACTCACTGCTATAGAAGATCAGGAGTGCTGGCTGGCATCAGTGGTGAAGGATGCCAGGCTTTCTGCCCTATTTTTTTGTAACTTGTAGACTCAGCCCTTTCAATCTCTCCCACTACTGACCATTTCAATGTTATTGTAATCATCTGTCATCTCCTAATTGCCCAACGTTCTCTATGACTTCCCTGAGAAAAGAGGCCATCCATTTAAACCCTCCCTTCCCCTGTTTCAGGCTCAAAACACCTCCAGGGCATCACCCCTTCCTTTTGTCCCTTCCCTCCTGTCCTGGATGAATAAGTCTCACCATGCTTGGTGATAACCACTACACCTGTCTCCTACTCTCACTCATTCATGCATTGTTCTTTCATCCAAAAAGCGATGAACAGTGAAGCAGACCACCAAGACCTCCTCGCTCAAAGAGCTTACCACCTAGCAGAGAAGAAAATCAGTGACGAGGATTACAACAATCCTTGCTTTCTGCTCCGGGACTTTACTCTATCAATTCATTACTCTTGGCCTCAGCCAAGAGAGAGTAACCATTTCTCTCTTTTTAACATTCCTCAATCCTGTCTTTCTCCTAAGCACTCCCTCTCACTGTCAGATTACTTATGAGATCAGTTTACCTGGCTGCCTGGTATCTGCTCTGCTCTCGTTCAGCTCCCAAAGCTTCTCTTTGAGAGGTAGGGAACAGTGTTGGTGCTCTGCCCAAACCCACTCTTGGCCCTTTCAAATGTTCCTACATAAGATGGGGGGTGATGCCGCACCCTTTCAACTGTTCCTACATAAGATGGGGGTGATGCCTCAATCCAGTTTCTGTAGCCAACTCCAGAATCTCTCCCCAGGCTACCAGAGCTTTGCCCACAGGCACGAGAAGTACCCGAAACTTCTCTTTCCCAGGTTAGAGAGACTTCCTTATCACTAGCCCCAAGGGACACGGAGAGCACTTGTTTTCTTTGACTCAGTAACATTCAACACTGCTGACTCACAGGTGTCCTTCCGGATCTGGGCGCTTTCTGAGGAGCTCACCTGTCTGGTTTTCTTCCCCCAACCCCTGAAGGGGTACCGGGCACAAATACAACAAATACACACGTGGAATTGTTCTAGAAAGACCAACTGCCCTCTGTACTCAATCCAAGCCATCTCATTCTGTCCCTTGGCTTCAACCTCCCTTCTATTCAGATAACCCCCATACCTATTCTCAAACACTCTCCTGAGGCCCAGATCCCTAAGGCCAAATACTTCCAGGAAATCTCCCCATGGAGACCTCCCAGGTACCTCAAACTTACATCCGAAACTCAACCAGCACCTTCGCCTCAAGCCTGTCCCCTCTCCTGTGTTCCCTATTTCAGTGACGACGTTACTGACTATGCATCCAGTGGCCCAAACCCAGAAAACTGGGCGTCATACTTGCTTCCTCTCCGTCTCCCACACCCCCATATCTAACAAATCACCAAATCTCCCTGACTCTGTGGTCTAAAGTAGCTGCGGAATCCAGACCTTCATCTCATCCTCAGCACCTCCACCTGGGCACAGAGGTGGGCGGCGTCAGGAGCTAAGAGCACAGCTTCTGGAAGCAGACTGCTGGGTTTGCCCTCTGGGTCCGTTCCCCACCTGTGTGTCTTTTAGGTAGTTACTTACCTCTCTGTGCCTTAGATTGTATCTTTAAAACAAGGGACATAATAATACCTTAATTATTTTTGTGAACAGTGCCTACCAAATTATGAAAATTACAAGACTGACTCTGTATTGAAGCCTTAGGAGGGTGCCTGGCCCTCAGTAAGTGTTACGTGTTTGCTAATATTCTAAGGCCAGGTAGCACACTTAATCTCCTAGGTCATTACGACAACCTCTTGTCTCCACCTGGTTGGCAGAGTCATCATTCTGAAAGGAACTTCACGCCATTTCACCTTTCCATGGATTCTCCTCAATCTTAAGGTCAAGCCTAAGCACCTTAAAATCATTGTCTCCCAATTGCTCTCTCATTCTTCTTTTCACCACTTGCTCACCCACGTCCTGCCTGCCAGTCATATTTAACTCTTGTTAGTTTCCTAACAATCGGTGCTTTGTCTCTCCTCTGGCCTGCTGCCCACGTTGTTCTTTCCGCCTTGTTCTCAGGTCACCCATTTCTCAGAGAGTGTTTCTCAGGGCTACACCCCAAAGCCTGGTAAATGAGCATTTTATACTTAACATTATTTAAAATCACAACAGTAATATTGTCTTAGCTATGTCTCCTATATACAGCCTATAGTTGGATATTTAAAATTCAATCTTGACAATTTTGCTTTGTAACTGGAGAATTTAGTCCATTTATATATAATATAATCACGGATATTTGGGGTTTAAACCTGCCATCCTGTATTGTGCTTTTTATTTGTTTCATCTTTCCTACGTTTCTTTCTCTTTCCTTTTCTCACTTTTCGTTTTGATCAACGAAACATTTGTCTCTCCCAGTATGGATGACTTATGGTGCGTGTCTATTCTTTTTACAGTTTGCCTTAGAGATGAAAACATGCACATTTATCAAAGTCTAAACTCAACAAAACCTCACAGACAATATAAGGATCTTTCTTTACCTGCTCCTGACGTATACATTATTTTTGCCTGTTATTTTAATTTAAACTAATCTTATTAAAACTTTGTAGTGCTCAGTAACAACTTTCAAGTCATCAACCCCCAAAATGTGTATCCCACACATTTTTTTGGTAACACCTGTTTTTCTTGGTCGAAATGGCTATCTATTTTTGCATTTTATATTATTTACACAAGAAGGAACTACTTTGACACAAAGTCAGAGAAACCTAGTGAGTCATCCAGTTGATTCCTCTGCAAATTTATGATGGCCCCAGGCCAGTATTTGTACAACAGCCTCTGAGAGACAAACATGTGGACTTCCCATCTTCCGTGAACTTTCTTCCTCTATTTAAGCAAGGCTGTCTGTCCCTGTAGTCCACTGTAAGATCAGCAGGCTGCAGGATCAGGCTGGGCTCCCAGGAACAGTTGTGAGAGTCACAATTGAGACTGTGAAGTCAACGGCGAACTTAAAGATTAAGGATTAATCCTTGGCCTTAAAGGAGCTCTTAGTAAGTAAGAAGATAATCTTTATGAATGATATGGCTTTGGGTATTTTTCTTCTCTTTTCTGAATATTTGAAGCTCACAAAATTGGAAGTTTGGCACAGTTGTGAAGCTTTTCTGAGGGTGCCTAATTCTTTCTTAAGATTTAAAAGAGCACAATTTTATAAATATCTAGAAAGGGAAGACATTTCTATTTTCAAAACAAATATCCCTCACCCCAGTTGTCAAAGAAGTATTGAGTGTTTTCTGTTTATTTACCGGCAGGTTTGTTGAGTTGCTAGAGTTTAGAAATGTTGTATCTTTTTCTTTCTGTATATTAGCTAAAAGTCCTGTTAATGGAAGAACTTACTGGTAGCTGAATATGAATGAACTGAGGGCGGTGACTCCTAGCATAACATCTGCTATGTTTCTCCTAACCCAGTTTTCTTTGTTATCTTCTTCTACTATGTCTTTTCCTGTTCTCCTGCCTTTTCCTCTTTACTTCTTCTTTTTTTTTTTTTTAAATAGAGGTGGGAGCAGTCAATAGAGTCACCACTTCTAAAAACAAAGCTAGTCACTTCTCTGTGTGCACAAGGCTGATTGGAGGTTTTATCAAAGAAGTATTGAGTGCCGTTGAGCCTTTAACAGATTTCTGAGAGGATCGATTTCATATCATTTCCTCACAGCATGGAGGGAAGAGACCAAGCTGGAAAAACCAGGTAAGCTACTCCTTGTGCAACCTGGCTCTTCCCCCACGCCAAATGCTCTACCTGCCTTCATAAGATTGTCATTTTAGACTGAAAGAAGCTTCTCTCCAGAGCCTAATTTGCTGGTTACTGGCACTAATGTAAGGTACAGCAATCTCCCCTTATTTGCAGTTTGAAAATAGGTGAGTACGGTACAATAAGATACTTTGAGAGAGAGAGAGAGAGACCACATTCTCATAACTTTTATTACAGTCTGTTGTTATAATTGGTCTATTTTATTATTGTTGCTGTGATTCTCTTACTGTGCCTAATTTGTAAATTAAACTCTATCACAGGTAATGTATGTAAAGGAAAAACATAGTCTATGTAGGGTTCAGTGCAATCTGCAGTTTCAGGCATCCGCTGGGGGTCTTGGAATGTAGCCCCCATGGATAAGGGGGGACTACTGTGTTGTAAATGGTACCATGTACTTCCTATGTAAAATGGTATTCGCTTGGTGATGCTTTTATTTTTATTTATTTATTTATTTATTTTTTTTTTTGAGACAGAGTCTCACTCTGTTGCCGGGGCTAGAGTGCCATGGCGTCAGCCTAGCTCACAGCAACCTCAAACTCCTGGGCTCAAGCAATCCTCCTGCCTCAGCCTCCTGAGTAGCTGGGACTACAGGCATGCGCCACCATGCCCGGCTCATTTTTTCTATATATATTTTTTAGCTGTCCATATAATTTCTTTCTATTTTTAGTAGAGATGGGGTCTCGCTCTTGCTCAGGCTGGTCTCGAACTCCTGAGCTCAAACGATCCGCCCACCTCGGCCTCCCAGAGTGCTAGGATTACAGGCGTGAGCCACGGCACCCGGCCTTGGTCATGTTTTTAAAGTGAAGTTGTAAATGTCTGTCTTGGCTGAAGCACTTGCGTGGATTAGGAGAGGTGCAGGCAAAGTTCTGCTTACATACCAAAGTCCTGACTCTCTGAATGCAAAACAGCCCAGATAAGTTCTCCACCTGTTACTTAGTGGCCTACCTCTATGTTTATGCTCAGAGTATGGGAAAGGGGTTAAGGAGCGAAGTAGCTTTTAAGACTAACGAGATTTGTCTTCTGATTCCTAATTTGTCACTAACCAGCTGAGTGACTTTATATCTCTGAGTCTCAGTTTCGTCAACTGTCATATAAGCAATAATAGACAACACTTCCTTTTCCTTAGTGTGTGCCTAAAACTATGCTGAGACTTTCTGATACTTCTAATCATCACAACTACCTTTAGGGAAGACTATTACTGTCCTCATTTTACAGATAAGGACACTGAGAATTTAAAGCCCTTGCCTACCGTAATTTGCCTAACGTCACGTAAGTAAGGGGTGTAACCGGACCTCCTTCTTTCCACGGCTTTTAGTCACGAGGCTGCAATAGTGGCCCAAATGATTTCTCTGGTCACTCTCAGTGCTCAAGTTTTAGAATTCTATTATTTAACTCAAAAATGAAGAGGGAAGAGGTAACGGGAAGGCAAGTCCAGGTTTTACTGATCTTTGATTCTTTCTGTAGGATGAAGAGAGGAGGTTGGCCAGGTGGTGGAGAAAGTCAAGGGCCTGAGGGTGGCGGCAGTTCTACCAGCTGTCCAGGCTTGGCAGCCACAGGCACTCCCCGCCTCCCCTTCCTCTGCCCCGTCATGAAATCCTGGCCATGTCCAGGCGTCCCATTGGAATGGGTTCCAAGGTCCCCCTACCCCGAGACTGATGCTCATATAAAACAGTGAAAGACAGGCAGCTCCTACCCTCACCATCAACCCGAAGGAAAATGATTACCTTGGAACATATGATCAAAGGCTCTGCACCGAGTTTTGTATTCATAATTCTGTACTCTTGGTCCTGCAAATTACATAGGCTCTAGGCATGGCAAAACCCATCCTTACTGTTGTCTTAATACATTATTTTGTTCATTAGAACACAGGTAATTTAAATAGATTGAAGTAGGGCTTCTTGACTTTAAATTCAGGTAATAGCTCTAGACTTTTTAAGACCCTGAAAAAAATGAGGTGCAGATAGTCACCTGTTTGTCCTGTAGTTTATCACACTGGTCTCGACTGAGAGTTTTTGCATTCCTTGAGAAAGTGACTCATCTAGCATTTTTCAAGAAGATGGTGGAGATCTATGAAATACTCATTTAGGGATGACCCATCATCAATGAGTTTGTTGAAGATGGGGTTGGTTAGTGGGAACACAGCTCCAAATACACAATTTTTTTTTTCAAAGTACAATTTTTCAAAGGAAAACAATGAAAATTGAGTCCTTTTTGCTTTTGTCTTTTAAACTAGCAGTTATTAAAATGAATGCCTAAATAAAGGAGTTTTTCTTCAAAAATTATCTCTCCCCTCCAAAATTTTCATTTGTGCCTAAGTTCGTATAAAGTCTCTCATTTTATTAGTGTTCTCTCAATTATTTTATTGTGAAGAACAAAGTCTTCTGTGGGGAACACAAGTTCGCCTGAAAAGATCTCAGTTGGTGTTAGTTTTGGATGCTTATAAGGAACTGAAAAAACTGATACTTCAAGAAAAAAGATGCGAAACAGACTTAATCATTATACTAGGGTTTATGACCTCACATTTGGGAAGATTATATATATTTATAAGGAATTTATTGATCCACATGGAAACTTTACAGAAAGGGTTTAAATCATGGAGAACACAAAAGAATACATCTAGGATGACTTTTTTAAAAAGAACTTTTCCTCCTACGAGCTGATCAGGCACTTGGATCTTGGGATAAAATTTCCTACGACACTATATACAGATTTAAGTGTTTATCAAACACTTAGAAGGACGTGAAAATTATATGCTCTGGAAAACCTTTAGATGACATGAAAAGTGGCTCTGTGATAATGAAGACACTGAGATCGAATTGTTTGGATAAAACTATTCCCCGAATTTTGAAAAGGGCGATTTCTAAATTAACATTTGCGTCATTTTCAATGTGTACATAAAATGTACTTACTAAATGTAATATATAGATATTTGACTATTTCACCGACATTCCTAAAAGTTTATACACTCAAATTGTCAACACAGACCGTAAAAACCTTTTTTGCCCTTTCCTGTTGGAAAAATTGGCAATCACTTTATATTTGAACGTATGCTCTTTATAATTAATAACGATTTTACCCAATTCAGTATGGAGAACTTAATTGATATATGTAATGTTAAATATATTTTTTCTCCCTAGGAATGAAAGAGTTTTGAACTGCTTATACAGAAATCCTGATGCAATTTTTAAGCTCATTTTCTTTCCCTGGGCAGGAGGTGGCTCCATGTATTTTGCCAAATGGGGCCAAAAGATTCATGAGTCACTGGAAGGTGAGTTAATTTTTATTACCATCTAAGCAATTTATAAGGTCAGGTGACATGCACTCATAGGAATTTGAAGCTTGGTAAAGATTTGCCTTATTGGTAGGTAATAATAGACATTCAAGATTGCACTTCAGTAAGGTGGCTTTTATATTTCTAAAGTAAGTTGCCTTTACTTTGTTCTTGTCATTGGAGCTGGAAGGACCTTTTAGGACTGCAGTCCCCAACCCCTGGGCCGTGGACCGGTACCAGTCTGCAGCCTGTTGGGGACCACGCCGCAGAGCTTCGCTGCCCCGACCCACAACCCCCAATCCATGGAAAAATTGTCTTCCATGAAACTGCTCCCTGGTGCCAAAAAGGTTGGGGACCATGGTTTTAGGAGAGGACATTCTAATACTGCATTTGTTTTTAATGTAATTATTGATATGGTTGAAGTGAATTGATCATCTTGCAATTGTTTTCAACTTGTCCTATGATTTGTTCAATTTTCCCTGTTTTCTGCTTTTCTTGAATGAATAGAGTATTTTAAAAAACTATTCTGTGTATTGCCACTATGGCCTTATTAGCCAGAGTCCTTTGTTTTCTTGTTTCAGCGGATGCTGTGGGATTTACCACAGTCTATCTTCAAATTAAGAACCTTCTAGCAGTGTGCTTTTATTTTCCCCTCCTGTCCTTTTGCTATTGTCATAGTTTACCTTTGCAGTACATTTTCACCATTTTTGCTTTGAATAGTTATTTCACATGTTTTAAAATGAGAAAAATGGCCTTTATATTTATCCACATTTCCATTATTTTCAGCACTCTCTTCCTTTGTGTAGTCTGAGCTTCTGTTTGGAATCCTTTTCCTTCAGCCCAAGGAAACAGTTTTATAGTGTGTGTCTGCTGGTAACAAATCTCTCAAAAGACTGAAATTGTTTCTATTTTGCCTTCACTTTTGAAAGACATATCATCTGGATATACAAGTCTAGTTGACATATTGTCCCTCATCACAGATGACATCCCACTCTCCTCTGACTTGAATTGTTTGTGATGAGAAGTCAACAATAGTGATTAACATTACGTGCAATTGCCACTTTTCTCTGGCTGATTTTAAGACTATTATTATTATTATTCTTACTTTGAGACAGAGTCTCTGTCACCTGGGCTAGAGTGCCGTGGCATCAGCCTAGCTCACAGCAACCTCAAACTCCTGGGCTCAAGCGATCCTCCTGTCTCAGCCTCCCGAGTAGCTAAGACTACAGGCATGCGCCACCATGCCTGGCTAATTTTTCTCTATATATTTTTAGCTGTCCATGTAATTTCTACTTTTAGTAGAGGCTCGCTCTTGCTCAGGCTGGTCTTGAACTCCTGAGCTCAAACAATCCGCCCGCCTTGGCCGCTCAGAGTGCTAGGATTACGTGAGCCACCATGCCTGGCCTCCTTTGTTTGCTTAAGTTTTGCAGGTTACGTAAGATTATAAAACACACGGGAGAGGGGGTCTTTACCATTATAAAACTGTGACTTGTCTAAAGTCACATGTACTCGCTGTGGCAAGCTAGGAAGTCGTGTAAAATTATATTGACTTGTTGACCAGAGGTGGAACTAATAGGCACTATAGACCTAAAGAAATCAATGTTAATTTTATTCTGAGCCACGTTTAAGAACCATAACCCAGAAACGCAGACTCCGTGCACAGGTGCTGGCAATGGCCTGCATGAGGCTCAGCTTTTGTACACTGGGTCCCATAGAAAATGGGAAAAGGAGACAGTGGAACAAAGGTGACATTCTCACGGTTCTGACTGGTGCCCAGTGACTACCAAACAAATATGTGGTCAGCGTAGACATGGTCAAAAGATAACCCATTTGTAGGCATCTCAAGGTCTGGAGAGGGGTGGTTGGGATTATCCTTTGTGTTTCATCTGATAAGGGACGTTTGTAATTTGTACACATCAGTGAAATATGTCACAGCCCACAGCCTTGCAGGTGAGAGTTTAGATCATAGGTCTAGGTTTTGACCCGTATGTCCAAACTAAAGCCATCTTGAACCGCTTTTGAAAATTTTTCTTTCAGATTTGTCTTTTTCCGACAATATATCCTTAGAGACGCACACCTATTATCTGGTATAAAATCAGTGTACTTATTCTATTTCCCTTTTCTTCCTTCTCAATAAAAAAGTTATATTATTTCTACTCTATCAGAGCACATAACATCATCCGTATTGTTTTGTGTAGTCCTAGACCCACAATTAAAAGTGTTGAAATCTTACCACCAGTCTTTTTGCCAAACTTTTTCTAATCATCTTCTGTTTGGAAGAAGTTCATCTTCCAGTACAGAGATGGGCAAATTCTTTCTGCAAAGGGTCCAACAGAAAATATTTTCAGATTCGTGGGCCTTACAGTCCTTGGTGCTTTGCGGTGGTCTCACAAAAGCAGGCACATACAAAATGAGCATTGGCTGTGTCCCAATAAAACTTTATTTACAAAAACAGGCGGCAGTTGGCTTTGAGTTGGTGATTCCAGTTTTAGTAGATGGCTTAAGCAGGCTCACGATTACCATATATCCAAATCCCTGTATCTCTAGGGAACTTCGATAGTGGAGATAAATGACTGAAGCAATATTTCCTTGAGTTCCTTAAAAAAATTTGCTTTACTGTTGTCTTGCTCCATATTTTGTTCTCAAATAGTCTAATACCATCCTGATTTGCTTTCCTTCATAAATAACTTGGTAATTTGTCTGAAGGGCTTTTATTTTTCTTCAAATCTTCAAATTCTAATATTTTAATTCAACTACTATGGGTCACTTTTCTCAAGCATAGAGTGGGTTCTTTCAATATGTAGTTCCGATCTTATTTTATTTTGGAGAAGTTTGCATGAATTAGAGTTTCAGATATTTGTTCTTTTCCAGTGTTTTATTTTGTTTAGCTTTCCTGAGGGTTTCCATTTGTTCCTATGCCAGACTATGACTTTCTTTTTTAATCTTTCCCCTATTTCTTTATTTAGCTTTGCTTTCCTTGTCCTCATTCTTGTCCTCTGTATCCACTTAAATACAGCACTTTGGATTGGTTATGTCATGAGCGACTTTGTTGAGTCATTTTTGAAAGAATTTTTTTCTCTTTATTTAATTTCTTCCTGGTCTTCTGTCAGCTCTTTGTGCAATTGTCTCTTTGTAGGCAGAATTTTAAATTTCTGAGTCATAGTGTTCTTTCATTTCTGCCATTTGTTCAATTTAATTTCTTCCATGTTGGAGTTTCTCCCATGTTGTGTTGTTCTCTTCTGCTATGTGAGTTTTTTTTAACAAGCATTTTCATCAGCTGAAAAAGTCTGATTTATACATTCTGTATTCTGCACGTTACTCTCATTTCTGTGCATGATGAGTTGGATGCTCCTGATCAGCAATGACAGCTGGTTCCACTGGGGGGAGTTGGCTGGTTGCTGCCTAAGTTTTTTAGCTCAAGAGTGCCCTCTTCTGTTGCTATAGTGTAGTGCAGTTTTTAAAAAGAGAAATGGCACCTTGTTGGTGTGGGAGGAAGTTCTGTCATCTGATGTTTTCTGTAACCTTCCGATATTTTCATGTTTATTTAGGATTCTTCTTCAGCCCCGTCTTTATTTCTACCATCAGGACTCCAGGGGACATTTTCCCTTTTCAAGTTGCTTCTCTGTCCCTGGAAATGCTCTCTTTCCAGCACTCTACCTCTCTCTTCAAGTCCTCCTTGTCCCTTCCTTGCTGCACTCTAGTAGCCTGTACTCTGATCGGGGTCTCAGACAAAATAATCCATTCATTGGAACAAGAGAGACCTGAAATCCATGTATAAGTGTATTTTTAGAAATTATTGAGAGTACTTTTATATCAGATTGTTAATCAAAAATATTAAAATATTCACAATGAAAGTCCACTCCTTTAAATGAGTTTTTGAAGAGTTGATATCTAAAAATTGTAGACTACAAACTTAACCATGTCCACTACTCCCCTTAAAGAATAAAACAGTATCAATATAACTCACGTCTCCACATACCCACTCCAATTGTACCTGCAGTCTCCACTTTTAGCCTTCTTAAACACTGACCTAAGCAAGATATCAAATCCTTTCACATATTTCTTTCTTTCTTTTTCCCTAGAGACAAAGTCTCGCTCTGTCACCCAGGCTGGAGTGCAGTGGTGTCATCATAGTTCACTGCAACCTCGAACTCCTGGCCTCAAGCCATCCTCCCTCTTTGACCTCCTGGAGTGCTGGGATTACAGGCATGAGTCACTGTGCCTGGCCACACTTACTAGTTTTTATTAGCTTTTATATGGATTGCTTAAGATTTCTATGATCTCATCTTCTGCAAATAAGGAGATTTTTATTTCTTCCTTTTTAATTTGGATGCCTTGCATTTCTTTTGCTTATCTTAGTGTACCTCCAATACAGTATGGAATAGAAATATTGAGAGGGAACACCCTTGCCTATGTTCCAACCTTATAGGAAGAACATGCAATCATTCATCATTAAATATATATTAGCTATAGGATGTTTATAGATGCCTTTTGTCAGGCATAAGAGGTTCCCTTCTATTGCTTGTTTGCCCAAAGTTTAAAACCAGGAGTGAGCAGTGAATTTTGTCAAATACTTTCTCTGAATCTCTCTTTGATAAACCCAACTTGGTCATGATGTATATATCCTTTCTCTATATTGCTGGATTTAATTTGCTAATAATTTGCTCAGGATTTCTGAGTCTAGGCTCATGAGTGATATTGGATCATGGTTTTCTTTTTGGAATGGTTTTGTCTAGTTTTGTGTAGAACAGTTGATTGTCTTTTATAGTGATTTTAAAATAATAAAAAAACAACTTGCATGTGGGAGCTAACTAAAAACAATTGATCTCATGGAGACAGAAAGTAGAATGAAGGTCACCAGAGGCTGGGAAGGCTAGCACATGGCGGGGTGGGGAAGCAGGGAGATAAAGTAGAGATGGTTAATGGGTACAAAAATATAGTCAGATAGTTAGACAGAATGAACAATATTTGATAGCACAACAAAGTGACTATAATCAACAAACAGTTAGGGTATACTTTAAAATAACTAAAAGAGGGACCATGTGAGAATACAGCAACAAGCCAGGAAATGGTTTGCATCGGATACCAGATCTGCCAGTGCCTTGATCTTGGACTTCTTAGCCTCCAGGACTGTCTGAAATAAATGTTTGCTGTTTAAGTAAAAAACAAAAACAAACAAACAAACAAAATCCTATAAGAATGTAATTGGAATGTTCCTACCACAAAGAAATGATGAATGCCTGAGGTAATGCATCCCCCAATTACCCTGATTTGATTCACACTGTATGCCTGTATCAAAACATCACATGTACCCTATAAATGCATGACTGTTATGTACCATAATAATTACAAATAAAAAAATTTTAAATGTTTTAAAAAATATTTCACATTTACCTACATGATTATCTTTGTCTGAGTAGATCCAAATTTCCATCTGACATTTTTATTCTGCCCAAAGAATTTCCTTTAATATTTATTTCAGTGCAAGTCTGCTGGAATTGAACTCTCTCAGGTTTTGTGTATATATACATAAAAAAAAAAGTCTTTAACTTCCACTCCTGAAAGATATTGTCATGGGGTATAGAATTCTAGGTTGACAGTTGTCCCCCGACCACCACTCCCCAGTATTGTCCTCTGGCTGGCTCAATTTCTGACAAGAATCCTGTTCTCATTCTTACCTTCACATCTAAGTCTCCTTTCTGTGGCTGCCTTTTAAGGGTGTGTCTTTTTATCGTATATTTTTAGCAATTTCTTTGGCATGCTTTGATGTAGTTTTCATTGTTTATTGTACTAAGGGTATCTTTGAGTTTCTTGGATCTGTGACTTTATAATTTTCATCAAGTTTGGAAATATTCAGCCATTATTTTTTCAAATATCTTTCTGTTTCCCTCCACTCTCCTTCTGGGACTCCAGTTACACTTATATTAGACCGATTTATATTGTACCACAGGACACTCAACATCTGTACATTTATTTTGTTATGTTCCTTCTATGCTTAATTTTGTATAGTTTATTTCCTATATATTTAAGTTCACTGATCTTTTCTTCCTCATGTCTAATCTGCTATTAATCCTATCTGGTGTTTTTTTTTTTTTTTTTCTAAGTCCAGATATTGTATCTCTCATCTCTACAAGTTCCATCTGGATCTTTTAAAAATTTTTACTTTCTCTGTTCAAGTTTCTGTTTACATTATTGGGCATAATAGCTATTTAAGGTTCTTGTCTGCTAACCCCATCATTTATTATTTTCTATCCTGTTTCTCATGTTTGACTCTCTCACCAACTCTGGTTATTGGTCATATCTTTCAGCTTTTTGGCATGTCTGCTGAATTTTCCTTGGATGTTAATTTTGATCAAATGCTAGACATTATGAGTTTTACGTTACTGGATGCCGGATTTTGTTACATTCCTTTATATACATAAAGAAATACACACACACACACACACACACACACACATATGTATTCCTTTAAAGCATATTAGACTTTGCTCTAGCAAACTGTTAAGTAATTTGGGGTCAGCTTGATTCTTGATTGTGGAGAGCCTATGTTGTGTATTTATTCATTAGGTGACTTATCATTGCTTCTCTTAGGCATCCTGGGATGCTACCAACCCAGGACCACTTTGAGTTATTATTTTTTTTTGGGCTTCATTTTCCTCAGACTACCAAGGTAATATAAATAAACTTCAAATTTGCATAAATGCAAGGCTTTTTTTATTTTTTCTTTTTTTTACCATGCCCCGTCCCCGCCCCCTAAATGCAAGGCTTTGATTAAAAAAAAAAATCTAAGGGCAGACTTCCCCACCCCCACCCCATTCAGAGCCAAGGCAAAACCAGAAAGTTCTTGTTTTCTCTTTTGCCATTAGGAGGATATATATTTTTTCCTAGTCTACCTTTTTACAGAGGATTTAGAGTTTAGAGTTTCTTAGCTTTATGTAAAGGATTCAGTTCTAATTCTCAAATATAAGGCATTTCAATGCTTTGTCTCCTGACCCTCTAGGTCACCCTTGAAACCTGATGTTTTACTTTCCTGATATAGGCACTGGCTGTCAGAGTAACCATTTCATTGGCACATGCTCACCACTAGGATTTTCAGTTACTTCTTTTTTTATTTCTAGGTATTCCCTCTACTTTATTGTGAGCTAAACTATGAATCTAATTATACGTGTGTTTCATCTAGCATTTCTAGGTATTTTGTAGTTAGAAGGTATTTTATGCTCTTACTTTTCTTTATCAGCAACTTCTAAAACTTTTACCTGGACTTAACCATTATTTATTTATTTATTTATTTTTGAGACAGAGTCTCACTTTGTTGCCCAGGCCAGAGTGAGTGCCGTGGCATCAGCCCAGCTCACAGCAACCTCAAACTCCTAGCCTCAAGTGATCCTCATGCCTCAGCCTCCAGAGTAGCTGGGACTACAGGCATGTGCCACCATGCCCGGTTAATATTTTCTATATATTTTTAGTTGTCCTGCTAATTTCTTTCTATTTTTAGTAGAGATGGGGTCTCACTCTTGCTCAGGCTGGTCTTGAACTCCTGAGCTCAAACGATCCTCCCGCCTCGGCCTCCCAGAGTGCTAGGATTACAGGTGTGAGCCACCGTGCCCGGCCTGGACTTAACCATTATTATCTGTTTCTTTGACATTGTTCACATTGTGCAAATATTAGCTCTTTAACAACATCATGGTATCTCGTTCATTGTGTGTACTAACTTGTGTTTTTTGATCTTCAGTGCACTCCGTAAGGCTTGCTGGAAGAGAAAGTCGACTGGAAGAGCCTTTTGCCAAGGACATCCACCAGATAGTTGATGAAATTGTTTGTGCCATACTGCCAGTCATCCAGGATAAACCGTTTGCATTTTTTGGGCACAGGTATTTGAAAAGTCTGTTTTCAAAGACATCTGGGGGAGTTTCTTCAATCCCAAGTCTACAGTTAATGTCATTCTTTGTGTCTTCTGGGATGCATCCCTTTTGTATTGATTAAACAGCATGTTGGGTCACGATGACCAATCACAACTTTTACAGTTCACCAGTTTGCATAGCAAGTATACCTTTTTTTTTTTTCCCTCTTAGGCAAAAAATCAACACTTGTAATTCATAAAAGCCACTCATATTCCATTTATTTTGAAAATTAAAAACTATGCAAATAGTGTATGTTTCTTAAGCTATTATAGATTGGATAACTAGGATGTTAGGTCAGAGACCCTGGGGTTCTGGCTGCTTCTTCGGCAAATTCCTTAGGCTTTTGAATTAGTTTCCTCCTTTATAAAGCTGGAGTAAGAGGAGTCCTGACTTGTGAGGATTAAATGAATAGTGATCATAAATAAATTGGTACGTAGTAAGGACTCAATGAATTTTGGCTACTATATTAATATTTATAAATATAGGCGAACAAAAATGGAAAGATAAAAAGTACCCATCATCCCACCACCCAGATAACAATGCTTTAAAGTTTTTCTGTGGTTCCTTAGCACTTTCACGTGGTGGGGGCCTATTTTATGTCTTCAGTTGGCCTTTTTCACTCATTGCTGTGAACATCTTTCACAGCCTGCGAGTATTCAATGCTTCATGATTTGTTTTATTAATTTCCTTTTGTGGATATGAGTTAGTTCTATCTTTTTCTGTTGTAAACAACACTTCAAGGAGCATTCTTATAGAAAATTTAGCATAAATCTCCTATCAGTTTCTTAGGGTAAATTCCCAGAATGTATGTTAAATGATATGCCCATTGTTAAAGTTCTTGATCCATGTTTCCAAATTACTTGCACTTTACACTCCATCAGCAATGAACATGGGACTCCGTTTCCCTTTCTTTCATAAAATACATCAATACAATTTGCAAGTGAATAACCTCTGGCAATCTGTCTACAATATATATCTATATAATGTCTGCAGCAGTTCGCCAACTGTGTGATACCAGTGACCCTTTATACTTTTAAGATGTACTGAGAACCTCAAAGATTTTTTGTTTATATGTGATATATCAATATTTCAGTATTTACGATATATCTACCAAATATTTCAATATTTGCCATATTGGAAAGTAAAACTAAAAATTTTCAAAGATATTTAGTTATCACCTCATCTAAAAATAACATTAACCAACTCATTATATGTTGACATAAATAATACATTTTTATGGAAAAGACTATATTTTCCAAAAAAAAATATGTAGTGAGAAGAGTGGCATTATTTTATACTTTTGCCAGTCTGCTTAATGTCTGGCATAATAGAAGGCAGGTGAATTGTTGCAATATCCCATGTCATGTGGCTTCTGGAAAACTCCACTGTGCACTCTTGATATAATGAGAGTAAAAAAAAGGCAAATAAAATCTTAGTATTTATCTTGAAAATAGCTTTGACCTCTTGGGCCACCTGTCAGGCTATTAGAAATTCCCAAGGGTCCCCAGACTCTACTTTGAGAACTGTTGATATATACCATCTAAGGCTTAATGATACACATCTTTAAGGAAGTAAAGGAAATTTAAAATAATTTCAAGACACTGTGGAAATCAGTACTAAATTTTATTCTAGGCTGTCTTTGAGACTTTTTTTATGCTGACATAAATCATTGAAAATATACCTTTTAGAAATCAGAGTTGTCAATCAACAAGCTTACACTTTTGTCTATAACATGATACTTGTTCCTATTGTGCTTATGATGTGTTTATGATACTTGTTCCTATTGACTTCTGATGGATGATCATATTTTTCTTTCTTGGATTTAGCATGGGATCCTATATTGCTTTTTTGACTGCACAAAACCTAAAAGAGAAATATAAGCTAGAACCAGTGCATTTATTTGTGTCAAGTGCAACGCCTCCCTATGTAAGTAATTTAGCTTTATTTTAGGAAGGGCAGTGGAGAGGAGGGAAACAGGGAGGGCGAGGGGGAGGGGGAAGGTAAAAACGAAGCCATTATTTTCCTCGCTGGTGGATTTTGGTCCAGTATGGTGACAATGGCAGGGATACTACGTGCTATTGAAAAGTTCCTCAAATCTCCTTCAATATCATTCTCTCTCCATTTGCCTGAAATGCGCTTCAGCTATTCCCTTACGGTCGCCTGCTTTGTCCCTGGGACCTCTGAGCTAATACTGACCCCATAAGCGCTTTCTCTTTCCTTCTGGGTCAACTAGGAACTTAATCAACTTTCAGTAAAGTCACTGGATCAGAGCTAGGAAAAGAATCCCTGAAATTTCAAAAGAGGACAGTGATATCACATTTTTAGAATGACAGTGGCTTTTTAAACCTGGTGCTGCTATTCCTGCTATACTTCTCGTACCCCTTTGATGTCCTCTCTTCATCTGGAGAAAGATGCCTAGGTTTGCAATGGCATTACTGATGAACTTCCTTCTCCCTACGTTTAGAAAGAAAATATTTCCCCTGCTGAAACCTATAGAGAGAGCAGTCCATTTCCCAGCCTTGATGTAACGATGTGTCCCTTAGATAGAATTTTCAGTTTATGCGCAAGTGTGTTATACGAAATATCAGGCCTGTGTTGTTAATGTTTTAAGTCAAAGGCCCGGCTTCACCTACCCGAAGACAAGGAATTTTCTGAAGAACAAATTTGCCATCAGCTTGCTGATTTTGGAGGCACCCCCAAGCATGTTGCTGAAGACAAGGAACTTTTGCAACAATATATTCCCACTGTGATGGCAGATCTGCACATCATGAGTTCTTACACGTAAGTAACCAAGATGATGGGGTTTTCTGGGTATCATTATTTATAGAAAAATGTAGATTGGCAGTTCTCTGAGGCTGCTTATATGGAAGAAAAAATCTTAAGAGTTTAGTTTCTACCTTCTAAGCTTTGACCTTGAAAACAAAATTTAAAAGAAAAAAAAGTGCTTAGTTTTATTTCCTTTGAGACCACCTGTGATATTTGTACTGGTTTAGAATGGAGCCTGAGCACAGAAACTGTATCTGTAAAAGATGACTAGCACGTATTTTTCTTAAAAAAAAAAAAATATATATATATGTGTATATATATATATATATATATATATACACACACATATATATATGTGATTAGACATGCATGTTTTATTACAATATATGTATTTGTTGACTGAAGTAATTCCAAACCATTCTCATCTTCTTAGGGGGTCAGGAGAAATGGACTGCTACTTTTTGTTAAGTGTGGAGGCAGACCAGTGGGGAGGGAAATTTTGCTAGGTTTGCTTTTTTGTGAATTTTGTTCCAGAATTCATTTAGCTCTAAGGCATCGCTCCATTCCCTCGTCTCATGGGATGTCTGTATGGACGCTTGATTCTTCTGATAGGACTGAAGTCCTAACACCCTGTAAATCCTTGCCTAATAACCTCCTACAAATGGCTCTTCCTGGTCTAACTTCCCCATAGCCATTGTGGGGCCCTTAGTCACTGTTATATATTGTCATGCATTTCTTCTATTTTGTTTGGGCTTGTCCCCTTGGTTTCTTGAAGGCAATTGCGTGGGCCTGTATTTCTTTTTCTTCCTCCACAATGCCTGGAACTGGGCATTGGGTCACCACTAGCAGTGCTTGCTCCTACAAGTTTACACAAATGGCCACAAAATGTGGAACAGACACAGCACCTTGAGATCTGAGATAATCCCAATCATCTTGCACACATCCCTCCATTCACTGCCCACCTCCAATCTATCACAAAGTCCACAATTTACTTCCTAGATATCCCAAGTCTATGCATATCTCTCCATTTCTGTCCATCCTAGCCATCTTAGCTCACTTTGATTCCAATAGGCTAAGCTGTCTTGTGTTTCTGGCTTTGCACAGAGTCGGGATCAAAGAAATATAGCCTGACATTTGAAAAAAAACCCAAACTTGAAACCTTACATTTAAAAAGACTATTAATAATCAAAACAACATGGTTCTGGCATAAAAACAGACACATCAACCAATGGAACAGAATAGAGAGCCCAGAAATAAACCCACACATTTATGGTCAACTGATTTTTCAACAAAGGTGCCAAGAACACACACAATGGGGAAAGGAAGTCTCTTTAATAAATGGTACTGGGAAAACTGGATATCCACATGCAGAACAATAAAATCAGACACTTATCTCACACTACATGTAAAAATCAACTCAAAATGGATTAAAGACTTAAATGTAAGACATGAACCTATAAAACTACTAGAAGAAAACATAGGGGTGAAGTTCCATGATGCTGGTCTGGGAAATGGTTTTTTGGATACAATCCCAAAAGCCCAGGTAACATAAGCAAAAACAGACAAACGAGATTAAATCAAACTAAATAGCTTCTGCACAGCAAAGGAAACAATCAACCGAATGAAGAGACAGCTTATGGATTGGGAGAAAATATATGCAAACCATACATGTGATCAGAAGTTAATATCCAAAATATATAAAGAACTCAAACAACTCAATAGTAAGAAAACAACCAATTAAAAAAATAGGTAAGGGACCTGAAAAAAGACAAAAGATGAGTGTTGGTGAGAATGTGAAGAAAAGGGAACCCTTGTACACAGTTGGTGGGAATATAAATTACTACACTCATTATGGAAAACAGTAGGGAAGTTCCTCAAAAAATGAAAAATAGAACTACCATATGACCCAGTGAGCCCACGTCTGGGTATATATCCAAAGGAATTGCAATCAGTATGTTGGAAGATATCTGCACTACCATGCTTATTGCAGCATTGTGCACAATAACTAAGATATGGAATCAGTCTAAGTGTCCATCAGGGATCAAGAAAAATGTGTTGTATATACACACTAGAATAATATTCAGCCTTAAAAAAGAAGGAAATCCTGTCATTTGTGACAACATGGATGAACCTGGAGGACAACATGCTAAGTGAAATAAGTCAGGCACAGATAGACAAATACTGCATGATCTCACTTACATGTGGAATCTAAAAAAGTTCAATTCATAGAAGTAGAGAGTAGAATGGTGGCTACCGGAGGCTGGGGTGTGTTGGAGGGGGAGAAACTGGGAGATGTTGGTCAAAAAGTATAAAGTTTTCTTTTTTTGAGACAGGGTGCCACTCCGTCACTCAAGCTAGAGTGCAATGGTGTCATCATAGTCATCACTGCAACCTCAAACTCCTAGGTGCCAGCAATCTGCCTGCTTCAACCTCCCAAGTAGCTGAAACTACAAGCATGCACCATCATGCCTGGCTAATTTTTCTATTTTTTATAGAGACAGGGTCTTGCAATGTTGCCCAGACAGGTCTCAAACTCCTGGCCTCAAGCTATCGTCCCACCTCAGCCTCCCAAAGTGCTAGGATTACAGGCATGAGCCCACCACAACCAGCCACAAAGTTTCAGTTAGACAGGAGGAATAAAATTTTTGAGATATATTGCACAGCATGGTGACTACAGTTAATGTAATATCTGTTTCAAAATTGCTAAGAAAGATTTTAAATGTTCACAGCATTAAAAAAAATAAGTATGTGAGGTGATGGATATATTAATTAGCTTGACTTAATCATTCTTTTATATATATATATATATATATATATATCAAAATGTCTCACTGTACCCTATAAATATATACAATTATTTGTCAATTAAATATAAAATTAAAAAAGTAATCCAAATCACTATGGATACTCAGTGCAATAATGCATGCAAAAGCTGGTTTTTAATAATTATGCTTTGTACAATGATTAAGAAAAAATAATCTTTAGAGTCCACTTACCATTAGAAAGAACATTGGGAAGCTAAAAATAGGGAAAAAAAGATAGAGTCCACTTACCAGAATGAAACCTCCTGTTTGTGTCTTGCTAACTGCAAGATTCTGAGCAAGTGTCTTTAACAGTTGGTGTCTCATCTGTCAAAGAAGGGTTAATAATGGTAACTTTCAGGTGTTGTGGTGAGGATTAAATGAAGTCGTGCTTAGTAGAGAGTTTGACACATAACAAACCACAAGCCATTTTTAAAAACAAAACATGACAAAAAATACTGTTGAGTTCTTTCACTCCAAAGAAACCCTTCAAAACACCAAAAATAAAACATTAATCACTGACAGGGATATTCCACTCATAGAATATAAGAAATCTTAACATTCTCACCTGTTTCCCAGTGAATCAAATTACAGTAGCTACTCACAAGTGTTAACTTCCCTCCCCCCAATTCTAAAAATTCACCCCAAACCCTGGTCTTTGGATTCTTCTCCTCTGATCTTTCCTGCTCCTTCTTCTTTCTCAAACTGATCTCTGTTCACCCTGCCTTACATCTCCGCTTTTTCCAATGTAAATAAAATCAGACCTATAGAGTGTCTCTCTGTCTTCTCCTTCCCCACCACCTACCACCAAGGCTCAGAGCCTGGTGGCCCAAATGGAAATCTGTGTCGGATGGGCAATATCAGAAGCTGTGATTACTCCAACTCACATAAGCTGTTCCCATCTCTTGTCTGGACTATTGTGCTGTTGTCTCTTCTCCTTCTGGGATCTTGATTCCATATGTTAGGCTGTTTCCTAATAGATCTTTTTCCACGTATCCTTGATGCTCTGTTTTGTCTTTAAAAAAAACAAAAAACTTTTTTTCTGCACGTTTCAGTGTGAATAATTTCTACTGACTGTTTTCAAGGTGACTGATTCTTTCTTCAGCTGTGTCGAATCTACTGATAAGCCTGTTAAAGGAATTCTTCCTTTCTGTTGCTGTTTATTTCCAGAAATTCCATTTGACTTTTTCTTGTAGTTTCCACCTCTCTAATGAAATTCCCCCTCTATTCATGCATGTCATCCACTTTCTCTGCTAAATCCTTTGACATATTAATCACAGATATTTTAAAGTCCCCATCTTTCAGCTCTGACATCTGGGTCTTACCTGTGTCTAATTCTTTTGATTGTTTTGTCTCTTAACAATGGGTTGCTTTCTTGGGTGTCTCAGTTTTTTAGTTGAAAGCCAGCTATGTATAAAACAGTAGAGACTGAAGTGAATATTTTTTTACACCTAAATCTGAGCAAATCTCTCCTTGTCATCTCTCCTTCTGTTGCTTGTTACTCCATGTATGTTGTTGACCTGTGAGATAACACAGGGAGTTCTTGGATGCCCTAGACAGCCTTAAGCCTCAATGCTAGGTAGGCTCCCAGGTGGGTGGGACTTTCTCAGCACCTGTCTCTTCTCTCTGTTGCAAACAAATTTTGCCGTGTATCTGTGGTTGGCTTGGGTGCAAGAGTCCTGCCCCTTCCCACAAGTAGCAGACCTGTGCTGGTTTTGGTGTCGGATTGTTTCCTACTCCTTCCCCAGGGGTAGAGAGTTTCTGCTTTTGTCCTTCCCCCAGCAGCCAAACGGGTGGCTCCACCTGCGTCTCTCTTCACCCCTCCTTACCTCTCAAGGTGTGACGCCCCCTGCTCCAGCGGCTTCCGGCCAGGGCCTGCACGGGCGGCAGGATCTAGTGCCTGTCACATGGCCACAGCTGACTCCCTGCCCGGCGGAGGTGGCTCTCTCTGGCCTCCTGCCTTGCTCCTAGTCTTTCTCGTGAACCCCCAGCTGAGGCCCGTGGAGAAGAGCGGGCGAGTCAGAGTGAATCCCATGTGACACACCTGGTACCGGCTCTCCAACACTTTGTTAAAACTTCAGCTGATTTGAGTTTCGCCCCACGCAGGACGGCAGACGCCCCCTCCTCGCTGCTTTGCTGAGCGGGTCCGCACGCCCACCTCGCCCCAGCTGCGCCCTGGGCCCGCCCTGCCTTGGAATTCGGTTTCTAGCTTGTTGCAAACACTCTCCTCCAATGCCTTCAAGAAAACTTACGATGCTGTAGTTTCTCTGGGGTTTTCCCCTCATTGTTAGGGCGGGAGGTTTTCACCATCCCGGGCAGGAGGAGAGGCCGTGCCTGGACCACTGGATGAGCAGCCAGACTGGCCCTGCCACGCAGGCTCGGTCCCCTGCCACCCAGCCCACGTGCTCCCCGAGGGATGACAGTCAAGTTCGATCGTGATGTTCCTTGCCTTCAACCCTCTCTTAGGAGGACCAGAATCGTCTATGTGGCCTAGAGTTGGCCTTGCTTACCCCTTCGACCTTAATTTGTCCCAACAAATATTGTTGGGACAAATAGCCATCATTTTGTGCTCTTTCTCTTCCCTCTTCCCCTGCAGGCTCTGGCCCCTTCGTCCAGTTCTTTCCTGTTCGTAGACTGCAGAGCCTCTTCCTTTGCCCTTGGGAAGGCGCTTTGACTCTGTCCCCACCCCCACCCTCCTGCCACGTGCTCTCAGGTCACCCTGGACTCCCATCTTTCATGCACTTGCCTCTCTCGCTAGCTGTCTGCTCTTGGATGAAGGTCCGTCTCCGGCTGCAGGAGGGCAGGGACCGGGACTATCCATGGGTCCCTGGTGTCTCGCACAATAAACACATTTGCTGCTGTTGGGACAGAGGAACCAACCGAGGGGACCCCCTGGCTGGAACCCACTCTTGTTCCAAGCCTGGCAACAGACCACAGAGAGCTGGGAGTTATCAGAGGGGTCGTTGTTTCTGGGAAGTGACGGAAGTGCCGACTCACCCCGAGTCAGCCTGGGTGCCCCACTGTTGTCCTTCCGCCACTTGCCACGTTCTAGAAGTTAGATGATGTTGGCAAATGGCCTCCACATTGCAGGTCTGCGTGGAGTCCCAGAAGTGCCACTCATGGGAAAAAGAATGTTCACATTGCTAGAACTAGCCAAAGGGAAAGAAAGGGAGCCCACCCCAAGTTTCACTGCAGTTGACAACAGTGATAGAAAATTCTGGAATGTTGCTTGTGTCAAAATGACTCACCAGTTCTTTTATGTTTACAGCTGTGATGTACCATCTGAGGCTGTTCTTGTTTGTGACTTAACATGCTTTCTTGGATCCAAAGACATAGCAAAGGATATGGAAGGTGAAATTATTTTTATAGCCTTGAGTGTTTAATTGAAATATGTGTTCGATAGTTTTGGACTAATGTCAACCAGCAGGTTACTGCAATGAATAGACAATGGTCTAAGTTTTATTTAGCATAAAAGGAGAGATGTTGGTCTGGTGTAAAATGAGAAAATGCAGGTAATACTGCTGTAGACTGATGGCCTTAGAGAAATTAAAGATACGGGACACGTAGAACATAAGACCTTGGAATTAGCTCTACCACTGGGTATGAGCTCTTACAGAAATACTATCTTGCAGTAAATCTTTAATTGTGGTTGGTGTCATTTGTTATTAAATATAATTTTGTTTATTTTTAGCTTGGAAACATATAACCAATGGAAGTTTCAACCTTCATGTCCTTCCAGGAGATCACTTTTATCTTATGTCACCTGATAATGAGAAATTCCTCAAAGACTACATAACCAAGTGTCTAGAAATATCATCACTTGCCATTTTCTAGATAATTTCCTTTTCAGTCTTAAAATAATCAAAATGATACTCTTCACAGCTATTCAGACATAACTCTTTAGTTTTATTTAGAGATCGGAAATGATACATTTTCTATTGGCATGGCGATTTGTTATGTATAAATGTATTTCTCTGAGGAGGATTTATGTATCTGGGGATGAAAGACACTCCGGACAGAGTCTTTTATCTTTGTATTAAAATCTTATGTGCTTCTTATCTGTGGGCTGTTTGTCAATAAAATTCATGCTTGGTAGATTATCCATTTTTCTTTCAATTATTTTAATGGTGAAAATGATTAACAGGGGAAATTCTTGCAATTAAATCATTGTTTCACCAACACACTATGACTCAAAGTTCGATCTAATCTTTTGAAACGTAGGGGAGTTCCATTTATAAGAAAATGAAATGCTTTATTAAAAGAAGACAGCCTTAAACAATTATTGTCGCCTGTACCGGCAAGTCCCTGGCCCCCTTTTAAGGAGTTGCTTCTACACCAATTGCTGGTTGGCTTTGCGTGGCCCTGCCACCCTGGCAATGGCTTGCTGGGACCTGGGGCCAGCCCTCCCACAGAAAACCAATCCAGAGTCTGGCCCCTGGCGTGGCGTAGGGAGTAATCAAGCACAAAGGCCACGCCTGATGGGCTGTCTCAGCCTCACCGTGCCACACCTTGACCTTGACATAGAGAGAAACAAACCTGAACCAAGAGAAAAAGAAAAGCAGAAATAGGGACGATTAGGTGAGTGGGAATAATGGCGGAACACTATGAATGGGAAGGGAGTGAAGTGTCACCGTGTGCTTGGAGCTGCTTGAACACTGAACTCTGTCAATGCCCAGACTGTGTTCGTCTCTTCAAGGACTGACTCTCCCTCAGATGCCTGGATTTCCTTATTTCCTTCAGATCGTCACAATAAACTCCACTACTTGATGTGACTGATGTCTCTTCCTGACAGCGTATGCTGCTGAGTGGCTTTTTCCACTCAGCGTAATTCCCTGGAAATTCATCTAGTGGATCTAGAGGGTTTTGTTTTTGTTGTAAGTAGCATCATCGATATGTTTATGATGAGATAATATGGGTTTATGCTTTGTTCCTATTTTTACATAATGGACGTAAGGTCTTAGTAAATAAGAATAAGGAAAATGCATACTGGAGGAATTTTTCAGAATTTACCATTCTTTTTTAACTAAGTACAAATAATATAAAATTAATTATGGTATGGGCTTTGAGTTAGAATTCATGTCATAAATTTGGGCTACAAATAGCCTCAAGCCAATTATGTTAAATGTTTAGTACGTGTTATAGTTTACCCTTTAGTTTGATACTATTTTTAGAGCCCCCTTACTGAAGGATTGATACAAAAGTAATTTAGATTTGTGATAATCGATTTGAAAAATCTGTCAACATAGTCTGCAAATGCGAGTCTCACGGTGTGGCCAATGCCAGGCTTTGGGGGTGGGTGAAATCCACATCGGAGTAGCTCTAAGAGTTTCCAAGCCCTTGATTCCAAGAGACCAGGTCAGTCTCAAGGGACTTGGCCTTAACTTTATTGTGGACAACTTCCAACTATCTTTAGGCAAAACTTAGAAAAGATGAGATGAGAATCTTTCTTTTTTTTTTTTTTTTTTTTTGAGACAGTCTCGCTCTGTTGCCCGGGCTAGAGTGCCGTGGTGTCAGCCTAGCTCACAGCAACCTCAAACTCCTAGGCTCAAGCGATCCTCCTGTTTCAGCCTCCCGAGTAGTTGGGACTACAGGTGCATGCTACCACCCCAGCTAATTTTTTCTATTTTTAGTAGAGATGGGGGTCTTACTCTTGCTCAGGCTGGTCTTGAACTCCTGACCTCAAGTAGCCTTTCATCTTGGCCTCCCAGAGTGCTAGGATTACAGGCGTGAGCCACCACGCCCGGCTGCTTTTTTTCTTTCTTTAAGGCACTATAGATAGACGTATACATTTCTTTTTAAAAAACCCATTTTTCAATGTATTTTTTGTGTTTTCTATAGCATTTGCTCTAATAAGAGGGTGGCGTGGGTACAGTTATCTCCTTGAATTCTTACAACAACCTTGTGGGAGTGATATTATTCTTTTTCCTCTACAGATGAGGCTTAGCAGGGTTAAATAACCAGCCCCAGGACACCCAGCAAATAGGTCACACAGTGAGGACGGGAACCAGGTGTGTCACTGCATCAGCCTGAGCCCAAAGCTACGTGTGTAACAAAAGAGCATTCTTATTAATTCTTAATAACCTGTTTTTATTACACCAGTAACGCCAGCTCATTGTAGAAGGTCAGATAAGCCAAGAGAACACACAATTGTTAAATCTTTGTATACACACTACCAGAGCAGTACTTTTCTAAAAGAACTTGTACAGTCATCTAGGTTAAGCAAGTAAAATTTAGTTAACTATGTAGTTTCAGTGTACTTCTAATTAAGTATTGCAGTTCATGCTAATAGCAAAAATAGACGCGATCCGTCGAGTTAGCCATGCATTTCCGCCCTGAATGTGAAGACGTGATACCATTGTGAAAGCTTCGGAAAGAAAAATTTCTTACATGCTGAATTCTAAATTCCGTATTTTTCTATCAGCTCGTTTGCTTTAGAAATATAGGCACTCATCGCATCTTCCTTCGACAACCCTAGAAAGATACAAATAGGTTATCTCCCTGATTGGTACACCGGGAAATTAAGAAAGTTATTTTTAAACTTATTAAAGAATTAAAAACCTTTGCGGAGGTTCCATGCTTCCCATTTGGCCTTGCCTTTTAAATCTAACATTCCTGGACATTCTGCCAAAAGAAGGAAAAATGTATTTTCAGGTTTACTTTTTACTGTGTACGTCTATAGATACTGTTCAAATGAAGTGTCGAATTATTTTTTCAAGGACAATCTAATACCAATATTAACGTCTCCAATTATGGCTTGTTTGTAAAGCCCATACAGTTCTTTCAGTTCTTCGTCGTCTGGTCTTGATTTCAGCTTCCTGACATCTTCTGCAGCCCTGTCAAAATCAGCCTAAAAAAAAAAAATGCACATGGTGCATTTGTTAACTCTAGGCAGGCCTTGTTATAATCTGGGGGCACTTACTACCACCAAGGTGTGGGAACTTAAAGAGGAAGAGGAGGAAGGTTGCAAATAGAAATGAACTATTGCTACTCTGGTTCTACCAGAATTATCCTAATTTATTTGAACTGCCATGGGTTTACCTTTCCTGGTACTTACCTGATATAGAGACAAACTATGGAGAACAAAATAAAATTCTTAATACTGAAAATAGTCAATTTCTGTATTAATAAAAGGCATTCCACTCAATGCAGCTTTCTTGATGACCTCATGAACACTACCTTCCTGTTTTTCCTAAATCCACACTTCAGTTCATGCAGGGCTTTGCTGCCAGTTCATACCACTCAATGTCCAGGGCATTTCTCTCCCAATGCACACGTACCCACATCCTTCAACGTCTGGGTCGTTTATAATTATTTAGTGGACTAACTAGTTTCCAAGGGCAATCAGTATTCCTGACTTAGTTGCATTGCTTACACAGATTCCTTTCAACACTGAAACCAAAAGTTAAAAGATTGATTTCAACTCATTTCTAGAAAAGAGAAGTTGTTTAGCCAACTTAGTGTTGATTAGCGAAACTTTGTATACATGTATACTTGAGTCGTAAGTATATCTGCATACTTCCTGGTAACTTAAGTGCACACACATGCACTTAAGTAAGTAACAAGCTTTATCCTGGTTAACTCTGAAGACCCTGACCTCCCTAACTCCCCTCGAGTTAGTCCCCAACCCCCGTATTTATTCTCAGATGCCAGAGCTCCCTTTTGGTCCAAGGGCCTAGGAGAGAAAGTGGATCACCCCACTGTAACCTCAGAACCCCTGTGAGCTGGGCAGAGTTGCTGGGTCAAGTTTCCATCGAGCCCCCAAAACGGGACACAGTCACACAACTAGAACAGTTGTGTTGTGAGGAACGAAAATCATCTGTAAATTGGAGACCAGGGTCTCCAACCTAAATAACCTTGAAAATGACCCAGTCCCTTAATGAATTCCTACAGGATACTGACAAGGATGGGTGCATGTGACAAACGGTGCCTTGTCTTTCTGAGTGTCTTTCTAGGAAATTGTCAGCTGCTTTGTACATAACGCCATGGTTAAGAACACACACAGGCTCTGGAGGCAGACTGCCTTGATTTGAGTCTGAGCTTCATCACTTAAGAGCTGTGTGACCTTGGGCAAGTTACTTAACCTCTCTGTATCTGTTTCTTCATCTGGCATATGAGGCAATAATAACACCTATCCACAAAGTTGTTAGAAGGATTTAAATAACGTTACATGTATAAAAGCACTTAAAATAGTGCCTGGTATATGGTGAATGTTCAATAAATGTTAGCTGTTATTTTTATTATAAACCTTTTTGGCGAAAAAAGCTAGTTCTAGAAAAAAACTGCAAACAGTTCTTGCAATGGAGTAAGACATGCAAAACATTTTATAGTTGAACAAAGAGCACAAAATTGTTTTTATACACTCAGCCTTGTAAGTTGGGTAGAAAAAGTAAAGACTGGAAAGAAATATACTAAAATATGTAAACAGCAACTGCCTCTGAGTACTGGTAAGTTTTCTGGTTTTTAATATTTTCTATGCTCTCCAAGTTTTCTATAATATGTACCTATTTTGTTTATAATAAGGACAAAATTAGAATGCTCCACGAGTGGCCAGGGTTTCCCAAGGGCGGGCAGGGCAAGGTTATTCACAAAGAGGTGTGGGGCGCTTCCTCTGTAGGCTCATTAGCCATCTCAGATGTTCCGTTTGCTATAAAGTCTCACACCATTTTCCAATGAGAGCAACCCAATTCCTTTTGGTGAGCCCATCCTTGATTAGAATTCTATGGCTTCTTAACAACCACTTGAGGTCCCTGCCTTCCAGCAATGAGTTTCTGGAAAATTGTTCTTCATATTTTGGGGGCTACAGAACCATATAAAGATCTAATGAGGCAGGACGTGGTGACTCACGCCTGTAATCCCAGCACATTGGGGAGGCCAAGGTGGGAGGATCAGTTGAGGCCAGGAGTTCAAGACCAGCCTGAGCAACATAGCAAGACCCAGTCTCTACAAAAAATTTAAAAATCAGCCGGCCATAGTGATGTGCACCTGTAGTCCCAGCTCCTCGGGAGGCTGAGGTGGGTGGATCACTGAAGCCCAGGAGTTTGAGGCTGCAGTGAGCTGTGATGGTGCCATTGCACTTCAGCCTGGATGACAGAGCAAGACCCCATCTTAAGGAAAAAAAAAAAAAATCCAATGACAGTCTGCACAGTCTGCACCCTCTGCACAGAAGCGCTAAGCCCCAACAATCTCCCATACCACTTCAGAGGTCCCCCTCCTTCCTCCCTCCACAGGGAGGGAACCAAGTTCTAGAGCAGAGCCCAGCACAATCTCTCTGTCCAGCCTGCCCCGCCCTGGCATCTCCACTCAATACGCTCCTGCTTTAAGGTGCTGTTCGGATGGACCTTCCTCTAGGAGGCCTTTCCCACCCCAACACGATGCGCTGTACTGGAAAGAACATTGGCTTCGTGTTGGGACGCTCGGTTTGAATTCTAGCTTCGACACACGCTGCCCTGGGACTCTATGCAAGACACAAAGCTCCTCCGAGGTGCAGCTTCAGCCACAAAAAGATACCATCCGTCTCAGCAGGAAGGTGTTAGGGTTAAACACAACGGAGAATGTAAAATATTCTTGATTTGGTCTGTGGACTGCACCCTGCCAGGGCTCGTCGTGCATATCGTGCTAACTAACAAGCAGGTTGAGCACGTGCAACGGGCCAGGCTTTTGCTAGGCAGACTGGGATGAACAGGGCGTCTGCTGGAAGGAGCTCAGGGTCCGGTGGGAGAGGAGCAGGTGAGCGGTGAACCCATGAGACTCGCTGCCAAGAAGCAGCCGGTTGCTCTGGGAACGCAGAGACGGCCGCACAGAGGGGAAGGGCTGGGAGGAAGCCTTCCCTGGGATGAGGTGGCGTTTGCACTGACCCAGCGTTTGTTGGGTGCACAGGCAGGGACAGCTGCTCCAGGCAGCGTGGACAGAATTGACTAGGGCCCAACATGAAGGCTGGGTGGGATTGTATTCGCTTGTTCCCCTACGTACCCACAACAGAGGCGGGCGTGAATGTTCACCTTGGGCACAACAGCAGAGCCCTACAGACTCCTACGGACTGGGCAGGTGGCACAAGCCCAGTGGGAGCCTAGGAAGCACACCCTTGTGGGATGGATTAATGAGTGAGTATTAGGAGGATCAGAAAGTTTTCATAGGTGACACACAGCTGTAAAGGTACCACCGTTTACACCGAACCCCAAAGCATTCTGGGCAAAGGGAATCACAGTTTTATAATATTCCTGCGCCGCTGTGGAGTTGGGCTCGCTGCCTTGGGAAGGAACTTCAGCTTCCGCTGGGCTGATTCTCTTGCAACTGGGTTCTCAGCACCCCAGGTGAAGGTTAAGCAGTAACCTCCCTATTGGCAGTGCTTGAGATGCTGCAAAACAGGCTCCCTTAGGGCTACTAAGCCTCTCCCTGGACCCTGTCGTGTTCACGTCATCATCACAAGGTCCCCTCCCCCCACCTTTGGTGCAGTAGTGATGCCAATGTCACTCAGGCTGGATACATCACGCCTTCTGTGCTGACTGCTCCGGCCTCTGTGTAAATTTCCTTTCACATTTCACCCCAGATGGACAGCTTCTGGGGTGTCTCCCACCGCATCTAACTTTACTTGCTGTGGCCAGAGAACATGATCATCCCACCCATCGTATTGACAAGGTCTTCTTGAGCAATGCTTTCCCATTGAGGAACTGAATCAGGAAGATCAAAAACTCAAGCAATTGCACAGTTCTTAAGTCACACAAAGTAGGGGGTGTGGTGGAGAAGGGGGCTAAGTTATTTGTCAATTGTAAAATCATAAATCCTCTAGACTTGAAAAGGTGCATCCCCTTAGAAGGAAAATCATTTAGCTTCATCATCTAAAAAAGAAATTTGTCCAGTTAGGATAACCCTCAGCTCTCCTAAAAGCTTTTGTGAGGATGTAAACATATTGTAATTTTAAAATGAAATTGGGAGGCTGTAGATGAATTAGAAATTCCATTTGTCTTGTTGCTTCTGTGAGAGCTTGTCACCACTACCTATTCTAGTATAAAGAAATAGAAGACTGGGGACTCTGTGTTTGCGACCTTTCCTCTTGCTTCCGTTAACTGAGCCATCAGTGGCATCTTGGTGGGACTCAAGTACCAATGTGATGCCTGCAGGTGCCAGTTAAGTTGCAAAGAAGGAAGAGGTTTAAATACGTCAGCCAGCTATTGGTTGTCTTTTTTTTAAAGTTATTCTCCTCCAATATTCTTAATGCTCAAATGCATTGTTGGTAGATGCTATCATGGTAGTTGATATTAATATTTCTTAGCACGTTGCTTTCCTGTGATGTTCTTTGATTTTTAAATCCTCATCAAAAATATTTTTAAAGCAAATAACAACAGCAAAAAACACTAAGTACTAAGCTAAAAAGCAACCTTTCGGATCTTTTGATTTGAAGAAAGTTTTGCTTATTTTGGGGAGAGTTCAGTATGAATTACATAAGTCATACATAAGAATATCTGAATGTTCAAACACAGGCTTATCCTTATCGGATACTTACCACATATTAGGCACTGTTTTAAATGCTCTATACATGTAGCTCATTTAAAAGTACCTCTCCACTTTTAGATGGGAAACTGAGGCACAGAGAGGTTAAATAATGATGTGACAGGCTAAGAAGAGGCGAAGCATGCATTGGAACCCAGGTGACGTTGGAGTATGTGCCTTTACCCAGGGTAACATCCTGCCTGAAGAAATGGTTAAAGTTTGCCATGTTCATTCTACAAAATTTTATGCATTTAAAAAGTTCATATTACAGAGGAATATTTAATGAGGAGAAAATGCTCATAATACAGTGTTAAGTGCAGGCACAAAACTGTATATACAAAATAACATAATAGGTGTGTGTGTAGCTATATGAACATATACTCACATGCACACACACAGGATAAAGGGCTTACTAGGAAGTAACCCACCATGTTAGCAGCGGTTATCACCTGGGTGAAGGAATTCCTAAAGATATTTACTTACTTTATATCTGTTCTCTTTGACAAAGTTTTCCACTCTCAACATACATATATATTTTTCACGACAGTATTTTAAAATCGGAGCTTCACAGATCTCTTCTGTTCAGAAAGACACCTGCCTACGGGAGCCCCTGGAGGTGCCACCGAGCAAGGGGGCGCGGGGTGGGACCCCAGCCGCCCTCGCCTCCCTCTCTCACATGAAAAGAGGGGACGGAGCAGGGTCCGCTCCGCGCTCCCAGGCGCTGGTGCCCGCCTTTCCGCTCCCGGTGGTTTAACCAGTCCTCGGGGTCCAGAAGGATTGCCCTGGGGCCCCCCGGCTTGGCGTCAACAGACTGCACGAGTTTGGTCCACATTGCAATCTGAGGGGCGCTCGGGAAGGACTGGGAGTGTCCGCAAGGTCTCCGCCCAGCGCTCCTGGGGGTGTCCCCCTGCCCCACGCCCCACTTTGAGCGCTTCCCTCTCGGAGCATCCTCCCTCCGGCGCGGCCACCCCGGCCCGGGTTACCTGCAGGGACATGCTGGCCCAGCGCGGCGGCTGCTCCCAGCGCGCTGGCTCGCGAGTCGCACTCTCCCCCCCACCCCCGCCTCTTAAAGGGCGCTCTGCCATTAAAGGGCGCTCCCATTGGCTGGGATCTCGGCTCGGCAGGCTCCTGTTGGTTGCTCTCCGGACTCGCCTGTCTCCCATTGGCCGCAGGCGGGAGGGCGGGGCTGATCCCTGAGCCTACCCCGCCCGCGGTCCCCAGCTGTAGCCGTCGCCCCAACTGGAGGGCGAAGCGCTGTGAATTTCCACGAGGTCCTCTGCGCTCTTGGCCTGCTCTTCTATTCTTTCTCCAGAGGTCTCTTGCGGGAAACCCAGAGAGGCTGCCCCAGGGCACCGACCTCCCCTGGGACCCCTTCCTGCTACTCCCCTCTGCCCTGTGTAATTCCTGGAAACCAGGGGGCGCCGGTCTGCGGCGGTTAAAAAGGGCGTGTGGTTTGCACCTTTCTCCTCCTTGCGGAGCAAAAACACCTACATGCAGAACGCGCGCTGCAACCACCCTCACTTGTTTTCCGTCATGGCAAAGGCACGAGACCGCTCGCCTATTCAATTTGACCCGGTTCTCCAGAGGAACAAACCCAATGTCACTCTGAGTCCGCAGACGAGACACGCAGAATAGAGTTGTGAGTCGCATCTTGTTACATGTCCCACGAACCGGAGCCAGAGTCTCTGGTCACAGGAGGAGTTGACTCTCCGTTTGAATGGCCCCATCGGGGAGAAAAGGAACTCAAGAGTCGGCAGAGTTGCTGAGGTTGAACATAACAACAGCGCGATCACTGACGGACAAGAAAGGCTCAGAAACCTCTTAGCTTGTTTGGCGTCTAAAAAAAAAAAAAAAAAAAAAGCCTGCTACTTCTTCATGTAAATTCCACCCCTACCCCGAAAATATTTTCGTGGTGAAATCAACGCATTTCCAAGTAAAGGACAAAAAGCAAATGTTTAGAAAAATGCACTGGGCGGGTTTTAGGTTGTTTTTACTTTTAAAGTCCTGGACGACGGGAAAGTTCGAAATTCATGAACACAGAGATAGTATTTAGAACCTTGATTCTGAATGACCCTAGAAACTGAAGGTATGTAGAAGAGAAAAGAGAAGAGCACCAAAAACTGAGCCCTTGGGGACTCCGACATGGAGGGGCTGGGGAGAAGGGGAAGAAGTAGGAAAAGGAGACAGAGAAGACGTGATCGCTGAGGCAGGAGGAAAACCAAGAAAATGTATCCCAGAAACCAAATCAAGAAAGCAAATCCAGGGAGAAAGTATGTCAAGCAAGATAAGGATTGAGAATGTATGATTAAACCTCGGTATGGATGACCTAAATAGGAGTTTTAATGCAGTGGAGGTGGGGGGCAATGCCTGACTAGAGCGGGTTTAAGAGAGAACCCAAGAGCAATTATAGAATAGTCTCGTGGACTGTCAGTTGGGTGTGGGTGGGGACTGACAGCTTTATGACACAGAGTTTGCCCAGCCTGGGCAACATAGCAAGAGTTTGTATCTACAAAAAAATAAATCAAATCAAATCCAATCCATTAGAGAGAGAGAGAGTGAGAGAGGGCCCATGAACACACATCCTGAACTAGCCTTGTGACCATCTGATTTAAGGTCTTGCAAATTTCTTTTTTAATAGAACAGCTCTGCCAAGACCCCTGACAACCCTGAACATCACACAGCCACCCAGGCAAGACCTGACTGTAGCAGTCTTTTTTTTTTTTTTTTTTTTTTCTTTTTAAGACAGAGTCTCTCTCTGTCGCGCTGGGTAGAGTGCAGTGGCCCTGGGTAGAGTGCAGTGGTGTCATCACAGCTCACAGCAACCTCAAATTCCTGGCCTCAAGCGATCCTCTTGCCTCAGCCTCCCTACGCCCTGTTAATATTTCTATTTCTAATAGAAACAGGTCCTCTCTTGCTCAGGCTGGTCTCGAACTCTTGACCTCAAGCCATCCTCCCACTTCAGCACCCCCCCGAGTGCCAAGATTACAGGAGTGAGCCACTGCGCCCTGGTGGACGGTGTATGAATAGCAGTCTATCTTGAGTCTCAGCAGAGCGCCCCATGATTTCTCATGGAGCAAGGCTTCCCTCTTGTGGCAAGCGGGAAACACAGGGCTGTTTTGTATCCCTTTCCCTAGCTTCGGTTGAGACTAGGGCTTTCCATCTCTACAACCTGCTCTACCTTAGGGGACAGCTGCAGGCTTCTGTGTAATTCTATGGAACTGTTAGCTGAAGTTCACAGTTGGTTTCTCAATGCAGAGTGACCCACCCCTCATAACACGTGTCATCTGACCTCTGGGGCTAGGGATGTTGTCCCATGGGATTAGAGGCACAGGGTACTGACATCATGTTGATCTTGATTTTGCTGTCCTGTGAGGCCTAGAAATTGCTTAATTGCTTGAAACGTTTCATATTCACATTGCCTCTACGGACACAGGTATTTTTGGAGCATTATATAGTCCTAACTAGCAGAGCTTTCAGTCCCACAGACTCAAAGTCTGTTTTTTTGGTTTTGCAACTCATCATTAAATTTATTCTTAGGACCTGATTTTAAATTACTGATTGTTGTTTACAAAACAATTGTTGATGTTATATAGAACAACAGCACACACAAGCACACAGGTCAGAATGTCACGAAGGGAAAGAAGCATCCGGTGGTCAATTCTCTTACACTCTTCTATTGACAAACTTCCTTGTTGCGATTTTCATTTATTTCATCAAAGGACTGTGGCTAATGACATCTTATCATCCAGAATCTTAAATCACTGACACACCACGGCAAGCATATAAACCTAACAATAGTCCAATTCTAGAATTGATATAAAAAGAAAGCTTTATTATTCAAAGACCAAACTGAAGTGGGTTTTTTTTTGTTGTTGTTGTTTTGAATTTTAGAGACAGGGTCTCCCTCTGTCACCCAGCCTGGAGTGCAGTGGCCCAATCACAGCTCACTGCAGCCTCAAACTCCTGGACTCAAGCGATCCTTCTGCTTCAGCTTCTTGAATAGCTGGGATTACAGGTGTGCACCATCACACCTGGCTAATGTTTTTGTTTTACTTTTTGTAGAGACAGGATCTTGATATGTTGCCCAGGCTGAAAGCTAAGGTTTTACAGGCTAAAATAAGTGACATTAAAAAGCAAAACTGATTATTCAATATCGGATACCAAATATATTTATAGTAATTTTTTTTTTTTTTTTTTTTTTTGGTGAGACAGAGTCTCGCTTTGTTGCCCGGGCTAGAGTGAGTGCCGTGGCGTCAGCCTAGCTCACAGTAACCTCAAAATCCTGGGCTCAATCAATCCTCCTGCCTCAGCCTTCCAGGTAGCTGGGACTACAGGCATGCACCACCATGCCCGGCTAATTTTTTCTATATATATTTTAGTTGGCCAGATAATTTCTTTCTATTTTTAGTAGAGACGGGGGGGGGGGGGTCTCACTCTTGCTCAGGCTGGTCTCGAACTCCTGACCTCGAGCGATCCACCCGCCTCGGCCTCCCAGAGTGCTAGGATTACAGGCGTGAGCTACCGCGCCCGGCCTACAGTAATAATTTGAAAGCCTTTATTTGAGAAACATGAAAAAATGTTATGTGGAAAGAAAATCAGAACACAAAATTTAATCTGCCAAATTTTAATGCAAAAGCATGCATATATGAGAAACAAATGAGAACGGAACACTGAAAAAAATCATGTTTGGAGGTGATTGGGTCATATGAGAATTTTAAAAACTTTTTTGTTGTAATGTTCGTGCCATACAAATGGGAGAGAAATTAACTTTGAAATGTAGTTTATTCTAGCAAAGTTCTTGTGGAAATTATCTTGCTAGTTTTAAAATAAGACATAAGTACTAAAATCATAAAGGCTATAGTTAATGTTTATTCACTTAATTCTACCAAGGGTGTCACTGGATTCATCGCAGTTCAAATTATCAAGCACTTACTATGTGCCAGGCACTGTGCTAAGTATCTTATGTGGGATCATCTCTTTTAATCCTCACAACAGGTACTATTTTTATCCCTTCATAGAGGAGGTTAATGAACTTGCCTAGGGTGATATGCTACTCAGTGATGAAGTTAGGATTTCAACCTAGGCTGCTTGGCTCCAGGTCATGTAATATAATATATTACAACAGCTAATAATCTCCGTAAGGTAAACGTTAAGCTGAGATGATGCTCAAACTATAAATCTGGAACCTTAGGGGGACAAAAACTCATACACATTTCCTTCCCATTTAGCATTTTAATTAGACTTGTGTGTCTCTATTTGTCTTTAGAACTGCATAATGTTTGTAGTTCATCATAGTGAATTCATGATTCATTTTATGAAACAAAAGCTTTTGTTTTACACTCAAACTCATTGTTAATCTCATTCTTTTTAATCTTCTTAATTGTGATAAAAATCACGTTATATTTTTACCCTGTGTAACTTGCAATAATCTTTGCCCAAAGGCCAGCTTTATGTTTTGTTTACTTTATGTCCAGTTACTATGTAGGTAGAAATATAGAAGCTAAAAAGATGGGAAACAAAATGAGTAGTGAAGATCTTGATTGAGAAAAGGAAGAAGATATAATATGTAGAAGAGGCAAAGGAAGGGGGCCTAAGTTAGACTGGAAAGGAAAAAGAAAAGTAGGGGCAGGGAGGAGGCTCTTTAGATGGGAAGCCACCTCCTGTCTTCTAAGTTCCTGCCAAGAGCAGATCCGCAGATTCAGATTCCTGGCCTTCAAAGTGTCATTCAGCTCTTTGACCCATTGTCCACGACTTTCCAGCGACTCCGTTCCAAACCGCGATCTCCACTGCTTGCAGTAGCCACAGCGGGCGCTTGGTGGAGTATTCCGCTCTGCTGCTGCAGAGCTCAAAGCACCTCTTACTCCCTCTTTCTGGGCCTCAAGGTTCCCCACATTATTGCCTGTAAGTACGTGTTTTACCCAGCACTCTGCCCCTCATTTATTTTGATTTTCCCGGTGCCGGGGAGTCTACAGGGATTCGATGGGGAGGGGTCACTGGGACTGGGGCTAGGGTTTTGCGTCCCTAAGGCAAGCCAGAGACAGAAAAGCCATTAGAGGTAGAAGACTAAGACTCCAGGGCGCCGAAAGGCAGAAACACGGTTAGAAGAGAGAGGGCGCCGCAGCCCAGAAACAACCAGCATCCAGGAAAACGCAGGAGGAAGACTGGCCCCCAGTCAGAACGCGAGCGGCAGGTTACCGTGGCAACCGTATGATCTCGCGAGACAGACATTGCGCCTGCGCACTGCCGCTCTAGGGCCCTGTCCGGAGCCTCGGGTCTTAAACTCAGGTTTTTAAAAGATGGGGCCTTGTTCTGTCGCTTCCGGGCTGCGCGACGCTGTGGCCCGACTTCCCCCACCTTTGGAGTGACTTGCCGCAGGATAACGAAACGGGAAAAGCTCCGAGCGGCTCCGCCCCGCCCCACCGCATTGGGTAGGTGGAGCCGGGGAGGCGAGGACTCTGCGCACGCGCAGCGCAGGCGCACATGGAGCCGGCGCAGTCGCGAGCTGATTACGGCAAGGTCGTCATCGTGAGTCGCTGGTGTGTGCTGGGGACGCGCCATACGCCGCCCGGGGTGACATCGGGCCTGGGACTCCGCCAGAGACGGATTTGAGGCAGCTTTTCCCATTCTCCCAAGACATTTGTGGTATTAAAAATTCCTTTCTCCTTTGGCAATCCTTGTCTCAATAATTGGATCTTTGTGTGACAAGCCACCGTACCTAGACAGAAACGCCCTTGTTTGACAACATAATTACCTGCCAATATGTTTTTCTCCTAGATTGTAACCTCACTGACTGTTTGTTCCTTATTTAAATACTTCATCTTTATGGCCTGGTGCGTGGAGGACAATCCGTAAATATGTGTTGAAGTCACAAAGGTGGTCGTGGTGCGGAGGGTGGGAGTGGTATTCCAGGCAGAGGGAATAATGTGCATAAGGACATTGCGGTGAGAAACTGGTGGCCTCATGTAACAGTACGTGGTTCCGGGTTGAGTGTCATGGGCATGGCAGAGCCTTAGGAGAAGGAGCCTGGTGGGAGATTGGGGCCAGAGTGTGGAGGGCCTTGTATGTCCCTTTAAAGAGTTTGCACTTGGTCTGTAGGCAGCAGAGGCCTCCGAGACATAGCTCAAAAGGACCCTCTGCAAGGCCTTCCTATTTTTTTCCCTTTCTCTGAAACGATTACTTCTTTGGTACTTTGTTTTTGGATTACATCGCATAAGATGCTGCTTAGCCCAATTACATGGCTCTCTTCCTCTGCCCACCAGATTGTGCAGACAGAAGTCACTGCCTATTTTGCTCCCCTTGCACATAATTTTAAGTATTTACTTCATGCTGTTTGGATGCTGAGACACGATCTGGGACCTGCAGTTTGGCAAGAGCTCTTTCAGGTCCTATTTGTCTTGCCCTTCTGTCACTTACTTATCTCTTTTTGACCACCTTGAACCTGATGCCAGCCACTGGCAATCACCACATTGGATTTCGATGATCTGCTTTCCTTCCTGGTTTCCTGAGCTCAAGGGGAGCACAGAGATAATGGGGGAAGAGGGGGGCACACAGTGTGGCTGGTGGGAAGGAAGCTTCGTGGATAATATTGGCATGACCATGGTTTGATCTCAACCCAAGGAGCTGAATTTTGGTATTCTGTGGGAAGGTGACTCGGAAGAATATCAGAGATGAGTAGAGATTAGGGGACCACCATTTCTCAGGGCCGTCCAGTGTGGAAACTGTCCAGCCCTTCCTAATTGTGGTTCTGAATCATATTCACCTGGGCAGCTTTTCTTTTCTTTTCTTTTCTTTACCAGTGCAGATGTCTTGGTGGTATTCCCAGAGATTCCAATTCAGTAGATCTGGGGTGAGGACCAACCACGTGTATGTGTTTTTAAAAAGCCACAAGTTATCGAGGTACAGCCTGCATTGAAAAAGCATAAAATTTGGATTTGGAAAACTAATTGGGACTTTGGGCAGTGGGTCTGTTTCCTCATCCACACATTGGGAAATTCTACAGGAATGTTGTGAGAATCAAACAATACGTGGAGAAAGGGCTTTGTACATACTGACACATTTGCTCTTCAGCATCAGCTGCCAGCCTAGTAAGTGCAAGTTTAATTGGAGAGGACTTGACTTCCTTTGGTTTTGTCAACTGCGTCCCTATGGTTCTAGCTGAGCCCCAGGAAGAAGAGGAAGACAATTGAGGGAAGAGAAAGGAATATGCAGTTGCCTCTGGGAAGGATAAACAGGATATGCCCTTTAGACCAGCGGTTTGTAACATTTTCCCCAATAAGGATCCCTCTTATTTTTCCTTAATGGATTAATATCTTTAAATCTCATAACGTTTCCCTAGTTTTCGTGAAATTGCCAGCCAGAGCAGCAGCTTGGAATAACCACAAAGAGGGGGAATATATGCCTGCGTATGTGTCAGATGTTTTAGGAAAGATATTCAAGAAGTTTAAGGTCCTAAATTGTAGGAGGCCTACAAAAGGGGATAGAATGAAAAAGTATTACTTGAGGGTTTAATCATGTGCATCGATTACTGTTCCAAGGTCTTTACAAAAAATCACCTCTGGTTAATTATGAAAAGCAGAGGCTTCCTGGGTCCTTACAGATTGTGAGCTCCGTGCAGGTGGACCTGGGGTCTTGTTTACTGCGAGCCCCAGTGCCTGGAGAACAGCCTGCACACTGGAGGTGCTCAGGGAATGTTTGTTAAATGAATGAATGGAAGCCCAACTAGAGAGCAATTTGGATAATGGCACCAAGTCTATAACACTAATACCATACAGCCACTCAAAGGATAATTATGAACAATTAGAAATGGAACATTTTTAAATACATAAAATGAGTAAACACTATGATTGCAATAATGCAAAACATTCACATATTGCCTGTATATGAGTCAAGTCATGAAAAGGGGAAGATCAGACACTGGTCACCCATAGTCCTGAATATTTTAAAGAGCCTCAACTGAGCATTCAAAATAAGTCAAGAAAAAATAGGGAAAGTAATTAAAATTAATCTTAAAAGAGAGGTTCAACGGATGGTCAGCTAACTGGGCCTATATAATTAGGTTTGCTCTAGCTTATCAAGACTCAGAGTAAAACCATATTCTTAAGATGTGCATTTCTAGCTAACATGAATTTTCTGTTGTCGTTTTGCTTCTCTGTGAAGGGTTTTCAGAATGGCCGCAGCTCCTCAAGCCCCAGGGAGGGGATCTGTTCGTAAAACAAGACCTTTAACTGTGAAGACATCTTTGAACAATCCATACACTATCTGCTGGAGTGCTCTGGAGAGAGAGGATATGCACTTCATTTTGCAGACGCTTGAAGACAGGTTTAAGTCTATCGGACTTAAGAAGATTGAGGATAAGAAGAAAAAGAAAAAAACACCTTTTTTAAGAAAAGAAAGGGAAAAATGCAGCATAGATGTTGATGTTAGTGAGGACCTGAAGGAGACAAAACCAGATGCCAACCAGCACGTGTCGGGGTGGACGCCTGTGCACGTCAGGAAGCAGCTGGCCATTGGTGTTAATGAAGTCACCAGAGCCCTGGAAAGAAATGACCTGCTTTTAGTTCTCGTGTGTAAGTCGGTCAAGCCTGCCATCATCACCTCACACTTGATTCAGCTGAGTTTAAGCAGAACGGTTCCCGCTTGTCAGGTCCCCAGGCTCAGTGAGAGAATCGCCCCTGTCATTGGCTTAAAATGCGTTCTAGCCTTGGGATTCAAAAAGAACACCACTGACTTTGTTGATGAAGTAAGAGCCATCACGCCCAGAGTACCCAGTTTAAGTGTCCCATGGCTTCAAGATGGAATTGAAGATTCCAGGGAAAATTTAGAGAACGAATCTTTGGAAAGCCAAGACAAAGAGATTTTGGACACTTCATTTGAAGATCTCTCAAAACATAAGAGGAAGTTTGTTGATGGGAAGACTTCTGCTGTAGCACTACAACCCCTGAAAATAAAGAAACTGATCCCGAACCCCAATAAGATAAGGAAACCATCCAAAAGTAAAAAAACTTCTTCAAAGTGATCTTGTGTAAACTTGTAATTTCATATACACCTTGTAAAGGAGCCTTGAAACTAATAAAATGAATTATATTTACATACATTCATAGGATCCTGTTTGTTAATGTTCCTTATAATGTAAGACTAACTATATGGCACAGATATGCTGAAACTTTAAAAACACTAAATGCAGAAAATATTCAAAAATATGAATATCAAAACAAAAGTTTATTGAAACTCTAATGTCCATGCTTGTATAAATTCACTTTTTGAAAGGCTGGTACAATGCTTGTAAGCAAGAACATCTGTATCCTACAACACATAGCATTATTTTCTATCAAACTTGGAAAGTGTGCCACAGTAAACATGGTTCTAGTTGGGTAGATGAAACTGGATTGGAGAAGCATTAGCAGTTTTAAAGGAAGGATACCAAATGCTGAGCACTACATCGTCTTCAGAAGCAATACATCATTTTTCACTTCATGTCAATTTGACTTTCTTTGTAGGCATAGACATGGACTTGGAAGAAAGGTGTGGTATTTATAGAAAAAGCCAGATAAGGTATTTTGACTAATTAGAACTCACCCACCTTTACATGGTCAATTTACTTCCTTGAAAAATCTAACATATAAAAAGTTTGATGGTAATAAGATAAAATGTGGCAAAAAAAGAATAAAAGAAGCTTGGATTTTCAGAAGTGGGTCTGTGCCATGACAGGGCTCCTTCAGGTTAGGAAGTGGAACGTAATCAATGCTACTTACAGTATGTTTGGAAAAGTCACTTTCTATAATTTATGGGCAATTAATAGATTACCAAAAATTTTTTCAGGCTAAATTCTGGTTGACTCATGAATTATGCCACTTCTTCATTTAAATTTTACTTATACCATCTTGGCAAAAAAAAAAAAAAAAAAAAGCCAAACAACAAAACAAACAAACAAACAAAAACAACTAAAGATACCTTATGGAGTAGAACATTTTCATAACAAAGTGCAAGACAAGGTAGTTCTTTTTTAATCCGTAAGACTATATATTGCATTTGAATTTAATTTTAATAGCTACTCTATAAACAGTTTTACTGATTCTCTAAAATGTTCATTGGTAATCTGCTTAAATTATAAAGAGGCAAATGTTATTAACGTATTTAAAAATGGTTGGGTAAAATAATATGCATTCTGAAACAACTGGAATTACATAAATCTTTGAAGCAACAGTGTCACAGTTTCATCAGGAGTTAAGCTCATGACAGAATTTCAGACTGGCAATTCTGCAATTGAAAAGCTACTTCGTATAAGACTGTACCATAAAAATGGGTGGGACAGTAAGTTCCTAACTCGAGCCTTAACTCTGATTAAGTCAAAATCTCTTTTACTTAGTAGTGTCTCAAAACATGTTCCAGTGAATTGGTACAGTTTTGTTTCTTGAAGCCTTTCTCCTCCTTTAGGAAAGACTGGTAACAGAATTGGGTTTGAACTCTCCAAAATGAGAAGTCCTCCACTGAGTCTCCAAGAACGGTGCTACCCCTGATTTTGCACTGCTGTGGGGCCCAAGTCTGCCCTCTAGTGGTAGGCTCAGGGATGCCACAGCTGTGGGTTGGTCTTTAAGATAATGGCAAGCTACATAAAGTAGCTTTCAACTCCTTAGTGTACATCAGTGTCAACAAACTTTCTGCAAAGGACAAGACAGTAAATATCTGAGGCTTTGCAGGCCAAAAGATCTGTCACTGCAACTCAACTTGCCTTTGAGTGTGAAGCAACCTCAGGCAACACATGTAAATAAAGTGGCCGTGTTTCAGTAAAACTTTATGGATGCTGAAATCTGAATTTTGTATAATTTGCACGTTCCACAAAATGTTATTCTTTTGACTTTTTTTTCCTCAATCATTCAAAAAAATAAAAACTCTTAGCCCCTGGGCTGTACAAAAACAGGCCATGGGCCCATGGGCCCTGGTTTGAGGGCCCCTCCCTGGTATAAGGTATGATTGGTTTCATTGGGCTACGTACAACATGAAGGAAATGCCATCATGTTATCTAAAATAACTTTTCTGCACTGAACAGCCTAGGCACTGGTATAGTAAAGGCAGGAATTAGTATCTACTTTGTGGTGTTTGAGACAAGGCCAGTCTACGTGGCCCCCTGTAGCATCTTATTTTTCCCTTGGATGACGAGCAATATATACACATATATGTACACTATGAAACTCTGTTTTTCAAATTCTAGATAAAAACACCATCAGTAACAAAATTATGAACACTTATTTACAAATAAGACATTTTCCATTAGCATGACAGTTTTCATGATAAATTAAAGTCCGCATAAAGGAACATGTGCAATTCTGCATAAAAACATTCAAACTTTCAACGTCCTGATAGCACTAATAAATTCCACTGTGCATCTTTTGACTCAGAGCTTTTATTTCCTTTTCCTCACATAGATCCTTGATGTTGCTGAGAAGAAACTGGAATTTTCCTAGCAGCAGAAAAGTCTAGTCAGTCGTGGGCATGTGCTCTTTCAGACAGCACACAATGTGTGCACAGAACTTTGCTTTTGAAACGATCCACCGACCTGGTGAAGATCAAACGACAAACCTGTATGTTTATTAATTTGGCAATTTTGCTTAGGGAGAAATCAATGTCCTAGTCACCAGTACATTTTTATATTGTTCCACACTTCAACGTCCACCACTTGTCCTTTAGTCACAGAAGTGTTAATTCCATAAATGTTCCCAATGATACTGTGTAAGATGATGTAAGTAAAAATTTTCCAAATGGATCCTTCCTTCTGTTCCAGGGACAAATATACTGAATAACTAGAAATGCAGCAATTTATCTCCACACAGTAGCAAAGATTTTCTTACTCTACTTTGTGACTTCTGTTTAGTCCACTGAAAAAGTCCCTTTTCTAGAGAGTGGAAAAATACCTCTCTTCATCAAGAGACAGCCAAAAGTTTGAAAATTAGAAGAATGTGCTCTTTGTACCCTTTCATTCCTCCCACAAATGGGTAAACAGTGAAAAAAGGATGAATTTTAATGTCCTAGCTAGAAATGTGCACTATTGGTCACATGTGGATGTTTTTCCATCTGTTCTCAAATCTACTACTTCAGTTTCATTTAAGTTGTGCTTTTATTCTTCTTTGGAATGGCAGTTCCAGAAATCATTAGAACATTAACAAATGATGTCAGAGTTCTACAAATAAAAACATCCATCTACTGTAGTACAAGTCCAACCTAAAAGGGGGGAAATAAATAAAATAGTAAGAAAAATTAAATTACAATGTAGTAGAATAGATCTGTATTTTTATAAGCTACTTAAAAAAGCCCTCTTGATCCTAAGGGTAGCAAGTATGGGACTGTCAAAGTAAATTTATTGAGTTTACAAAGGCTATATACCTGCTTCACTTACCTTTTCAGAATCCGTTCCTGGACACCTCCAGTTGTACAGGTAGTACTGCAAATTGCCATCTCCTATACCAAACTTGAGTTTTTCTAAGACTGTCTTATTTTCCATCAAATCCAGTGCATTGAAGACATCAAATCCTTTCTGCCAATAGAAAAAAAGGATATAAAATTTAAAACATCAAAGGACTAGAGTATTTTCAATATCATGTATTTCATTATAACATTTAATTCCTCTACTAATACCTCGAATAGGCATTTATAATAGCGTTTACTGTCTGCAATACATAGTGTAGGTTCAGAATGCAATTCAAAATTTGTCTTATAAAACTAGTAGTGAGTCAAAGTCAGTAAGATAATTCAGAAATGCTGATTCAAAAAAAATGTATGATGGCTGCCACTAATATAAAATAACTTATTAATATTTCAGAAAATATTTTGTTGTTCTAGAAGGGAACAGTTTTCAAGATGGTTCCATCTCCAGAATTATTCATTACTGGCCATCCTAAATCCTGACTTAGCTGAAGCTACTGCCACAGAACCACCGTTGTAAAGACTTTATATAGTGTGTCTGTCCTGGGCTAATAATGGGAAATAAATTTAGCAGGATTTTAATGGTAAAAGATTAAATTTCTTTTTTTTTTTTTTTTTTTTTGAGACAGAGTCTCACTCTGTTGCCCAGGCTAGAGTGAGTGCCGTGGCGTCAGCCTAGCTCACAGCAACCTCAAACTCCTGAGCTCAAGGGATCCTCCTGTCTCAGCCTCCCAAGTAGCTGGGACTACAGGCATGCACCACCATGCCCGGCTAATTTTTTCTATATATATTTTTAGCTGTCCATATAATTTCTTTCTATTTTTAGTAGAGATGGGGTCTCGCTCTTGCTCAGGCTGGTCTCGAACTCCTGAGCTCAAACGATCTGCCCACCTTGGCCTCCCAGAGTGCTAGGATTACAGGCGTGAGCCACCGCGCCCGGCCTTAAATTTCTTTAAAATGTTAGATAATACTATGTAAAACGTGATACAGAAGCAGCACTCCAATTTTTATTTCTCAGACTTTTTACCTTAAATAACTTATTACTAGCCATTTTGGGGAAGTAGATGAAAATGAGCAATCTGAGGATAGTGTTGATTTGGAGACCCAAAAGTACAGGTAACAGATTTTTAAAAACAATGTTTTCAATTATCAAATACTAGAGAAATACAAGGAAGACACTTTTGATGTGTTGTTTCCAATTTCTCATGAACAATTTTCCCATATTCAATATGTATCGTCAAAATGCATCTTTAAGCTGAATTAAATTTATTTTTAAAGGAAAATATTTATTTGTAGCAAAAATTTAACAATTATCCAAACTTCTATATTAGATAAATAGAAAAACAACAGATATAGTATGTACATTTTGATTTTAATTCCTTTGGTTTTAGATTCCTTTAATTTTAAAATTCACAGACTATTTAGTTCAATCAAAAAATTTATTGCTGCTAATTATTCACTCAACACAAATATTTACTCAAGTATTTGCCTTGTATTATGGGATCATGTCTTTTTTTACATTCCTCATATTATTTCCTTTTTTTTTTTGAATTTTTTTTTTATTTCATCTTATTGTTATATTATTTCCTTATATCATAGGCTTTTATGTGCTCTTATATAAGGGTTAAGTTCCCAATTTATATAAAATGTCTCTTTTGTTAAAGTGCAATAAAATTAATGCTAAAAATAGCCACTTAAGTTTTAAAAGAAGCTCTTATTGAAATTCTTCCTTTGACTGATGGTCAATACTAAAAAAATAATCCTGCATGCATTCCCCTGTGTGGAAGAAAATACAGTATGTTGTTTCATATACTGTGGCATACACATGTGGAGAACCAAACAGCACAAAAAGGAATGCGTCCCTTACCGATTTAGCCAGGATGAGTGCGTCATTCATGAGGTCCAACAGGGGCGTCTCCGTGTGAATGTTGTAGAAAGAGTAGGCAGCTTTGAGGCTTTTGTGAGCCGGGTGGTGCATCACTGTTGACGGGAGTGTGTAGAAGCTCAGGAAGTCGGTCAGTTTTCCACTGGAGCTCTGAGCAACAAAGGTGACAGCAGGTAAAGTGAAATGAGTAAGATAATACCAACTACAAGAACATCAAATAACATGAAACATTTAGGAATGGATTTAATAAGAGGTGCGCAAGACCTCCCCACCAAAAACTACAAAATACAGAGAGAAATTAAAGAAGAAATTAATGGAGAATTACACAGTATCCATGGATGAGATATCTCAATATTATTAGCAGCAATTTCTCCTAAAATTGATCTATAAATTCAATGCAATCCCAACCAAAATCTCAGCAGAGTTTTGTGGTAAAAATAGACTGGCTGATTCCAAAATTTATATAGAAATACAAAAGACCTAGACAAAGAGAATGGCTGCAAAAGGACATAAGGAAACTTTCTGGATTATTTTTTATTATTATTTCAGAATATTATGGGGGTACAGATGTTTAGGTTACATATATTGCCTTTGTCCCACCTGAGTCAGAGCTACAAGCGTGTCCATCCCCGAGACTGGGCACACCTCACCCATTAGGTGTGAATTTACTCATCCCTCCTCATCCCCCGACCTGCCACACACCCGATGAATGTTACTACTGTATGTGCACATAAGTGTTCATCAATTAATACCAATTTGATGGTGAGTACATGTGGTGCTTGTTTTTCCATTCTTGTGATACTTCACTTAGCAGAATGGGCCCTAGCTCCATCCAGGATAATACAAGAGATGCTAGCTCACCATTGTTTTTTGTGGATTCATTTGTCAAAATTCATCAAACTGTGCACTTAAAATCTCTGCATTTCATTTTATGTAAATTATACCTCAGTAAAATTGACAAAAAAAATTTCAACAGTAATTCATGATTTTAAAAAAACAAAACACAATGAACAGAAGAGAACTTCATTAAGCAAAATAAAGATTTTTGATATCTACCAAAAACCTATGCAAAAACTCCTTAATGGCTAAATATTGAAATCAGGATCAAAATGAAGATGTCGATTTGATATCTATTTATTTTGTGCTAATATGCCTTATCCACTACAGTACTAAAAGAAAAGCAAATATGACCTATAAGGATTAAAAAGGAAAACTAAAAGTATAATTATTGGCATATAATATGTTTGGACATACAGAAAAGCTAAACAAAATCTTAGTACTAACAAGAGTTCAGCAAATTTTCTAAATACAAGATTAACATACAAAAATCCTTAGCATTTCTATTCATCAACTTCAGTCAATTAGCAAATATAATGATAATTTTAAAAATTCCATTTCTAACATTACCAAAAGCTATAATGTACCTAGGAGCAAAACTAAAATGTGTGTGTGTGTGTGTGTGTATGTACATATGTGTATATGTACACACACACACACACACACACACACCAGGGCAGCTGGGCAGAACTGGTGAGAGGGATTTTGCCATAACACTCACTCAAACCCTAGCAGCTCTTTGCACTGGTGGGCCCCAAACTCTCCAACTCCCCCCACTGCTTCAGGCAGGGGGACCCTGCCACAGCTAGTGCCACCCAGGAAGGCCTCTTTGCACAATTCTGAGATTCCCATCCTACCCTGAGAGACACTGGAGACCCAGCCTGGGGAACCTTCCCCTGCCAACCTGCAGACAGTACCAGCAAGGGCCAGTGGGAGTCCTATAGACACCAGATAAACCAGGCAGAGCAAAATAAAACTGGGAAGGCTCTGACAATTAAACTGTCATCGGAACAAGAGCTAACAAAGCAGCCAGGACCTGCACGTGCACATAAACAGGGTGACTACCTGTTAAAATAAAAAACTTTACTAAGATACAGAGTCTCCTCCCATAATGGGCAATATATCTAGGATAAAATCAAAAGTCACCTGTCATAACCAACAACCAGGAAAATCACAACTTGAATAAGAAAAAGCAACCAACTGAGGCCAACACTGAGATGAATCAGATGTTGGAATGATCTGGCAAAATTGTCAAGCAAGCAGCTATCATAAAAATGCTTCAATTAATCACAAGTTTTCCCGAAACAAATGAAAAAATGGAAAATCTGGGCAAAGAAAGATGTTATTAAAAAAAAACAATAGAGAATAAAAAACAAAAGTCTAGTTCTTTGGGAAGAAAATCAATAAAATTGATACAAGTCTAGCAAGACTGACAAAAATAAAAAGAGAGAAGATATGAATCACCAGTCTCAGGAATGAAACAAGAGATATCACTACAGATTCTGCAGCAATTAAAAGGATAACAAGGGAATACTATGAACAACCTTACAATAATACATTCAACAACTGAAAATAGACCAATTCCTCAAAAATTATTAAAACTCAAGATGAAATAGATCATCTGAATAGTACTATAACCATGACAGACATTTGATTCATTATTTTAAAACTCCCAAAAAAGAAGTGTCTAAGCTCAGATGGTTTCAACTGCAGATTTCTACCAAACACTTAAAGAATTAATACCAATTCTATACAATCTCTTCCAGAAAACAGAAGTGGAATACTTCCCAGCTCATATTATGAGGCCAGTATTATCTTATCTAAACCAGTCAAAGACGTTATAGTAAAAGAAACTTCAGACGAATCTCTCGTGAGTCAATACATACTCAACAAAACATTAGCAATCGAGTATGACAATGTATAAAAAGAATTATACACCATGACCAAGTGGATTTTTTCTAAGAATGCAAGAGTGATCCAACATTTGAAAATCAATCAGTGTATTCTACCATATCAACGGACGAAAGGAGAAAAATCGTACGATTATCAAAAGCACCAGAAAAAGCAATGGACAAAATCCAGCACCCATTCCCAAGAACTCTCAGCACGTTAGAAACAGAGGGGAATGACCTCGAATTGATAAGGAGCACCTGCAAAGAACCTACGGCCAACATCATACTTCATGATGAAAGACAGGATGCTTTTCCCCCAATATCACAACGAGACAAAGATACCAACCTTCACCACTCTTATTCAACAAAGCACTGAAAGATCTAGCTCCTGCAATAAGGCAAGAAAAAGAAAAGGAAGAGAGATTGGAAAGGCAGCCGTGAAACTGTCCTTATTTGCAGATGACATGATGGTCTATACAGAAATTCTAAGGAATTTTACATAAACTCCTGGAACTAATGTGTGATTTCAGCAAGGTTACAAGATACAAGAACACCACAGAAAAAAGCAAGTGCATTTCTATATACTGACAATGAACACGCAGAAACTGAAATTAAAAACACAATACCATTATAATCGCTCTAAAGAAAGTGAAATATTTAGGTATATGCTTAAGAAAACATGCACAAGATCTGGACAGTGTTGTAGAATGCTGATAAAAGAAATGTTAACAGACCCAAATAAATGTAGAGACAAACATATCATGTTCATCGATTGGAAGACTTTTCAATTCTCCCATCTATAGGATGGGAGAAATCTACAGGTTTAACATAATTCCCATCAAAATGCCAGCAAGATATTTTTGTAGATAAAGACAAGCTTATTCTAAAATTTACATGGAAAGGCAAAGGCAATAGATTAGCTAAAACAATCTTGACAAATAACAATAAAATGGGAGGAATTATTCTACCCAATATTAAGGCTTACTATATAGCTACAGTAATCAAGAAAATGTGGTATTGGTGGAGGGACAGACAGAAAGATGAATGGAATAGAAAACAGGACCCAGAAATAGAACATAATACAACGTTATTAGTATTCAGCATATAGAAAAACTTCCACAAATCAATAAGAAAATTACAGTCAAAAAGAAAAACAGCCAAGCTATATGAATAGCAAATTCATAAAAGAAGAAATAAAAATGGCTAACAGATTTATGAGATATTCAAATTCATTAGTAATGAGGAAATATAAATTAAAAACAAGATGCTATTTCATCCTCATCAGATGGGCCTAAATTTAAAGTCTGATAATACCCATTTGTTAGTAAGGACGTAAGGAAACAGGAACTCTCATACGACGCTAAGGAGCTATTCTGGTGAGCTATTTTGCAATTCTAATAATGTTAAAGATGGGTCCAACCCTTAGACTTAGTAGTTCTAAGTACATGCCCCAGGCAGCAGTTCTCAAAATACAGCCTTTGAACCCTGTGGGTACCTGAGACCCTTCCAGAAATCTTTAAGGCCAAAACTATTTTCATAATAACACTAAGAAGTTATCTGCCTTGTCCACCATGTTGATATCGGCACTAATGGAGCAACAGAAATGGTTGTCAAAACTGCTGGTGCCTCAGCACAAAGCAAGTCAGTGGCACCAAACCATACTGGTAGTGGTCACCATATTCTTCAACACTATACACCCTCACAGTTAACAAAAAGTCAGTGTCACATAAGCATGTCCTTGATAAAACATTACGAATTATTAATGTTATTAACTCTCGACACTTAAGTCCACATGTTTGCAATGCTCTGCGTGATGAGATGGAAGAAGTGTGCATAAACACTTCTGCTGGACACTGGAACACAAACGGTGCCTCCAGGAGAAGCCATAAGCACATCACCTCATCTTTACCTCCACTACAAACGTGTCTATGATGTGCTCCCGGGGAAGGAACCAGTGGGCTATTTCCTCTTCATTCATCACTGGAGCAAGATGAAACTGCTTCAGGTAACTGTGGCTCAATTCTCGAACTGCTTTGATATCTTTTGGTTCCATTGGTCTCAAACCTGAAGTCTTTGTAACCTTGTTAGAGGGAAAACAAAACAAATCCAGAAGTTGACATATGAGAGGAGCAAAGCTACTGTGCGCTCACAGTGTGGTCCACAGACCAGTGGTCTAGGCACCACAAGGGAACTTGTTAGACCTGCAGACTCTCAGCCCCACCCCAAACCTAGTGAATCTGAGTCTGCAATGGCACAGGACTCCCTGGGGATTCACGTGCACATTAAAGTTTGAGAAGTGCTGGGTTAAAATACAGGCTAGACAAGGTGTTGTATCCTCTTGTCTCTGTGCAGCAGGTCTTGGGGCAGTATTGCCCATGGCCCAAATAAAATCAAAGAGAACACTACGAACTGATTTCTATCCCAATGCCAAGAATTTAAACAGTCTACACGACAGGGCATCCCAATCTTAGCATGGCTTCTGGAGTACAGTTGGCCCTCCGTATCCGCAGGTTCTACATCTGTAGATTCAACCAGCTGCAGATCAAAAAGATTTAGGAAAAAAAAGCATGGCTGCATCTGTATTGAACATTACAGACATTTTTTCCTGTCAGTATTCCCTAAATATTAATAATAAAACTATTTACACAGCATTTATACTTTATTAGGTATTATAATTGATCCAGAGATGATTTAAAGTATATGAGAAGATGTGCCTTTAAGTTACATGGAACTACCAAGCCATTTATGTAAGGAACTTAGGCATCCATGGATTTTGGTATCTGGGGGGGCGAAGGGGGGGGTCCTGGAACCAACCCCTCACGGATACTGAGGGACAACCGTATTGTGCTTTAAAACTGCCAAGTCTGATGTTTTGCAAACACAGTTGAGAAACTTGTTTTTATTTCAATAGCCCATGAAAAGGGTGTAGCGATTTTGTTCTCTTGAGAATCAATCACCCTGAGCAGGAGGGGAAGGCAAGCATTGAATAGCCAAGTATTTCCTAAAGGCAAGTGACTGCCAAGGCCTGGGCCTGGCCTCTCATGCCATGTCTTTTGATTAAACGTAATCAGCATAGGCATTTTAATAACTACTCCAGAGCTTTGTAATTTTAAAATTAGGATATAAGAATAAAAAGAGTAAAGTTCAGGACAGGTGCCCATTTGAATGTGTCCAACTGTTTGTCCTCAAAAAAGGTCCTGACATCACTCAGCTCTCTCCAACTCTCCAGACACCAGGCCCTTGAGACTAGGAGAAATCCAACAAACAAAAAATTAAAATCTGAAAAATACAATTTCATGTTTTCCAGTGAACCTGATTTATTTTTCCTTGGAAAAATGCTGGATACATTTTAAGAGATGAATAACTGGTATATAACTATTGTTACTCTTCCCTTTCTGCCCTAAATGGTTTCTAAATACTTTAAAATAAAAAACTTCCTGTAGAATCAGACCATCATAATTCCGGCATGCACCCAGGTAGAAGTCCAGGAGGGAAAACAGGCCTTGAGGGCCAGCTCTGATCAACTGTTAGCTGAGCTGAGGTTTCTAAGGTGCAGTGACAGACAGTGTTGATTGATTACCGATTAGTGTGGGGGAGGGGAATGGGAGATGCAGGCTTTGTATTCACAAACCCAACAGTCCTAAGCTGAATATTCACTATGGGCCATTCAATTATGATTTATGTAGTCTATCAACATATAGTACTGTAGCTAAAATACCATCTAATAATCTTTTTTTCTTCCCTGAATGCATTCTGCACAGATAAAATATCATCTAATAATCTCAACTTTGAGAATTTAAGTCCTTAATATTTAACAGACAGATCATATTTTTAGTCTTTTTATGATTCTCACAGCTGAGTCAGAAATATCCAGGTCCCAGTTGGAAATAAATGAAATAAATATGCATTTCTAAATGCTAGTAGGAAGACAAAAACCATATAAAACATATACTGTAGTCATTTTAAAAAGTCTTTTCTGCTATGAGGCCGATTTAACTGATAAATTTAAGCAGCTTTTCTCAATATGTGAATGTTTTAATTGTGTAACTGGTTCAGTAATAATTGACAATATCAAGCCATTAGATTAATTAATGAAAACAAGATATATGATATCGTTAATAGAGAATATTCAGAAATGAAAAAAAAGTTTGCCAACTTCTTTTGAGAGCAAAATATTCTTCTGGAGCACAACTCTCATTCATTGAATATTCACAGAGTGGAATCGCTAAAAACAACACATCTTTATGCCCAGCAGACATTCTGAAAGCAGTTCTCAAGTATTTCTGTCTCGGGACCCCTTTACTCTCTTAGTAATCACGGAGCATCCCCAAAGAGCTTTCCTTATGTGGGTTATATTATCCATATATGTCATATTAGAAATTAAAACTGAGAACATTTTAAAACAAAAGAATTCAGAAGTACACATTCCACATAACCTCTGGAAGACTTTATAGTACACTCATAAGAAAATAAAAGTGAAACGTGCAAATTATATTTTAATGTTGTTATGAAAGTATGTTGACTTCACGGATTCAAAGATCTCGGGGACTTCCAGGGGTCCCTGGGCCACACTTTGGGAACTGCCATCTTAGGTCTCTGAAGGTCAGAAAAATGAGAATTTAAACAAGGAAGACTCAGTGAAACAGTATGTTTGGGCGAGTAGGTAGAAAGTATCACAAACTTGGCAATTTAGAAGCATTTCAAACAAGTTTTTACAGAAGCATTAAAGGAGAGAAAACATCAGAGTATGTCAGCTATATACATATATATATATATATACACACACACCTATAAAGTCCTAGAAAACGGGAAGAATATGTACTTTTGCTGACTAGCTATGGCTAAAAAAAATCTATAAAAGAATGAAATAATTTTTAAAATGTGAAATAAACACTCAAAATATAGCTGTTGTTTTCAGGAAGAAGTGGGAAGACTGTCAGGCTTAGATAAAAATGGTAAGCTTGTGTATAGTCAGACAGAGCGGAGTGCTCATGTTTTCTCGTGAGTTCAATAAAAGGCGAAGAACATTTCCAGTAATTGAGAAAATCTTAAGTTTCATTAGCAAACTCTGTGTCTGAATCAGATACCCTTTCCCGTGGGGCCCAACCAACACCCATTATTTGTTGGACTCTATGTTTACTGAAATCTGTGTAAAATCTGTTTACAAGTGCGTGAGGAAATAAAGCTCAGAGGTCTAGGAAAAAACACAAGCAGTGTTATCTGTCAAAGCCTGTGGCATGAACTGTTTTAGAGCCAAGATTCCAGAGTGCAGATGTAAGCAATGATTATGGTTATTTATAGGATTAAAAAAGGAGCAGTAGAATGTTAAACACTAAAAAAAATCGTATAATGTCACTAAATTTAGAACTAAATATAGAACACCTTATGTGTCTCAGAACACGTCCTTCCTTCGGCACAATGCTAGGACGTTGGTGGTAGACTGAACACCAAAAAAAAAAAAACAAAAAAAAAACTGCCGAGTGCAGTGGCTCATGCCCGTAATCTCAGCAACTCAGGAGGCAAAGGCTGAAGGATCACTTGAACTCAGGAGTTGGAGGCCAGCCTGGGCAACATAGCAAGACCCAGCTCTACAAAAACAACAACAACAACAACAAAAAAAAACGCATTAGCCAGGCATGGTAGGGCACCTGTAATCCCATCTACCTGGGGAGGCTGAGGCAGGAGGATTGCTTGAGTCCAGGAGTTGGAGGCTGCAGTGAGCTATGATTGCACCACTGCACTCCAGCCTGGATGACAGAGCGAGACCTTGTCTCTTAAAAACAAAAAAAACGAAAACAAAAAACAACATTGAAAGGGTAGAGAGCCACGTTAAGACATGTTTCTTGGGGAATCCTTAGTATTTTAGGTAACAGGAGCGAATGATGCAGGCCCTGGGATAGCTCTGCTTCGGGTAGCAGGCGCCGGGCAAGACAATCTGGTGGTTCAATGTCCTCTTCTGTCATACAGGGTTCATGACCTGCCCTCCTGTGACTGTTAAGAATAATAAATGAGATTGTGGGTGTTAAACATCTAGCTTAATGCTGACTACAATAAACGTTAGACCCTCTATTCAGAAGTCTATGAAGAACACCTGAAGCAGGAACTCTAAACAGTGACGATGAATCGAAAATGAGACTGATCCATAGAGCAAAAATTGCATTCAACAGGTTGTTTTTACACTGAATAGTACAAAAATGTTCTTGAATGACTTGGTTTCTAGCAGTGGCCCAGGGGAGAGAAAGAGAAGGTCTCGTGTGTGCTGCATCGTCCAGCTTTTAACTCACCAGGCAGACAACCAGGAGATCGTCGGCACCTTCTGATCTCCTAATATCTGTACTTTCATCTCTCTTTTTTCCCATTAATTTCCTCTTCCTTTTCCTTTCCTTTTCTACGACTCAAAGTGGGGAGAGAGACTGGATTGAGCCAGCGAGAGCTGGTGGGACCCTGACCATCGTTCTTTTGTCTTGACCCATGCTGTAGTGACTGCACAGTGGGAAACTTGGTGGGACCGAGGCACGGTGCCCTTCTAGGGGCTGGGCTGGGGGACAGCAGAAGCAAAGGGATAACACAGGGGAAACAGAAGTCTGGGGCTTGCAGCCCAAGTCTTCAGTTCTTAGTGAGGTGTCCTCAACGTTCCTGAGCCTCAGTTTTCTCATCTGTATAATGGGGATAAAGAGTACTAACTTCAAAAGGTTGTTGTGGGAATATATTGAATGATATCTGTAAAAGCACTTTATGAACTTCAATTTACCGGGGGAACAAAAGGCAGTCACTACAACAACACGGCTGGAATAAGACCGCTATACAAGGAACCTGGGTGAACTGTAAGTAAGATGCCGAAGTGTGGTTTCACAACCAATGCCTCACCGGTGATTTAGTATATTACCGACTTCTTAAAACTTACATATCCATGACAGAGTCAAGTCAAAAATACTTTTAGCACCTTAGGAAGCCATCCTGAGTAAACCAGTGACAGGTACAAAAACTCCTCATTCTTCATTCCATGTTAGGCAATGTACTTGAAAGTGGGTGTTTTCCTTACACATAAGCTAGATTGCTTTAGGTTCCAGACACTGAAATCTGGGGAGACCAGAGTATTATAGAATAGCATTATCCCACAGTGAAAAAAGTAGGCATGCTTGAAGTTTCTATTTCAATTTGCATGGAGCAATGCTTCAAACAAAAAAAATCCCATCTGTGGCAGACAGATTCTAAGGCGGCTCTCAGCGATCCCACCTCCTGGAGTCAACGCCTTGTGTGATCTGCTCCTGTTGCACATGGGTGGGACCTGTGATTTGCTTCTAACCAAGAGAAATGGCAGTGGTGACTGGATGTCACCTTCATGAATTGCTTACATAAGGTTCTGACTTGCATCTTGCTAGCAGATTGTCTCTCTAGACTCTCCTTCTCACTGGCTTTGATGAACAAGCTGCCATGCTGTGAGCTGCCCTACGGAGAAGCCCACCTGGCAAAGAACTGAGGGCCCTGGTCCAAAGCCAGCAAGAAACCCATCCTGCCAACAACCATGTGGGCTCGGAAGTGGACCCTTCCCTAGTCAAGTTTCAGGTGAGACCCCGGCCCTGGCTGACATCTTGGTGCAAGCTTCACAAGAGATCCTGAGGCAGAATACTCAGCTAAGCTGTGCCTTGATTCCTGACTCTCAGAACCCATGTGATCATAAATGTTTCAGGCTGCTCAGTTTGTAGTGATTTGTTACACAGCATTACATACCTAGTACACCATCCAAGCCCAGAATGAAGCCAAACCAAGAAAGCACATTTAAGTTTTCCTTATTAAGATGACAACTTTTCGGCCGGGCGCGGCGGCTCACGCCTGTAATCCTAGCACTCTGGGAGGCCGAGGTGGGCGGATCGTTTGAGCTCAGGAGTTTGAGACCAGCCTGAGCAAGAGCGAGACCCCATCTCTACTAAAAATAAAAAGAAATTATTTGGACAGCTAAAAATATATACAGAAAAAATTAGTCGGGCATGGTGGTGCATGCCTGTAGTCCCAGCTACTCGGGAGGCTGAGACAGGAGGATCCCTTGAGCCCAGGAGTTTGAGGTTGCTGTGAGCTAGGCTGACGCCACGGCACTCAGTCTAGCCTGGGCAACAGAGGGAGACTCTGTCTCAAACAAAAAAAAAAAAAAAAAAAAAAAAAAGATGACAACTTTTCATATTGGGAATTTGCTAGTTTGAAAAGATGGTAATTTAATGAGATATTATTTCCTCTCCCTTGGTCTCCCCTCTCAACTTAATTCCTTAGTTCCAGGGTGTTAAGAAATCAGCAGCCTGAAATTTTCTCCCCTCCTAACACACCATAAATATTCCAAACTTCAAAGCTTATTTCTCTCAAGTTCAATCTCATCCAACTACAAAATGAAGAACTTTAAAAGCCTTAAAAAAGAAAACAAACTGGTATTTCCAAAGAAACTCCCTACTGTTCCTAGCTCCTGAGTTCTATGCAGTCTCTTTAGCTACATACTCACTTCCTTGGACACACGAGTCAGTTTTTAGACTCCTGCAAATAATTCTTTTCTGCATTAAAATCTTCAGTTGTAACAGCTTCAAAAAACTGCAAATTGTTCTTACTTACATCTGGAAGTCTGTATAGCTTCATTGTTCTCTGTAAAGTCATATTTCTACTCAAGTGAGAAAATTTCACTTCTACCAATTTTCTGGGGTTTAGTGATCGATGCCAGTATCTGGAATACAATAAAAGTTTTAAAATCTAATTGATCTCTAACTTACAAGTTTTCACTCTTTGTCTCAGCTCAGCTGTTACATAAGCATTTACTGAACACTTATGTTGCGCCTGGCACAGTGCCGGACGCTGGTCTTCCTCCTATGCGATAATTTTATTAGACAATTGTTTATCTCTTACATTCCTAGTTATGTTCCTTTGGAGTTTGTGACCTTCCACCTCTTTCACTAAAGAGGAATCTTAAAATCACAAAAGAAATATTCATCATGTCAAGCTTTGCAAGTATTTAATGATCATCGTTGATTCTACAAAAGGCAAACCGAAAAGCTTAAAAACATGAAAACACTTCTCCTCAATTAGTAGCCTTCACTTTTACAGAATACACAGCAAAGAAAACAACTTTTTGAATTCAACTGGCTTGAATTTCTTAAGCGATTTCAGTTTGGGTACTGGGATAAATGATTTGTATGAAAATACACCTGTGAAGTCTTTTATTCCATTTACTTACGAATGTAATAATTTAAAATAGGATATAGTAATTTTACAGTGCTATTGTTTATACGATGTTTAACGTTTCATCCTATTTGAGTCAGTAAACTCAGTGGAGGGAGACAAGCTCTTTCTGATGTTTTAGAAACAGGTTAGTCCAGTGGCAATCTGATCACTTCGTCACTGGAATAACCTCTGAAAGCTTGACTAGAGTAGGTGAAGTTGTAAAAATAAAGCTTAAGCCTTCTTCCCTGAGCACACTCTACACCTGCAGCCTTTCGACTGCTGTTTAATCAGGCTTTTGCAACAGTTCGGTAGTGCTGCAAAGCATGGCAGAAAACCGAGTGCTGGGTAGAAGAAAATGGTACGACATTGGACATTTCAAGGTCACAATGTTCCAGGGTTTCCAGTGCAGAGACAGCACTAGTCTTTTACAAGGACTAGAAACACAAGTCTAGATGCAGCATCATAAGCAGGAAAATGTTATGAACTTTTTTTTGAATCACCCAGTGGCCGTATGAGATACTGGAAAGAACACTGGACTCAGTGGTTTTAGGTTCTCTGCTGCTACCAACAAACTACATAATCACGAGTAAGACAAAATGCCTGAGTTACACCTGAGCAGAATAATACTTCTAGCAAAAGGCAGTGAGGCTCAACACAGCTGGTAAAGGAGAGACCTGAGGTAAGAATGTGCTGCTATTACCTGCACGTGGCCACCGGCTTAGGAAGAACGACCCCAGCCGTATACACGGCCTGAAAGATTCCTTCCAAGTTCACTCTTCTGGTTATCTCTCGGATTAACACTGGGGCCACCCGCTTTGATCTCAATTTCTTATGGACACAAAGAAAATTGATTTCTACCATCTTCTTCACACTAAGAAATCAAGATGTTGAAAATTAGAGCCCATATAAGATAAACACATTTTAAAAAATAGGACAGCGCCCATACAATTGCAAAGACTTAAGAACACGAAAGATGTCCTTTAACATAATATTTAAGAAAAATATTTTATCATTTAGACATTTTGTAAATTCAGATGCAAAGACTATTCCCCTGCCAAAATGATCGTAACTCTAGGCCACGGAGGCTCCAAACACTCTTGTTCTAAATTCATTTTAGGACTTTGGTCTTTTGCAAGGTTTCAATTTGGAAACCGGATCAGATGTGCACCTTAAAGTTTCTCTATGTTTTTCCTGTAATATACATAATTATGGTAATAAGTGGGTCAGCGTGGCATAGGATTTAATAAGACGTTGCTTTGGAGTATGATACAAATCCACAGGATTGCTGCGAGGGGCCTTGACCAGACCTCAAAGCCTGTTCCTGGCTCTGCTTCCAGGTAAGCAGGCATTTCACTTGGGGTGTAATATTCCTTGAGATAAAATGCTTTTAGCAGTAAGCAAGCTAACCTGCTATACAGAAAAGTAGGCAGACCTATTATGCATTTGATCTTTGACTTTCAGAGCTGGAGATCAGAGGAAAAAACACAATATACTTATGCTATGCAGAGAAAGTTTTTATCCCTCCTAAAATTTTTCTTCAGTAATTGTTTTCCAGAAATAAACCTGGAATATCCATTTATGGCTTTGTTTATATTGAGACATACACACATTATGTATATGTACATAATATATAATGTGTACATGTATGAAATTGAGAGTTAGAGAAAAAGAAAGCGATAAAGAGAGAAACAGAGAGAGAGATCATTGTCCTTTCTATTCGGTTCACAGTCCAAGGTTTTTTTTTCTTTACTAATTAATAAATTTTACCATTTAGAGCAGTTTTAGGTTCACAGCCAAACTGATCAGAGTCCCCACACACGCACAATGTGCCGCACGAACAGCAGCTCACGTCAGGTAATTTTAAAAAGCCTTTTCTAACTGCAATTCTTGGAAAAGCAACACACAAAAGTTGGCACGGACAAGCTCTGACATGTACCTGTCATAAATCCGAATCTTTGCCGGGATGGCGCTTATGAACCCCACCAGTTTTTTATTGGAAGACACTCTGACCCCACAGTGCCACTGGAGGAGCCAGCCTGGAGGACGCAGAGCCCTGAAGTCAGGGTGGATGAGAAACAAGCACCGGTTAGCATCCCAGAACGTGGGAACAGACACAGGAGCTCCCACCCAGCCCAACACCCGCTGTGCACCGCATTCGTGGCCAGGGAGACTCACCACAACAGGAACTCGGGCGAGTAGTCAAAGCGGAACATATTGTCATCATCTTCCACGTAATTCTCATTCAACAACGTGTATAACTCCTTGAGCTACGAGATAAAACCAGTGTCCTATCTATGGTGCTCGGAACCAACGCACAACAAGCACTACGTGTGAACGCAGGTGTTGAATTCAAGAGTTTTACTCACCACTTCGGCATTACTCAAGTCTAAAGTGTCCCACATAAAACCCTGTGGCAGAGAATATGGTTCTTGGCGTATATTGTCCTTATCTGGTTCAATTGCACCATGAGATGTTACGACTTCATCTGGACAGCGAGAAAAAGAGAAAAAGAAAGACAAAAAAGAAAAAAAATACATTAAATTGCAAAGTATCCTGATGATCCAAAATGGTCCGTGACATAAACAAAATCAGACTTTGGGCCCCTGGGCTTAATATACTCTTTAAAAAGATGGTGTAACTTCAGCTACTTCTGGACTGAGACAGGGAAGCTAGGCAGTGGTGTCAAATAAATGCTATTCCACCAATTAAAGGGGAAATCGTTTGTCCTCCAGTGACAGACATGACATTACGAAATGGTGGTGAGTTCTGAGTCTCAACCTTTACAAGGCAGATTTATCACACACCCCATCGTAAGCAGCGTGGGTTCGACACGACAGCCTGAGGACGTTCTCTTCTTACTCTGCATTTCTGCAAACTGGGAGGGGGAGGACTGCAGAGACCTCTGCCTCCTCCCAGCAAAACCTAAAATCAGTTTCAAGACTGGCTACTTCTCCCTGTCTACACTGCTAGCAACACAGAGCAGGCCACCAGGGTCTCTTGCAATTTCTACCACGATGCCTTTTTCCAGTTCATTCTCTGCAGAGCCTCCCAACGCGGTGGGAATAAAACCTGGGCTCTGTGCGTGGCCACTGCCTGCCTCATCCCGGCCCGGGGCCTTACTGGCGTCTTCCCTCTACTGGAGGCCCCGACATTCTCAGACGGAAGCTTACACATCGCTTTCTCACAGCCTCTTTCCGTGACTAAAGCTTTGTGCTACCTCAAGTATGTCCTCCCTCCACCCCCTGCCCGGCCACCTTCTGTCCCACTTTTCCACTGCTGTTGCCCGGGTATGGGATGGACCCTGCGCTGTACCTGGCACTCAATAACAGACACTCAACAAACACCTGCTGCAGGAAGGACCCTCAGGGTTGGTTCTTCCATCACAGAACCCTCCTGCAGGTAGAAGTCAGTGTTTGCACCACCTCCAGTGTGTTTCTTTTTCTCTTCCTTCTAATCCCTAATTTGGTTACTCTTGTCCCCAATTTCCCAGTTAATGTCCACTGGATACCCTGGGCTTTCTTAAGTCGGCCCAACTGGACAAATTCCCAGTCACTCCCATACAGAGTCCCTGTGACCACTGCCTAGCGTGTGGCTCTCACAGAGCATTCCTGGGACCAAGCCCTGCAAGTGGCTCTGAACAGATGGGTGTGTTTGGCCTGAGCTGGGTGGGACACCCCTTGGGATGGGCAGGCATGGAGAGATAGAGTCCCCCTGACTTCCCGATGTTTTCCCTCACCCTAGACCCACTGTCCTCCACCAACCTGGCCTCCCAGACCTATTCTGGCTTCTACTGCATTGAGCTGCCAACCAAGAACGCAAGGACTGGAGAACCATGCAAAGTAGGGAACGGCCACAGCTCAGGAGCTCCTGGGCCATCTTCCCAAGAGGTGCCCTGGAGTTTCCTGCCAGCCGAAAGTGGCTTTGTTCTCTGCAGAGCAGACCTGTAGGTCTCTGAGCGGTGCTGGGCTAAGCCTGATACATTTAGATCGATATATCGAGAGCCCTTTAGCTAATAATGGTCACTCATTTCAGTGTCACTAAATATCCTGTCAGTCCATACTAGAGAGTCTTCCTCTATTCCTAAAGACATTTCTAGAGCCTGAAGAAGAAAAAGGGCAAGCTAAGATCATTTCTCTCTTTTTTCTCCCACATTCAGAAGTAATGTTCTTTTTAAGTTGTTTGGGGTGGGGAAAGGTGGCAGAGGAGCGGTACCTTTACAAAAGTTTGAGAACCAATATTCAAGGGCGCAGAGAAGGGTTGCTCCCTGATTTATATTTGATAAAACAGATTATTTATATATAGCTGAGTAATTAAGAGTTGTGGATGGCGATTAACCCTTTATATGATATAGATTCTGGAACCTGAACAATCAAGAAAGAAAAAAATAATTATATGATACTCTATCTTCATATGCACATAAGACAAAACAGCAGGCGTAGGTTGTACATTTCTGAACATTTTTATGGCATTTGTAACATCATCTTTTTTTGTCCAATGTGAAAGAGGAACAAGGAAAGTACGATTATGGCAACTTCACTGGTAAGAGTCCAAGTGAAATGTAAGGAAGCGGGCACAGCCCCAGGAGAAGGGGCCCTGTGGTCATTTCCTAGAGGAACCAGAGCCCTTCAAAGGCCCTCACGAGGCGTCCTAATTCCCTTACAATACCGGAACATTATAGAGTTCATACTCACGAACAACACTGGCGATATTTAACGGATACTAATTAACACCACTGGTGAGCGTTCAGAATCCTGTTGATAAATAGTTCAAAACTTTCCATTTCAGTAAGATAGAATCGAGCACATTTTTTGAGTCTTTTGGAATAACTGAGGAGTGAAACTGCTAAAAATTTGTTTATGATATACACAAGAAAAACAACTCCATGAAGCCCAGAAAGAAAAAATGAATCCCTCTTCTATATACATTTTTAAGACTCTGATGTTTCATAAGTATGAGGAAACTGGGCGTTATTATAGGGATAGGAATCAGACTAAAATCACTGTTATCAAAAGCCAATGTCACTACCTAATAGTTATATTTTAAAAAGAAAAATAGTACTTCTGTGTAAATTTCAAATCTGTGGTATGAAACAAATAATATACATGAAGTAAAGTCTCTTTTGTGATTTTTACTAGGAGGAAAAAAAAAAAAAAAAAAGTCGGGAAGCTTACTTAGTTTGGGTACCGGCTGCGTGTCCCAAAACTGGTATCTGTGCTTTGCAGCCTCATCAATGCTCCTGGCGGGGCCATGGCACGCGTATAACAGCTCCATTGCTCTCTGGATGTGCTGCAGCTTCTGCATGGGAATGCTCGGATTCTACAAGAGCAAAGAGAGACACAAACCGTGAGAAAGCTGCCGTGCTCTTAAACTTGGGGCAGACGCCCATGTACCTGCCTGGGAGACTACAATACCTAAAAACTAGCAATCCTCCTCCAAGGCTGGTCAAGGGCATGGGCTCAAGTGTGTTACATACGAAAACATAAGCACTCATTTTCTGTTGAAGACAACGACAGTTCTCTAAGTCTGTTTGGGGAATGGAAGGAAATCGAAGCGAAGTGCTCTTGGCTTCCGTTTCCCATCTACCTGCAAGTGGTCCCCGGCATTGCCCCTCTGGGGGGAGAGGCCAAAGGAGTGACGTGCGACGCATGCAGTACTGTCACAGAGCAGCCAGGCAGCCGCCAGCCTCGTGTGCACCGTCAGGGAAAACGCTCTGCAGAAGCAATGCGGGGACGAGGGAAGTAACTTCTGGAACGGAAACTAGGCGCATGAGGGAAATTGTAGTTCATTTAGAAGGAAGAAAAAAAAAAAAAAAAAGAAAGAAAGATATCTGAGCTGGAAAGGAAATGATCAAGAAAGGAAACCTCTAACTAAGCCCCTTCCTCCTGGATACCCCGTGTCCTTCTCTAGCTACTCATGATCCTCTCGAGACAAACCCTCCAGCCAGAAGGAAGAGCAGTTTCCTCTGGAAATTCAGATCCTTGACAACCATACCTGTTGTCCCCAACCCAAGTGTTGGAAACTAAGCCTCCTTTTTAGGCAAACCACATTCTCAGTCTACAAATCAAACAATACCTTTAAACCCTAAAGTTCCTTTCTCAAAGCCAAGATTCCCATCCTCACTTGAAGATTCCCTGGCTCTTTTTCTTTAAATTCTTCAAATAATGTGATAATCCACAGAACATGAGACTGTACTTGACATGAGAAGGCAGTGCAGGGGACTGAATGTGGATATCAGTGACTTTTTTCAATAAGCAAAATGATTGAGAAGTTGCAGAATTTTGATACCATACAAAGAATATTCTTTGCTGCAATTCAGAAGCAGTTATAAAGAAACATCAGAGCCCTTCGGTTTTGTCGTATGTCAACACACCGTGGACACCAACAAAAGGTACAATTGACGCTCAGTGGTTTGTAAACAGTGACTTTGGACTTATGTTCAACTTGGAACCTGAAATCTGTGGTCTGGAGCAAATAGGTTTAACCTGGGAAGCTTACCATCTGACACAGAACGGAACAGGGTTTATATACTGCAGACTGCCCTGTGGTTGCATTTTTTGTGGGGTTTTCTTACTGTTCTTGACACTAAAATGATGCAACAAAACAAAGTCCTGAAGTCTAACTGGAGGCAGGATAACGTCTTAATGTCTCCGCTTAGAAGTCTAACGGCATAACCCAGGATTGCTGCAGTGTTTGTAAGCTGTTTTTTGGTTTTGTTTTGTTGTTTCCTGTTAGATAGTTTTCCTCTGTTAGATATGTAAGCTGTTTATCTTACATTTTGATTTGGATCAAAATCATAAGGCTCGTATCTTAATGACATACAAATTTAACAAAGTACTTTTCTTCCAATTCATTGTATTTTTGGATTATTTGCTCTAGTTTCTTGTAAGTGACCAGAGGTAGGAGAAAGGCTTAAAATCAGCAGGGGTAGAAGGAAAGGGCAGAAGCTGATGGTAGAAGCAACAGAAGATGTCCACACTGCAGACAAAGGATGCTGCGTTTATCTGATGAAGCAACACTGAGAGGAGTATTTTGCAAGCTTATGGTGGTATCCTCCTACGAGTTACCTTGGAAAATTATGTCTAGTGGATAGAATATTTATTACCTGAAAATCAAGTTGAAAAGCTAGGGAGGAAGAAGACTCCACTTTCTTCTCACCCCACCATCAGTCAGGATAAAGTTGGGGTAAGTAATTGTCCTTCTCAGTGATTCCTGGTCCTTTTGTGTGAAACAGGTGACGACGACAACAACAAAACTACCTGCCAGGCTCACTCCACGCCATGGAAGATAAACTTTGCATAAGGAAAAAAATATGTAAACCCACAAAACTTGCATCACGGTAGTAACTGCCACATACACAGTGTTTTATAACGTAAAAACTCTCTAATTAAAAAAATGATTGGATTTTAACCTCCTGACAGCCCTCTGAGTTGGGGAGAAGGCACCATCCCTGTTTCACAGGTAAGGGAACAGGGTGAAGGAAGGACAGCACCTGGGCCAAAGGCACACAGCTCATGAGCAAGGGAGCAAGAAGGTCTCTGATGCCGTCACCCCGAGCCATATCGGTGACACCACACGCTGTCCATAACTGACGTGGAGCTACAGTCATCGAAATCATCTCCACTCCATTATCCTTCCAATTTTACCCTTTCACCGTGAGTTTCGTGCATCAAGAGGGCTTTGTGCTTCCTGGAGGCCCTGCACACAGGACACCTGGGGCTTGGCTCCACACATGGGGGTGGCTGCCATCTGTGCCACCAGACGCCCGTGTGGCACAACCAACCCTCTGCTCGGCTGGCCGTGTGCCAACACGGGGCCCAGCTGGACCATTTCTGGGTTGGTCTAAACGTGTGTTTCTTCAGGGAGAATGTCAGGAGGTATTTCCCACCCTTGGCCGTAGAAGGAAGGATGGCCACCAAAGACAGGTCTGATTCAAAGTCAGCATCGGACTTACCCACGGCTTCTCTCGCTGAACTCTGCAGCCAGATGGTGTTGTGCTATTCAGGTAATTGGACAGACACCCAGAAAAATTAAAACGTGAATATCTTCTGAACGAAGAGTCATCAGATTATCAAGAGTAACTTCAAAAAAACCTAACAAGTTCACACTGACACTTTCTTCTACGACTATAATCTAAATACTCATTCACTTAGAAAGGGGGGGAAATACAGGAGACACGCACATACACACAAAAGCACAGTGTACCTCTCAGTGACTTGGGGGCCAAAGCCAGTTTTAAGGAGGCTGTAAATTCCCACCAGTTACTGGTGCCATTCACCACACCGTCACGACAGAACCCTCACACATCTGACGCACCAGAGCGCTAGGCTGCGTAAACCCACTCGTGCGGGAGACACCGCACAGGTGGAAACAAACCCCAGCTCTCACCTTTGAAGGCTGCTGAATTTTAATCTCCTGGGAATCAGATGCAGAATCTGACTTGGTGCCCCCCGAATAGGGTTTCTCCTTTTTTCTCTTCTGTTTTTTCTTTTTCTTTTTGGCTCCCAAATCCCCTCCGGGACTTCTGTAGGAAATGCAAAGAGGGCAAGTCAAAAAAAAAAAAAAAAAAAAGTCATTATATAAAAGTGAATTGCATAAAATTAATCACCTAGAAAAATACAAATGTTATGCACGCTAGAAAATAACTAAGTTAGGATGTAAATGGAAAATGAAAGGTAGTTAGGTCATGACGTTAACAAGTAATAAAGGAGAAATTACTCCACACGCTCCTGCAGGTGATGAGATGTCATTTAAGCAGGAAAATTGTAGAAATAAACCACATTTTATAACTGAAGTCAAACAGTAGTCACAGATATCACTGCTCTACTAATCTACTTTTTTGTCAGCCTTTTGAGGGAGAGATACAATAATGCAAAACATTCCATACAAACATCTCTTGTGTACAACAAACCACTAATCTCCTAAGCAACAGCATTAAAGAAACTTCTTTTCCGCAGAGGAGGAAATTTTTCCCGATAAAGATTTCTACTAGGAGAGCTAACAATAAAAAACACTCTAAGCAAAAAAAAAACATTAACTGGTGAAACATTTCCGTTTGGAACCCTTGTCATTTTACAGCTTTCATCTCCTGAAAGAGCAAATGGGGGGAAAAAAAAAGGACACAAGGAGATTTAAATTCTCCATTTATTTGGGCCTATTCTAGCACAAAATTCCCAGAAGGTAAATTAAAATTTAAAGTCAGAGATTATTGGTGCATTATTGCCCAATGCAGGGAAAAGTGATACAATCAGTTTCTGTCTATTGCTCTAAATCAATCAGCTCTTTCTGCTGCTACCTTTTTTCCTTGGGTTGGTATCTAATTATCACACGGATATTCATTACATGAGACTCAAATGTCATCAATACATATTAACAGCCTTATGATATTGGCCCTTACAGGCAACCAATTGTTTTCCTTCTATACATGCTTCTGAAATTTTCTTTTCTACATATGTTCTCATTTTCACAATGAGTGATTTTTAAACAAAAATTGAATCTTAAACATACCACTTGCTTTCCCCCCCACCCCTTCCACTTAACAAAGTATCTGAGAGTTATTTTCGTGTCAGGATGTACAGCTGTTGAACAACTGGTTTGAAGTGGGTGGGTCCAGAATATGAGGATTTTCTTCCACCTCTGCTACTCAAGAGACAGCAAGACCAACCCTTCCTCTTCCTCCTCCTCCTCAGCCTCCTCAATATGTGACAATGATAATGAGGAAGACCTTTATAATGATCCACTTCCACTTACTGAATAACAACTAGATTTTCTCTTCCTTATGATTTTCTTAACATTTTCTTTTCTCTAGCTTACTTCACTGGAAGAATACAGTATGTAATACACATAATGCAAACAATATATGTTAATTGACTATTTACATTATTGGTAAAGCTTCCAGTCCATAGTAGGCTATTAGTATTAACAGTTAAGTTTTGGCGGAGTCAAAATGACACGTGGACTTTTGGCTGTACAGGGGTCTGCACTTGGAACTCCCACGTTGTTAAAGGGTCAACCGTACTGAGCTACCTCCTTTCTTTTTAGCAACTAGACAGCGTTCCACTGTGCAGACAGATCACATTTTGTTGAACCATTCCTAGAGTAAAAAACCCTGCTATGAAAAAACTATTCTGGTACTTACTTCTTTGTGCATTCAAGCCAGTCTATCTAAAGGTGGAAATGCTAGGTCAAAGGGCATGCACATTTTTGGTTTTAATAAATACTTAAGACTGCTTTCCTAAATTCTGCACCAATGTCCACTCCACCAGCAGCGAATCAGAGCATCGGCTTCCCTACGTCTTTGCCAGCACTGAAATAGTACTGTCCTTTTTCATCATCAACAGGTGGAAACAAATCTCACTGTAGATTTAAGTTTCAATTATTTAATCTGGAGTGAGGCTACATATTCTTCCATATGTTTATTGACCATTTATATTTCTTCATGAATTGATCATGTATATCCCTTTCCTATTAGCCATCTTTAAAAAATGACTTATAGGTGTTCTTTATAATAGCATGGACAGCATCTATCGTTTATTAAGTATTTACTTTGGGTGCTTAATTCCATTTATAACAGCCCTCGGAGAGAGATTCTACATTATGTCACTATTACACTGCCAAAGTTTGTTGTCTGTTATTTAGATTGCAAATACGTTACCCAGTTTATTTTTTTAGCTCTTACAAAGGCCCTGACTATTCCAAAATTACATAAATATCCTTTTATACTTTTCTATCATTTTAATGGCTTTTAAGAAAAATAACATCCTAACCCCTTTGGAATAACACGTGTACAATGCGAGGTACTGTGCTTTTACTTGCCAAATAAATTATAAATATGAGACAGCCCCATTAGAACACAACTTTAATACAGGGTCAAACTGTACTAACACCGCTGCTACTGCAGAGACTAACAGAACAGAGAGGCTGGCAGGCCACTCATGGGATACCCATTCATTCACTCGACAACTACATAGTGAGGTCCATCTTGTGCCAGACACTGCTCCAGGTGCAAGGAATTTTAACATGTAGGAAATTCTTTGATGCTTCTGTCATAGAGAAGTTGGGTCTCTTCCCCTCCCATTGGATCTGGGTCAGCTTGCCTGTGATTCGCTGATAAGGCACAGAGGAAGTGACACTACATAAGTTCTGAGGCTGTTCAGTTTCGCCCTGCTTCCTTTGGGATGCTCACTCTGGAAGCAGCCAGGAGCTGCAGAGGTCTGGCTGCCCTGAGACCACCAGGCTGGGGGACAGTTCCGCAGACAAAGCCGCTGAACTTCCAGGCAGCAGCCCCTGTCCACCACCGGTGGCCCATAGGGGTGAGTGGTCTCAGCCTAGTCTGCAGGTGACTGCACAGGTTTGAGAGGCCCCAAGTGAGAAGCTGCCTGTGCCGACTTCACGACCACAGAATCTGTAAGTGGCTGTTTTATGTCACCCAGTTTGTGATGATTTGCTATGCAGCAATAAACAACGGAACAGAAATTTGGTATACTAAAGTGTATGGCTGCTGTGATTAACAAAAAGCTAAAACGGGTGGCACTGGCTTTACGACCAGGTGGCAGACAGAGCTGGAGATACCCGGAGGAACCTGCCAGGGAAGGGGCATGACCTGAGGAAGCCATCAGCGAGGGTGCAAAGTAAAATAGTGTGAACGTCATCGGAAGACTGAGGAACGGACACCTCTGTCACGGAGCAGAGGAATACTTATAAAACTGTCGCCAGCAATAATGTGAAAAATAGAAAACGGACCTAATGAACTTGATGATCTAACTAAGTGGGCAAAGAGTTGAAAGTGCTGGCCGCTTCTAGCTGTCTATAACAAAACGAGAAAGGAAAGATTAACTAAAGAAGGACCATTCAGGTAGTAAGTAGAATTTAAAGAAAATATAAACCCAGCCCATACCTGCTAGATTCAAAAATAAAGCTATCCCTCACCCCCAGCATCTCCAGAGAGCAAAGCAGTCACATATTAAGTAACATCTCAGGACAAAAAAATAAATAAAAATCCAGGGTGGAGCTGTCAGACCTCAGAAAGATCTAATCAAAAGGCCTTCTGAGTTTCTGAAGGATGCACCTCGTATATCCTCTCTTTAAACAATATGGCTCCTACGAATTTAAATTTTTTTTTTTTTTTGTTAGACACAACATTTCACTCTGTTACCCAGGGTGGAGTGCAGTGGTGCAATCATAGTTCACTGCAGCCTCGAACTCCTGGGCTCAAGCGATCCTCCTGCCTTAGTCTCTCAAGTGGCTAGAACTATAGTCGTGCATGACCATGCTCAGCTAATTTTTTTTTGGGGGGGGGGGAGTTAGAGACAGGGTCTCGCTATGTTGCCCAGGCTGATCTGGAACTTCTGACCTCAAGCAATCCTCCCACCTCAGACTCCCAAAGTGCTGGGATTACAGATGTGAGTCACCGTGACCAGCCTTCTGAGAATCTTAAGGGCATTGTTCCATCACTACCCCACAGGGAGCCCAAGGTTAAGCAAAACTTATCTCCAAGATTTGTAGATGTGGCTTTTGTCTAATGGTGTGGACTATAAACCAGCACACAGGAAGCCCATGACATTTTCAAAGGAACTGTATGAGCTTGAGAGTGGCAGAGCAGAACAGATAAACAAGAAATGTCACAGTGAAATGTCAGAGATCTCAACCATCAAACGTGGTACTTAAGGAAATTGGACATTTCATACTTAATAAGTATAAACTTTTTAATTTAAAATGGATGAATTATTCATCTGTAAAGTCAAAATATGAAAGATATGTTCAACAGTTAGAGAAACTGTTTAAGAACTAAGCACTTGAGTTATAGATTCATATTTCCATTCTAATTCTTAAAAAGAAAACCGTGCTCCTTTTTGGAGATATATTAAGATCTTGTCAAGCGGTACCCATGTGGTCTAAAAATAGTAAGGCATTCTCACCCCAAAACGAGCAGTTTATTTCCATCAGTGTAATCAAACTTGTACCATCATGATGTTTACATTTAAAATCATCTGGTGGCTAAGGACACCCATAAATATCTGACTAGCAGTTGGGCTTAAACAAACATATCACAGCCAGGTACCATACATATATGCTGTGGATATGTATGGCTTTATATATATTCTGATTTGGGAGTAGGAATAGTTTAGGCCGTCCTCCCTCAATTTTCCTAGGGCTGGCACCTTGTAAAGTGGTGAGCCTGCTGGACTGTTACTGTTTTTGTGTGTGTGTGTGTGTGTGTGTGTGTGCGTGTGCGTGTTTGTGTGTTACAGAAGAAATCTATTCATAACTGCATCCCTAAGGTCTATACTGTCTCACGCTAGAAGATATAACAAATGACTCTTGAATGAATGAAAGAATGAATGAATAATTCTGGCTCTTGAGGTGGTTCCAATCACATATTAATATTATTAATTAACAATAATTAATTAGGTAAAATATTAATAACTCTGAAAGCTACAATTCTCCCAACCTTGATGGTAAAGCCTACTGCAATTTATTATCGAGCACTTATCGTACATGTACTATGTGGGCTGCACCGTACGGGGGCAGGGGGCAGAGGGAAGGTGTAGTAACCAAAATCGTAAGGACATGCCCTTGGCTTCACAACCCAGGGAATTATCTCTCTTCTGCCACTATCCTTTGTTTTACCTACTGCTGGTTATGGCTTTTCTAGAAACCACTAGGAGCCCAGGACCTCACAGCTTGTCTGTACAATACACCCAGTTTAAAATATCTCCAGATTTCCAAGAAGCTTGGATGCTTTGAAGCAGATGCCTATCAAACTGGATAAAAATATCTCCATCAATGAAGATTCCAGAAATATCTGTCCTGGGTGTGGATTAATTTTCTCCAAAACAGATAAACAAACTCACAGAAACTGGAGTGGATCTCAAGACATTAAAAATCACCACACTATTTCACTAAAAAATTCCTTAAATAAGTTTTTATCACCCATTTTGTAACTTACAGGACACTAGGGCAGTGAGGTTTTCTGCTAATTACAATTTGGGGGTTAACTGATGTTACACACCAAAACTACCTCCCTCCCCCCGGCCCCCCCCCACCCCGCCGACAGCATTGCTAAAAATCATACTTTCTTACTGTGGTATAATGAAGAAACTGTAATCATTTTTGTTAACTGTAGTTCATCAAGAGTTTTTCTTTTTTCCCTCTATCTGAGCTTTAAAAATAAATTGACAGAGAGCTATAGAAATCAGGCACTAAATTGGTCACCTCCTCCTCCGAACTCCCAGACACATCTGAGAGCACGTATGCAGTGGGGAGAAGCCGAGCTTTTTGGAACGAGGAGGAGCTACTGACCCATTTCCACAGGCTGTAAGGAAACCGGGGAATTAGAGCTGACAGGTACACCACTTGATATCCACTAGGACAATTATAACCAAAAAGATCATAACCAGTGCTGGCGAGGACGTAGAGAAACTGGAACCCTCATACACCGGTGGTGGGAATGGAAAATGGTGCAGCCCCTTTGGAACCCAGTCTGGCAGTTCCTCAAAACTCTAACCACACATTTCCCATATAACCCAGCAATCACATTCCTGGGTATATAACCAAGAAAAATGAAAACTTACGTCCACACAAAAACCTGTTCACAAATATTGATAACAGCATTATTCATAATAGCCAGTACGTGGAAACAACCTAAATGTCCATCGACTGATGAAGGCATAAAGGAAATGTGATCTAGCCATACAGTGGAATATTATTCAGCAATAAAAAATGAAGTGCTGATGATAAAACATGGATGAACCTTGAACACAGTATGCTGAGTGAAAGAAACCAGTCACAAAGGACCCCCTATTGTATGATCTCATTCGTACTAAATGTTCCAACAGGCAAATTAATGGAAGCATGAGGTAGATTAGTGGCTGTCAGGGGCTGAGAAGACGGAGGGTTTGGGTGGTTATGGCTAAGGGATGCAGGCTTCTTTCTGGAGTGATAAAAATGGTCTAAAATTGATGGCAGTGATGGATGCACAACTCTGTGAATATACTAAAACCCACCGAACTGTACACCTTACATGGGTGAATTGTACGGTGTGTGGATTGTATCTCAATAAAACTGTTTAAAAAGTTGACAGGTCCAACTCCTATCCCCGGGGGTGGTAGGATGTTAAGACCTGCACAGTCAGGAGTCAGCTATGGCTGTGTAGCTGGGTTCCGCTTCTGAAAGGAGACATGTGACAGAAAGAGATGCCACAGTAGGCAGGCAGGAGGGACACAGAGCAGGCTGTGGGATAATAAGGGAAAATCCGTGCTCAAGAGAAGTCTCTTCCTGGAAATATAATGGAGAAAACTGATTCAGACTATAGTGTTTGAGGTTGAGTACTGACTCACAGAAATTTAGCCATGGAAATTACATTGCTTTTTTATAAAGATCCTTTGATCTTTCAGAACAGAAGTTCCATTTCCTTCTTTCCCAAGATTTCATATCAAAGTCCCACAAAGAAAAGGCTCTCAGTTTTGCTACCTGGGAAAGGAGATACTTCAGTCTGTGTCTAGTGAGAACCTGTGGCCCATTCAAACTTCAAGTGAAAATCAATAAACTCCTCAGCTGTGGAAATGTCAAATATTTAGTAAGCACATCAGAAAATCTCTTCAAAGAAGCATTCATAGAATCTACAGACAGGACTTGATGGAATAGCCAATGTAACAGAGCCACATAAACATTTTACAGGTGGTCCAGGAGAACGTCTATGAAAACCCATCCTTCTTCTCTCCCTGGACACACAGCTAGCCCACACAGCTCCCCGGCCACCCAGGGAGCACCTGCCCGGGACTGGCACGTGAATAAGAAAGAAAATTCCACTGTGTTGGGCAGTCAGTGTTAGGGTCTGTGTATTACAGCAGCTCAGCCCAACATAACTAATACGTCAATCCTAACAGTGACATCAAAAGAGCTCAATTTTTGGTATGTGAATTCCAAAGATAAACAATTTTAGACTTTATAGGATACCACCAGAGGGATCATTTAGCTCCATTCCACAGTGAAATAAAATAAAAATTAGTAGTTTGATGCTGCAATTATTTTACAAATATTTTCCCACTTGATTTCCAAGTCCTTGCATAGAAAATGTGGAAATATCAGTGATTATAATCTTCTTTGTATTTTCATGCATTTTCTAAATCGTCTGTGATCACAATACCTTTGTAACCAAAACATTATTGAAATACAACAGAGCTCAAGAACAGACAAACAGATCAATGAAATACAACAGACATACCCATGGTGACCTATGATATATATGAACTTGATACATGATAAAGCTTACATCATAAATCAGCAGTAAAAAAACTTTTTAATAAATAGCATCAGAAAAACTGGCTTCCTATATGCAGAAAAATAAAATTAGTTTGCTATGTCCCACAATATACAGAAACAAATTCCAAATGAGGTAAAGATCCAAACTTGGAAAACAAAACCTTAAAACTGAAGGCAGTGATGTCTGTCCATTTAGTTCACATCTGTCCAATGCCAAAGTGTGCGGCGTATAGTGGATGCCCAAGTATATATCTGAATAAATAACTGAAAGAATTAGATGACAACTTTGTAATGTCAGTGAAGAATTTCTTAAAACAAGGGCCCGAAAGTACAAACCACGATAAAAGGTAGTAACTTTGACTACATGAAAGTTAAGCATTTTACGGCAATTGATTATAAACAAAATTTTAAAACTACAAAATGAGGCAAGATATTTATAACACACATAAGAAAGTTTTAATAGCCAAGATATATAAAAAGCTCTTTTCCCCCATCACATTTTATAACCAGTATAGTATGTAGAGGCAACATAACATCCTGGCCACGACTGCAGGCATTTAGCTAGAGTTTGACCACCTGAGTTTGAATCCTGGCTCCACCACTTCCCAGCTGCGTGACTTTGAGTTTATTACTTAACCTCTCTGTGCTTTGGTTTCCACAACTGTAAAAGGATGATGTTTTCAATAAATAGTCATAGAAAAATTGTGAGGATAAAATAAGTTATTCACACAAGAACTTAGCACAGTAGCTGACACATAGAAATCATTCAGTGAACGTTAGCTATTACAATTGCCCTGCTTTAATTTTCTTCATATGACTTATTGCTAGCTAAAATTACATTCTTTAATTCCCTCTAACTGGAACATAAGATCCACAAAACAGGGCTAGGAACTGTGTTCTTAGCACCTAAAACATTACCTGACATATAAAAAGTTCTCAATAAACATTTGCTGGATGAATGAGAAATCAATAAAAAAGTCACTAAGAAAAAGACAAAAGACTGAAGGAAGAATGGGCTGAGGATATGAATCAGCGCTTCACAAAAGAGGAGGCCCTAATGGACAATACACTTATGGAAAAAAAGATGCTCAATTTTATCCACTGATTTGGCAAGCTTTTCTTTTTGAGACAGAGTCTCGCTCTGTCACCCTGGGTAGAGTGCAGTGGTGGTATCATAGCTCACTGCAACCTCAAACTCCTGAGCTCAAGTGATCCTCCTGCCTCAGCCTCCCGAGTAGCTGGGACTACAAATGTGTGCCACAACATCTGGCTAATTTTTCTATTTTTTAAAATAGAAACGGGGTCTCTCTCTTGCCTAGGCTGCTCTTGAATTCCTGGGCTCACACAGTCCTCCTGCCTCGGCCTCCTAGAATGCTAGGATTACAGGCATGAGCCACCACCCCTGGCCTGATTTGGCAAGCATTTTAAAGTCTCATAACATCAGAAAAATGTGAGAAAGGGAACACCCATATACCACTGGTAAAATGTAAATGGAAACAACATTGGAGAACAATATGGTACTGCCATTATCACCACCATCATCATAACCATCATGACCACGATCATCACCATCTTCATCCTCACCATCACCATCATCAACATTACATCATCACCATCATAATCATCACAGAAGCTACCGCTTTAGAACACTCACTATGTATCAGGCACTGTACCAAGCACCTTAAAGATATCAAACTTGTAAATTGTCACAATGATGAGCTAAGTCCGATCATCATTATTATTCCCACTTTATAGTTGAGGAAACTGAAATATAGAGAGGTTAAGTAACTTACTCAAGGTCACGTGGCTAATAATGACAGAGCCAGGACTTGAATCCAGCCAGTCTGGCTCCAGAATCCCTATAATTACCACACTATTCAGTTAGGTATTTCCATTGGTTGACCATCTTTTTAGATATTTATTGACAATTTTTAGGTCTTCTTTTGTGAACTGCCTATTCATGATCTTTGATCTTTTTTTATTAGCCTATTTTATCAAATTGTAACAGGCCATTGTACCATGTATGCGCATGCCCTGGAGCTCTGGTTAGGATATCAAATCACTTCACTAGAAGGAAAGGCACTATTAGGGAGAAAATACAAGGCTGTTTTGTACAGTTTATGAAAAACAGTAAAAGTAACCCAAAGGTGCATGACACTGCCCTGCTGAGGGAAGAGAATTTGCACCCACAGCTGGGGAAGTCACTGTGGCTGACTCAAATTCTCAGAGTGTACTGCCCACATGTGGGTGCTCACCCTGGATTGGGGCACCCATCTTACATAAGCTGATCACATGGCCACCATTCGATAATGGATTTTACCTGCAGTTTAGATTCTTAGAGAAATCACCATGACTGTTTGTTTTGTCAGTGGCTGATCTGTGTAATTCCAGTATAGATTTCTTTACTCTTTTTTTTCCCCCAAGTAAATGCATAACCCAGAGCAGGAAGCCCACCTTCCAGTGGTCATCATCTGGTCATCATTATGGCCTCATCTAAAGCAGGGTTTCAGCCACTTCATGGGTTTGGTTGCTTCAGGGTTTACTCAGCGTGTTTCTTCTCTTGGGATCGGGATTGCAAATATCCACAAAGCCATATCACTTCTGGTCAAAGCAGCAAGTCATGCACGAGCCCTACTAAGGCTCAGAGCTCGAAGATGCCCAAGAAGTTTATGGCCAGTTTGGGGCAGAGACAACGATAAAAGGTCAACCGAGCAGGCAGGTAGGTGGCTGCTGCCGCTGAGGTGGAAGCTTTGGGGCAAGATGACTGCAGGACCAGCCAACAATCTGAATATTTACACTGCTGTCAGCAGCAGAGGGTGGCGAGCTCTAGACAATGGCTGAGCAATAAGCCCTGGATTCAAAACAAGCCTGGCTGGAGTGGAAGAACTCTGACGATGTCCTTAACTGGCTTCTGGTCTAGTTTGTCAGTCAGCCCCTTTTCTTATATACTGGGCTGTTTCCAAGTTTTTGGTTCTTTTAAACCTGTACCATATTCTAAATGTGGGAAAATTATGTCCCATTCTCTTTAGCCTTCTCCTTTTACAATTATTTCATTATTATCAAACAATTTTGGTGCCCACTTCATATAAAAACCCAATTCTGCTAAGATGATAGTGTTAAACTATAATAAACTTTCATCTAACACTCATTGGCCAGAAACTTGTCTAGTGTGAAGTTCAATTTGTAAAGTGAGACCTGTCTTTGCAGATAGTCCAAGATCAGAATATAAAAGGAAATATTTAAAATGCTAAAAAAAATTCTGTTACATATCTTTAAATACAAATTGTTCAGTCATTGAACAAACAAATTTCTTAAAGGCTTACTTCTGTGCATCTTATGTAAAACTTCCTAAGGATGAAATGATGAACAAAACAAGTAGAAATTCCAAAAATTTTTTAAAAGGCTTGAAGGAGTTGGCAGAGTATATCCTTCATGACAGCCCGAATTAGTGAACAATTGTCCTATTTTTTTATAGCTTTTCTCACCCATACTCAAAAATGTTTTCCTGATAGAATAGCTGATATACACTAGTTCCCATATAACTTTTCTCATTTCTGGGCCTGTCTGAGTTTTAAAGGAAGATAGTTAAGTAAAAAAAAAAAATGCTTTTTTTTCCCTGAATCTCTATATTATCATCGTTATATTTAAAAATATTAATGTGTGCCAGCCAAGTTAATAATTTGATGTACTTTTAAAATTATATGCCTATTTCTAAATTCCCTTGCATATCAAATTTGCATCTTTTAACTTTCTTTTTTTATGTATCGCAGTTCTGATCAGAGAGCCACTCAATTCTTTCATTAAAGGAATGTCCCATATTTCGATGAAATCTTTGTGGTTACAGGGTACGACAAAATACTATGCTCCCCCACCTCCCCCCAGAAAAATCTTGTAAAGAAGTAAGGGGCATGATCTGCCTGGGGTAGGAAGAGAACTTCCATCTAAAAGAATGGAATCTTATATGCAAGAACTCAGGAAATACACCATCCATATACTTAAAAAAAAATTAAATGAAAAAGTACTTAAAGAAGAAAAGGAGAGTGTATGTTCTGCAAAGAATAATGGTAACTGATAAAAACAGTAATAATTAAGAAAAAAGTCTTTAGGGATTAAGGGATACAAGGGTAAAAATAAAAGAAGCCACATGGAATAAAAATTCTAGGTTATTTCAACAAAACCTAGGAAATGAAAATGAGAAGATATCAAAATATCCTACTTTTGTCTTGTGAGGTGGTAGAATATTTTGGATATCTTTAAATACATAGGGAAATATAGATAAAACATGCTTGTTCAAGATTTAAAGATAATCCCCAGAAGAAAAGAAAAAGGAAGAATGAAAAACTAGACACATTCAGCAAAAGTCAGGAAAATAAAAAAAAATATTTTGAGTGTCATGAAAGCTCACAAACAAAATTAAAAGGCAAAAGATGATCTGAGCTGCCCCATACCAGAGCCACTAGCCACACAGGGCTATTTAAATTTAAGTTAATTAAAATAAAAGATTGCTCAAGTGTTCGAGAGTCCCATGTACTAATGACTACCAAACTGAATTTCTACCACCCTAAAAAGTTCCAGCAGACAACATTAATGGTGAAAAATACAAGGTAATTATGATCCCGTTTATGTTAAACACAGACATATATTAAAATATTGAGTTAATTAAGCTGCCAATGGTGGCATCTCTAGGATATAAGATGACGAAGAGCTTTCATTCTATACTTTATACACTTTATTGTTTGAATTTTTAAAAAGCACATTTTACTCTTAACAAGAGTTAACAGTCCTTAACATATTTTCAAATGCAACAACAACAAACCAGTCAATTTCTTTCTTGAACTTGAAGTAGAACTTGGTTCTGTTAAAGTGATTATAACCAGAATAGATTTATAGCATATATTTGTGCTATTAAACAGAGATGGCAAAATATGTGTCCTATATTTAGAAATTTTCTGTATTTTAGCCAATCTCTGGGAGAAGTTTGTTCTGGGCCAAAGCATGATTCAGATGCAAGTCTTAGCAGATATTTGATCATTTCAAACTGTATTTCTTGAATTGCAGAGGTCCCTTGGGTAAGGATCTCATTTAGATTTATACAGTTGATAACAGATCAAATTTCAGAAAAGGCAGCTTTGAGTTATCCCTTAAATTTTTGATGACAAGAAAAACCTACTGAGAGTTATAGTAAGTTTCTGTATGTTCCTACTGATACCATACAGTTGACTAAGGGAAAGTTCCTGCACTCAATCTTAACCACAGACAGATAAAGTCAGATATGACAACATACTGCACAGAGAATAATCTCACTTTTTTTTTTCCCTAAATGGGGGGTCGTATAAGAGAGGTTGTGTTCTTTGTTAAAAGAATTCCGACGTTTTCATCTTTGCCTACTTACCAGATCTTTAATTTTTCTAAGAAAAAAATTTCTTAAAAATGTCTTCACCCTTAAATACTAAAACCATTTTGTATCTACCTCAGGGATTAATTTAGTCATTTATCGGCCAAAAAGGACATATTCATATGTGTTTATTTTGATTCCCTACATAAATATTCTAGGTAGCTGCTTCCTATTTCATCATAGTGAATATTCAGGGAAAAGCTCTTCTAGTGGGAGAAGGATGAAAAACATCAATCTGTCTAGGAAATAGGCATTCTGAAAGTCAGCATTGGTAAACCAAGGAGAGGGAGGTTTGGGTTTGCTACCAACGTAAGCACCAATTTTATTTGAGGCTAACTGTGTGATTTTTGTTTCTAACACTGGACAATATCCTGAATGCGGTAAGAGATAATGACTGCTGCCAAATGTATTTCACAAAACGAGAAGTCGCCCATTGACATGGCACGGACAAGAAGATGGCGAGTTTCAGCTGATCCTTCAACAATTTGCCTGTCCTCAATGGTTTCCCCAAATCCCTTTATAAGAAACAGAAGACACAAACACAGCAAAGATGATCCGAGTATTAAAGATCCTTCAGTATCTACCTAACTTCAAATCCAGCCATGAAAGCTCCTATGAAATTCATCCTACAGGTAACCTCTTTCACACCATGGCCACCCACAGCAGAACAGAAATCTTCAGTCATTTGAACTATTTGTAATAATTTGCACAGGAAGCTGCACTGAAATTAATAGAAAATCTTTTCATGCTCCCTCAAACTCTTTACAAAGACCTACTTACTTACTTTAATTGCAAATCATGTGTTAAAGCAAGTTATCCAAAAGAACTTTCTAGGCAATCCTCTATTAGCCTGGTTCTAATTGCCATATATTGTTTGAAAATAATAAAACTATACTTCTTTGAATACAGTCTCATTAATTAAAACTACAAATTCCTCCCCTCTCCTCTATGTTTTTTTTTGAAATTCATAAGATTTTTATAGTGGTATATCACTTCCATACTTGGGTGGACCAAAAGGATAAAGAGCTCATTCTCCATGAAAAATAAAATACAAAGATAGTGAGATTCAAGTATTTTATAATACTTACACCATTGCTTTGAATTAAACATAAAACATCTTATATTTTGTTCACTGACTCTCAGCATTATTCGTAAAAATGAAATGCTCTTTTTAGTCCATAAAGAAAATTCCATGAAAATAAAAGTATATGCAGTAATATTTACATGTTGGTGCAAAATAAGAATCTAATTGGATATTTTCTTTTTATTTGAGGCTCTAGTTTCAGCTTACTGTGTCTAAAACAAGTAGTAAATACATTATCCCGGATGTTCAATGGTGGGGGCAAATTAATTCTTTTTGGCCACAAGAGTACTATTGGGTAAATTACCACTCTGTGCACCGACAGCTGCGTTGTGGCTTCAAATTGATCATCTGCCTTTAAAAGGTGAAGCGTGGACCTACTCATTCATCTAAAGGCTTATTATATGTTACTTGTTCAAACTGGTACAGAATGAAGAGGCCAAGTGCAGAAAAGGAGTCTTTCCAACGTTAACATTTACAAACTTGAGCTCCTTCAAGAAAATCTAGGTTTCTACTGAGCCATATCATCAGAACAAGAGCCAAATAAAACACAATTACTCCCCCAAATTTGGCACACACTGTCGAAATTCAAAACCAAAAAAGCAGTCTAACATGAGCAGCCATTTGGAGTTTTACTAATCTCCTTACATTTTAATAGAGTACAATAAACCCATTATATTAATTTCTTCTCACTAGAAGCTGTAATCATGTTATCTGCTCTTGGTTAAAAACATTACAGTCCACCGGGCATTTCTAAATTTTTATTAACCTTGCTAATACATAATGCAGGGGCTGAGGCACAAAACTGAGAACTCAGAAGGCACAGAGATTCTTTGGGTGCTACTCCAAGAACTTCACCCAGACTCTTGAAAGGTGTCAGGAGACAGGCCGGACCAACTAGCACACAGGTCAGTAATTCTTTCTACCATGGACATTGTCAACTGTGGAAGTCCTAATCAAACCCTCAACCTACAATATCAATCAAACCAACAATAGGCAGAAATTACAGCAGAGACGACAGAAATCCAGGGTCTCTCTAGAAAGATAACTGGCAGGTACTGAAGTTATTTGGGTGGTCCACCAATCACGTTTGCATCTGGGCCCATTTCTAGCAACAGAACCATTGTTTCAAAAACATATTTATATTTATCTATCAAAGGCAAATTTCTATCGCTGCATCAACAGAACTCAGACTCAGATTTCTGTACAACTTCCTTTCCCCTCTTTGAAAAAAAAAATTCTAGACTAGAACATTCGGTACTTGCAGCTGCCACTGAAGTATTCGCTGCAAAAATAATAATAAAAAAAAGCAACTTGCAAAGGGGAAATACATGCAATCAAGCTTTTCTTTTTCTTGCTCTCCCGTTTAATATTTTATAACGCATTAAAGGTCAGTAAAAGTTCCTTTTTCAAATCTTCAGGAGACGTTAAATAGAATGCAAATGGTTTACACGTTTCAATCATCAACCCTTTGAAGAATCTCTTCATGAACCATCTGTGACTCAGGCCTATCCTGTTTTCAAGATGACCCACAACCCTCTCCATCGGTCACCGGGGTTCGCCAAATCGCAAAATCTCACTTCTAAGGGGGGCAGCAAGAACTGCTCTGCAACCAGCGCATAGTTTGAATCCTACGGGATAAAAGGATAACGCAAACACCACTTTAAAATGACCCCCTGCCTCTAAACGGAGGACGTCAATACCAGCTTTAACCTGGAGCAATCCCTTCTCCAAGAGAAGAGCAAATCGAGTCTGCAGGGGAGGAAGAGGGGCCAAGGGTAGAAGGATTAAGAAACCCGATCAAGTGTTGAAACACTCGGTGCGTTTGGCTGAGTAGCCCAAAAGCCAGGTTTGCAAGCGGGTTGCGGTCGCGTCTGCGGGTGCTCTGCTCAGGGGTTCGGCCCTGGCGGGGGGCAAAGCTGAGCGTCCCCACGAGCGGCCCGGGCCGGGACCCCCTCGGCGCCCCGCGCCCGCGCTGGGGAGGCAGAACTTTGCGCACCTGGCCGCCAGCAGGCAGCCCCGAGCCCACCCGCCACCTCTCCACGCCACCCCCGACCCGCGGCTTCGCGCGTTTCTTTGCCGGCGCCGGCAGCGCGGGGAAGGGAAGGGTCTGCCGGACTTGAGGAGGACGGCACGGCGCAGAGGAGGGCGACTTCCCACCCCCGGGCTGCAGCGGCCAGGGACGCCGCCGCCGCCACAAAGGAAGGGCGTCGCGCCTGTCCTCGCTCCCACGGAGAGCCGCTCGCTGGTCAGGGCAGCGCGCCGCCTCACGGGCCCGGACGCCGCGCGGGTGGGCGAGGCCGGCCGGCGGGGGCGCGCCGCAGGTGACAGCCTGGGGCCCCCGCCTCCCGCGTCGCCTCTTCTCTCACGAGCCGCGCCACCCGGACCTCGCCGGGGGGCTCCGCGCCGCAGCGAAGCCCTCGCCGGGCGGAGCGGCCGAGGGGCCCCAAGCCCCGGGAGCCGGCGCCCGAGAGGGAGCCGCGAGGCGGGGCGCGGTTCCCGCCCTGTCGCGCCCTGAGGCGCCCGCGCGCCGCTCCTACCCTTTGGCATGCTCCGTCTCCTCCTCATTGTCCCCGTCTATCCCGCACGTGTCCTGGTCGTCCAGCTCCAGGCTCTGCTGGCTGGCCGCAGACTCGCTGTCCTCCGCCATCGCGGCGGCGCGGGCTGGGAAGGCGGCGCGCGGGGGGCGGGGCCGGCGCGGGGCGGGGTGGGCGGGGCCGCAGCTCCTTACAGTGCCGCCTGCCGTCCCGCTCGAGTCCAGACGCCACGCCGGCCCCGCCCCGTCTGGCCCCGCCCCCACGCCGGAAGGCCCCGCCCCCACGGCAGGCTCGGCCTCGGCCCCAGCCCCGCCCACACTGGTCGGCCTGCGCTCAAGGGGGCGGCCGGCGCTTCCAGACTCCGGAGGTCTGGGGCAGAGGCTGGTGGGATCCGGATCCCGCGGCCGGGTGGGACCCTGAAGCTCGCGCCGCGCCTCATCCCGGCTCTGAAGGCCGCAAGTGCAGACTCGCAGTCCTGAGCGCCGGCATTTTTGGAACACAGGCCTCACGACTGTAGCTCCGCACGAGTTCCGGAGCGCCCTCCACCTGGGCGGGTTTCCACTCAGGAGTGGGCGTGCCGAGGCCTGGGGTTTCCAGAAGCTCTCCCCGCCCCCTCGCACGCGTGCACTTTAAAAAATTGCATGTCATATCGATTTAATAAGTTATAAAATCAAAGTCAAAGTCAAAAGAGTGCTTCCAACCTGCCCTGTTCCAACCAGGCTCGTAGACCTAAAACTCTGGACAGAAAAATTCTTGAGCTGGACTCCACACAGAGAGGGTCAACTCACACCATAACAGCTATCTCGAGGGAAATGGGGACGTTGTCCATGGTGTCGGGGATTGGACAATTTCGGGTACCACTCTGGCTTCCCTAAAATGAAGGTCATGACCTAGATTTCCAAACTAACATGAAAGGCCTTCTGGGCTGAAATCACACGTCTGTCTGTCCCAGTGAGCAGGAGAGGGAAGGAGGCACACAGCAGGACTGCCAAACAGCAGGCCCTTTGCTTTGCTTCTCTGAGACGGACAGTGTCCTAAGGTCCTGCCAGGCCATCGGAAATCTCTGCGGTGGTTTTACAAAGATGGTCATCAGAAAACTGCTTAATGAACACACTGAGACCTTAAAAAGCCACCTGAACTTTTCCCTGTGGGTCCTTTATTTGCAGAAGGTCTTGGGAGCATTATGTGGTTTTCTGTTTTTCCCACAAGGGAGACTATGCCCTTAAAAGGCAGTGAGCTAGAAGTATCTAAAGATGAGGACTGCAGAGTGGTTTCAAAGGCCACCATCAGCTTTTTGACTGACCGACTTGAGCCAGCCAAGTTTCTGTAAGAAATGCAACTGGGGCTAAAACACGAAGGAAATACGATATTACCTTCAACAATTGCAACTATTGCTGAAGCAGAAAGTCAGGTTGGCTCCTGGCTTCAAACTTGAAGATAAAGTCAAGTGCAGATCAGTGAGGTTCCTGCATCTCATCGTTGTCAAAATGGACTATGGGATGACCGTAACCTCCTTGGATAACCGGTAGGAACCCGACCAGGGGCAAGCCTGTCAGATCAGCCACTGTAACCTGTCAGAAGGGTTCTCTAAAAGATTTTTGAAAACACAAGGCAGAGGAAACTCAGCAGACATATATTTATTTGAATTTTCAAGAAGCCCTTTTTTGAGGGCTAAGAACCTCTCAAAAAAGAAAAGGAAAACAAATAATCCTGAAGAAATTTAAAAAACACCAGTTATATATTATACATATTAGAAAACAATGACAATACAGGGAACATCTGTTCTCCAGCATGGAAAGAAGTTGGTCCAGACGTCTGTACAATACTGGCTGGAGGTATTATAGAATACAAATGTGTCTCAGCACTCATCTTTGCAACGGGGATTCCTATAAATCCTAAATCCCATCGTCCTGTATAAAAACATCATGTTTCTAAAAATGTTTGCTTCTTTCCCTGGCTTAATCCCAGAGTTTGGAGAATTGCAACCAAGTGGCATCTTCTGGAATTTCAGATCCAAAGTCTATTTGGGGGAAGAGAGTACTGTGGAGTGGTGGCTAGTGTGTTGAAAGAGGCCTTTGGGAATTTCCTATTCTGCCTGGCTCATCTCCTGCTACAGATATAAGACAATAGTTGTTGCATAATGGGTCTTGTTTTATTTAAACTATTATAAACTTTTTTTTAAATTGTGGTAAAATACATGCAATATAAAATTTACTATCCTAACTATTTTTAAGTGTACAGTTCAGTAGGGTTACATATACTCACATTGTGGTGCAACCAATCTCTAGAACTTTGCAAAACTGAAACTCTATGCCCATTAAACAAATACTCCTCATTTCCTCCTCTCCTCAGAGCCTGGCAACTACCGTTCTACTTTCTGTTTCTATGAGTTTGACTACCCTAGATACCTCATATAAAGTATTTGTCTTTTTGTAGCTGGTTTATTTCACTTACTACAATGTCTTCAAGGTTCATCCGTGTTGTAGCATGTATCAGAATTTCCTTCATTTTTAAGGCTAAATAATGTCCCATTGTATGTCTGGACCATCCTTCCATTGATGCACATTGGTTATTTTGAACAATGCTGCTGTGAACATGGGCATACAGATACAGCCTGCTTTCAATTTTTTGAAACCCTGCCTTCACTTCTTTTGAATATATATTCCAGAAGTAGAATTGCTAAATCATATGGTAATTCTCTTTAACTTTTTTTTTGAGGAACTGCCATACTGTTTTCTGTAGCAGCGACACCATTTTACATTCCCACCAACAGTGCACAAGAGTTCCAATCTCTCCATATCCCCTCCCACGCTTATTTTCTGGTGTTTTTTTTTGATAGTAGCAATACTAATGGATATCAGGTGATACAAATTCTTTATATAACCAGGGACTTATATATAACCCATGTTTCTGCTTATGAAGTACATTTTTAGGCCAAAACAATAATAAACGTTTTAAAACCGCATATAATAGAGAGATTGCCTAAGGATAGTTACTGTTGTCCACAAGAGAATGTACAGTGACAAATTTAGAGATGTGTTAATTACAACGAAAAATTTACACAAGTCAATATATCACTGAAAGAGTTTTATGCATTAGCTGTAAAGTAATACTACACAGTACTTGACCTGAAGACATATTTGAATATTCTTTCTTATTTTCATTTTTGAATACTATCATGTGAATAGGAAGGGGAGCGAATAGAATAGGATTACAGAGAGAAGAAATTAAAAGAATTTGACAATAGGATGCCAAAGGAAAAGCCAGAGAGCCTCATATTATTGATACTAGAATATAAAGGTTCATTTTGAACCTGTATGTGGAGGACCCAACCTACTCTTCTCTATTTCCCCAGAGGATGGTAGACTTTAGATAAAGTTCAAAGACATTTAATGAACCAGAAGATCGAATCTGAGGCAATGACCCAGAATGCAGTTCAGAGAAATGCAAAGATGAACAATTTAAGGAAGTTAAAAGAGATACAGGTGACAGGACGAGGCCTTGCGTGCTTCTGTTCTGCCCCTGGGAGCAACACACCGTCATGAGCACGGGCTCAGGTCAGCCTGCTGGCTGGCTGGAAGCGCAGCTGAGCTGAGCCAGCCCAGGGCTCCTGGACTCCCCCAGCGCAGACACATGAGGGCACCCAGCTGGAATCAGCAGAACTTTCCAGTTGATCCACAGACTCATGAGAAATAGGAAGCAATTGTTGTCTTCAGCTTTTAAATTTTGGAGTGTTTTATTATGCAGCAATAACTAACCAACATACTGCAGAAAAGCAAAGACCAAAAGAAAATCTTACAGATGGACTCTTTTCTTACTATCATGATTAGTGTCTGTATACCTGAGTGTGTCTACAAAAAGACTCATGCCAAACCAATGGTTTGCGCTTTCCACTCTGTGCACACAAAGCAAAGCCCATTGCTTTTGTGTTGTACTGACTATTCCTGATAGTTTGCTTCAGATTCAGATTTGGCTTGATCTTAAAAAAAAAAAACAAACAAAGTTGACTCCATTTCTAATTGTCAAGGAACCCTGTACCTCACACTTCGCCTTTTGCAATTGTGCATTTGAGAAGCACTTCTTGTGGTCACTCTGGGTGTCATTTTCACCTCCCACTGATTATTCTGCTGAAAGGTTTTCACACGTGTTGAGACCAGCACAGTGGTGCTGTGGTGAGTATCGCAGATTAGCCGCATTGTAGAACTTCACTGTTGGCAATTCTGTCTCGCCCCTGTAGGACAAGCTGGGGCTTGAGAGGGATGCCAGTGGAAATTCTAGAAGACCCAGAGATGGTGCCACAGCAGATGGAAGGATGCGTTCATTTACGAGCTGAAGGTGCCTTAATTCTATAAATAGGGTCACCTTGAAACCACACTGCTGGCCAAACTCCTCAAATACATACAGGTTTTGCTCACGAGTGCATCCCTGGATAGTTTATGGCCAAAATTCATTAGTTCTTTTATTAATAAAAACAATATATTCCAGAAGCACACTGTCTCATCGGAAATTCTGATCACAAGGAGTACCAGAGGAGGCAAAAGGATCTATTCTAGCCTGTCCAAGATGAGTGCTTCTGGCTCTCTTGGGAAGAAGGGATGGGGGGGGGGGGGAAGAAAACAGTAAAGAAAGTGAGGGGAGTATGTAAGGACCCCCTCCAGCCACCCACTGGGCTCCCTCCCCAGTCTCTGGAGGCACCGGCCCCTTCCTCAGCTTCAGGACTTTTCCAGGTCCTCAGCCTGGCATGCCATCTCCCCTCTGCCTCCTCCACCGTTAAGAACACAGCCTACACGTTGCCTCCTCTGCAGAGGGTTTCTGTGCTTGCCATCGTCCTGGCACTAGACCGTCAGCTACAGAAGAATCACACTCATTTACTCCTCCCTGGGTCCCCAGCACCCTAACCCTGCACGGAACACAGGGGACCCTTAGGAAAAAGCTCCAGAATGAACGAATCTATCTCACCCTTCATTTCTCCCTATTGGCAAGCTCAACAGGGAGAGCTGTTTTTTTTTTTTTTTTCCAGCTGTTTTTTTTTTAAAAATTTTAATCGACATATAATCATTTTACATAGTTATGGGGTATGGTGTGATATTTTGGTACATGTGTACAATGTGTAATGATCAAATCAGAGTATATTGGCAAATCTATCATCTCAAACGTTTATCATTTCTTTGTGTTAAAAGCATTCAAAATTCCCTCTTCTAGCTATTTGAAAATACACGATAAATTGTTAAATATCACCACCCTATAGTGCTATAGAACACTAGCATTGACTCCTAACTAGCTGTGATTTTGTTTCTGTTAACCAACCTCTCCCTATCTGCCCTCCCACCTAGTAACCACTATCCTTCTCTCTACCTTCATGACATCAATGTTTTGGCTTCCACATATGAGTGAGAACATGAGGTATTTATCTTTTTGTGCCTGGCTTATTTCACTTAACATAATATCCCCCAGGACCTTGTAATAATCTAGCTACAGAGGTGTTCAAGCAAAATTTCCCCTTACCATGGACTTTCATAAACACTCAAGGTACAGTGGTAGGAAGGAGAGAGACAATGTAACTTGTTTCTTCTGGGAACAGAGATTTCTTCCAAGAGTTACAAGTGAGTGCATGGTTCTTCCCACTCCTTCAAAAGCAAAATAGGTGAGAGGGGAAGAGAGGGGGAAACCTACCTTAAAAGCAAAAGAGGAAAGAATGGTTTCTCACTGCTAGATCTTTAATCTTTATATAAGATACTGCCATCTTGGCTGGGTGCAGTGGCTCATGCCTGTAATCCTAGCACTCTGGGAGGCCGAGGTGGGAGGATCGCTTGAGATCAGGAGTTCGAGACCAGCCTGAGCAAGAGTGAGAGCTCCCCGCCCACCCCCATCTCTACTAAAAATAGAAAAATTAGCCAGGTGTGGTGGCGTGTACCTGTAGTCCCACCTACTTGGGAGGCTGAGGCAGGAGGATCACTTGAGCCTAGGAGTTGGAGGTGGCTGTGAGCTAGGCTGACACCATGGCACTCTAGCCCGGGCAACAGAAAGACTCTGTCTCAAAAAAAAAAAGAAGAAAGAAAGAAAAGAAAAGAAAAAGATAATGCCATCTTGGTAGATCTCCTAAGCAATCTTCAGGGTTGAGTTTATGGTTCCCTTGGGGAGAAGTCTAGCCTGCTTCCATCTGAGTTGCTAAAAATACAACTTTCAGCTGTCCCCAGATGATTGTCTTAAAGTGAAGGATATCAGGAAGGGGAGGAGAAATGGAAAGACATTCAGCTCTCTTCATATCAGCCATTAGCTTCAGTAAAGGTAAGAAAGGAATAAAAAAGATAAAACACCTTACACTGGTGTGCTGGAGCCGGCTCCCACAATCTCGGGAGAGCTGATGGTGTGCACCTCCTCCCAACTCTGAGTTCAATGATACCATCTTCGTAGGATGATATTGGCTACGGTGGGCATATTTACAGTCCAGAACCAACAGAGGCTGCAAACCAGGACTTTTGCCCCCAGGAGAGCCAGTTGTTAAGCATTTAACAGCACACCACTGCTGCTGTGCGTTTTAATAATAAAAATCAATTGGTCATTGATAAATAGAGGGAAGGATAGATATGTGATAAAGCAAAGAGCAAAAATGTTACTTGTTGAATCGAATGGGTGGATATAGGGAGGTTCGCTGTGCAATTAATTTGTCTCCGTTTGAAAATTTTCCTAACAAAATATTAAGGGGTAAAAATCCTAAAAATGTAAAAATCAACTTATGAAACCATAACCACTAAAATCATGAAGGAGTAAATAACCCCCTTTGCCTGAACTTAAACAATTAAAGTTAACAAATGCTCAGGGCTGCTGGGGTCCAAATCCGGACTCCGGGGGGTCCAGCTCCCTGAAGGACACAGCCCCAGGAAGAAGCTGTCCCCAGAGGCTGAGCTTCAGGTATAAACTGCTGGGAGAAGGTAAACTGTGGCTCAGGAAGTGCAGTTCCATCTGATCTGTGGCCAGAGCAGCCACTTGCAAAATCTGGAAAAAGCAACAGTTCCCTGGTTTCCCAATTCACAACCAAGAATCCTTGCAAAACCAGAGTTATTTGCTAAACTTAGCATTGCTCTAATTGAAAGATAAGAAAAATGAAAAAAAGGTGATTTCTATATGTAGTTTTTCCATTTTTGTCAATAATAACTATTGTTTATCATAAAGTCCCCTAGTATATCAGATACCTGTTTTCTACATATTATTATTTTAAAAATATTATTGTGGTAAGAACACTTGCCATGAGATTTACTGTCTTAACAGATTGTAAAGTGTACAATACAGTGTTGTTAACTATAGGCACAATCTTGTACAGCTGATCTTTAGAACTTATCTATCTTGTATAACTGAAACTTTAAATCCATTGACTTTTAATCCCCACAGCAGCCAGAAAAGTATATTTTACTCTCCCCATTTTTCAGTGACAAAATAGAGAGCAAGAGAGATTAAATAATTGACCCAAACTCACTGAGCAAATGCCTGAAACAGGATTCAAATACAAGTCTGGGTATCCATAAAGCCTATAGGCATCTCCTGTTTTGCTCTGTACTTTGCAAAGAGTCCTAAGAAAATGTTCCTTTCAATGTTATTATGCAGAACTCTTTGCCAATATTAGATTGTATTATGTATGTGATTATTGTATTATAATTGTATATATTATTGCATAATAATAATTAATAGTAATGATTGTATATATAATTCTTACTTTAAAAATTAAATGGTATATAATTTTAATAATATATAATGATTATTGTTGTGCTTTTTTTCCCTAAAGCACTTTCTCTCTTTTTGTTTTATTCTGACAGCTCCTCTGTTAGGTGGCTCATGTAGTTATTAACATTTCCTCTATGAGGTGACAACATCAAGCTTGGGGGAAGTTACACGACTTACCTAAGATAAAAGCAGGCATATCACTGGTAGGCAAGATCCAAACCCTGGTATAACAATCCCAGCACTGCCCTCTCCCCACCAGCCCGAAATACCATTTGGACCTCTCACACTTTTTATCTGGGGTTTGCTGATCTCTGTGAATGGCGTTCTCTGACCTCGTCAACTATCGTTCCAGCATTTGCTAACAAAGGCAGTGACAGAGAAAATGTCCCCCAAGTTCAATGGCTGAACATGGTCAATTTCCCAGTGCTTCCTCTGACCAGCGAAGTTCAAGTATATTCTAACAGTCCCTTCGAGGCACTTGAGTGGAAAGAGGAATTAAAAAAGGAGGGAAAAAAGTAAAAGCATTTAGAAACGAGAGACACAAACCCACCTTGGCGACATTCTGCTGATGTTGGTTTGGAGGGGAGGGGACCCCTGGGAACTGGAACGTTGTCAGTTGATAGAGACACACGAACAGGATTCTGTGAATGAGCAGTTAGAGAGGGTGGCGCCCCACGTGCTTGGCCGGTGTCTCCTAATTCTGGACACATTCCATTCGAGAGGTTCTCTGGGTGGATGAGAACATTGTGTGAAGATCACATTATTCTGCTCGTGTGTCAACACCACCTCTGTCGCTGAGTGCGTCACTGCAGATGAGATTAGGAGGCTCAGTCTCACCACAGCCAGCAGCGTGGGACGAGCCCGCTCCCACGCGCAATGCACAACCCCTCACCCTCTGCTCCCGCCTCCTCCTGGCCACCAGGCACTCCGAGGTAAAGCACACCAGCCCACAATACATACTGAAAAGAATTCTTCCCTTCCTTTCCCCTCCCTTCCCTCCTTGTCTTCCTTTTCCTTCAACCCATCTCCAGAAAAGCTTCACACTTGCTGCTTTGCAGTGTCTGCAATGGCGCATTCATCTGGTCTTTTGAGCAAGTGGGCGGGTCCTTCTAGTCAGAGCTCTGGTCCATGTTCAAGGGTGAGGAGTGTCTGGGGCTGGTGAGGACGTAGGGAAATGGGTACGTGCCTGCACTGCTGGGGGAAGGACAAATTGGTGCAACCTTGTGCAGAAGACTTTGGCAACATCTATGAGGAATTTAGCCTTTGGACATACTCCCAAAGGCTCTCAAGGATCTATGAGCAAGAACATGCACCGCAACGCTGTTTGGGCAACAGGAAGTTAATGAGACATTTCACATTGTCTCAGAAATGAGGCTACAGCCCCAAAGCTGAGAATAAGTGGTACTAAACCCCCATATCTGAAGGACCAGCTAAGAGGTGGCAGGACCAGTCTAGTGACCAATAGTCCTCCACTCCCTCCATGTCATAGTAACAAAAGTCCAGGTGTTAGAAGACCACTAGAGTTCAGGGTAAGAGCCACTCCCTTCCTTCCCCAGGGGCTACACGAGTGGGGCTTCAGGAGAAGCTCAGAGACTGAGTGTGCCTGCAAGAAGGGAAGACTGCAGTCCCACTCCTGAGCTAGACACCGGCCAAGATGCAGAAAATCACGGTCCCACCTCGATTCTCGTGTTGGTGCAGAACTTGGGGAGAGAGTTCTCGAGAAAGCCAGACATATTTCTTCAGAAGCTGGGAACAGACAAGCGGATAGAGACTGGTCTTTGCTTCTTGCATGGATAATTTTGAAATGAAAGGCTTGCTGGAGCCATCAGGGTTGTGTGCGTGTCCCGGGGAGCAAGCAGAGACCAGGAAACGTGGCTGGACTTGAGCTGTCATGCTGGTGTCCTGTCCCAAAAGGCAGCTGTCTAGAAGTATGGATTGTGTGACCAGGTGTAAGGGCTTATAATAAAGATTAGAAGTCAGCTACAGCACATCACCCAGCCAGGGAACTTTTGGGCCATCCAAAGGACTTGTGCAAAAGCACCATGAAAGAACCAATATTTGGACACCTGCCACATGACAGGCGTCAATAACCAAGAGAAGATTATATTTGCACCGACTTAATAAAACAAGTTATACCACTTTCCTCTAATCCCTCCTCCTTAACCATCTCAACTGTGGAGGAGCCAGAAGGCCTAGAGTGTGGAGAGGTCTCATGAGCCTCAGGAGACGCCAGAACCAAGGGTGGGCATGGACTTGGCATTGGGTAGGAGATTGAAGTTTTAAACACGATATGGCTGGAGTGAACATTTCAGTACCTGCTATGGGAGACGTGTGGAATTACTACAGTCTAGGCATCGTGCCAAGCACAGAAGAGCTCACATTCTAGCAAAAAAAAAAAAAAAAAAAAAAAAGGTTTATCACTCTCTGTTGGCTTTTCATCCTATCAAAGAACCAAACGTTCACATGACCTTGTTTTGTGGGACAGATATATGACTTCACGCCCTTGCTGGTGCGACTTTCCTGGACGAGGTGGGCTCTGAGATGATTTTTGAATTAAAGGAAGAATTCTTGGATCCTGGGTAGAGAACAGGCGCCTCTGATGACAAGTTGTAGGAGAAAGAAGGAAACCAAATGTCTTTTTGCATAATTGGCAGGGACAGCATCCATAAATGGAACGGGGAGGTGATAAAATCAGGGATAATTTGATAAAGAGTCTTGAAATCACATGGAAGTTGAAACTACTGCAGATGCATCTTCTGATTATGTTGTTGAAGATGCAGGTGAGAGAAATGGATTTTAACTGCAGTTTTTTGAACCATCGGTAAGGAAGGGAGTATGTAGGCAGGACTGCCAGTGAGTGTGATTTATTGCAGATAAGAAATGACCCTAAACCATCTCAGGGACTCTATGGGAGAGGAAAAAACCAAAACCAAACCAAACCAAAAACCAAGCGTTTAGTCCAGCCAGTAGCAGGAAGAAATGGAAGATTATGTAGGGGTTCCTTCGTGAGGGAGAGTAACAATAAGTAATCAGATGATCTAGGGAAAATGTGTTAGATGCTTAAATGTAGTTAGTGGGCTTTCTTTTAAATACAATGAGGCATGATTGCGTTCTAAATTAATTCCTAGCATGCCAGCCTTTGAAATTTTCATATTTACTTTTACTTTGCATGTCAAATTGATTTTTTTTTCTTTTTGCAAATAGCCAACAAAATCCAAGAGGATAACGTTCCAGATAAGCTATGTTTACTTGGTTAACAGGTATTTATTGTGCATTTACTCTGTAGGTGACGGGGAGGAATGAACAAATGTGTGTTCAACATCAAGTATTGAAACCGAGACTTCCTTATATATTATTTCATACAAATCTGCGCATCAGCCCTGTGATGTAGGTTTTATCAGGCTCATTTTCCACCTTAGGAATCTGAGCCTCAAAGAAGTGATGTGACTTATTCCAAATAGCATCTTAGCAAATTATTATAGCACTCGCAGTGACGTGCTGTGGTTAACTGTTTACTTCTTAGGGTAGGCACAATGTTTCACTCTCTACCTTGTCATTAGAATCCACGTTCCCCTGTTGGCATTGCAAACACCAGCTACTCACTCTCCCAGCTTCTCTCGCAGATAGAGGGGGGACTTCGGCTCCTGCAGTGTCATTTGCCAATGAGACATAAATACACCTCCATGGGGTGGGTATCGGGGAAATCTTAAGATGTGATGCTTTCATTAAACTGCCGAGACTGCTGTCAGAGACCACGTGGCAGAGGGAAAGACATCCTCGATGAAGCCACACAGCCACGGAGCCCTAGGGCACCCATCTGCAGGATTCTTGCTATGTGACAAAAATGATCTTCTTATAAGGACACTAATCCTATTGGATCAGGGCCCCACCCTTATGACCTCATTTAACCTTAATTACCTCCTTAGGGGTCCCATCTCCAAATACAGCCACCTTAGAGGTTACGGCTTCAACATATGAATTTGGGGGGAGGGATACAATTAAGGCCATAGCACCTTGAAAGCAAGAGCTATGCCTGATTCAGCTTTTAATTCCCTCAGCAGAGCACAGTCCGGACATACTGTAGTGTCCAATAAATGTTAATTCAGGGAAATCTTGAATAAAATGGCAGAAGTGAGATTTTTACCCAGGTCTTCTAATCAGCAAATCCAGTGCTGGACATCGTAGCTGGACACTCACAGGGAATTAAAGGAAGAATAATACGTGATTTGCACTCTAGGAGTATTTTCTTGTGCTGGTGGTGGGATATAGAATTGAAATAAATTCCATCATGAAGCACCGTGTCCTGGGCAATCGGACATGAACTGACCCCAAGCAGCTGGGTTTGCTTTAGGACTTCGGGAGTCAAGGGGAGAAGGAGGGAGCACATTCTAGCCAGAAAGCCCGGGAGCTGGGATCTGAGATTGGGCATGGTGGGCCAGGATGGGGTGAGAGTTTAAGAAAAATTGGGCGGAGGAAACAGACAGCAGGATGAGGACCTGCAGAGCTTCGGAAGGTCTGAAACAGAGGATAGAAAGTGACCCTTCCAATCAGAACAATACTTCTGACCTTCTAACCGGCCATTTAAAGATTAATAGAAAATGTAATCCTTTCCTCAGTGAAGGGAATTATTTCACAGCTATGATAATTGACAGCTTAGGAAAGTTTTCTTCTTTTTTCTTTTAACCATATGGGTTATGGACGCGGTTGTGCAGAAGATATTGCCATTTTAAAGTTAGAATCACATCCAATATTCATGGTGAAATTTTAAGTTAATTTCTTTTTATTTATGTATTTATTTTTTGAGACAGGGTCTCGCTCTGTCACCCAGGCTGGAGTGCAGTGGTGGGATCATAGCTCCCCACAACCTCAAACTCCTGGCCTCGAGCAATCCTCCCGAGTAGCTACAGGTGTGCACCACCACACCGGGCTAATTTTTCTATTTTTTCTAGAGACCGGGTAATATATATATATTTCAGGGGAAAACTCCAAGAATACTGCATTTTTCTAAAATGAATAACACAAAAGTCTCCATGTTCGATTACGTGCAACTCCTTAGCAAGACCGCTGAAAACCACACCTACTTTTGAAGAAACATTCATATCGTGTAAAGAAGTGAACTGCTCTCTAAATGTTAAGAAAGTCAAAGCTTAAAGGCCACTACACTGCCCTCTCCCACTGTCTACAACGTGCCACCAAAGCTACCGCCCCAGCATCCCTGCACGGGTCTGCCTCGTAGACATGGTGATGCTGGAAAATTACTGCTGAGACGTTTAGAGTTTTTAATAGAAATTTCAGCAAGCCAGATGCTTGGGGAGCGTGGGCATTTGAGAAAACCATCCTCCCAGAGGCTCCTTCCCCGTGTGTGCGCGTGCAGCCTGCGACTCCCTTAGTGACTCCACAGGGCAGGCAGCTTTTTTATTTTTACCTTATTTTAAGATGAGCCGTTTTGATGATGTCACACGACTTTCCAGATTTAGTTGATTGGTTGGGACCTCCATTCTTTTCTTAATTCTTTCAACATTTGAGTGCATGCCGTCACCCCGACTTTGTCTGGGCATATCTGGGGCACAGGGCAGTAGCTACTGGGACTGAAACAGTCTAGCTAAAATCCCCCCTTGGATTTCAGTTGAGCAGCCACCTGTGGGTGGAGCATTCTGCAGCCCTGTTATCTCAGGTCAAGCCCCTCCTTGCTTTCACCCTTCTTTCGCATTCCTACAAGCACACAGTTGACGGCCGGTCTTCTGCACTGAGCCACCTCCCTCTTTCTGTCTCTTTTTTTGGCTAACATGAAAAGAAACGGTGACAGGTGTAATGTGACTTTTGGATGTTTTTATGGAGTCAAATCGTCAAATCTTCCTGGAGAGCAAAGGCCACATGAGATAAAAAGGCCAGGTGGACCTCCATGCAGCTCAGGCTCTTGCTTCGTTGGTCTGTGGGCTCTTCCGTGTGGTTCAGGGCTTTGAATTTTTCTAGCTTTGCAGAGAAAAAGAACAGCCTGGTGCTTACAAGTCCTGCCTGGTGGAAGGGACAGAGAATAGGCACGTTTGGGTTTCTGGGAAGCTGAATTTCCAGTTCCCTTTCCAACTTCTGGTTGAACCATCCTTAGTTCTTGGATGAGTGAGGGGTAAGGGGGAGGACACGGAGCTGATGAGGGTGGACAAAGATTTACCACCTGCAGGGCAGCCTGGCTGCTGTCTTGCCTCCTACCTGGGCATTCGCATTTCCTAACCAGGCCTTGGCTTTGGCTGGACGCTTGAACCTGGACTATTAAGTCAGGGTCACTTCGTTCCTGGCTCTGAGATGCTTGCTCCTTAGTGTACTGTCGGCTGGCATCTTGCGTCTGGCATTGACCCTGGATTTCAGAACCTAATTCTGGTTTCTCTCTTCTGATCTTCTAGCCTAGAATGTATTCCCTTGCTGTTCTGGATTTGGACGGGCCCAGGCTGAGAAGCATCAGTGGGTCCATAGTGAGTATGGGAGTCCGCAGTTCTCTGTGCCATTGGCTACTGGACGTTGCCAGGCAGATGCTCCTGGTCTCCTGGGCTCCTCAGTCCCTCCAGGCAGGTGGTCCTGTAAATGTCTATCCTTGGTCACAGGCTATACCAGGTCACCAGAGAGCCCGTGGATGGGCACGTGAAGATCTAGCATTATCAGCAGAAACCTGGACAGCAAGAAAGTGTCTAGGAGGCACTAGAATACCTACCGCTTGCCTGGTGGCATCAGCCTATGAAGGCCATCTTTCTGTCTCCAGATTGGAGTCAAGAGTTGTGCACGATGGCTCTCCTTGCCTTTGGCACCCCAGGCCTTATGTTATACAAAGAGGGGGAGACCTTGAGCTGGCATCTGCTCCCTCTCCCCCACTCCCGGCAGCCTGGATTTCCAGCTGTGGATTCTATCAGAGACAGCATAGCACCCACACCCTCCAAGTCTCTCGAGCCCCAGATTTTTATTTTAGCTCAGCTTTGCAGAATAATGCCCTCCACCCCCATAGTGTCCCCGTGCTCAGCGCCCGCCTCCCTGTGACATGAGAAGCAGGAGCAAGTCTAACCTGCCCGTCTCTCCATGCCCTGTGTGCCCTGCTCAGCCGGGAACCTCCGGCCCAGACTTTCGTACTTTCAGCCCATCGTGCTGAAGGGACAGTTTGGACGTGGAAGCTGGAGAATGTTTCAACATCTCCTGGAAGTTGCTTCCTACAGAACAGGCCTTCCTGCTCCCAGGGCAGGGACCTGGGCGGGGGGGAAAGGGGGGAATCTCACCTGCCATGGGGACTTTGTGGACAGAACCACTCTTGGCCGGCTGTCCCCTTCTGACTCGGGGCAGTGGCTTATTCACCAGCATCACTTCTTTCCCCGCTTGTGGTCATTTGATTTCAGGGCTCTTACAGCTCCTTATTGCTGTGGTTACTTCGTTTTGTGTTGGTTTTTTCCTCCATAGGTTTCCCTAACTTTAAAACGCTGCAGAGGAGGACTGAGGAGTGGGTCTCCATTCTCTCAATGGGATTAGACCACTCCCTGGGAAGAGAATTTTGTGCTGCCAAAGGTCTACTAGACCTTTCTCCCAGGGCAATAAATGCTACTTGCTTTACCTTTATGCAACTTAAACGATTCTTCCAAGAGTTAAAAAGGTCTAGCTAGGTCTCTACCTCTAGTCTGTACAAGCAAGCAGGACATTTAAATGGCAGCTTCCGCCTTTATAAAAGTCTGGGTTTGGCCAGGTGCAGTGGCTCAGGCCTATAATCCTAGCACTCTGGGAGGCCGAGGCAGGAGGATTGCTCAAGGTCAGGAGTTCAAGACCAGCCTGAGCAAGAGCGAGACCCCGTCTCTACTAAAAATAGAAAGAAATTATAGGGACAACTAAAAATATAAATAGAAAAAATTAGCCAGGCATGGTGGCACATGCCTGTAGTCCCAGCTACTAGGGAGGCTGAGGCAGGAGGATTGCTTGAGCCCAGGAGTTTGAGGTTGCTGTGAGCTGGGCTGATGCCACAGCACTCTAGCCCGGGCAACAGAAGGAAACTCTGTGTTAAAAAATAAAAAAATAAAAGTTTGGGTTCCACACCATCAGCACCACTACCCGTCTGCAGAATGCCCTTCCCTCTGCCGATGATCGGAGAAGGGAGACCTGCGTCCCATCCCCAGAGTACGTGAGCTTTACAGTCCTAAGTCTTATTTTAAAACCCTCTCTCTTTTACAAGGAAGAGAGTGTTCTTTGTGTCTGGCTGTGAGTAGAATAAATCCTCTGGGCTGTGGGTAATTAGAGACGAGGAGAGAAAGTTTGCTTTCATCAGAATTTTCTAAATTACCTGTTCTAAATGACCTGATGGCTCAAATCTCACCTCGCTTTCTTTCTAAATAGCCGTGGCAGTGTGAGCTATCATCTGGCACATTCTGCACTCCTCTGTTACAGCGTTCCTCAGTGTCGCCGTGTGTTAAGGGTGACTTCTGGGAGCTCATGTGATTAATTTCCAGACATTCAGTTTCAGTTCTCCCACTCAAGGGGCTGAAGAAAATAAAAGGCCTACAGGTAAAGAATTTATGAGGAAGACCCCAAAAGCAATCACAGCAACAACACAAATAAATAAATGGGACCTGATTAAATCATAAAGCTTCTGCACAGCCAAGGAAACAATCAACAGAGCAAATAGATAATCTACAGAAAGGGAGAAAATATTTGCATGCTACACATCTGATACAGAGCTAATAACAAGAATCTGCAAAGAACTCGAGTGAATCAGCAGTGAAACATCAAACAACCCCATTAAAAAGTGGACAAAAGATATGAACAGAAGCTTTTCAAAAGAAGATAGACTAATGGCCAATAAACATATGAAAAAATGCTCAACGTCTCTAATCATCAGGGAAATGCAAATCAAAACCGCAATGAGATGTCATCTAACTCCAGTGAGAATGGCTTTTATCAAAAAGTCCCAAAACAACAGATGCTGGCGTGGATGCAGAGAGAAAGCAACACTTACACACTGTTGGTGGGACTACAAACTAGTACAACCTCTATGGAAAGTAGTATGGAGAAACTTCAAAGATTAAAAGTAGACATACCATTTGATCCAGCAATCCCACTATTGAGTATTTACCCATAGGAAAAAAGGACATTCTATAAAGAGGACATCTGCACTTGAATGTTTATTGCAGCACAATTCACAATCGCAAAGATGTGGAAACAACCCAAGTGCCCATCAACACATGAGTGGATTAATAAAATGTGGTACATGTATACCATGGAGTACTACTCAGCCATAAAAAAATGGTGTAACAACCTAGATGGAACTGGAGACCATCCTTTTAAGTGAAGTATCACAAGAATGGAAAAACAAACACCACATGTACTCAATACTAATTGGAACTAATAGGTCAGCACTGATGCACACATATGGTAGGAAAATTCAACGGAAATCAGGCAGGTGGGGTGGGGAGAAGGGGATGGGTAAATTCACACCTAATGGGTGCAATACACACTATCTGAGTGATGGATACACTTATAACTTTGACTCAAACTGTACAAAAGCAATTCATAGAACCAAAACATTTGTACCCTCATAATATTCTGAAATTTAAAAGAATCCCCAGAAAATAAAAGGCCTATCTATTGAGTATGTGAATAAAAAGAAAATTGCAAATGAGAACATTGGCTAACTCTAAGTTCATAACCCTGGTGCCTCAGTAGAAGGTTCTCAAAGGCTGGAAGTTTCTGCTTGGGAAAGATTTGGAGGGAGTAGGGTGCAGTAACGCCAATGACTTGGCAGGCCTCGTGTCTCCACTCTCAGTTGCTCTTTTGTTCTTATGGGAGATCCGGAGGGTCAAGGTGGACCACAAGATGTCTGAATAAGCAAGATGTTGGCTGTGGCAGACCCGATTAGGGGCTCGGCTCTATCATAGAGCTCAACTCCCAGCCCAGGTCCTTCAGGGAATCCCACTGTCCCTTCCTCCCTAAGGCAGTTACAGCAGAGGGGGAAGGAATGGCTTGTCTTGTAAGTTCCCATTAATTTTTACAGGGGTGTATGATACTTACCCACACTAGATCTTCATACATTTTTCTGTGCACCTTGTGCTGATCAGTACAGCCCAGGGAATGTCTGCAAACTTTCCTGTTTGAACCCCGAACATCAGCATGACCATAACAATTTACAACCTGCAATTGTTTCACCTTTCTTGATTCGAACAAGGTGAGGTCATCACCCACAGAGCTTGAAAATTATCCACTACACTTTTTGCTATGACCGCTTGAATTGAGTGAGCTGCGAGGTCAGAACCTCTTGTGTTTATCTCTGAGTGTCCAGGACTTCGTTTAGTGCTTATTGCATAAAATAACTGCTAAAGAGAAATAACTGCTAAAGAGTGCATGGTATTGAGTGAACTAAAGCAACACGCACTATCATTAGAAACTTTACCCTCTCTGACTTCAGCCTTTGGATCTGGGTATGGGCAAGAGAAGTCGATAGAAACACTGAAAAGATAAAGATGCACTTAACCTCACTCTTACTCAACAGGAAATTATCGCTTAACCAAATTCACCCACGTTCTCCCATCAAGAAGGAAACAGGGAATAGTTAATGCGAATTCAAGTTAAAAATAGCAACGTGTAATTTATGCCTAGATATATTCCAGCCATCACGCCCCTCAGATATCTTCAGTGTTGAATGCTTTGGATGGATGGTGCCAGGGAATCCATATGTAGGGCAAACAGCACGGGGAAAAACTCACCAGTTAGATCATGTTCCTGATGGAAGGTCTCAAAATAATTCTCTCCTTGGAGTAGAATATCTATTTTTGAAAGGGCTCCACGTGGGCTCGGCTGGACTCGGTCGCATTTCACCGATGTAGTGAAACCAGCCTCAGTCCAACCTTGCATTAAATCTGCAAATGAGGAGATTGGGCCAGGTGACCTCTGAGGGCCCTCTGGTGACCTCTGTGGCGACATCAAACTGCCAGACCTAGATCTGGAAGCCAAGAGCCCCTCCTTCCGTGTGTTTTTTTCTCTTATTCCCGGGTTACTGCCTTAAGGGCAGCTGCAGAGCATTTTTTAAAATCCCTTAAATGGTTCAATTTTAGGAACACCTGCTCTCCCTAGTCCTTACCTTGAGAGCCAACGTAGGATCTTGCTGGCACCCCAGCAGATGCTTAGTGGACCCAGGCTCTCCCCCACCTTCTCCTTCTGGCTGTGAGCCCTCCCTCCCCACGCTGGGAAGTGACTCTGCTCTGGGAGTGTGGCTGCCACCCCCCTCCCCCACTCCCTCCTGCCCAGTGTTCTCTGTTAACGTGCTTTTTTTTTTTTTTTTTTTTTTAGCATAATCACACAGCTTGCTAAGAGCAAATCCCTGTTGCCACTGCCTAGGAAAATGGTTTTCAAATGTTATTTTTTTTTTTAAAAAAAAAAAGATGGAATAATTTTTGAGACAGTAATTGTGCAAGATCCCACATACACAAATCAATATAAGATCGGAAGATGCTGTCTGGCCTGCTCTGCTTCCCCCTCCCAGAACCCTGATGCACTTCAGAATAATTTTAAAATAAATCGTTCTGGGTATCGAAGAAACAGAAAATATGGGGGAGAATAAGCACTTGTAAAAGCCACCTGCCCGCTGAGCTCTCTTTGGGGCCTCTCCTTCCCCATTCATATTTATGGAGGCAGCATTAGATGACCTGGGTCAACCAAAAATGAAAAAAAAAAAAAAATTGGAACAGGAAGCCAAAGCCTGTGAGTCATCCAGAATTATGTCTTCACCAGCACCAGATGCCATGACAAGAATGATGACCAGAAAATGGCCAACGTCATAGTATGAGGTTGAAGTTACAGAAACAAACTCTACTTAGATATATCAAAAATAGAATCATCTTCGTCTGGCTGGTAACCAGAGCCAGAGAGCATGTGTAGCATAGTCCTTTAACCTGGAACCGTCTTTCTGCTAGCTGTGCTCTAGCCATTCCCAGCCCTTCATTGATGATCACTTAGGATGGGGAGACACAGGTATGCTTGTCCCTGCTCCTGTGGGCTGTGACCCACCATCTCTACAGCTGCAGCCGCTGTCCCTACCTTTAGCACGAGGATCACACATCACTTGAACCCTTTTCCCTCTGCAGATTTGAAGGAGAGTTTGGCTTTTTCAACTACATCAGACTCTAGAGTTGTATATCCTCAGAGACCTTGAATTGCGAGCTCTATTAGACATTTGCTAAAATCGTATTTTAGTGAAATAATACTTCCTTTCTCTGAAACCCTAAGCATGCCTCTTTCTAGTAGGATCTCATGAAAGCTACAATAAGCAATCAATACACTTCAATATCTCAAGTTTTTCCTATTAACTCTTGTGTTAGACCTTGGTGGGTGCATCTTCCGAGTCCCAATTACATTGCCACTACATTAAAAACCTGCCAACTTCCCAGTCCAGTATAGAGTTGCTCTCACTGGTTTCCACTCTACTTACTCTGCTTAACCAATTTTACATTTTAGGATCTGTTACTTGTAATTCCCCTCTTCATGGAACCAACTTTTCCATGTCAGGAATGTAGCAGAGAGCACGATTCCAACAGACTTAAACAACAAAAGGAATTTATGAGCTCCCACTTGGCTTTGTGAGGCTTCAGGTACGGTTTGATCAGGACTCCAGTTTGGTTTCTCTGTGAGTCTCTTGGCCTGGCCTTTTGTGCTTTGTCAGTGACATCCTCTGACTCCCTTCTGGGTAGCAAAATGATTCCAGCAGTTTCAACTTTCGCCCACGTGGTACAGAAAGAGTCTCTTTCTCCCTCCAGTGGTTTAACAAAAGAGCCTTTAATTTTACTCTAGTTAGACTAACTTAATTCATGTGCCCAGCAAGGGGCGAGGAGGATGTGTCTATGTTAATTATCTTTGGCCAAATCAGGGCCCACTTCTGCAGTCAATCCTACCCAACACAGCCGCTGTGCTAGAGGGAGGCAGAGAAGCTGGAAGGCCACAGACCACATCTACTACACCCCTGCAGAAACCTGGGGACTGATCAGCTGCAGGGGACAGCTCTGTCCTCTACAAATGAGGTTGCGGGTAGCCCGCTCCTGTGGTCCCTGGATGGGACAGGGTAGGAGAGCAGGTTCCAGCAAGAGGGTCCTGTGTGGGCAACCTGAGGGGGGTTCCCTATGCAGAAAGAAACACATCCCCACTTCTCCTAAGGGACACTTTACAACGTCCCGTCTGCCCACCCACGCAGGTCTTTATTATTCCTGTGGACACAAACTTCCAGTGAAGACAAAAAAATTTTAAATAGCGCAAAAAAAACTATATCTTGAAATTGGAAAAGCATAAATTGGTGAAAATCTCTGTCGCCTGCCTGATGACCAATCGTTTGATCGCCCATCAGATCTTTTTTTTTTTTTTTTGAGACAGAATCTCCCTCTGTGGCCCAGGCTAGACTGAGTGCCGTGGCGTCAGCCTAGCTCACAGCAAACTCAAACTTCTGGACTCATGCGATCCTCCTGCCTCAGCCTCCCGAGTAGCTGGGACTACAGGCATGCGCCACCATGCCCGGCTAATTTTTTCTATATATATTTTTAGTTGGCCAGATAATTTTTTTCTATTTTTAGTAGAGACGGGGTCTCACTCTTGCTCAGGCTGGTCTAGAACTCCTGAGCTCAAACAATCCGCCCTCCTCAGCCTCCCAGAGTGCTAGGATTACAGGTGTGAGCCATCGCGCCCGGCCTCCTTGGCAAAATTTTATTAGAACCAATGACGATAGCCTGTCTCTCCACGGCAAGGCGCCCACTCCGCTTGCATCTCGGCAGCCTCCCCGGTGCAGTGGTCAGAACACCTTGCACAGAAGCAAATGCCGCAGCCGCAGGACTTGTTGGTTACAGGACTCCCATAACCTGCAGCAGTGGTCCCCAACCTTTTCGGCACCAGGGACTGTTTTCATGGAAGACAATTTTTTCCACGGACTGGGGGGGGGGGGAGGGGGGATGGTTTCAGGACGATTCAAGTGCGCTGCCTTTATTGTGCAGTTTATTTCTATTATTGCATTGTAATATACAATAAAATAATTATACAACTCACCCTAGGTTGGGGACCCCTGACTCCCATTCCCAAGAGTTCTCTATAAACAACTTCGCAACTTTCTACTGGGGCTTGGTAGTATTTGGAATGAAGGCATCGCAATAGAGTCACCACCGTGTCATCATCTCGACTGTCAGCATAGCAGCGGTATGAATCCTAACGGAAGTGTAACGGTATGACTTTATCTGTGGACCCACATATTGAAACAATGGGAGTGACTTTATCAAAGGAAACAGATAACGGATAATCCTCCTTGTGAATAACGTCCCTGGGCGAGGGATGACTCAATCCACCAGGGATTTCTGGCATCCTGAATTCAATGTCACAGGCCTCAGAGGACAGAGGGAGGAGGAAAAGCGTTGACTCACACCAAGGCATTATTTTAATTATGCCAAAGGTTATTCTCAAATGAAAAAAAAAAAAAAACTATTGTTACTATAGTACTCCTGCAAATGAAGAGATGCTGATTCATGCAAGCGATGCCATCATCTGACAGCTAATGTCCCCAAAGATAAAAATTTTTTACAAAATTACTCAGTTGGAATACAGTTGGGCTGAAACAATGAAGATGTTACATCAGGGTCAGTTCAGCTCTACGCCTTGTAGGTCCATCTAGCTAGAGTCGTAGGCACAGAGAACAGACATTCACGGAAATCCAGCTTGGGAATCGGACAGTGGAATGCTGGCAGATAAGGTTGGAAGATGTCTATAGGAGTTTTTCCAACATTTTCTTCCAGAATTCTTATGGTTTCATGCCTTGGGTTTAAGCAGCACAATTCACAATTGCAAAGATGTGGAAGCAACCCAAGTGTCCATCAATACATGAGTGGATTAATAAAATATGGTGTATGTGTACCGTGGAGTACTACTCAGGCATAAAAAATAATGAACTAATACCTCTCGTATTATCCTGGATGGAGCTGGAGCCCATTCTACTAAGTGAAGTATCGCAAGAATAGAAAACAAGCACCACATGTACTCACCATCAAATTGATACTAATTGACCAACACTTACATGCACATACGGAAGTAACATACATAGGGCATCGGGCAGGTGGGAGGGGGGAGGAGGGGATGGGTAAATTCACTCCCAATGGGTACAGTGCGCAATGTCCGGGGGTTGTGCATGCTTGTAACTCTGACTTGCATGGTGCAAAGGCAATATATGTAACCAAAGCATTTGTACCCCCGTAATATTCTGAAATTAAAAAAAAAAGATTGGAAGATGACTTCATTCTACCCTGGATTTCTGTTCTCTCCTCTCCTCCTTTTTGTCTGAAAACAATCTGACTTGACTTTCTAAGCTGAGTCCAAGCCTCTATTGGACCTTTCTAGCCTCACCTTCCAGTTGCTGCAGAACCCTGTAGCCTTATCTATTTACCTCTGGCTTTTGGTTAAGTCGCACTGGGCTTGGTCTCAGCAGAAAAGGCACCTATTCTAAAATGAGAGCTGTGATTGACACCCCAAGACGCCTGGCTGAGGGGAGTTGGCTGTATGTTTCTTTTCTGGTTTGGGGGCACACGTTACTGGTGCACGATAAGGCAATCGGCAGTCATAACGTCAGTCGCAAACGGATTTGTCCCTTTGCAAGTTTATAGATGTACCTGCCAAAGTGTGTAGGTGGTTTGATTAAGGGCTCAGAAGATACAAAGAAGCTGAGTCAGTCAAGAAAAAGAGGAGGAAGAGAAGGCTTAAAAATTTAAAAGCAATTAAATGGAACACAAACACGAGATTTAAAAGACAAATAAATTAAAAAACTCACTTTCTGCTAATCAATTTCTGCATCTCAGCTTCGATGAAAACCTTTGTTCTCACTCCGCCCTTAACGTCAAGGGCAGAGACTGTCTCCTGTGAACTGAGAGAATGATTTCGATGCCCATTCACCGAATTCAGGATGCTTATGTACCTCTGCATCCGTCATGGGAAAACGCTATTCATTCAAAGCCAGGGAAGTCAAGAGCGCTCCTTGGTTCTCATTTATAGAGCAGAGAACATCTAAACTGCAGCAACACGAGAATTTGTTGTTTTGTCATGATGATTTACGAGTGTAATAATCGGGTGGTATGAATTTTGTGGGACTTTACGATGAAAATATTCACCTACTTCCGTAGCAGTCAGGTTAAACACTTCTAGAAGTGCATATTATTTACCTTTGCAAGCACAAGCATGTCCCCAAATGTCTGAGCTGTAACGTGTCTTGCATAGTTTAATGCGAACAGATACCCCGTTTTTACCGATTTCTAGAGCTGAGCTGGAGGGGGCTCAGTGGCAGGTGTTGAGGGGGACAGTGAGGACAGCAAGCCCACTGAAGGTGACACTCACGTCTTTATCACTTACTGCAATAGCCTGGTGCAAGCCAGAGGCTAAGTGGGGATGGGCACCAGCCCCGCCCCCCACATTCCCTCCTGTTCACAGAATGGTGCCTGGTGAGCGTCTGGCGGACCAGCCCTGACGTGTGGGTCATCTTACCGCCATAGGCCCCGTCACCACGGCTGGCTAGTTTTTGTATTTTCTGTAGAGATGGGGTCTTGCTATTGCCCAGGCTGGTCTTGAACTCCTGGTTTCAAGTGATCTTCCCACCTCGGGCCTCCCAAAGTTCTATGATTACAGGCACGCATCACTGCACCTAACCTGAGAAGTGCACTCTTCTGTCAATTGCAACGACAGGTTGGCTGTGATGAAAATCAAAGAAAGCATTCTTTGAGAATCAATTGTCAAAGAGAATTTACAACACCGCATTAGGTAGTATTATTAAGCCGTGTCCCATACATCCTTTACTGGGAACACTTATAATTTAAATGCATTCATTTCCAGGTAGCTGGTTGCTTAAGCAGCACACCACTGCTTCTAGCTGAGTGACCTCGATTACTTAACCACCAAACCTCAATTTAGCTAGGTGTAAAACAAAGAATAAACATTCCTTCCTTGCACGATATTGAAAATTGAATGCATAATTTCCCCAATACATTGTTTCCAGGTAGGGACTCTATGAAGCTCAGTCCCTTACTCCTCATCCATCTCACCTGGAGGACAGAACCAGTGGCTGACTCATCCCAGCGCACACTCACCCAGCCTTCCCAGCGTAGCCCCAGGGAGCTGCGTGTCCCTGGACCAAACAGGCTCCTTTACAGGCAGGCGAAAACTCACCACTAGGGGGCGTGAGCAAGATGCCTTTGATGGCTCTGGTCCTTCCCACAGTACCACTGATTTGGAATACGGCTGACATACTCCCCTCCCAACACTTCCCAGGCTAGAGAGAAGATACATGTTTGAAGTCTGCAGTCACGGTGCTGTGTCCAGAGAATTCTAGCCTGGTGATCAGTGCTGGCACCTTGAAGAAAACATGTTAACCTCTGAGCCCCATTTTGGATAACCCTAAAACAACTTAAACTTCATCTTTGGCAGACCCTCTTCCCCTTTGGCAAACCCTCTTCCCCTTTGGCAAACCCACCTGCCTTGTCTTCCTAGGCACACGGTGTGCTGTGACCGCTGCTAGCTGCTCAATACTGTCCATCATTGTGATCGGCAAAGGTAGGTCCCACCTAATGAGGAGCAGTCAGGAAAGCACCCCTCCTCCCGCACCCCGTCTTCCAGCCAGATCTCTCAAGACCAGCATTCAGAGTTTATATGTCACCTGCTTTTCACAGGGAATATGCATGAAGCAAGGCTCTTCTAGAAACCGATGCTTGAAGGAGGTGATTCCATTGGTGGCAACCTTGGGCAGGGCTGCAAAGAGCTAGATCAATGACAGCAGAGAGGTCTTCCAGCATCTCCCCCCAACCCCCACCCTGTCACCTAGGTCTGAGGCCCTGGCTATTCCTGGAGGGGCAACTTACTTTTTCTTCTGAGGGGAGTTGACCAGTGACTCCTCCCTAGGGTCTCAGCGAAGTCTGCAAGGGTGCACCTGCTGTCTGTTGATGCGAATGCTCACTCCTGAGCAAAGGGGACCTCACTTGTTAAACTCGCAGGCTCCCATCTGTCTAGCTGTCCCACTGGTGGGGACTCTTAACCATTTTCCCCCTTAAAAAGCCAAATACTAAACATCACCATTTGAGAATGAAAATAATAAAGACCACCTTGATTAGTTTTCTGCCTGCATGAGATTCACAAATAAAGATTCTGTCCGGAAGCCGCTGACTGTAAAGGTAGCTGGCTTAATTCATTTCCGCCACTCTGTCCTATGTCCCGACACCCCCATTAATGATTCTGATGAATAGTTTTACACATCTGGGTTGATTCTGGCCATTCTAACGATATCTCCTTGAAGCTCTTCCAAGATGGATCAATACTGAACATAAAACATCAGTTTCTTGTCAAGTGCAGACATCTCTCCTTTCCTGAACAATCAAATGTTACTTTGTGTTCCTGAATGACACTAAAGATAAAGATGGATTTTAAGGATTTTAACCACAGTGGAAATTCCCAGGTATCTATGTGGTGGTCTTGAAATACAAGTCCAACGCCTGCATTTCAGACTGCCAAGGACTGAGTGACAAAGTCTTACTGACAATTTTGAAAGAGGAAATGGCTCAGAGTGAATTCAAAGGACCACAAAAACAGTCATTTTTTTTTTTTTTTTTATTCTTCAGAGTTTATTTTGAATTTTCATTTTTGGATAACCAAGCAGCTCTTTAAGGAGAATGCACAGAAGGGTCATTCTGGCACTTTTGGATAGTACATAAGATTTTTTTTTTTTTTTTAATAGTCACATTCAGCTCACTTGCTCAGTCCATACTCGCATGTTTGGTGAACAAGATCAGCCCATAGGATTCCAGAGTTAATACGTCACCGTATATATACAAACAGCCAATAAAACCATAATGGTGGCTAGTGGCCAAAGGGACAGGGTGGGGAAGGGCATCGCTAAAGTGTCCTCTAGTCTATCTTAGCTAAACAGAATCCACGTTACACATGATAACTAGAGAGTACACTGCGTTGAGAGGAGGATGCTGGGCCCCATGGCACTTGGCCGCATGCAGTTTAAAGAAAGGGATTATCATTGAGTAACTTTATAAAATCCAGGCAGTTCAGTTAAAGGGGGTTCAGAAAAACAACAAAAGCGAGGGACTGTCTGTTGTCACTGTAAAAAAGGCACTTGGAGTTAATGGGACCGGAATTGAAGGACTCGTAGCTGATAAAAAAAAAAAATCTCAGTACGATTTCATTTAAAAGGCTTGGATGTTAAGAGATGACACTCAGGAGTTCCCGAACGGAGACACTGAAATAAACCACTGAGAAGGAGAACACATTAAAACACAGGAATGAAATTTTTACAACCAAACTGTATTTGAAAAAAAAAAAAAGCAAGAAAGAAAGAAAGAGAAAGAAAACCCCAAAACAAAACCTAACCAAAGCAAGATCTAAGCAATGAAGCAGCAATGCATAGCTTTCCTTTGAGATAACGCATTCCTTGAGACACTAAGTGCCCACCGAATTTCTCAATAATAGCTTCACAGTAGCATTATTGGGATAAAATTGATTCAAGCAATGCAGAAAAGAGTTTCATCTGTTTCCAGAATCTGAGGGAGAACTGAGGTGATCGTTGGAGTGTAGCGACATCACGCGTGCGGTTTTCTCAGCGTCCCCGGGGGTGGACACGTCAAGTCCGTGGACAGCTGGACGCTGCTCTCGGCCGCCTCCCTGGAGGGCTGGCGTCCACCAGAGTCATCCTCTATTCTGAGAAATAGCCGGAATTCCGCTCTAACACGTACACAGCCAACAGGAATGCAGGGAACGTCCACTTCCCACGGTGGCCGCTGGTCGATGTCCTCCACAAACAGGTACGCGCTTCCGGAAGAAAGGATATTTGGCAATTTTATATCCCACAGGCGGGTGGCTCCGTGACAGCTCATTTAATGTTAAATGCCATCAGGGGTCTCTCCTCCCGTTTCTGCCAGGGGCTTTTCTTGTCTTCTCCTTGGTCGTCGTCATCGTCTTCATCTTCGTCTTCCTCGTGGGCAGATCTTCTCTGGTGGGGACCGGCTGGTGGCTCCGCGGGGACGTCTGCAGTCCGTTTGGTTGTCTCCTCCTGCAGGCTGGGCAGCTGGCCGCCGCTCCTGCGACTCGCCCCTTCCAGCAAGCACCGCAGGGCACTGTCCTCGGGGGTGCAGACCGTGGTCCCGCACTCGCTGCTGCTCTGGTCCATGTCGTCCAGGTACACGAGCTGCGTGTAGGCCGTGCTGTCGGGGGCTCTGGGCTCTTTCTGCTGGTGCTCCTGGACAGGTGGGTGGCTCTGCTGCAGAGACAAAGGGTCTCCCCTTCCCTTCCGGGCAGATTTTGGTTCATTCATATCCACACCAGAGTCCAGACTGGCGTCATTGCTTCCGTTCCTTCCAGCTCTTTGGAGATCAATGTACGAATGTCTAACGTGAGCGTTGGACCTGCCGTCCAGGGACACGAACCACGCCCGGGGGTGTGGCAGCGGCTTCCCACCCCCAAGTTCCATCAGCGCCTTTTCCGTCAGGAGCTGCACCTCGCTGTTCATCTGGGCCAAGGCCGCGTCGTTCAGGGACGCCGGGATGGAGAGGGACTCGGACATGGACGCGGTCTGGGGGCTCCACTCCCGCGTGCCCGTGTCCTGCAAGTGCTGCTGCGAGATGGCCTGGGACGAGAGGGGCTGGGGCTGCATCTGCCCCGACGGGTGCGGGAAGATCCCCGCGTGGGGGTTGGCGAGCTCGGCCTGGAGTCTTTCTATGTCAAGCTGCTGGTCGGCTGGCACCACGAGAGGCTGGCTGACGTAGGAATGGTCCCCTGGGAGTTTCATATAATGGGCGGGGATGACCAAGGCGGGTAGCACTTTCCTGTAAACGCTCTCATTGACCTGGTCCACGGAACTGCAGCAGATCAGCTGGCCGGGCCTCGGGAAGGACGTGGGTCTCTCCAGGTGATCCACTGACCGCGACATCATACATTCAGTTGGCCTGCGGTCCAGCAGCTGTTCCTTCTCGGGAGAGGAAGGCGCGGGATACAGGTGTTCTTGGATGGTGAGCTTACTTCCCGCCGACGTCGGATCTTCTCTGTCCTGCTTGTCAAACAAAGGCTGTGATGACAGCACAGCGTTGTAACTGCCCCTGTAGTCATCGTTGCCAGGGGACTCGTAGCCTTCCCTGTCTGCAGACTTTCTTGCCTTTAGGGGAAAAATCTCCACGGACTTACGGTAGTCTTTCCCCAGCGTCCCGCTCGGCGTCAAGTTGTCGAAGGAGATCTGACTTTTATCTTCTTCCTTATGAGAGAGGAGCTCCTCCCGAGAGCTGAACTCCTGCGAGGTGCTGTAGGACAGCTTCAGCATGGGCGTGTGCAGGTCCCCCTCCGCGCTGGGGGACATCATCTCTAAATGCACTCCGCTCATCAACTCCTTTGCACCCGGGGCCTCGGGGCGGCCGTGGCCGGTGACAGACAGTGGGCCGGGGAATTCTGACGCCCGACGGGAGAACAGCAAGTTGATGTGCGACATGGAAGTGGACTGATCCCTTTTGGAGCTCTCCAGGGCTGCGGGGAGCTGCAGTTTTCTGTGGTGCTGACGGGGTTTCAGGCACTTCCTCCTGCGACCAAGGGACACACAATTCACACCCAAAGGTCAGAGATTCTCATGGTGGAAGAGTTTTCAAGTTGCTCATAAAAATCCTAATTCTCGATTTCCACGGGGAGAAATAAAACAACTAAACTGACGGCCAGAAGCCATCTCGCCCCACACTCTATCCTTATTTTAACCCAGAGCAGCAGAATCTTGGGATTTCATCTTCAGGCTTTTATAAGCCAAGTTATTAATTCAAAAGGGGCCACTACCCAAGAATTGACAATAAACATTCTTGCAAACTAAACACATGTGGCATCAAAATAAAAAGTTCTGCTTTGCCCTTGAGACTATCATCGCGTAAGCAGCATTTAGGAACACTCGGAACGAAGCATATGACAATTGTCAAACTTTTTAAAAAATAACTCCCCTTCTAAACAACGTCAGCCACAGCATGCCTTGCACATTCTGTTTGTTCATTTGTTCATTAGATCACACATTTGAGTTCTTAGGTACGTTTCCACAAGAAGAAGTACCTCGATTTAGAAAAACGAAAAGAAAAAACACCCTCCATAACAAGGCTTCCAAATATCAGCTGCACAAGAAAGTTTAGATTCAGAGAGATATTGCCAAGATGGTAGCACTTTACCTGCAATAATACAACAGCAGACACAGCAAAACCAAAAGGATGAAAGCCATTCCTCCCAAAATGGCCAAAAGAAACACCGTGTGATACGTGGTGATGTCCTGTGTTACGACGGGACCTAGAAGGTCAGAAAATGGCATTTTAGAGTTTTGAAATACCTTGAAAATAAAACGAGGGATCATGCATCAGGAATGTAACATCTTCTTACTTTCCCTGGCTGGGGCACGAGCGTGGCCAGCGGGAAACACCCTTGGGATGATGCGCTCGAGGTTCTACCATCACTTTATTCGACAATGAACACGACTATTCTGGGAGCTTCTGTGACCAGTAGCACTTTGAATACTCACATGCGACATGTGGTTGTGTCAAGGGACCCTCCTTTGCCAGGCAGTGAGCCTCTCTCCTGGTAGCATGTGCAACATTCTAAATACATGCTCTTTTTTTTTTTTTTGCTGTTGCTTTATCAACTAATACATGCTATTTTAATAAAAGAAAATGAACACAGGGTAACATTACAAGTGGGACTCTCACATTCAGAAAGATGGCCTGAGTATCTGGGATTTTATACTGTAAGAAAAAAAAAATCATATGATTTTAGTCTCACTTTTCCTAGGCAGTCAATTATTACTGTGTGGAACACTCTGCCTAAATGAATCAGTTTAAAGTTACAAGATAAATTTTCTATGACTTAATCAGCAACTTAGTACAGAGTGTCAAGGGTGACTAAGATGGTTTCCGTCTTTAAAAATATAATCTTCCTCTGCAATGCCTTTGCAAAACAGCTAGCCTTACATGGCTACAGACCTCCTTAGAACTGACAGATAAGGTTATCAGAGATAGAAATATTTTCTTTTGAATTCACATTGTTAAGAACACCAAGAGATAGCTTAATTCACACTCTTTATGTTCAGCAGTAGCAAAAATCTATCCTAATGTTACTGACAACAGATCGACAACAACAACCTCCCCAAATGATAATATTTGGGCATTTATCAAGGTCCAGGTACCCTGACAGTATTCCAACATATGGGAAGGAACAAACTGTGCTGTCACGTGACTTCACAGTAGCCTGGTTATAATTACTGAACACCGCAATCATTCACTTATTTTTGATTTTTCATCTTCCAAGAAGTAGATGTCTTAAAAAATCTTCTTAAGGAGACAAATCTCTTAATTTAAAAGCTAGATACACTCAAGGTTTCCCAGTTTTTGAAAACGGTGACATTACCTAAGTTCAAGAGATAACCCACTCTCTTTCAAATATAATTTCCTTCAATGGAGTGGGAAGATGAGGTTAAAGTTAACAAAAACTGTTAAAATAGCTGACACCTCTATACTGCCTGACTTGTTCAGGGAAACAACTTTTTTTTTTTTTTTTTTTGAGACAGAGTCTCACTCTGTTGCCCAGGCTAGAGTGAGTGCCGTGGCGTCAGCCTAGCTCACAGCAACCTCAGACTCCTGGGCTCAAGCGATCCTCCTGCCTCAGCCTCCCGAGTAGCTGGGACTACAGGCATGCGCCACCATGCCCAGCTAATTTTTTCCATATATATTTTTAGCTGTCCATATAATTTCTTTCTATTTTTAGTAGAGATGGGTCTTGCTCTTGCTCAGGCTGGTCTCGAACTCCTGAGCTCAAACGATCCTCCCGCCTTGGCCTCCAAGAGTGCTAGGATTACAGGCGTGGGCCACCGCGTGCGGCCTGAAACAACTTTTTATACAAAGACAACCTCCACGGACATGGGCAAAGCCTTGTCAGAAGTCACCAAGAAACCTGGGGCACACTTAAAGATCATTTACCAAGTAACTGCAGCTTGGTGCTTTAAGTACTCAAAGTGTTACCGTCTTTATCTCTGCCAGTGCAATTCTTTATAAAGCCCAAAGCTGTACTTCACTTCCTTCTTAAACAGAGAATTAAGGAAGAAAGCCCTAATTATTTTCTTCTTGGTTTTGGGCTCGTGAAAGCCCAGTGTCACTGTAATTTGTTTTAACAGAAGTGATGGCTGTGAGGTTGACAATATACACATCTCGTTTTAAATACCGTCAGGGGCTGTGCTGTGCGTGCTTTTTATAGCGTTGTGTCTCCTCCTTCCCTGCTAGGAGGCTCGCGGGGGACCTACGTGTGGCAGTTCCTGCTTCCCTCCTTACAAAAGCGTGTATAAATCTGCTGCAAGCTGGCAAAACTGATAGCCGAGTTTATTTGAAATATATCTAAAATAAAGTTTCCCTTTAATGCATGGACTTTGTAGCTTCTACTTTCCAAGGAAGGAGTTTCTTTTCCTTCCTCCCTCTTCAATCATATTTTAGATATTGTAAATTTGGAGAATGGGGCATTTCTATACCTGGTTCATGCTTATATTGCTACAGAAACAATACCATCAAGGGAAATATACGACTCTTAAGACACAGACATGAAGTTTAAATTCTCTCACTGTGGGAATGAATATAAGGTCAATGTGACCTATCTTTTAACACCTGTCTGGGAACAGCCTCCAACAAATCAGTTACTTTTGGAGTCTAAGTGTTAATTCCAGTGACAATTCCATTGCTAAAATATTTCAAACTTTTATTGTGGAAATGCCTCCATGGTTAATTTACAAGAGATAACTTTCTAATTCATAGCACATTTTGACCCAGCTCAATCACCTACTCTATTCAACCGTTTTGGATGTGCATGACTTTTAGACGTGTAGAAGAAAATATCAAAGGCACCCTCTGAGCATAAAGATTTGCCACCAATGAAGAGATTTGCTAATGAAAACAGCCCAAGTGATACGGATTCTAAAGGTACCTTCAGCAAAGAAAGCCATCACTGGAAATAATTCTCCCGAGATGACTATTTTGAAAAAGAACAATTCTTGAATACTCACTTGGGGGCAAAATAGGTTAAAAAATAAACTAGTTGCCACATTCTGAAAGATATGAGTTAATGCACATATCCTAAACAGAGGTGAATATTCTTTTAGACACGAAGCAATTCGTTTGCTTCTAGGCCTTTTGGAAATGCCCAACCAACCTTTTTTCTCCCAGCGTTGACTTTCTTCTAGGGCCTCTGCTTTTCCCTACGTATTCGCTCACACCAGACCACAGCTGTTTCAGGAATTAGGGAGGAGGTCCTATCCGCCTCCGTGGGCTTTTGATTAAGAATTCCCTACGGCAGCTGTCTGAGCAAAACAGGGACACGAGACAAGACTATTTTCCATGCATTATTCTTATCCTAGATGGGAGAGTTCCAACCAGAACTCCCCCACCCCCACGAAATACCTTATTGTCATCACTTCACTCTCAGACTTCTGACCATTTTTGAACAAGATGTGATCTCCCTCTTGAAGTTATTTTCAAGAGCATACTTAGCCTGAACCCTCAAAGACCAAACAAATCAATCCGCATCATGGCAAGTGTTGGCCTCACGTTACCTGGCACGGGAGGGGACATAGCTGCCACCCAGTACCCCAGCTGGGGGGCAATGTACGTCCACGTCGGCTGGCCGCCTTCCTGGTGCACGAGGCCCAGACCGCTTTTCAGCCACGTTCCTGTGGGATTGAGAAAAGAACTTTAGCGACACGTACGTTAAACTCCTATTGAAGCCTTAAGCCCACTGTAAAAGGCACCTTAAATGTCATGTTTATAACCCAGAAGGTGACCAAGATGGCCAAGCTGTCACCTAGGGACCTCACACACCTTGGAGCAGAAATTCTTTTCAACTTCCCTGCAGGGACAAGGTGAGCCACTGTAGTTTTACTTTGCATTCTCGGTTGAATTCCTTTTTAAATCACTTTATCAAACATCTCTCCTCCCAAACACAGATAGTTTTCGCAAGAAGCCCTTGCAGTTCAGAAGTAGAATAAAGGCAGCGTGACGGGGTTGTTGGGGGTGGGGGACAAGGACGAGGAAAATCCAGCTGTTTAAGCTCTTCATCCTCGAGCAAATAAGCAAACTTCCCATCCCAAATTGCAGTCTGCCTGTATCAGAATTACTTAGGGAAGTTTAAAAATATATGTGTATACAGATTCCTTGATCCTATTTTGGCAAATTCTGACCCAGCAAGCCTGGCTTAAGTGAGTATTTTAAAAAGCTCCCAGTTGGTTTTGATGCAGGGAAATATCAAGTAGGTCACGGTCCATGGTCCAGCCACTACTTTAGTATTTAACACCAATGAGCATCTGCTACATACTAGCTCGTCATAGCATGTCTTATATTCATTATCTAGAATTCTCACAACAACCCTACAGAGTAGGACTTGTTTTCCCTTTTTGGATGAAGACACTGAAGACCGGCGAGTTGCAAAACTTGTCGGAGGCCTCTCAGTTGCAGAGAGCAGAGCAGGAACAGAACTTAGGGCTGTCTGACCTCTGCTGGCCTGTGTGGACAAACCTTCTCAGCGTCTGATTGTATTTTTACTTTGTGAAGTTTCGAGGAGCAGATCCACTGAAGAAGATGAACTTGCCCAAGGTTGTTGGGCGGTTTCCCAGCCAAAAACAAATGCCTTTTGCTGGGCTGAGCTGCTCACCTACAGAGAGCCCTGCGCTGAGGTCTGTGATGGAAGCTGTGGGCAGAAGGCAAGGGCAAGGGCAAGGGCAAGGGCAAGGGCAACGGCCCTGACCCACCTGCCGCCACGGAGACATCGCTGCCCATACAGGGCTCTGCACAGCTCACCTGGCTCCCAAGGTCATCCCCACCTGAAACGGACCTGTGGGTGACCCTGCGGCATTCAAGGCCTAAACTGACCAGGCGTGCACCAAATCCAGTCATGTGTCATTTAGCCATGGGAACACATGGCGAGAAATGCACTGTCGCCGTGTGAACATCACAGAGTGTCCTTACGCGAATCTAGGTGGTACACCTACTACGCACCTAGGCCGCATGGTATGGCCTGTTGCTCCCGGGCTGCAAACATGGACAGCAGGTCGCTGTGCTGAAACCCACAGGCAATTCTAACACCATGGTTTAGTAACTATTTGTGTAGCTAGACAAATCTAAACATAGAAAAGGCATAATAAAAATACGGAATTATAATCTTATGGGACCACTGTTGTATATGCAGCCTGTCGTTGACCCAAACGTCATCATGGGATGCACGACTGTCTTTTACCCCCAGGTCTGCAAATGCTTGCCTTTCCCAGCTACGCACATCAGGTGGCAAGAGTGGCTCTCCCCCCACCCCACCCCCACCCCGCAAGAAAGAAACACCACTTCGAGGCCTGACTGGTTGCCACGGCAACAGTCAGATGCAGTGGGCGGAAAGGTGCCTGTGGGGATGTCTCCCCGCTCCCACGACCGCCCACACAGGGGGGAGGCAGGAGAGACGGCATCCGCAGACTCTGCAACCCGACCTTCCCGCGCCCCGGGCTAGGTCACCCCTCCACAGGTCCCGGGTTCAAGTTAAAGTAGAACAGAAGCGAGAAGGTTTCTAACATGAGCACGAGAACCAGGATGCTCACTTTGGATCCACGGTTTGTGTCGGGGCTTCCATACCCGCCACCCTCCCCCGCTCATGGCTCACGTGCCTTTCCCACACCCACACGCTGGCCCACGACAGCCCCGCTGACTGGTTTGCAGTCTACCCCCCCTCGGGCAGCACCGAGGACTGAAATTCTGCATTACTGACGTTTCTAGATCATTGGTTTGCAAACAGTTTTTAATGCCTTTGGAATTTTTCTCTTTCATGGAATCTTAAGCAGAAACTAGTATACGAAACAGATCAAAGGTTAAGCTTCTCTGCATGAGGGTCAAGTCCTCCCCAACCCCTAACGGCAACCCCCAGGACACCCACGGAACACGGTTTGGAAGTTACTCTTCTATATGCCTTGAGTCTTATTTGCCAACATGCGAAAAGGCAATTTATAAAAATTCTAAAAAAGTGTCCTTTACTCCTGCCTTACAGAAGTGTACGCAATTTTGATTTTTCTTCATAACCCAGGGCCATGATTATAATCAACTAGAATGGTAAGTTCTAACATGTTTTCACTTTCTTTTTTTTCTTTAATTTCGGAATATTACGGGGGTACAAACGTTTTGGTTGCATGATTTGCTTTTGTGCAGTTTGAGTCAAAGTTATATGTGTGCCCATCACCAAGATAGTGTGCATTGTACAGCTTTAAGGAAATAATAAATAGGGTTCTAACACATTGATGCCCTTAGGAATAAAGAGGTGGAAATTACAGCTAAATATATCTACCTACCCTCATGTTTATTTCTCGGTGATCAGCTCTGTCCGCCCCCGCCCCCCAGCAACAACCCCCCAACTTCCCACCCAGGGCAGGGTAATACAAGAAGACAGACAACTTTCCTTATTCCAACTGTCTGCAATAACATACGTGGGCAGTGGGACAGACGGGAGAACAAACCAGATCTGGAACACGAACATTCTGAATCCGAGTTCAGCATTGTTTTTCTTCAACACCACACCCTCGGATCAGTTCCTGCCTGAATTGTCATTCTTTAGAATTAAACCTTCCGCAATGGAAAGATTCAGAGATCTTTTCAAGAAGAAAGAGTTTGTTTAAATAGCATCCTAATTTTTTGGAAAGGAGTTAGTTACGTATTCAGCTGGCAAGGCTTGCTGTGTGTAAAGCGCCTTGAGTTTTTAATTTGAAAGGTACGTTTAACGACAATGATTATTACACATATTAATGGACACGCAGGAAGAGATACGCCTTCTGCTTGCCTGCGAGATCTTAGGGGTCTTCCAGCAATCACCAAGGATGCCACTTCCATGCTGGGTTACCAAGCAATGATGGAATTAGCTTTTATTTGCAAAATACCAAGAAAAGTGAGTTCAAAAATTTACAAAAAAGGGCCCAAAACACAATGTCAAATTTGAATACCACCTAAAGAGATCAGATTTATCCTGCTTTCCCTGCTGGGCATGTTTATTCTGTCCAGAAACCCCTCTGTGGCAGCCACAATATCTTTCTCAACATCTGGTAACAGACAGAAAAACCTAGTGTTAGGAGCACTATTGATCTTAAAAAGAAAACTGATAAAGTGAAATCCTACATTTTAACATATAACAGAATAGACATTGATGTTGACATCTTGCACTTTAGCCAACGTACAGGAACACAAGTGGCTGCTTTACCCTGAGACATGTCACCATGTCAGACCTCGAAACACTGGGCAGATAAACGCCCAGCACTATAGAGAGTCAACGGACCACATGGATGACTTCCTGGGCACGAATTCCAGCTTTGCCACTTGCTAGCTGTGCGAGCTGAAGATGACACAGAAGAGGCGTGTCTGTGACATCAATGAGCCACTGCAGGGATCCTGGAGCCACCCGCTTGACATGTCTTTTGTCATGGGAACAATAAACGGCGTCGTCATTGAAACACTTGTGGGTGGGCGTTCTACCTCTCGCCCCTAATGTATTTTACCGGATGTTATTTTTTCCTACAAGAGGCTGGAGTGAGTTCTACTCGGTCTATGACCTGGGACTCTGGAAGAAATTTCACGGCCACTCAAAAATCCGCTTTCAAAAAGTTCTATCAATGAAAAGGTGATTATTCACACTACACACTGGGACATATAGCCATTTCTAGTCCTACACCTAAATTTTCACTGTAAAGTATCTGGGAACATTTAGGATGAGAGGTGAGGTCCTCTGTGCCGGTGCAGGTATGAACTCAGAGAGAGGAACCTGCTGTTATCTGGCTTCTCCTCCCCGGGCTGTGACAGCCCTGGATGAGTAATTTGCATGCAGTGACAATTAGATCACTGAAGGAACAAGCATCTTCAGAGGTATGCACCTGTTAGATCCATGGCAAATACTCATCATCATCATCATCATCATTGTCGGGCCTTTCCAGATCACTGAATATGTTGGATTTCTCTAAAAACCAGATGACTGACTTTTCAGGGCTTTCCTCTGCATTCTCTTAAGCTATAACATCTACTATAATTTTCTACCATCCACACATACAGAATTATCAAGGTCTAAGTCTACTTTGTTGCATGCTTTAACAAAACTGGCACAGGATCCCACTAAAATCAAAATATAAAACAATCTATCAGCCGATAAACCACCATTCCTCAGTATGGCGGAAACATTTACGATATTGTACAGTAGCGGTTTTTTTTGTTTTTTGTTTTTTTTTTCCAAATTAAAGTCTACGGCTTTGAATAGTTAGGTTTCCTTCTCTGGAATTATTTTTCCATGAAGTCGGTGAGCAGTAAACATTCCTTGTTAATTATACAACAAAGTATTTGCCTGGTGGTCAATTATCTAATCATTCTTGCTGAAAGCAATCAAACTGAAGAGCAAGAGTTATGTGCAGATGGTTGGATTCTTATAGCTCTGGGCAAGTACATTTCAGGACTGGTTTAAACAAGAATAAAAATTAAGGGCAACTCACTCCAACCAAGGACCTTCTGTACTCAGCATAAAATCACAGGTATGTTGAATATCAGAAATTAAAAACAACGACACTGAATTCAGCTGCAACATGTTCCCTGGGTATTTTTAGGGTAGTTTTTGAGAAAGAGATTCTTAAAAATAAATTTAATCTAAGCAACTGATTTTTTTTTTCCTTTAGGCTTTAGCCGAGCTATCACGAGACTTACTGAAATAAGTTTCAGGAAAGAAGCAGTTATGGGAAACCATAAAGATTCTGGCAGACTTAGAGACAGCCTATGCCTTAAATAGACAGCCAAAAGTATTAGGATGCATAATAGCATTAATAAAATTTAATGAGAGAATTTTGAATTTACAAAAAGGCATATATAAATTTCCAGAAAGGAATGTGAGAGTATGACCTAATTAGCCCCATCTGTAGAGAAATTCTGTTCACTAACCATTAACAACCAATACCCACCTTGCAATTACATGTCAGGAGGGACTGGAAGGGGGAAATGGATTGTGGGTGGCACAGCTATTAATCCCTAGCATTAGAAAAATCCTCAAAATAAAGGATAGCATCATCAGAAATTTGCAAACATCTGCAGAGACGTGTTAGGATGCACTCAAGCAGTGCTTGCTAAAGAGCTTGGGGATCTTTTTAGATGCAGATTCTGATCTGGTGAGTCTGGAGGAAAAGCCCAAGAGGGCAGTTCTAGCAAGCTCCCAGGTGACACTGCTGCTGGCACCACGAGGACCTCACTTTAAGTAGCAATGCTCTCAATTATTTACTCTTTCGTGGGTCCGTGGCAATTCTTTCAGGCATCCCTGATGCCATTTCCCTCAATGTGGCTGCAGTGCATCGACGGGGCGGCCAGGGCTTGAAGCAACTGCAGATACATTCACGAAGAAATCTAGTCACTTGTCAGATTACAGGCCGGGGGGTTGGCAAACTCAAATGCCTACAGGCGCCACTGTGTCCCTGCTTAGAGGGGAAGTAATGCTTAGTGATCTGGCCGCTGCATCTCTGGCCAAATGGTTCCAAGCTTAAGACCTCCACTGCCCCCAAGATATTCCCATGTTAGGCTTTAGGATCTCAGCTCAAATGTCACCTCTCCAAAGGCTCTGATCCGCCGATCACTGTCTTTGACATCCTTCTGCTTAATTGTCTTGCGGTCCCTAAGCCAACTGGTTCACTATCTCCTCCTTCTAGAACAACAGCTTCATAATTATAGGGTTCTTCCCTGACTTGTGTTGCCATTGCTCTATCCTAGGAGCCTACAATGGAGTCATGTCTGGCACGAAGATGTTCAATAAATATCTGCTGACCGAGTGAATCGTTCGATTTTTTTTTCCCCCAAAAGAAGCCAGGAATAGAATTCCATGGGAAATCTTTCCACTTGAAAATGTTGGCAGAAAATATACACACACACAAACAAACAAACATCCCCACACCAACTGTATGGGCCAAAACAAAATATATCTGGGAATGGGTTGCTGTTTTGCATTCCCAGATCAGTCCATTATTCTATTAAGCCACAGTAAGTCTTGGCGTTGAAGCAGGAATCCACAACAACAATCTGATCCCCTGGAAAAGGAAGGGGATTTGGAGTCTGAAGGATCACGTTTTATGTCTCCCCTTCTCTGTTCCTAAAATGTCCCACAAGTGCGTAGAACACTCACTGGGGCTGGACTTCGGCTTCTTTCTGATACAGAAAGACGGCAGCCCCTGACACCCGCATGGTTGTTTTGAGTATGATGATGAAAAGTGTTGCTTTATAGTAATACCTGTTTTTCTAATGGATAAGTTCAGCTAAGAATGAGTTGATTGGCTGGGCGCGGTGGCTCACGCCTATAATCCTAGCACTCTGGGAGGTTGAGGCAGGCAGACTGTTGAGGTCAGGAGTTCGAGATCAGCCTGAGCAAGAGCGAGACCCCGTCTCTACTAAAAATAGAAATAAATTATATGGACAGCTAAAAATATATATAGAAAAAATTAGCTGGGCATGGTGGCACATGCCTGTAGTCCCCCAGCTACTTGGGAGGCTGAGGCAGGAGGATCGCTTGAGCCCAGGAGTTTGAGGTTGCTGAGAGCTAGGCTGATGCCACGGCACTCTATCCCGGGCAACAGAGTGAGACTCTGTCTCAAAAAAAAAAAAAGAATGAGTTGATTAAAAAAAAATTTTTTTTTTTCCTAAATGATCTGAGTTGTGATCCTATTTTCCTTTCCATTTCATTCAGGCAAACTTCAAACTGCACACTGGATATGGCGAGGCTGCCACGCACAATTGCACCTATGGGTCATTCTGTAGAGCAAGCCAGTGTGTTTCTGCAGAAACTGCTAATGAAGCACATTCTGTACCTGGCGAGTTTGTTTGGGGGGTGTGTGTGCGCATGAATGTGCATAACACACCATTTTAAAGGGGTGATTCATGGGAAGGGGTGGAAAGAACCACCACATTAAGAACATAATATGTGGCTGGCGATGTGCTAGGTGCTTTACGTGTGTATATTATCACATTTAAGTCTCATACAACCTTGCAAGGTAGGTTTTACAGATCTTGTTTTTGAGGGTAGAAACATTAGATGCAGAGAAGTTAGTAAATTGCCCAAGGATAGGCCCACTCCTAACATTTACAGAACTTGAGAATTTTCACACCTGATGAATGCCCAAAACCACCTTCAGAAGAAAAAAGAATTCTCACACCAAGTGTTGCCCTTATTTAAAAAATCATAATATGCATTACATATGTGCTAAGGTTAATATAAAGGGGCTTACAGCTCATACAAAGGTATAAAAGCAAGGCAAATTTATATAAACAGAAACAGAAGCAAGGCTACAGTTTCAAATGAAATTCAAATTAAAAACACCAATTTAATGCAGCATCTGATGACATGCAACTGAACTGAACTTGTCACTTGCCACGTGAACATGACAAAGACAGCTAGGCGGGGCTTCTGTTGAACTTGGCACAACTGTGATTCGAGTCCCTCCCACCCTCCTCAAGCTGAACTTAACTGTAAAACTTTCCTTCTTTCTTTCACATACTTTGATTCCACTTTTCCTTCATGTGCCGGGGTTGCACCATTTATATCCTACGCCTCCCACAGTTCACTTCTCATGAGTCCTACTCTATTCAATAGTCTGCTCACACATGCAAATCCAGGCAGTAACAGTACCTGATAGTTTAAAATTCTGAATTGAATCCAGAGGATGCAGAATATTTCCACGTTAAGTTTTTTTTTTTAAAATATCATGATCAAACTCCAAATTTGAAAATCCTTATAGACAATTCCCAGCCCCCAAAGAGGCCCTCTGGGTCTTCGGGCTCCAGTTTGGGAAATACCGAGGCTTGTTCAGGAAACCATGGACATCTGGGGTCTTCATCTCTCCCTACTCCCCACCCTCAGCGTCCCCACCTGTGAAGTGAGGACGACACAGGCTGCTGCAAAGGCTGTTCTACTGCAGTAAAGGAGAGAGCAGAGCTGGGTGACCCACGGGTGACACACTCGCCCTGCACATCGGGAGACGTTTGCTCCTGCTTTACTCAAATGAAGAGGCACCATCTCTTCTGAACTTTAAGGGTCATTTGCAAGTTCAGTCCCAAACGATGACGTTTCCAAATACAGAACAGCTGGTAGAGTGTGGGACCAATCAATGAGACTGGATGAGCTTTGGGTGAGACCGGGGTGTTACATTTAAAGATATTAAGGCTTTACTGTACCCATCTTCTTGTATCACCCTTCAAAAGAAAAATCACAAACTATGCATGGGCTAAACAATAGCAATGATCATGATAATAACAACAGCTAGCACACGCAGAGCCTTTTGGCCAAGGGCCAAGCCCCATTGTAAGTGTTCTCCATTTACAACAATTCTGTGAGTCAGAGACTTATTATTCCTGTTTTATGGATGAGAAAACTGGATCCCAGTGAGAGGAAAGGACTTGCTCAAGATCACACAACTAGTAACCCGACGAGGAGCCAGGATTCAAGTCCCAGCTGCCTCTACACCGCTCACGAATGCTGATGGCTGTATCTCACCTGATGCAATATTCCAATCTATCAAAAATATTGCTACCTTTTAATTACCCGTTCAAGTCAACGTAACTGAAAACAGAAGACATTCTCAACATATTTGGTTCTGAAATCAATGATGGCATCAAGACCTTCCTAACCATTGTTTACCCAGGCTCATATTAGAATAAGCGTGCTAGATATGTATTTAAAATCCAGGCCAAACAGAGCAAACTAAGAGGGTGTTGAGGCTTCTAGGTGATGGGAAAGACAATCGGAAGATGCAAATTTGCCACCAACAATCCGCAGAGTGGATACTCCATAAGTGGTGATTACGAGTTGACTGTAAAATATGACATATTTTCTTTCAGGGGGAACATACTGATCTTGATAACCTAAGACCAGAAAGGCAGGTGACACCAAGCATGGGAAATTCTATTTCTACGAGAAATGAGACTTTAAGAAAATGGAGTCGCTCAGAATAGGGTTTTAAAACAAAAGAGCCCCTGAACCACAACTACACTAGGGCTACTGTGATGGGATTATTTTCTGAAAATTCTCAATTTTAGGCGGGGGCGGGGGATATAAACACCAAAGGCTTAACAAATTCTTAGGAATGGATTGACTACAAGATTGTTTTCTGGGTTGCTAGGCAACGCTGAGAAACAAATGTCCATGTTCTGAGATCACTCTGCGTGGTGCCTCCCCCAAGGGCAGGGCGAGTGTTACTCTCCCCTCCACCCGGACAGCAGGGGCACATCTCTGCCACTGGGTCGCGGAGGGACCACGGTGGCAAAAGACACCAAGCTGGACCTCAAAAGGGAAATGACAACTGACCGCCTGGCTGCCAAGATCCTGGCAGAGAAAGTGTCCCCTGGACTGTCATTACCCAAAGGAAGTCACATGCCCCTCCGTGTTCTTTGCTACCTGCAATCACTTCGATCTGCTTTCTTTGCAGGTAAACTGCCCTTTTGCTCGTACATGTCTCACGAAAGCCTGATTCCCTCCTAAGGGTGATTTTAATATCTGGGAAAGTCGAGACTCTTTTCCTGAGACTTCTTTCTTTGTTTCTAAGCAATAGTCTTCCCTGCAAAAAGACCTATTTCGTAACAGCTTTCTTAAGGATAGATGGATATTACACACAGGTAAGTCGGATTCCTCCTTCATTTAATACTTTTATTTATTTATTTATTTATTTATTTTTTGAGACAGAGTCTCACTCTGTTGCCCAGGCTAGAGTGAGTGCCGTGGCGTCAACCTAGCTCACAGCAACCTCAAACTCCTGAGCTCAAGCGATCCTCCTGTCTCAGCCTCCCGAGTAGCTGGGACTACAGGCATGCACCACCATGCCCGGCTAATTTTTTCTATATATATTTTTAGCTGTCCATATAATTTCTTTCTATTTTTAGTAGAGGTGGGGTCTCGCTCTTGCTCAGGCTGGTCTCGAACTCCTGAGCTCAAAGGATCCGCCCACCTCGGCCTCCCAGAGTGCTAGGATTACAGGCATGAGCCACCGCGCCCGGCCATTTAATACTTTTAAGTACTGCGTCTGTTCTTTTTGAAAAAAACAGAAGACGATGAATTGGGTTCTAAAAATTGATATCACATATCTATGTACATACTTCCCTGTTAGAGAAATGGGCCCTGTTTGCATTCTAACTTTTGCCCAGACAGTGGAACACAGTTCATCCTTAAAACTCAATCCCTACACCTCAGTATTCCAATCTGAGTTCTTCCATCTGGACATGTGGTTTATGATAGACACATAGAGAAAAAGATAAGCCAGTATAATTATTGTTAAAGACAATTGTTTTAAGAGCAGTTTTAGGTTCACAGTAAAATTGAGAGGAAGGTACAGAGATCTCCTCTACACCCCCTGCCCCTACACACACACAGCCTTCCCCATGACCAACATCTGGAATCAGAGTGGAACACTAGCTACAACTGAAGACCCTACCTAGATACACCCTTGTCACCCAAAGTCCAGAACTTACATGTTCAATAACATGATTTTCATTTTCTTAAAGTTATAAACATAATCTAGTGCTTGTAAGAACTCCCACTCTCTGCACCTCACCTTACACACCCACCCACACACACACACACACAAACCCCAATGAAATGGGAAAAAAAAAAAATCTCAGATCTGTATTTTAAATCAAGCTCCACCTTCCAGGGCCAGATGGCCATGACTTACCTAACAGGACTAATTAAGTGAGCGAGTGCAGCATGGGCAGGAATGTTCACCATCTGAAGCGGAGACAAATCTACTACGGGCCAATTATGACTGGGTATTCCTGAGTGCCTGATACGTATGCATCATACATGATAAGGAGCTGGTTCAGTAACCACCATTTCTATAGCAACCCACACACAGACTCTGCAGGCTGCGTTTTAGGAAGGCAGTTAAAACTGGATTTTCTACAATGCGGCTTCTCTCTTAGAATATGCTTTTATTTCTGTCATCTCTTTAGAAGGAGGGTATCCAAATCAACTACCCTAAGTTACCACTCAACAGCAGAAACACAGCAGAAACAGAATCTTAAATCTTGATTGCTTTGCCATTCTATGTCAATCACGTTAAAGTCAAACCAGTGACCTGGTTTTCTTGTTCATAAATGACCATTGCCCAAGGCAACAAGTCAGATCCCAGTCTGACAACCTGTACATCAGACGGCCATCTGCTGCCCCAGTTACAGGCTGAAGGAAGGGTAAATGTCTGTGAAATTAAGCTGACAAAATCATCTCTCACTGTCCAGAAAGGCTCAGCTAAGAGGCATCTACCAGCACCAACAAAACTTCCTTCGCCAGACCTGGGAAGGAAAACTCTTCTTTCAAAGGTTAAACTGGCCCCTGTACATGTCTGATAACAAGGTGTGTATATTCACTTTATCTCACCCCCCACAGACCTTGACACCCTAAGATAGACAGAGCAGAAATTAGAAGATCATAAATTAAAATATCCTGCTAATTCTTCAAAGGAGAAGATATCCACTAAATAGAATCCTCTTTTGCTCTATAAATCAAGTAGCATTTTTTAACACAATACCTTCAGCGAAGCATGTAAATGTGGCAAAAGTTTCAATTCTAGTACAGGTGGAGTACCTCTTATCTGAAAATCTTGGGAGCAGAAGTGCTTTTGCATTTCACGTTTTTTTTTTTTTTTTTTTGGATTTTGGAATATTTGCATCATACTTAATCAAAAAATCTGAATTTCAAAATGCTCCAATGAGCATTTCCTTTGAGTGGCACGTTGGTGCTTTAAAAGTCTCAGATTTTGGGACACTTTGGACTTTGAATTTTCCAATTAGGAATGTTCAACCTGTATACACAAATTGTGCTTCTTAAAAAGAATCATTTTTTATTGAGAGTATATAGCAATTAGCCAACTCATACCATTGTAACATACTAAACAAAATTCAACAATGTGTTCTAAGATAGTGTTAATCTATTAGGTCACCCTCTGATGAATATATAGGTTGAAATACAGAGATGCTAATTTCTATAATGAAAAATTCTTCACCTGTTCCAAAAGAAAAAAATGAAAAGACAACTGTAGCCATTTAAAAAGAAAAAGCTGCGTAATAAACAGCAACATCAAAAACTGACCCTACTCTCACGGTGTTTGAAAGAGAACATCGCTAAGTCGCTCCCCTAAGAGTCAACTTTCAATTTTCTGGCAGTCATGGATGAAAGTATTCTAGTTAAAGTTAAAACATGGGTTTATTGAGTTAGTGATAAAACGTCATTTTTTCATTGAAACAGAAGTTCCCATTGAACTACAAAAGAATTCCATCTTTCTTTCCAGAGTTTGAAGTCCGGCCCTACAACGAAGGTACTGTCACTCTGAGCGTCAATTGTCACCTCCGGCAAAATGTAGGAGGACTGTCTGGTTAACAGGAAATAGGAAAGTTGTGGTTATATCAACACCCAGAGTTTGATCCCGGAGAGTGGAGAATATACTTGCGCTGTAGTATTCGAATGGAGCTTTCTAAGGGCTTCCCCCTGGAAGGCATTTAGATCAGGGGGGTCACAAACTTTTTCCATAAAAGGCCAGATAGTAAATATTTTTGTTTTGTGGAGACATAAATCTCTCTGTTGCAATGACTCAACTCTGCTGTCGTAGCGCAACAGCACTCACAGACAATACGCCACCAGATGGGCATGGCCGGGCTCCAGTGGAACTTTATTTAGGGAGGCTTACATCTGAATTTCATACCATTTTCATGTCTCATGAGATATTCTTCCTCTTTTCATTCTTTATTCCTCCTATCTTTATTGAGATGTAATTGACAAATACAAATTTTATATAAAGTATATGACCTGATGTCTTGATATATATATATTAAGTGATTAACATATCCATCACCTCACAGTTACCATTCTCTTTTCTTCTTCTTTCCTTTTTTTTTTTTTTGGTGGTGAGAACACTTAGAATCTACCCTCAAAGTAAATTTCAAGTATGCAATACAATATTGTTAAGTGTAGTCACCACCCTGGACATTAGGGCTCCAGAACTTATTCATCCTAACTGAAACTTTGTATCTCTAGACCAACATCTTCCCATTGCCTCTCCTTCTTTTGTATTTATCTCCAATCATTTAAAAATGTAAAAGCTATTCCTAGTTTTCATGTCATAGGTAGCCAGCCCTGATGTAGATGAAAAATTCTCAATGGATTCACAAGTTGCTATTTCTGGCTGTTAAACGATTTGGAATTGACAATTATTTTGATTTATCTAAAAATTTAAAGTATTAACTGATTTGAAGTGATTGTTGTAATCATAAATAGCAACTAATTAGTAAATTGTATTATGTGCGTAAGAGGTGTTGATGCATGCCTAAGTTTTTTCCTGATTTGATATTATAATACTGTCTGCAGAATTCTTTTATTTAACTTAAATATTTTAATTTGTATTTAGATAATATTATTGATTAAATATAATAGTCACAAAGACCTTATAAAATACGCATTTTTCTATTGAGTTTAGTGAGTTAAAAAGACCTATGGTTTCTCTGAAATGTCCATCTAATCTTGAAGTTTTCAGAAAACATATTTGAGTTCATTTGATTATTTTTGAATGACTATCCACACGTTGGCTTTTCTCTGTGCACATGCAATCTGTTACAGCCAGGAATTTGGCAGTTGTAATTTTCACAGTAGATGCTAAGTTAAAAAGACCATTTAAATGGAAATAGATCAACTACACAATGAAGATACGCCATGAAAAGCGGCTCAATGTATCCTGGGGATTTTTTTCCAGAGAGGAAACAAGAGAATTGGATAACTTATGTTTCAGAGGCTTCATAACAATGCAAATTTCTCTGTTTTCACTGAGTTCTATATTGTATCAGTTTCCTATTGCTGCTATAACAGATTAGCACAAACCCAAGGGCTTAAAACACCACAGATTTATTCTCTTATACTTCTGGTGGTCAGAAGCCCAAAACCAGTTTCTCTGGGCTCAAGCCAGGATGTCAGCAGGGCTTGTTCCTTCTGGAGGCTCAGAAGGGAGAATCCTTTTCTTTGCTTTCTTTAGTTTCCAGAATTTCGGAATTCCTTGGCCTCTTTCCTCACTGTCAAAGAGCATCACTCCAATCTCTGCTCCCATCCTCTCAATGCCGTCTCTGCTGATTCTGACTCCTCTCACACCTGTCTCATAAGCACCGTTGCAATGACAGTGGCCCACCCGGATAACCCAGGAGGACCCCATCTCAGGATTCCTAATCACATCTGCAAAGTCCCTTTACCATATAAAGTAATATCCACAGGGTCCAGAGGTCAGGATGTGGAGAGGGTTTAGCTTACTACACGTATCAGAAACTTCTCTAAATAAATTTTTGGGCCAGGCATGGTAGCTCGCACCTGTAATCCTAGCACTTTGGGAGGCTGAGACAGGAGGATCACTTGAGCCAAGGAGTTTGAGACCAGGCTGGGCAACACAGCGAGACTCCACCTCTAAAAAAAATTTAAAAAATCAGCTGGGTGCCATGGTGCACACCAGTAGTCCCAGCTACTCAGGAGGCTGAGACAGGAGGATCACTTGAGCCCAGGAGTTAGAGGTTGCAGTGAGCTATGATGACACCACTGGACTCTAGTCCTCCCAACAGAGCAAGATCCTGTCTCAAAAAATAAATAATTAACTTTTCATTTGTGAACAATATACAAAATACACTAATGAGAGCAAGGATGCTAATTTATACACCTGTGTCATATGGTTACAGCACGTATAACCTACACATGAATCTCTAGAGAAAGCTTCATCCTATTAAGAGCATGGTCTTTTATATGTCTGGCTCTACTCATCCATAGGCAAATATATTCATTCAAAAAAGAGAAGGCAGGAAGGAGGAGGAAAATAAAACCAGCAGGATGGAAGTTCTAGGACAGAGAAAAGTCCAACATAACCGTTTTTCTCTCTAAGAAAGAGCTCAAAGCATCATCCTCTTAATAAGCATATATATTCATACTGCAGTTCCCAATCCTCAGGCCACAGACTGGTACCGGTCCAGGGCTTGTTAAAAACCAGGCTGCACAGCAGGAGGTGAGTGGTGGGAAAAAAACGAGTGAAGCTTCATCTGTATTTACAGCCGCTCCCCATCACTTGCATCACTGCATAAGCTCCGCTTCTCAGCAGATCAGTAGTGGCATTAGATTCTCATAGGAGTGCGAACCCTACTGTAAACTGTGCATGTGAGGGATCTAGGCTGCGGGCTCCTTATGAGAATCTAATGCCTGATGATCTGAGGTGGAGCTGAGGCGGTGATGCTAGTGCTGGGGAGCAGCTGCAAATACAGATTATCATTAGCGGAGAGGTTTGACTGCACAATAAATGTAATGTGCTTGAATCATCCCCAAACCAACCTCTCCCCACTTCCCACCATGTGCAAAAAATTGTCTTCCATGAAATCGGTCCCTGGTGCCAAAAAGGTTGGGGACCACTGTATCAATACATATATAAGCAAAGGTACATTCTATGTATATAGTCATCTTAAGTACAGATGTTATATCGGAATATTTTAAACTTCTGGCTTTTAAAAACATGTAAGTTATCTCATCTGATTCGACCACACAACAGACATTTTAGTTGGGTACCTGGCATCATGCCAAGAACTGTTCTTGATCACAAGGATTCAAAGATAAATGAGACTCCGCGAGGGCACAGGAGGTAACCAGGAACTGCACAGCTGTGCCCTCCCACGTCCCTGGGACCAGCACAGCAGGTACAACGTGCCGTGTGCAGGGCAGTGGGGAGACCCGCGTTTACCTACTAAACACTTGGGACGCACTTGCTATGTTGCAGGCGCCACGCTGAGCTTCATACAAATATTAATGCATTTACTCTTGTGATGATTAATTTTGTGTGTCAACGTGGCTAAAGGCCACAGTCCCCAAATATTTGCTGGGGAGGTCTTTTTTTGTAGGTGAGATGAACATTTCAATCAATAGGCTTGGAGTATAGCAGATCATCCTCTGCTGCACCTCTAGGTACCTTTGAAAATATAAACTGATATAAAAAATCTCTCCCAATTATCTTGATGCCTGGTCTAACAGTTTTACATTTTGAATTGGGTTACTTGGAAACTGATAATTTCACAGCTTGGCTTTCAGGGGCCGGGGCGGCAGGATGGAGTCAGAACCCGCTTGCTATCAAAATCCTCGGCATGAGCATGTGCTCCCACGCTGCTGCCCTGAGTGGAAACTGAGGAAACTGTCTGGAAGGAAACTCGGAAACTTCTTTTGAAAGCTTTATACTTCTGTATGTTTTGTAACCCAGCAATTCCACATCTTCTAAAATTTCCTCCCCGGGAAATAATCACAACTGTGCATAAAGATCTAGCTACAGAGATTATTTGTTACAGCACTGGTTAGAATGGTAACATTTTTTTCTAATTGTAGGAGACTGATGAAGTGAATTACCATCTATCCATAGACTGGGATACTATCTACTCATTAAAATTGCTACTGCAGAATAATAATGCTAGGGAGAGACGTTTATGCTATACTAATGATTTTTAAACGCATGTTATAGAACAGTACCTACCATATAATCCCATTTTTGCCAAACATGCTTTGTGGAAGGCAACCTCTGAGATGGCCCAAAATGACTCCCCGACCTCTTGGGGCTGGTCTGTACCAGCGTTGGTCTGTGTGGTCGACAGCACATGGAAAGAAATGATGGCATGCCGCTTTTGAGATTGTAAAAGATGATGACTTCCATTCTGGGCACTTGTGCTTTTGAATTTTTATCTTGTTTTCCATTTTCTCTTGGGTCACTTGCTCTGGGGAAAGCAAGCTGCCATGTTGTTAGAAGGTCTTCCGAGAGGCCCACCTGAACCCTCTGGCCAAGCGCCATCGAAGAGAGCCGTGTGGAAGAGAGCTTGCTCGCCCTGGCTGAACCTGGCTTGTGATGACCTGGGCCTTGGCTGGCAGCTTGATGGCCACCTTGCAAGAGACCCTGAGCCCCACCCACCCAGCTCAGTTGCGCCTGGATTTCTAACCCCCAGAAACCGTGCGACAGATTTCATTGCTGTTTTAAGCTGCTAAGTTTGAGGGTAATTCGTTACGTAGCAGTTGATAATGAATACATAACGTGTATAGTGAAATGACTAAAAGGACAGAGTTCAAAATATACTAGTGGTTTTCTCTAGGTGGCGAGATTTATGGGTAATTTTTATTTTCTTTGTTTTGTACAGTATCGGCAAATATTTTTCCTTTTTCAGAAACCAGAAAAAGAAAACCGCACAAACAAGAGAGATCATATGAGCTTCTGAAGAATAAAAGGATAAAGATTAGGAGAGCCACGTTTAGCTCTGATAGTCCTTAAAGATTCGAGTGTATTAGCTTAAATTTGCAAAACAGAAGCAAACAACAACAACAACAACAACAAAAAAAATGAACTCCCAAGAGAGGGCCTGAATGCACAGTGGGGGTAGCTCTGCCCGCTAATAACCAGGCAATGCGCTGTGAGCAGCAGCCTTTGCTCACTTCAAGGAAAGCAGACGTGCACAGGCTTCTTAGAAGGAAACCGACCAGTAATGAACTCATCTGACAGCCAGTCATTTGCACAGAGCTCGTGCTTACCCAGCTTCTGATCAAACCGCCACGCCGCGACATAGGCATTGTGCCTCAGGCTGCTCTGTGTGGCCAGGGGCACGGTGACATAGATGGGACCGTCCACCAGCACCGGCGTTCCATTACTGCTGAGCAGGTGGACGCTGACAGCTGTGACCGGGGTCAGGTCGTGCCTGCTGCTGTTTCCTAGAAGGAAGAGGCAGTCTCTGTCATATGCACGAAGTACCCACGTGGGGCTACGGTGAACAACTTGTCGCTGCTACCATTTACTGAGCACGGCACCTCCTACACGCCAGAAACTGCACTAAGCACGTTAGATATATAATCTTCACCACAACCCAGGAAGGCAGGCAAAACCCCCATCTGACATGTAAACAGGCTCAGAGACAATGGTAATGGTAGCTGGCCCAAGGGCGTATGCTAGTTAGTGGTCAAGCTCAAGTTTGCCAATTCTAATTATATGATTGTGCTTTGCTTTCAAAAGGGATCTCAAAAGGGAAGGACTTTTCTATAATAGGAGATGAAAGTGTATGTGAAAAATCACTGAAAATAACTTCCACACAAAGTGAGCCCAGTGCACGTGTTAATTACTTGGCAGATTACCATATGAAACCAAATGTTTCAGAGTAGCGATTCCTTTTTTTTTTTTTTCCTCTAAATAGTAAATTTCTTCAAGGATCGCTTCAAAATATTAACTTCATTCTGCTCAAAAGTCTCCTATTGAAACTTGGACTTGAAATGTTTATGAGTTATTTTAGTTGCCATTGTTATTTTGGTCTGTTTAAAAGGAATTTAATATGCCAATTATTCTCCATTAGAGGCCTTTTGTCCAAGCCGAAGCTTTAATGACTGTCTACAGATAAATTAGACAATGCTTATGAGAGCGATATTTATGCACTTAAGCAATCCATTTCAGATCTTTGTCCAGTGAGATGCTGTATCACGCAAAACGTATTCTGTCGTAATTTTACATCTTTCCTTGAACAGAATGACAAACACACAGTGATAAAAAAATTTAAGCTATATTAGAACACAATCTATAGGATTTCCTATTCAGCTACTTACATACCTACCTGAGCTAATGCAAACCTCCAATTTGGACTACATTTAAACATTTATAGCAAACCTAGTGAATTTTAGAGTCTCAACAATGAGTTACAGTTAAATCTTCATAGAGCAATTTCTACACAGCTAAGAACATGGTTACCTTTTAACATTCACACCCATCTCTGTTTTTCAACGAGGGGAAAGGCGCAAGGCATGGACATTTCATTGAAAGTTCTAAGTTGTAATCAGAGATTCAAGTTCCGAAATCTTTTAGTTTGGCCATTTCATTTTAGGGCAAAGAAAACCCACAACCAGTATTTACCATATTTCTGGCCAAAATATTTTATGGATTGAGACACAGACAGTCCAGCGTGATGGCTCATGCCTATAATCCCAGCACTCTGGGAGGCCGGGGCAGGAGGATCACTTGAGCTCAGGAAAAAGTAGCCGGGTATGGCTCATTAGTAGCTAAATACTAAAAATTAGCCAGGCATGGTGGCGCATGCCTGTAGTCTCAGCTACTCGGGAGGCTGAGGCAGGAGGATCGCTTGAGCCTAGGAGTTTGAGGTTGCTGTGATCTAGGCTGACGCCACGGCACTCACTCTAGCCAGGGCAACAGAGTGAGATTCTATCTCCAAAAAAAAAAAAAAAAAAAAAAGAGTGAGACATAAACATGCCAATTGCTTAAAAAAGAGACAGCAGCCAAGCCAGGAGTACAATGTACCGCTCTGGCTTCTCTTAGAACCTCTCAATGAGACAGAACTTAAAGCTATAGAGACATTAAGTAACTTGTTAGACTTTGCATAAACAACTTAGAGAGGATGCTTTCCATTAGGGAGTGCTGTTTTCTCGCATCCTAGGCAGGATGCCTGAATAGGGCGGCAGCAGGTAGTTAGAGTAGAAAAGCCCTAGAAATGGAATCTTCCTTCCCATAATCCTGCAAATTCCTGGCCCAGGAAGCTGAGCTTCCAGTACCAGATCTGCCACTAACTGTCTATGTAGCCTCTGGTAAGTGACTTCACTCCTCTGGGGTCTGTGTTTTTTCAAAACTAAGGAGGGTGGCGTAGATGTCTTCCTGAGACTACAGAAATAAGTATGCTCGGCTGGAAACATGCAGAAGTAAGTACAGCATTGAGTTGGGCGTATCAATGGGAAGCAATATGCATTAGGTTCATGTAATGTCAAGTTCCTTTAAAAGTTCTCTAGCTGTCGTAAGATGCTGCGGACAATTACATCTGCTTTCTCGAGGCCTCCCTCCTTCCTCTGGGCTCTGTTAAACACCTGCTTCTCCTCTGTGCCTTCCCAAAGACTCTCCCTTTACCCTCTCACCTTTATCTTGCAATGATTCATACTTTGAAGGGCTACATTATTTTCCTTCCATTCTTTGTTATGAGACTTCAATTCTGCACGAAATACCAAGTTCTATATCCAACAAGGCTTTCCTTCCTGTTCCATCTGGATGTTACCTGGCTCCCGCTATGTCCGAATCAAGACAGGTGTCAGGCAAGAGCAGCGGGACGAGGGGGAAACACCTTTGGACCACAGGAGGGGACGAGCTGCACCGTCTTGTGCCTCCCACATAGTCACTTGCAACATGGGAGGTCCTGCTCAGCTAACATCTGGGGTTCTGTTTGGCTTTGCATTCCTGTACCAACTTTTTGGGATTGCAAGAAAAGTTTGCACCTTAGTCATTTTGTTGACGCCTCTGTGTCTTCCCAGGGTTATTAGTGTAAGTCATGTTTTCAAAACCCCTTGGGAACGCCCCAGAACAGTTGTGCTTTCTTAGCAGCACGGGCAACAGCGTGATGCTCTCTGGCCTGCATGTGGGAGGGGGCCCTTCTGCAATGCCAGGAAGCTACGGGGCAGACAGAGCGAGAAGAGAAGAGGGGAAGTGGCTGAAATGTCCACGTGGCTGCCTTTCTCTACTTACAACTGTGGAACGTCCCTCTAAACCGGACATCACAGGCTTTATGACACTCCAAGGAAAACCTCCTCCGGAGACCCTTCCGTTCCCCCTTGCAGCCCCCTCTGTTTCTGCCACCTTCAGTGAACTCCAGCCACGACCTGTCATCTCCCAAAGACACGTCCGGGCCAGGCTCTCCCTCTGGGGTGAAATCTCTTAGATGCCTTTTATAAAACAGGAGGCAAGTAACTGGGACAAAGACAAACTGACACTGGAGGCGGGTGCTGAGCTGGTGAGCCGGTGGGGTGTCTGCGCTCGAGGGAGCCCAAGCCCCTGACCCCAAGGGTACGGGGGGAGCACTGTGGGCCGGACCCCTTCCCTGCTTGGTCTCCCAGATGCTCTGATCCTTTCTAGGTCAATCTGCCAGTGGAAAAGAAGTTTAACGTCACCTTCCAAAGACCTTCTCTCTGAAATAACGGAACGATTTTCAAATAAAACAAACCCCTCTAAAATCAATAATCCTGCGCCTTTGTGTCTTTCTTGCTCCAGTCTTCTCAGCTTGCATGACTTATTCAAGAGCTATTGGAAGTGGGGCACAGAAAAAATTAATGAGCTCTGAGGACAGAGGCTGTCCCTCCAAGTTAGGGTTTTAGGGGTCTTGCTGCATTTTGTCCGGGAGCCTGGATGGAGGTTATAGGATTTTGAACGGGACTTCTTCACGCTCTCTAGAAGGACACTTTTCTTCCAGGCCTGCACAGTTCAGGTAAAAGTCAATATTTTTTTCCCGATAATGTTTACGTAAGTTGCCTACTATGCTTCTGTCTGTTGACAAATCACTGACACATTAATCGCAACATCCACACACAAAAATAGGAAGAAGAAACGTTTCAGAAAATGGTGCCACAGGAGGGAGAAAAGGGAGTCGAAAATCACCAGGTCACCTTCATGTGTAAACAGAAACTTACTAATGTGCTACAAAAGGGATCAGAGGTTTCAGGTTTAAAACTTGTTTCAGAATAACCGGTTTATGTACAGAATTGGAAAATGAACTGAAATTCAATAAAGGCGTCCCCAGGAAATGCAGTAACTTGCCTAGCAGGATTGAACCCAGAACAGCCTTAGATTTTGGATTTTATGCTGTGACTAAAGTGTGGGAGAAAGGAGCGGGGGAGACAAAAAAATAATTCAGGACCCCAGAATCCTGGCACTTTTTTCACCAGGATGACAGGGGCCACCCTAGCGCCGAGGGTGGTGCTCCATGCGGGTGAAGGCTCACGTCTGCAGCCTTTCTCTGATAAGGAATTGTCACGTATTTTCTGGCTGGTGGCTTTTGGTGTCTCTGATCTTTTTGCTGCATGTGTCATGTCAGAATAGTGAGAATGACTGAGATGATGCAGAGATCTTCCAGAAGAAGATTCCAGAGCCACTTCAAAGCCTGGCCGCTTTGAAGGCAAGGAGAGCAGGCGCAGAGAGAGAAACCACGTGAGCAAAGTTGTAGGACCGTGGGCGGCAGAGAGCAGAGCTCCCCATCCTGAGTGCTCTCTGTGCCCGTGGGGCGGAGGTGGAGGGCCACCCATCCCTGCGGGCTACAGCGCCTGGATGGGTGGGGTCGTGTATCTCTGCCAGGGCAGCTGGGCCAGCCAGGAGCACGTGGGACAAGTCAGAGGGCAGAGGGCAAAAACCCACAACTCTGATCTTATGCTTTGTAAAAAAAAAAAAAGAAGTTACAATTTCGACTATAAGAACTTCTCTGAATTGAATATGTTTAGTCTTCCAAAGGAGAGCCCAGAGAGAGTGCTCGGGGAAATTGGTAAAAGCAGAAAGGTTCAAGGAGATCATGCCCTCAGATGCAGTTCTGCCTGGCTGCAGACTGGATTCCCTAAATGCACTGGCAGCTCGGTGCACCTGAGCTTGCAGAAAGAGTTCTTCTCTTGCAACTTCGCTGCCATTCTCCCCTGGAATGCGAACACTCTCAGTCACATCTACAATCCATGCACAACGATCAAAACACAGAAGCCCCACCTGGAAAGAGATGAGACTCACATTACCTGTTCCATTCCCGTCTAATCCTCGCAAATAAGGAAAACTGTCCACTTCCGAGGGGGAGCTGGCGGCCGTGAGAAAGGCGGTCAGGTCGCTGTAGCTGGTGTTCTCCGGCAGCCGCAGGGCCCTTCTCTGGAAATGAACTCGAGGCTGAGGCCGGGCACCTGCAGAGATGAACCTCTGAGTTACCTCCCCAAGGAGCAGTTTCTGTTTTTAGAAAATGCAAAACCGGGAAGTGCCTCTCTCAGGTTTCAGCACGCCTCCCCACCCCAGCCCTTCCCACAGAGCTCCCCAGCCCCCTCCACGCAGGACACAGCCATGTGACAACATGCTATTATGGCAGACGAATAATAGCCCATTGTCACATTTGTTTTGACACAGGATGTTATTTAGGTTTTTAACAAAAAGCTTTTTCCAAGTTCTAATTGTCGAGAGCAGCCTTTTTGCTGCCTATGGCTTGGGGTGACGTTTTGAAAGTCCGAGTAACTGAACCGAGTAGGTGACAATTAGTCTCTTTACACAAACAGGTGACAATTAGTCTCTTTACACAAACAACGTGAGAGATACTCTGTGATACCACTACAAACCCATCCTTAATCTCCCTGGTGAAATCGAGCTGAATGCCGCAGACCAGACAGAAGCGGAGCAAGGGGATTAAATGTGTAGACTTGAAAAGAACCGTAAACAAGAACCCACCAGCCACGAACCCTTTCCTTTCTGCAGAAGCTGCCACTGGGCATCCAGTCTATTCTGGAGAGGTGCTTCCTCTTTGGGACAGATGATGTCACAGATTTTATGACAAGACTTTTGAAATGATGCGAAAGGACGCTCCTTCAACCAAACTCAACTCCTTTGTGCACAAGGGTGGGTTTAGCCAAGAGGCTCCCCCGCCCCCCAGCAGTGTCTGTCATCTGTGGTTTAACTTTGCCCCAAATGTTGTTCTGATGGTCAAAGCTGAACTTGCTCTTACCTGATGCTACAGGGACAGTCACAAATGTTGCACAAACCCAGCAAAAACATCAAGACAGAAATCATGGATCCCGTCTCAGGCTTCAGACAGTCCACGTTGCACTTGTACTTGGCCGAAAGCGCCTTCTTGCCAGCCCACAGCCGTACCGGTGCCACAGTCCTGCCCAGAGCCAGTGGCCTTTATACCCACTCTTGGGATCAGAGAACAAGTTCTAGAATAAGGGGAGTTTCAGAGCTCAGAGAATCAAGTCGTCCGGGTCTCTTTGCGACAGCCATGGAAGCCCAAAGGACATCCGCAGACTTAGGTCTGGGTGAGGCTGTCTGGCTTCGGACCACGGTCTACCTGCTAAAAATCACCCTCGAGGCTGGTCCAGGGGCTGGTTCTCCACTCTGTGAAACACAGGCCCGGGTTTGGAGCCCAGGAGAGCAGGTGCCCAAAGTCATGACGGTCCCATCTAACTCTGGTCACCTCGGCTGAAACTAACCGGACACAGGGGTCAATCCGGTTCCCGACCATCAGTGCCCTTCATTTACCCCCTAAAACAACCCCGCAGTGACACACTAGCCTCTGGGGATCTGTATCTTTGTCATTCTTCTTCTCTGCCCTTTCTCTTCAGTTTGACAGAATACTGACACCTCGCTCCCCTCGCCTCCTCATCTGCAGAGACGTCCCCAGGAGTCCCCTGTGCCCCACTGGGAGCCGCCTGTTTCCAGCCCCTCTCCCCCACGTGGCCACACACACCACTCGCTTCCTTTGGTCTCCTGTCCTCTGAGACTGAAAGTCAAAGTCTGGTCTGTCTTTTTCACCCTCACCCCCGATGACGTAACAACACTCATTGCTTCTATTATTATTTTTCTCAATGATCGGGAAACGCACGTTTTCTGCCTGGTGTTAGTCAGTTAACAGTCCCTGGGTAGGGGCCTGGGTTTCACACTGTGGAAAAGCAAAGAACTCTATGAATACCAATAAAAGAAGGGCGTGTCTGAAAGTGACAGGCGGGACAAGGTGCAAAGCGGAATCGGGGCTGGTTACCCCACAATGGGTGGATCCATGCACCCTTTCGGGCCTCACAGAGCCCCCTGAGCGACGGGAAGGCTGAGATGGGTGGAGGCTGCTTTGGGGAGGGACACAGGCCTCCGCCAGCTGCACTGAGGAGGCGGGGGCTGCTGACCGACGAGGGGCGGCTTGTGCTGAACCCAGGATATGCAGCCCAGCCAGGCCTTGTGGGGACTGACCTTTGACCCAGAGAACCACAAGCCGAGGCTGCTCTCCCCTTTCTCGGGGCCCCCATGTCTCATGCCCACCCTCCCCCACCTCCCTCTCCCCGTTCCTCGGCAGAGCAAGCATTTCATGCATTTCCCTCTGACTCAGCAATCCCCCATTCTCCCCACCACCCAGTCCTCATTCCAAGTCACCACCATCGTTTTCCCTATTATCTTGCACGTTCGCTCAAGTGCCAAGACCGGCCAGTCTTCCTTTACTCACATTTCTTGTATCATCTTTCCCTCCTTCTCAGCATCCGGCAGCCTACGATACCTTACATGACCCCTTGTCTCGACTATCACGCAAGTCTCCTAAATGGCCCCTCTGCTTCAGTCTTTCCCCTTCCTGCTTTTCATCCACTGACACCTTGACTGTTCTAAGATACCACCGTGACCACGCCCATTCCCTGCCTGGAAACCACCAATGGATGTCTACTGATTACCAAAGTAACAACGATGACAAGAACAACAACAAAAATGCGTAGATCACTATAAACCCAGGCTCCTACAATTACATCTTTCCTCTAAGGGAGTGGTGTAGATCAGCACTTTAGAATTTACACAGTTCTTATATATGTTATTTAACACATACAACCACCCTGTGAAGAAGGAACTGTCTTAATTCCAACTAGATCAGGGCTCATCGGTCTCAGCACTCTTTACATTTTGGGCCTGGAGATTCTTGGCCGGGGTGGGGGCTGCCCTGTGCATGGCAGCATGTTCCATTGCATCCTGTCCTCTACCCACTAGATGTCAGTAGCAGCCCCCAAGTTGTGACAACCAGACCATCTCCAGACATAGCTAAATGTCCCTGGGGGACAAAATCACCCCCAGTTGAGAACCACTGCACTATACATTCTGAGCAACCTCATAATAATCCAAACAACATGTACTAGGCATCCTCTCCATAATGGGTACCGGATAGGTGAAAAGAAAACGAAAAAGCCGTTGTTTTCCTGGAACTTGAGAATAGAGAGGGCATTTCTCTCTGCCTCTTTCTGTCTCTGTCTCTCTCTCTATCCCTGAATCTTTCTCTGTCTTTCTCTCAACCTATCAGATGAACAAATAAGCTTATAAAGATGCCAATACTCAGTTTTCGCAGGGCAGGATGAAGACGTCCAAGTCAATTTCAGAAGTTGAAGTTTAAAGAAAACTGAGGTTGCCATGTGGGAAGGGAGGACACTGAAGCCTGAGGGTTGCAGAGGTTTTCTCTATTCTGCCCCAGGGCTCTCGTCCAAGATGCCATTTAGGCCTCTTAAATGGATCAATGCAGACGTCAGCCATTAATCTTGAGGATAACTGGTCCTTTCTCCTTCTCCCTGAATCAAAGTCAAAGGAATCTCTTCCTAGAGCTCTTATCACCTTTTGATGAGTTTATCACATCATCCTCTTTTTCTTAAATGTTTATCTCCCTCAAACATCAATAAAAACCATTACTGTGGGGAAAAAACAGAGTGGAGAAGGCAGCCATGGAAATGGCTTAATTATCATAGTGGATTTTTTTTTTTTTTTGAGACAGGGTCTTGCTCTGTCGCCCCAGCTAGAGTATAGTGATGTCATCTCAGAGCTCACAGCAAACTCTAACTCCTGGCCTCAAGCGATCCTCCTGCCTCAGCCTCCAGAGTAGCTGGGACTAGAGTCATGAGCCATCACGCCTGGCCTATCTTAGTGTTTTAAGTGCCAGAATAAGGGAGAAATGATAAAAGAACAAAATAAACTTCAAGACAGTGACCCACTGCCCAGGAGAAAAGCAGCTCCCTCGGTGGCATCTGTGAGGGGCAGGTGAGAGGTGACAGCAATATGAGAGTGCAGAGAGGTGTGAAGGTCAAGTGTGCATGGGGAGCTGAGCGAGGCGTGTGGGCCACACGTGGGCTGCGTGGGGGTCCGGGGGCCGGGCAGGAGGCTGGGGAAGGGCGTGGCGAGGCCGGGTTAGGAGTTCGGCCTTGCGTGTGCCTGTGGGGGAGAGTCGGTAGCAGTTACTGGTTTGCATTTGCCCAATTCTGACAGCAGGTGGGGAATGGCTGTGGGTGCAGAGCCTAGTGTCAGAGCGATCGGCCAGGAGGCTGCCACGAAATGGTTCAAGTGAGAAAGGATAAAGGCAGCGGCACTGAGGTCTGCACAGAAGAGGCAGCTGGAGCCAAAAGCTATTCTGGGGGTAAGAGGAGAGAGCGGACGGAGGAGGAAAGAGACTCAAGAGGGAGGGAACAGGTAGGGGTGTAAACCTGGGGGTCGGGGGTCTGGGGTCCGGGAAGGACAAGGAAGGCTTAGAAGGCGCCGAGGGTCTGGGAACTCTGGCTCTGTTGAACCGTTATCCTAAGACGGTTCAGGCTTTCTTTATACAACCACTGTTGACAATAACAATACAATCACTTTCCTCACTTTTAAAATGCAAGGAATGCTGACTGCTAAGGCCAATCCCACCAAAACATGCATTTATTGTGCTATAATCAGTACGTTTGCAAACATGCTGCAGAACCCTACCTGGTCGGATGACAGAACCGTTTTATTGGTGTTTATAGTCAGAATGTACATAGATACCACACGGCCTATCTGCAGAGCAGAACACAAGCGGGCAGTCTTTGCATTTTTAACAAAAACTCAGAGTCACCACAAGTTTATGCTCTATTTTATTTGGCTGGAAACATTTTAAAGCAAAAACTTCAACAGAAGCATGAAGTGTCGCGCTGATAAGGACAATGCCCCCACCTTCCCTCCTCTCTCATCCTGTCCCCACCTCTGCACCCAATGGCCTTCATTCTTCAAAGCTTTTACTTTAGCATCATATGAAGCCAAACAAGGAGGCATCATCTCACACCACACAGAATACGTGAAGCTTCCTAACTACCTAAACTGTCCTCAGACTACCTACTGCTTTTTCCGGGACTGTCTGACACGTTACACCATCCGAGAAACACACTAAAATCCAAATGGCTCACAGCACACACACATCTGAGCAGGCAGGAGTTTATTACTGTCTTTCTCCTCTGAATCTATTAAAAAAAAATAACAAAAGCAACTAAACACAAGCAGTTTGAGAATAACAATGTGAAATATCACTTATAAATTCAGTATTATATTGGTTTTGTAGACAGCACAGAGCCGCATAAATTAAACGGTGCCAAAGACCTACATAGGCTTTCCTTCCAACAAGTAGGAAAACTTGAAACTAACAAAAGGATCCATTATTATTACTGTCAGGCCTCGACTCTGCTGAGAAAAGGAATCAGTACAAATTCAACGTTATTGAACTCATGAAGTCGGGTAAGTTAAAAAATTAACAAAATGTAATTTTAAGAAGCTGGCATGGAAATGAGATAATAAAAAGGAAGAAATGGTGCTCAGCTAGTTTCTGGTTATATAAAGGAGGCAATGATAGAATAGACTGAATAAATTAACTGTTAACAAAAACTACCTCCTTGGCCTTATTTATAATATGATCATTCTTCTTGCTCCTTAGAGAAAGAGCTATTCAAGTACTCAGTGTGTGTGTGTGTGTGTGTGTGTGTGTGTGTGTATACTACACTTATCTTAGCATTCACAATACAGAAAATAACTGACCACAGAGTTAGTCTATATAGGAAGTGCACGAGGCAGGTGGATTTTGGATTTGTTTACTTGGTCATTTGAGGAATCGGTCACTGGGTGCCTACCATGAGGAAGACACAGGGCTGGGCCCTGGGGGAACCAAGATGACAACAACAAAGTCGTTGCCTTTCTGGTTTTTAACTTTAGTTGGGAGGTAAGGTGTACCACCAAATACGGTAGCAAGGGAGGTATCACAGGAAGAGCCAGACTCCCAGCTGCTACTGTCCCTTGCTGCTAAGGACGTGAGGGGCTCTAGGGGCATGGACCCAACAGAATTCAAGGACCAGAGCCGGAGGGTGTCAAAGGCCCATAAGGTGGAACCGCCCTGGGCTCAGGATGGCTCTCGGGTGACGTGGCGGGAGCGTGGGGGTTTCACTCCAATGCTGTGCCACGAGCATGACCCCACTCATGCCCTGTCTGCTCCTTTCTGACCTGTTGCCAAGCATCTTTCTCTGATTATGCATCCTCTGTGTTCTCTTCTCCCTGGCGCAAGCCCAGGGCAAAGCCTGCACCTGGTGACCACTCAGCCGTGATTCTTTCCTCTTCTGGGCTCTTGGATTAAGAGCTGCTGGCTCCAGCCCATTTCTTCCAGCCAGGTCCCACCTCCTGGCCACGCCATGGACTGGCTACCCCAAGCCAGGGACCCACTCCAGACCCGAGAGCCACGGCCTGGAGGGATGGGTGGGTCACAGGACAAGAGTCCCCCAGAAGCTGGGGTTGAGGGCAAGGCAGTCGATGACTCCCACCTCCAGTGGACATTCAGGAAAGACCCTGGGTGCACGTGCATGCAGGCTGGCCTTCCTGTAGGGGGGGCTCTGAAGATAGACGAGATGATGGATTGGGACATCTCAGGTGGAAAACAGACAAAGAAATTCAGTTAGGCTAGAATGCATCCTGTGAAGGAACAGAACACTTGGAAGGGAGGAAGAGGCCAGATTACAGAGAGAGTGTCCAGGAAGGAGACTGGATTTTATTCTCTAGGCCAAGGGTGGCCATCAAGGGATAGAAAGGGATGGAACTCTGCCTTGGAAGACTCATGTGGCAGTCCAGTGCCTGGCGTGTTGGGACGGAGAGACTCAAGGCACGGAGTCCAGTCTAACCCTCTGAAGTCCAGCTCCAATCCCAATACAGAGACCGGGAAGAGCATCCCAGAGGCTACTGCAGTGGTCCGGGCAGAGACCCCCAGGCCTTGACTCAGGGCATGGGCAGTGGGAAAGAATGCCAGGGCACACAAGCACAAGGAGGTGACCATGCAGTGACCTGGCTGCAAGGTCAGGCTCACTGCAGCTGTACTCGACTCACAGAGGTATAAGAAGGGAAGACCAAGGTCGTAAGCAACTGCAACGTGGGCAGGTGACTGCTCACAGAGGGCGCCTGACACGATGCTGGGGTCCTTCACAAACCCTCTCCGAGCCACGAGAGGACACTGCCAGGCGTCAGGGCTGGGAGCAGAGCAGGCAGCAAGGAGGGCACTGGCCTCCGGAATAAAGTGTGCTTGGGGGTCCGGCCCCTGCAATTTGAGCCCTTGTCACAGACATCGCGCCGAGGGCAGCGCTGCTCCCAGGAAGAGAGAGACAGGCAGAGATTTTACATTTTCTCCTTTAGCATCTCAGTAAAGGGCAATGCGGGCACAATGGACGCCAAAGGCGGCTGTGAAGTGGAAGCCGCTGATGACCAGCACGCACGGCCTAAAGGCCACATGTATGTGGGGAGGGGACGCAGGGAACCCGCCCCGTGGGAAGCACCATGAACAGGAATTTGGCAACCTCGCCCCTGCTTTGCCAACGGTCACCTTCCAGATAACCGCAGCAGCCACCGGAGGCCAGGGCCAGGGCCCCGTGCAGCCATGAGTGTGAGGACTTGGATTTTATTCCAAGCACAGTGGGAAAACCACAGACGAACTGAAGCGAGGTGATTCGATTGCTTGCACTTGGTGAAGACGTGATGATGGCTTTGGCAAGAGCATCAAGGGGACAGCCAGTTAAGAAAAACCCACAGCAGAGCTCTGAGGAGACATGACAGTGTCTTGGGCCCGTGAGGCGGCCACGCAGACAGGGAGAAGAGGCTCAGCAAAAGAATGAGATAAGAGGAGAGAAGAATCATCATTGGTAATTCCCAGAGTTTCAACTTGACCGACTGAAGTCGATGTTCACACCGTTTATCTCGACCACGGGCTCTGCGTGTACGTGTCAAACGTGAGTCGCCTGTTAGACCCCCAGGGGGAGATGTCCAATTAGCAACTGGTGGGAGCCCCATCTCCGGGGGAGGGTCCGGGCTGGAGACATGGAACCGGGTGGAATCAGCATCTCCAGGGCATCAGAAACCAGAAGTCTCAAGGCGATTGAGAGAAAGGACTAGAAAGAAACATGGGCCCAGGACAGGCACTGGAGTCCCCGAGAAGAGGTGACCAAGGGATGGAAGAAAGAAAATCCAGGCTCGATGTCATGGTGGAGAGGGAAGGGAGTGGCGGCCGGGTGTCTCTGTTCAATGCAGTGGAGGGATCAAGGCGGGTGGAGAGAGAAACGTCCTCGGAGTGGGACAACACGGAGGCTGTAAGTGACTCTGCCAATAGCAAAGCTAAGAAAAGAAAAGCAGGAGGCTCCCAAGGCTCACGGGCCCAGGACACGGTGCGGTTCTACTGGAAAAGGCCCAGCTCTGCTCTCTCAGAGGGGAAAAATAAAAACTTAAGGCGTTTACTGTGCAGATGACACCCAAATCTGTATTGCTATTCCTGTTTTCTCTCCCAAACTTGAGGCAGAAATGCTGCCAGATGCTTCTACTTATTTTCTCTTCAAATATACGCTCGAACAGCAGTGGCTGCAGGCTGGGCTCCTCCTGTCGCCCCACAGCTCCTCGGTGACAAGGGAGTAGATGCGTTTGCTTCGTTGGCAAACGGAACACATGTTTGGTTCCACAGAGGATGACGGATACACAATGGTTTTAAAATAAAGAACAGAGTAAATAAAAAACGACTCTGATGAAACATTCAGGGCCAGGAAACATCATCCCCTGGCCCAATGATGGGATGAAATGATGCTCTCAGCACAGAAACGCATCTCACATAAGCGTTCCCAGTTCCAACCCCTGTAACGAGCAAAGGGCAAGTTTCTGGAACCTTCTGTGTGAGCTTCTCCGTGGGAGCTGTAGAAGCCAGAAAGGGGTGAGGTCACATTTACAGACATCAGGACACTGGGGACAGATTCAAAAAACAGGGGGATGGAAGAGAGGAAAAGCCACACTGTGTGCGGATCAGCCTTTAGTGGCAGTGCCTGGACTCGGACCCAAACGAGATCGATGGACAGTGTCCCCTTTGCAGGGGAAAGAGAGGGTGGGCAGATCCGGGCAGCCCCTTCTTTTGTCTCACACACTTGAACCATGGTCCTATAGGAAATAAGACTATGTATAGCCAAGTGACAGTGAATAGACAGTATGTCCCGGCTGTGGATAAAGTCATTGTCACCTCCATATGACGCTAAGTGGGTCCCACGTAAGATATTAGTGGTTGGCCCAAAAGCGACTGTCAGTTTCCTTTTCAAATATTAAACATACCGAAACAACTAAGAGAATAAATTTCAAATGTCTCACCATTGTGAAAGAGGCAACCGATTCGTTAATTAGGTTGATTTAATCATTCCACGTTGTATACATACAACATCCCACTGTACCCCGTAAGCGTATGCAATTATGATTTGTCGATCAAAAATAATATTAATAACAACAAAAAATAAAACAACTATTAAACATACCTTGGAATCCTGATACTATCTGCACAATATCTTCGTACACCATCAGAGTAGCGGATCGTTCTGGAAGCAGGCCAAGGCTCAGTGAAGAAAATACTGCAGGGAAAAAGTGGACATGAGGGAATTCTGGCATTTAAACCTAAATGCCCACGCTCATTTTTGGGGTACTCTGCATTCTTTGTATCCTCTGATTTCAAATCCATCACTAATATCGATTTTTAGTATGAGTAGCAAAATACCTTCAAAACACCACAGAAGTATTGCAATTTCTTGTATAACAGACTGTTTGCTCTACACAAGTCAATTGTTTTTGTTTGTTGGAAGTTTCTAGCAAAGTAACTGAACCTGTTCACATTAAGTAGATCAAAAGTTATAATGTAAATATTATATGAGTATAGAATATATCACGTCAAGTATCAACATTAAGAGAGACTTTACAAATATGAGGTTAGGTTCATGTGTGCCTCATGGTAAAACAATATTGCCCCCCAACCCTGAGAACGAATAACATGATAGAAATTGTGCTACTTTAAACCTCTTGCTTAAGCAACTGACCTTCCAACTAAAAAATCTCACAAAGCCTACAAGTTTCTGGGTGGAACATATGAATTTAAGAGAAAAAAACAAATAAATACATCATGGAATGATAAAAATCGCTAATATTATCAAACCCCTTACTAACATGCCAGGCTTGTTAGTGCTTTAATTGTGATAACAGCTCTATGAAGTTAATATGCCCATTTTACAGGTAAGAAAATAGGTTTATACACGAGGAAGTAACTTGCTCAATATTTACCAGTTGATAAATGCCGGAACCAGGATTTGAACTCTGGAATCTGCCCTCCACCCCTATGCAACATGGAAATGGGGCCCAGAGAGGTAAAGTGACTTTCTGGGAAGTATCAGGACCTAGAAAGATCTAGTGCTGAGAATATCGATTACTTTGCCTTTGGTACTGACGTTTAATAATGCCACAGGGGACCAGACTGGGGAGGTGGCCCTGGATGTGACCTCTCTGTTCACTCACTCTCCACCAGGCAATTTATTTAGCTGTTACTCTACGCAAGGCCCAGGGCCAGATCCCAGGGTGCAACAGATACATGCTGGAGGCAGCCTGTGCCTTCAAGGGTCACGCATTAGAAGGGGACTAGACTCACAATGAACAGCTGTAGGACAAGCAGACTGTGGCAAGTACCAGGAGAAAGATAAGAACACACCTTGGAGCTGTGCAAAACAGTCTGGCAGTCCCTCAAATATTAAACAGAGAGAGTGACCCATGACGCAGCCATTCCATTCCTAGGTATTAACCCAACAGAACCGAAAACATACATTCACACGGAAACTTACACGCGAATGTTAGCTGCAGCACTGTCCGTAATCGGTAATAGCCCCAAAGTGAAAATGACCCAAACAAATGTTTCCCAACTGATGAATGGACACAGTGTGATACATCCTTGCAGTGGAATATTCCTCATGCATAAGAGGGAACACAGTACTGACACATGCTACAACATGGAGGGACCTTGAAAATGCCACACTAAGTGAAAGACGCCACACACAAAGGGCGACATGTTGTAGGATTCCATTTACGTGCTTACAGAATAGGCAAATCCAGAAAGACAGAGAAGAGATGAGTGGAGGCTGGAGCTGGGAGGGGTGGGAAAGAGTAAGTCAGTCCCACTGGGCATCAGATTTTTGGGGGGTGATGAAATATTCTGGAATTAGTTACTGTTGGTCCCACAGCTAAGCCAGGCCTAAAGGGAAGAACCCTAACTTTGATAAATCCTGCATGACGTCAAAGGTAAACCTTTTATCTGTGACCCTTTCACCTAATGGCACTGGGCATTTCGTGGCCAGGAGAAAAGGACAGGACTATTGTAGCAGATGCTGCCGGGAGGAAGCAGCTCAGCTCCAAACCCAGGCTAGAGTTACCTTCCACGCTGTTCGAAACGCTGATGCTTGGGTCCTCCCGCCCCATCCAGAGCTACCACGGGGCCTGCAGGCATTCACCAGGCCCCGAACACCTCCGTGTGGACCAGTATGGGGGGACTCTGAGCTCTGAAGACACCTGTGATCATCTCCCGAGATGTACATGACTGCTACAGTGTGTTGAAAATTCTTCTCACCTAAAATATTTGGTACGTCCATATATAAGAAGGCTGCTCTGGCAAAGTGTTTCTCAAACCTCATTTCTTAAAGGGGAAAAATGATTTCTTGCAAAGAGCCTGCAGGAGAGACACCACCAGGTGCTTCCCAGAGCAGAGGGCAGGGCCCACGGGCCCCATCAACTGAGTGCCCGGGTGGGTGGGAGGCAGCAGAGAGGCCCTGAGTTCTGCGAGAACATGGTATTTTTACCCATCCTAGAGCCGATGCTGATTGATGCTCAGAGGTTGTCTTCTGAGCATCTACACCCAAGTACATGTTAGTTTTTAGATACGTAGAGAGAAAGAAACACCTCATTCTACCTGGGAGAGGCAGGAAGATTTCTTGGAGCAGCAAACAGCCCCGCTGGGCTTTACAGCATGGAAGCCAAGCTTGCAGAGTGGACAGGGGTCAAGGGATAACAGCGCGGGCACACACAGAGAGGGGAAAACACCAGACTCCTTCAGAGAATGACAAGCTGGCCAGACCATGAGATCTGGAAGGCAGAGGTGGTCGGGGGAGGAGGCGTATGTCACCTCTACTTCATCCTAAGGCCACTGAAGGATTTTAGGCAGATGCATAACATAACTGCATGACTTCCTTGAAAGGGGAAAAACCAACACATCCTCCAGGAACTACTGTTAAGGATGATAAAGGAAATCCACTCCAGGAGTTCGTGCAAACATAAATGCTGTGTGGCACATGCGTCATAAAGAATGCATTTTTCTAGTGTCATTTTTTCAGCCTGTTCTAGAAGAGGTTCCCAGCTCTCCTCGCTTCCTTGCCCAGTTATCTGGAATACCAAAAGTGTTGGTTTTGACCTCCAAAAACTTGCAGGAGAACAACAGTTTACTCTGTTTCTCAAACACAGGCCAGCCTAGATTTTGGTCACGTTTCCCATTAGATTCTAGTCAAGAGTCCCTTTATGACATTAAAAAGGCGAGCAGAGTAAAATAAGCAAAGACACAGGAAGGTGCTTAGAAATTATTCGGGCTTATTAATTTAATTTTAGAAACAAGAAGCCCAGGCTGAGAAAGTGCTGATGGGCCCACGCAAGGGGCCAGCTGGGCGTGGGCAGGCGGGGATGCTGGTGTCTTCCTGCCTCGCCCAAAACTCTGTCAATCAGATGACGTCCCTCCCGTTATTTGACTCATTTAAGAAAATGGGTATTATGGAAATGGTTTCATTAACTGCGTCAAATGAACGTAATTAGAGTTCATCCTCCTTGCTCACAGATTCTGTATTTGCAAACGCGTCTGTCTACTTGCTAGAATTTACTTGTAACCCCCACATTGACGCTCGTGGTATTTTACACGCACACGCACGGAGCGGCCAAAGGAGACCCCCGACGTGCCCTGCAGCTGAGATTCTCGGGTTGACCCTCTGCCTTCGGTGTCAGCTCTCATTCTGTAAGTGTCTCTATTTAGGGACAAGCTTTTTGTTGAGGAATTTGCTACTTAAAATGGAAAATGGTTTGGCAATTTCTCAAAGTACAAAAACACAGAACTACCATTCAATCCGGCGATCCCGCTACCAGGTATCCACCCAAAGGAAAAGAAACCATTAAATCAGAAAGGTACTTGCAATTCTGTATTTATCGTAGCTCTGTTCACAACCGCCAAGACATGGCATCAACCTAGATGCCCATCAGCGGGTGACTGGATAAAGAGAAGGCAGCGTGCATACACAGTGGAATACTATTCAGCCATATAAAGGGATGAAATCATGTCTTGTGTAGCAACACGGATGGGACTGGAGGCCGTTAGCTTAAGCGAAACAACTCAGACCCAGAAAGTCACATACCACGTGTTCTCATTTATAACTGGGAGCTAAATAATGTGCACATGAGGACAAAGACATGCAATGACAGACTCTGTGGACTTAGAAGGGTGGGATTGGGGTGAGGGGTGAGAAATTACTTAACGAGTAGAACAGGCACTATTCGGGTGACCGCGGCACTAAAAGCCCAGACTTCAGCCCTACGTGCTCTATCTAAACTGCACTTGTACCCCTTACATTTATACAAATAATAAATAAATAAGTAACCCAGCCCCCGAGCATAATACTGAGGTTCTGTCTGGTGTTCCCAAGCACGAGAGGGCTGTGATGTGCCTTATGGAGACAATAACATGTGTTCCATAAGCTTCATTCGGGCTCGAGTTACAAGGCTGTGGGCCGTGAGTTCGATGCTAATGAATCAACTGTATCAAGCAAGGTGTCTTTAAACTGAAACACACACAAAACAAAGGTATGTACTGATCAGCTCATGAAAGTTTTGTGACCAGAGGCCGACAGGAGCCTAGCCCTGTAGTTCCCTTGTGGGGTGGTGGTTCAGTCTTGGCGAACTCCGCGATGGGGCAAGTTTATGGACCATACCTCCTGCCAGTGATGAAAATCGACTGTACTCTGTGCACCTGTTCTCCCAAAAAGGCAGATACGGTCCAAACTTCCCTGGCTTATTTCCAGTGACGTCTCGGTATGGAGAACAGGGGTGTCACACGTTTCCTTTAGATGGTGTCTAGTGAAGACCTCCTTACCTATTCTGGGGCCTTCCCAGGGTCCTGTCCCAGCCCCCTGCCCTCCACTCTCTGGGTAAGCTCATAGTTCTGACTCTCCCCTTAACACTGATGACCCAAGCTAAACCTCCAGCCCGGATCTCTCTCCTGAACCCCCAATTCATTTCGAACTAAAGGACAAATATGCTCATTTGGTGTCCCAGAGGCAAGTGACACCAAATGTACCCTAAACTAAGCTTGTCGTCAACTGTGCCCCCAACACCTGCTCCTCTGCCCCCGTTTGCCAACCTCCATCCATCTCTGCCCCAGCCCGGGGCTTGGGGGGGATACAGACACCGGGAGCAGGAAGGGGACTTGTCTAACCCCGTCTGCTATTTGAATCAACTTCAGGGAGACGTGGTGTGGCCGGTCCTCCCAGTCCACTGCTTGCCCCTGCAGGCGCCATCCACTCTGCCAGCAGCCAGACACCTGGTCCACTCACATTCCCTCCATCCCATCCTCTTCCTCGCCTCTCTCCTGTCCATTCTCCAAGGCCGTCTGGACTCGCCTGCTCAGTATTTCTCAGGTTTACCCTCTTTCCTCTAAAACCTTCCATCTTATCTGCACAAAATCCATTTGCCACAGCTCACGAAGCCGGGGGCTCAGACTTTGGCGAACATTTTTATCTGTGAGTATCTGGCGCTGGTGGGGCGGGGAGGTTGCGTGTTAAAATGCAGATTCCTGAGCAACCTCCCGAGATTGCGTGGCTGAGTCCTGGGATCTGTAGGTTTGTATAATCACCGTCAGATGCCGCGATGCTAATTAATTCTCAAGACTCAGCTTCCCTCTCGCTGCCTCCAGGAAGCCTTCGCCCACCTCCCCTAGGATGCTCACCCGCACTCCCCCCAGCGCCCCATCGGCACATCTGTGCGTAAGTCTATCAGAAATCGCTTCTGCGGCTGACTTCACAAGGACATTATAACCTCTCTGGGGGTGCGATCTGTGTCCCTGATCTGTGTCCTTGGTGCCCAGGGCAGTGCCTGGTACACAGTAGGTACTTAATCAATGTAAAAAGAACTGAAGGAAATTCTGTGAATTAAAGTAGACGCTGGGGCTTTACAGACAGAACAAACAGTTCCAGGGAGGGCCACGTGTCCCCAGAGGCAGCAGGGTCCTCGAGGGAGGGAGGGTACCTCTTTGTGCTGTGGGACAGAGTTCAGCACTAACATGGCACCTTGCCACGCCCTGTACTCAGTGCTGCACATTTATTGAGCACCTACTGTGTTTCAGTGCTGTAAGTTAGTTTACGTTTGTGAACTCATTTTCCATCAGAACTACTCTACGAGGTCGTCATAGTCCCAGTTTACAGAGACTGGCCCTGCAGCCACGGGCGTGATCACAGACTGGAGGTTAGAACCCAGGTCAGTCGGTTCCCAAAGCCTGTGTTCCTCACCTCCGACCCCAGCCCCAAGCTGACCTGTGTCAGGCACCGTCCTCACCCCGTGCGGTGGACAGACTGCTCTGACGTGGTGAACGGCAGGAAGGGGCAGAAGGAGAAAAACAATCTCCCAATCACTTCCCACCTCTGTGGACATCCTTGTTCTCATGCAACCAGCTTCGCGCTTTGTCCCCTAACTGTCCCTCGCGTGAGGGGACCCCACAAGGGTAAAGTAGGGAATAAACACGCTTATTTCACTGACTGTGTGGCTTGCACTTTCAAAACCATTTCCGTGTCCTGACTCTGTCACCGTGTGCCCACACTGTGCCCCAGCCCCGTGTTAGCGAAAGACGGCGACAACCTTACCGGGTAATCGGATCGGCTTCCAGGGGGCGGAGTTGGGCACGTAGGCGTGCTTCGTGGCCGTGACGATCAACTGACTGCCCAGCTTGTACTGGAACTTGATGAAGGCGACGCCATCTGTCCCCGAGGTGCCGGAGGCGATGGAGACCTGGTTGGTGAAGACCTCGATGAGGGCATCCGCCACCGGCTGGTGGGTGCTGGCGTCGCTGACGTGCACCTTCAGCGTGACCTCTGGACACAGGAAAAGCAACAAAGAGCTGCCATGAATCTCGAAACAAGCATGATTCTGCTATGATTGTGGCGGGAGGCTGAAGGTTGGCTGTGCTCAGAAAACCTAGATCCACACCCGAAATAGGAATAATTTTAATCTGGGACATGCTCTTCTTGGAGGTCTCGTTTTATGTCACACAATTTCCCATTATCGTCAAAGCAGTTCCAAACCGCTTTCGCCTTTACTCCTTCCCGCTGACACCGACAAATAATTGAGAGAAAAATTCTATTCCTTTAAGACAGCGGGCGACAAACACAACACTCTTTCAACAGGGTTCGCGCTGCGGCAGTGGGGACCCGGCAGGCTGTGGGATTTGCAGCCGTGTCCAACGTACTGGTACACGTGGACAGAAATCACCCGGGACTGTGTTGCTGGCCATCGTGGAAAGAGTGAAAATCAGTGAGAAATATCTTTAAAAGAGAGGACCCCAAGAGTGAGGTGGGAGATTGTTTGTCCTCTCTCCAGGCCTCAGTTTCCCCATCTGTAAACTGGGAATGATAACAATGCATATCCCAACATGTAGGTGGGCACATTTAGCATAATACCTGGCAGAGTAAGCACCAACGCAAGCTACTGCCCTCCTATTACTCCAGTCATGATGCTTGCAAACGTTCCGTGTCACTGTTCAAGGCTGCCAGGAGAGGAGCTCAGAGAAAGGTGTCAGAGGGGATAAAAGTGTACAACAAGGGGGGTGAGACAGCCCTGTCTGGGAGTACTAATATCTTTAAATCCAAAGTTCTGTCCTACACCAGGGCAACCACACTGACAATGTCTTTTGGGTTGAGAAGCTCCAACTTGCCAACTATTTGTCGTATCATATCCTAAAGCAGCCTTTTCAATATCACAGATTTCAGTTAGTCATTTTCTTACCCACTTTTTCATACACTGATTTAATAAATTTCTTGAGAAGACCACGGAGAACAGCTAAAGAATCCCAGACTGAGGAACTATAGATGTGCACCAAACAAGTCTCCCAAAACCTTTTAGAAAGAAAAAAATTAAAGATACAGAAAGTAAACTTGGCTACTTGATACCACAGGAGGAGGAAACTAATACCAAACAAGGGATAAACCGACATCATGAAAATCAAGGATGTGATATTACGAAACACATTTCACCAATGAACTCCGATCTTAGTTATCTTCATGCAGACTTGCAGGACATACACCACACACACATTTTCACATTTTATTAAAAAAAATTTCTATGGGCACATAATCGTTGTGTCTCTTTCTAGGGCATGTGTGATGTTTTGATACAGGCATACAATGTGGATTAATCAAATCAGGGTAATTGGGGTATCCATCACCTCAGGCATTTATCATTTCTTTGTGTTAGAAACATTCCAATTCTACTCTTTTAGCTATTTTAAAGTATCATTATTATTATTGATTATAGTCACTTTGTTGTTCTGTCAAATATTGTTCATTCAATCTAACTGTATTTCTGTATCCATTAACCATCCCCACTTTATCCACCCCGCCCCTGCTACCCTTCCCAGCCTCTGGTAACCATCATTCTACTCTCTGTCTGCATGAGATCAATTGGTTTTAATTTTTAGCTCCCACATAGGAGTGAGAACATGTGAGATTTGTCTTTCTGTGTCTGGAAAACCATCTCTTCCAGTTCTGTTCTTTTTGCTCAGGATGGTTTTGGCTATTCTGGGTCTTCTGTGGTTCCATATAAATTTTAGGATTATTTTTTCTATTTCTGTGAAGAATGTCATTGGTATTTTGATGAGGATTGCATTGATGTAGATTGCTTTGAGTAGTATGGACATTTTAACAATGTTGATCCTTCTAATCCATGAGCATGGAATATATTTTCATTTTTTTGTGCCCTCTTCACTTTCTTTCATCAGTGTTTTATAGTTTCCATTATAGAGATCTTTCGTCCCTTTGGTTAAGTTTATTCCTAGGTATTTTATTTTATTTGGAGCTACTGTGAATGGGATTATATTCTTGATTTCTTTTTCAGATTGTCCACTGTTGGCATATAGAAATGCTACTGAGTTTTGTATGTTGATTTTGTATTCTGTAACTTCACTGAATTTGTTTATCAGTTCTAGCAGTTTTTTTGTGGAGTCTTTAGATTTCTCTACATATAAGCTCATATCATCTACAAACAAGGATAATTTGACTTCTTCTTTTCCAATATTTGGATGCCCTTTATTTATTTCTCTTGTTTGACTGCTCTAGCTAGAATTCCCAGTATTATGTTGAATAACAGTAGTGAAAGTGGGCATCTTGTCTTGTTCTATCTCTTAGAGGAAAGACTTTTAGTTTTTCCCCATTCAGTATGATACTCACTGTGAGTCTGCCATATATGACCTTTATTGCGTGAGGTAAGTTCCTTCTATACCCAGTTTTTGGAGAGTTTTTAACATGAAGAGATGTTGAATTTTATTGAATGCTTTTTAGCATTAGTTGAAATGATCATATGCTTTTTGTCCTTTGTTTTGTTGATACGATGCATCACATTGATTGGTTTGTGTATGTTGAACCATCCTTGCATACCTGGGATGAGTCTCACTTGATCATGATGAATAATCTTTTTAATGTGCTGTTAAATTTGCTTTGCTAGTATTTTGTTGAGGATTTTTGCATCTATGTTCATCAGGGATATTAGCCTATAGTTTTCTTCTGTTCACATACACATTTTCTTATTTAACTTGGTCTTCCTTGTCTGCAAGTAGTAGGCTGGATTATAACATAAATTAACCCAGCTTTCATTAACATTCACATAGCAGAAATTCTGCATTGATGATTTATGTAATTTTATGGTAATGTAACATTTACCAACAATCAGGATTACAAGCTTCCTGTTCTCTCTTCATGGTTTGCTGAGAAGACAAAAGCTGCTGATGTTTGGAAAAAAGATTTATGAATCAACAGAGAAAGAGGGAGTTCTACTCTAATCAACGTCTTAGATTCTACCACTTGAGTTTCTTCTAATATGGGAAGCCTAGTTTATAGTCTGCAATGTACTTTGCAAGAGATTACTTAGCTCCTTCTTTCAGTGTGAAGTAGGACAAATTATCAATATGGTTAAGTAATTCTTACAGAGCACTGGGGTATCATTTTTGTAGAGTAACACTTTGAATGAGACGCTTCCTTTGACAGCAAACAAAACTATTCCCACTAAATGACAACCAGGGGAGTGATCTTATGACTAGGTGAAACACTAGTCACTAACACTACTCTCATTTACAGGAAGACCCCTAATTGGTCCTAGACCTACATGTGCATGAAGATGCACCACGTCTCTTTGCTGGTGAGTGAGTTGGGGCCCCTGAATACCGTGTAATCCGAAACTGGCACGTGATGCTTTCACTCCCACCCCTGCAGATTCAGCACCAAGTTCTGCTCATTTTCATTCCAAACTCTACATCTCAGAGCAGCCCTTTCTTCTGCATCCTTGTTAACACTGCCCTATTTTCAGGCCCTCGCCATCCATCACCCGAACTGCCACATGGCCTTTTCACAAAAAGTGTCACCTTCTTCAGACCTGAGCTCTGAAATCCCACTGAAGCCAGAGGGAGCTATCTATTAATTAAATACTCAGCTGACCTCTCCCTGGAGCCTTTTAGTGGCCCTATCACACGTACCAGGGGTGGCAACTGCAGCTCAGCTCTTAGGCCAAATGTGGCCTGCTGGCTGCTTTTGTACAGTGCCTGAAAATTACCTGGAATTCCATTTCAGGGCCCCTAAATAAAGTTTCATTAGGACACTGTGGGCTGGCTTTGCACTACAAAGGTGGGGTTCAGGAGCTGTCACAGAAGCCATATGGCCTATAAAGTCTCAACTTGGTATTTTGGGCCCTTTGAAGAAAAAGGTGCCACCGCTGAGGGGCAGCATCCATCCCAAGCACCCTGGCCCTCCCCCGGCAGAGCCACCTGGCTCCACGCGCTGCCCTGAGTGACTGGCCAGCCCTTGGCTCCCCCAAAGCTCTCCCCGCACACGGACTCTGCCCCTCTTCCACTCCCATCCGTCACATTGCAGGCAGACCGTTGGGGGGGACGGTGGAGACCAGACCCCTGACCTGGAGGAGTCCTGAGCTTTGAGGCATCTGGTTTGGGGGCAGCAGGGACGCCTTTGGAATAGTCACACCAGACGGCTCGGCCACGGTTCCAACTGCGAGCCTCGTCTTCCCAGAATTTCCTTGAGCTACCCCAAAGCTTGAATAACTGTCTCATTAAGCCAGCTAGAGCACGGAGAGCTCTTTGTCCTCCGTGGGGTCTGTGCCATCCTGGCACAGCTCTGTGGCCTCTTTGAAACTGTACCCACAGGATCTCCTCCTGTCCTCCTTCTGGGCACCCACCCTGGGCTCCACGTCTGCCTGCTCCAAGTGGGCGACCCTGGGGGTGCGAGCTCAGGCCTCTTCTCACTACGCTCTCTTACTCAGTGGGCTACTTCACCATCAGGAATCCAGCTGTCGCTTCTAGAGCATTCTCAAATTTTCATCGGCCAGCGGCAGAGCCAAGAAGGAAGAAACAAGCGCTCAGGAACTCTCCCTCCGCCGTGATTCAGAGCTCCCTCTGCTCTTGGCAAACACGACGGTGTGTGGCTCTGTGGGCACAAACCAAGTAGTACAAAGAGCATCTGCTTTGTGGGTAGAAAACTAAACATCAGCTTTCGAGTCCAGCATTATCTTTTAGTCATTTCCTTCCTAACTGCCACAGATTTAGAACTAAACGCAACAAGGCTGTTTCAAATTGTTGGCTTGGGAGAACGCACCTCTAAGTGGCAAGTGAAGAGCGAACATCGCGGCAGGGACGGGAGGAGGGAGTTATGGTAGACAGTTCACAGGCAGATGGAAGATTCCGCCAGTCAGTGTTTGACAAAACTGCCTGCAAACACCGAAAGGCCAAGTATTAATATAAAGTTTATCTCGTTTTCCTTCCCCTTTCGTCATCAAATAACAATGTGTATCTTTAGTTATTTTTCTACAAATGATGGGTTGAATTGATTTTATAACTTCTCCTCCAAACTCCAAAACAGGCTAACACAGAATATTCCAGAACACAGAGTCCCTTGTGGTTCTCACCGGAGAACAACTTTCACTGCTTTTTGAACATTCTATACTTCTCAGTTCTCACATCTACTCTAACAAACTCTGGCTTGATCTTAAAAGGGAAAGTGAAATTTGTGGACTCGATTTCCCTTTTTTTTTTTTTTTTTGGTTTGTTTGTTTCTATGATGTTTTTGGCTCCCTGGGACTGCCTTTTGTTCCCTTTTTATATTTCCTAAAATTGGCCTTTGTTCTGGGATTTTAATTTTCTCTTTCCTTTTGGTTCGTAGAGCTGTTGGTTTCCACAGCAACCCACCCTAGTAGTTGGGAACCCAGTATTTTCTGGGTTGGCCACCGGGGCCCGGCAGCAAGAAAGTCTGATTTCCGCCAGGCAGACCCAGCACAGGCTGTCACCCCAGGTGGCCCCAAGCTCCCTCACGCCAGGGACAGCCACTGAAAAGGACGTCACCCTACTTAGCCACCAGCCACCAGCACTATGATTAGCTATATTTAACCCCAATTTAGGGGAGTTACAATGGCCTTTCAATTCTTAACTAAAACAATAAAAGATTACTTGATCACTTAAAAACATTTTCCAAATGAGAGGTTATTTTTAAAATGTTACCAGACCTTTGCTCTAAGAGATTTGGCACCGTGTTCCTTGGTGCTATGACTTTACAATATCGGCACATGAACAGAATTTCCATGTCTTTATTAAATAGCCTGTTCTAGGACACTTAAGGTGCCAGGGGGCAGCTTTCTGTCCATTTATCTTCTTTTATAAACACAAAAGGTTTTACTTTGTAATCTGATGAAATTAGGATGTATTTTGTCACACGCTATTAGGTTATTAAGTATGAAATGTCCAATTTCCCCAAGTACTAAGTTTGACAGTTGATATTTCTAACATTTCACTTTGACACTTCTTGTTTATTTATTTATTGAGACAGAGTCTCACCCTGTCATCCCAGGTAGAGTGCAGTGGCATCATCATAGCTCACTACAACCTCAGAACTTCTGGGCTCAAGGGATCCTCCTGCCTCAGCCCCTCAAGTAGCTGGGATCACAGGTGCACACCATGATGCCCAGCTAATTTTTCTATTTTTAGCAGAAACAGGGTCACAGTCTTGCTCAGGCTGGTCTTGAATTCCTGAGCTTAAGCAATTCTCCGGCCTTGGTCTCCCAGAGTGCTAGGATTACAGGTGTAAGCCATTGCGTCCAGCCTTCTTGTTTTATTTTTATTGTGAAGGTACATCCTCAGTCTTGCAAACACACATTTTGGCTTGTGATTATCTTTCATATGTTTTTAGAGCAATTTTTGTGAAACCACGGATATCACAAATTCATGTTATTTTCAAATATGAGTTCTGTTGTGAAACCAGTGCAGTGCAGACAGCTCAGAATATTACCAAAGTGTTTGGGAAGGGTGTACGTTGATGGTTTGAGAAGTTCCATTCTGGTGATTTTAATTTAATTTTAAATGAGCCATGCGGGTGACCTGAGACCAAGGTAGATGATGATCTGAAAGCTGTAGTGGAAGCGAATCCATCTCAACCTACGTATGAATTAGCGGCAAGGTTGGATGTTACTATTCCAACAATATTAGACCATTTGAAACAAATGGGCAAAGTAAAGAAGTTGGCTAGATGGGTTCCACGTGAGTTAAATGAGCATCAGAAGAGACATCGTCCTGAAGCTTGACTTTCTTTGCTGTTACAACATAAAGGTGAACAATTTCTACATTGCATTGTTACATGTGATGAAAAATGGATTCTTTTTGATAATCGCAAGTGTTCGGCACAATGGTTGGATAAAGATGAAGTGCTGAAACACACTCCAAAACCGAATATTCATCCAAAAAAGCTAATGGTATCTCTTTGGTGGTCCAGCGCTGGTATCATCCACTATAGCTTCATGAAACCTGGCCACTCGATGACAGCAGATGTCTACTGTTAAGACAGCAAAACTGTGTCGATAGTTTAGGCGCATGCTTTGATTAATCGTACTGCCTCTTCTTTGAGATGTAATAAACTACACTTTTCATTCAAAATCAGACATTTCATATTTAATATTTTTCTCCAGTCTCACATAAGGCACATGTACCTTACATTGTTCAATTTTATTTTTTCTTCAAAATTTAGTAAGTCATGTCCTCCAAGAAAATTATATATATATAGGTATTTTAAAAGACCTACATCATATATTATATATGGTATATATTATATATCCTATAATTGACTATTTAATATATTTCATAATATATTAGTTATTTTAATGTATTACTTATTAATATATAATACAGTGCAATAAAAATCTGTTATAACCTGCACCAATTTCTAGTTGTGCTATATCATTTGGAAATCCTTATGTGTGTTTAATTCTAAAAACAATATTCAACTAGATGTTCTTCTGCAAAGACCAAGACTTCTGTCCTGTCCACAGAAGAGAAAGGACCATGCAGGCACACTTCAGAGAGGCCAATTTGCTGCTCACTTGGTCTCTCCCCGTAAACACCTTTTGTCCCAAGAGCTGGCCTAAACCTGCCTAGTGACCTGCGGTCACAACGTCTGATACAGCATTCCCACCTATGTGGGGTTCTCCTTTTAAATGCATTCCTTCAGTTTCCGCAGAGGATTATGATCTCTAGACATTCGCTGAATGTCTACTCACTGCAGAGGAGAGGCACGTAAGCAATAAGTTTGCTGGAACTTAGAATACCATTCTGTGTTTTTTCTTGTGTTTTACAGTCTCTGGCAACTGACTCATACTCTGAACCTCATGAAAAGGCAGATACGTGGTAGATTCAACAGCTACAGCTTCAGGTTAGACTAGAAAGAGAAGAGATGGCAGCAGACAGCCAATGGGTACAGTTTACATGGGCTGCTGCTAAGAGCCACCCACCCTCTGGAGGGCGTGTGATTAGAGCTTTTCGTGCCGTCATAGTCTTGACAGGATAGATGGGTACCGCATGAATTCAATGAGCGTCAGAAGAGAAATCGTCTTGAAGCTTGCCTTCCTTTGCTGTCATGACAACACACACTCTCACCTCAACTTCCTCATCCCTCTGTCCCTCCAACACATGAACTTCTGTCTTGGCAGGGCTATCAGGGTATCTCTGGGCAATCAATCTATGGGTTCCTCGCTCCTCCCCTTCCATCATAAAAAATTTATATGAGGATCAAACTGATGATCATCCCATTAACAACACTTTCTAACCAACATCACACCAAGTTGCCAAGAATGTTGAAATACACAATAACAAACATTCATACAACTACGGTGATTAAAGAAATGATATATAGAGACATATATTGACTTTCTACTTTTTTCAAGTGATGGTACACCTTCTCCTCATTTTAAATAATCTACAATGGAAACTGAAAATATAATACTCAAATAGCAACAATTGATACTCAAGTACCAACAACCTCCTACAACTTTTTGGCTGAGAATTCTATGAAGTCTGTCCATCCACTAATAAATTAAACAGCAGAATTCCATTCTCTGTTATTGTACCTGGTACAAAATGAGGTTTCTGGGGCTGGTTCCATATGCACATTATGCTAGAAAAGCAACTATAAAGTAGCTACTTTCTTGCAACTAACCAAGGAGTTATTTAGGCAAACATCCTAAGATAGCCTCAAAAACGATTGCTGGACATACCTGCTTTCACTGTACAATTGACATATATAACCAAGTGTTCACAAGCAAAATTAATGCCAGAATGTTCCTGTGGTCTCATCTAAAATAGTTATCTCATCAGATAGACATTTGACAGCAAACTAAATTGACATAAGTCTGATCTTTTTTATGTGGTATCAGGGATCACTTAGACATAGACATGAGAATGTGATTACTTATCTTGGGGGACACTTCTCCAAAAAATTCAAGCCCATTTAAAATAAAAGAATGTTACTGTTCAAAAGAAATACGAATCGCCATTTTGGCATTCAATAACTATTTCCATTAAAACAATAGCAACATCAAAATAAAGCTGTGATTTCATCTTTTAAGATTTTTTTTCCATAAAAAAAAATCAATGCATATACACGAACCTAACAATATCCTCATTTTTGTCAGATTAGGTACAGTATATAATGACTACAACATGGGAATATAAAGACTAAATGGGTTGACTAAGCTTCACACAGTATACTGCACTGTCGAATAAGACAATTACATGATGCAACATTGTGGTGATCCGAGACCCACAAGTATTTGTAAGGAAATCCCCACAATAAACCACGTTAAAATGCTTCTGTTTTGTTGGTGTTTTAAAATTTTCACAAAGGCACCACGTCCCCTGATGAGGATTTGGAAGAATCTGGGAACTGCTAAGTTAATGACCAATATTAAGCACATCTGTGAAATTAGTGTACACACCTTAGCCGAGCTTCAAAGATCTGCTGGAAGATGCTAGTGGGATGGTTGCCAAGGCAACCTGGTGGGGGGAAAAATTCCGTGTGTGTGTTTCCAGATCTATCTATATCTGTGCATACTCATTTAGAACAGTTTTCTGTCTAGGACAAGAGCAAAATGACATGACATTTATAAAATCTTGAAAAAAGAAGCTTTTAGACGATGAAGATGATGATGATTTTTTTGGCAAGTCATGTCTCTCTGGGAAGAGCCCAGTTAGAAAGTGCTAAGTGGGAGGCAGTAGCGAGGGAACTGACTCATTAATTGCTTTTAGAATTTAAAAAAATGGACCCAAAAATAGCAAGCTGAACGGGCTTGCAGGGAGGCTGTGAGTGGCCCAAGTATGTGACGCTCTCTGGCACGGATATTACGCAATAAGATAAAAGTTGCTGGAGCAGCTCAAGTTTAGTCAATGCGGTGATTAAATCGTGCATAGGAGCTTATCTTTTCAAAGAAACAGAGGTATTTAACAAGCTGCTGTGAAGCTATTATGAAATTTTTCTTTTCTATTTCAGATGAAGCTGAAATATTTTAGGGCACTTTCAGGTCTTACGTTATGAATGTTCGGACCACTGGGGAGTGTGCGCAGAGTGGACACATTACAGCCACATAGCCCAAGGCTGGCTCCTCTTTGATCAGCTGTGTGGTCTCCGGCAAGTTTACAGCCTCCTTGAGCTGCCATTTCTTTGTCCCTAAAATAGGGACACCAACCACCTGGAAAGCATTATGGGACTTGTCGGAGGGCTGACTGGCAGTGACTCTTCAAGGCAACTGCTAGCACACGAGTATTCCTGATCTTGTCTACTTGCAGGCATTCCACTAACTTTATCTGGTGACACAAAACTGTGAACCCCTCCTCCCCATCCCAGAGCTTCTCAGTGAAAGAAAACTGAAAAAGGAAAGACGGTTTGCTATTCAGAGCGCAGGGCTTTGGACTCTGACAACTCGTGCTCGAGGGTCACCTCTACCACTTCCAGTTTAATGCTCTTAAGCAGAGTTTTCTCATCTGTAAAAAATGAGGGTGATGCCCCTACCCATAATAATCTCACAGAACTAGAGAGACATAACAAGTGTAAACTGCTCTCCATATAGTGTGACATACAGTGAGGGCTTAATAACTCTTAGCCGTTTTTATTAATATAATTAGCTTACTGTTTCCTAACATTTGACTCTTAAAGGAGGATTACTAAGGGTCTATGGAAAGTTTACAAAAGACCTCCTGAAAAGGTTCGTGGAAAGGGCTGACCACACCTGGAAGATTCTTCTTTCTCTCTCATACCCACCACTGACAATTCCCAAGGACATGAAGAAGCAGAAGCCATTGGCATGAGAACTCTCCATGGGTCGCTTGTACCTGTGCACACCTTGTGAGCAAGGTGCTGACTCCCGCCCTCTGTTCGGAGCTCTCTCTTCCAGGATGTTTAGTGAACAGCCAGGCAAGATAGACAGCAAAGGGTCGGCCTGCTCACTGCTCATCAGAAAAGATGTGGGTTTCTGAAGTTCAGGGTCTCTCTCCTGCAAAGCAGCCCACAGCGTGCACAGGTATCATCTGATCTTTTCTGTATTGTCCCTACAGGAAACAGGGGCCAGGGAACTGCAGCAAGAATGCTGATACTCTGGCTACGACTGCTGCTGTGAGTAATAAACGGTCCTTTGTCTCTGATCCGGAAGTATCATGTCTCTACCAGCTTTTATCAAACTAGTTCTAGCTTCTACTTTGATAGAAGCTCGTAGAGACAGGCTAACTCACTAGCTTCCAAGTAGGGCAGAATCTACCCTTCCTAGTTCTTGGGTCACTAAGGAACCCAAGGAACTTTAGGAATTGTGAAGGCAGGAAAATAGTAGGCTGGAGTCCTAGGGAAACGAATGTGGAAGTCAGAGAAAAAAACAGAGACAAGATAGTCCCGAGTTTTGGGTAAGGGCTTTTGGTTTATAAAGTAGATTTTCAAATTCTTAAATAATCCTCTGTCAGGGATGGCCAAGGTTGCCCTTTTCCCTTGGCAAATTCTAACCACTCCCAACTCCTCATACCACACTTTCTCCCACCTCTCAGCCACTCTGCTCCACTAGGTTAAGGTGTTGTTCTAGAATGTTCCACAGAGGTCCAGCCTTCCAAGAAGCAGCATCTGAGGGTTTTCTACTCCAAGCATTAGTGGGTGTTTTGTTTGTTTTTAAAACACTGATCATTTTAGTTCCCTTTTAAACCTTAAGAGAGTTGCAAAGCCACATTTAGGTCATCCCAACCAGTAACTGAAGAGAATTAAAATGATATGCTAATTAGAGTGCCAGTTGCTATTCATTTAACATTCAAAAATGTACATTTGTTTAGTGAAAAATACCATTCCTGCTTTTTACATCTGTTTGAATAAATTCTGTATTATGAGACAGTACTGTACATTATGTTCTCACTCCTACAAGTTATGAAACCTTACTGTCCTGATTAACACCAATATTTATAAACTCCAATTTATAGAGTTTTATAAGAAATTTAAAACTTTTCACAATACAAGTGAAATTTCCTGCTTCATCTATGGGGGGGGGTTGGAATCTGACTACTCTGAACAGCAAAGTACTGTTTCTCGCGATTTTTTTTTCCCATAGTGAACACTAACACATACAATATTTTCCACACAGTTTGAGTTTATAGAATGGTTCTTAGTTTGCACCAAATGGATTAACCTTTCGCCTTTTAACCTTTATAGCTCATGCCCTGGCAGTGATGTCAATAAAAAAGCTTTATTTTCCTCTCTTGCCTTGAAAAATAAGAATTATACACACCCTTTCATTGCCAGTTCAGTTAACAGTTCTGCAATATAAAAGGGAGGTCTAGTTTTCTAAGTGGCTGCACAGGAGGTCTGCCATGTTTTGTCTTACTTGGAAATCTATGGTATTTTTAGTTCTCCTTCACAAAGACATTATTTATTAAATGTCACCTGTCAAATGGGTCACAGACAGATACTGGACACTGCATAATCTTTTGGCCTAGTCCAAGACCTCAAAAGTTATGAGAGTTGCAGGGCCAATGATGATGTCCCTAAAAGAGCCCATGTGTCTAAGGAGTTAAGAATCCGAAGGTCGGCAGAAGAGTCCACATATGGAAGAGATTAACGTGAAGTCCCGGGCGCCCACTGCTGACCCGCCCTCCTCGGGCACGAGCCACGTGCACGTGGGGTCAGTTCCCAGGGCTGACGGAGAACCTTCCCCCTGGAACAAGCGCAAAGAATGTGGGAACGGTGAAAAAAGTTACAGGAGGTGTCAGAGAGGCATCGACCCCAAAGGGAAAAAACAGTCGGCTCTTGGATGCTCTGTAATCTTTAACCACCTTACAGATGAGGAACTTGAGGTTCTCGTTCAAGGTTACGAAGCCAGCTCATCACTGAGATGAAGCTGTCAGGGTGAGCAGGTGTAGTAATCCTGCCTTTTTATTGTGTCCTTTTGATGCTTTGAGATCTTGGAGTTTTGCTGAGCCTGGGGACTGCCCCTCCCAGGGCCAGCTAATGCCTAGAGATAAGTCAGCTCCTCACCAGTAAGCGTGACGTTCATATGCAACCCACAATTCCAGAGCCCACTCCCCCCACCTGCCTCCTTTAGGGACTCTTACATTCTAGGCCACCATTCCCCTTCCCTGATCACCCCAGGATCAGATACCAAGCAAATAGGGACAGGACAGCCCCAGTGCCCCAACCCACTGGGGCATTATTCAAATTAGCCAATCCTAAACCTGCCTAGCCTGTCTACCCTGCCTCTCCCTCCCACTCCTTCCAGAGAAAACCACAATAAAGGCTCTTGCCCACCCACATCTTCCCTCCCTCCCCCCACCTCCTGACCGAGCCTGGCACTTCCCCAAGTAGCCCTGCCTGGTGTGGCATGCCCCCTCCTCTTGGGATGGTGAGTACAATGAACTGTCATTTCAATGGCAATTGTCTCCTGATCTGTTGGCCTCCTCACAGCTGAACAATAATAAAATTTGTATTTTAGAACAGTAGGTGACTCAAGGTTTTCCTGGTGAGGATACACAGTGGACAGAGTACTGGTACAGAACTAGTGATGTTTATCTTTGCTACGAGGAAGAATTTTCTGAAAGTTTAGGCTGCAAGAAAAAACAGTCAATTCTAGATCACAGAAGATATTTAAGCAGTGAGAGGAGAAAATGTCCCATCAGGGAAGCACAGCAGAGGACAGAGAGCATTAGACCTGAACCTCTAAGTTACCTTTCAGACTCTACGACATCTGTGAAAGAATCAGATGTGTCCAAGCAGTGAACAAAAAATTTTCAGGCTTTCGATGGCAAAGGAGCATTGAAGATGTTTGAGCAGAGAAGGGATTATTCTTACATATGGCACACACAGTGGGCTGCCACAGTGGGCTCCGTGGGACAATGGGAGAGTTAGGGGATTACGGTTGAAGTCCAGCCCCGAGATGGGAGAGAGGCTCGCTGGTGCCTATGTGCGTGGACATGAAGGTGGGGGAAGAAACAGGAGGAAGAGTAAACTTGAACTTTGGACCCCTCCTTAGCACAAGTGAGGAGAGTGGCCTGGACACAGCTCCTGGTGGAACTGCTCCCAAAATATGACAGGGAAGGGTCTGACATTAACATGGACATTAACATACAAGCAAAGCATTGTCCACATATAACGTGATAAATACATCACCGGCATCACTTTCATATGCAACTTGACTATACATCTCTTGCAGGGGCAGATCTCTTATCTGGGAGCGTGCACTCAAATAAATGCACACTCAGCAGTGCATTTATTTGAATAATGTGATTCAGAAGATTTTAAGTGATGGATTTAAATTTGAGTGTTTCACTGAGGCTATGACAGATAAAGTATTTTTGGTTCTCCTTTGAAAAATTCGCATTAAAACATTTACATTGTGCGGAGGAAAAAATGTTGACATAATCCTGCCATCAGTATCAGTCAGTTTGGAGTCATTTATTTAGTTTTGGGATTGGATGCTCTTTTTAAATTGACTGTCAAGATCATTGGATTTAGGGTGAAAAATCTTAAGAAGGGCAGTGAAAGAAAACTGCATCTTATATAACAATCTGCACCCGGAGAATCAACAGTTACTTCCAGATTGTTCTGCTCCACTAGGCCCTATCCACCGTCGCGTTGGAACTAAATCCAGCTGACATCCATCACGGCTAACACTCCTTCCAGATCAAGCTTCCCAGAGCAAGGCTTTCCAATATGCTACAAGACCTTTCAAAAACACTCAGTAATTCCGGAGTGAGACTTGGGACCCTCTCCAAGGATTTGGGTCATTACAGTTCATGTGTGTGGATATTAACTTAGATCCTGTATATTGTCAAAATGCTCTCTGTTGGGTGACCTGATTTCCTGCTTCCACCATGAGTGTAAAGACCACACCACCAGCCCACCCTTAAGAGGGAAAATACTTTGACTTGTTTTTTAGGAAGTGGAATCAGCATAAACCCTACAAATGCCCACTTGCTTGCATGGTGCCATTGGATGCCACATACACAAGCCACATGGCGGCTGAATCCACAATCCTGACATGACACAGATGGGGTTCTAACAGGCTGAGCTCATGGGCCATACACAGGATTAAACAGTGAAGATCTTAAAGTACAAAGCGATTTGAGGAAGACACCAAAACAACAATTGCGCCACCACAAAAACATGAACATATTCTTCCAATACTGTGATGTTTCCTTTCCAATCAATTGACCAATAAATCCTTAGTGCTTATTTAGGAGGATGGAGGTGGTGTGAGGAAATGAAAACTTCTAGTTGTTAGAAAATATTACATAATTTTGTCATACTCATGCTGTCCACATTCACATATTAATCTTTCATAATCAGTGACTGTTATGCACACAATACAAATACAATACATTATACTCTACTTCCAAGTATACAATCAGGGTATGTAGGACTTACTTAGGAAGGGTAAAAACTGTAATGCCAGAAAGCAAAATTGCTACCTCATTGTGAAAATTCATAAATGGTAGCAAGAAGTTCTAAAGAGAAAGTCTTATATAAATAGACAAACATCTGCTAACATTTAGTTTTTAAAAGCAGAAAGTTTTTAAAGATACAGAACAGCTCGGACATGTTATCTTGACAAAGTTTATTTTCATCAGTATTTGCACAGATAACTGCTAGTTTTTCAACTTTAAAAAAGCAAATACAATCTTAACAGGAACAGCTAATTTCTTGTTGCAAACCTGGTCCCACTTTACCCTTTGAACAGTTTTCTTGATCATTTCTTATTATGTAATTTGTAAGCAATAAATGAATAGACATACATAACTTAAACATGAATGTGATTCAAATTAGGAGCAAGCAGAAACCAAGTTTATTTCCTAATGCACATATTTACTGAAATAACCAACAAGATTAACATTTGCTCACAACGAATGATTTAAAAGCTATGCAAAGCAAACCACAGTAGGCAGTGTCTTGGCTGATGATTCCCCAAGTTTAAAACGAGATACTCAATAGTATGTGGACTGGAATCCACAAAGAAAATGAAATATTCAAATGTGAAGAATCTAATCCACTAAATTTCTAAAGGCTTGCTTTAGCACTTGAAGGAAATCTGCATTTTCTACAATTTCTTTTCTATACTATGGAAAACAAATGATTAAAACCACAGGTAACGTGCTGCTAATATTTAAATGTAGGGAACTTCCAGTGATCATTAAATTATTTTTACTTAATGATCGGGTGAATCTTCAATTAGGAGGAAAAAAGAACATGAAAGTTATGTTTAATTTCTAAACTCTGATCTTTAGCTTTGGCCAGTATCTGGGGTTTGTTGGTGAGTGACAAATACAAGTTGTCTTTGGGTCTAGGACTCATCAGCCTGACAGTAAAACAGAGTCTAATGACAGTAATGTCATTAACTAGCCAATGATATCTGACAGCGAAATTTTCTTTCTGGCCTTAAAAGATCAAATATGTAAAAGAAAAGCCAATTTCCAGGTTCTGTTGCCAGGCACACATGGGGGTGGGGGCGGATTAAGGGACAGTGTTTGGTGAAGGAGGCATCTGGTGGGTAAGAAGAACAAAAAATTGATGAATAAAAACAAAACATCTTACGTATGTACGGGACACTATAGTTTCCAATAACCATCACACAGGTTCTCTCGTCTGATTTTAACAGTAATCTCATGGCACAGCAGAGCACGTGATGTCCTTGGTTTATTTAAGGGGAAGGGTGACCTAAAAAGGGTTAAAAATGCCCTACAAATGGCAGAGCGGAGATGCAAACTGGTCTGGTCTTGTGACCCACTGGGAGTCCCCAGCGGTGAGTGCAGAGCACCATGACCGGCCTGGGCTAGCTCTGCAGAGAAGGGGTGGCAGGTGGGGACAACCTGTTCCACAACCCTGCACCAAAAGCTCTCCCCAAATGGCCTAACTTCTCCTCTGTGAGGTTTAAGCCTGAAGCCTCCAGAGGACTGGGGAGGGACAGCCCTACAGGAGGGACAGGGTTCAGGCCAGCACCAGACACAGGGGACAGAGGGCCCTAGGAAGAGAGGGCGGCCAGGGCGCACACCTGCTGTTCTGAGCCTTAGCCCTGCTCTTAACGCAGTCACGGCCTGACAGCCCGGCCTGCAGGCTGCTCCCTGTTCCCCCCAAAACACATATTTACAGTTACTGCCTCTCTTTTCAACAACTGACCTCTTATCTCACTCTCAGAGCCGAAGCATTTCTGTTGGCAGAGACTGAGCAGGCTTTTGCATTTTCATAAGCACAATTACAGCACGCGGGCAGCTTTCTGCCAGCACAGGTATATTTTCAACCAATCATCACAAAAGTTTCCTTTTGCATTTCACATGTTAATGCCCTGGAGTGGAAGGACAAGATAGGAAAAAAGATTAAACTCATATCCCCTTTGAATTATTTCTGACCCATTTGCTGCAAAAGCAAGGACTGGTGTTTAAAAGCTTCAGTCTGTGTGAAGTAGCCTTCGCCTTCCCTGTGCAAATGCTTGTGTTTCCTTCTTGAAACAGATCTGGTCTCCCTGCCAGCATTAAAAACGAGTAGTAAGTACGGCTTCCTCGCCACGAAACCCGGGATTCCCCTTAAATAAGCTCTAAGATGCTCATCTGGGTGGCTTAGAGGAGCGGTCCCCCACCTACGGTGACTTGCATAATTATTTCATCATATATTACAATGTAATAATAACAGAAATCAAATGTGCGATACATGTAATGCACTTGAATCACCCCCAAACCATCCTCCTCTCCCCGTGAGTCTGCGGAAAGATTGTCTTCCACGAAAATGGTCCCTGGTGCCAAAAAGGTTGGGGGCCCCTGGCTTAGACAAATCTGGGCACTGGTTTCTTTCTTCCCCAAGGCCCCCAGTGAGCTGCACCCCCCAACTGGGAGGGGGAGAGGGAGGTGGCTGCTGTCGTGACCCTAAAGAAGGAGGCTCCATGTGTTCCCCCTGGAACAGAAGCACTCGAGGCCCAAGGAACAAAGGAGAGCTCTCTTCTGTCCTCCTCTTTTCTGGGCACGTGGCAGGGAACCTTCTTCCAACCCCGTCTCTCGCTTGCAGTCAATATGGTTTGGATAATAGCTTTTTCTTAGGTGATAGCTCGTCTGAGAAAAACAGTGCCTAGACAGTGCCAGACCGAGCGAGGCACTGACGCTCCCAGGAAACTGAAGGCGGCATCCCACATGTGCTGCTCTATAGGGGACACAGCGCACTCGCATGTCATTTCATCTGATCACTTACTTTTACCGTGAGGTATGTGAGATTCGCCCCATTTTTACAGACAAGGAAGTCCGCTCAGAGAGGTTAAGCAACCTGTCCACCACACACAGCTGCTCCTCCACAGAGCTGAGACTCCAGCTGGCATCTTCTAAACCGAGTGCACTTCTCTGACAGCAAAGCTGCCCCTGATTCGAGTCCCGGGCACTGCATTTCGAATCTGACCAGATCAGAAAGTCACCAGAAAAGAAGATAAAAAGCCCCCTGGCTTGAAAGAAGAATGGGACGGAGAATAGGCTCCACATTCCAGACAAAGCAGCAACGTTAGAGATCAAGGTGACGCTCACTCTGACCTGTCACTCCAACTCCAAAGCCATACAGCACCTCCTCGCTGAACTGTGAAAGAAGTCGGCTGCTCTGTGGGGAGGCCACCAATCTTCTTTAGCCTTTGAGCCCTTTCTTGAAGGGACAATGCTGTGCTGATGCAAAGGGAAAGCAGGGCTCGCTCTGGTTAGAGCCAGTGGGGCCAGGTTGGGGTGCGCATGTGGGCTCCCCCTTCTCAGGGACCCTCCCCTGTCCCTCCCCAGCTCCCAGAAGTGTGCTTCTGCAAATGGAACCGGTACTCTTTTTTAAAGTTTGGCACCAGAGTGTAAATCAACTACTGGACTGAGTTCAGCACTTTTTCATTTTCTACTTTTGAGCAAGGCGTTCTTGATGAAGCAAGCAGACCACTGGTTGGCTCCCAGCCTGCGTGACCAGGGCAAAGCGCCGGTCCAGCAGCCAGCTCCAGAGAGACGTGGGGTCCAACGGCACGTGATCGGATCATGTGTCCTCCTCCGTGGACACACACTGGGAATTCCTACCCTGGCGAGCAGAAGCAGCCTCCTCCTGCCAGTCTGCAGCACAAACCTCCTCTCCTGTCCTCGGTCCCAGCAGCTGCGGCAGGGGGATCGCTGAGTTCCTGCCAGCCCCATGAGAGGCGACTCCAGCACTCGTGGCTGAAATGCCACTCACTCCCCTGGCCCGGGCAGCCGGCCTATTTCACCACTGGACAGCTCTCTGGGTATTAGAAAACCCTTCCTTTTCCTGACCTAAAATTTCCCTTCCTGGGAATTCTCTCTCCTCATTATCCTAACTCTGGCATCGGGAGTCAAAGATTAACACTTAACCTCCCTCCTAAAGACTTAGCCTAGAGAGAATTAAAAAATGAAAACATATAAGCCACTTTAACAAGTCAACTTGTTATTATTGTACTTGTAATATACAGTCCCTTGTATATTAAGGGACTGACCACTTTTTAAATGAAACACTGGAGCTCTGGGCACTCGTAGATTCTAACTTTTGAGTTTTTGCAGATTTCCAAATCTTCAAAGCACAACCCAACTCAAAGGAAAATTGAGGTACACACATAAACATTCCACAGGTGAAGAAAAACACGGCTCTCCACGGTGGATAAGGCTTTCCACTATTCACACTGTCATCCTCAATTTGGAAAAAATAAAACGTGTTGATGGGACCCACTGCAAGATCTGCAGGAGTGTGTGATCAGAGAAAGGCCAGGTTCCATCTTCCTTAGCAAAGGGCGATTTGTTCCCTACCAGGACAGAACAGACCATCTGAGCCCACGCTCCGTGCAAGTAGGAATCGCTCCTGTCCTGCCTCAGTCCAGGGTCGTCCAGCACAGTGACGGGATCTGGCCTCTCCTCCCGTTATCTTTCCTGTAGTCTTCTGTCTCCCTGCCAGATATTTCCTGTTGACACCGCGCCTCCCTGATTGAATCCAGAGAAGCCACCTCCCACTGCCAGGACCCCAGGATGAGAAGTGTGGCACGCATGCCACGTAGCGGTCGTGCGCTCGACGGTCGGACAAGCCACCACCCTACGGCTGGGACAGGATTTCACAACAGGAGGGCCCGTACAGTGGGATTAGAACAGAGGCCTGAACGCTCGCCACCACCATCATGGAGATCGTAACACTACTGGAAAAAAACAAAAAAAAAAATATATCCATTCAGCGTATTTTAGAGCTCTCGTTTAAGCTGATGGACCAAATATTTGTTTTGTTAAACACAGTAGATCTGGGCACTTGCAGATTTTAATTTTTGTGGTTTTGTCTATTTCTTTCTTTTTGTTTTTTTTTTTTTTTAAGGCTGGCAATCTGGGGAAGACTATAATTTGTCTGGGGTGTGAGTCATGCTCACTGTGTAAGGAAGGCGGGTTCCTGGGTCCATGTGGCCGACTATCCGCCACCACCGGCTTAACTCAGCAGCCAGTACTGCGTGTGAAGTTGTTTCTGGGGAAAGAGTTTGAGGGCCCCAGCACCCCTCCTTACGCATGGGCAGATCAAGGCAATTCATCCCAACTCTAAGACGGGGAACGTGGCCCCGAATGGTCCACATTCCGGTGAGCCCAGGTGAAAGGTCAGGGAGCACCTGCTGTATCCATCCTCTCTCCTCTCTCGTGAGCCCAGGAAGATGGGCCAGGCGCGACCCCCCAGCCAGTGGAGCCACCGGGGCCTGGCCCGCAGCCACAGGGAGGACGCTGGCCAGCTCTGTCTGGGCACTGTCCCTCCCTTGTCCCTCTGGGAGGGGTGGGCAAGCTCTCGCGCAGCCCTGCCTCGCCCCATATCGGAATGGTAAAGTCTCGCACTCCAGTCTGCAATTAGGGAAAGAGGTCACCCTCAGGCCTTTCTTTTATTTTTGTTAGCCAACTTTATTGAGGTATATTTTGTATATAATAAAGCCTGTCCATCTTCAGTCTATAGTTCAATGAATTTGAACCAATGTGCACACCCACGTAACCACGGCCACAATGAGCACAGATGGAGAGAGTTCCCGTGACCCCCCAAACTCCCCTTGTCTCCTGGCCTACTTTCCCCCGTCGGTTAGATCCCTCCAGCGTGGAAAGGCAGAACGAGCCGAGCTGCTGTCACCTGCTGGCTTTGTGACTGGGGCAGGCTATCTACTCTGCCTCGGTTTCTCCATCTGCAAAATGGGACCAGCAGTAACACTTAAAACATTGCACTGCATGAATTAAGTGGTTCGAGACACGCGGAATCTTTAGGTTTGTGCAGGGACACGGCCAGCCTTGTCCACAGCGTCAGCTGTTGTCAGCAGCAGCAGAAAGGGCTCAGCCTCCTGCTCCGATGCAGAGGCTGCTTGTGGTAGTGCCCTGGGCGAACCATCTTGTAATACCGCATTTTCCCGTTATTCTAACACACTGAGAACCTGTGCAATACGGATTTCTCCACAAGGGTCTCGGCAGATGCCTCTCAACCAAAAGAGTTTCCTGAAGTCTCAGTAATCAAGGCTGCGGTGACCCTGATCACACTGACGAGCCATCGTCTCACCGCCCTGCGACTCACCTGGGATCCCAGTCCCAAGCTCAGGCCTTAGGAGGCTCTGATGTCCTTCTTATTGGGGACAAAGAGGAGCTGGAGGGAGGTAAGATTTTTACCCTTTTCCCTGTGACTGTCAACGTAAGGCAGAAAGTTAATATAGAAAAAATATAAAGCAGAAAGGAAAAAAAATCGCATACACACAGCTCCACCTTCCAGAGGCCACTAAGTTTGGGGGCATATTTCCCCCAGGTTTTTGGGTTTTTCTTGTTTTTTTTTTTTTTTTTTTTGCAACTTTTTTTTTTATGTAGCAGGAAGGTTTTTATCACATATCACATGTACATTTTTATTTTTTCACTTAAATTTAGCATATAAATATTTTCTCTTGTCACTCAACCTCATGTTAAAGACAACCTAACATTCCATCATATGCAGACGTCAAATACTTATTTCCTGGTAGGTTGTCTCCAGGGGGTGGGGAACCCACGGCCTTGGGGCCACATGTGGTCTTCCGGATCCTCGAATGTGGTTTTTCGAGGGGCCACACTTGGGGATCTGGAGGGCCACATGTGGCCGGTCCACTAGACGTGTGTCTAGTAGCAGAGCTATCCAAACAGATCTTCTCTGGGGGATACTGAAGAAAAAAAAACAATCACAAAGTGGCGACAGTTGTGTAGGGAAGAAACGCAGGTCCATCCCAGTCAAGGAAGCAAGAGAGAGGAAAGGGTGTAGGAGGGCAGGCATACTGGGGCTGGGGAGCCTAAGGGAAGGTAAAGTGCCAGGAAGTTGTGACTCGAGGGGGATGGGGGGGGTCACAGCCAGCTGCAGGGACCTGAATGCCATAGATAAGGGCCGGATTTCTCCTAAAGGGCAGTGGGCACTAAGGGAAGCCTAAACCCACGTATATACGTTGTTATCTAAACAAGAAGTCTGGTTGTCCTGACATGTTTTGTAGACACATCTGGTGTCACACCTGATAAATAAACACACAGCCCCTGGGGTCTGTGCTCAATTTTACTACTAAAGGTACATGATCCCAGAAGGTGAGAGTCACGTGGCCTTGGCGACGCGGAGGGCCGGACCCGTGGTCAGCAGGACAGTGGCGAGACAGATCTGCTGTTAGGAAGAACAGCAGGGACGAGGGATTCCTCCTCCCCGACCCCCGGAGCACATGAACCCGGAGAAAGAAAGATGAGGGAGTCCTCGAGGCCGCGGCTGGTCCAGCTTGGCCCCTCTGGGATAGGAATGGCTTCGCAGCTCAGGGACCAAACCCCATGGCGGCACCGAGAAGGGGTCAGGAAGCTGCTAAGTATCTGTGTGCAGCGGGTCTAAATAGAAGAAGGCCATTCACTGTAGTTCTTGCAGAGAAATCCACGCACCTTCCTCCAAGCAGTCTGTGTCACCCAAGATCTCCCCGTGGACCCTGGAAGACAGGAATCTCCGGCCCAATCCCTGAATGAGCGCTGGAGCGGGTTCCCATCAAGACCTTGGGTGGTGCACTTTGGGATTTTTGAGGCGTCTGCAGTCTTATTTTTCCTCTGTGTGTTTAATTTTATTTCTTCCCTATCCTATAAGTGTCTTTAGTATTTTAATTCTCACCCCCTGCCTCTGAGACTTCACAGGAATCTAGAAGTGAGGCCACTGCTGAGCAGAGCACCCTGGCCTGGGCGCTGGAGGTGCGGACACCCCCCACTATTTGGGGATCGGGGATCACGTGTGTGTCACCTCTCTTGCTAAAGTAGAAGATGAGGCAGTTCCATACTGTTCCTGGTAAAGAAGAGACATCCTGATTTTGAGAGTTGCAAGAGGAAAACTCAGGCCTGTAGTCCCAAGAGGATGTATATACACTTCAGAGGGGACCAAAGCGGGAGAAGAACAACAAAGTCACCGGTGTGACATCTCCTTCTGTCTAAAGGACAACGACAAGGCGTGCTGCTATACAGACAACGTCGGGAGGGACAGCTGGACTCCAAAGTGCAGAAAGGAGACACAGCGGGTATGTCCATTTCTATAACACGCGGCGGGAGTGACATACCACACGCCGACCGAGTCCTGATATTGTGCAGTGGATATATCGAAAATTATCAACGAAGAGAATGAAAGATTTTAGGTAATTCAGACAACTTTCACTTTCGTCTACGTCAAACGATGCCTAGGAACTGTATTTGAAGAGAGTTTAATAGGGGATGTAACACTGGTAAATTTTGTGTTGACCTTGGCATTCAAAGCCAGGATCTCTGTCCATTCACACTGGCTTATTTGACATTTGGCCATTTTGTGGCTTGACCCAAGAGGGTTCACAACATAAAAGATTTTCCCACGTGTTCAAGTGTGCTACTTGGGAAAGGTAATCAAGAGAATATAGTATACACTCTTTGGAATATTCGAAATACAAATATCCTTTAAGTAAGAGGAGAATTTCTGGTTAGGAAAATGAAGGTAAACAAAAACTCCAGTAGACCCTGGGCCATGATTTACTGAAAGTAAACACACATCTGTGTTGAGAAAAAAGCTCTGCCCTCAGGTGGGCTGTCTGTCCTCTCACTCATATTCCTAGCAGGACACCTTTTGGAATCACTTATTACAAACACTTATCAAGGAAAAATCCACAGTTTCAGCTTCAGGTCTTAGAAGCCACCGAATAGTTTTTTAAACCCTTTTTAAAACTAAAACTATGACCTGGTTTCACAGTCAAATTACGCATTTACAATTTCGTAAAACTTTCACTAAAATAAAAACTTTTTTTGGCAAACGCGAACCACAAAGAAAAACCAAAACACAAACATTTTGAATTTTTCTAAGTCTAAAATTTCTATACATGCAAATACTGGCACTCCCAAGAAGAAACCTAAACGCTTTAATGAAAACAGAAAGAAAAAAAAAAATACAACCAAAAACTGAGGCTTCAAAACCAAAATGGTTTGTACATCAAGTCAAAGAGAAAGACCACATTGCCTGTATTTCATAAAAACTCATAAAACGGCATAGACTCAGCCACTCTATAAGATAAAATGTTTAGGATAGAAATTCAACTGGTAGTGGTTTCCAACTCTTTAGTTGTGCAAGGAATATATACAGCACTGGTTTTTATCTTATATTATTTATCATGTCGTTGAGAAACAAACAGTAGATACTGTTGCTGACTTTGAGCCAAGACAGCCATACATGATTACGGACCATGGTGCAAAATTCTGCAGGAAATAAAACTCTAATGGTTATAATTCCTTTCACATGAACACTCACTGTGTCTCTTTATGCTCTGGTGGTAACCTTGGGCTTGATACAAGCATGGGTTATTATATCTTTTAAAACCTTTGTAGAGATTACAGGGCTGCAGAAAAATACCACTGGGGGTTAAAAACAGCTTTCTGAAATTGTTCTAAATGGACAAATAATGCTTTGCTTTCTTTGACAGCTGTTCAATAACTGAATACAGCTGGAGGGAGAATCAGCTGCCAGGGGATTTCTGTTTGGTTCACTACCAGGTTTTCTTTTCCAGAATGCTTTCCAACACTCAACCGAGTCTTATTTATCTTGAGTGTATTTAAAAAGATGACTTTTGTTTTTATTCTTTTCCATCACGCTCCATCCACGTTAGATAAAACAGGCTGCAGATTTAAAGGAGGTAGGCTTAAGGTTTTCTATTCCACTGACCTCAACTGTAGCTGGATACAGGTGGAGATACAGCTACTTATCTCTGAGTCACCTTCAACAGGATATTGCACTCATTCAGATGCCTCAATGCCCTGTTGGTACCAGTTACCATTACCAAAACCACTTAATGGTAACTACTCATGTTTCAAACAGCCCGAAGGACGGCTGGGCTCTTCCAGATGCAGCAAGGAAGCTGTCCACCAAGAGGCCCCCCAGAGTGGGGTCACTGTGGAAAATCTGCCTCAGTACGTGGGTCTAGTCTCCAGCCCTGATGGATTTAACCTTTAACAGGCTGTCAGAGAGTGATGGATGAAAACGAAATACCAAAGTCTTCATTTGCAATGAAAAATATTAATATGCATTTTTTGAAGATGGCAATACTTTCATCAGGTGGCCTGTACGTGCTGGCCCTTGAAAGCAACTTATCATCAAGAAGCCAACTTATCATCAGAGATTTCTTTACTTGCTGGGCATACAGAATTAGAAAAATGGGAGCTAATTATGGGATTCAAAAGCATTGTAGTGGCATCAGGCTAAAATAACCCAATGCATGTACCTGCACAATCAGAATAGTTTTGTGAAAGGGAATATGGTATCTTCTACCCTCTGTGTTATGATTCTACTTAAAGTGAGAAGTAATATAGTTTGAAGGAAAGGACACAGTATTAGGATTCCAGTGTGACACAGTACCTAGTCTCCTTTCAATTAAAAAAAAAAGTCCTTAAACACAGTGCCATTTAAAAGGAATAGCCATCTACTTGCCAGGAAAAGCTTCTACGTTCAGTGCTACTAAGAATATAACAGTGAAAAAAGTCCACATAGAGCATAAACCATTTCAAAATGGAGCATCAAAAAATGGAAAGGATGGTGGGTCAGCCAATTTTGCAACAGTGTAGTCGTGTAACGTTTAGCTGTCATTCCTGAAATTCATAAATAGATGGCAACCAAAGTCACTCCTAGCAAGATAAATCTGAGTCTCACCTCCACCTCCAAAAGTATAAGATTTGATGGAAGATAAGATGGAAATTAACATGCATAAGGCCTGGTTCTGATTAACAGGGAATTTAACACCAAGGCATCGACCTGGCACATGCCCACTGAAACCCAAATTTCTCCATCCTTAGAGGAGATAATTTAAGCAGAGAAGTCCATGCTAAGCAGGGCTTGAATGGTAGAGTCCCAGGGCAACAGAGCCCCATCCTATTTCTTCTTTGGGGGAAACATTCTTTATATGTGGTATAACCAAGTATATTCCATTCCCATAGCATAGCATACTGCAAATATTCCAAATTTTAATCACATTCTCTGGGCAATCAGCAATCTTTGGACTGCACCAAAGCACTTCTGGTGGCTTTAACTCCAGCCAACCTCTGGCCTCGTGCACTCTCCGACCATCGCGCACAACCAGACTGAGATTTACTGTCTGTTTTCAGTGGCGGCTTTACTCACATTACACACATCCACCCTAGGAGTGTTTAGGGTTTCCCATTGACAGTCTTAAAATCTACTTAACCACCAGTGTCAATTAAAAAGCCTTAGACCCAAGGGCGAGGGGAAAAAAAAGAGTCCACAAAAAAAGAACAAAGAAACCAAACCAGCCCCCCATCAATATCCTTGCTGTCATGACAGGCACCACAACTTAGTCATAGGTTTAGTAACGAATCGCAGGCAGAGCAACTCATACTGAATAAAGGCCTTTACACTTCTAATCACACTGAGTAAAAATATCTGGACAGACTCCCTGCAGCCAGCACTTGTACCCTGCACCTGGGGACTCCGAACAAAACAGAAAAAGCGACGTAAGTGACAAGATTTGAGCAAAGTTAGAGGCACATCACACGATGCACGTGTTTGATGATAAATGACTAACAGCAATAAACTTGCAAAAGCTAAATAACGAGGTGAGCTCCTTTCCTCCTTGTCTGACAGCTAGTAGAGTTCCGTGTCATTGTGCTTGCAAAATCTACACGCAGGAAGCACTGTCTACAATTTCCAGCTGCTGTTTCTGAAGTGGACAGAGAATTTTTTTTTTTAAGACAGTGTCTCACTCTGTTGCCCAGGCTAGAGTGCCATGGCATCAGCCTAGCTCACAGCAACCTCAAACTCCTGGGCATAAATGATCCTTCTGCCTCAGCCTCCCGAGTAGCTGGGACTACAGGCATGCGCCACCATACCCGGCTAATTTTTCTATATATATATTTTTAGCTGTCCATATAATTTCTTTCTATTTTTAGTAGAGACGAGGTCTTGCTCTTGCTCAGGCTGGTCTCGAACTCCTGAGCTCAAACAATCTGCCGGCCTCAGCCTCCCAGAGTGCTAGGATTACAGGTGTGAGCCACCTTGCCCGGCCAGACAGAGAACTTTTAAAGACACTTGCAAAGCAGTCTGATGTAGGAGCCTCTGTCTTTGAATGACTGCTCCCCTTCCAATCTCTTTTTACAGTCGGTACACCCCACCTAAGACTTTTATTTTTTTTAATTTTATTTTTTTGTGGCTGGCCTTTATTGAATCTTTCCCAAAGTTTAATTTAGTCTTCACAAAAAGATAACTCGCTTTTTGCACTTATATGGTTTATGTAATATTTCATTAAAGCAGTTAATTGCCAACAAGTTCAACTGGCGATAACAGTTCGAGAACAAAACGGATTCTCTCCAGGGCAGCGCTGCCTGTGGACCCGGCGAGCCTGCTGGCTGGGCCTTCGGTCATCCCTGGGCGCCAACCCCACGGGGACACCTGTGAATCTGCCAAGTTCAGAGTGTTCGTGACACCTGAAACTACCACCAGGCAAACCAAGGATAACTATCAGCTTTATAACATAAACTGCTTCTTATTTGTTTCAAGAGATTTTACCAGGTCACCTTTCTGCTCAAGACCCGCATCAGTTAACTGGTCTACACTGCCGCCTTTGGCTTGTAGATCCTGCGCTCTGACCCAGCCAGCCTGGCATCCCACCCCTCTCAGCACAAGCCCCTGTTTCCATCTCCACCCCCAGCTTCCTTGACTGTCCCTGTGTGGCTGTGCCCTGACTCCAGCTCTCTGCCCGCCTCCTCTTCTCTGTTGGTCCAAACCCCACCACCCTCAAGGCCTGCCTCAGTTCCATTTTTTTCTTTGCACTTTTTCCAGGCAGTTCTGTGTACCCCAACACCGTGTACCCCAAACACTTGTAGCCTATGTCAGGGGTTTCCACACTGTGCTGAAACTCAGGGCTTCCCCAAAACTTACTATGTTTGGTGGGAGCCATCTGTACAATTAAGCTTTGATGTTGTCTACACCCTGGGATGCAGATCCCGTTTCTTTCCCTTATCTGCACATTACAGGCTCATCTCCACCCACAGCAGCGCTTGGCTTCCACGTCCACACAGGCCAGGAAGTGCACGGCGGGGGCCCTGCCAAGCATGCGTGCGGTAGGGAAGGGCTGTTTCACTCTGACCTGGGTGACGATGACTCACACAAAAAGTACCTAGAAAGTGCCCTGACAAGCCCATCATTCAATCTTCACACAATCATCTTTAACCAATTCAGACGCCTACTCTCAAACCACATTTCTGCCTTCAGCCTCGTACAGATTAAACACATCTATAGCAAATCACATTGTAAATACCCCGAGGATGCCTGAGATTAGGAAATCAATGATGAACTGTTCTGCAGAAGAAAGAATCATTTTCCTTTGCAGCTAATTGCCCTCTACGTTATCTGTTGGAAAAATTTAGATTCTTCTATTTTATGTTCTATTCATAGCTCCTGAGAGTCACCGGAGGACTGACTTATGTTCTCTCTGCCTCCTGTGTGATCCGCCATCTCCCTCAGTTCGTTTGTTGAAGTAGACTCAGCACGTAATTAAAAATAAGCCTCACATGGCTGCCTCTGGTGAGAGTAAGGGCTTCATATTCTTGTTTTTGTTTGTTCTTTCTTTCTTTTTTATTGGTCAGGAGGATGCAGCCATATGTGGTAGTTTTCACTACCAAAATGTGGCAACAAATGTATACTGTATGAATGATCGACCATCTTTCTCTTCTCTCAAGTGCTGATCAAAAATCAATGTAATGAGTGGATTAGTAAAATGTGGTATATGTAGACCATGGAGTATTACTCAGTTATAAGAAATAACGGTGATATAGAATCTCTTATGTTCTCCTGGAGAGAGCTGGAACCCATTCTACTAAGTGAAGTATCCCAAGAATAGAAAAATAAGCACCACATGTACTCACCAGCAAATTGGTTTCCTTCATCATCACCTAAGTGCACATTTGGGAACAACACCCATTGGGTGTCGGGCAGATGGGGGGGAGAGGGGATGGGTGTATACCTACATAATGAGTGCGCTGTGCACTGTTTGGGGAATGGACACGCTTGAAGCTCTGACTGGGGGGGTGGGCACGGGCAATATACATAACCTAAACTTTTGTACCCCCATAGTATGCTGAAATAGAAAAAAGGAAAAAAAAACTATAATCAGATGCCACTACAAAAAAAAAAAAAATCAATGTAAGCTCTTAAGTTTTAGATCAAGCATTCCTTTAAAAAAATTAAACAAGATCCAATTGCTAGGAGGGAGTACAGTATAGTGGCCAACGGCTTTGGAGCCAGAGTACCTGGGTTCAGATACCAGCTCTGCTCAGTTACCTTTCCTCCCTAGGCCACTCACCTGACAAGTTGTCAGGGGAATAAACAAGTCGATGCTTAAAGCAGTGTCCAGCACGTGCTAAGTGCTCACTCGGTGCTAGTGATGATTATTATTTCTATAAGAATATCAGAGATTACCTAATTGGCCACTCACTGTATCACAGTAAGGAAACTTGCCTGAGAACATCCTAGCCAGAAATAACTACATACTCATTGCTTAAATCCACCAGGCACTTTTGCAGCCTTAAAACAAATTTTTTTAAATAAATATTAAATTCTTGGTTTTCACCAGGAACTGGGCTATTCTGAATAAGATGCCTTGGGGTTTAACCCTTGAAGCACAGCAACACTGATGCCCGTAAGAACTGCTGGAGCTGCGTGCTGTTTATGTAACTTGCTCTGTTCACAGAATGAGCATAATCTTGGGTTTTCTTGAGCTGCAGTCGTATAGATGCCTGGCTGCTTCCACTTGGTTGATGTCATTACCCTTCTTTCATCAGCTTTCTTAATTTCCTCACCTATGCTTGACTCCAATCCCTGTCTGGCCCCGGGGATTTGGTAACCTGGTTTTCACGCAGCGCCAGCCCTGGCAAGCATCTCCGCCAAGAGTTTTAGCACCCAGGAAATGCAGGTATCCCCAGGGCACCATCACACTTGGCCACCCTTCCTCTTGCCTCTGACTATCAGGGTAGAGATCAGAAGCCACGTGTCCATCACTGGGCTTCTTTTCACAGATGCATCATCCCTGTCAACATGCAAAACAACTCTATGAAGATGGTAAGTGACATCAAGAACCTGTGGCTCAGAGGTTAAGTAATTCACCCTTGGTCTTGCAACAGGTAAGCAGCACTGGTGAAGCCTCTGCTGAGCTGGGTTCCCGCTGGGGGATTCTGGTCACAGGTGGAAGGAAGCCCTCAGGTGTAGTGATGTGAGGAAAAAGGTTGGGAATCCCGATGCCGGAAGAAAGAACATGAAAAGCCAAGCACTAGGTATTTTGTAAACAGATACGCATTTATAAGCTTCAAATGGAGACACGAACTTGAACTACAAACTAATAGTTTACAAACAGGAGCCCTGACCAACCAGCAAGCATGAGCAGATGTAGATTGCAGGGGACCCCTGCTGGGTGAGTAACTAGTTTCCACTTGGTCTATCTGGCTGCAGAGGTGACATCCAATAAGAATAACCAGCTGTTCCAGTAAGAGCAAATGGCACAGCTTTTTCAGGGACCGTGAGGGATACATGTGGCCCTATGACCTACTGGAAGCCACTTCCATATCCCATGGTGAACGAGCCAACCTCAGAGTCAAGGTGGCATCACCTGGGAACAAAGAGAGAAAGAAACCAAGATCCTCGTGACATTGCCAAGCCCTATCCAGCTTCACCTGAGACCAGCACCATACCTGTGGCTTTTTAGTCTCAGAAACCAACACTCCCTTTATTATCTAAGCTGGTTTTGAGGGATGTTGCTTATTAACGTACAGAGTCCTGTTGTGGGATCACTTAAGACCAGCACTTTCCTTATTGTACAGGATGGCACCGCAAGTCACTGGACATTATCCAAGTTCAGTTCAGTTCACTTGCTAAACATTTCCCCCCTCACAAATGGCGGCATGAATGATTAGCTTCAGTCTGCTCTAGACTGAATTATTTTGCTATATTGTCAAAATCATGATCCCCTAATTTTATTTATTTATTTTTAAAGACACAGGGTCTTGCTCTGTTGCCCAGGCTGGAGTGCAGTGGCTATCCATAGGCATGGTCACGGCACGCTACAACCTTGAGTTCCTGGACCCAAGTGATCCTCCTGCCTCACCTCCTCAGTAGTTAGGACCACAAGTGTGCACCACCACATCCAGCTAATTTTTCTTATTTTTTTGTAGAGACAGGGTCTCGCTACATCACCCGGGCTGGTCTCAAACTCCTGGCCTCAAGTGATCCTCCCACCTCAGCCTCCCAAAGTGCTGAGACTACAAGCATGAGCCACCGTGCCCAGACCCCTAATATTTTTGAAGGTAAACAAAGCCATTTCTTGGGGAGCCATGGACTACACAAACAGAAGTAAACGAGAAAAAGCGGAAAAGCTTCTTCGTGATAGCTAAGGGGAGAGAGCTAACAGATGGTCAGTCCACAGATTAGCACAGAACTTCTTCCAGTCATTATTCATAAGATCACCGTCATAATAAAACAAGAGCAGTGCAACCACTCAAAAGCTTTCAGTTGATTCTTTCCAGCACAAGCATAAACACCACCCATAGGCAGTCTCTTATGAACCTCTGTACCACTGCCTGGAAAGTACTCGTTAACAACCCTGGGCAGCTTTTAAAGCCTCTGCGGTGTGTTTTGCCAAATGACCTCCCTGGAGCCTAATAATATCCCTGTGGAGTGGGAGGTGTCATTAGGCAATTGCAAATGAAAAAAACTGAGGTTTGGAAAAGCTGAATGCTTTCCTCAAGTTCACAGGACTAAAAAGTTAGAGGAGCCCAAAGTTGGAAGATCTAGGTCTTCTAACTCAAGTTCCAAGGAACTTCTAACCATGCCACCTGGCCTCTCCCAGATTGTTCTGGAAGAACTTCCTGCCTCTGAACGCAGATGAGCAGAGATGCGTTGTGCTGGACACCAAAACAGTGGCCCCTCAGACGTTGCATGCGAGCCATGAAGTTAAGAAACAGGCACTCTAGACAATCTAAAAGTTGAACCACCAACATCTGAACGTGAATAATTAGCTCTAGAAACACACTCGTTCACCACCCTCCTGGTTCCGGCAGCCTTTCCTTATCCCCAAGGGCACAAGGCTTTGGTCAGTACTTGGAATACCCCACACTCAAAAGTCACATATAAGCTGATTACAGGACCATCGTATTTTTTAAAAAAATACAATTAAGATTCAAGAGCTCGGGTATGACTTAGAGCACCTACAAACTCAGACTAGCATTTTGAGCATTTGTATTTTATGCTGAGCTCCTCAGCAACATAACCAAGCGGCAATCCAGTGTTCGCCTTTCTACAACATGAGACAGAGTATTTGGTTTACTTGGAATCTCAGTTTCAGTAATGGTTCCCTTTCATTCTTTTAAACCCCTGAGTTTCTATACTTCTCACTGCTGCGTGGGCTCCAGTGGAGGTGGGCTCCAGTGGAGGTGGGCTACTTTCTTCCACGGAAGGACAGATTCCTTCTATGAGGCTGCCCAGCGATGCTTTCTTTTGTAAAATACACAAGTGGTTTTCCAATCGTATCATGTGGAAGTGACGATACAAATATAAAGTCTTCATGAGATAGAACTTCCCAACCTCAAATGTCATTGATCAGATCATACACGTAGCATTTCCAGCAGAAATCAGGTTACAGGGACTCATGGCCTTGACTTGCTGGGGGTCCTGAGGAATCCGACTACTCTGCTCAGGTATCCACAGGGATCTGACTGCATTTTCTCTCTCCCGATCTTCTTCCCAAGTTGCCCTGAGGAACGGGTGAGGTGGGAACAGAGCATGTCGGCTACTCTGTCTGGGAGAGGGGAGGAAGGAAGAGTTTGGGATCCCTGCACAGTAGCTAAAGGCATTGATGGTAATAAGGAGGTAACAGAATCTAGTAAGGGATGTTCCAAGCAAACCGAAGTCATCCTCAGCACAGAGCCTGCGCACCGAATGCCTCCACCATCCAACCCCTTTCTCTTCACCATCAGGACCACTCCATGAGACAGGAAGTACAACTTGCCCTCAAATCTCCCCTTGGCAGCCCACACCACTCTCCTTACAGTCCCTGTCCCCCATTCTCAGCTCCTGTGACAGTCCACTCCATGACTCTACAACATCTTCCTTCCAGGGCTCCCAGCTTCTGGGGCCTTGGAGCTGCTCAGGCTTTGAGAACTCGCTCCTCTGGCTCCGTTGCCGTGTCGACCACCTTTTCCCTGCTTTCCGGGGGGTTCATCTCAAAGCTCAAGGTTTCATCACCAGAATCACTGGCCCAGGCTTTCCATTTTGCCTCCTGAATATCCAAAGCCCCTTCCCTCACGGTGTCCCTCCCCTCCCAGATCTACAGCTCCTGGCTTCCCGGTGTGTCCCCAACCCTAAACACAGATATACAAATGAAGTCACGCACACGTCCCAGCTCCATTATTCCGGTCTCGGCAAGGCCAGGGTTTCTCTTTGCGTATCCCCTTGACGAGTGGTTTAACTGCAATAAGGCTATTCTCTAGACCCCACTCCCCTTTTTAATGGGAAATAGAAGAATGGAAAACATCCTCTAACCTTGGATTTTGGGGCTTGTTTCTGTGATGGAAGAAGCCATTTACTGGCTGGGAGATACTCCGGCATTACTGCTGCGCTAGCAATCAGGAGATCTGGGGGTAACTGATTTACAAAAACGTCAATCAATGAAACATTTGGTGGTTAACCACTAGCGTTATTATTAACCTTACTTTAGTTTATCATCTGCAGGAATAGGTAACTAAAATTAACCCAACACAACAGTACCGTTACGGAACATTGAAGATACATTTAAAGAAGTCAAACAAAAGATTTCAAGTCCTCAAAATGGTGTGTTCCAAAACTATGTTCAAAGCATAACAGCAGCTGTTGGGGTTGGGGAAAAGGGGTGCACAAATACATCCGGGGAACACTGGGTTAAACAAAAGTCCCTTTTTTGAAGGTGGTACCTCTCAGAGCTTCCATTCGTGCTAATGTGAGCTGTGAAACCTCAGACCTAACACATGTTCGAAGCTGTTTCTGCCATATCATCTTGAGTCGCAAAACTGTTCTGAACGTGCTGCCTGTCTTCAGGAAATGGCTGAATACACCTTATGCCACAGAACTGTTTCTAGAAGGTTGTATGAGTTCAGAACCCACTGTTCAGGAATGCGGCTTCCCAAAGCACCTTCTAAGTGACAGCAGGAATTCTGCAAAATCTTGATTCAAGATATGCACAAAAATAGACTTAAACCTCTCATATGGTGGTAACAAACCAACACACACACTCCAACGTGCTCTCTCATTTTAACAGTCTTCTCATTTGTTAAAAAATATATATATAATTTTGAAATAAACTTACAATAAAAAAATGCTTAAAAAATCTGTTAAGTCTGCACAAAAAGAAAGGTGTTCTGCTTAAAAAAAAAAAAAAAAAAAAAAAGCCACAGTCCTAAAGTACTTTATCAAGATATTCAAATACAAGGAAATCAATATGGGGGCCCAAAGGAGATTATTAAACTTTAAACAGCAATTAAACACTTCGCAAAAGGTATATGCTTCTATTTGGCAATGCTGTTGAGATTTGAAAAATAAAATGATGAACTTGTTTGATTCATAGGCTGAAAGTGATAAGAGACTCTTAGCCTTTTAAAATCTGGGGCTAGACTCTAGAACACAGTCTTTGTGTGTTAGGCTAGCTTTTCAGCAAAAGCAAATGGTGAGTGTACAACTGTACTTTATGTACAACCATACTTTACCTTTGTTTCCATTAAATGGAGCAAAACTGTGTGTGCGTAGATATATTGTTTTCTCTAATATAGATTAAAAAGTGAAAGAGTAGGAATAAATTATTACGATCGATAATAAAGATTAGGTTCATTTTTGTCTTCTACGTAGACTCAAGTTTCTGACTCGTTTAAGCTTTCATTATTTACCTTGACCAGGGATGGAGGAGAATTCTTTTAACCTCTGCAACTGCCCTCAGGTTTCTACCCAACAATCAGGAACTTAATACAGCATCTGGTGTCAGAGGTCCCTATGAGTGACAACTGTGAAATCTTTGATTTATACACCAGTCAACAATGTTGTAATTCTGAGGGAAAAGGGAATAATAACGAAAAGGATATTTTTCAGAGCATGGTATCCTCAGAAATAGAGTTAAGGGGAAACACAGAGATATATGCCAGGATGCGAGGCCACCATCCAGGTGGCATCTGCCACCCCCAGGTGGACTGTGGTTGTGGTGTTTTGTGCATGTCCCTCCTGAGGCATAATTGGACTGAAAAAGACCCAGGTTAACAAAAAAGGGATCAAATAGAGCACTTTTATCAGTAAAATATATTTGCCCTCCGCATGCAAAAGGCTGTGATCCAATACTCTAAAATCACGGGTTGCCAACTTACGGGGCTTGCGGAGTCTGCAAGAGCACAAAGCCACATGCAGAAACATTTCCTGGGACTGAACAGTCTGCGTCACAAGTGTTTCTTGGATTTTAAGATGTAGCTCCTCTATCCCTTTTCAATATTTCTGAAATAGGGATATATTTTATAATCCACATGGGCATATGATATGGTCATGTCTGACCAGACATACTCCCTAAGAATCAAGGAAATATTATACACGCCCTCCTGTTATTGTCAGCTCTACAGAAATACGGCTTTAGTTAGTGAAATGTCAATTTCATTTAAAAGTGTTAGTACACTCACAGGACTAACATATTTTCTCATAGGACTCACATAAGAGACTTCTCTCCCAGAGGATACTACGTATGCAATGACTACAGGGGTTGGTGAGAAATAGATTCTTAAATTCAAGGATCTGGGGATCCCTGTCTGGGGTTGAATCTTCTGAACATGTTGGAAACCGACAGACTCACGTCGGCTTTCTCACTTCTGCAATGCCTTGAAATGCTCGGATACCTCCTCTAAAGATCCAAGACCAATACTCAAGGGACAAGGTGGGAAATTAATGCTAGAAGTGAAACCTCCCCAGTTTTAAAGAATACTTTTTTTTTTTTTTTGAGACAGAGTCTCAGCTTGTTGCCCTGGGTAGAGTGCAGTGGTGTCATCATAGCTCACAGCAACCTCAAACTCCTGGGCTCAAGTGATCCTCCTGCCCCAGCCTCCAGAGTAGCTGGGACTATAGGTGCATGCCACCACGCTTGGCTAATTTTTCTATTTTTTGTGGAGACAAGGTCTTGCTCTTGCTCAGACTGGTCTCGAACTCCCAAGCTCAAGCGATCCTCTCGCCTTGGCCTCCCACAAGTGCTGGGATTGCAGGCGTGAGCCACCGTGTCCAGCCAGGAACACAACTTTCAAAGCCCTCAATTCCACCAGTTCCAAATGTATTTGGGGAACGGTAGCAGCCGTGAGCTGGCTACCCTCAGAGCTTGGCTCCCCAGTCAGCACTGAGCAACATGAGGAGGGATGCTCTGGAGAAGCAGCTGTCCCACTCTGAGTCAGTGCCAGTCTGGGTACCACAGCTGGGTTCCTAAGCACCAAACAGGGGCACAACCCACCAGCACTAGGGTTGGCTGGAATTCTTGCAGCTTTTGTTTCTCCTGGGGCATTGAATGACTATGTGCTGTAAGACTGGATTTTGTCTCCCCCAAGTTAATATGCTGAAACCCTAACCACCAATGTGACCGCATTTGGCGACAGGACTTTTAGGGGGTAATTGACGTTAAATGAGGTCATATGGGTAGGGCCCTCATCAGATAGGACTTGTGGCCTTATAAGAAAAGGAAAGAGAAGATTCCTCTCTCTCTTTCCTTCCCTCCCTCTCCACCCCATGAGAAGACGGCCGGCCGTCTATAAGGCAGGAAGAGAGTCCTCCCCAGGAACTGAACTGGCTGCCACCTTGATCTTGGACTTCTGCGGTTTAAGCCACCCAGTGTGTGGTCTTTTGTTAGGGCAGCCCGAGGAGACCACTTCAGTGTGTCAGCAGAATAGCAATTACTTGGACAAGCTGAAGCCACAGCGCTGGACAGGAGAGAATTCAGGTTCTGGAGGAAATTTCCCAGGGGCTCACATAAGCACTTTGGAGACAGCTACATTTATTATCAGGTTTGCTTCAGGGACCGGAGCTGTGTTTGAGTCCTAGCTCTGCCACTTAGAGTCACCCAACCCTGGGAAAGTTGCTTCACCTACAACAGTCTTCCTAGTCTCACATGTCGAATTGGGATAATAGAGCAACATCTGTTTAGGATACTTTTGGCAGCAAAGAGTAGAAAACCTGTCTAGCAGTGGGGAGGGGGACGTGGGGAGAGGAGGAAGACTCCGTTCCCTCTCCTTAAGTGTCTACCTCTTGTCAGGAAACCACATCTTTCCAGAAGCCCCCAGAAGGATGGGTTCACACATCCCAGAACACGCCCTTCCTCACCAGGTAACTCCAGCCCTGAGGCCGAACCCATGCACGCTGACATCTGAACAAAACTGCTCCGTTAGCAAGGAAAAAGGGAAAATGTGCACCATTTTATTAGGGTTTAAAGGTGAAAAACTACATGACATGTACTTCACGCAATAGCTATTGACTATTCATATGCTTCAATTTCATTTTTTAAACCAGAACCCAAACTTATCTGGTAAATTATGTCTCCTTCCGTGAGATGACTCGCTGTGGTCTTTTTACAAAATAATTCAGGCCTGTGTTTCAAGGAGTGAGGGCAGGAGTAACTGGAGGATAATTAAGGAAGAACTGTAAGTTGTCCTGGTAGTCCTAAAACTTTGTTCATATCACCAGATACCTTTATGGTGGCTCCAATTGACCAGAGCATCCCAAGAGTATCTTTAGTTACAATATACCAAAGTCTTCTGGAAAAACAGGATGGGAAATCCCAGTACTTTAATTAGCAAGTAGGGAGAGAAAAAAAACCCCTTAAGATTGTTATGGTTCACTTCATAGTTTTAAATAAGTAAAGTCCTATTTAAAAAACAAAACTCTTAGCAAGCATACCACAGAAACAACCCATTAAAAGTTCTTATGGACATATTCACTTTGGAATTAATCCTGAGGTCTGATTCAGATGAGGATGATCTAATGGAAATTTGGGAGCCATGGAAAACAGAGTCCTCACCTGAATTTTACATATGCAAAAATAAACTCAGGGCAGGGGAAACTAGTAGTTCTATATTCTAAAAACTGGTATCTCGCAAAAACACTAGCAGAACTTCACCTTGAGGAGAAAAGTCATTATTTGTATTCTCTTTCACAACAGATACAAAAATAAGCAGTGTGTATCATGTCCCTGTCAAACTAAAAAATGAAGGCCAATTAATAAAGGAAACAGCAATTAGCAAAGTCCTTAATTACATTACTCCTTTTGCCTCTGCCGTCATGGTTAACGATCTGTTTTGACATCTTTTTCCTGTATTTATGGGCATTAACAAGTATGATACATTTATAATAGAGACCTGATATTTTACATACACTGTACCTAAAATCAAAGTAAAGGAGGAATATGTTCTCATAGCATTAAGAGGTCCAAAATTCAAATATGGTATATGTTTTCTCCTATAAAACTTGTATTTTTGCCTGAGTATGGTGGCTCATGCCTATAATCCCAGCATCTCAGGAGGCCGAGGTGGGAGGATCAGTTGAGGCCAGGAGTTTGAAACCACCCTGAGCAACATAGCAAGACCCTGTCTCTACAAAAAAAAGCTTTTGTGCGCCTGTAGTCCTGGCTACTTGGGAGGCTGAGGCCGGACGATCGCTTGAGCTCAGGAATTCAAGGCTGCAGTGAGCTATGATTGTGCCATTGCACTCCAGCCTGGGTGACAAAGCGAGACCCTGTCTCTTAAAATAAAATAATAAAACCTCTTCACTTCCACCCCTAGCAAAAATAGTTAGCTTCCTTCTTGAGATTTTAAAATAAAATTTTAATTTTAGAACAGTTTCTGATTTACAAAAAAAAAAAAAAAAATTGCGGAGATAGCACTGAAAGTTCCCACTTACCTCAGTTTCCCTGATGACTAACATCTATCTTACATTAGAACGGTACATTTATTGCAGTTAATGAACCAATGTTGATACATTGTTAACTAGAGCCATGATTTCATGTTTCCTTGGTTTTCCCCTGATGTCCCTTTGCCATTCCAGGGTCCCGTCCGGGACACACCACATCACATTTAGTCGTCCTGCCTCCTTAGGCTCCTCTTGCCGGTGACAGTTTCTCAGACTTTCCCTGTTTTCGATGACCTTGAGAGTTCTGAGGAGTACTGCTCAGGTATTCTGTAGGACAACCCTCAATTTGGGTTTTTTCCTGACATTTTTCTCACGATCGGACTAGGGTTATGGGTTTTGGAAAGAGGACCACAGAGGTGACATGCACTTTTCATGGTGTTGCATGAAGGCTGCACACTATCGAGGAGACTTGTCACCGTTGGTGTTGACCTGGATCACCTGGCCAAGGTGGTGCTCATCAGGTGTCTCCACTGCAGAGTCACTGCCCACTGCTTTCCATGCTGTGCTCTTTGGAAGGAGGTCACTGTGCACAGCTCATCCTTAAGGAGCGGAGAATCATAGCGCCCTCGTTGAGCACAGACTACATACATCAGTTGCTTGGAATTCTTCTGTGCAGGAGATGGTCTCTGCTCTCCCTTTCACTCAGTCACTTATTCTTATCAGCACGGACTCTGGGATGCCCAGAGTTAGTATTTAGGAAGCATGATGAAGGGTTTTGCTGCTGCTTATGCAAATGCACAGTGTATAGGCAAAGGCTAAGGAGGACAGAGGCCCGTCCATGGGGATGCAGGACAGTCACGGGCCTCCCTCACACACCAGTCCCATGTCTCACTACACTGAAATTTTTGCCTCAATAAAATTATAAACTGCTACGTGTCTGGGCTCAAACTGCCAGTGCTGAAACCACCATGCCAAAGGCCTAGGTGCCTGCATTAGGGCCCATCCTCCGCTTCACCCTCAACCCCCACCTCCACGCAACCATCAAATCACACCCGTGACACATGCACCTCGAGTTGGCATCTGGCCAGAAGGGTGGTCCCGATTCACAGTCGTCTCCCCGACCTCCCCCGAAGACCTGTGCATCCTGGGACGCATGCGCTAAGTGGGTTTTCAGTCTGGACAGTGAATTCAAGGTAAATAATTCTGCAAGCCTTGAAAATGAGTTTATGTGGATACCTAGAGCTGAGCAGCAAGGGGCACCTGCCCATAAAACGTGACAGGTGACACATGGAGGTTGTGCAGGGTGCTCAGTGAGCCCACAGGGGACAGAGATCATTTGGAGGAGATGACAAGGGAAATGATGAGCTACAGTAACAAGGAAGAGTGACAGAGGCCGACAGGGGCACGGATTCTAACTCATAACTACGGCAACATTTTCGGTGTCAGTAAAGTCCTTCAACAATGAAGACTAATGCTTTTAAATTTGCAATCCTGTCTACGCCAACAGATTTCAAACTTTCCAGGTGGCAGAACACGTACAAGTGACAGTGAAATTGACGCTGACATCAAACTTAAAGTAAGTTTACAATCTGGAGGTGAACAGAATTCATCTTATAAAAGGTTCTAATAGAGACACACAGCACAGAGGACTAGAAAACTCTATCAGAGGAGAAGTTTAAAACTGTAACATGTGCCAGTACAAACAGGGGAACGTGTCCCCAAATTCCGTTTTCGCTACCAAAACACTTCTGCTTAGCTCACCAAAAGTCCTATTTGAGAACTGCTGTTTTACATGACTAATTTGTGTGTAACAAATCTTGTTCCCAATGGACTGAAGAGTATACTTTAGAGGCCATTCTTTCTAAAGTATTATAAACTCCAAATGAGCAAAGTATAAAGGGGCTTTGTAACATAAATTTTTAAAACTTTAAGCAGTTTCCTTATTCTTCCCAATTGCTAGCAATAGCCACTGTTGTATATTTATTTCTACCGTGCATTAGTGAAGATTTCTGATACAATATACAGAATTGCTTAGGAGTTTCATGTGGAACGCTGCTCATGGTGGAAAGAAAAAATAAAGTCAATCTACCTTCAAAGCAATAGGAAAAAATATCAAAGAAGGAAAAGTGATGCCATCCCAGCACAGGGACAAGACCAGCTGTGCTGAGGGTTTTTTATCAGCCGGTTATGCAGAGCTGTAGACAACCCTGCAGAGAAACCTAGGACTTCTGAGGATGCACATAATCTCAGGCACATCGCAGGGGGAGAGGGACCCTTCTGAAAAGGTGACGAGGTCGGATACCACTGCCCCAAAGAGAGGGAGGCCCATGTGTTCATTGCTCACAAAGGTCTGAGTTGGAGCAAACACAGAGCTAGCACGGAGCAGTCTGCCATTGCCAAGGTGCTTCTAGACTAACCCTTAATCCCAGCACTGGAATCCCAGGCGTTATTGCTGGATTCCAGACATCCTGGTCCACTAGCTCTGAAGCAGGACCCAGGAATCTGCATCTTTAGCAACCCAGGACTTGGGCGCAGGAGGTCCTTATGCTACTTGGAGATACACTGACTCAGGGCTGCAAACCCCAAGCATCTGTCGACCAAGCCATCCTGGGAGTTAGCCCTCAAGACTGTTAGCAACAGGGCAGATCTGTTAAAATAATTGGGAGGCACACTCTGACTAAAAGAGGGTCTAATTAGCAGCCTGGTGTAATTGCGAACAAGTATTGCTGCAAAAGGCTTGTATCAGTCAGTACTTACACTTAATTACATTCAGTTTCACATGCATTATTCTCACTACCCCAGGTTAACACCACGGAAATCACACCAAACTGCACAGCACAAAGGATTAAGGACAGATAGAAAATAGACATCAATTTTAACTCAAAATTGAGGCACTCTAGGATGACAAGTCTGACCCTCTCCAGGCATACTTACCAATGATTTTAGAAACACAGTCTGTGCACACATGGGTCTCTGATCATTTGGGCCACTACTGAAAGACCTTGGAAGCCCTACTTGGGAGTCCTGGCCCAGAATTTAATGTGCCATGTGTTTAACCCATGTTAAAGGCTCTGTCACCCATCCTGCACGTTGGCACTGAGAGGACATTTTGACACAACGCATGACGCTGCAGCCCAGCGGGTCTCCACCCTGGCTGAATTCTAGAACAGCTCGGGAGGCTCCGAAATACTGACCCATGTACAGGACCCACCAGGCCACGTGCTCAGAAGCTTGGGTGAGTCCTGGGCACCGTGTTGCTTTAACATGCTCCCCAGGTAATTATAATGTCCTGGGGCTTGAGACTCACTGGCAATGTTTTTGTCCCTAAGATAGAATGCGTCTCAAAAGTGGGTACTGTTTCCCCCATTCTGCCTACCAAATGGAACACTTTAATAAATTATTGCTGAACTAAAGTGAATACATTTACAGATCAGACAGATTCCATTTCTGTCACAGGCAAGAAACCTCAGGGATGGAAAACTGGGTTGTCATTTGGGAGCTCATCTTTGCAGCTGTAGGACTTTGTAACAATTAGAGTCAGACCTTCATCTTGAAGGAGGTGCAGTTTAGTACTGAGAGGTTTACTAACAGTGTGGCTGAGAGTTAAGTTGGCAAAGGCAGCAGTTTTCACCAAATACTGGGCTCGCTCGCTCTCTCTCTCTCTCTCTGAAATATTACTATGACTGAAAATTGAGAGCTAAAAAACTGTTAATCCCAGCAACTATCTTCCACCAGTGTAAGGTTTCCAGGTCTAGCAAATAAAAATATAGGATGCCCAGGTACGTTTGAATGTCAAACGAATAAATCATTTTTTAGTGTAAGTATGTCCCGTGCAACATTTGGGATATCATTATACTAACAATTTATTCGTTGTTTATCTGAAATGCAAACGTAACTGGGTGTCCTGTATTTTATCTGGCAACTCTGCAGATAACAGCCCCAAAATAAATTGTCTAGCCCCTCTGCCTTGCGTTTCAGGAGACGGTTACTTTGTTTGGTACTTTGTATCAGGAGAAACAAGATGAAAACATTTGCAAATCCTGTGTTTGTTTTCCAACAAAATGCTTTGATATTCACAAGCCTAGGGACCATCTAAGAATAACCAGAATATTCTTCTCCTCTCACAGTGACTTTTCAAAGAACTGAGCTCTTCAGCCCTGAACAAAGGACACAGCAGAAAGGAAACTTTTGTTGTTGGCCACAGCTGAGCAAATCTATGGAACAAAGGACGCATTCAACTCACACCTTGCATCATAGTCACGCACACAGAACTTCGGCTATATGTAGAAACCAGAAATGATGAAATTTGATCCGTTTAATCTTGTAATTATGAAGTTTCATTTCCTGCTTTTTTGCTCCTGTGAGAGGTGAAACTGGAGAGAAGAGAAGCAAAGAAATTGGCATGATCAGATTTCCTCTTTCAGCCATCACTGCTAAGGACCAGATGAGTGAGTGGCAGTTCTGGCCCTAAGGAGAGACAGGTGTATGAAGACTTGCAGCAAGGTTTTCTGCTACACCCTCAGCTCCTACAACAGTGCCTGGTTGGCATGCTGAGGTGTTCTATAAATATCTGTGGAATAAATAGCAAAGGTATACACACAGATCTGGGGTGGGAGAACCAGAGGGAATGACACTCAAAGGGGGTGACACCTGATTATTTAGGAAGAGTGAAAATGACTTCAAGCAAGAGCATTCTAGGCAGGAATGGCATGACAAGGTGAGAGTGCTGGAGTCACACATGTGAGGACATCCAACAAAGAGCCAGTGGCCAGGAGAGAGGTCTGCACTGGGGACAGAATGGGAGTCAACCAGGAGACGGCTGAGAGTTGAAGCCCTGGAGAAAAGAAGATGCTCTGGGGAGACCAGGGGTGGAATCCTAGACCACGTCTTCCTCTAGAAGGAGAAAGAGGGCAGGCTGGCAGGCGGGGGACAGTCAGGACCGACACCAAGGGGATGGAGGTACCAGTGTCCAAGGAGAATGGGCTGAGAAATATCCACTGGATTTGGTGAAAGGAGTTGTCATGGAGGGGACAGGGACAGCCAGCAGAGGGCTAAGGCATGAATTTGGGGTAAGCAAGGGGAGAGACTGAGTGTAGACAAGCAGCTTTTCTGGCCATGGAATGAAAGAGATTGATAGGTTGAAGGACTACCAGGTCAAAAAGGAGGCTGTTTCACAGGGATGTTCTTGGTGGGAGAGGCCCTGAGATCTGTATGAAAGGCAGAGACAGAGCCACAGGCAGGGAGCTGTTGATTATACAGCTCCTGAATGAAAGAAAGTTCCAGTGCTCTCAGCAAGCACTCACACATGCTGTTCCTCCACTCCCTTTCCTATGGGCCCACTCCATGAGACCCAGGTGCCCCTGGACAAGCCATTGGTCCAGTCGGTCTGCAGCCCACACTTGAGTGCCCTGGCTCTTGTCTGGGTGAGTGATTCCTCTATAGAAGGCAAGAAATGCACGTTTCAAAAAGATGAGAGACCAGGGGACTGAACTCCACTTAATTCATTTAAAAACACAAAACAGGACCGCTTGAGCCCAGGAGTTTGAGACCAGCCTGGGCAACACGGTGAGACCCCATTGTTACAAAAAATTTTAAAATTAGCCAGGTTTGGGGGCACACACCTGTAGTCCCAGCTACTCGGGAGGCCAAGGTGGGAGGATGGCTTGTGCCCGGGAGTTCAAGGCTGCAGTGAGCTGGGATCGCACCACTGCACTCCAGCCTGGGTGACAGAGCGAGACTCTGTCTCTGAAAAAATAAATAAATAAAAATAAAAACACAAAATAAAAATAAAAGCCCTGTGAATGTGGAAGACGAGTGCTCACACAGATTGTCATCTTAATGGCTTCTCTAAAGTCTTTCTGGCACTCTGCAGGTAGCCAAGAATCTCCAGGGAGATAAATTACTAAGAGGTCACTGGAGGCAGTGGCTAAACCACCTTCTACACAGGGACAAGGAAGATCAAGGGCAGCCGGGGCCGCTGGCAGAGCCAGCCACCCCGCCATCGGGACATGGTACCCAAACCATAGCTTTCACCACATCAACTGTAGTGAAAAAGATTCGCTCAAAGATCTAGTCATTCATTACTCCTTAAAAAAATTTTTTTTAAAGGGAGAAAAAATGAGGGACTCTGCATCTCTGAGTAACAATATGCAACTATTATTTCTTTAAACATGCCCCAAATTGCACGTGATAAATGACTTACTCAAGATGCCATTTGCACAATGTTGAAAATCACACTAAGGTAAGCTCATAATGTGCGAGCTTTACGACTGATAACAGTCGCATTCCATTTTAAAAGAAAAAGCATAAAGGATATTATGCCATAAACTGGTTCCAGGACAACAGCAGTTTCTGTTGCTCTCTGAAATAGTTTCCATCAGGTCGGAAATTGATGCAGTACGCCTAAAGGTGGCCTCAGGATCACTACGAGCTATGGGGAGTTTTTATCATGTATGCAATAAGTACACAATAAGTATTTTTATTGTACGAATGGGGTAACCAAGTGAATATTTACCTAGAAAAAGATCCCTTCCATGTCATTTGTTTTTCCACCCCAATGCTTTAATGTACTGAATGCACTACCTCTCTTGAAACCAGGCTTTGAACAAAGTGAGAATGGAATTTTCTAGGTAGCTTTCTTAAATTGAGAAGTTAAAAGTCTGAGAGAAGAGTAGTGGCTTGTTTACCTGCTGGCAGAACTGGCCACAGAATAACCCACGAGCTATCACAGTCGCTAGAGGCCACAGCCACTGTCCTGGCTCTGCCCTGGCTCTGTCTACAGCCATGGTCCTGCCCATCTGTGACGTTCTAAGAGCAAGACGAGCTGGCTGCATGCAGTGTCCCCAGACCCAAAGGCGACAGGGACAACAGGCAGGCAGCCGCAGGAAGTTACTTTCATCATACCACACTTCGTTTTATCACATTTTCGTTTTATTTACCTTCTCTCCAAAGTAACAGAACGGTTTTCCTTTTCTTTATCCATAACCCTTAATTTTTAAAAGTCGTTTGGCTCCACGTTACCATCTAAAGTTGTTGTCAACTTTAAATTATTTCCATGAATCGGGTGGAATTAAATGGAAAATATTTTTTTCACGGCCAACGTCAGATATGATTCTATACGCTTTTTCCTTTTTTCACAACAGTTGTTAGCTGACTCGTTAACAAATCTGTATTCTCACAGCAAGCTAGCCAGTCCCTTAGATCATTATGTAGAGAAACGGCAGGTCATTAGAAGCACACGGAAGGGTGCCCGGTGAGGCACAGGATGAGATTGTAAGCACGCACCCTCCCCTTCAGACAGGTGTTCTACAGCAGGGTAAGTGCGTATTTTTCCATCTGGAACAGCAATCCTTCTTACTGAATAGTTAGCTGCATGCAATAAATTGCAAACTCAGGAAGGGCAGGGATCATACAGCTATCTGATACTGCCTGACAGAGTAGGAGGGGTTCAATAAATATGCATGAATGAGTGAAGGAATAGATGAATAGCGCTTAAACACAGGTTCTCCCTACAACACTCAGCTCCTCCCCTTTCAATTCTCGTAAAGGCCAGAGAATCACAGGAAACTCCAACTCATTCCTGACTGCCAAGAGGTCACTCCCCACCCAGGTGTCTCCTCCCATGTGGCTCCCATGAGGACCACTGGAGTGGCCTTTTCCACTGGGGACTAAAATCACCCCCATTCTGTCACTAAGATGTCGAGCATCAGCTTCCTCATCTTGAACACTCTGAGGACTTGGAAAGATAAACACTGCACAGATCTGGGCGTCAGTGGCTTTGTTTAACGCTCTTCGTAGTCTCTTTCTTCCTCCGGCGGAATTTACTTTAAGGAGGTTGAACTTTCCGTACCCTCTTGGTTGCTGGGATGTGGACCCTTTTCAGTTAACTTAATTGAAAAAGCAAGAACAAGAACGAGGAAAGAAAGCGAGGAAGATCGGTCACAAAGACAACCGATTGCGTTCTAAACCAATTACATGAGATTAGCAGAGGAGGCTGGGGTTGAGGAAAGTCACACTGCAAAAGCCAGACCCTTTGATGTTGGAGTATCTGGTTGAAGATTAACCGACCAAGCAGAATAAATGGGGAAAGGAGGAATCATAGTAATTGGGGAGAGGAAGATAGGTCAGACACGGCCACCAGTTCACAGACCTACAATAACACCCACAAGTCATTATGTCCCTGTGGTATGAGACATGAATTTACTAGCAAAAGTTCTGCAACCCCACTGATAATTCCGGAAAAAAAAAAAAAGAAAAAAGAAAAAGAAAAAGAAAAGAGGAAGCCCTTTTTTAAACACTCTATAAACTTAGGCGTCTTGGCTGTAGATGATGGCATTACTGGTTGTAGATGATGTCATTATTCCCTTGTGCCCTCAAAAGCTAGAATTCACATGGATGGTGGTGTGGCCTCCAGAGTGAGTGCTTTGTCCTTTTCTCTGCTTGATTAATTCTTGGCCTTCAAACCCCAGCTCAAAAGCCACTTCCCCACGAAGCACTCCTGGACTGCCCACTACTCACGCTCTCCTCTGCACCGCGACCTGCTTGGCTCACACCTGCGGTGTTCCACTCGTACGCTCACTTTTTTGTCTATCTTTCCTTCCCCCAGAGGAGCTTGAGTTCCTGAACAGCAAGGACTGGGTCTTAATTCTTCATGTGCGCATGTGTTTGCACCAGATGAAGTGACTGCCAACGCTTATGTCAGTTTGAACATGTAAATTATGCTTGGGGAGCCCAGGAATGGAGTGGCTCCGACCAGAGAGTCCCTGTGCGGCAATCCCAACTAAAACACAGTGTGAGTGCTTCAGCCCCCGAGAGAGCTGAGCTGAGAGGAGAGGAAGAACTCGTGTGGGATTAACACCTCCACGCTGTACAGCTGTGTCACGTCAAGCCACCTTTTTTCATCTATAAAAAGGAGTAATAGCTCTCCTGAATACCTCTCAGGATGAGGAGCAAAAGAGGATCTGAAAGCACTTGAAAACCTATAAAGGATGATGCAAATTTGCAACATTTCAGTGGGGAAAGAAAGGTAAGGAGAGCAGAGATGATGGATAGATGGATGGAAGGAAGGACTGAAGAATGAAAGGATGGATGGAAGGATGGATGGAAGATGGACAGGTGGATGGATGGAAGGATGGATGGGGTAGTAGGATGGATGGGTAGAAGGATAGATGGGTAGCAGGATGGATGGATGGAAGGACAGATGGGTAGCAGGATGGATGGATGGAAGGATGTTTGGATGGACAGATGAGTAGTGGCTCATCAGCTATGAGCATCAGCAATGCAGCTAACAGAAGGAAAAGGTTGGGAAGTGTCCAACTTCAAGTCTTGCCAGTCCATTCCCTCATGGACTCGAAGGAGTCTGCACTTAGAAATGGGAAGATTTGAGCAGGAAGGAAGGAGTCCCACCCAATTAATAAAATGTTGTCTAACGGCTCCATGTAAACAATACCTCTGGCCAAAAGCTAGTAATTCTTTCTCTTGTTTACTTAGCATTTATGAAATACTTTAACATGTATTGACTTAGAATGCCTAAGTTTAATATTTAATACAGCATCTAATAGAGTCCCATCAAGACACTTGAAAGGAACATCCTAACACTATAGGCAGTGATTTTATTTTTAAATTTAAAAAGGCAAATCAGGTTCAAGTAGGTGAAGAAAACTGTTTCAAAAAGCAGTGGGAAGTAAACAATGAGAGCCTTTTGTCAATTTCACATCCAACTAAAAACCTAAGTTACAGCACAAGAATCAGTTCTAACAAAAATACAAAGTGTGCATGAAAAGCTACTTGAACAGTTTGTTCTGCCAAGAGGTGAATAGGCTAAAAGGATCACTCTCTGAGTTTAATTTCACTAGGCAGTCTTTAGGTTATAGTAAAGGGAAATTTTTTTTTTTTTTTTTATCCATGAACTCTGTGCTGAGTACATGCACCGTGTGGTAAGCAAAGTGGCTTAGAAAGAAGAGGCTTAATTTTGCTGCAGCCACACCAGCAACACTGGGACAGTCTGCGCATGCAGTGCCTGGAGAGCAAAGCTGCATTTCAAAAGGGCTCTCTGTGCTCGCGCAGATGGCCTGCAAACTGGACCAGACTGCAGACACCGTGCCCTCCACTCTCACCAGTTGCATGCATTAACTTTTCTGTCCAAGAACCATATGCCTTACTGCACATTCAAAAACATGTACAGCAGATGGCAGGGAACAGAGGAGAGAGCAAAAAGTGGGAGACCTGGTTCTAAAGGGAGGCATGGAAAAACCAACCACCTTCCACCCTCTGATGAGATGCAACTATTTTAAATCATCAAATGGTATTTTAAACACAAATGATTTCTTTGATGCCGTCCTTACAGGGCAGATATTGCCCTTTTGTAGTACAACACTTGGTGTAACAGACTTGCATTTATCCAATACTGTTCTGTTTTCCTAACTTGGAATAATCACAGAGTTTCATAATATCAGAAATACTGACATCGTAATAGATCGATCAGCAACTCCCCAGAGTATGACTTTCTGTCACATTGAACCCCAAATAAACGTAGGGCTCTACACTGAAGAATAGACTGAACGAGCGTATCTCATCAGCATCGAAGCAAGAAAATGTTCTAAATTCAGGCAAAAAAGTCCCCCTTTTACACAATCTCTATATTAATACAAACAACAGAAGGGCTATTAACGCCCCTGATTCTGTCTGTCCATGTAGAGTCCAAAGAAACCATGCAAAGGGTATGGGAAATAACCTCCACTAAAAGGGCAGCAGTATAGACGGCAGGGAAATGGTGAACAGGTGTCACTGTTCTCTGCATAGATACAGTTTGTAAAAAGCAGGCAGCTCAGAAACAGAATAAAAGTTAGGAAAGGTCGTAAGAAAGACGAAATAGAACTGAAAAGGGAGGGACTGGACCCGACTCCAACATCCTCCTCTGCCCTAATCCCAAACATGGATCTCTAAAACAGCCCAGTTGCATTAAATCTGCCCAAGGACTTGCCCGCTCATCTGAAAAGCTACGTGTAGAACAAGCTTTAACAGGTTCACATGGCAACCCAGAATTAATGTTATCAACACCCAGCATGGTCCTCTTGAGGCCCCTTCTGGGACGTGGGCAGCCCAGGTGTGTGCCTAAAGAGTGGGACTGAGTCACACCTGGCAGCCAAAAACCCTTGCCACACCTGCACTCTGGGTCCCTCCCTGTTTCTCAGCTCGCTCTCGGACCCCTGCAGGAAAAGTGGAGGCCAGTGGTGCTTTCAAGAAAATAAACCAGGCAACTGCCTCCCTGCATATCTTAGGAAGAGGCCCAGGGAAGCACCAAGTCTGATCTGTGAGTTCTTCCTCTAGCAGCGCTTCACGTAAAGAAAAACGGAGTGGGCTGCCGCTCCCGCGGCCTGGCACTATGTGACACATCGGAGCTGCTCTGGTATCGTGAACTTTTGTTCCACAGCAGGTACTGCTCCTGGTGTCAGCAGATGATACAGGCATGAGCAGAAAAAAACAAAGAAGTCATCACAACCTATCTAACTTTATAAATGATACACCCAGTGTTTGGGGGCAGCTTTGTAAAATTTCAAGGCATTTCACTTCTTACAGTAGACCATCTCCTGGTACGTTCAATACTGAGTCCAATTTTCTGACTTCTGGAATAGATATGTTTAGAACCTTATGATGCTAACTTTTAAAAGCTATTAGAATATTTTGAGGAAATGACTCAATATATGAATATGACTCAAAAGGGTTAATGAAGGGTTGCCAGTAACTTCCAGAATCTGCTTAGGCATTGGGAGATCCTGGCTCTTGTTAGAGTGTATCAACACTTGCACCTTCCAACTGCCATATGCACTTGGGTTTCCTTTAAAGACGGGCACAGGCATCAAAATAGTCCCCCCGTATCACCTCCAGCTCTGCATCTGCAGCTCCCAACTACTAAACTCTGGAAGGGTTATTCTTATTTCTCTTTCTTTCCCATTCCTTCTCCACCCCTGACACACACATACACACACACACACACACACAGAGGCACACACACATGCATGCACACACACCTACCCACATCATAGCTTATCTGGCAGGTATGTGATAAACTGGTTCTATGTAATCAGATGGGATATTCATTGAGATAACTTGATCATGTGATAGACTAATAAAATATCAAAGAAGAGTCAAAATTTGCACAGACATTGCTGTAAATAAACATAAACATAACTGTGAAACCTCAGTTTTGGTTTCTAACTATGCTTCAATGTTTCCAAAACTCAAACCACTTATATCTGGAAAGTAGAATGTGTGTATCATTTTTTTTTATCAATTCTTGTATTACATAAATATATATATAAATATGCTCTCAAAATGGCTAAAAAAAACTAAGAATATCAAATGTTTATGAGAAAGTGGAGCAAGAGAAAGTCTTACACATTGTTGGTGGGAATATAGAAAGATACAACTAATTTGGAAAAAGGTCTAGCAGTTTCTTACATAACTAAACATTCACCTATCCTATGATTCAGCAATTTCACTCCTAGGCATTTTCCCAAGAGAAATGAAGACACATATCCGTGGAAGAACTGTATAAAATGTTCATAGCAACTTGTAGTTACAGCAGCCAAAAACTAGAAACGACTTGACTGTCCACAAGAGCATAGATAAACCCTCTAATATTCACACAGTGGAATACTATTCAGCAACAAAAAGAGACATACGACTGAAACAAGAAACAAATGGATGGATCTTAAAAGATGTTAGGGTGAATAAAAGAAGGCAGAGTATATACGGTCGGAATCTATTTATATGAAGTTCTGAAATAGACATAAAACCAAACTATGGTAGCAAAAAATCAGAATAGTTGTCCTGAGTTTAGACAGGGATCTACTGGGAAGAGGAACGAGGGAACTTTCTGGAGTGATGTTAATATTCTGCACCTCGATAGGGTTTGGGGTTGCACAGGTGCATGCATATGTTAGCACTTCATATCTGTGTATTTACCTGTATGTAAATTTTTCCAAGAGGAAAAAAACATAACTAAATGGGGAACTCTAATCAATGATGTACATGCTGAAGTATTTGGGGGAAAAGGTACTGATGTCTGAGACACACTTTAAAATGCATCAAAAATATGATTCATGGGTGGACAGAAGGATGAATAAATGGATAGATAAGTAAAAAGGCAAGTATAGTAAAGCGTTAACTGTAGAACCTAAGTGGTCTGTATGGGTATTCACTGCACAATTTTTTTGCATTGTTTTGGTATGACTGATATTTTCATGAAATAATTTGGAAAAATTCTGTTATGGCCCCATAATATCATCATTTTAAAAACTTAATATTCTGGATCTTTGTGTAAGCAAAAAGGAGCTAAAAAGCTTTATTTTTTTTTTCCCAGAGACAAAAGGATTAAACTTTTGCAAGTAAGTTCAAATACCAAATAAATGCAGGTATTTCACACTTACTGCTGAGCAAATAAAGCCCTCGCTTTATGCCAAAGGAGAAAAAAGCCTTTGTGAATGCAATCATACCTGAATGACTGTTTTGCACATGACCACATCCTTCCCCACCCACAACTTGCCAATTACTGAGTTTGAACATGTTTCTCTTGTTATATAATTTGCTAAATACTAATGGGCTTTGAACATAAGCCAAAAGATTCCCCCAATCCCAGCTGGGTGAAACCCCAAAACCCACTCTGTTCTACTGGACCTCCCTGAAGAGCTCAGGAGAGTTATTTGTGGGGGCTTCTTATCTCTCTGCACATCTGGATCCCATGCGGCATCGAGTACCAAGCTTTGCTCTTAAAAGACACCCAGTAAATAACTGTTCAAGGTCGCTTTCCATGGTTCAAGGGCACACAGGGACCACACAAGGGGTATTTTTGTCTTTCTTCATAAAAACCACCAGGCTCATGAAGAGCCATTATTCCTACTGGCAAAATGCCATGATGATCAAAATTGTGTAAAATTATAATTTAATCTTCCAAGTCATAAAGCATCAGAGTCTGACCGTGAAGGCCAGGCTGCCCCCGGCGACGGGCTCTTCCAATTACCGTGTGACTTTGGGAAATCGGTTTAACTTCTTTGCGCCTCACATTCCTCCTCTAAAAAGGAGAGTGGTATTTGCACCCCACGGGACTGACATGAAGATGAAGTGAGATAATCCACCAAGTTGCTTTGCAAAGTGCCTGGCACGTCATAAGCACCCAACACACGTTAGCTAGTGGTCATGGTTATTTTGTCACGTCTAGGCGAATGAAGCTGAGAGTGCCTGTCTCTATTACACAGATTCACCACTGTGTATCACGGAGCTATCGGTATTGACAATTCAAAGAATTTAGTAAATCGCAGTTCTCCAAATAAGCTTCACTCCCAGGTTCTCCTAGTCAAAACATAGAAACTCAAGACGACGTTAAATATATCCTTCAGTATTGCATAAGCAGCCTTTATGTTTTCCTTGTCTATGCGTCCACGCGGTGTTCTGAAGTCTCAGGGTAGGAGGGATAGGAAAGTCACTTGTCTACAGCCCTTTTTGAGGTTTGCTAAGAGAACACCCCCAGCAGTCTTCTTCTTCCTCCTCTTCCTCCTCCTCAACATCCCCAATGGCAGAGAAATCAGCCTCCCAGCACCCTCTTTGCATCGGAGGTGGCATGACCCATCCTCTACACTATGGCTGGGCACACAGAATGAGCACTCACTCCAAAGATGTGCGCGCCCTCATCCCTGGAACCCGTTAATATGTTACATTAAATAGCAAAACAGACTGTAGAGGTAATTACGATGATGGATTTTAGGATAGGGAGATTATCCTGGATTAGCCGGCGGGCCTGATCTAATCCCAGGAGCCAATACAAGCAGAGAACTTTCTCCGGCTGTGGTCAGAGAGGCACAGCAGAAGGAAAGATCAGCACTCTGACATGCGGGAGGCCTCAGTGCACCACTGCTGGTTTGGCAACGGAAGGGGTGAGGTGACAAAGAATGCAGGTGGCCTCAGGGAGCTCAGAAAGGCTCCCAGCCAACAGGCAACAAAGTAACAGGGACCTCAGCCCTGCATCTGTGAGGAATCGACTTCTGACAACAACCTGAATGAGTTTGGAAGTGGATTCTTCCCTAGAGCCTCTAAAAAGGAACATGGCCCTGAGGATGCTTTGACTTTGGCCTTGAGAGACCTCAAGCAGAGACTCGCTGAGCCAGGCCATGGTCCAAACTCCTGGCCCATGCAAATGGTGAGATTAAGCGGTTAAACCGCTCAATTTGTGGTGATTTGTTAAGGCAGCAATAGAAAACTAATGCAACGGCTCTGAAAACATCTGAAGTTCCCTAACATGTTTCCTTGTATCTTGGGTTTTTCTCTAGATCAAGTATTCTCTGGGACTGGACTGTCTTTTGCAAACTAGACTTTGAAGCTACTCACTTAGTGGCTACCCTTTACAAAACTAAAAAAAAAAAAAAAAAAAAAAATTGAAAAAAGAAAATACCTGGAATTCCTCCATCTGATTAACTCAGGCCAGCCATCCTGGGGCTGAGCTTGTGATGACCAAGGACAGTGCAGGTGCTGTCGCAGGGCTGTGTGCGCACAGGGGCCTGCCAGCCCAGCCCAGCACTAGCAAATGCCATGGGTGGGTAATGCCATGATGTGGACAACCAGTGTCTGACACCAAGAGACCTGATTTCAAGCTCTCCTTTGAATGTGTCCTGGAGAGAAAACAGCAATCTCAAATCTGGCATCTGAGGCCAAAAACAATCCTCCAACTATGCTCAAATCAGCTCATGACACAGCAGAACTATGTCCCAATCCACTTTCTAGAAACCAGGCTTTCATCAAGGCAGCCGAAGATCACCCTGGTGGTTTTGGTAACCAAGTCACACTTTTTACTCATTCTTTACTCGACTAATGCTATAGTCACCTAAAAGATCTAACTCTCTTTCCCATGGATTAAAAAAAAAAAAAATTAACCCATTCTATTCTTCAACTTGGTTACTGCCACAGTTATTGCCAACAGAGGGATATTTTTGTGAATTTTGCAAGCCCTCTTTTTACCTTTATGCATGCTTTATTTCATAAGAATGTATAATCAATGTCCTCATCCAAATTATTAATAAAATACTATTAATTTTAAATGATAAATAATTATTAATAAACAACTAGATTAATAATAAATGTTCCTAATAAAATATTAAGGGCCAAGGTAGATGTGCTTTAATTCTCTCTATTAAGATATATTTCCATTAGAAAACACTTGTTGTTGACTTTTCTCTCCGAGAGATTTAAGCCATCTTTGTGGTGAAAAGGAACCAAACCACAACCACTCTCTCAGTATAAAGAGGAAGAAAGTAAACCTCATTCATTGAGACTGGGCTACTAATGACTGTTCTTGGAATCAGAAACCTTACTGATACAACTCACCTTGTAGATTAAGGACTGCTTTAATCAAAGCATTCAGCGTCTTTCATTCAGCTCTGCCAACACGACATCCAAAACCTTTCCCCCAATACAAATTCAATCATTTTCCTATTTGAATTCTGAGCTCAAAAACAGTAAGTCTAAGCAAGTAAAAATGTTCATCTGACTTGGAAATAGTTGAGTCTTTTCTCATTAAATGTACACTTCTCCATTCCTGTGGGGTATAGTTTAGACAAGATAAACAAAACAATCTTTCATAAACTCCATACTCACTTCCAAGGTATCTTTTCCTGTGCCATTTGCTACTTCCCTAATTCCAAAAGATCTTACTAGTTCTCACATTTGAGTATGTCTTCGTATACTTTATACAAAATTAAGGGCTCAAAATATTTGATGAATATATTAAGTCCATCCAGTTTAAGTAATATGCGAGAGCTTTATCTAATTGTTTCTATAATTATTATTCAGAACTTCCAACTGACATTGGAAATCACCGTATTGTTCAATCTATACTGTAGCTGCTTAAATATCTGATCACCGAAAGGACCCCCTCTACCTAACTTTCAAGTTTTAGGAGCACGAGGCGATGGACTGCATGCTTACGCTCTCTGAAATAAAACTTCCTGTGGCTAAATCCTTGAAATATCTAGAAATAAACATTACAGACAAACGGATGCTGGACTTTTAGGTTATACAGGACTTAGTGGGTTTCATCTGACTCAAAAGACGCTTGCCTAATTACAAAACAAGTACCTTAGTGATGGCCTTCTCACTTTAATATTTATTTTTCCATGTATTTTCCAATTAGATTGTAAACTTTCCAAGGGTGAGAATTTCTAAATAATCAAGCTTACGCAAAAATATATCGCACCTCCCACATACCATCTCTTTTTGTCTAATAAGTATTTAGCATACAGCAGGCATGCATATTTAGGAGTTTGGTTTCAAAAGCAGAAGAGAGAACAGCTACAGGTGAAAGAACGTGAGGACTAGAACAATCACGCTGGGGATGATAAAAGGGAAAGTTGTAGCTAAAGAAGATGATTGAAACTGGTGAAAATAGGAGATAAAGCGGGAACAGGTATGCGAGGAAAGGCAGGGAGGTTGTAAAGGCCACACTTAGCAATTTAGACTTCACACTTTGGGCAAAAGGGAAATAGTAAACATTTTTCCTGCAGGAGAGAAACATGAATAAAACGGTGTTTGAAGAGAGACAACATGGAAAAGTCTGGGTTGAAAGAACAAATTAAAATAGAGAAAGATCAAGATGTGCTATCTTCAGCAAGTATCCTGTGAGGGCTATGGTATACATGCAGTGGAAATTAAGAAAAATGAATGAATAATATGGAGAGATAGGTAGAGAGACAAAGATGCTACCTTACATGTGGCAAGGTTGTCGACCTCAAAATAACTGAGGGATTCACTCCCTTTGTCAGTATTTGTTTACCTTTTGGCCAAAGCCCAGAAATCGAGAAGGTTCAAGCTTCTCTCCATCCTTGAGTTCAGTTCCTTGGGAGAAGGAACATCCTTCTCCTTTCCCCAGGACATGAGGTTTGGGTCCCACAAGACTCTGCCAAATCACCAGCTGCTGTTCCGGGCCCTACCCCAATGTCACCTCCCTCTCCTCTCGGGGATACAAGGAACTTGATTCCTTTGCTCCCAACAAGATGGAAATTGCAGGAGACCAATCAGTTTCCCTCTTCCCGTTATTGCCTAACAAGTGCAGTGTTGCGGCTTGTCCAGGGCTTTCCACACTGTTCCTGCCCTTCCCAGCATGGGGACTTCTTTGGTTGTTCAAATGGCCCTGGGCTCCGGAGCTCATAGGGCTCATGTGCCTAAGAGAGGTGGAGAACTATCAGAGGGGTGTGGCGAGTCTGGGAGGTGGCAACTGGGGGACCATTCAAGCTGGGTGGTGCTGGGGGTCTCTGATGTTTCATACACAAAGGCATTGAGGGGCCAGGGTGACATTGATCACAACTTTCTTTTAGCTCGTTTAGTCACTATAGATATATTTCAACAAACATTGGAGCACAGCTTGAAAGCAAGCAAGGTTTCTATAAGTGGATTTTGGCAAGGGTTTGAGAGGCTAAGTGTTCTCCCTGCAGGTGTGACTCCCAGCTCTGGAAGGAACACAGCACACGTGATGTACCTTGCTTACGAACGAGAGAAAAGTCACGGCTCACTGATCTCATCTGGAAGAATGGCAGTTATCCTGGTGATGGAGGTGTCCTTGAGGTGTTCCCCAAAGATCCTTGTCATGGCTCCAGTCTGGCAGAATTTTGTTAAACAGATGCAAGATCTCCTTGCATTTCTGCAAATGGTACCTTTAGTAGCTTGGTTCCAAAAAGTGGTCCACACTGTACCACTACCCTCACTGTATGAGAGCATCTCTTTTCACAGTTCTTATGGGTTAGGATCTTTTAGTTTCCTGCTGCTGACATAACAAATTAGGGCAATTCAGTGGCTTGAAACGAGTTCACTACCTTACAGTTCTGGAGGTTGGAAGTCCGAAATCACTTTCACCAGGCTAAAGTCAAGATGTCGGCAAGACTGTATTCCTTTTGGAGGCTCTATGGGAGAATCTGTTTTCTTGCATTTTCTGGCTTCTGGAGGCCACTTGCATTCCTTGGCATCTGGCCCCTTCCTCCATCTTTAAAGCCATCAGTGTAACATCTTCAGTCCCACTCTGACTCTGACTCTCTGTTTCTACTGTTACATCTCCTCTGACTTTGACCTTCCTGCCTCCCTCTTAAAAGAACCCTTGTAGGCCGGGCGCGGTGGCTCACGCCTGTAATCCTAGCACTCTGGGAGGCCGAGGTGGGCGGATCCTTTGAGCTCAGGAGGTCGAGACCAGCCTGAGCAAGAGCAAGACCCCATCTCTACTAAAAATAGAAAGAAATTATATGGACAACTAAAAATATATATAGAAAAAATTAGCCGGGCATGGTGGTGCATGCCTGTAGTCCCAGCTACTCGGGAGGCTGAGACAGGAGGATCGCTTGAGCTCAGGAGTTTGAGGTTGCTGTGAGCTAGGCTGACGCCACGGCACTCACTCTAGCCTGGGCAACAGAGTGAGACTCTGTCTCAAAAAAAAAAAAAAAAAAAGAACCCTTGTGACTACACTGGCCTCATCTGGATAATTCAGAATAATCCTCCCATCTCAAGATCCTTAACTGAATCACCCCAGCAAAGTATCTTTTGCCATATAAAGTGACATATTCACAACGTCTGGGGATTAGGACATGGACGTCGGCGGGGCCATTATTCTACAATACTACAAGGTCTATATGGCTAGAGAGCACCTCACTTGAGATCACTTTACTTCTCCTGGCTTCAATTTCTTCATCTCCAGAACACGGGAGATAAATTTGATCTCCAAGATCCTCCTGGCACTAAAATGCGCTCTATAAATGCATCTGTAAGATTACTGATTCTATGGATTACAAGGGAGAGAAAGGATCTAAGCGGATACCCAGATTTGGAGTCTAGTTAACAGAGAAGAAGGTGTGCTTGGTTGGAGGAGAAGGATCACAGAACAGGAGTTTGAGGTAAAGCCAGTGCACTGTAGCAGAGGTGTCTACTAGCTTGCTGGGGATAAACAAATGGAGCTACAATACCAGCTCAAGGCAAGAGAAAGGAAAGCCGGCATCACCCACATGGAGGCGCTTAATCACTGGGATCTCTAAAGATTACTAAGTTCTGAAAGGGATAAATGAAAGAAAAAAGAGCAAACATTTGCAGACTGACCTGTGGAAGAAGAACTGGCAAATGAAATAGAGGCTTCATCAGGGGAAGGTGGTGTCATCTTGAATGTGCTAATCGAACTGTTTATTTTAAGGGAATTTATCATGAAGCCCTTTCTAAAGCGGTTTACTGCCTCAAATTTGCCCATTTGCAAGTTGGGTTTTTTAAAAAATGGTTTTCTTGCTGTAGGACATGCTATTGGGTCACACTAGAGAATCTCTTCTAAAAAACAGTTATTTCATACAATTCATGGTCTATATAGAGAACTGAAGCTTAATTTTGGAAATACATTTAAAATACATTCAGTTCTGTGTTTGCAAGAACTGAATAATTTAGCTGGAACTGTTGTCTTTAAGAGTCCTAAATTTGTATTTGGTGAAGTCAAGTAAAAATGACTTATTTACAACATTTCCCTATAACGTGACCAAATTATAACAGCATATACTGATATGTATAATAATTTCCATTAAACATGTTTCACAAAAAGTACACGAAGTACACAAGGCAAACTTGTCTATCTAAATTTCTGTAATATGCTTCATCCAACTCTCCCTTCACTATATATGTCTGTTGTCTATCCAACTTATTTCTATGTGCTTTAGTAAGTAGCAGTTACTAATAAAAGTAGTAAATTAATATTTACCTAAAATTTCTAAATTACTATTTACCAGCAATAATAAAAAAAAAAGTACAAGTAGATTTACTGAGATGTCAGTAACTTATTCAAAATGAAGAACTGATTAAAGCTGAGAAAGTACTTTCATTTCAAGTTACCAGTTTAAAGATCCATGCAATCTTTGTCTTCTTTTGCTTAGAACTGAAAGCTAATACCTATGAGTCACAAAATATTATAGGACAAGTGCAAATAATATACAAAAATGATTCACAAAGTCATTTCAAAGACTTTTTCTTGAAATTCCCTAGACACCACTGTTATTTCTGCACAGAGTTCTCACACCTGGCTTGCAGTGACGCCCAGCCCTGTAAGTTCAGCTCCTGCAGTTTCCCAGGATGTGAGCCCAGGAGTTTTATTTAGATGTTATGTTTTTAACATAGTGTCAACATAAGTCATGCTTGTTGGACGATCCTCTTACATCTTACATTTCTTCAAGGTCTTTCAACTGACCACAGTGTTCTAATAAGTGAAGTTTGAGTTTGGTAAAGACTAGAGCTCTTGCAGGGAAGAGACGAAGCCAATCATTCCCCTCAAATGTTCTGACAGATTGTAGCTTTTCTGAGACGAACAGAAAGTTAGCACATCATTGCAAAACACCTTACTACTAGATAATCAGCAACAAAATAAAGATTGTACAACAGAACCGCTAAGCATGAAGTCCTGACTTAACTCTGACCTTTCTTTTGACACCTAGAGTGTTGACTTCAAAAATACATCCCTATAGAACACATATTGCTGCTCTTCAAAAAGAGCCCCTTTATCAAGCCAGCCTCAATGCAGTTTTTTAAAAAGGAGGTGCAGAAAATTGGTCATTATTTTTGAATACAGTTTCTGTAAAAATTCCCAGAAAAAAAATTAGATACTATAAATACTCATAGCAACTTAGATGAAACACTTAATAAAAACACACCATCATATTCTAGAGCTAGCTCAAATTCATGATTAGCAAAGCCAAGACTCAACCGTGACAACTGACAGTTGCATCGGAAATAGCGTTGCCGATGCAATGTGGCTGGAGTAACAGAATCCCAAGCCAAACCATAAATTTTATTTTGAATATATACATAGCAAAGTAACGCCAAAAAACTCTGCAGATGTTAGTTTCCTCAGATGACATAATAAAGATTCACTTAATAAAAAAGGTGTCATTTAGTCTCAGGAATCTAGTTGGAAATATTATAGTATATGATTTCTGTATGTTTGAGGTCTCCAACCTTGACCAAAGTAATTTCCAAACCTTGTTGGTACACAATGCTTGTTCAAAGTATAATGTATGTAACAGTTTCTACCATAAAAGCAACACTCTCACAAAGTAGGTTTTGGAGAAGGTAAACATTGAACGTTTTCTCTTAAAATGCACGCCAGTGGTGTGACTGCAGGTTGCATTATGGTACGTTTATTAGCTGTCTTCAATGCTTAACCCATTCAACACTACCTGAGCACCGAATGTATACAAAACAATCTACAACCTGCTGCGGGAAATGCAAAGTGAAATGAGATGCAGTATTTGTGTTCATATGTACAAGATTCAGGAGAATAGAGAACACATGAATTTAAAAACTGTAGGAGAGTAAGTGATAAATAAGTGTCAAGACGGTTTGAAGAACTCAGTGGGCTGAAAGTGACCTTCTAATGTCAAAGACAAAACTGTCTAATCACTTAAAAATGCTACTAGCTCAAAATTTAGATGCCAGCTAGTGAGACCCCTGACTTCTGATAGAGCTCCTAGGACCAACACTTTAAAAGGCCATCCTTATGGTAAATAACGAACAAAGGAAGTAATCCAAGGTAATTCCAAGATACTTGATCTTCCATTCAAATCATACCATATACTAAGATACTTCTAGCCATGGCATAAATATCCTTACAAGCTGACCATTTCTCAGGTTGACCATTTCTCTCCCATGTCACAGAACATTCCATTTCTCAGAGTTTAGTTCCCCAGCCTGATTTCTAGCAGTAACAGCTCAGTAAAACATGGTCTTAGACTTAAACCTAGTAGGTTTTTCATGACTCTTTTTTTTTTAATTGAAGCTGTGCCTTCCTCTATTTTACAAGTGTATAAATTTAATATTTCCATATCTTGCTAGTTCAAGTGTAAAACAAAAAAATTTCAACCCGCTTTTGGAATTAATGGCCTTGTTGAAGTGCAAATATCATACTGTTTAAAATAGCTGATTCAAAAAGCAGTAGGGTATTAATGAAAGAAGCTACAATTCAACACTGATGATCTAATGTCCAAAACATTCGCTTCCTACGTGAAGAAACATATGGGTCTTTTTGTATCTTGTTTGCGTCCCCGCTACCATGACACGCGTTACTAAAATGTGTACACAATTCATAGTGGTCATCTTCTACCATAGCTATAGAAGAAGCAATGCATTTAAGAGATGCCAGCAAATGAGACAGCCAAGTGATGGATATGAAAACCTTTAACTCAACACGTACGCAACAAACTGAACCCAACAGATTGGTGGCAGAGCCTCTCCTTCCTGTCGCAGCAACATCGTGGTGGTGGTGGTGGAAGTCCAGGCTTCTCTGCTCCCAGGCACCCTGGGCCTGCCAGTGCAGGGGAGCGGGTAAGGCAGGGTCCCTGCAAGAGGGAGCAGGGATGGTGCTCTCTTCCTTCATTTAGTCTGCGGGGCCAACTTGGCAGGGCACACACCCTCTGCGAGGAAAGGTCTCGGGCAAGGAATCCGGGGGCGCTACAGGGAACTCCCTCTCAGGAGACCCGAGACACCCAAGGGAGCCCAGGCAGCGCTGCCTGGGTGCATGCATATGCTCATTTGCGGGCCTCAGTCGCCCTTTTGAAAGGGCCAGCAACAGAGAAGCACTGGATTTGGCCCCCGCCAAAGCGTGCCAAGGAAGCTTTGGGCTTCCCCCCAAAACAAATTCTGATTTTAAAAACAAAAGACAGGCTCGTGGCCATTATCAGAGGCGACCACGTTACTCCCAAGGGCTGAAAAGCAGATTTGCAGAGGCCAAAGATTAGACAAAAGGCACGGGCTGGCGACAAACAGATCTGGAAATGATTTTTTTTTTGGGGGGGGGAGCGGTTAGTGATTAGGGCCTCCCAGGTCCAATTCTTTCTCTCCTTCTGGGGACGATTTCTGGGCCGCTGAGCAAATCCCTTAAGGTCTGGAAAAGACGTCGGGTAGGGAGGGGGAGAAGACCCCGAAACTTTCCCAAACTGCGGCAGGCTGCTGGCGGGCAGCGGTCGCGGACCTCGGGGTCCCGGGACGCAGGGGGCACCCCGGGGCGGCGGCCGCCCGGTCCCCGCCACAACAAAAGGGCCGGGCGCAGCCTCGGCGCTCGGCTTCCCGGACCCGAGCCCGGAGCGGGGAGCCCTGGGCGGCCCCTCTGGCCGCGGTGGCCGCGGAGACGGCGCCGCGTGTCTGTGGCACGGCATAAAGGAAAGGACCTTCGGGTGCATCCAGACGGGCCACCAGCCGTGGCACCAACAACAGCTGGTGCCACCCGCCCCGCCGCCCGCCCTGGACCCCGGCCACCGGCCCCCGGAGCATCTGGCCCGCCGGCCCCGCGTCCCCAGCCGGCGCCGCCCCCTCGGGAGCGCGGTGCGGGGGTGCAGGCCCGGCGGCTCCCGCTGCGGCTCGGGCTGCGGCTCCGCCTGCGCCGCCGCCACAATGCGGCCGGGACCCTCCCGCCGCCGCCGCCCCTGCGCCAGGCCCGGCGCGACACAAAGCCCCCGGCCCCGCCGCCGCCCACCGACCTTGCGCTCCGGCGCCGGGCTCCCGCAGCGTCTTGGTCACCGCCTTCCAGACGTGGCAGCCCAGCAGGCAGAGCAGCAGCGCCCCGGACCTGCTCATCTCCGCGCCGCGGGGCCGGCTCGGGCTCGGGCTCGGCGACAGCGGCCGGGCGGCGGCGCGTCACGGGCGGCCGGGCGCCGCGCCTCTTTCCATGTCGCTGGCTCCGCGCGCCGGGCCCGCCGCCCGATTGGCCGCCCCGCAGCCGCGGCCGCTCCCTCCTGCGCGCCCCGCGCCGGCTTCTCCCGAAGAGCCGCGGCGACGGCGGCTCCGCCAGCGCCTTAACCCCTTCCTGCCCCGCCCCGCCGCCCGCCGCGGCGCCCAGGCCCCGGGCCCGTGGTGCCACCTGGCGGCCGCCGCGCCGCGGGAGCCCCCGCCCGGGCGCCCCCGCGTGTCCCCCTGCGCGCCCCTGGCCGCGCGTCCCGGCCTCCCGCGCCCGTCTCCTGCGGAAAGCACGGAACGCCACCGCGGCCCCGAGACAGCCCGGGAGCTCCCCATCCCCGCGGCCCCGGAGAGCAAAAGGACCTGCCTTTCAGGGCGGAGCCCTTCGCATCCCACCTGGTCACCTGAGGGTCCACGGGGGACATTGTGCCCGCGCCTAGACCTCCCTAGGGTTCCTCAGTCTAACACCAGCCTGCAGCTATTCGGGTCACAATCCGCCTGTGGCCCCCAGGGTAGATTTGACGCCCAGCGTTAAAGGCCGGAGGGAACACACTCCCTAAGCCCGTGTAGACTGCAGCAGGCCATCAGACGGACATCTTCAGGTTGACATGTACTTGGATATTTCTAGAAGGTTAGGGTAGGGAGAGAATTTACATTTATTTAGGCCCATGCTATTTTTTTTCCACCTTTGTTTTGTCTTATTAAAGGAAAAAAATACTACATGACGTGTTTAAGCACACGGTAAGAAAGACCTTATTTAGGACCATTGCAATAGGTGTAGCGACCACTGCAATGAATTTTGCAGTGGGGGGGAAGATTGGGCCCCACTGTGAACACAGCATGGACAAGTGAGAATTTGTAGCCGAGGAGCGGGCAGGGGTCAGTGAATGGGAACTTGCTAAAAGAATTCTAACAAAAATTCTTGCTGAAGACAGGCGACGGTGATCGGATGTCCCCTGGGGGATGGTGGAGGACGGGAACCTGATCAGATATGGAGGGTGACAAGACATCCAGGGTGGGGGGTTCTTGCTGAAACTGGATTTGAAAAGGAAGTGCACAGATGGGCGGAGAAGGTTGAGGGGCGTGACTGCAGTGTGGTCAAGCAGAGAAGCATTGTCAGTCTTCGCAATATGTGATCTAAGAGGTAGGTGTCATTATCCCCGTTCACAGATGGGAAACTAGAGGCTTAAGGAGGGTTAAGGAATTTGCCAGAAAGCACAGAGCTGGTCAGTGGCAGCGCCAAGATTCTAATAAAATAGTCAGTCTGATCCCAAACCTCTGGACTTCCCTTAGGCTTGAGGACACCCCCAATCCCCACCCCAACTTTTCTTTGTCTCAGCTGGCTCCTGTTTGCCTTCCCACACACAACCCTTGTGTCCACCCTCTCTCTCCACCTTGTGCCCCAAACAGCACTGCAGCCACCTGCTGACCCCTGCTGGGACCCAGGCTCTGAGAAAATCCATTCCAGACCCACTGTCCGCCCAGTGCTGCTTCCAGAACATGAGGCCAAAAGGAGGGTTATTACTGTAATTTTATTAATTGAGCATTAAGGCATGGCAGGCACGGTACCAGAACGAGAATGAAGGATGGCACTTGCCCAATTGGCTTATGATAGACAAATTACTGTGATGCACAAGAAAAACTCGGAGGTAGAGAAGCCCACGTGGGTTTTAGAGTCACCCCCAGGAACAATGCTATAATCTGTGCAAATTGTCCACCTGCACAGGGTGGCAGGTAGTCAGGAAGGCAGAAAGCCCCATAGTTAGGAACTGCCTGATTCTCTCCTCCTCGTGACTCCTGTGTCAAAGCCTTCCCGTCCTTCCAGGGTCCACCTCAGAGCCAGGGGAAGGAAATGAATGGGGTGACAGTCTAGCTCGGCCCTCAACTCCAGCTTGGGCACCAGCAGACAAGGATGCAAGGAGTCCAGGCTGGCAAGATTGCTGGGTGAAGGATGGCTCCATGGAGTGGAGTGCCCTGAAGTTTTTAAGCCATTTTCTCGGAGGTAGAGGGGTGCTTCTAAGAGGAGTGGCATTAAACCCATCACAGAGTTGACACTTCTCATTTCAAACCCATTGAGGAAGTGCCTTTGACAGGGATGTTGGTTATAAGCAAAATAATCATCATTATCATCATGATCATGATCACGGACCAGGTTGACTATCAGGAGGGCACCTCAGTCTCCTACAAAACTCTAAGAACCCAAAGTGTCATGTCTTACGAGAGGATGAAGAAAACTAGTATTTTGGGGGTTGCTAATATATGCCATTGACCAGACTGGACACGTTTCCTCGTAACAGCTTACTTGGCTGGTATTATTAGTTCTGTTTTACAGATGAACAACCTGAAGCTTAGTGACAATAAACAATTTGCCCAAAATATGTAGGTCCGACAACAGCAAGCTCAAATCCTCTGTACCATGTTACCTGGCAGAATAAATTTCATGCAAACGATTCAAGTTATCTCCAGTCATGTCCAAATTGTTGGAACAACCTGTTCTAATCCCAGTGAGGTCTGAATCTGGTGAACAGTATGGTGCCAATGTCAGTTTCCTGCTTTTGATCATGTACTATAGTTATATAAGATGTTACAACTGGGGGAAGTGGGAAAAGGGTATATGTGACCTCTCTGTACTATTTTTGTAACTTCCTATGAATCTATAATTATTTCACATAAAACAGTTTAAAATAGGAAAAAAAACCATTCTGTACCATTTTTCTAAGCCTCATTATTCACGCAGAACACTGGTGTTTGTGATCCTAGTATAGAGTTCTAGAACTTAAAGGGCGGAAAAAGTTGTAATAAATGCTGAATCAAGTTTGGGTCACAGTCCTGACTGTAAGGGCTCAGTTCTGATGGTGGTGGTTGTTGATTGCGTGTGGAACAAAATTTCTATAAACAGCTTAGCACTTCAGAGGAAGTTTATGTACCTTAATAGCAACACGGAAATTTACCTAAATAGTTTCAGAAGCCCCTGCTCCCATCCCCACTTTGCGGATGTCTTTGTGAAACAGAAAGAGGTTAAATAGTTTGCAAACTGCCTTCTGCAAGCCAGTCTCAAAGCCAAGAACAGGGCTGGGGCCTGAAGGAGCATTCCCTCATCACATGGATATTTTCCAGTGACTTGGGTGGGAAGCTAAGAGAGCACAAATTCTGCTACATCACACCAACAAATGCATTTGCATTTCATGTGCCCAGCATTATGTAAGAATTAAATAATCATACTTCTCCTTTACTGGGATAAAAGAATCTGGTTTACTTTTTCTCATGTTCCAATCATGATCATCAAACACCCACTCAGGAACTGCAGGGGGAGAAATGACTTGAGGGGGAGTGTTTGCAGAACAATGGAAGTTAGACGTGTTCTCTCCCTCTAGAACTTTCCCTGTTGCTCTTACTAAAATCTCACATTGTTTGACTAGAGATGAATTATGACTGTACTTATTTGAAATTGCTTAGAAGTTGCTTGGCTATGCAGCATTTGATTTCAATTTTCCAGGCCTGTGCCAAAAAAAAAAAAAAAGTCATGCCATGTACAGAACTTTTCCTGTCTCAATTTCCCAGAGACCTTGATTTCAGAGGCTCTGTGTCAAGGTTTCTTAGCCCAAGATTATTTATTCTATTGAAATCCTTCCTGATGTTGGTGCCCCGGTGATGGAATTTTAATTGTCTGAATTGAGTTGGAGAGGCATTGTTCTTTCTTCTTCCCTCTCTCTGTCCAGCCCCTTCCCCCCAACCCACCATCCACCCCTGAGTAAGAAGCTGCCAGTAAACAACAATTTTTTTATGAGCATTGTACACGTCAGGAAGTGTGTCACAGACATTGCTACTTCTGCTTGCTGGCGCTTTTATTAAAGTTAGACAAAATGTAGCCATAGATAGAAATTGTAAGGGCTCAGCATTTTTTCTGAACCCATTTGCAGCCATTTAAAAAAGAAAAAACAAACAAGGTAAAGAAATTGCTGTGAAGGGACTGATGTTTAAGCGAACTCACCCTCCCACTTTCTCCTCTCTGGGGCTTAGCACCCAAGTATCAACCCCTGTGACTTTCCAACAAGATCTTTCCTTCAAAGTCATCTTTTTTTTTTTTTTTTTTTTCCTTACAACCTGCATTCTCTCTGGCAGGTTCTCAGCCAGGAGAAGCATCTTATTCAGGAAATCATTCAGTGAACGAATGTCAGATGCCAGTTTCGTGGGAGAAGCTGCACGTGTCCGTGAGCCTGCAGAAGTGAACTTCAGATTGTGTGATTTGGTTGTGTGATTTGAGATCCCTTTCTGGGACATACCCCAGGCACTCCATCAGTAGCTTTGGCTATTGGAAAGAGTATTCAGAGGCTAGTGACTCAATGAAGAATCATGTTGCTCAGCAATTCATTTTAGGTCAATGTTCTCTTTTGGTGAGCCCATTCCATTAAAGCAAGAAGTTTTCCAGCTCTACTCTTTGCTGATCCATTGAATTACTGTCATATAGACAAGGAAGGCGGAAGGCAAGCAAGAAAGCAAGCTTCCACGTTCTGGCTGGATGATGTCAACCTGTGACCACTACATCTGCCTTCAGAAATGTAGAAGGGACATGAAGCAAGGCGGAAAATATTAATAGAAAGTTGTCATTGCAGAATCAGGAGGTGCCACGACACTCTCTTCCTGCTGGCTGGCCTCGTGGGCGCGGGTTATGAAGGCAACACTTGGGAACCAGCTGCTCTGTCTTCCTAGAATTAGAAGGGACCCTCCCGCCCTTCCTGTGTCACCATGACCCTTCTGTATTCCCTAACTCTTGACTTCACGTCTTAAATCATCCTGGTAAAGGGAAAAAAGTGAGGCTGAATAATTATCGAAATTCTATCATTTCATAGTCGTGGAGCCAGATTTTAATTTCTATACAGAGAGGATCCCAAGTCCAGATGTTTTCAGATAATAGCCCACTGAAGGGTAATCAACCTCATCTTTAGCTTCCCCAACCTCAATTTCTGCTTTTTAATAAGTATATGTAATTTAGGGGCTGGCTTCCATTCTAACGACCATACAGCCACCCAAATTTTAATAAATAGTAACAAAGAGGGTAACAGAGTTGATGGAAAACAAAAGAAATCACCTTCCACCAAGCTCTTGTTTTACTTGTGCACGATGAAAGGTTATCTGCTTATACAGAAAGATTTTTGGTTTTATCGTCAAGTTCATATTGCTGGTATTCCATGGGCTGTATACTAAACTAATGTTAGCCTCTGAAAAAAAGAGTTGTTGTTTTTCTTTTATCGTCACAGAAAACCGAAAAGAGTTAGGGAAAAGGGAGGAAGATAACGGAGAAGATGGAGAAGGTGATTAGCATTAACTGAACTCGTGCTGTGTGGCTGATTCTGTGGCTGAAACAGGGAAGGAGTTTCAGTGAATTTCCCTCATCACCAATCTTCAGGTTCAGCCTTGGAGTGGTACTCTCTTATTCTTTTCTTTTCCTTTCCCTTGATTTGCTCTCTGTTGAATTTTGAGGCTCTTGACCCAAAGCTACCTGCTGTTAGAACCTTTTTCTTAATGCCCTAGTCCTGTTTAATTATTAAACAAAGGGTCTCCTTCATTAGAAAATCCATAAACAAAGGAATGAGGGTGAAGAAGTGATTTTTTTCTGAGCAAATAATACTGTAGATTTAGATGCACTTGCTTTGAATACAAATGGTCTTAGGAGATCCGTATCTGTATAAAACGAGGCTTAACCAGGACTGATTTGGCTACTGCTGTTCCTTCTACTGTCTTCTCTTTAGACTGAGACTTCTGTGGACAGAGGAAACTTCATTGATACATATTTTAAAGTTTCGTGAAAATTTTAGTTAATATTTTATAATTGTATTCTTCTAAAATCTCCATAAAGTAAGCCAAAAAAAGACTCTCCCCCCCCCCAAAAAAAGAATAAAAATTGGCCCAAACTCCGTACTTTCCCATTTGAGAAGTACTGGGTGAAAAAACAATGGTATTAATCAAAAAAGAAAAAGAGGAAGGAAAAATAATCCTTCCTTCCTAATCTTTGAAAGGTCTGGTTTTATGTACAATATATGAGTCCTTGGTTTTACAAATGAATTTGTAAAAATCTTTTCATTTTTTATTTTTTTAGAAACAGGGTCTTGCTCTATTGCCCAGGCTGGTCTTGAACTCTGGGGCTCAAGTGATCCTCCCACCTCAGCCTCCTGAGCAGCTGGGATTACAGGCATGCGCCACCACACCCAGCTTTTTACAAACAGATTTTAATGTCTCAGTGTTTATTTGTAAGTCAGTGGCATTTCTCACTTAATGCTATAAATTCTTGTTGTTAAACCCTCTGCCCAATAATGTGTCTGAGTGTAGGGCAAATAGTTTCAACCTAAATATTTCTGAACCCTGGTTATACTTTTGCTAAAGGATAATGTATTCCTGAGAGTCGAGGTTGGGCAGAGAAGAAAGGTTCTTTTTGTAGGGAGCTGTAGATACTGGGGACTGGAAATAAAGATGTAAGTAATATGTTTAAAACTTTAATAACCACAGTCTGAAAGAGCTTTTCTTTTTTCTGAACATAGATTAGAGCCTTCATCAGTAAGGGCTCATGCGGATGGAAAGAGAACCCTCCTTTGCTCTTTTTCGAGACGTTCTACAGGGAATTAGGTGCTTACAAAATGTGTGGCAGGGGCAGAGGAGGGGGCTCTCGGAGAGCCTTCCAGAACAGCCCTGCCGCCTGGAGAGCTGCACCCCCCCCTGCCCCAGTCAGGGAAGCCGGGAAGCTGTACTGCAGAGCTTGCATTTAGGAACCTTCATTCTTGCTGAGTGCAGGGATCAGGACGCCACACACCCGCCACCCGCCCTGCCAGTAACTAGACACAGGGAAGTCGCCCCTGCAGAAAAGCCCAGCACCTCCAGCAGCAGGGAGACAGCCTGGTCTCTTTCGCCTTCCAAAATCTCTACCAAGAGCATCTTCTTGGCAGAGCCTGACTCCCATCCACAAGCCTAGTTGTGAGGAAGTCTGGAAATGTCATTTTAAAAAGGAAAAAAAAAAATCCATCTCCTGGAGCATGAGCCAGCACACAGAAGGAGGCGGCAGTGATGCTGGAACGCGGTTTATCAAATCCCCACGGAGCCCTCGAGCCTCGTGGTCGCACGTTCCATCTTGTCTGCCACCCCAGTTCCAGGTGCGAGGATACCTATTAACACAAGTGCCCAGTGGCCCCTTTACAACGGCTCTGGTACCTTCTCTGCATTTCTGACCCTCTCTCTAGACTGAGCTCGTCTCACCTTTCTGAACTTCCCTCTTCTGCCTCCTCTTCGGAGACCCCACTTCAGGGAAGTAGGTGGCAGTTTCTGAACCCTGAACTGAACTTCAACCTCCCCACCTCGGCACCTTTGCTGACGTGCCCTCCCTGTTCCTTCTGACCCTTCAAGTCACACCTGTGCTGTGACCGCCATACTTCCCCATGCCCCCTGGCAGGTAAGGTCCATTGCATTCATTGACCACTGCTTTGTATAGTTAGTTATTACAATGACACGCTGCTACATGTTGGAGATACCGCTTTATGCATATGGATCAGACCACGTGTAGAAAAGAAACTTAGATTCTAAACTGAGTTGGGGTCTATGGTGCCTAAAATGCAGGCGAGCTGCCTCTAATGCTCAAAACCCTAACATCTGGCGCTGCTAATCTGGGAATGTTTGTGTAAACTTTTGACCTCTGGAAGTACACTATTCTTGGGTTCTGGCATCAGTATTTAGGGTAAAGGTTAACGTATGCAATAACTCTCCAGAATTTTCTCCTTAAAAGAAGGCATTCCTCAGTCATGTTAAAAATGAACTCAAGATGGTATATCTGAAAATCTGACCTTGATAACTCTTCCACAACAATGGCTTTTCTTCCCAGCTGCCAAGCTCATGGAAGGGACCTTCTCTTCTACAATCTCTGTGGCTCCCTCAAGGTCCCAACAATGCCCTGTCCGGAGTTGACTTTCAGTGGTGCCATTGACTTAGCTACTGGCTGGTATCAATAGATTTGATTGATAAGAAATAATTCAGATTAAATGTACATTGTCACATGGATAACAAGATTTTGGTGCACATAAGATCTTATTCAAGGATTATTCTTTTAACTATATTTAAAGAAAGGTGTTATATAACAGCCATATTTTTGTCTAATTAAAAATATTTTATTTCCAAACAAATATTTCTTGAATCGCCATCTCTCTAAGACTTAGGCATTTCCTCCCCTGCTCCATCTGCCCAGCCCCTCCTCCCAAGAATCTGCCCTTACCTGGGGTGAGGTGTCAGCAGACCTGTGAGCAGTGGTCCTGGGTATATCACCCTGGGAAGGATGGTTTCTCCTAGGAAGGATGATGGCATAGAGGGATCTAGAATAACATAGTCAGAAGCAGAAGTCCCTGAATGAATGAGGTATAAGTTAGAAGATCCCAGGTTCTGACTTTGCAACTATCAACAGTTGACTCCCAGGAACTCGGTGGGGAAGCGTCACGTAGTAGCATAAAAGCATATGACTCCTAAACTTATTATTCCTAAAACTCCCGGCTGCCAGGAATGGAGGAAACCAATGACTCCTTGACCACAGGAGGGTGGAAATCAGTACTCTCTGAGATCCTTCCCTGGGTCTGTGAAGTGGTGATGTTTTCAGGAGTTGGGGAGAGCCCCAGGGAGGGACAACAGGACAGAGAGAGGAGCCAGAATTTTTTGTTGTTGTTTTTTGTGAGCAAGGTGCAAGCTGAAGGCTAGCAGGAAAGTCCGGAGGGATAAAGGCATCTGCACCACAATCTGGAGTCTTGAATGTGAAGTTATTTACCAGTTCACGTTTTCCAAAAAAGCTAACGTGTCAAAACACGAGAATGATTGTAACAGGGCCACAAAGAGTGAAACGTAATCTGGAATTGGTTCTTTTATAAATATCATTGCTCAAAATGTTTTACACATTGAGACTGGAATATAGGGGAAAAAAATAAAGCATTTTATTTTCTTGCTGTCCTTGAAACTTTATGTGAAGTCTTGGCTAAGATCTGAAGTCTGAGTCTGGTGGCTGGCGGAATCTCGAATGTGATTAATCCACTGTATCTAACTATGAGCTTCCAAACAGTACTGTCAACCTTAGTGCCCCAGACACTCACACCCACATACCAAATAAATTGATGGTCTAGCTTTTTTTTTTTTTTTTTTTTTTTTAAAAAGCTTGCATAAGTAGGAAATATTTTAAAACCTGGGAGAGGTGGCAGTCCCACTCAGCATGATAGGAATAGTACTTGGAGAGAAGTCATACATGAGTCACAAACAAAATGGGCTTATCCATCCAGGAGGGAGGATGGGAGAGACTTTAACTGGATGAGCTGAATCTCAAATCTGCCGCAGAAGTTCTGGACTAAATCATACGTCAGAGCAAACCGTTCAACTATTACTCCATGGAGGCTGCTGCCGTTGTGATGTGGGTACAGTGCACATTTATTGTTTTGCTGGTGAAGCATCCGATTCTCTTTTATTTGTTAATGAAACACATATTTTCCTAAAGGATCTACCCAAGTGGTTTAGAGCTGGCTCCAAGGGTGGACATGTGATCCCAGATCTGGCCAAGTATCCTGTACACTCCTGTGCCTAGACACAGCTCACAGGTGACAGCGTGATCCAGTTGGTCACAGTCAGACTCAATTCGAGAACATTTTTTTTTTTTAACTCTTAAAATCGAGGCAGACTTTTCTAACCAGAATGAATGAGAGGAGTGGATAAAAGCTGACAGATGTTGGCAGCCCTCTTGGCACCATGAGGTAAGGACATAAGAATGGCCCCCAAAGAGAGGAAAGCAGAAGTAAGAGATGGAGAGAGGAAGATGAGCCCCTGAATCCAGCCAGTATCGAAGCTAACTCTCCTTTGGGTTTTTCGCTTGTTAATAAACTCCTCTTCTTTTTCCATAAGCCATTTTGGATTGGGCTTTCTGTACTTACGACAGAAAGAGTCTGGCCGTACAGTTGGAAAGCAGAGACGGTGGGCACCACAGCTTGCTACCTCTGCACGCTGCTTACAGGACGAGGTGGCACCTACCTAACTTCCCGATGCTCATTGACTGTGGCTGTTATCACAGTGAAGAAAAACCTTCCAGAGGAATAGACTCTTTTGGTGAGGCACTTTGAGGATACTTCCCACGTGGATAAGGACATGACAGACACACACCAGCAAAACCACCAACTCTGGATGTCCTGGCCAATTACTTCTTTCATCCTTACTTTCTACCAAGTAAAGAAGGTTTCCAAAAGCATGGCGATTCTTTGTGTATTCAAGTCTACGTTTTTATATCTTTTGAAATGTAATCTGCCTGTCATCGGTTTCTCGTTTTGCTTGTCACGCATACATATGCATCACAGACACTAACGGTGACCTGTCTGCCCTTTTGCTTCCATAGCGGGAACCTCAATGTCTTTCATACCTGAGTTTTCACCATCCACCACCACCTGTGAGCTGCCGTCTGGGTCACAGAAAAGTCTTTTTTTTTTTTTTTTTTGTGGAGTAAATTGCAAAAACCAGACCCTGATATGGTAAATATTTTAGAATTCGACCAGAGCTAAAAAACTAAGTTTTCAAATATGAATGTTCCCCTGGCCAATAAAAATAGAAAATGCCATAGAGGAGTTAATTAAACATAATAAACAGGCAGGACAGGAAGCTGCTATTTTTCCTGTCTCCAAAGATTCTGTTGCGGAGGAAGGAAGGGCTAATCCACAAAGAACCAGGAACACGGGAAGAATGGGAGGCTCAGTCGCCGGGACTGAGCGTTTGGCAGAGAAGAAAATCAAAGTCACGGATTTCACCCTCGGGGCGGGTTTCAGCCCACCCCTGGGGGGAGGGGCAGGTAAAACAAAACTGCGCTTGCGCAGATCAGTTACCTACAGCATTCACGATGTAAAATGGCAAACTTTATGGTTACAACACTACACTGGGATTTGTGGGCAGGTGTCCCCAAATAGCTTTGGGGGACCACATAATACATTTTAAAAAGCTTTGAAGATTGAAAAAAAAAATAAATGCAGAGAAGGCTATTAAGCAGAGAAAGAAGATATAGGCAGGGGAGAGGGGAGAATGTGCACGAAGGATTAGGAAGAGAAGTCTTCCTACCGTTGAAGCATGGAGACTTAAGACAGCGCATTAAAGAAACCGAAAAGTAATGCGCCCCACTGCAAAATGTAAACAGGACTGGGAGTTGGAATAACTTAAAAAGACTCACTGTGAAAGTGGACAGAATATTTCTACATGGTTTTGCGAAGATCCAGTGGTCTTCTCCCAAACACAGAATCTCATGAAGTCAGTACTGGTGTGCTGAACAGGAAACGAGGAGGGAATCGCTTCTTTCCACGCGTGTGGAGACTGTCACCCAGCACGTGACATGGGAAGCGTGGCTTGTAGCAAGAAAAACGTTGCCCTTTGCTAAACGCGAGGCTGCTGGGACGCAGAAACAGGTCACAGTACGTGTTCCCCGAGGACAGACCTTGTACCTCTCCCCCACAGCCTGAAGATAGCTGCTCACATCTGCTCTGTTCCTCCCCCGCCGAGTGCACCATCTGTCCCTGTACAAGACGAGAGAACCAGAGGGACAGGCAGAGAGGGACCTCGGCACACAGAGCCCCACAGTGGACTCCGGGGTCCTGCTTAGGGGGGAGTAAACCCTAGTAAACCCCGTGCTAAGTTGGTCAATGTTAAGCGATAGAAACAACATCTTTCCTATAATCTTGAAACTTATCTCTAGAGTAACCACTTGAGCTGGAGGGGAATAGCAGTTCTAAAGACAAGAAGGTTGAAGGAAAATCTGAAAAGGAAAAAGGGCAGGATGAGATTTCACCACTATAACACGGGGAATATTTATTTCTTGCTGCTCCAGAAATGCAGAAAGATGCAGGTGAGCTGGTGAGGAACCAACCGGACAAGAACTGGGACCATTTGGGAGGAAAAAGAACATCTAGGTTTCCATGGCCGACCAGCAAGCAGCTACATTTTTGCATCGCAATGAAGACGAAGACATACTGAGTGAGAGTAAGAGAATGAAAACAATAAAAAGAAGAAATAAGAACATTTAAGCAAGGTTGAGGATTGCAATCGTTTCAAATAACCAAGGGAATAAAATTGAAATGAGAAATTTAGGTTTAAACGTTCGCCAACCAAATCAAAACAGTAGCCAAAGCTAAACTGGTCAGTACACTGAGAATTACTTTCCAAGGAAGTGATTATAACACCCAGCAATGCTCTGCAACTTCAAGAGGTTGCTCTCTTCTCAGTTTCTTTGGGAGAATTGGAGCCAGAGACTCTATTTGCATGACTTTTGCCAAGTTCATTCTCTTTCAGACTCAGTTTCCTCATTTCTAAAAGAATAGGATGATGACAATTACCTTACAGGGTTGCTGAAGACATAGAGCTACGTATGAAAAAGCACTTTGCAACCTGAAAACTCCAGACAAATTCTGAGAATGACAAAAAACTCCTCAATATTGCGGACTTCCTTTGTTCCCTGGAGGCACATCCATGGGGATCATGACTTTTAAGTTAATTTAGGAATTCAGTGTTCACTTAACGATGACCCCACACATTGGCCATTGGGGGATTAGAAACACCAGCACCCCGGAATAGGCATTGGGAAAATTCGGGAACTGAATAAATCCCTGTGGGTTGTGTGTAGTTGGATGTCACATGTAAATAACGATGTCTGGCCCCTCCTAGCAACATTTATAATAAGGGATTAAAATAAGCATTGAATCTTCCTTCAGGTTGGTTGTTGATAAGGAGCAAAGGAAATAGAGAAGAAAGACATTTAGAAACTTAAAATAAGAGGCAAACAACTCAGCATTAGCTTCTGCCATAGAACGACGTGACTCACAGCAATTTTCCGTGCATTTCTGAATAACAGGAAGACGTGATTCTGTAAAGATGCTGGAGGCTCATACGTTAGATATCCTGCCCTCACAGCTTCACTTTTAAACAGCAGCAAAAATAAGCAGGGAGCACCCTGGGAGGATCTTGGCCAGAAATAATCTCCCCAGTCCTGTGCCAACAGGCAACGTATAATGCAAAATTCTCACCCTGGCAGATCCAAAGCTAAAAACAAAAACAAAATAAACCGAAGTTAACAGCAGACCAGGAAACCAGTAAGAAAACTTCCGTGACTTTATTTTTTGAAGGCGGCTCTCCAGGGAGAAGGGACACGCTTCTATCTTGCTGCCTGTCGCTAACTCTGAGCACGGCAGAGTCCTCTTGGCATAGGCTGTGGAAGGGACTTTGTCTTTCCTGGTGTTTCACAACTAAGCAGAGCCACGAAGTGACGGCCACACTACACACAGCCCCAGAAGCGGATCCTACCAGAGACACACAACGTGTCATGAGTCCAGAAATGCTGGGATTTGCAAATGGTTACTTATCCTCAAAGGGAGTGTAAATTGGAACATTTCAATAACCTTAAAAAAGTACTGCATGTGTTATGTTTTAAAAATTATTCTCCCTGCGAGAACAATCCATCAAGCCCAGGATGTCTTTTTACAGCATTGTTTATATTAGCAAAGAAAAAAATTGGCGATAACATAAATATTGTATTGATTAAATAAATGATATCCCTGCACAATGGAATGAAGGAAGGCCTTAATGCCATGGTGGAAATCTGTATTTACTGACACAAAAAGATATGTAAGATCATAAAAGATAATTTGGCAACATGTATCAATATTTCAAAGAAAGTTTATATCCTTTCACTCTTCCTCTCGTAGGAATTTATTCCTAAATAAAAATCAGACAAGTCCAAGATGTTCAGCACAGCGATGTTTAACTACAGCAAATAGTGAGGTGATGTGAAAGTCTATAAATTGAGATTGGCTAAATATATCCTGATATATAATGCAATATCATGCAAGCATTAAAAATTATGCTATAATTTCTCTTTGTTACGTAGAAAGCTAACCATGATATTGCTAAGTGCAAAAACAGCATTTAAAAAATAATTACTGTATGATTCTTCCATCTTTGAGAAAAATCTATAACAAAAAGAGCAGATGTACACATGCACACAAACTCCTAAATGTGTAACAGTAGTTATTTCTGAACATGTGATTTTTAGCAACTGTTTCTTTTTTCTTTTTGTTTTCATAATAGGAATATATTGTTTTTATAGTAACAAAATACAACAGTACCATTTCCATGATTTTTAAAAAGTCATACCATAACAACATGTAAGAAGTCATTCTAAAGTATTGTTTCTCAGTCTTGTTTTCATTGCCACTCCTGTAAGGAGCTTTTGTAAACATTTTTTCCCAAATCATCCCCTCCATGAAACTGTAATATCACAGATATACTGTATATCTGCTTATGCGCTGTACGTGCATCTGCTTTATACATAAAAGGGCTAAGACTTTTTGCCCCCCAAGAACCAATTTCCCCCTCTTGGAGGTAATATTGCCCCTGGGAATTAAGTTCTAAAGGGAGAATAAGAGTCTGTGTGCAAACGCTTACTTAGCCTAAATCATCTCGAACTTACTTAGGTGTCCTATTTAATTTCTTCTTTTGTCTGGTTTATTATTTTGCATATACATGCCTGCCACTACCTCAAAGCATTGTACCGTCTACATTCTCTCCAACAATCCACTTTTCTGAGAGATGGAAGGGAACAACGTGAGTCTGGTGGACTCACTCTTTCTTTCTTTCCTTTTCTTTTTCTTTCTTTCTTTCTTTCTTTCTTTTTTTTTAGAGACAGAGTCTTGCTCTGTTGCCTGGGCTAGACTGCTGTGGCATCAGCCTAGCTCACAGCAACCTCAAACTCCTGGGCTCAAGCCATCCTCCTGCCTCAGTCTCCCGAGTAGCTGGGACTACAGGCATGTGCCATCATGCCTGGCTAATTTTTTCTATATATTTTTAGTTGTCCAGATAATTTCTTTCTATTTTTAGTAGAGATGGGGTCTCGCTCTTGTTCAGGATGGTCTCAAACTCCTGACCTCTAGCCTCGGCCTCCCAGAGTGCTAGGATTACAGGCGTGAGCCACCGCGCCCAGCTGACTCACACTTTCTTCCCAGTCTTGCTCTCTGTCCTTAACAGGTGTTAAGCCCAGTGACACTCCCTGATGCAATTTCTGCATTGTAATCTCCACCTGAGTCTGCCTTGCAAGGAGATTTGAGTGCAGGCCACCAGGGAGACTTTCTTCGTCTTTAGGGAAGCCCCAGTTCTGCTCTTATGGCCTTTCAACAGAGCGAATCAGACCCAAATTATCAAGGCTTAATCTCTCTTACTTAGAGTCAACCGATTATGGACTGTAATCATGTCTGCAAAACACCTTCACAGCAATACCTAGATTAGCAATTGATTAACAGGCCTGTTATCTGGCCTTAGCTACCACTTCCTTACCACCCCCATCTTCACCCTTTCCCCCAGAACTTATGTTATTTATACATGTAGGAGTATAGGTGGGAAATGATATGGAAGATCACAGAAATAGCCTTCTTTTTTTTAGATTCTAAAAATAATTTTAATAGTATGTTGCTCCCTAAGTGCATTAACTCAAGTCTGAATTGCTTAATTCAATATTATTATTCATTTAACAAACATGTTCACAGGCTCGATTATGTGCCTGTCCTAGCGGCTGCAGAGAAGCCGTGAACAAGCCCTTGTTTCTAGCGGGGGGGCGCAGCATTGACAGGCTGTTGAATTGTTTAGCATTTAGTCATATGATGTTCTCTCTCTCTGGCCACTTTAGCTAGACCGAAAGTGTCTTTAAAATCAGAGGCCATGGGTTATACTTCTGACCATCTTGTTGCTGGCACCATGGTGATAAGACACTAGTATCTGTAAAAATCAGGCTGGTGGAAATACATATATTGTTTCATTTTCATCTCACAGCTCCTCGGTGAAAGATGACTATCGGCATCCTCTGTCCTTACATCCAGCAGTGAACAAGGATAAGGCGACAGGTTAGTATCAGGTGATGGGCCCATCTCTTGACTCTTAGGACATTGTTAGTTTTATGAGATTGGCCACACTGAGCTTGAGAAGTCACCAAGCAACCAGGCCTACAGGGCAATCTAGGGTAGTGATTAAGAGCATGGACTTTGGAGTCAGATAGAGGTGGGTTCCAGTCACCTAATTCCTGAGCTGACCTCCTTATCTACAAAACAGGGATAATGGTATCTCCGCTTAGGGTATTATGAGGACTGGCTCAATAACTGCCAAGTTGTTCATAACTCAAAGAAAAGCATTTATTATTTTTTCTAATTTGATGGCAATTCAGGAGTCAATGATAAAAATGGAATTAGTGGCACCATGGTGTCAGGCTCTAGTCAAGATCGTCATCACTTGGATTAAAGTCCCCTTTGCCATTGTGTATCCGTGCCATTGGCTCTGCACTCAGGCTTAAAACTCCTTTTCTGATCTGGCTTATGATTCCTCCCAAAGCTAAAACTGGTAAAGCGTGGCCACTACACTGATGCAAACTTGTATTGATTATTGACACTATTGCATTTGTCCTTAACATTTTTGTTGATCCTAGAATGCACGTTTTAGATTTTAAATTTTCTACTGGGGAGAGACAAGGCACGCATGCTTAATTTTCACTGGGTACTTATTGTTATTCCATCTCCTGTTTCAGGCGTTATTTTCCCCTGTTCCTGAGTCATGCTCTTCAATCAGATTCTCTGCAGGAGTAGAGAGTTGTAATTTTCCAAGAAAAGGGAATTTACAGAATCATTCATTCATTCATTTGCAAAGGAGTTACAGAACTCGTACTATGCTAGGCCAGGAGCAGGAAAACACCTAACGCAGGTTCTCTTTCCTCAAGACACTTGGTGTCAAGTAGAGGAAAGGAACAGAGGGTGTGCCAGAGCAGCGTCCCAATTTGACAAAAAAAGCACAGGAAGATTGTCATTCTTCTGTCCTATTCTATATGAAAACTTAGTCTTGGTAAATACCATTGGATTTAAGGTAATTTAATTAAACAAGCACATTTTGAAGGTCTACTTGGGTAAATCTTTGGGGATGAATAACATGATGTCCCTTTTCTTAAGGAGTCTGGAAGGTTGGATTCAGATTCCCCTGCACGCCCGACCAAGCCCCTGCCCCACGGGTATTTTGGCAGGGTTCTTGATTCAACAAAATTTAAGGAATTCAGGATGCCATACACAGGATCATTATGCTTGCCAGGTTTCACTTAGTCTTTTCCAGGTGCATAACCTTCACTCTTTCTACTATCCCCAATTATTCCTCGGAACAATTGAATGAATGGCTAAGGCCAGGCATTATTGGTCTTTTGGCCAGGTTTCTAGCTGGAATTTCCCTTGTGTGATCCTCTATAAAACAGAATATTTAACCATTGCCTTGGCTTCATGTTTTGATGAATCATTGAGATATGATGTATTTCTCTGAAATGGAAAACATCATTTAGACTTTCTACTGGAATTGACTGATAGCATCTATAGCTGCTGAAATTCTTGCTGATTTCTTTTGAAAGGATCCTTTTGTTTTGATGGCTCTCCTTAGGCAAACCATCTTTATTTTCATTAGAGAGTCTATCCAAAGTAAAATTACTTGCTAATATTAGAATAATTTCTTATTCTAGCTGGCAGGGAACCAACTGCGGATCTTTTTTTTTTTTTTTTTTTTTTTTTTTTGGCGTCTACGTGTTAAGTATGAGTACAAGGCCTGCCCTAGAACTGTGGACTTCATCTTTGGAAAACTGCAAAATGTTAAACCTTTCTAGCGACTCATGGGAATTCAGCCTGCTCCTGAAAACACCATTTTCATTACAGGAATTTCTTGTTATTTCCTAAATTAAAGCATGAGTTTTCCTCTTAAACCAATAACTTATTTCATTGAATCATTTAATTACAAAACATAATGTTGCTTCACTGCTGCTGTTGAATGATTCAATATTTACTTTAAGCTCTTTCTATAGGAAATCAAAACAACTATTTTGATTCACTCCAACACATGGTAATTTGTGAATAAAAGAAAGCAAAATTTAAAACACAGGCTAAAAATTACAAGGTTGTTGTTTTGGCAATTTACATGGCCATCCCTCCAAATCAGGCTTCTTAAAGTTCTCATTTTCCAAACAATTCGGTGTTACCCTAAATGGAACAGGAATCACACCAAAGCTATTAACTTACACATATTGGAAACTCTCCACTCTTTCCTGGCTTTTAAGGAGAAAGTACCTACGGAATGCTTGGATTTACTAGTGTTTTTTTTTTGTTGTGCTAATGGAAGATGGGTGTAGAGCAGGGGTCCCCAACCTATGGTGAATTGTATCATTATTTCTGTATAAGCTGAAGAATTTTGGATCAAGTCTTCAAAAATTTCTAGACAATCTAAGCCATACACTAAGAAAGATAGAAAAAAAAAATGCTTCTTCGTGTCCATATTATTTACTTAGGGGAAACGCTTATCTCATGCTGTTTATTTCCAAGAAATGGGGAGGGGGGGATTTTAAGTCTCCAGGAGGGAAAAACATAAGAGGATATAGTTTCTACCCTTTTACCTGAGGGAGGAAGTGACTTCTCTAATCATTGAGACTGGAAAAAGGAATTGAGCATGAATAACTTAACTCCTTTCTTTTTCTCTGGCTTACTTGCCCAAAAGTTTATTAGTTTCTGCCCAAGATTTCTACGAGGTAGACACACACAATCTACCTCCTAGATTACGAGATCGTTTCTCTCTTTCTTCTCTCTGTGGTCCAATAAGTGTCAGGCAATTACTGGAGAAATAGTCCCTGCTCTGTAGATGAAAATTCTCCCTTGGGAAAATTGTCCCAAGGTCTAGACTTCAGGTGGAGTACTAGAAAGTTGTTTGTAATTTGAGATTAGGTTTTCCCCCTCAAACCCGGGCTTATCGGGAATAAAATCACTACTTTGATCTCTATTTTTCTAGTTACTGAATACATTCTCATTTTTTTCCTGAACTCATATGTGAGAAAAAAATGTTTGATTCATTAGCCCTTTAAATTCAGAACAGTTCAAAAGGCAGCAAAACAAATTTTTGTTTCTATGGAAAAAAGACATCGGGGTGCCAGAGCATTATAATCCCCTATTAGGGTAAACACAAAGGAAAATGTACTTATTAGGCACAGCAGAGTAAAACTGCTTAACAAAAACCAAACCAACCTAAACAAAGCCAAAAACAAAGTCCTAAAAGCATCCGGAGGATGAAAAAACATACAACTCTCAAAGAAGCAACAAATAGACTGAAAAACAGCCGACCTCAAGACAGAAACAATAAAGCCATAATTCAATGCAATGATACCTTCTTAGCGATGAAGGAAAATAACTGAAAATCTAGAATTCTACAGCCAGTAAAAATATCCTTTTAAAGTTGTTAGGAAATAAAGATATTTTCAGAGAGAATTGATTACCAGCAAGTCTGCACTAAAAGAAAAAGGACTAATAAAATGAGTTAATCTCTGGCAAGACAGATCAAGAAAAAAAAAAAAAAAAAAAATAGAGGGAGAGAGAGAGACAGACAAGGAGAAGATAAGACCAGTATCAGGAATAAAAAGGGAACATCACTATAGATTTTATAGATATTAAAAATATATTGAGAGAACCTTATGAAAAACTTTCTACCAATAAATTAGACAAAGTAGAAGAAACAAATACCGAATAAGCAATAGAAAAATTAAATAGTGTTACATATGTTAAATAATGGAATCTATAATTTAAAACCTTCCAGCAAAGAACAATCCAAGCCCTATGGTCTTACTAGTGGATTATTCTAAACACTTAAGAAAAAGGCAATGCCAATCTCGTACAAACTCTACCAGAGAACAGAAAATGAGAGAATGGTTTTCAACTTTTTAAAAATGAGTCTGGTATATCCTTAATACAAAATCTGACAAGGATGTTAGAAGAAAGACAATTACAGGCCCATCCCTTTTGTGAATAGAAGCAAAAATCCAAAAGAAAACTATAGCAAATGAATCCAATTGTACAGAGAAGGATAATAAATCTTGGCCGAGTGAGGCTGATTCCTGGAATGCAAAATTAGCTTACAATTAAAAAATCAAACTGTATGATTCCCTGAATTAACGGAATAAAGAAAAAAAACCATATGATTATCTTAATACATACAGAAAAAGCATTTGGTAAATTTTATGATAAAAAAAAATCTCTCAGTAAAATAAGTATAGAAAGAGATTTCCTTATTCTAGAAACATCTACAAACAACCCTACAGGTAACATTCTACTTAATGGTGAAATCGTGTCTGGTTTCCCCTGTTGGGGGACACCTCCACTAACACTGTTTCTATTCAACATTATATTGGGGTCACAGCCAATGCAATAAGGTATATATATGGTATAAAAAAAGAAATAAAAGGTATAAAAATTATAAAAAAGAAGTTAACTGCCATTTTTACATATCACATGGTTATATGCGTCAAAAAATCTAAAAGAATGTATAAACAAACTATTGGACATAATATGTGAATTTAACAAGGTTGTTGCACACAAATTCAAAATATGAATATCTATTGTATTTCTATATGCTAGCAATAAAGAATCAGAAAGTAAAATTTAAAATAGAATTTACAATAGCACCAAAAAGCTTAAAATATGAAGGAATAAACCTAAAAGATGGATATGATTTCTGCACTGAAACCTACGAAGTATTGCTGAGAGAAATTAAAGAGGACCTAAAGAAATACGCCACGTTCATTCCTTGAAGACTCAATATTGCCGTCAGTTCATCCCAGTTTATCCAGAAATGCAATGTAATTCCAATCGAAATGTGAGCAGAGTTTTTTGGTGAAAATTGACAAGCTGATTCTAAAATGTACTTGGAAATACAAAGAACCGAGAATAGCTAAGTCAGCATTTGGAAGGCAGTACAAAAATAAATGAGTTATACCATCAAAGCCAATTTATTATAAGGTTATAGTACTCAGAGAGGGGGTGGTATTGGCACAGGGATAATCAAACAGATTAGTGGAACCAAATAGAGTCCAGAAATAGACTCAAACATACATAGTTACCTGATTTATGACAGCAGCTCCACTGAAATTCAGTAGATAAGGACAACTTTTGAAAACACGATGTTACACCATCATGTGGATAGCAACATGGGACAAAACGCAGCATTTTTCTTGCTATATTCCTCCCACTATATCCTAAAATCAGTTCCAGGTGGATTGTATATGTGAATATGAAAGATAAACAAAAATAGCCTAAGACAATAACAGGATAATATCTTCACGATCTTAGAATAAGGCAAGATTCTTAAACAAGAAATCGGATTACATGAAAACGAAGAACTTTTGTTCACCCAAAGAAACCAGTTAGTGAGCAAAAAGGCAACCTAGAGTAGTACAAGGTATTTATAACACGTATAACTAATGAGCGACTTATTTATCAAATATATAAAGAACTCCTACAAATCATTAAGAAAAATACACATATATACACGTGTATACACAAAATACACAAAAATACACAAAATACACAAAAATACACATATATACACACAACCCAATAGAAAAAATGGGCTTGAATAGGTGCCTCAAAAAAAAAGTACATCCCAACGGTTAATGTAATTATCAACAGGTGTTCATCTCATTATTAAGCAGGTAAAGCAAAATTAAAACCAAAATGCAGTCCTATTGTATATATACCAGAATGGTCAAATTTAAACAGACAAATGATACCAATGTTGGCGAGGAAGTGAAGCAATTGCATCTCCTATATGCTGCTGGGGATGGAAACTCCACGAATCCCTTTGGGAAACTGTCAATACCCTCTCAAGCTGACCATGTGCATTCTCCGTGACTAGGTGACCTTGTTCAGGTTTTCTGGGAACAGTTTTGGTTTACGCATGCTTTCTCAAAACGCAGTTCAGATTAGCATTTGTCCTGGACTTTTTTATTTTTAAATACATTTTGTCATTAAGAGTTGCCTTAAAATAAGCCAGGAAAGGTTTAGTGGACTTTGACTTTATTCTTCTGGCTTCTGCTGTGATCTTGTCCAGCAGTGTGCGACACTCAAGTAGTTTAATGACAGTTGGTGCTTTAATACATTGTTAACTTTTAAAGGCAACTAGAAATAACATTCCTTTCCTTCTCCAACTGTCTGTTGATGCCATATAATTAAAATGTCCCTTTGATGGACACTGTGAAGAGTGCTGACTGACAAAAAAAAAAAAAAAAAAAAAAAAAAAATTCTAGGACAGAAAAGTGTGAGAATCTCTCTTCTTTCACTCTTGAATTGTAGTGGAAGTTCTTGACAATGCTGCCCTCTGCTGGCCATGTGCTATAATAACAGCCAACTGTGCCACAGCGCCTAGGCGTTGGCTCGCAGAAGCACCACGTCAATAAACTGCCTATTGGAATCGTCAATAGGAAAGTTGAGAAACTAGAAATTAGATGTAATTCAAACATGAGCAGAAAATAGAGGCTGAGCTGTCCTGTTAAACAGTGAATGAAGAGTAGTCTAAATGATCTTGCTATGGTGGTTTTGATATGTGTGTAAATCTACAACAGTTCATTCATTTATGCCATGATTTGGCAATACTTGTTTATTTCACAATGGATTCTCTTGGGAGCAATGAGCTCAAATGAGTGGAAGTGCATATTTAATAAAAAATTAAGTACTATGTTTCAGTTTCTCAAGGAAGTTGATGATAAATGTATTACAGCGGGTCTTTGCATAACATCATTTTGTTCAAGGTTGTTTCATTATAAAGTTGATGAGGAAAAAAAGTCAATTCTTAGCTGGGGCCACTGTGTGTGTGTGTGTGTGTGTGTGTGTGTGTGTAGTTTGTATGACCTCCCCATGTCTGTGTGGATTTTCTCCAGGTATTCCAGCTTCTCCCTACATCCCGAATTGTGCATGTTTTGTTCCTTGGCGTGTCTGAATCGTCCTAGTGTGAGTGAGTGTGGGTGTGTATGAGTGTGCCCTGAGACAGGACTGTGTACTGTCTAGGTCTGGTGGCCTGAGCTGTCAGGGTAGGCTCCAGCCACCTGTGGCCCTGAACTGGGTAAATAATTACCCTATTTGTTCTTATTAATCTGTCTTAAATGTATGTATAGCTCACATTTATTTCAATATTTAATATTAGAGGTGTTTTGGGTCTTTATTTAGAAGTTTGGTGACTTTTTCATGATCAGAAATATACTATAGGTACTTAACTCTGTTTATATCCATTAGCCTATGATAAAATTGATTCTGTTATAAGTCATTTCACTTAAAGTGGACGGTTTCCAAGAACCTATTGATGATGTTAAGTGAGGACTTATTATATTTTCACAAAATATTTGTTGGCCTCAGCTATCCATCATGGAACACAATGATCACACGAAAAGCTGAAGACACAAATGGACTGCAAAAGTATCCACATATACGTTCAGGTAGTGGCTATTTTAAGAAAGATGTAGGAAGACACAAAAGATGAGTTTACATATTACTGCACAAAGCATGACTTTTCATTAAGATCAAATGACCATGGAAAATTAGTTTTACTCATTTTTAAATTTCAAATTTTCTTGTGCAAACACAAAAAATAAAGTGATAGCTGTCAATGGCTGCATTAGCAGCACAAGAACTTTGCAAATAGCTAAACAATGCCTGTTTTATAGCGGTGTCATCAATATCTCAAATAGACAATAATTTTAATAATGGATATTTTTGTATCTCTAATTCATAGAATCAAAGTAAGCTTTTAAATTCATTCTGAGTTCAGTGGTTCTCATTGGGGGTGATATTGTTACCCAGAGAGAGAATTTTCTGAATTAAAAATATTTTCTATGGAGAAGAATCAGTTGAAGGTGTCAACAAACTAATAAGCATAGATATAACTTCGATAAAATTTTGCTAGCATCTTACAAGAAATATTAATAAGACCAAAGTAAAAATATATTCTTCAGAAACAATACTAGATGTGGCCAAAAAACTAATTTATGTGTGTGAATATGTATCAAAAAGCTATTCTGTTTTTTTCAAAAAATATTCAGATCTTCAATATAAATAGTTTTTAAACTTTTTACTTTAGTGTACATATGTATATACTATTTTAATATCTTAGAAGGGATTTAATTTTTGAAAATCAGTTTTGAATAAAAATCTTTTATAGATCTACCAATTTATTAAGGCGGTTTGGTGGTCAATAGATAAATGTTACTTATTTTAAAAATCACCCTTTATTCTTTAAAGTATCCCAGTTTAGATGACTTAAATATTAATATATGCTCACTTTTATCCATGACAAAGCAATTCTATTGTTAGGTAAAGGCTCAGCTACTATGCACACATACAAGCAACAGAAGAGATGCTTAAGAATCTTCATAGCAGGTTATTTGTAGTAACTCCAAACTCAAAACAAGCAAATAATCATTAAAAAAATGGAATGGATAAGTAGATTATGGTCTCACCTGTAGCTGCACATCAGAATCACCTGGTGGGCTTTCAAACCAAAATTCCAAGGATTCTTCCTTCGGTTTTTGAGACACACTGCTAACACCTCCCTTTGGAAGTTAGGGGAACATTGAAGTCCATGTCTTGACTATCCTCCAGGTCAAGACTGTGCTAAGTGCAGCCAGTCCTAGACGTGCCCCGTAAATCTCAGGGATCAATTACTGATGTGGTTTCCTTTCTCTTCCTGGGGCCCTTCCCCATCCTACTGAGAGACAGAGGTGCAGTTTTGTAGTGAGACTCATGGCCAGGCCAGAGTCCACCCCAGTTCTTTGAGGTCCGGGATTGTGCCTTTATCATTCTGATGTCCTTATGAATTAGCTCAGTAAATAGGAGTAGGACAGTCTTGCAAGGAAAAATTTTAAATTTCCTCACCAAATCACTGCAATTCTGTTTCCAGCTTTGAGCCTGACTCCTTCCCTTATAGCTATTAGTAACAAAATCTGCAACATCTGCATCCTCTGTTACCGCCCCCTGGCGGAGACAGAGGGTATTTCCCAAACCTGGCTGCGGAACGGCACAGGTGGGGCTGCCGGGACACCACCGTGCGCTTCTGCAGTGCAGACAGCTTACCATTAAGCAGTGCTGCAGCTGCTCTCTCAGTCTTCATTTACCAGGGAAAATTTTTTCTTTCCTTAAATTACGTAATTTAAGTTGAAAAACATTTGAATGATGATTTCCCATCCTTTTTAGAGGTGGAAAAAATGAATGTTTGGCGAGGTGAAGTGATTTGCCGTTGCAGTAGCCGCTCAGTGGTCAAGTCAGGACCAAGAGGTGTGCTGAAGCCGGGGCACCTGCAACAGCTCCGTGTTTGCCATGTTGCAATTGGCCGTGGAGGGAATATTTACACCATAGAAATAGGCAAAAGCTACAAACTGGGGTTCCTGCTTCCCGAAAGCTGGTGGTTAAGCATTTTCTTCTGCTGCCTTCCTGAAACCCTAAATTGCACTTTAAGCCACACCACTCTGAAGCAGAAGATATTTTATTACTCTTTCTGCGAGTAATAGTACAGCAGTGTGGCAGTTTGTAAAAGCGGAGTAGTTTGTTAAACAAAAGATAACCTCACGAATTGAAATACAACTTTTACACTATTGCTACGTTACATGGTCCGCTTTAATACTTTTATTAGTGTTAAAAGAAGAAAATAAATTGTAAAAGTTCTTTTGAGGCACTTTTATATTTTATGCTTTCCTTCCGCCTCCTTTTTCAAGGCTTTAGGACATTTCCAAGTGTTGTGTAGAATTACTTGGAGTCCAGGAGATGGCGCTGCTACACTGTCTTTTGAGTCAGATTTCAGCATTGTTGCTTTCTGGGACAGGAATCAGAAACTTGTAACAGACATAGAACAGGAGTAAGGAGGGAAACAGCACTTTTACCCAGTCCTAGGCAGGTTACGACTGGGATTTTAAGGCTCATTTTTTTTTTTTCCAAACTCTTTAACATTCTGTGCCAGGAGTAAATAGAGGTATTGGGAAAGCCTCTGTCTATGGGGCATTTATCTTTTATGTCTCTCATCGAAGAATCTGAGGGTGTTTGTTCTGCTGATATAGTCTGTCCAGGTTTCACAGTTTAGATGGGTAGATGGATCCGCTCACAAATCCTCTGCTATTCTTTTCACACATAAAACAATAAAGTCCAGAGCGGTCGTGTTAGTCTGCAAATTGAATTTTTACACCCAAAAAAGTGCCGTTCAGTTTACGGGGCAAAAAAAACAACCAGTGATACTATAAACAAGAAGATAAAAGTGCATTTGATGAGTGAATGTGTGACAAGATGACTGTTTGCAGCACTTTTTTGCTACGTCCAAGCCCATCACTGAAGCTGGTTAGTAGCCACCTTGTTCACTTTTCTCTTTTCTTTTGTTTTATTATTTAATATTTCAGGGATACAAAATAGGATGGGAAATAGCATAAAAATACGCGCACTCACCACTCAGCTTAAGCAAAAATGATGAGTACGTTTCAACACCCTGTGGATTAGCGACGTTTGCACTCACTGCTCTTTCTCCCTAGGGTTTAGACTTCGATGGTTTCCATTTGTGTCTTTGTCATCTCTCATACTGAATTTGTCCCTTGCTTATGTAAGATAGTCCTGGAAACCTATATATTTTACGTGCCTGAAATAGTTCATGACAATAACAAATCATAAAAAATGATATTCACAGTCTTTGCAGCCAGTTTATCTTCATATTCCCTTGTTAAATGGAGCTCGTGTTATTTCTTACTGGAATCAATGATTTTAAACTATCAGCAGGTGTTACACTTGGAGTTAAAAAGCTATGCAAAGGGTAATTCAGTCTCTTAGAAGTTCAGTTTTCTAAAAACCTACAAGTGGAATGCTAGGATCTTAGGTGTGCACATATTCTACTTGAAAATGCCACGTAGCTCTTCAAAGTCGTGGCAATAATTCCTATTCCTACCTCCTGGGTGTGAGAGCTCCTGTTTCGCATCATCCTCCCAACTCCTCCTATTTTTTACTTCTTCTTACTGAAAATTTCAAATATATACAAAGACAGAGAAAATAGAATAATGACCTTTTATGTTCCCATCATTCGATGTAAACAATTATTAATTCATGGCCAGTCTTGAATCTTAGGTTCTCAACCCCCTGCGTACTCCTCCAGGTTATTTGAGACAAACCTTATCATTCCAGGATATTATTTTAAAAGATAAGAACTCTTTCTTTTAAACATAACCACAATACCACAGTCTCGCTTAAAAATAACCAACAATCATTCCTTGTTAACATAAAATAACCGGCCATAGTTCAAATTTTCACAATGATCTCATAACGTCTTTATGGTTGTGTTGACACTCGTACAAAATAACATCCATAGATTGCACTTGTTGCTGTGTCTCTGCAATATCTCTTAATCTGTAGGTTCTCTCCCCTCTCTCTCTCTTTTTCCCTTGATGCTTATCTATTAGAAAAACTGGTTGTTTGTCCTGTAGAGTTTCTCACAGCCTGGATTTTACGGAGTGCACATTTTGTAACACGCTCCTCTGTGTGTGTTCTGAACACTGGTGTCAGATTTTGATCAGATTTACTTTCAGTTTTGTTTCTTATTTTTGGTCCCGTAATTTGCCAAGTGCTCTGGTACATCTTTGCAAGACTTCTTTCTAGTTCAGGAATTGGGCTTCCCTACAAGGACAAAGGTCGTATTTCAAACAAGGAGAGGCAGCATTCCCAGTTACACGTGTCCATGTTCTCCGAGATTTTTCAGTTCTCTCTTTACCTATGTCTGATGACAATCTTGGAGGAGTCTTCAGATTGAAGCATTTACCGCATAAAATAATAATTTCTATGCTAAAAACAACTCCCTGTATGCTTTGGGTCTGGCAGGTCCTTTCTTCTCCAATAGTAATCTAATTTTACTTTTGACTCCATCTAGTGCATTCAGAATTGGACCCCAGGAAACTTAAAAAATTCTCTTTTATTGTTCTCTTTAATTAATGAAAAATAAACCAGACATCCTTCCATGTTTCCAGGCTATTTGGCTAAGTTAGGAGAAGGCAGAATAAATACAGTGAACACTAATTACTCCAAAAAAAAAAAAAAATCCCAGAGAAAATATGACATTTTCTCACTCCGTTCTTGGTTAAAATTCAGTCTTGGTGAACAATTTGTTACAGAAAAAAATGGAGATCTGTAATATTGTTGAAATTTAATTTCTTATTTATCTCCTTTTCTCTTTAAATTCTGGGTGGAGAACTGACAATTGATTTAAGTAGAGCTTTCTGGTTTAATTTGATGCAAAGTTCATAAAGCTAGAATGGAATGTGGCATTTACATCTTGGTCTAAGTGCCTAGGAGATTTCAAATGATGACCACAAACAGAAACAAAATAGGGAAAAAGTTCCCTATTATTTTCTAAGCCTTGAGCTGGTGGTTGGGGACTAATAACACATGCATTAGAGGGTCCTTTTACAAAGCTGGATTTCGTTAGAGTAGGGTAGGTGTGTGTTAATACCAGCATCCTTCTTGCGTTTTGCCATGTCATAGTAAGCTTCCTCATGTGCAAATACTTTTTTGGGGGGTGGAGAGCATTATTTGAGTCATGGCTCATCATAGTTTTTCAAAAAATAATTTTCGATTGTTTTTATTCTTCTGGTTTAAATTCAGTTCAGCAAAATATCCTTTCAAAACAAAATCTAAATATTGAAGAGTGGAGAATTAGATGATTGAGCGACTATAAGAAACTGTTTTTAACTTTGAGACTGATAAAAGTACACAAAGAAAGTATTTTGCAGGGTGGCAATATTAACTCACTTAGTTTGTGATTAAATGTTGAGCTTTCTAAAGTTATACTACCTACATTTTTGAAGAGTTTCGTTGATTGTAATTACAAACCATGCTTGAACACAAACACTTCACTAGCAGGTAAGAAATCTGTATTACACACAACTAACAGATGTGGGGAGATAACGAGATAACTGTTATGGTATATTTATGGCCACAGACCAGAACACAAACTTCAGAGATGAGAAGGTATGAAAACCTAGTTTTTTCAAGCTTTTCCAATTACACACATGAAGACTAACAACGTCATCATCAGAACTATCTTTTGGACGGAGGTGAGAAATATACAAACACACACACTCATTGCATTACTAAGTCTTCCTTCCATTTTGTGGGTCAACCAACAGAGGGGGACATGCACTCTCTCTTTCTCTAGTGAATGAACATGATCTCATACTTTGTGGAGATAACATTTCATGGGATGATTGTTCTGTCTGTTCCTGGTGCCCCTGCCTTCATCTGCTCTGGTCTGGGCTGTTCGCGGAGGATTCTCTCTGGTATCCTAGATTCTAGTCTTCCAGGGTGCTGCCAAGAGAGGTATTTATGACTACATATCTTTCCTGTTTAGGATCTTTCAAGGGCAGAGTCTCTTCTGGGATTCCGTGGCATTTTGATACAGCCATTTATCACATGCTTTATTTATACGCCTACCTTCCATGCTAGCATATAAACTCAGAATGGAGATCTTGCCCCGCCCCCCCCCAATTTTTTTTTGGTAGCCTTAACTCCTGGTGTGATGCCTAACACATAGCATGCTGTTGACTGCTTAAGAGATTGACCAAAATCGTATTAGTAGTTGAGGAACTCTATTTCTTGACCCTGCTGCATTTTAACAAATACATATGGGTTCACTTGCTCCTTTTGCCATGCGTCTGATTCACACAATATGAGGTCAGTGAGGAGCCTGAATGCCTGGGTCAACCAGGGTACCCCTTGTTATATTAATTTATGAGGCCTCTAGAGTTAACCATTTCTTTAAACATACATTTATACATTTTGAAAGTTGACCACCTTAGCAGGGAATAGTTGAGAAGGAGATCTAGGCTAGAGACTGGGAGGGTGAGGAGTGGGATATGCCTTGGAGAAGCTGGAGGTGGGGGGCGGGGGAACATGGTATGTAGGGAAAAAAGGAGGTTTCCAAAGAAATACTTAAACCTTACAACCAAGGCAGGGCTGGGCTTGGTTTCTCCATTAGCACCGTCTCATCAACCATTTTTGACACCTGGGCAAAAGAGTTTTGCTAACCCTTGAACAAGGCAATTAAAATAAATGGCTGACTTTTTTATAATCACATTTTTTTAGATCTAGTTCTTTTTTTTTGTTTAATCTGGCAGCACGTGCACATGGTAAAAAGAAACCCAAACAATACAAAAAAGGTAAAATAAAAGTTTTTTTTTAATAGCAAGCAAAATATCTCATTTTAATTTATTTCTTCTTGCTTAGCTTTTCTTTTTTCTCATTTAAAATGCGCCCCCCCAAAGCCTGAAATAATTTTATTTTCCAAAAGATTGGTCTAAAGCCATCATATTTTTTAGAACATTGCTGATCAGAGTGTTGAAGAGCCCATATCTGAAGTGTGGGTCTGCAGCCATTCATGTTTCTACATCTCCTTCTCAAGTCGGGTAAAGACAGCCCCTCAGCGTGTTTACCAAAATCAGCAGTGAGCAGCTGGTAGAGGGTGTGTGCAAAAATTCGTGTGGCAGGTAAATTAGATGCCTGCTAGGTTTTGGTTGCAAAATCAAAGATGGATTGAAGCTCTCAGAACGGTTCATCTGAGCTTGCAAATTTTTCCTTTTTATATCTCGCTGGCAAGTAATATTCAGGGTGAAAAAGATCTGGGATAGAACAAGATGCTTATTCTGTTTTGTCTAGCCATGGAACGCCTGCCCTAGACTCCTCTGAGTTTAGAAGAAAAGGTGAAAGTTATTGCCATAGCTAAATAAGTCCCAGTTGGAAAAGATTTAAGACAAAAAATGTTCAAGGCATGTTGATGTTTCAAAGAGGTAACATGAGGAGACTTTTATATTTTGGATTTGAATGAGTGTGATCACTTACTATTTACTCCATTTTGAGGCTATGAATTCTTAAAGGGTGTTGACAATTTAAATATTTCTTAATGTGGTCTCTATTACGTTATAGAAAAAGCTGTTGAAATGGAAAAAGGAGTTCAGAAGAGAGACAGGCTGAAGCTTTGCAGGGGAGAATCCAGTGTTTCAAAGGCGTGTGATAACATGAATCAAAAGAAAATATTTGGAGATACAGACCAAGAGAACCCAACGTATATAAAGGGATTTTTATGACAATCTGAGGCTTCCACGGCACATTGACCTAAATGGTTGTGGTCCAAGAAGAAAGTGTTTAATATGCTGTTCTGTAAATATTGTTGTTGGTGATGAAAAGTTTATTATGGAGAAAGAGGGAATTTTGTGGATGAAGAAAAGTAAAATTGTGAGGCAACGTGTCTAAATATCTTCATTGACTTCAGAACATTTTTTGAAATAGAGATGAAGAATAAAATATTTTCTTCCGGTATACAATAAGAATTTGAAGTAATGATCTGAGCAAATAATTTAATTAATTCTTGCCTGAAACATTCCAAACAGAAATAACAATGTACCTTTAATTAAAATTGTATTTACATAAGACGTTCAGTGGTTCACATAAACCTGGTAAAAGCATGTGTTATTAATACTTATTCAGACTTGGTCCTGAGTATCAGCTGTGTTTTCTGAACTCTCACAAGTTGAATGTTCTTGAAGAGACATCTCTAAGTTGCTTTCTTCATCTGGTTTTCCTTTAGTCTAGTTGGCATCTCTTTTGTTCCAATATTTACATGAAGATAGTTCTTTGCTGTTTTTCCATTTTAAGGGAGCAAAAATGGTTGTAGGAGAGTCCAGAATGAGAAAAACAATGACAATTTGAAAAGTATACCTCCTCCCTTATTCTAGAACTTTCCACTAGATTTCCTTTGATGGCCAAAATCTCGCTGGCCGACCTCTCTTACCCTGCTCTGCCTTCTGTGATTCTGTTTGGGATGGGGGAACAGAGGAGGAGAGAGTTAGTTGACAGCGAGCTGAATTTGCAGCCAGCAGCAGGACAAGGCGGGGAGAGAGAGGTCCCCTCTCCCTTCCCTGCAGGAAATGGAAATCCCACGCTGGTTTGTTTTAGTTTTCACTGATTGCAGAAGAATTCCTATCCCTTGGGCTTTACATTCATTTGTGTCCTCTCCAAATCTCCCTACTTATCTTTACACAGACTCCCAGCGATCAGCTGGACAGAACTCCAAATGAACGAAAGCGTTTCCGGACCCACGCTGTGTTGCGGGATTACGTAGCTCACTTTGGCAAGGGAGGAAAACCTGGGTGATGTTTAGCAAGCTCCACAGTGACATGCGGGACCTCACTGGGAGGCGGCTCATGCCAGAACAGACACACTCAGCTCTCCTCCCTGCACTCAGAAAGAAGCAACTCTCAAGGAGCCAGTGCAGACTCCTAGAGATAGAAGGTGAGGGATAGCTCCAGTCTTTGGTTCTTTTTTGCACAGTTGAGCCTGCAGAAGTGGGTGCAGGAGAAAAAGAGAGGAGACGTGAGAGATCCCATGCTTCCAGGGCTAACGTAAATCTGGCACTGGGAAGCGGTCAACTGTCGCTTGCTCTTCAATTAATTAATTCAAAAAATGTTTCTTGAGCGGCCATCTTCTATCGCCAGACAAGGTTCTAGGAGCTAGGACTGCAGCAGTGAAAGGTCAAGGCCCTGCCATGGTGGAATTCATATTATGTTGTCTACAACATCGATTACGTCCCAGGAAGGGAGGCAAACAATAACCAAGTGCACAGATAAACTCTGTCATTTGGCAAGTGATTAATGCTGTGAAGACAAATTGAGCAAGGTCAGGCAATAAGTATTTAAGTCATTAAACATGAAATGTCCGACTCCGAATCAAAAGTGTAGTTTATTATATCTCATACAAGAAGCAGTACAATTAATCAAAGTGTGTGCCTAAACTATTGACACAATTTTGCCGTCTTCATGGTAGCTTGTCTATGCCAGCAGCGAAGAAGCCTGGAGAGTGAGTGGCGATAAAATCACAAAAGGTATTTTCCACAGCTTGTTGAGAGTTGAATATTCTTCCTTGCAAGAAGTGGTCCAAAGCTTGGAAGAAGTGGAAGTCACTTGGTGCAAGATCTGGTGAATATGGTGGATGACAAAGAGTTTCCAAGTCCAGCGTCTACAGTTTGAGCAGTGTTGTTTGTGCAGCATGTGGTCAAGCATTGTCTTGCCAGAGGATTGACCTGTCTCTATTGACCAATCTCGGCTGCTGAATCACAAGCATCCTCATCATTTCATCCAGTTGGTCGCAGTAGACATCCCCTGTCATTGATTGACCAGGTTTCATGAAGCTGTAGTGGATGATACCAGCGCTGGACCACCAAACACACACCTTTAGCTTTTATGGATGAATATTCGGTTTTGGACTGTGTTTCAGCACTTCATCTTTATCCAACCATTGTGCCAAATGCTTGTGATTGTCAAAAAGAATCCATTTTTCATCACACTTAACAATATGGTGTAGAAATGGGTTGCCTTTATGTCGTGACAGCAAAGAAAGGCAAGCTTCGGGACGATTTCTCTTTTGACACTTGTTTAATTCATGCAGAACCCATCTATCCAGCTTCTTTCCCTTGCCCATTTGTTTCGAATGGTCCAATATTGCTGGAATAGTAATGTCAAACCTTGCTACTAATTCATGCGTAGATTGAGGTGGATTCACTTCCAACTACAGCTTTCAGCTCATCATTATCTCCACCTTGGTCTCAGGTCGCCCACATGGCTCATTTTCAGGATTAAAATCACCAGAACAGAACTTCCCAAACCATTGACGTACTGTGTGTTCATTAGCCACATCCTTCCCAAATGCTTTGTTGATGTTTCGAGCTGTCTCTGCTGCCTTGGTTCCACGAAGGAACTCATATTAGAAAATAAGATGAACTTTTGACTTATCTATGGTTCCACAAACATTGCTCTAAAAAAATTTTTTGAAAGATAATCACAAGCCAAAACATATTGCGAGGTTGTACCTTCACAATAAAAATAAAACAAGAAGTGTCAAGGTGAAATGTCAGAGATATATCAACTGTCAAACTCAGTACTTAAGGTAATCGAATATTAATAACTTAATACACTGTGTTTGTGTGTGGATGTGAATTTTAGATGAGCAGCCCAGGAAGACTTCTCCAAGGAGGTGACATTTGAACAGAGAACCTGTAATGAAGGGCAAACAGGCCATGGGAACAAAGTACCAGTAAAACCGGGCAGTGCTTTCCTCTTTCTCAGCAGGATGTACTTGTGTGCATTTGTCCCCAGAGTGCGGGACCATGGCCCCACTTCCTGAATCACACAGAGAGTCCAGCGACTAGAAAGTGGCAACTTCCACTGCAGCCAAGTGGAGGGACCAATGCCAGAGCTGTGGCCGGGCTCAGGGGATTGGATCTGAGATGGGGCGACGGGGTGAAGGGAGTGGCAGAGCCTCCGATTGTCACAGGCTACGGACTGGGCTGGGGTGGGGACGGGGCATAGTCGGCTCTGGAAGTACAGGGTTTGAACCTTAGCAGGCTCCTCATCAGCTCGGTACTTTGGGTGAATGATTAACCTCTCTGGGCATTAGTTTCTTTATCTGGAGAATGGGCTTAACAGAGGTCCCTCTGTCACAGGGTCGTTGTTGGGATTAACTGAGCTAATTCACACGCAGCGTCCTTAGGAGAGTGCCTGGCGCATAGTCAGTTCTATATAATTGCTGGCTGTTACTAACATATGTCCCACTGTAGGGACCCCAAGCTCTCCCCGTTCTCACACACCCCTACACCTACTTTTCAGAAGGTTGATGGGGCCTCTTGACAACAGAGCCATTCTTCTTCCCGCTGGAAGCCACTTGGGCAGGGCCTACCCTCGGCCCCTGCAGCTTTCCTTACCGAACCTAATCACAAAGGGCTGGTTGTTTTCATCACCAGGCCAGTGTGGCACCCTAAGGACAGATGCCATGGATGCCTTCCGGCAGCCTTTCCTGACATTTGGAGAGCATTTCTTCCAGAGGATTGGATGCTACTTTCTGGCCTCTTTCTACCTAAAGCTGAGGCAAAAAAAATTCAAAGTGGGAAACCTAGCTACATTAAGCACCTGTGTCTTTAAATCTTTACATGGAGAACTGTAGTCAGTAGCTTATAGGAAAGTACAAAAGAAATGGAGATACAGTTTGACAGAAGAAATAAGGCCTAATGTTTGACAGATCAGTAGAGTGACTACTATTTACAATGATCTATTATATATTATATATTTAAAAATAGGTAAAAGAGAAGAATTCAGACATTACTAGTATAAAGAAAAGACAAATATTTAAGGTGGTGGATATCCCATTTATAGTGATTTGATCTTTACAAACAATATGATTGTATTAAATTATCACATGTACCCTGAAAATACACACATCTATTATGCATCGATAAACAAGTAAAATGATCAAAAAGCACAGAATTTGAACAACCCAAAAGATGAGAATGTACATTAGTACAACCTCATGGAAAACAGTATGGAGACTCCTCAAAGAACTAAAAGTAGACCTACCATTCGATCCAGCAATCCCACCACTTGGTATCTACCCAGAGGAAAAGAGGTCATTTTATCTAAAAGACACATGCCCTTATATGTTTATTGCAGTACAATTCACAATTGCAAAGAGATGGAATCAATCTATGTGCCCATCAACTGATTAGTGGATAAAGAAAATGTGGTATAGAGATAGCATGGAGTACTATACAGCCGTGAAAAAGAATGAAATAATGTCTTTCGCAGCAACTTGGATGGAACTGGAGGCCATTATCCTAAGGGAAGTATCTCAGGAACAGAAAAACAAATGCCATGTGTTCTCACTTATAAGTGGGAGCTAAACAACGGGAACACAGAGTCCTACAGTGGTATAATGGACTTTGGAGACTCAGAAGGGGCAACATGGTGGGGGCAGTAAGGGATCAAAAATTACCTATTGGGTACAATGTACACGATTCAGGTGACAGGCTCACTAAAAGCCCTGACTTCACCACTATACGATTCATCCATGTATCAAAAATACACTTGTGCCCACTAAATCTATCGAAATAAAAAGAAAAAGGAAACAAAGTTTTAAAAAAGATTTGAAAAAAAAAAAATAACCAAAAGAAATGGAGAGCAGGTGATTGTTCAGAAACACCTATCCGGTCATGACACTCCTCCACGTAAGGCGTTTTAATATTAGAAGTGGCCCGTTGTCCACTATGTGAAGTCCAAATTCTGGCTTGAGAAGAACTTTCCTGCTCTGCCTCTACTTACCTTTCTAGATTCACCCCTCTGCACTCCCTTTGCCGCACCTGGTGATTCCAGCCTCAGCAGACTTCTTTTCAGTGTCTGTAGCCACCAAGCTCTTTCTGGCTTTGCTGTGTGCCGTCTCCTCGGCCTGGAACAGTGACCGCCCCTGTCCCCTGTCCCCTGCTGTCTTCTACCTAACCCCTCTGATTCATCCTCTCGTGCTCAGCTGAGCCATTCCTCCCTCAGGCAGGCCTCCTGGGCCCTCCTCCCCGGTGCTGCCTAGCAAGGTGACGCCCTCCACCACAAATGGTGCCCCACTGTCACTCGGGGAGGTCTGAGTACCTTGTCACAGGCGCCTCACCTGGCTGCACACGCCATGGCAACCAGAATCATAACGGATGAATTTCTTGACTGAAGGCATATTCTTTGCTTTCTAGGAGTTCACAATCCATTTGTCAAAAGCTGCAAATGACACGGAACACACAGAACTGCAAAGCAAACCACTCAGCGAGTTCCTCCAGGGAGTGCACGTCTGTGAAGGCTTTGCCCAAATGTAGCTGGACCCTGGAAGACGGGGTAGGACATGTTGCCAGAGGAGGTGGGGAGGTAAGCAGGGGCCGTGATGTGGCCTCCGTGCGCCAGATGACAGTTGGGAGGCCCCCCGAGGGCAGCGAGAAGACAGCGGGCATAGCATCCTGGAAGCTAACCATGACAAAGCAATGACACGCATCTCATCTGCAGAGTCCAACCCTAACTGGCTTCTTTCCCCAGCGGGTATCGGGAGCCTCAGTGCTTTCGGACTTACATTTAGATTTGTCCCATCCCAGCTCTGCCCTTTGTCAGCCGCGTGACCTTAGGCAAGTCAGTTGGGCTCTCTGAGCAGCGGTGCCCTCACAGGACTAACAGTAAAAACACCAGAACCTACTTTACAGAGATTTGTGCGAATTAAAAGAGATACTATAAGTACAGGACCCGGCACAGTGACTGGAACAGAATATAAAAGTCAATGATCACGGCGGCAGTCAGGAGGAGCAGCAGGAACAGTTGGGATAATAGGAGCGGTCCAGGTACTCTTCTAACATAATAGCATAAAGGAGCTGCCTCCAGGATTGCTACCTGCGGAGTGTGTCTTGTGCACGTGCCGTTTCCTGAGGGCAGACCGCTGGGAATCTCCTCTGCCCTCCTGCTCCGTCACTGCCCAGGATGGACAGCCATTCAGCAGGGACACCCACAGAGCTGAAGGACAAGAAGTGGGGTCTGGATGCCAGGAGCAAAGGGAAGAAGAAGACAGATGAGCCCCAGGGGGCAGCTGGAAGAGAATGCAAGTCCAGGGAGAAAGAAGCTTCTCTTCCTACAGTTGGCCACGTCTGTCCCCAGCATAGCCAGCACCCAGGCACACACACACACACACACACACACACACACAGAGCAGTGAAAAGTGGGAGGGAGGGAAAGCTTTTGTGACAGGGTCAAAGAGCTCCTCTTAGATCCCTCCCTCCTCTTGTGGACCATGGAATAGGTTAAAATGCACTTTAAGTTTGAGCTAAAAGACCAAATTGCACGCATTTTTCTGTGCCCTATTTGAGGGTGAGCATGTGGGCTTGTGCAATATTGTTCCCTTCCTCCTCCTCCCAGCCCCAAGGGGGGCGCTGTGAGGCGCGCTATTATTCCTGCCACCGGCCAGCGACGGACCCTCCGGTGAGGTTATGAGCTTTCTGGATTTCCTTGGGTGATCAAAGTGGAGACACGAGGTGTGAAAAATGGAGGTCAACGCGGGGGTCAATCCTCCCTGGAAATGTGTTTCTGTGTTTGAAACCCACCCCACCTAAAGAACTAGGAGAAAAGGCAAGTCATTCTTGGATATTGGGCTGCACACCCCCAAGGCTCTTGCCACGCCCCCGCAAAGCCATCAGACTCTTGCTTACCTCTGATATTTAGATTTGAATCCCCTTTCTTAAGGGATTGGCACAGAAAAAGATTACTGAAATGCTGTCAGTTTTTTCCCTCCTTAGGAAGAAGAGCTCAATGAGGAGCCCATTTTGAGCGTGACAGGACCGTGCACAGTCCTGGCGTGACACTATTCAAAATCTGCTGCACAAATGCCAGGTCACCCCGGGCACAAGAGCAGCCAAGTGGCTCTGCTCTCAGCTTGCAGACACGACTCTCCCTTCTTTCCACATTCAGGGCTGATGACATCCAAGTTCTGGAGATGCACCGTGCATAGGACAGTAAATTAAATAGGAAACAGGACAAGGCGTGATGGTGACACATAGTACAGCAAAAGGAAAATAGTCATCTATCAGAAGGATGTTCCACTCGGAATTTATGCTTTATGTGAGCCATTAGAAAAATAATTAAGATTTCCTGAGTGTTTATGTGTCTAGAGTGATGCTAAGGGCTTTACATGTGTTACAGTCCTCAGAATACAAGATAGGTAGTACCACTATTAGCTACATTTTGCTGATGAGGAAAATGACACTTACGGAGGCTTCAGGACTGGCAAAGTTTACACCTCTGGCATTGGCACAGTCATGACTCGAATCCTGGCTGGACTTCTAGTTCCCAAACTCTTAATCCAACTCCATTTTGCATGTTTATGCCAATGTTTAAAACCAATGGACTTTTTTGTGGTGTTCCTAATAATAGCATCTTTCTCTGGTCCAGCTATTACTACACTATTTTTGCCTCGCACTTGTAAGTGTCTTATTGTTAATGTAAAGAGGTTCACGGAGAAGAAGCTGGAAAAAAGTGCTAAGAGTAAAATGGTTACATCAATATTGTCAACATGTAGAAACTCTGCTTTGGTTCTAACAGCGGAGGGTAGCTGGTAACAGGGACAGGGAGATTTGAATAGCAATTAGCCTTTTAATGGAACTAAATGACATCATAATATAGCAATGATGTTGCTTTTTGCTATATAAGTATATTCACAAATGAAATTTGTGTCTTTATTCCTGTACCCCTTCTACTGAGCAGAACACCTTCAGGACTCCTTTAAAAACAGCCTTCAAAGTCCATGCCAATCAAATGTTCTTTGTTTTTAGCTGATTTTAATTTTTTTTATTTTTAAAATTTTGATAGATTTAGGGGTACAAGTGGTTGGTGGCTGCATGGATGAATTGCATAGTGGTAATGTCTGGATTTTTAGTGTACCTGTCCTCAAATAGTGCACATTGCACCTGATAGGTAGTTTTTCTTCCTTCACCTCCTCTTCCGACCTCCCACCTTATGAATCTCCAATGTCCATTGTACCAGTCTTCATGCCCCTGAATACCCATGGCTTAGCTCCCATTTGTGAGAACATGTGATATTTGATTTTCCATTTCTGCATGACGTCATTTAGGATAATGGCCTCCAGTTCCATCCAAGTTGCTGCAAAAGAAATTATGTCATTTTTTTTTTTTATGGCTGAGTAGTATTCCATGGTGTATATATACCACATTTTCTTTATGTACTCCTTGGTTGATGGGTAATTAGATTGATTCCATATGATTCTATATCCTTGCAATTGTGAATTGTGCTGTGATAAACATACTATTGCAGATATCTTTTCGATATAATGACTTCTTTTCCTTTGGGTAGATACCCAGTAGTGGCATTGCTGGATTGAATGGTAGATCTACTTTTAGATCTTTACAGATCAAATACTGTACTGGCCCTTTGAAGGTACCTTTTTGGCAAAATGCATTCAGAAACAAGACTAGTGAATGAAGTGAGTGTATAAGCTAGAGAATTCTTATTCCTTGAATGAAACCTGGGTGTAAAGTAATGAGATGAATTTTCTTATGTTGCAAGTGGCTCTGAGGACACAGTTCTGAAAAATATTTTAAGCATGAGAGTGATATTGGAATAACTGTAGTTTTCTGATAGCAACTTTAAAGGAAGCATTGGGATAAAGTGGACCTCTGGGGTGCTTATCTTAAAAAAGTAACAAAATGCAGAAAATGAGTTCATAGGCAGTGTCATTGGAGAAATCGACAGCTTCCTCTCTGGCTCAAATTCTTCCAGCAACCGAATTGCTTATCTATTTGGGTCTCAGTTGGTCACTGCATAATCAGAGGAATTCCTCCCCTTTCTCTACTTCCCTACTTTAGACTTAAAAAAAAAATATTCCAGCATTCCTCCCTATGTTCTGGGAACTATGTGAGATTTAAAATCTAGTGATAAAGAGACATGACAGACTTCTGAAGAGGTGACAAGCTCAGTTTCCAAAGGGCAGGCTGGAGACTTCTGTTATTCTCATTCCAACTGCGTGACAATGGTGTTGCGCCCACGTTGACATCCAAGACCAACGGAAGGACGGCCGAAGAGAATGGTCTCTGATAAGAATGCAGCTCTTTGCCTGTAGCCATCTGCAAGCTGAAGTTTGTTGATAAGCACCCCATAAATTGTAACATGGATAACCCACCCTCCGGTTTTAGAGGAAAGCCAGCTTCCACCAATTGCACAGATAACGGGTTTTCAAGTAGGAGAGAAATGGCTATAAACAATCTCTTCTTTCTGCCTGAGCTCACTGCTGTGCAATGGGGACTGGCAAACGCAATGACAGTGGTCACCGAGATCACTTCCAGTCTCTGCAAATCACTCTCCCTAAGAGTGAAAACCAACCATCCCAAACCCTTTCCAAGCCACATAGCGGTATCATATTTCAACCATTAATCACTGTCCCCAGCACTGGATGGTCCTTTGGTTGATGGTGCTGCTTCCTGAGCCAGGCTTCTCACTATCAGCAAAATTTATGCCTCGTTATTCTCTTGGCAAAAGGGTTCCTCAAATTTCGTAAGGTTTTCCTCTTCCAACAGGAGGAGGAGGAGGGAGAGGGCAACTCCCATTCTGAGTCGTGCTTTGTTTTCCTCTTTGAATTGTGAGCGATGCATGCTCTTCCTCCTCTTTAGCCGTCACCATAATTGATGGGCTTCTAGATTTACTGGTTCAATTAAGATTCTATCAACATGACACTGACTGGTGGATTTGGGACCAAATCGACCTTGTAAAAAAGTAGTTAATTCTGTGGGGGAAAAACATCAATCCAATTGCTGGTTGATAGAATAGAACCTGTTAGGGTAGCCCCTGAACCGTGAATACATAACCCAAGAAACATGGTACTACATAGTTACAGAGAGGAAATCTGGAACTTTTTCAAAATATCTCCTTGACACAATGCCTTCTTCACATATACCCCTACGGCATAGCCACTCTTGTCTTCTTTCTGCCAAGTCAGATGTTCTTTTAACTGTCCACTATTTTCTGTGAACTGACTTTCACACTCATTAAAATGTGAGTTCTGAGAGCTCAATCATAGCAACCTCTTCTAATGAATGCCTGGTCAACCATCTTCATTGGGTCTTATATCATGGACTGTCAAACCGTAGGGAACCATTGGACTGGAAAAGCAATTGATTTAAAAGCCAACATGAACACCATAGCAGGCACTATAGGTAGCCTATCAACTTACCATTTCCTTAGCCATCTTTAGGAACAGAATCCCAGTATGTCAAGGCATGTGACGATGATGTGCTTGGCGGGTTCTCTGCAGTTTCAGGAGTGAATATTGCCATGACAAGTGTATGAAAATGAAAATTTTGATTCCATACGAGAATCTGTTTCGTGGACAAAAGCCATTCTTACACAAATATGAAGATTTATCTGTTCACGATGGAACAAGGTAAAATACTTAGCTCTAATTGGAAGTAAATATGAAATTTTGATGGATATCAAAGCTCTAGGAAAGTGGGGATTGATGTTGCCAATATTTTAGGCAGTCTGTCCAGGTAAAGCTGTATCTCAAATTCAATGTGGTCATTCGATACATGCTTAGCTGAAAATAAGCTACTCTTTTACACATATATAACAGCAGCAATATCCCTGATTAAATGAAGTCTGGGGTTGTCAACTTAATAGTTGAAAAGGCTAAGATATCATTAATTTATTTAAGTGAGACAAATTATACATTTAAAGCAGTTACTCTTACTTATTTTCCAATGAGGATTAATACTTTTATTTCTTGAAAACCTTTCTTTAGGAACACGATCGAGAATTGACTTATGTCCATCAATAAGAGATGGAAAGTTTGCTTCAAGGAGTTGGTTTTCCAAATTGGGCTGGAAACACGAGTAGCTTTTATTTTATATCCTCAAGTATGTATGTAACATGGTTTTAACACCTCTTTAGAGGTGGTGTGTTGTGACTTTCTAAATGTGGATCAGTTTTGGTGGATGTGGGTCATCTTTGCTGAATTTTTTGTGTATTGATTCAGTTTTTCCTTTTTCTTACTCTATCTCCAGATCTGTTCAACTGAAGAAGCGTAGAAGGGATGATATAAATACTTTGCCTGAAATGTGGGGCAGAGGAAACTATTCTGACACAAATTTGCCTGTAATGGGCTTGGTCTCCCAGCTCATAAAATTAAGGCACATGCGATTTAGAAGAGACCTTGGGGTGAGGTAATTTTATAGAGCGTGGCTATCCTGTAGATAAACAAACCCAAGTTTGAGAATCTCAGCAGCTTTGGGAAAGATTCTTTTGGAATGACTTTATTTCCTCTTGTTTTGGTGCAGAGGTGTGATGAGGGAACAGGAACCCTGTGTGGCTGAATTTCTGATTTTTTGTTTATCAAAAGGGAACAGAGAAATCTCTGAGCTGGAGATTCACACCCAGTGTTTAGTCACTTTCCAGCAGACGACACTAGACTCTGGTTATAAATCTCAATAAAAAATGGTTTCCTTCCCTCTGTTGGCAGCCAACTTCATTTACGCAGACCATTAAGAGGTGGGAAGCATCCCTCAAATCTTCGCTGCCCCCTTCTTCTGAGCCACTTTGTCTGGTAGAGCAAGACAGTACGGCTGGCAATCTATGTTTTCTCTTGTGTGGGAGCAACCTCCCTTTGATCTCAACCCTTGACTTGATGGCAGTCAGCCACATCCCGGAAGGAACAGGATGGAGTTAGGGCAGGTCATATTTATTTTAGAGGAAGCAAAAGAGGCAGGGAGGATTTTCAGCAGATGGACATGTATTTTATGGGGCAGAATGAGGCAGAAACCTGGAAAATGTGAGACAAAAAGACACACTTGCAAAGTTGGAAAATCCCAAAGTTTCATCGTTCACAGAGACTAGAAATACTACCAGGAAGAATGCACAACCCTCTGGGACAGGGAGCCAGAAATCAAAGGCTTTGCATCCCTCACTGGCCTGATTTCCCAGTCCCCAGTTCCCTGCTTGTTATGATAACTGGACTCTTGTTTTAGTCCTTGCAGTGCCAACACCAACACGCACTGTGCGTTAGGGATACACTGTAGATAGGGCTTTCTCCCAAACAGCTGCCTCATGTCTTGATTTGAGAGCATAACCTCGTATAAATCAACAGGAAAATCTCTCTGCCTGTCTCCTGCGGTGAAGAGTAGCCCTGTAACCTCCTTTTCATGAAGTGGAACTGAAGTCATCTGCACGTGCCCTGAAGGACCCAGCTCTGGCGACTGTTCATTAGAGGATGGGGTGGCCTTTTCTTTGGGGGACACAGATGGGCGGGCATTTGGCTTTTAGAGCAGGTCGGGTCACTAAATTTGTTTTCTCTGTGACTAATCAAATGACAGATACCTGAGTCTAGTTAAGAAACTCTTTTTATTTGGAAAATGCTTGCTATCATGGGAGGGTGCTATGTAGGCTTCATGCAACTCATCACTCACCTCTGATTTAGAATATAGAGACCCTTCAAAGATCATTGATTTGGTTGGGTGGTCCATTTGCTCTGTCTGGACAGGTTGATTCACTGCAAATATAGCTAAGTAATTCCCCCCCCCTCCCGCAATGGTTCTCTATCTTGAAGGAAGAAGATGTGAATTGCTAATCTAGAGTAAGCTGGGCTTGGGTTGCAATGAAAAGGACCCTTCAATCATTAAGCAAATAATTCCTATGAGTCAAATTCCTTCCCTAAATTCCTATGAGGAGTTTCGGGAGGACTATTGGTGAAATTTTGTCATTTTGTTAAAATTGGAAAATATTCTCTGTTATGCAAATCCTGCTAACATTGCATTTTTGAGTACTACATGAATTTTAGAAATATAAGTACATTTAATATTTCATATAGATGGAATCAAGCAATATGTGGCTATTTGCATCTGGCATATTTCACTTAGCACGTTTTCCAGTTTAATCTACACTGTGGGCTGAATCTGTACTTCATTTCTTTTTATGACTGAATAATAGTCCATTATATGGACATACTACGTATGTTTATCCATTCATCAGTTGGCTAAAACTGGATTGTTTCCACTTTTTGGCTATTGTAAATAACACCAGGGTGAAGAACACTCACGTACAAGTTTTTGGGTGGGCATAGATTTTCAGTTTTCTTGGGCATATACTTAGAAGTGAAATTGCTGGATCATATGGTACTTCTATGTTTAGCTTTTTGAGGACCTGTGAGACTGTCTTGCAGAGTGGCTGTACCCTTTAACATCCCCACCAGTAGGAAGCGTCCAATTTCTCGACAATGGTAGAACCCACACACAAGGTAGATGGCTGCCCCTTAGCAGAGAGCAGGTCAGAACACAAGTCTCTAGAGAGGAAGGGAAGGGCATGGGATGGAATGCTTAGTTGCATCTTCCAAATTCACTGATCAGATACTTTACTCAGGGGTGAAGTGAGTGAGAGACAGAGAGAGAGAGAAAAGAGATGGAATCCCCCGTGTTTCTAGTAGAAAAGTTTTGTCCAGTTGAGGAGTGGGGACCAATGCCTGCCACCCACAAGTATGTACCCTCCTACCATGGAGAGGAATGAACAAAGGATGGGGCAAGCAGCCAGGAGTGCTCCTCTGATGGAGGTTCTTCCACAAGGAAACACGAAGAGTGAGGGAAAAGGGTTCCATCTAACAGTGGTCTTGGTGGTGCCTCACACCAAAGCAACACTTTGAGTGCTCCTTGGATTAGCATCCCAGATTCACCATTAAGCTGTGGAAGAATCACACGTTATTAGCTATAGAAGGACACTTTGAGATGAATGGTGATTCTTTCCTTAGCTACTTTTTGCTCTTGCTAAATTGCATTAGTGGGTTTGTGACTGACTTCATGAAGAAAAACATTTCCCTGTATTCATTTAGCTAAGAAAAAGAATTATCTCTATTAAGTCTTAGCAGGCATCTTTTTTATGTCACTTTCTATATTAGCATTTAACAATCTTTAATTTTATGAGGGCGTCTAGCGTCAACAGGAGTGAGTGATGTGAGATAAGATGACAGATGATGTCTGGGGTCTCTCAGGCCATTCCAGTTTATATTTGTTAAAGTTAAGGAAGTTCATAATTCTGTGTTTTATGAAGGAAGCATCCCTTGCTGTAATTTCCTTAATCAAACAATAGCTATACAGAGATCCAATGCCTTTTCTGTGATTTTATTTTATTTTTTTCCTAGAAGTCATTTAATATAACCTTTAAACTCAAAATTCTTAAGAGACACACACTGGAGTCACAGGAACTCATTGTTCTTGTTCTGAAACATGTATTTTTCAAAATGGAGTTTAAGAAATAATACTTTGATGTCTGAAGTTTATGCTTAATGGTCTGTCTAAAACTCCGCCACCCCAATTGCCTCCTGGTTGAAGGGAGACCCTCTATCAGGGCTTCAAGATCCCATTTAAGCTCTTTGAGAAAAGATCTCTGTCTAATACCTGGTCCATCATAGGAGCTCAAGGAATGTGTGTGGAATGACTGAATAGCTTGTTTGGCTTACAGATCTTAAGGGAATCCTGTAGAAATGAACAGAGAAATCACAGAGAGGGAGAGAACATAGAAAGGAGAAACCAAACAGAAAGAAGTTGTGGTAGTTTTTGAATATGTCCACAAATTCTTTGACACACCTCCCATTGAGGGGTGGGAGTGGGGAGGTCTGTGTCCCCTGCCCTGGATTCTGGGCAGACCTTGTGACTTGCTTACAATCAATAGAATCAATAGAATTCAGTGGAGATGATGCATGTAACTTCTGAGGCTTGGTCATAGAGGAAATGCAGCTTTCACCTTGTTTGCTGGGACATATGCTTTCAGAGCTCTGAGCTGCCACATAGAAAGGCTGCCATGAGGCTGCCATGTTGTGAGGAAGCCCAAGCCAGAGGGGCTGGCCCTGACTGGTGTCCCAGTTGATAGCCCCAGCTGAGCCCCAACAAAGCACCAGCATCAAACCCATTGGAGAGACTGAAGATGCCACAGTTGATTCCAGCCTCAAGCTGTCCAGTCATTCCTAGTCCTTGAGTCTTCACAGTTAAGGCCACCACAAATATCATGAAGCAGAGACTAGCCACGTGCCATTTTTGAACTCCTGACTCCCAGAATTTGTAAGCATAATAAAATGGTGGTTTTACTCCATTAGGTTTTTGAGTGGTTTGTTACACCACAATAAATAGAAGAGAAATAAATAAAGAAATAGATTGTTTCTGGAGAGGACATAGAAAGTCTTCCAGAGTATATTTCTTTCTGAACTTGTTATGCAGTATACTGTCAAAGAAAAAAAATGAAAGGATTTTATGATATAGGAGAATGAGCACAGCTTGATCATGCTTATGAGTACCAAAGGTGTAATCAGCTCCTCAATAAAAGGATGGTTTTGAGGTACATATTAGGAACTAGTCATCATTCTCAAATATCCCAGGACTCTAGCCAGAGAGCTTTATGTCAACCCTGGGTAAGATTTGGGAGTGGGTTACTAAAGGGATGACTTATAAGTTCCCAAAGAAGAAAGTAGCGCTTACCAGCGTCAGTTCCCCAAGAACAAGTTGGTCACACTAACATCTCTCAGTGGCAGTGTTTGTTGGCTGCCAGCTCAGGGAATGACACAGTATTTCTGGATTTCAACAAGGTATTTGATGACATTGCTCATGCTATCCTTATGGATGAAGTGGAGCAACATGGCGAAATGTAACCCTAATAAGAGGGCTGTGTTTTCTACACTCTACAACTTACAGTCAAGCAGAAGTCATAGGAAAACCTATTTTAGCTTAACATTAAGACTCTTCAGGCAGAAGCAACTGCCCCAGAAGGAAAAGGACTGCTTCTTACCCTGGAGATAATTGAACGTAGGTGGACTGGACACTTTCTAGGGAAGGTCTAGACGGACTGTGAGTACTGGATACATATTGGAATTCAATGGCCTTTGAAGTTTTCAAAAATACTTAGGATCCGTGGTTTTTGCTGTAGCCAAAGGCATGGTTGGATGAGATATGTCTGCAGTTCCCAAATATAGCTTGACAAAAATACCCAGCCACGTTCTCATGGGCAGGTCACCATGGCTATTAAAAGAAAGTAATAGAAAAGGACAATATAGCCTCAGTCACAGGAATAGTTAAAGAAACCGATGTCCTGCTAACAGTGGCTCGATGTCCTACTAAGTTCAGGACAGCTTGTGTGTTGTCCAAGCCATTTTCCTGGGTGTGTCACTGGGCTGGTCAGCAGGGGGGAACACAGCACAGTTTGTGGCGGCTACGATGTCACACTGACGTCACAGATCGGTCAGGTCAAGGTGATCTTAACCTGAGGGCAGAAGGATGGACTCAGAGACTGTGTAAGGTTCCTGCTTGGCTTATGATTCCAAGACACAGTGACTCAGTGACCCAGAAAAAACAAGAATTTCCTCTTAAACCAGGACTCTGAACCAAAGCTGGCCACCCACTGTCATCAACTCCCTTGGGGACAGAAGCAACAGTCTCTGCCTCCAACCCTAGAAGCAGCAGCCCCGGCCTCTTGGCCTCAGAGCTTCTGCGTGGCGCTCTCCAAATGCTCCGGGAGGAAACAGTTGGCCTGAACTTTGAATGTGGTTAATAGCATTCTCATGGCCTTCTCGCTCGAGGCCTGCCCCATCACCTCTTCTGATTAAGGTTGGAAGTTTGGAGTCTGGATGGCTGACTTCCTGCAGACCAAGCTGAGAGGCTGAGCTATCGCCAGCAATTCATGGAGGTCACTAGGTCATTGTTCTCCTCTCTTTTCCTGTCCCCTGAAGCAGCATTTTGAATAAACAGCTCTTTCCTCTCATAAACCAAGACATTAAGAATACTTCTGGGGTCCCGCTCGTTGCTTTGCTGGTCCTGTTTCCTGTGCTCTGTTGATACGTCCCTTCTGACTTCTGTCCTTTTGGGGTGTATCATCATGACTAATGGGATGGGGTAAACAGGCCACAACATTAATATTATTCCATTTTGGGAATGGTCTAAGTTACAGGAATCTTTTCTGTGTTTGGAAAGATACTGTGTTTTCTTAAAGGTCTTTTCCTTGCAGCAATCAAGATTTTAAAAATTCCACAAAGAAATATTTCCACTCTTGGTCATGCTTGATATCACGCATCACTTAGAATTGGATGAACATAATTAAAACAAGCAGGAGATTCAAACACACGCAGAAATATCAAGACTTCTGAATGCCAGTGCAGAAATGTAAAGCTGGCGTCTCTCATCAGCAATGCCTCTGTTCTGTTTTTCCAGCTTGGGGACTCCATCAATGGCTACATACATCTGCACGACCAGCAGGCATACGTGCACTGCTAAAATATGCGACTTCTAACTATATACAGACCCCTAGATTTTTGATGATGATGATGATTTCTTTAGGACAAACAAACACAAAATGCTTGGAGAAAAAAAAAATGTTCTGAAAATGTAAATAACATTTTGAATACCAGTCTGGCTGCTGCATGATTAAAAATCATTCTGTGTTCTGTTTACTCTAAGCTCATTACTTTAAAAACCACTGAACCTGGAGATTAAGAATAAGTTATCTGTTCCCTTAGACTTCTCTTTGGGAGTCATCTATATGATTTTTTTTTCTTTTTCACTAAATGTGTGTGTCCAGAGATGGGAAAATTGGGTATTGTTCAACCTCTGGTCTCCTGGTTCATTTATCTGAACTAAATGATAATGATGCCTTGTGAGTTTAAATTTCTTAGGGGTATTCTGGCTTCCTCCAAGCTATCATTATTTCTTGCCCAAATGAGTAAGAGTCTTTGTAACAGTCTCACTGTATTTACTCTTACTCACCAATAGTCTATTCTTTACATAGTAGGATGAGAAATTTTAAAAAGGAGGAAAAAAAACACAGTAGAAAACTGGATTATGTAATTCCCTTTCTTAAAACTTTCCCATGGCTCTCCGTCACACTTAAATTCAAATTTTTGTTTTACCATGGCTTGCAAAGCCTTCTCTGGTCCAACCCCCGCCTCTCTCTCTGGCATTACTTTTTAAAAATATTTTGTGTTTTGAGTTTTTATAAATTTATAAATCTTATAAATTTATCATTTTTGCAACCATCACCACAGTACAGTTTTAGAACACTTTCATCATCTCAAAACCTGATCATAAGACCAGTTGCTAGTCAGTCTCTACTCCAATTTCCAAGACAAGCATGTATCTGCTTTTATCTCTATAAATTTACCTTTTCTGTACATTTCTTATATGTGGCGTCAAACAACACGCGGTCTTTCATATCTGGCTTCTATATAAGCCCCAAGTTTCATAATTTTGGGATTTCTCCCCTGAAGTATAAATCTCATTGCATGTGCAGGTAACATCTGGCTCTCATTGCATTGTCCTATGGGGAGTTGGGGCACAGGAAACTGACATGACCTGATCTGTGAATAAAAGGACTTTACTTGAATCTCAGGGTGTCCTGTTTTTATTTGTATACGTGTATATTGAGAAATAAGTCATTAATAACATGGTCATGCCCTTGTATATAAGTTGTTTTTTTCTTGTTACTTTTAAGGTATTCTCTTTGTTTTTGTTTTTCAGCAGTTTGTGCTATGATAGGTATACATGTGGATGTCTTTGTATTTATGTTACTTGGGTTTACTGAGCTTCTTGGATCTGTAGATTAATGTTTTTCATCAAATTTATCACGTTTTTGGTCATTTCTTCAAATATATATATATTTTTTTGCCCTTTCTTCTGTCTCTTTTTCTTCTTGGACTCTCATTACATGTATGCTGATACTTGATGTTGTCACCCAAGTCTCTGAGCCTCTGAATATCTGTCTTTAATCTTTTTTTTTTTTTTTCTGTCCTTTGGATGGGATTGTTTCTATTGTTCTGTCTTCAGATTCATTGATTCTTTCTTCTGCCATCTCAAATATGCTGCTGAAACTCTCAGGTAACTTTTTAATTTTAGTTATTGTACTTTTCATCTTCACAGTTTCCATTTGGTTCTGTCTTATAAGTGCTTAAATATCTTTATTGAGATTTCCTATGCAATGAGTCATTGTTACCATACTTTCCTTTAATTATTTAAGGATTATTATTATTATTTTTTTTAGTTCTTTGAATATATTTATGCCAGCTATTTTGAAACCTTTCTCTAAGTCCAACATCTAGGAGCGCTCAGAAACAGTTTCTTTTGACTGCTGTTTTTTTCTGAGTATAGGTCATGCCTTTTTGTTTCTTTGCACATCTCATACTTTTTTGTTGAATATTTTATAGTTTAGATGGTGTATTTTAGCAACTCTCTATTCTGACATTTCTTTTTCTGAGGACTGTGGTGGTGGTGGTGTTGTTATTTTCTTTAGTAATTTGCCTTGAAGGAATCTGTGAATTCTGTCTCCACTGCATTGTGCAGACATTGATTTTTTTTTTCATGCTTTTATTTCTAAGTCATGTTCTTGAGGAATTGCTCCTGTATTTGCACAGTTAATTGTTCAGCTAAAGATTCACCAGTGGTTTTGCTCCGATACCTCAAGACTATGAGGCTTTCATCCACTCTACCGTTGGATCTGTGTGGGGCTATGCAGCAAATTCAAACGTCAGGCTGTGCTTAAGTCTGTCTGGGCTTTTATTCCTCTATGCTCTTTTATGTCTCCTTTGTGCCTGTACACAGAATCTGTTAGCCAGAGATGTGTGGGTGGCTTAGGTTCCATTCTCTACTGTACAAAGAGCTTCTAGCCAACCTGGGATATATGGAAAAGTTGCCAACCCCCCTGGGGCTGAATCATCTCTTGAAACTCTCTGTTAAATCCCGAGCTAGTCTGCCAACCTGCTGCTGTCCCCAAGCCAGACCTCAACCTTAGTCTCCTGGAGTGGCTGATTTTCCTTGCACTTGCCAATGTGGACAATGACCACTCTAACTGGCAATGCTTCAGGTCAAGGAAGTTCACTCTGAAGGCAATTGGGAAGCTGCTACTTTCCATGCCTTATTCCATCCTGGCTGAACTATTGTACCTAAAGAGTTTGAAGGGAGGGGAATGGGGAGAGACAGGAGCAGCCTTGGCCAAGAACTCTGCTGTTCTTATCCAAAGTTCAATATTTTTCACAAATAAATGCTTCTCAGTGTGTTGTGTACCTTTGGTTAAATTTCAGAATGCTGGGATATTGGTTGTTTCTGGAAGTTTTGTCCAGTTTTATGATTGCTTTTGGGGAAAGGATTTGTTGACCTGCTCATTCTGTCATTCTGGTGGCCAGATGCTTCTCTCTGACTTCCTGGTATTTGTTTTTTCTTTTCTTTCTTTCTTTTTTTTTTTTTTAGTGAGGTCTCACTGTATCACTCAGCCTAGAGTGCAGTGGTGTCAGCCTTGCTCACTGCAGCCTTGAACTCCTGGGATTAAGTGATCCTCCTGCCTCAGTCTCCTGAGTAGCTGGGACTACAGGTGTATGTCACCATGCCCAACTTTTAAAAATTTTTTGCACAGATAGGATCTCACTATGTTGCTCAGGCTGGTCTTGAACTCCTGGCCTCAAGCAACCGTCCCACCTTGGCATCCCAAAGTCCTGGGATTAACATATGTGAGCCACCGTGCCTGGCCTTTGGCTTCATTTTTACCACTCTCCCCTCATTCACTGTGCTCTGGTCCCACCAACCTTGTTGTTTGTTGAAGTCAGTTTCTCCAGCTTGGCCTTTTTGATGGTTAATTTTATGTGTCAACTTGCCTGGGCTAAGAGATGCCCAGATAGCTGGTAAAACATTATTTTCAGGTATGTCTGTGAAGGTGTTTCCAGAAAAAATTAGCACGTGAATCGGTAGACTGAATAAAGAAGATCCACTCTCACCAATGTGGAGGGGTGTCATCCAGTCTGTGGAGGGCCTGAATAGAACAAAAAGTGGAGAAAGAGTGAATTCTCTCTCTTTTCCTAAACTGGGTCTTCCATCTTCCCCTGCCCTTGGACATCGGCACTGCTGGTCTTGGACCTTCCAACTCTGGGACTTAGATCAGTGGCCTCCTAGTTCTCAGGCCTTCAGCCTCAGAGTAGGGGTTATACCCAGGGCCCCCTGTCCTCAGGCCTTCAGAATAGGACCGAATTATGCTCCCGGCTTTCTTGGGTGTCCAGCTTGCAGGTGGCACGTTGTGGGACTTCTCAGTCTCTCTAATCTCATGGGCCAATTCCCATAGTAAATTTCCTTCTGTCTGTTTATATTCTATTGGCTGTGCTTCTCTGGAGAACCCTGACTAATACAACCTTTACATCTCACCTAATTATTTCTTTCTCCTTATTATTCAAATTTCTGCTCAAATGTCATCTTTTCAGAAAGGCCTTCCTTCCCCATCTTAAAATAGCCTTTTGCTCTCTCTTCAGACCTGACTCTTTATCTTGCTTTGTTTTCCTCATAGGAATCACCAATATTATGTTATTAATTATTTTTAATCATCTTTTCCCTCAAGCTCTTAAGGGCAGGGATTTTGTCATATTTGCAGTGTGTCCCCAGCACCTGGGTCAATTCCCGGCATATAGCACATCTCAGCAAGCATCTGTTGAAAGAATGAGTTGATGATGAAGTTGAACTTTGTCCTCTACATCTGTGTCTCTTCCCTACGCATGCTTGACACTCACTTTTCTTTTTCTTGCTCTGAAAATGTTTGCATAGAATATCCGGTCTTAAAATTGAAGCTCAAATGTCTTCATAAAGAATAGGAGCCCTTTTCTCAAGCATGGGGCAAGAGTGGATGCACCAAGGGACAGAGAGCTTGTGCTGCATTAATGATTGATAACAAGATGCAGGAGACCATTAATGCACTTGAGCGTGTTTCGGTATAATATTTATTGCAGAAATGGTAGAGACACTACCTTCCTCTGAGCTTGCTATTCTGTTTCTTTTATCTCACCATCTCCTTTCTTAACCCCCATCTTAGTATATAAACCAATCTACATCTCACCAATTTAGGTTGTAATGGATGTTTGCTATAAAGACAGATAAAATGACGTGGACACACTAATGGAAAGATTAATAGAACAATTAGAGAGACAAAAGAGAAGTTGCAAGATCACAGGTAAGAGGAAGGACACTTAGATGCTGGTCAATATTCCTTGCGACGAGTAGGAACTTATCTGTTTTCTGAGTGGGAGAGAGAGGCATGGGCAGAACAGGAGAGACCCAGGGAAAGGGGCCATCATGAGGGTGGGCAGAAAGGTCTATGGTGGCCCACAGGAAGGAGGCTTGATGTGTTCTTCTTGGAGGAAGGAGGTGGGCAGGGATCAACCGAGGTGTTCCAAGGAAGTCAAGCCTGATGTGAATTCTAGAGGATCGGTAGGGGTTTGCTGGGTTTGGTGGGGAGTAAGGGGTAGGATATTCCAGGCAAAATGAGCAGACAGTTGCAAGGAAAAATCCACCACATAATTGCTTTTCAACAATAATCTTCAGAATTATGTTTGTTTAGTTCAATCTGATAATTAGCTTTGAGCACATAGCAACTGAGTGTGAGGGAATGAGGCCCCCAGATAGGCTACATGCTAAGGTCAGTCAGCTTAAAGTTGAAATGTCCACAGATAACATTCTAGAAGAATAATTCACAGGGCTATTTGAATGATGCTTGCATTGACATTTTATTATGAAATTTCTATTGAACAAACATTTGTAGAGATGATTTCTCCACCATTTCCTACATAATGCCAAATATAGTGTTTTTACTTTGTTTTGTTTGTCCCAATGAATTGTCATACATTTAGTCTATTCATTTAGATGAGATTTTACCGACACAGTTGACCATGAAAATAAGTAATAAAAATAGGAAGTGTAGGGAAGTGTGTTCAGAGCAGTCTGGTGAACTTTGATTAAATGAGGATTATACTCCAAGAGCCCACTGAATCGTTGCAAAACCAGCCTGGCTGCAAGCAAGGGTTGAGCGTTAGGGAAGTTCAGCACTGCCATTGTCTTCCAATGATGGCTTCTTCTCTGTCTCTCTTAGTCATCTGACTGCAGTTAAAATAACATTTATTGCTTTCTGCTTAATGTTCTAGAACAGATCATCAGGAAGCCATTAAAGCAGAGACAATGGGTAATTTTAAAATGTGTGCAATGTCCTAACCAGCCCTCCCTCAACTTGCTGTAATTGGTTAAAGGCAGAGGAGCTAGAGGACTAGGCTGCTTCATCCTTACCCTGGAGTATGCAGCTGGATCTAAACACAAGGTAGGAAGTTAGAACCCAATAAGGGTCTTCTACCTAGAAAGGCTCAGAAATGGGATAGACAGAGACTATTGGGGCGTCTGCCTTTGTAAATCCCTGAACCTGAGACTGTAATGAGTTTTGGTGTGGGGGCTGGATTGGGGAAGGGTAAGAATGCGATAGTATCAGCTATTTTTCTTCCCTATGCAACTTTGGTTTTTTTCCACTCCCCCCGAAGGAAGGGACCCAGGACATCCATTTTTCTCACCACTTCCTCTTCAGGAACCAGTGACATTGAAGACATCAATGTGGAAACTGAGGGGCTTCAGCCTTGTATAAAAAGGCCCATTTCACCTCATTCCATCTTCTTTTCAATAAGTGGTTCTCAGGTTCAATGCACATTTGTTTTCTTCTTTGAAAAATATACTGTACCCTTCAGACTGAATATTCAGACATTGCCTTCTGAGTCACCAGCACACAGATTCTTCTCTACATCTTCCCCCTGCAAAAAGTATTTTGGGAAAATGAATTACACATGGTGTCCTGCTTGGATGACCCCAGCAGAGCTTTGGTGGTGGGCAGTCTCCTGGGAGACCCGGGCTAGATAGTGAGTCCTGTGGATGTGGACGGGGCTTAGGCAGTGATGTATGCCCGGTTCCTAAAAGGTCATGGATAAGTACTGGGCCCTGGCCTGCGGTATGGGGCCTGTAGTATTAAGCAATTCATTTGGAAATCCTTTTTCATGATACAATCACTCTTATGACCAGAGAGCTCTTTTGTTCTCTCTAAATATCACTAACATGTCCCCCTCTCCCTCTATCCTGCCTACTGACTGCAAAGACCTCTCAGGCAAGAATTTCCACCTAAGTATGGTGCTATATTCACATAATTCTTCCCCAGTTGTTTCAGTCAAAATACGTACATTGAGTTTTTAAAAATTTTTAATAAAAAATGGTATAGTCATATAATGGAATACCATGCAGCCATTAAAAAGAATGAGGGAATTTTATACAGGTTATCGGAGAAATACATTATAAGAAATATTTTAGACCAAAGAGCAGGTTGCTATATAGTAGGATACTATGATCTATTTTTGCTTATGTCAACAGAAAAGAACCTGAACTCTGTAAAATAATTCAAAGAATTTTATTCTGAGCCAAGTATGAGTGACCATGTCCCAGAGCCACACCCAAGAAGCCTTGAGCAAGTGGTCTCCATGTACATTGAGTTTGAAAAAAAATTTCCATAGATCATTTGCCATTATGCATGAATTCAAGTACACCACATCAACACACAAACATCACAAACTCTGAGACACAGCTATAGCATTCTAGTGTGTGAGTGTCATATAATTATCATTCCAAAGGCAATACCTGTTATACTAAACAAATCCCAAATCTCCATTGTTCTCAGGTCACTGGAATTTAGTTTTTCTGTTTCATTAAATAGCAGGTGAAAATTAATCAACTTGTAGACAGTAGGAAAATCATATTATGTTAGGAGGAGCACTTTCACGAATCCCCAAAGAACACTGGTCTTTGGTCCCCTATTACACAGAAAGAATTCACTGTGAGTTTCCCACACCCCCCTTAGGTTTCCTGACTCTGTTTCAATTTTGCTCATCCTTTTAGAGATCTGTGTTTTGGGTAATTTTCAATCAGATGTAGAACTTTTCCTGGGTTAAAATTTCATGCCTTGAATTCCATTTTGTTTCTGTCTGGGTTTTCTTCAAATTTTGTTTATTTTCTCCATTTCTCATCTTCCAGGTCACTAACAAGATGCCCGATGGTCAACTCCAGCACTTTTCTCAAAAGACTTTATGGTTGATTTAATTATCCACCCAATTTCTCATGAAAGCTACATGATGAATTTTCTCACCCATTTTATTGTCCTTTAACATTTTTTAAAAAAAGATTGGATTATCGATGCAATAATTTCACACTAACCTATACCATACCCAATTTCATTATACCATCCAGGTTAAAGAATTTAGCCTAACATTGATATCTCAGAGATGGATATTGCTTTTAGTTCATCTGCAAAGCAGCAAATCATTTCTGAAATATTTTCTGGAGGTGTAAATGAGTGAGATAAAAGAATTTAAGAGGTTGCTTTTGGGAGAAGCCATCCATAATATAGAATATGTTATGTAGCCCAAATCCTCAAAGTTGGCTAGAAATATCTTGCTTCTCCTTTATCATTCCTTTGCAACATTCAGGCAATTTCACAGTCCCCAAAGCCTTGGTCTGCTTCACTACCTTTTTAGTCACTAACTCTAGGATTTCCCCTTCCCCCACATCCACCACTTGATTTCTTCCAATTTAGGGGATTTGTAATAGAATTTAGATTTTGAAAGAATACTTTTACAAGGAAGGGATTGCGCCCATACTGATGAGGATACAATCCCTTGCATCTTAGAGAAGCTATTTGTGATCCAGGATTAAACTTGCTTAACAAGTGTTGAAGTTTCAGTTTAAGTTTACTAAGAAAACCCCAAATCTTGCCTGGAGGGTGCATGAGGAATGCAGGTATTAGCAAGAGATTTACACTTTGGAATAGGAGCTTCTCTGTTGCACAATGGCCTCCCCTTGGTAGGGCGGGAAGCAAGGTAGTGCGTATTGTTGAGTCACTCACGGGTGACTGGAAAACCTCAAGAGAGCCCAGCAGGCTAAAAAGGTGGCCTCCTCCGTTCCACATGCAGACGTCCTGCGGCCACCTGAGGCCAATAGCCTTGTGCTCTTGGCATCTCTGTCCAAGACCGTGTTTTGGTTGTATGGCAGTTTATTTTGGCAATGTCATAATAAACAGCTGAAGAGAGGATATTAGAGAAGGCCTCCTTGGGAAAGGATACAAATTCTTTGGGGACATGAAGCCTCACGCATGTGGCCTCTGATAAGAGGAAATCGCCATAGATAATATTTGCTTTTGCTACATTCCCTAAGGATAATAAAATAGAAACAGGAACAAGTGGTAGAAAAAAAAAATCTGTTATTTGTTTGCCTAGTAAAACCTTCTATTTTAGTCATTTTGGTTAAACAAGGGAATAAGGACACTTGATCCTGAGTTGAGTCAGTGCCCTGACATTGACTGACAGGACCTGCTGGAAAGCCCAAGAGTTGTATCTGGTGGGGTGAGACCCACTCTAACGCCTCCACGACCGTGCCAACTCCTCGGGGGACGTGACAGCGCTGTTGTGCCTTTACTAGTCTCTGGTCCATCTTGTCAGCTACAACCTGAGAATTTCTGGTGTAGAGTGAGGTTGGAGACAGGGTTGCAGCTGTGACTAAGGAGGAGGAAAGGAAAAAATCCAAGTATCTCTTCTCAGGATGGCATGATGTTGTTTGTGCACATGCAGGGGACTGTCCCCTCCCCAATCTCTTTGAGCATGGCTCTGTAAGGGGTTTGGCACACACACAACAACCGCCACAAAAATCCATGAACCAGAGCCAAGTCTTACATCACCAGGAACATGTAACATTCCCTGTGTGAGACCTGTAGCCACAGGGCCCATTGCTCGGGGGAGAAAATGGGGTGCTGGCTGTGCATCTTAGGCAGCGACCCTCTCCAGGACCCCTGCCCCTCACCCAAAGGAGGAAATGTCTCCCAGGGAGTCCCTGAATTACTCAGAGCTCATCAAAGAAGGGACTCAAGTTCCCTGCACAGTTGTTTATTTTCCTTCCTAATTACCAAAGTTTAAGGTATCTTTTCTGAAATGTTGATTCAGAGATTCTGAACATAAATTTGCGAGGCTGCCTTCATTTAGCTTGCAAAAGAGTTAGAACCTAAACGGCTGGGCAGGAAGATCTCTGGCTTCCAAAATCCTTAATGTGGAAGAGGTGGGTGGGAGAGCCCGGGAATGCTGAACTGCTGACACTTTCAAAGGGATTATTCAGGTGGACAAAGACAGACAAATAACCATGAAAGCCACAAGCCATCCCATTAAAAATAGAGGACTTTAACAAGAAAGGGCTCCCTAGCCATCTGAAGTGGGGGTGTGTGTGTCACACTGAGATGAAAGGGATTTAAATCTCAGAGGAAGTTTCCTCTCATGTTGTGGATGACAGAAATGAAGACTGAACTTTATTATCTGATCTGAAGCGGGAAGTCGGAATTTGCTGAAGGGATACATATGGCTGACAGGGGAGGAAGAAACAAGCAAGTTTCAAATAAGCCTAGGAAAGGCTTGTTTGTTTCTTTGTTTATTTACGCCTAAAAGCAATAGAATCTGGCCCTGTTTGGACTGTAATTGACATTCGTTTCAAAAGGGAGAAAACAACAAAACAAGAAACAAAATATACTCCAGGCGCCCAAGTTCTCGAGGAGCTGTGTCCCCTGGGACACTCCTTCTCGATCTTTCTATCCACAGGTGTACTTTGTGGAACCACCAACGCGCTGGGTTAGTCTGGGTCCTCTGAGATATAGATGCCAAGAGGAGAGCAGTGTGGGGAGATTTGTATAGGAGAAACACTCCTGTAGAGAGAAAATGAAGAGGGAGGCAGGAAAGGCTGAGTGGGCCGTCAGATCCTTCTGTAAATATGACCCAGAGACAAGGAGCCAGGGAAGGAAGGTTGCGAGCAAACCTCCAAGACTGGCGTGCAGTTCAAGGAAGGCTCAGTGAGGGCACTGCAGGGTCCTTGAGGCAAAGTCGGGGCCCGTGTCTCTAAGAAGGGCTGTGTCTCTCAGGGGTGCTCCCCTGTGCCTCGTCCTTGGCTAAGTCACTGGGATCAGCTCATGAGAAGAGTGATCTTGATGCAAACCTGACTATGGATTTCAGGGCATGTGTCTAGACCTCTTGGTTCGTCACACTTCCTGTAGTTGGAGGAGTGCAACATGCATCTCACGACCACCACCGTTATTCAATGGAGTATTTGCAACAGCAGGACCATCTGTGGAATTGGAAGGAGGCTTGAAGACCATCATCTGAACCTTCTCATTGTGCAGATGAAAAGACCTGGGCACCCAGGGCTGGAGGACTTTCAGGACTGGGCAACACTTGAGGGGTGGAGCTAATTTTCTCCCTAGAACATTCAGGTGTTTAGAACCTTAGAGCAACTCCTCCTCCAGTGCTCTTTCCACTAAGCCAACTCCACTAACCAAGTTGTATGCTAGGTCACCATGTTTAAAAAAATAAAATTTATATTTGTGATGATAGAAAACATATGCAATCTAGAAAATTCAGAAAATCAAGAGGAGTAACAAGAAGGAAAAATATTATTCATTACTTTTCCAACCAACCACTCAAATTCTTAACCGTTTGGTATATTTCCTTACAGTTTTTTTCTATGATTTTTTTTTTACATATCAACGTATCTACTGCATAAAATTTGAATCTTGATTTTTTTCACATGGCATCATAACAGGCATTTCTTATGTTGTAAATATTTCAAAAGCTTAAAATGAATGACTATACAATTCATTCATCTTTTGGTTCATTTACTATGAACTATCTGAGAACGAAGGAATATTTAAGACATTTAAATTGAACGTAATTCTTCAAGGAAAAGTTTCTGAAACTTATGGCTTCAACCTGGGATATTTATCAGATGGGAAAAATTTGCAACAATTCTTCTAGTTTGTTCTTTGTAATGTCCTTCCTTTGACTTTTACAGAAAAAAAAATTAAGATTGACTTTTTAAACTTCCTGGTACTTTTTGACAGAACATTTATGTATTCTCAACTGCTTCAATATACCTGTTTTGTGTATCCACCTATTCATGTTTTGAAGTTTTTGTTTTATTTTATTTTGTAAGCTCTTTGGAAGTTGAAAATGGGTTTGCTGCTTTCAGATTAATTGGCCTGGAGAGACCTTTCTTGAACTACACAGCAGTCTTGGAGGTTTGCACTCAACCTTCCTTCCCTGGCTCCTTCCTAGCCAGACTTTCCTAGTAACTCCGAGTTGCAAGAAAGGATGAGTTAAAACTGGTTAAAAGCATGGGTTTTGGGGAATCAGACAGATCTGAGTGTAAACCTCAGGCTGGTCTCTAACTCCTGGCTTCAAGAGATCTTCCTGCCTCAGCCTCCTAAACTGCTAGGATTACAGGCGTGAGCCATCATGCTTGGCCTCCTGTACCTTTCAGATAAGTGTCTTTTTGTAAATTCTGTGCCCTTCTTAAAAACCATGTGACACTGAGAGGTAGCTGATCTGTGGGATCTTTGACGCTGAGACAGCAAAGCCAGTGGGTTCCACTGGTGGATCAGGAGCAGAGTGTAGAGAGAGAACCAGGTGTCTTAGTGGACCTAGTCTAGTGATTGAGAATCTTGGCTCTCACCAATCCCTTCTAGTCCATTCACACTCTTCACAAAGGTAAATAGGAGAGGTTATTTGTGATGACATGTGCAAAGAGGCTGAGAAAGGATGAGGCCCAGTGAAACCAAAGCCAAGGCATCACTCCCAGAGGCACAAAGTCTCCTTGTTCCCTTCCCTGTTTCCTGGAGTGAGTTAATAAAATGGCACCATGGGAAGCAGCTCTACTGATCCTAGCCAGGGGCAGGAGCTCAGCTGGAGTCTTCTAACTGAGCCTCAGGAACACCAGGTATAAGATTTTGGCCATTGTTGGTAGATACTCCACTTGCACAGAAAGATGCTTCACATCTCCATGAAGTGTTTGAATATTTGCAAATAGAATTTTTTTTTTTTTTAAAGCAAGCGGTGGGCCTTGGAGAATGTCTCCAATTACTGCAAAGCACTAAAAACATTGATGGGAGATGTCTGCATGGTTATTAGACTTATAAAAATTATCTCATAGACTATGAGGCATTCCAAAGTCCTGATAATTATTAACTGTTTGTCTCAAATACCTGGCTTATTTCTAACTGAGAGAAAACTGAAAAGCCTTTCAGTGTCTTGGGAAATTCAGAGTTAAAAATTAAGCCCACTGTTGAGGAGCAGTTAGAGAAATTAGAGAAGCCCAAAGGCTGTAAGCAGCAATGGAAATTATGTCTCTGAATTGTATTTGTCATTGAGAATACTACTTTGGGTTAAATACCAATTAGGCTAACTGTCCAAGTGACACATGAACCATTTAAATTATCTATAGAGAGCTTCAGTTTCTTGTTGAGCTGTAGAAAATCTACAAAGTGGCTCTTTCTGCTTTCTTAAGTGGGAAGAGCGTCGATGAATTACTACAGAAGTTACAGCCATTCCAATGGTGGTGTTTTTTTTTTTTTTTCTGCCAAAGATTAGGATCAAATATCTTCTGCTTGTACCCTTTTCATTATTTTAGGCTAAATTAGAATAAAGTCACTTCTGAAAAGAAAGATCAGGTGTGAGAAAAATAAAGTATTACTAACTATTGAAATCATCCTTCTCACCCCTTTGAGCGCTTTGTCTTGTAAAGTGTGGGAGGTTGAGCAAGTGAAATGCAAATTAAGTTTCCACCTTCCTGAAATTAGCATGTGATAACAGTAACAAAGAATTTATGTGATATTAAATGTCACCAAGGCCAGTATGGATTGATGGAGACAGCCTTGGGTGGTAAGTTAAGAAACCTAGACTTTAAACCTATGCTGTGCCACCAAAATAGCTGTGTGTCCTCAGGAAGGTGCCTCACACTTTCCATCCTATTGTTCTAGCACCTTCTGAAGGGCAGAGCCAGCATCTGATATGCCTGGGTCTCCTAAACCACCTAACAGATAGATTCCTGTGTCTAATAGATGTTCAATAAATGTTGGTTTAATGAACAGACTTTCTCACATTCTCCTACATTTCTGTCATTCAATGGTTTATGGTATCACAGATTATTTTTGTCATGGGGACTCAAGCTTTACTCTCTCAAATGCCAGCTTTTAGACAATCCCTTAAAAAAGGAAGACAGGAGAGATGTCTCTCCTTCCCTGCTCCACACACACGCTAAGAAAGCCATGGCCTGAATGTTCTTTGAACTGGTATTCCCCTGGCTTCTCTATCTGTGCCAGAGTGCTTCTATCCAGGATGAATTTCACTGGTCATCCAGTATTTCTTATTTGTCCACTAACTAGGGTCACAGGCACCCATAAGCTTGACAGTCTGAACCCCAGTATGCAAGTTGTCTCCCCGAAGGGAAGGGCCTCTGTAAACAATGAGTGGGTCTTTAAAATTCCATGTTACAGGTAAACAGAAGAATTTTTCCAGGATAGCAGAAGAGGTAGGTGATAGGTACCCACAGAGCCAATGAAAAAAATTCTCATTCCTCATTAGCAATTTCTCTTTCCTTCTGACCCCTCCTGTTCTGGCTGAGCAGACCCCCAAACCCGTGTCTGTCCTACATGTCCCCACAAGTCCAATGGCCAGTCCATTTGCTGAACAGATGAACCAGCGTCTTCAGGCTTAGCATTATTTTTCCTTTCCTTTTCTCACATTACTTTGTGTGTCTACATTTGTAAACTGTGTATTAGTCATAACTATTGGGTTTTGTAATCATTACCATGTTGAATTCTGGTTTCATTTCAATGTCAGCATCTATATCTAAATTTAAAATCCAATGGAATTCAAACCTCTACTCAAACAAGGCAAACATAGTACAGCTATTACCCAAATAAGTCATTAATAGATGACTTTGAAACAATTGGGGGAACTTGAATAAGGACTAGGTATCAGAAAAGTATTGATAATTTTCTTAGTAGTAATAATATTATGATTATGTGGGAAAATGTCTTTATTTTTAGAAAGTGCATAAGTATAATATGGAGGAGTAAGTTTCATGATGTCTGTGATTTACTTTCAAGTGACTTGCAATATCTATTTATTATCTATTTATCTATTTATCCATTATTCTAGATAAAACAAATATGGCAAAATATTAACAATTTTGGGTTCCTGATGATGGGTCTATGTGCTTGAGAATTGTTATGAAAGCATCAGAAAAAGTGATAGAGCATATGTTTCTGGTTTTGGGGATGAGCGTGACCCCAAAGGGTCATCTTGCTCAGGCTCACCTCCCACTAGAATTGCCCTTGAATCATGGGTGTTGAAGAAGAACAGTATTTCCTTCAAGGAAGCATTCCTTCATCTCTTTTGGCAGCTTATTCCGTATTTTATAATCTTCGTAGTCAGCACGTTTTTTTCTTATGTCAATTTCAAATGGTAACTGAACTAGTTGAGGCTCAAGGCTATTTTGGTATCTTCTGATTTCATAACTTTGTTGAGGGTTTGGAGAAGGTATTAGATTTTGACTTTTCTTCAAATTCCCACAGGCATTCTGGAATGTCTGGTAAGGCAGACCTCTCTCCAGTGAGGTCTGATATTTATCTGGAAACTGAGAGGAAACAGGATATAGAACGAGGACAGTGAGCCAGACAGCCACATGCACCCCCCAAATTCATTCAGTTCCTTCCCTGAGTACCCTGTCTAAAAGAGCACCCCATTACTCTCTCCCTGTTCCCTTGATTTACTTTTAAAAAACTTATTGATCATTGCCTGACATTATATTATGCATTTGGTATTTATTGCCTGCCTCTTTTGCTAGAATGTACACTGCGAGGGTGTGTTTGGTCTGTGTCAGTGGTTCTCCAACTTCATTGTGCATCAGAAACTCCTGGAGGGCTTATTGAAAAACAGACTCCTAGGGTCCCACCCCCAGAGTTTGTAGTTCAGTAGGCCTGGGGTGGAACTCAAGAATTTGCATTTCTAGCAAGATCCCAGGTGAAACTGATCCTTTCAATCTGGGCCCCACATTTTGAGAGCCATACATCTATGCTTCACCAAATGTCTTCCAGCTTGCAGAATAGTAAGTGCTCCATAGGTACTTGCTGAATGCATGAATGAATGAGTCAATGAATGAATGGGTGAAAGCCGGCTTGCTGATGTTATCCTTGGGTCCTGGAAATGGGTGGACTTGGAAAGCCAAATGACAAGCAACGGAGGGAAGCAATTATGGTTCCCACGCTGGAGGCTTCTGACTCGGGGTCTCGTATGCTTTCCAAGGAAGAGCTTGTGCACACAGAGTCATTGTTTTAAATAAGGAACAACCCTCAAAAAGGAATTTAGGGATGTTCAGAAACATTTGAAGCTTTTGAGGACAATATGATAGAGGACAAATTCTATCTAATTTTCTTTCCATTCTAAAGGAGGCACCCTTTTAAGAGATGCTTCATTTGGAGTTGCGTGGTTAGGGGGTACCTTGGTGAACACCATGAGACAATTCTCCAATCATATGTAATCTTTAGCATAGCGTCTCATGCCCCAAATACTTTTGATTGTCTTCTACTGATACAAGCAAAACATGCTTTCCACCATGTAGACAGAGAACTGGGTTATTGAAGTGAGTGCCAGAGGGTAAGAACAGAAGAATCATAGGTATTCTTATTAGCAGTGTGGTCTATTTGTGTGCAACGAAAGTTTCCAAATGACACAAATGATCTCATGTTTCTTGGAATTATTCTGTAGTGGACAATTTGGTGTTCAAGGACCTTCGGGCAAGTTGAGCAAATTTATGTTTCCAGATGCACATTTGTTGGTCAGGCCTATGTGTACACATGCCCCACTGCAAAGCTAAGTTCCAGTCTGGAAATGCATGTGTGTGTATACGTCACACACACACAAGCACACAAACACATCCACTCAGAGGCACCAACTAAATCCATGAGTTTACACACTGGAATTTAGGCTGAAAAAAGTTGCATTGCCCTGGGTGAGCTCAGACCGTTGGGGGAGTGGGGGTCTGGTATGTTTTCAAGGTTCTGTTTTGGTGTTAGATTGAGTGGAGATAGAGTGACCATTAATTTAGCAGAGCATCTGGGATCTTTAAAGCCAGAAAGAGCTATACAATTTATCAATCTTAATTTGCTCGCACTGCAGTTAGACAGAGAAGAGCTCTGGGAAGCTCTGACAGGTCCCAGATGTTCTCTGTTTGGCTGATATCACACAGCAGCAGAGACTGCACAGCTCTCACCCCCGACTTTCTCAGCCCTCCTTAAGCCTTGTCCCTTGCACTTGGGGATGCTGTGTTCGTGCCTAGACAGTATTTAGCAGCAGAAACACACTCATTGGTTGGAATTCTCTGGGCAACCCTCTTTGCAGCAGGAAATTACCCTGTTTCTGGGGGCCAGGGTGAAATGTTCAATGGAATATACATTTGTGTCCTGAATTAGAAGATTGAAAGGGTGTTGGCCAACCTACCCAGTGTCCAGGACATGCTCAGATCCCCACAATGCTTTCCTGGGTCAGCCATGTTTGAGGACTAATGGAAGAGTCATTGTTGTCATTTCATTATTTTTAAGTTCTTTGAAAGTAGGAATTGAATCTTAAATGTCTTTTATTTTCCTACAGTTGCTCCAATGTTGCTGTGTATGGCAATGCTCAATTCATGTGTATGGCTGGATAGGATCATTGGACTTTCCTCAACTTATCCATTTTCATACATTCATCTTCTCCTCCAAAATGGGGTTATAAGTTGCACAGCATTGAAAATAAGCAAACAAGTTTCTCTCTTCTTTTTCTTCATTTCCTAGTCTGTGCCCCAACCTGGACCAGATTCTGGGTGTACAAACGTTGATAAGATAGACGGCATTTCTGGCTCCACAACCTTTAAGGTGTGGTGGTTGACACAGAGAAGTAGAGAGCCGTTGCACACAAAGCAGTAAATGCTCTAGGGTCAAGGATGAGGACTACTGGGTTTTATGAAAGGGGCTAGTTGAATTTTTTATTCTAGTCTTGGGGTTGGATTGATTCCCAAAGCATAAGAAGTAGTGAGTCAGGTGATTCTTAGCATGTAGTTTGCAGAGGAGTTGAGCATGGGGTTTCATTGTTGCTGTGTTGCTTTGACAGCAAGGAGAGAGGGATTAATTTCTCATTACTTTCCTTGTGGTGACCTTAGGCATGAAAAGAGGAAGTGACTTTTCCTCTGTTACATATAGGCATGAGCTTGTTGGCATTTGCACTATTCCTTTGAATTAAGCCAATCTGTTTCAGAAGGCTTCAGTAAAAATGTAGCTGCTCTCAGGGAGAGGGGATACAAAAGTCATCAGCCATCAGCAATTTCAAACGAGTTAAATTATTTCTTCACGTTTTCTAGTCATCTCTCTGCTCTCGGAGGAAATGAGCAATGGGGCTGTTGAATTTTGAAGGGAAGAAGTGAAGTTCAGAGGAAGGAAGAAAAAACAGAGATGGGAGGATATTGGGTTTTAGAATGCTATTTCAACCTAATGTTACTGGGTCTTTCTTTTACTCCTCTCAAAACATCCCGTGATCAAATAAGTGGGATAAACACATGTTTAAAGAAAATGAAAGTTTATTTATAGCGGGACTTTTCAGAGCCACGATTATGCCAAGGTGCATTGTGGTTCTTCAAGGGATGTTATAACATTAAACATTTCCCAAGTGGACTTGACCTCCGAATCTCTTTTCTGGGATTAGTTGTTTCAGGCAACACACTTTGGAAAATTCTGGTTTGGTCTGTGGAGTGATTGAAAGGACAGACAACTGCAGGAGGGGCCCCACGATGTCACTGCAACGGCCAAAGCATTATATGGTAGAGGGTGTTGAGTTGACTCATTTTCAGCAGGGGTCAGCCTTATGTCTTGCATGAATATATGCTTGTCCTTAACCTACTGTAGCGTTAGGGATACTTTAGTTCAGTGAACAATCCTCCCCTCATTTCTTTCTTTATTTTTTTCTGATTTATTATTTTTGTAAAGTTTTCCATTACATCCCTTAAAATGAGGTAGACCTGTAGAGTGTCTGAGCTCTCGTGCAAACGTTGCATCCTAGTGAAGTGTGCAAACTACATCTGTAAAGAGTACCAGGCAATCCATCTTGTCCACTTGACCCTCCTTTATCTTGCTTAGTTTATCAGTTCATCTTGGAAACACACTTTCACCAAGCTGACCACGACTATTTATATACACTTGGAAGACATTCCACTGGAAATTAACTCTCAAAATGCTCTGTCCAGTCCAGCAAGGAAGCGGTCATCGGAGCCTACTGTTTCATCACTGTGTTTTCCTTCAGATAGTTTCCTGAGGTGTTATCAGCCAGTTAAGGATTAAGAAAATCTCCTGCAGGCATTCCAAAACCTCCTTCCAACTCTTTGGGTTTTCTTCTGGAGCAAGAAACGTTTACGATATGTCTGTGCTAAAAGCTGAGAGGGCCAAATCTCAGAGGGGAAAACAGGGGAGAGCTATTTGTTTTCTTTATTTCAACTATTTAGACGTCCACCCTGCCCAAGAGGCGAGGCAGAAAATGTGGAAAGGCGGACGACGTGGAGATGTGACCCTTGTCATCTGGCGGCTGACAAGGGAGGAAAACAAGATATCTGTATGATGGATGAACTATGAGGCAGATAAGGGCCAGCACGAGATAACAGCAAAATGCCCTGAGAGTCACACTCTGGGCGGAGGGAGAGATTGCTGTGAAGACTTCATGAGAGAGGTGGCACTTGACATAGCCTCCGGAGGGTGGATGAGATGTCGCCTTGAAGACAGTTGGGGAGGGAAGAAATGGGAGCAAAGATGCGAACATAAGATGTGTTCAAGAAGCATGAGGCATTTTTTTTTTTTTTTTTTAGCACTAGAAAAGAGTTATCCTGAGTCCTCCTCCACCTCCTGCACGATTCACTCAATAGGTCCGCGGGTTTTATCTCCCGAGTAGCTCCCAAACCCACCACCGAGCTGCTTCACTCAATGGGTCCTCGGGTTTTATCTCCTGAGTAGCTCCCAAACCCACCACCGATCCGTTCCCCCCTCGTCTTTCCAGCCCGTCTTCCTGTAATTGACTCTTGACTGGTTTCCGTCTTTTCCTGCCCGGGCTACCTCCGATCTATCTCCTCTGCACACACTTGCTGCCAGAGAAAACTTCCTAAAGGGCAAAGCTGGCTATGTCACATGCCTTCCGTGGTGGCCCAGGGCCATCAGGATAGAGTCCGGATTCCTTACGGTGGCCTGGACTCCGTAGTTAGATAGACGTGGGCTCAAATTCGTTACAAGTTGGGGGACCAGCTGTGTTAGCTTGAGCTGGGTAAGCAAGCCTCAGTTTCCTCATCCATAAAGTGGGCATCATTATTAGTAGTCATCATAAATATTCCTGTTTTCTCTCCAATCCCTCCCCTGCCCCATTCTCACATGATCCTTGCCCCAGGTCTGCAACTGCAGAATGCTTTCTTGGCCTTACCTTAACCTCCCATCCTTCTCCATTTCCCCTCCCACCTGTCTCTTGAGACCAGTGGACTCTCCAGCATCCCTGCCTCTTGGAAGTCTGCTGGAATCCCCCTCTCCATACTTCCTGTGGTCCCCAGGGCATCTGTGTGTCCCATCCCACCCTGTACACACCTCGCAATGTTGTGTGCCTTCATCTTTCCATACCTGGCTATTTCTCTAGGATAAATTCCCAGAAGTGGAATTGCAGGTCAAATGACACGTGTATTTTGAATTTAGACACCTAGTGCCAGATTGCCCCCTAAAGAGGGGTATCAATTTCCACTCCCACAAGCATTGTATAAAAGGACCTTGTTGCTGTCTACCTTGCTAGCCTTGGGTAGCTTCATGCTTTTTAGTCTTTGCCAATCTGATAGGTGAAATATGACCTATCGTTGTTGCCTATGACTTCCTTTGATCTCTAACAGTGCTTCATGCTGTCAGTATTTCTACCTTTGTTTTTGGCCCATTTTTCTAGTGGGTAGTTGCTGATTTGTAAGATACTCTTCTACATTCTCTTTTAAAAAGATGCACCGCAAATATTTCCCCTAACTTGTTATTTACCTTTAAGCTTACATTATGTTTCATGTCTTTTGTTTATTTTTGCCTCAGGGAAGTTTAAACTTTTTGTGTTGTCAGACATCTCCATGTTATCCTTTTCAAAATCTGACTATTTTTTTCATACTTAAAAATGCATTCCTTATGGTAGGATTATAAAAAATATTCTACTTAATTTTCTACAAATATTTTTACGGGATCGTTACTATTTTTTAAAAATATTTAAACCTCAATCTAATCAGAACATACCTGGATACAGGATAGAAGATAAGGCTCACTTTCACTTCCCCGCAAACTCATAGCTCATTGTTTCAATAGTGTTGGGTAACAGTCCTTACCATGAACCACAAATTTAAAATATTTGCATCATACAGTATGTGTGTTTGTGTGTGTGTGTGCGTGTTTGTCCCTAGTTCCTGGACTCTTCATTCTTTTCCATTGATCTATCTTTCTATTCCTGTAGAGGTCTATACCATTTTAGTTGATGTGGCATGATGGTATATTTTGATCTGTTGAGTCAACCTTCAATAGTCTTATTTTCTGTAATTTTTCTATAGCCCTGCCCTTGCTACCAGGAGTGAGAAAAGGATTCACACCCATCTGCAGTCCCAGGAGATGCTTGGGGTTCCGGTGGTGTCATTGGCCTGAATGCACTGGGTTGGTGTGATCTTTCAGAAATCCTCAAGATTGGAGGATGGCCTCAGATGTCAGGAAACTTTCAAGGTCCCTGAGTCTCGGTGCTGGGCCAGACCTCTGGGAAGACCTGTGCACGTGTGGACTATTCTGTAACGGTGAAGGTTCTAGGGATTAGGCATGCACCTTTTGAGAAGTTTCCTATAAAAGGAAAAATTCCACAATCCTAAAATTGGGATACCTAAGCTGTTCTACTCCTCTTAAAATACGAATGTGGGAAATGACGGATTGCAAATGTGAATGTGGGTGACTAGAACACTGTGAAATGTTCGTTTCCAGAAGAAACGAAGTGTTGTTTATTCAGGCCATGAAATTCTTTTAATATTTTTAAGGCCAAGAGAAGAGAGACTTTACCCCAGTACCTTATATGGGCCCTGTTCCTGCCCTTTCGGGAAGGGAGAGGAGTTGAATTCACCATGCTTTCACTCATAGCTTCGTGTTTCCAGCCACCAAAACTGTCTAGCTGTCTTAACTCAACCCAGGCCCCAAAATACCATCCACAGGACAGAGATCTAGAAAAGCAATAAATGAGGTTTGGATTAAGCCCGTGAAGAAGCCTGTTGCAGAACTGTTACACGAGGAGGGGAAAATGGTTACACAGGTCAAATTCCACTGAAGCAAGACTTGGGCTAAGTCTACTGTGGTCTGCGTGTTCTTAGTGATCAATGGTTTTCCTTTTAATAGTTTATCCCCTTAGGGAGCAGCCATCTTTTGTTATTGTGCATTTTTGTGGTGACCAGATTTAACCTATAAATAGAACTTGCATGACTATGTTCTTCCGGGAATTAGGAGCTTATCAGCCCTAAACTCAGCTTTCATAGGTGACTTGTCAGATTATGGATAAGGTTCAGTTTCTCCTTCCTTCGTTAGGAAATGACACATTTTTGAGTGGTGATGTCATCAGAAACTGTGCAATACACGGAATTTCCATAAAATGCTGCAACCGTGTTTAAGGATGTCTTCAGGCAGCTGATTTCTGCTCTGAGTTTACAAAATGAAACCCAGATTTCCTTCTGGAGATGTAAACAGAATTACTCCCATGTAGAAGCACGGCCAGGGCACACAAAAATGAGTAATTCATTAGCTTCCAATTGTATTTTATTATGTGTCTGCATTCTCGAATACAATTGGTCCTCTGGGAAGGGAAACAAATGGATCTTGCAGCTTAACTCTTCCCGTATGGGAAAATAACCTGCTTATCAATAGTCTAAAAAATTAATCTTCCCAAATCAGAATGAGATTGAGTGTGCAATGAAAGCATCAATGTGTATTGGCTGTTTTTGTTTGTTTTGTTTTGTTCTTTGACGGGCAGCCTGTCTTTAGTACAAATCCCAGGAAGACAACGACGCTTCCTTAGTGGTGAACACAAGACATTTGTTGAGTGCCTAGCTGTGCCAAGACACAGTGATAGGCTCTGGTGACACAGAGGCAAGCACAGAGTCTCCGTCCCCAGGGCTGATCATTGGGGAGATGGCGAAATGCACATGGGTTTGGAAGGAGCATATGCGATACTATGACACAGGAGGGCCAACTCACCCATCTTAGGCATGGGGCTCTGGGGATGACCACAGCCTTTTAGGAACTGATGATGTCTGAACTGACTCTGATGGAGAAGTAGAAGTACGTCAAATGAGGAAGGGGACGAGAAAGGTGTTCCAGGCAGAGGAACAGCACTGCCAAAGTCATGCTAGCCGGGTAAGTCACCCAGTGTGGGGGGACAGCTGGGAGCTGGCGGGAAGGCGGAATAGGCAGGAACACAGGCAGTGGCGGTGTTGTGAAGAGCCTCCAGCGCCATTCTCCTGAGGGTGGCGCATGGCCTTGGAAAAGGAGGTGGAGAGTCGGAGTGGAGGGCAGGGGCTAGGCTGGTACCATAAATGAAAGTTGCAGAAGGATTGAAAACAATTAGGAATGATAGGACCCGTGAGAAAATGGGGAATGTGTGCCCCAGTAAAGACTTCCAAATTCAAAACTATGTTAAATCCCACGGACTCACAAAACACATGTCTCAAGGGTGTGTTGAGCAAGTAAGGCTGTGGGTTTGGGACCTTTGCTTAGTAATCTCCTCCTCCTTCCAGACAAAACGATCCTAAGTCCTTTAATCCTTATTCTCACGAGCTCTTTCCCAGCAGGCATTTTTTTTGTTACTTGTTTTTGGACCTTGACTCCTCCTTTTTAAAGAGGTAGAGTAGTAAACTCTGCAAAAGTTAATTAATTTTATCGCATGAAAACACTCAGTGCTGAGAAAAGTTCTTTATTTTCAAATGTCATCATTTCTATGACTATATGTTATCAGCGTGTTTGTTTAAAAATATGAATGTTTAGTTTTTTGTTATTAAGATGATAGAGAAGACTAAAAGAAAAATTGGAAAAGAAAAAGAAAAAATAAACAAAACCATCATGTGTTCATCTGAAAGCAATCACAGTGCACATTTGGATGTATTTTCTTCCAGTCTTTTTTCTATGTAAAGTTGAAAGTGTAATTTATTTTTCTAACTACACCTTGCTCCAAAAAGGATTAAAGACAACTAGAAAAGACTTTAAGTGATTGCTTATGTTCACCTATGTTTGTGTATATATGCATATGTGTATATATAATTGCAATCATATTGTATGTATTCACAACTGTGTGTGTGTGCATTTTCTTTTTTAAAAACACGGTTTGGAGAGCTCTCCATTGGTGTTACTTGTAAGAACAGCAGCAGCAATGAACATTTATTGAGCACGTTGTAGGTGTCGGGCACTATTCCTAGAACTTTATGTTATTTCATTCTCACAACAAAGTAAGCATTGTTAATTTCCCCTTTCAGGTGACACAGAGCCACAGCGAAGTTCAGGAGTTGTTGTTCACATTGACAGTAAGTAGAGCAGCGGGGATGTGAGACCCACCAGTCCGACTCCAGAGTCTATGAGCTTAACCAGCATGCAGTACTGCCTCTCACACGTCTGAACTATTGTGTAGTATTTCACAGACTCTACCACGTTGAAAATTATTTTTAATTTTTTAAATTTGTACAAATTTATGGGGTACAAGTGCAATTTCGTTACACGTATAGATTGCATAGTGGTGAAGTCAGGGCTCCTAGTGTATCCGTCACCCTAATACTGTACATTGTACTCAGTAAGTAATTTCTCATGCTCCACTCCTCTCCCTCCCCTCCCCCTTCTGAGTCTCCATCATCCATCATTCCACACTCTGTTTTCGTAATTTAGCTCCCACTTATAAGTGAGAATATGCTACATTTGTCTTTCTGTGTCTGACTTGTTTCATTTAGCTTAATCACCTCCTGTTCCATCCATGTTGCTGCAAAAGACATAATTTCATTCTTTTTGATGGCTGAATAGTATTCCATTATGTATGTACACTACATTTTCGTGATCCAACCATCCATTAACACTTAGGTTGATTCTAGATCTTTGCTATTGTGTACCATGTTTTTTAAAAACTATCAATACGAATTGACATTAAGGTGGTTCCAAAATTTTACTATTACAGATAATATTACAGAGATATTTTGCTATACATATATACATATTTCTGTAGATTAGGCATCAGGCAATAGGTACTGCTGAGTTATCGGTTAACGGATATTTTAATGTTTTATTATATACTACTATGAAAGCGCTACCAAACTGTGTTCCAACTCACAGTCTATGAGGTTATCTTTTTCTTTGCCTATACATGATAATAATCTTCAAAGTTTTGCTAATGTAGTGGGTAAAAAAAAGACATCTCCTTTAAAAAGTTTGCATGTCCTTAATTGCTAGTGAGATTTTATATATTTATTGGGCATTTTAATTTTTTCTTCTGTGAACTCTGCCTATGAAGAGCCTTTGTTGATTTTTCTGTTGGGTTCTTTATTTTTTCATATTGATTTTGGGATTCCTTTATATATTGTGGATATAAATTTATTGTTTCTTTCTGGTAGCATTAAAAAACAGAGAGAAGTGGCATAGGGTATGGGTTATAAGCACAGTCCCTGAAGTTAGGCTGTCTGGTTCTAATCTTGGTTGTGCCACTTACTAGATTACTGTGTAATCTTGGCTAAGTTATTCAACTTCTCTGTAACTCAGCTTCCTGTCTTAAAAAATGGGAAGGATTATAATAGTACCTACTTCACACCATTATAGGATTAAATGAATGAGGACACATTAGATTGGTACCTGGCACATAGTAAGCACCATATGAAGCAATAATTATTGTTATTTGTTGCAAATATCTTCCTATCCACTGCTTGTTTTCAACTGCATGCTGTCCTTTGTAGTAAGCAAGTTTAACATTTTTGAATAATAAAATCCATCAATCTTTCTCTTCACAGCTTCCAAATATCATGTCTTTTCAAAAGGAGGCCTTCTCTATCCTAAGGTTATTTATTAACAAATTCTGTTTATTTTAATACTCATGTAGCACTCACCCCCCTCTTTAATCCATATGGACTTTATTTTTGTGTGCAGTGTGGGAGAGACGTCTGCCTGTTCCATGAGAGAAGCATCCGGTATGATGTGTTCACCAGCAGGCTGGTCAGTTCCTCATGAATGTCGCCCTCTCAGGGCTCAGCATGGTCTCTGGTGTTGTCTGGGTGGGTCCTCTGTAGTGGTGGGACCCTGGTTCGTATTGGAGAGGGAAATTCAATGTTGTTGAGACTGTGAGTGGCCTCCAGCCCATGGCCCATTGTCCATCACACATGCTCTGTCCTGTGCCCCAGGAGGCTGACAGCTATGGCCTGTGTTGCCCTCTGCCATCTGTTTGGGGCTGGGTGATGACGGGTATTGGTGGGAGACCAGAAGACGGGATGAAAGAGAGGTCAGTGTTTGTTCCCTTTGCTCTTTCCCTGACTGGCCACAGATTTGTCCTCTGTAAATAATCCTCTTTTTAATACTCTTCAGTTCAGTCCTTTGAATTTTCTATAGGTGTCCTGCAGGGACTTTGATTAATAGAGCATCAGAAATTAAATGAATGAAAATGTGAAACTAAGACAAAGGTTTAGATAGGAGGAAAACATGTAAGATGGACACATACAATAGAATTTGCTAGCAATCCAGCCAAAAAAATCTGTGGATTATAAGGAAATAGAATGAATAAAGTCCATAGTCAATGGCCACTCATTTTCTTGCCCATTGTGAGAGAAAGTCAACTATTTGTTTCAGCAATATGAGGTGCTCGGTTGAGATTTGAAGTTGGTGAATGTGTGTTGTAGCACAGAATTTTCTTCTAAGATGAATATTTGTGTTATTTCTGTTGGGGGAGGAAAGTGTACTGGAGAAGGAGGGAGTAGATGATGCTGCTGTCAACACGTAATTAAAACGATTTTTTCAAGGTCATGTTTTTAAGGGACCTATGATTCTTGTGAGATAACAAGGATAAAATGTGGCTTGAGCTACAGAAGCATCGAAAGAATTTTTAGTGATTGTGTATAAAACCCTTTGACCTGTGTCCCAAGACTTGCTTCATGCTGTAAACTCCTTTAAAAATAGCCTCATTCTAGCTGTGTGCAAAATTGCCGTATTGTTACCCACCTCCTATAAATAAGGATACCATGTCATCAACTTGGTCAAGATGATACAGTAAGAAAGATTGAATTAAAAATGTAAGACTCCTGATGGAAGGGTGTATTAATTGTAGACAGATAACACTTAAAGTGCAAAAAATCTATCCTACATAACTGTAATTATCTCCTTCTTATTTCTCATTTAACTGACTTATGGAACGTGTCCCTTTTCTCCTCTCTAACTTGCTTTGAGTAGTTTGGTATTTTCTACTAATTCAAGCACTGCAATGTTACATGTGAAGTGATTAAACTGCAAATATCCTTGAACTGCTGCTCTGGTATGGGAATGGGGAGGTGTTGTAGTTTAAAGGTTTATATGGAGAGTCGTGGGGCACGACAATCTGTTTCAGCTAGGACTCTGGGCAGGAGGTGCCATTTCCTATCCACCATGTTTTCATGAAGGTCATATCCTCTCTGTAGTGTCTTGATCACCTAGAGGGAATATAGACACAGAGAAAAAAAGAGAAAAACAGAGCAGTAGAATTTCCAAGACACAACCAATATTTTTCAAGCCAATTTGGAGAAAAGTAAGGCCCCCATAGAAATAAATTAATGATAATTAAGTATTTAACTACTCCATTATGTATTCAGTGCCTAAATAGTAGTACTTGGCCCATGGTAGTTACTCAATGGCTGATTATCAAATGACTGAGTGAACAAATTCATGAATAAGGACTTAGCACAAAGGACTCTGAAGAATGAAGAAATCCTGGGCACATAGTGTGGGGTTAGTTAGATCACCTTGAGATTATGGAAGATAATTCAGTTTGTACATTATGGTAGGTAAAATAATAGCCTTGGATAGAGGCCAAGCTGGTGGACTAGAAGCAGCTCGCACATGCCACTCTCATGGAGAGGATTGAATGTGGCGAGCAGATATTCACCTAAGTCATTCTATGAAGCTAACATAATTTTTCACAAATCTAGAAAAAAATAATCCTAAACTTCATATGGAACCAAAAAAGAGCCCAAACAGCCAAAGGAATTATAATCAAAAAGAACAAATCTAGAAGTATCACATTACCTGACGTCAAATCATACCACAAGGCTATAGTAACCAAACAGCATGGTATGAAGGTAGATGCATAGACCAATGGAACAGAATAGAGAACCCAGAAATAAAACCATTAGCTACAATCAGCTGATTTTTGATAAAGCAAACAAAAACATACTCTGGGGAAATGACACCTTATTCAATAAATGGTGCTGGGAAAACTGGATAGCCACATGCAGAAAAATGAAACTGGGTTCCTGTCTCTCCTTATATACAAAAATTAACCCAAGATGGATTAAAGACTTAAATGTGAAACCTGAAATCGTAAAAATTCTAGAAGAAAACATTGGAAAAACTCTTCTGGATATTGGTCTAGGGCAATCCAAAGAATTTATGACTAAAACTTCAAAAGCAAATGCAGCAACAATAAATATAAATAAATGGGATTTAATTAAACTTAAAAGTTTCTGCACAACAAAAGAAATAATCAACAGAGGAAATAGACAACCTGCACAATGGGAGAAAATGTTCACAAAGTATACATCCGACAAGGGGCTAATATCCAGAATCTACAAAGAACTCAAACAGATCAGCAAGAAAAAAGCAAATCACCTCATCAAAAAGTGGGAAAAAGACATGAACAGATTTTTCTCAAAAGAAGATAGACAAATGGTCAACAAACAAATGAAAAATTCTCAACATCACTAATCATCAGGGAAATACAAATTAAAACCACAATGAGATACTAGCTTACCCCTGTCTGAATCACCATGAGTAAAAAGTCAAAAAAGCAATAAATGTAAGCACAGATGTGGTAAAAAGGGGATGGTTATGCACTGTTGGTGAGAATATAAATTAGTACAACCTATATGGAAAACAGTATGGAGATTCCTCAAAGAATTAACCTACCATTCTATCTAGCAATCTGACTTCTGGGTATCTACTCAAAACAAAACAGTCATTATATTTTTAAAAAACCACCTGTGATGAATGTTTATTGAAGCAAAATTCACAATTGCAAAGATATGGAAGCAACCTAAGTGCTCATCAACTGATGAGTGGATAAAGAAAATGTGGTGTGTGTGCGTGTGTGCGTGTGTGTGTATATGCACCATGGAGTACTACTCAGCCATGAAAAGGAATGAAATAATGTTTTTTTTTTTTTTTTTTTTTTTTGTTTGTTTGTTTGCAGCAACTTGGATGGAACTGAAGACCATTATCCTAAGTGAAGTATCTCAGGAATGGAAAAACAAATACATGTTCTCATTTATAAGTGGGAGCTAAATGAGGGATACATATGGTCATAATGTGGTGTAATGGACATTGAAAAAAAACTAAGAAAGGGGGAGGGTGGAAGGGTAGTGAGGAATAAAATCCTACCTATTGGGTACAATATACACTATTCTGGTGATGGGTACCCTGAAAGCCCTGAATTCAGCATGATACAGTTCATCCATGTAGCAAAAACACTTGTACCCCCTAAATCTATTGAATTAAAAAAAATAGCTTCCCAAAGATATCCAAGTCTGAATGCATGGAGCCTGTGAATATATCATGTTACATGTCAAGGGAGAATTAGGGTTGCATATGGTGCAAAGTTTGCTAATCTGCTGATTGTAAAGTAAGGAGTTTACCCTGGATTATCCTGACAGGGGAGGCGGTAGGGGAGGTCAGAGTCAGAGAGAGGTTTGGAGATTTGGTGGCTTTGAAAATGAAGGAAGGGGCCACGAGCCAAGGGATACAGGCAGCCTCTGGAAGCTGGACAAGGCAGGGAAGCAGCTCTCCCATGGAGCTTCCAGAAGGAACACAGTCCTGCTAACACCTTGATTTCAGCCCAGTGAGAACTATTTCAAGACCTCTGACCTGTAGAACTGGAAGATAATAAATTCATGTTGTTTTAAGCCACTAACTTGGTGGTGATTTTTTTTAACAGCAGTAATGGTAATTTCACTGTGTAGTAGATATTTATTGATTTTCACCTGTCTCCTGATTCTTCTTTGGGGAAACACCCTTCTCAACCCTCAGTCCATGTACTTTGGGGTAAAGTCAAGTTCCTTCTTCTTATCAGATATGAGCACGTGATTCGGACGTGGTCCATTAGAGCACTGCATTTGCCTGGTCACAGCTATTAGCTAAGCATTAGACAGATCTGAGTCAATTAAAAGTAAAAGAGTTTTTTTTTGTCTGTGATCTTGGTGAGCCAGGCTTCTGGGCTTGAACTCCAGAGATGTGCGGAGCCTACTTGCCACCTGGGAGAGCCCAAAACTGAAGGTAACGCAGAAGAGCTCAGAGCCAAGAGACGGGGACAGACTGGGTCTCTGGATCAAGCTGCTCTTGAAATTTTCTATTATGTGAGCTCATAAATTCCTTTTTCTGCATAAGCCAGTTTAAATTTGGTTTTCCAATCTATCACCAAGTTTTTTAGGGAGGAGGTATAGGGAAGTGATAGGAACAACTCTATGGCTTTTATAGTGGATATATGCATGTGTATATATATAAAATGTACTGTATATGTTCTCATTATAGAATGCCATTCTCAATCAGTCACTTTTTCATCTTTATAAAGATCAGAGCTAAGTTCCCCCCATCCCCAGCACCACGTGACTTTACAGCTCTACATAGTCAAATTGTCTCTTGGACTTGACCTGACTGTTCTCGTCAAGACCATATCAGGAAGACAGTTCCCTATTATGGAATTTTGCTGTAATAAGTCTTACTTCTGCCTTTGTGTGTTCCACATCATAATCCTGCCTAGCATAATGAAACTCTTCCATCATTTGAACACGTTCACTATGTAAAGTTTTAAATATTACCAGGAGGTCATTTTGAAAGTGCAATAATTTTTTTTAAGTGATTTGTCTTCACTAAGTAGTTCTGCCTGATTTACTTGTGGTTTGTCCATATTGAACTAATCTATTACTTTAAGACTCACCAACTTGAGTTTTTATAAATCAGGGGCTTTATTAGGTGAAGCAATATCTTATCACAGGATTATTCAGCATCAAAGGGCAAAATTCGCTCTCTGATTGCGTGGGAGCCTGTCTTAGGAGGCTTCATTTTAGATTGAAGGCTTGCCCTTCATTGATAAGGGTAAACTCACCAGTTCAAGTGCCTGCCATGGCCAGGTGGGTAGTGACTGGAGTGAGCTGGGTGGGATTGTGGTTGACCAGAAAGCCCATGTCTGTCTGTCTGTCTTGAGGGGGCTCTGACACTCAGGACCAGTGCTTGTTCTTATAGAATGTAGACACTGTGCCTCATCTTTTAGGTTTTCAAAAAAGGCCAGAAATATTTATGTGCAGCTTCAAAGCTTCACATATAGAGTTCAAATTAAAATAAAAAATACTCTGTGAATCAAATAAATCCTAAGCAAATAATAAAAGTCATGCCCATATGTCCATGGGCTGCACTGTGGCCCCTAGGCCACCAAGTTTGTCACCCCAGAATACACTGACTCACCTTGTATCAAAAGATGGCATTAGTCTCACTTCGATCATGAGTCTAGTTGGGTTTACTGTGCTCTTGCTTTATTTCCGGGTGTTTGGGGACATTATTAACCCTGACATGGTCAAATAAGTGCAAAAGTGAAGACACTGTTGAAAATGCTAGTAAGAAAAGGCATGTATTTAGGATGGAAGAACATTCGGGGGAATAAAATAACACACAAGAAAATGGTGAAGAAAATGGTGAGAAAATGACTCAAGTTGCACATACATACTGGATTAATCATTTGGAAGTTGGCATCATTCTGAAGGAGAAAGAGAGAATCCCATAACGTGAAAAGTTCCTGCCCATGCAATCTACAAGATTAGCAAGAAAAGAAGAAAAGTAATTGACAAAATAGAAACCATTTTGAGTGTTTGGAGGATTTAGCATAAAAAATAGATGGCTATTAACCTAACATTAATTCAGGAGGCAGCTACAGATTTGTTGAAGAACTTAAAAATTATTAACACTTTGAAAGTCCTGCTGACACAGCGTTTGTGGCAAACCATGGTTATACCCATTGGATCAAGGTCTATTTTGGTGAGGTGAGAAAATGATGAATATTGGAGCTATTAAGGAGTTTGTTGTGACATTTGTGGATGTCACCAATGAAGAGGGTTATTTTTCTCAACTTTGAGTACAGCAAGGAAAAGTGGAGATTTATAGCCAAGGAGCAGGGTGAGGGTCAGTGGATGGAAAATTACTAAGAGGAAACCTCAGGGGTGAGGGGGATTCTGGCTAAGGCCGACCAGGATCATCAGATGTCCCCTGGGGGAGGGAGGGGTTGAGGAATTTGGTCAAATATGGAGGATGGAAGTTCTTTCCCAACAGACTTAGGATTCTTGCTAGAACTAGACTCTGCAAAGATAGAGATAAAAGCCCAAATTCAGCTCTAATCAAGTAAGAGCTCCAGGAGAGCCTGACTAAAGTTTGCTCAAGGAGAGAATCTTTATCAATACTAGAATTATCCCTGTTTTACTGATGCATTGAGGTCTATAGAGAGTAGGTATCTTGCCAGTTTACACCAGAGTTAGCGCAGAACTGACGTTCAAATCCAGGTCTGCCTTATTCCAGAGACCAGGATCATACAACCTGCTATCAGCAACAAATATAGAGAGTTCCTGCTATTTTCCATGCTGAAAGCAGAGAGGGAACCATTTAAAACAATGGGTTTGAAATGGCTTTTCCATGATCTCAATAATCCCTTTGAAATTCCCCCAGAATTCAAGAATCGTAAGAGCTAAAATCTGTGAGGGGCTTCTAGATACAAAAGTACAAAGCAGAATCCTTCCTTTAGTTTACAAAGAGTTGGGAGTTAGAACCACAGAACTTTTGTTCTCTTCTACTTTCAGAATTCTATGGAGATTCATGCACGTGATTAAACTTTCTCAACAAGAGGAACCTGAGTCCGCTCTTAACCATTATATGCAAGTCCCCTTAGGCTGCAGGTGCAGGGCAAGTAAAGGGACAGTGACATGCCCTGAAATCTCAACCCGATGTAGCTTATATGGAGGGAGCAGCATCTCACTGAGGGTGCCCTGAGAGTCCCCAAGGGTAGCAAGTGCCCGCGGTGACCTGGGAGCTAGAGAGATACATCCTCCCCCCCCCTCCACCCACCTGTTCATATTCAGGGTCTTAAGATACTCATGAGAAAATTCTCCCTAATATACACCAGAGGAGGGTTCCCTTACAGAAAAGGAAAAAAAAAAAAAAAGATCCCTCTTGGATTACATGTCATGATTGAAGTACAATGAAGTATATGCATATTATATTTTTAAAAATTTTGTGGGGAAGTGTATAGGTGTATGGGAATCTGTTGGTTCATTTAATCAGTTATGTCCCGTTAGGCTTCCTGTTCTTGAAGTCATCCAGTTATCTTTGTTTTCCTGACTCTGCCATCCATGGTAGTGGCTGTTTTTCCCAGTTCTGGGTCATGGCAAATTTGAGCAATGCCTTCTGTGTTGAGCTGTGGGGCTTGGGACCAAACCCTACAGCCCCTGCAGCCCCAACAGCCCAAAGTTAAGGAAGTCCTTTCTGTTTCCCACTTACTCAGTACTCAGCAGCCTTTGGTTTCTAACCAGCAAGGAATGTACTCACTTATATCACAAAACTCACATTTATTCCCTTTGTCTGTGAGAATAAGATGATTATTTTAAGGGAAAAGAAAAATGGAGAATGAGAATGTGGCTGATAGGTGGTAAGAAATCGCAGAGTAGAGCAAAGCAGATGAGTAAATTATATGAAAAATGCAATTGTCTTACTCTTCTAATATGTGGATAGAGGCAGTAAGGGAAGGGAAAACATAAATATTTATAAATCTATTATATACTCAGCAACACTAGCATATTACCTGGGAAAGTAGAAATCAAAAAGACTGATAGGAAGACACTCTCTTTAAACTCTCTGGGCTATTCTTAATTGAAGTGCTTTTTCGTATTGGGTCCATTGTCAAATTGTCTCATAAGATAGATACGTCTGAAGGAGGGGGTTAGGAGTTGAACTGTGTTCCCCCAGAAGGATATGTTGAAGTCTTAGCCCCCAGTATCTCAGACTGGGACCTCATTTGGAAAGAGAGTCTTTATAGAAGTAATCAAGTTAAAATGAGAAAATTAGGGAAGACCATAATTCAATATAACTGATGTCCCTATAAAAAGGAGAAACAGACACAGGTACACACAGAGGGAAGATGGTGTGAGGACACAGGAGAATACCATGTAAAGAGAGAGTACAGGTGTGATGCATATACCAGCCAAGGAACACCTGAGACCACCAGCAGCCAGGTAAGAGGCATGAAAACAGGTGCTTCTCTGGCACCTTCAGAGGGAGCATGGCCCTGCCAACACCTTGATTTTGACCTCCAGAACTATGAGACAATATATTTCTGTCATTTTAAGCCATCCAGTTTGTGGTACTTTGCATGGTAGCCCTAGGAAACTAGTACAGAAGAGAAACATGAAGTTTTTAAAAGTTAAAAATCCTTATAGAAAGAAAAATTGTAAATATATATGTATCCTACAGTCAATTATAATAAATGACTGGAGGTGGAAATCTAAAACTTTGAAACCAGGAAGGTCCACTGTTACTGTTTACAAATAAATCCCGCCTAAAGTTTGAAGAGCAGGACAATTTGCTGATGACTTGAGTTGTTTCCATAATACAGCACATGCTCAGAATAAGCCACAGCACAGAGCTATTTAATATTAAGAACATTCCTAACTGCATCATATCGTGGCACCAATAGAAGTCAAATCCAAGACTTTTTATTATCAAGAGGCCCTGGTATCAGGCTACACTTCCATATGGATTTTGGCCAACATTCATAAATAACAGAGAACTTGCTCATAAACAAAGGCAGTGTGTCAGGCAGATGGTAGTTGGGGGGTGGGGTGGGAGAGTTTAAAATGGCAATAGAGTCGTACCTCATGCATGCTGGTTATTCTGAATGCGCCATTGACTTATGCATCACAGGGAGGAATTATAGTTTTACCCGGCTCCCAAATGAGTCTAAAGTTTCAATGCTTTAAACTTCTCATGCTAAAGAAATCAACATTTTAATGTCATTAGAGTTTTGAAAAAGAAAATCTGCTGTATTTGGGAAAAAGAACATTGGACCCTAGGGAAGTACTGTCTTGGCATTCACAGATATCAACCAAAGGTTTTCACGTTTTAGCTCTTTCTAAGGGTGCCAGAAGGCAGTGCAAATTTAACAGAGGAAATGTATAACGCATGAGGGAATTCTACCTTGTCAGAGATTTCTTATCTCATTTTGCCTAGTCTAGGCATCCAAATCTCAACTCAGTGTTTAGAAAGTATTGATGCAGATGTCTTTATTATAGAATGTCTTTTTTTTTTTTTCCCCCTTTGGATAGATGCCTAGCAATGGGATTGCTAGATCAAATGGTATTTCTATTTTTAGGTCTTTGAGGTATCTCCAAATGACTTTCCACAGGGGTTGTACTAATTTGCAGTACCCCCATAATATCCTGAATTAAAAACAAAGAGAAAAAAAAGAAAGTATTGATGCAGTTAAGTGTGTACATATAAAATGGCAGGAAGAGGGAAACATATCAACAGAATTTGTGGAGAATACTAAGCTACCACTTGGTACGTCCAACTGCAGAGTATTTTACTACTATGAAAGACCTCGTAAGAGTATCTCTTCTTCCTCACTATGAGAGTATATGTAGGATGGATTCTTCCAACTGTGCCTCAGACAACTTTGTACTAGGTTGGGTGCTTCAATGGTCAGAATCAATATTATTGAATCTTAGATTTGGTTTTGCATATTTTCATCTGGGATACACAGGCACCTCTGGACTACCATAAACCTTTAGATAGTATAGGTTTTGAAGTGTGAGTGATATATAATATGAAGTGAAGGGATCATCTTACTTCTTGCTGTAGCCTACAGGGAAAGCACCCAGGTATAGGTTCGTGTCATTGGGATTCATGAATGACAGACAGAGAAGTGGCAAGTATTTACATATCTTAAGGGGTATGACCAATCTATTGGTTTATATTGAGTGATATTGTATTATATTGGCTGATAAATATTAGAACCCAAAATTAAATGTGTACATTAAGTTTACTGAATTTTAATGAAATACAAATTAAAATAAGGTCACATTTGAAAACAATGACCAAACTATTTAAACTATGCTGACAGAGTTGTGAAGGAAATGGCACATTTAAGTTAATGCAAGTTGATTTAGTCCTCTTAAGAACAATATGTTATCAAGAGCCACAAAACTCTTTATCTGCTTTGAGCAAGCAATCCCAAAGTTCATTCACTGAAATAAACAAAAGAAGTCCCAAGTATGAAAGCATTCAATTAAAAATGTTTTTATAATAAACCTCTACATTCTGTTGACTATGGTAGCATTCAATTTAATACTATTCTTAATACATGAAACCGTGAACAGCTATTTCCAATAAGACAGGGACACTAAACAAATGATGGTTCACCAATTGGATAGAACACTGGGTAACTATTAGAATAACATTGTATGGACATTGTGAATAGGTGTTTACACATTTGTCTGGTGCTTAGCAATGAAAGCATTTACAAAAGTACATGTTCACCATGATTATTACCATGCACATACATATATTCATTCATTCACTCATTCTACAAATTTTTTGATCACTGACTATATACCAGGTGTCGGTGCTAGGTGTAGGAAACATACAAATAAAAGAAAATGGTTTCTGTTCTCACCGAGGGTCAACCTAGCTGGAAGATAGTCATGTGACCAGGTGGAAAAGTGTGGTAATTCACAAAATGCTCCTGGAGGACAGGAATAGCTTGGTAGTTGGCTGAAGATTCAAGGCAAGGCTTCATAAAAGAGCTAAGGTGTATATATGGATGAAATTTGAAAGGCAATGTGGAGAAAAGAAATCAGTTATGTTAAGGGTGGAGATATTAGAAGTTACTTAAAAATTTTTAATGTCTTTATTTAAAGAGATATGACTCACACACTGCAAAACTTAAAGTGCACAATACGATAATTCTTAATATACTCACAGAGTTGTGCAACCATCAACACAATCTAAGTGAAGAACGTTTTCATCATCCCCAAGAATGTTGTATTTTTGCTCTTCCAAATTTCTTTCAATGTTCAATGTTTTTATAATAAGAAATCAAGGTGTAAAGACAGAAACCTTTGATGATGACCATTACGGGAAAGCTTAATGTTGAAGGTGAAATAAACCAAAAGCATGCCATCGTGTCTTTGAGTTTTAATTTTATTAGTGACAAGGTAAATAGGTACACAAAAATCTTCACAGATATCTACACATGTATTTAAATAAAACAAGAATTGAGTTCTAAGAATGGGGTTTCACTGGTGACGAGTACATGTTATTTGTTTACTGTATAAAAACTTCCAAGTTTATAAAACTTAATTTGCCCATTTTCCTGTGTCTTAAAAACCAGCTGCAAGAATTTAAAAAGAGAATTCTTTGAAGAGAAATACAGATAGACCCTCAGAGGCGCAGAGCACACTGTGAATTAGGAAAGCGATTGGCAATGCCCTAATGAGAAGCAGATACACCCAGCGCGCTGTCGGTGTGCTCTCCGGGTGGAGGTGAGGCTCAAGCACTGATTGCTGGAAAGTTCACCTGACTTCGGTTTCCTCCCTTTCTCCATTGGTTTCCATATTCTGAGGGGCAGAGAGGGCCTGCGTGCACGTGCATGACAGCCCTCCGCAATGCCCACAGGTAGCGATGCCTCTAAGAGGCGGCAACTCTTGGCTGAGGCTCCGGGAAAGCACAGGTCACCCCTGAAGCCTTCATGCCATGCTTCGTTCTGGGTCCCAGTCCTCCTCCTGGCATCCCCCAGGTATGTGAATGAACCATCTCTACAGCGGACTATGTTTATCAGGCTCCAAGAGTTCTGAATTCTGTCACAACTGATAGCTTACACGAACGGGTGCATTCTCTCAAGGGACCTTCCATGACTCAAAATCCTCAGGAGCCAATCTCTGTTAGTCACAAGTCAGGCAGGACAACTAGAGTTAGGCAGTAAGTGTCTGAGGGCAGAGAGAGCTGCCTGGCGTCCCGCACATCATGCCCTATAGACGGGCCACCTACCTGTCAAACCGGTTCTACCTAGAGGACTAACACCAAAGACCCCCAGAGGCTGGCGTGGTTTCCAATCAGCTGCACAAACTGGGAGCCAGACTTCAGCTCCCGACAGACATGAAACCACTACCACGACAGGATTTAATTCCCGAGCAGGAGGAATGGGAACTGCACCAGTGTGTTTCTTCATGTGCCTTTCATTCGCTTCCCAACGAGCTTCTGCAACCGCAGCCAAATGGCTTCCCTCCAGGTTACTGCCTGACTTAAAATTTAGTGTCTGTGAGTTTGGTTCATCTTTCAAATAAAGTGTAATTGTTGAAATTGGAACACACATTTTTTTTTTCCAATGGCTTTGTAAACTTAAGGATTTTGGTCAGCTTGTACTATCATACTTACTATTTAAGATATTAATTAAAAAAATAACTAATGCCAGTGTAAACATGCTTCAGATACATAGGTCTATAAAATATTGCACGTAAAAATGTATTCAGCATTTCTTCATAGTAACTTTTCATGATAAAAAGGATACAAAGTGGTGCAGACTATAATCTATGAATTTGGCTGTTCTATTTTACTTCAAAAATGATACGATTATGCATGATTATGGATTATTTACAAGAGTTTTAAACATCAGAAATTTTTGATGGTTAAATTCAAGGTGATGGGAAAAAATAGCTTAAATAAAAGATTATTCTTGCCAAAGTTATGTACTATAAAGATTAGCAGTAAAAATGAGTAATAAAGTTAGAATAAGTGACTTTAAATAAAATCTTTAGAAATCAGTTTTCTTGGTTTGTCTCACACCTGTATAAATTTCTATTTCCATCTTACTTATGTTCAACATGCTTTCTCTGCATATACAAGTATGAGGTCTAGCAGGGAAAATAGGTATTTAATTTCAAGCTAAATATTGGCATTGCTTTTTATAGATATTAAAAATAATGTTTACTCCTATTATTAAATTTCCTTTTTTTTTAATTAATGGACTTTGGGCATTTTTGCCATTACTTTTAAACACTCGACAGGGTAGAGAGTACCTTGAAATTGATGTATTAGCTAAGTCAGTGGAAAGATTTTGCATTTACATATATATAAAATGAAATATAAACACATTTTGCAAAGCTAAATTAAGCAGATGTGAGTCCCTGCACAGTGTGAATAAAAGTAATTTCAGATTGAAGGCAGCAAGGTATTAAGTGAAGCTGTCTCCTAATACCAATTTGCTTTTCCTTAACACCGTCTATATCCTGAAGATGCTCTGTTACGTGTTATCTGCACACAGTGGTTCCCTTAGGAGGAAATTGAGTGAGTGATTTCAAAAACCAGCTAACCAAATCTCAGTTTCCAAATCCTCTAGCTGACCAGATTTGCAAGCTAGAGAAATGGAAAATAAATAAATAAACTTGAATTCCTCACTTCCAAGGTTACCTTGGTTACCTACTTCAAAAGTACTTTCACAGTACCTATTGCCTGTCTCCCTGAGCCACAACGTCACTAGAAATGTTTCTTTGTCCCTAGGGAGGTGTCAAATATTCCATGGGATACAGTAGTGTTGGATGGTTCGGTCTCAGTTCACCTTCTAAATTCTATAGTGATTCAGACATTTCATCTCAGCAACTTAAGTTGGATTTGCCTGGACAACAACCCGAGTTCCCATACCCATTTCAAAGTGTCTGCCAGAAACAGAATGACTAAAGCAAAAGAAAATCTTGCACCGTTTCTGATTGTTTCTGCAGTGTTTGCGTTTGCCTTTCCGAAAGTGTTCACTGGGCTCCCATCACAACTTCTCCAAAGCACAGTGCAGATGAAGTGATGTCTCCCGGGCCCCTCCCTTCCCCAGGTCACGGGCGGGTACAGGAAAGCCTTCATTTAACCCTTCCGTTCTCTCTCTTCTTTGAACAGGACCAGTGTTTGAGTTTTTTGGTTTTTTGCATTTCCTTGTCACGCGTCAGGGGTCTTGGCACTTGTCAGCTGTTCCCTGTCGGTCATCTCATCCTGGGGCGGTCGTGCTCTGTCAAAGAAGCCGCACTGCAAAAAAGAAAAAAAATGGGCTATCGAATCAAGTCATTCTGGGAAATCGCGAAACCTCACATTTAAAGAATTTTCACTGTACGTATTTTTCTAAGGAGCTTGGAGTTCTGCAAATATAATCAGCCCAATTCTCCACATTAGGAGGTAAACATGGCGTGTTTGTTACCTACAGAGAAGACTTCACTGCGGAGGGCAAGGTGAGCAGAAGGGAAGAGTGTTCATGTCCTTCCTCCTGCCATGTCATGGTAGTGACAGATGTCTCTGGACCTTGGATATTTTCCTGGGATTACAGCAACACGTCCCAAAGATTCCCTCTCTGCTTTTCTGCATGTTTGCTGGAAGCAGCAGCAGTGCTAACTGCTGACCAGGGAAGGGACATTTCTCATGGAGTGTACTGTAGGCTACGTGGGATGCATTATAGGAAGAAGTGAGACCGTGTATCCTTCTGCACTTGGTGGAACGTATATGATCTAGATCTAGATAGATAATATATAGAGGAAGAATCAATTTATCATTTATTTCAATGCCCAAACCAGGCAGGAACAGACATCTTAGTGACTTTCCAATGATTAACCAGTAACCCAGGAAATTGGTGATTCTAGAATCTTCCTCCTCCTGAATTTCAAATTAGTACTTTGCCAAGTAGAATATCTCTTTTCCTAGAAACCGGGAACCTTGATTTTTATTGTTTCTCATGTTGGAAGCCCAGTTCACCGGGTTTGGCTTATAACTAACAGGTTGTCTTTCTTTCCCAGGGCTGGTGAAATAGTCTATCAATTGGCATATATGAGCGTATCTTATATTCTCTGGAAATACAGTTACGACAAATAATAGAATAACACAAAAGTCCTTTCCAAGGGTGTGTCATAGACTTTGTGGGCTCACAATGGCACAAAACAGCTGATAATGAACAGAAAAGCTGTCTTTAACTCAAAATCAAGGTTTTCTCAGTTTACAGGTCTATTAGGCATGCTGTATATTGTTTCAGAATACAAATACACGAGGATTTAAGGGAACCACAGTAATAGCGGTTAACTAAGATGTGAGTGGGTCACATATAGTCAGGTAATTGTCATGTTTCTATTTTGGAATGGAAGTCTCTGTGCAACTTGGCAGTTGTGTAGGTTTTTGGGCCAGAAATTAATTCCTATTGTGGACTTTTAGACCAAACCTCAGTAAAACACATCAAAGAGTAAGTTCAGGTTTCCTAATGGAGACAGACTAATTGGCAAAATTGAAAAGTAAGTCCAAGCATCTTATAACATACATGATATACTTGGCCTAAATGATAGTTGAAATAAGAAATCAGAACTGACCTATGTTAATTACATCTGTGTAGCGCTTATAAAGAAAAATCCCAGAGGGTTGATGATAGAACCATGTCAATAAAAAGCTTAACGTCTTGGTTCATTAGACAGGAAAAAGAAGTCCTCATAATAACAATTAGCACTCGAAGCATATTGGAAAGAAGATCACAGGTCTCGGTTAATAAAGCCTAACTCTCTATATATTTATTTACAAGAAATCTCAAGATGAAAGCAACATTAAACACCCCCAGTCATCTTAAATGTCAGCCACGTGAGCATACTAAGAATGCCAAAGCAAACACAATTTTCCCTTTATGCTCTTTAGACTGTTCAAAATCTGCAACTATGCCTCCAGCATTGTCTTTTAAAATCCCTTGCAATATCCTTCTAAACCCCCTTAGTGGTCTCTCTAGTCCAAAAGGAAAATAAGGTAAATCAACTTACCTTCCATAGAGCTAGGGTTAAAAGGGCCAGAACCAACAATCCAAGAAGTATTGCTAGTATTATTACCCATAATGGGATTGAGAAGGAAACATTTGGGGTTGCCCAAATAACAGATGTCTTTATCTGAAATGTAAAACAAAGCAAATGAGCTCTGATTTGAAACCTATTTGGTAAAATAAAGCAGTAATTACTAGTACATTTTTGGGAGTAGTTCTGAAAGGATCCATATAATCATTGAAATAATCCTAGGGGAGATCTGAGAGATTATAGCACTTGAACATGAACTCTAAAAAGCTAGCACATTCCCAGGTCTGCCAGGTCATGTGAATATCTAATTACAGATGCTTGGTGGGTGGTTGGCTTATAGCCACAGAAACCCTAGAATAGAAATGAGGTGGGTAGAAAATGAACAAGGTGGAAAGGAATGACCTTAAATTGGGCTGTACCTTTTATGGCAACAACAGCCAAAAGTAGCTTCCATAGAACACTGAGTCTCTCCACACATGCTTCTCCATAGAACACAGCTAACCTCAGTGAGAAGTGAGCTTGTGAACAATTATAAATGGTTGTGCAAGAAGGAGAGAAATCATCTCATCTAAACCCTTCATCTCATAGATGAGAAAATTGAGCCCCAAAGGGACTAAGTGATTCACATAATGAATCAGTGTCTTTAGCACTAGATTCTGTGGTCTATCAATGAGGGAGAGCCCAGAGCATGAAGTTAGTCATCTTGTATTTTATGGAAGCAACTGCAATGTGCAAAATGCATGTTTAATTGTCCTGATGTGTTGAAGCTGCCCTCAATCCTAGATCCAATGTTCAGATACAGAATTAAAGCATCTGGGGGTTGGAGCCCATTTTGCCCCCCCACTGTGGCAAGGGAGTTTGGAAAAAAATGAGACCTTCCCAACCAGACCCCATGCTCAGTGTCTATGAACCGACCCCTCCATTCCACGTGGGCAAAAGCACTTCTGCTGCTCCTGTGCTGGGAGCTTGGCCTCTGGAGGCCCAGAAAGCTAAAAAGCTACAGATTGCCAAAATAAACCAAAGAGAGATCCAAAGAAATGCTAACCACTTGAGGTGATGGATATTCTAATACCCTGATTTGATCATTACACATTGTATGCAACATGGAAATAAATATCACATGTACTCTATAAATATGTACAATTATTATGTATCAATTAAAAAACGATCCTTTGCACATATATGGCTACATGAGCAAATCAGGAACTAGGTTATTTCTCTTTAAATCCTCTACCCTTAGTTGATGACACCTGATGACATGGATGAAATCAGCGCTCAATCCTGACATTTTAAAGTACTAAGAGAAAGGGCCTGAAGTAGCATAGCATGATGAACACGACGTTACTGGAAGCAGATGGACACAGTTTCGGTAATGAGAATTTCAGAATTTTGGAACGGAAAGGGACAGAGTGATCACCTACTCGCAAGCCAGTCACAGGGACCCAAGAAAGAGAAAATCTGGAACCATGCAAAATTCTGAGGTTTCCTATAAATGTTTCTGACCCCTAAGCTCTAAATCCACAGAGGAAACAACGTAGTTTTCGTCCATATTTTGTGCGTGTGTCAGAGTTCACCAAAATTTGCTAACAGGTGATTCATGGTAAGACAGACAATGGTTGATTCTGAATCTTCCCTCTCCTGATTTACCTAATTAATATCTTAAGTCACCTCCTACTATTTCATGTCAGACATAGGAAACAGTCCTAGTTTGTTAAGTTAAAACAACCACCAAACATGCTAAAAGTGTTGAAACAGGGGCCATAGACTCTTCCAACTGTTAGTTTAATAAAACAAAATGAGACGGAAGGAGTGGATACCCACTCAGTGCTTTGCTACATGTCTTTGCTACTTGGCTCTTGCAGGTTTTTGATGTATTGTCTATAAAACTTATCTGTAGAAATAAGCATGGAAGGTCACTTACAAAGACCTAATAAAGATATTTGAAAGTTTTTGAAGCAGTGATGAAAGAGTATAAATAAAACATGAAATGCACCAGGATATGCTTATTAGGGTCCCTGGAAGCCAGGAACAACTTTATGGGGATAGCTACAAAACCTATTGACTCTTTGTTTACATTTGCTTCTAAGATTCTGAGAGCAGGGTCTTTAAGAAGTCTCTGAGGAGAGGATCCCCAGGCAGTGATCCAAAATTCTCCTTTCAGTTCCAAAATTCTGAAATTCTCATTATTAAATGGTTGCAGGTGTGCTTCCAGTAACATTTAGGTGCCATTAAAACATGCCACTTCATCCCCCTCTGAGTAATTTAAAAGCTAGGATTATGCACACGTTATACACATATCCTACATGGCATCCTGGGCAACTCACGAGGGGGAGAGACACACAGTCTCCAAAGAGGACAATCTCTGAGTGGTCCTTCTCCTGCACCTGCATTCTGCTTTCTGGGCCCTCTGACTTTAGGGCATCCAGGTGGCACTGAGGCTGCCTGATCTTCTCAATCTACAATGGGTGCAGCTGCAGAGACCTTCCTTTGCCCCTGGTGTTTTCCTAAACCTACATAGGGTTTTTGCTGTGTAGTCAAAAAGCCATTACACTAAGGACGGTGGAAATATAGAAAACTAACAAGAGCAATTCTTCAGATGCCCAGGGCAGAGAGATAGCTGACAGTTGCTGGAAAGAGGTGAACAAACAGCCAAATGTGACACGTCACTACAAGAGTCACATGCATATCTCAGAAAAAGAGGTTCTTTGGGAATAGAGCGACTGGGGAGTCATGTGACATAGTCATGTCTCTGAATCTGTAAATGGCGATGGGGCATTCCATCTGCAGGTGGAAACCAGTAAGGCAAAGCTTGTCCTGAAACTCAATGCTCTGTACAGATAAACTAGGACTTGAACTGCACAGGCAAGCGGAAAAGGAGAGGACCTAAATGGTCACTGTTATAGGACCGAAGGTTATTTCATATGCATTAGTGTTGTGGAACTGCAGGCTAGTTTTGGGGAAACATGGGCAATAAATAAAATGTTGGCAAATACCAAAACTTTATTACTTCTAATAGTTGTATTTGTCTTACAGCTCATTTTGACAGGCCCGCAGGAAGCTTAGTATCCACTGGATAATAATAATGAAAAAATGGGTCCCAAATTTTAGAGTTTCTAATGACTAAATGCTGATTTATAGCAAGAATATTTTATTCATTTAAAATAATATTTATTAAACACCCCATGTTCTCTGAAGCTCTGTGGGTGTTATTATCAGCTTCAAGTTGTTATTCTTGATCTGTGCTGCCTAAAAGGAATATAATGCAAGCCACATGTGTCACTTAAAATTTTCTAGCAGCCACATTAAAAGGAGTGAAAAGAAACAGGGGGCATTAATTTTTAATAATATATTTTATTTAACCTTAAATATCAGCTATTATTCATTAATGGTAAGACTATTATTCTAACATGTAACTGATAATTTATTATTAATCAACTATTATGTCTTAATGATAAAACTACTATTTCAACATGTAATTGATTATCAATCAACTAGTATTTAAGCATAAAACTATTATTTCAACATGCAATTGATATAAAGATTCATATATTACTTTTTTTTTTTACTAAGTTTTCAAAATCCAGTGTGTATTTCACACTTGGAGCAATAACAATTGCTGAATTTTCAGTGGTTAAGGTGAAATGTCGTCCTATGAAAACAATAAAGCTGTGTTACATGGAAAAAATATTTTATACTGCCTCTATTTCTAAGTTGACATTTAAATGAGTGAAAATGAAATCAAACTAGAACTTCAGTTCTTCCTTTTCACTGGCCATATTTCAGGTACTCATTATCCACGTAAATAGTAGTTGCCATATTGGACTGCACGGATCTAGAGCATTTTGTATAATCTCAGAAAATGGTGACATTAGCTGAATTACTCAAGTCTTTCATTATAAGATTCTCTCACCAAGGAAGAATGCCTGTCTTAGGGTAGAAGATGGAGCGTATTGAGGACCAAAGGTTTACTTTTAGAACGTGGGCTTGTGATTTGATATTTCAACTGCTTTAAGAAAGAAGTTGAGTAACTGAAATACCTAATATCAAAGGAGAAAAATCCAATTGTGCGCCAACTCACCAACAAACTATTTTAATACATTTTTATTTATCAAGAAGTTGTGACTATTTAAAGAAATGGCATAAAATTTTAACAATTCTTGTACTATAATTATCTGCAATTTTAAGAAGTGGGATCTATAAATTTTAAGAGGTTTAGATTTTTTTAAAAGTGATCCTAAGTAGGGAACATTTAATCTTACGTTCATCATGTCATAAATCTTCTTGTTCTTCATTATGGTTGAAAGACCATAAATAAACCTTTAATATGCCTACATTTTATCATCGACATTTATGATATGTTTTTGTATATTTTGACAAAAAATGCCAAGGTAGAAGGAAAAAGCTGCCTTGTATTTGCAACAGTAATTAATGTTGACATCTGTATTTATGTATCACAAAATCTTGTGTAAACATACTTCAGTGGGGTCAGAAGAATGTTTTAAATAAATGTACCAAGACATCCTACCTACAGTGCCATTTAGAACAAAATAATAACATAAAGTGGACTGGCTAAGCACACGTTTTAACAACATTTAACAGCCCCTATGGAAACAGTAATTTGTGCCCTAAACAATTGTTTAATATAAGAGTTCCACTTTAAGGTACTGAAGTTTTGCTAACAATTCCAAAAATCAGATGGATTCACTGTTTATGTATGAGTTTTAAAATAAGGATTTCCATGAACTATTTTACAATAACCACCTTTGGAATTATACTATAGAATACTACTCTCTTATAGATGTAAATTATAGAACTGGGCATTAGTTGCATGACATGCAAATGTCAAAATTCATTGGTAAGCCAAGAAAATATTCAAAAAATTGAATGATTCTTTTTTCTATTGCATTGTAGTGACTCAGTGTTCAGTCATATGTCTTTGAATCATGCAACCTTTCCATCGCCTCTGAACATGACAAGTGTCACATCGCATGAGGAGTTTGTTACAAACACAGACACTATGCAAGTAGCAGATGGGGATCGCTATGTTCTTCCATATGTAAAACTAATACAGATCTCAAGAAATGGTTGAATTCTGATCCTGCTGGAAAGGGCATACAAACAAACTAATCATCCCACACAAGAGTCTAGGAAAATGAGCAAATAGTATTAATATTTAATCTCAATGTAAAAGAAGGAAATGAGAGACTTTCCCCAGGGGCAGATTGGAGCTCTGATGAGTTCTTTCAAATCAAGCCACAGAAAGGCCATTTCCCGCACGACATAGCTAACTTTGTACTAGAAAGATCTTCTCCAGTTAGTCAAATATGGGGAGACTTGAAAGCACCTCCATTGAATGATTTTGCAATAACCTTTACATAATTGACATGGTAAATCACCTACATCAAATAAAAAGTCTGGTTTTTTTTTCTTCTTGCAATTTAGTAACAGGGATGGCAGGACTGGGGGAAGCATGTATCAGATCGTTTTGTGGATCTTTTGAGATGAGTTGAAGAACAGCAGGCTGTCACCTGCGGCCAGCACAGCAAGATGCAGTCCTGTTGACGGAATGGACTGGAACACGTGTTTCTGTTAGGGAACACGTGCTCGGAGAAAACAAAAGAGCCCAGATTTATTTCCCTTAGAGACACAAGCCTTTGAACCTCTTTGGATGAACTCTCTATATTAAAAACCCAAAGTCTTTGTTTTCTAGGGTGAACATAAATCCAACCTATAGCAGACATCTCTGGAGAGAAAGAGGGGTGGTCTAAACGAAGAAAGATGTGGCTTTCTTTAAAACATGTGTGCTTGCTGTAAAACATCACCAGAGTTTACCGAAATCATTCGTGTGACTCTTAATTGCCATTTCCAATTTGGGCTCACTGGACGTGGCCAGGGAAGGTGAGACATTTTGGGAAGGTTACTAACATTTATTGAGACTAGAGTCTTACTTGTTCTAGGTATTACACAATGCTAGATGCTTTATATACATAATACTCTCAATTTTCTTAACATTTCCATCAGGTGGATGTGGTTAACAGCCTCAGAGAAGTAACGTGACTTCCCGTGGGTTTCCTAAGTAGAGCAAGGTAGAGTCAAGATCAAGCCCAGGTGACTCTATTTTCAAAACTTTGGATTTCCTCTAGGCCACCCGCCTTTCTAGAAGTTCTCAGCCCTGGCTCCCCTGCAGAATTGTCGCTTGGGGAACTTTGAAAGCACAGCACCAGGGCTCCACCCCAGACCTATTCAATCCCAGGATCTGGGGTGAGATCTTAGCATGTACCTATTTTTAAAGTTGCGTGTGTGATGGTTCTGCTGCACACTCAGGGTTGAGTACCACAAATCAATGGATTAATTTTAATTACTCCAAGTAGACGAGGCTAGAAAGATTCAATATTACAGTTAAGTTTTAAGATTGAGGCCAGAGAGGGATGAGAATAATATCGACTCATATACCATCTAAAGCAGCAGTGCTTCTTGAACTTTACTGTGCACGTAGATGTATTGATGATTTTGATAAAATGCGGATTCTGACTCAGCAGGAATGGAGTGAGTCCTGTTTCTGTATTCCTAATAGTCCCCCGGGTGATGCTGACACTGCTGGTCACAACCACACTTTGAGTTACAAGGACCAGTGGACCAAGAATTCAAGTTGAGTGTTGTAAATACCCACTGAATGACCAAGAGATAAAGGCTGAAATCTTTAAATTTTTTTTCAAGGCATTCTGTTTTTCAGAAGTCTGGGACCACCTTCACAAATAACTGAAAAGGCATAGTTTTGGTAACAGTGCCCGCTGAACCCCTCATCCATTCCTCCCTCCTCTCTGCCTGGCCTTGCCAGGTTGCTGAGGATGTGAGAAGTTGTTCTGTGACAGATATTTGGCTGTCAGTAATATTTAATAGCCTCAAGTTTTAAAAATGACATTTCATTCAACTGAAACCCATAATGTACTCCTTCCCCTCCCATCATAGTTAAGATTCCTTGCATAGAAATTAACAATGACCGTCCAAAGTCACGCAGTTGGTCTGTGACCAACTCCCCATAAGGAAGAGTCTCCTCCCTCCCCACCTGACTCACCATGCTGTGTTTAACATTAAGGAACCAGTACAATTGTGTTCTGACGATAATTGCTATCTATATGCATTTCTCTGAAACAAAATGTCTTGATTAAAAATGGTATTAGTCCTGCTCTGTAATTTTTTTGGGTAGAAATTCATATGGAAAGTTTAAAAACCAGACCAAAAGGCAATAGGAAATTTCCAGGCTAAAGTGAGAAAAGAGTAAGCTGAAGAGGAACACTTTTCTCAAGTCAATGTAAACACTCAAACCTAACACAAGTTGGACGGTGATTTTTAAAAAATCATTTCAATTAACTTATTCATGCCTACATATATTTGTAAAGATACTCACTGCCATGCTTCCTCCGGGGAGCTTTGCTGGCTGGTCTTTATAAGGCATCTTCTTAACCTCAAAGGACACCAGTGACACAAGAGCATAGGGATCATTTTTTCTCTGAAAGTTAAAAAAGAAAAAAAGACTTAAATGTATTCCTTATAAAGCTTTTAACAGTTATACTGCAACCACCCAATTGTTTTCAATGTTTTCCATTTCCAAAGTCAAATCTCCAAAAGCAAGGTTTCTTCCACCCTTTCAGCAGACAAAAAAAAAAAAAAAGAAAAAGAAAAAAAAAAGAAAGAAAGAAAGAAAAATAAAAAAGCAGAAAAAAAAAGAAAGAAAGAAAAAAGCAAAAAGCATCTTTTTTATTAAAAAAAAAAAATGCCCTGGAGCTCTAAGGAATGGGAAACCTGGGTTACTAGACTATGATCAGCTGAGTTGGCATCAAAGTTGTGCTAGTTTTGCACTGTAGGTAAAAGGCATGGCGCAGGTGTTTAATTCAAGAAAAACAATTATGGGCAGAGTCATGATATTGATTCCAGTTGTGCTCTTTATATAACAACTGTATTATTCTTATGTTAAAAATAATCTCCTCTTTCATACAGCAATCAACTCATGTAATAGCAATCACCAGCATATTGTAGGCAATTTAGGATTGAAAAACCAACTGGGGTTAATAGCCCTTGACAATATCTTGAACCTTCATCTTGCCCCAGCTAGCTAGTAATCATCAGAAAATGCCCTTTCCTCTGTCATTTCTGCACCATTTAAACCGTGGTTTGTAGCCCACTGGCTGCTTCGATGATGTACTTTTGCACAGTGATTTTCTTATGGTCATAGTACTAATAAAAGTGAGAGTTGTCAACCAATGGAAAGGCAAGTGAGCCTTTTGAGTTGGTGACGTACCTATTGTGGCTGCCAATGTCAACAGCTCGCACTTTCCCACCTTCTGGCTGCTTATATCCTTCTCAATAATTATTTTGTAAGCAAATATCCATTTTATGTAGCCCATACTTAAAGATTCAACATTTACCAAAAACCAAGCCTTTGGAGAGGACAAAACCCAAGCAATAACTGGTCAACTTTTCAGCTGGAAAGGAGGTTTCGGTTTCAAGCAGCAATCACAGCACAGGGGATCATTTAGGATAAACCTAAATAACAATCTTATTTTCTGGCTGGTTTGCATGGTCACCACATGGACAGAAACAAACATGGTGAAGGAAGTCATGTCAACCAGGAATTGTAAACCTAGACTGGATCAGAAAGACAGAAAATGTTTATGCCCTTCTGGGTTGTATGACAGAGCCGTTAAAAGACCCCAATAAACAGTACATTGATTGAGAGAGAGAGAGAGATTGCAAAAACACATTCCTCTTTGGCTTTGGCTTTCAAGGCTACAATAAGCAGAAACTGTGGAAGTACAGAAATTTGGGCTGGGTGGGGGGTAAGCACACAGTGACTCGTGCCACTCTCCTGTATCTCTGGAAGTCACTCTTTTCCCTGGAAGGACTTCAGTGTGTTGCTACAGATTGTTCTGGTCTGACTCTACTTGTGCTAAATATTTATTGTTCCAAAATTCCTCCATTACTATTGACTTTTTCCAGACACTGAGTCTTCTTTAACAGGAAAGGGAAGATGTAATTTTCACTCTATTGGCCTCCTACTGGAATAGAATGTTACACGTAGAACTGAAGCACGCAGGGTAGAATAATCATTCTTCCCTCGACTGTAGTGTCGTAATGACCGGAGTCCCGCCTCATTGAAAAGTTGTTCTCCCTCATTTCAGTAGGATGTATGGTTATCATGTAGACCGTATGGGCTTGGGAATCCATTAAGACACCCCTCTTCCCACTCTTTGGTAAGAAGTAACAGCCAAAAAAGTAGTGACCATCAGCAAATCGATGACATGCAAGTAGTTTAGTCATCCTTCTGGGTATTCTGTTAAAAAGTTGTGTAGTTAGAAAAATTGGCATTTAGGAGAGGCCTGTGTTTTTTATGAAAAGTAGAATTTAATTTGAAAAGGCCAATTACAATTTTCAAATTTATGATGACGTTGCGGTGTTACAATGACACAATTTTTGTTGTTGTTCAGTCTTTGAAGAAACTGTAGTACCAATAAATGCATGCCAACAAAATAATTGATAAAAGACTCAGATGGTAATCTATCATTAGGAGGCTAATAACTGGATTCTCTGAATTATTATACTGTTAAAATAATCTTTTTCTTGAACTCAATTTTTTTTTTTACCTGGAGTTCCCAATTTGATGAAAGACAGTTCAAGAAACCATCTGCCATTTCTCTGTAACATTTTTCCCCCTTTTCTTGAGAAGATAAGGGAATGAACAGACTAGTTAGGAAATAAATTATACAGCAATCGATGTGTAGCTTTCCTGGAAGATAAATTATACTACAGCTGCAGAAGATTTTGCAAAGCCTCTTGGGAGTACGTGTGTGCTTCTTCTGTATATTTCAACTACAGAATACAGAGAAACTTGCTTCTTATTTTTTCAGAGTGGAGGGAATTTGTGACTGGCTGTGATCATGGAACCTGCCTCAAACAGGGTTATGATCAGATGTCACTGAGGGTCTCTAGTCTCTGTCCCAGCAAATGAAACAAAGGTGATCAAACACCTCCTCCCTTGGACTCTGTCCGTACTTGTTCCAAGGAGTGCAGCTGACAGTTTTAGGCAACATTTTTCATGACCACACCCCCTGCCAAGTTAAGTCTAAATAGATTACAGGCGCCAGCTTCATGGGAAGGGATCCTGCACTGCTCAGACACATGACACTCTTTCCCCTTTGCAAGAGGGCTGGGGACAGACCCAGCAACACCCAGTAGTGCTGGCCATCATGTTAGGCAGGAAATAAAGGGATGACAATGACCCTGTGGCCCTGTCTCTGTGCCCTGGGATCCTGAATTGTCTACCTTATTGAACTGAAGAGAATCCAATTAGGATATGGCTCAGAGAGGAGGGTCAGCCTAATTTTTTTAATTTACTTTTTATTGATGTATGATGGTTATACATGTTTTTGGGGTACATGTGATCTTTTGATACTTGTATATAATGTGTAATGATCAAATCAGGGTAACTGGGATATCTAGCTCCCCAAACATTTATCTTTTCTTTGATTTAGGAACACTACCCATCTTCTCTTCTGGCTATCTTGAAATATACAATAAATTATCGTTAGCTATAAATTCTCTACTGTGCTGTTGAACACTAGAACGTACCCCTTCTACCTACCTGCATTTTTGTGCTCATTAACCAACTTCTCTTTTCTCCCCGCTTCCCTTCCCAGCCCCTGGGAATCACCAATCTACTCTCTCCCCAAATAAGGTCCACTTTTTTTAGCTCCCACACATGCGTGAGAACAAACAGTGTCTGTCTTTCTGTGCCTGGCTTATGTCACTTAACATAATGACCTCCATCCAGTTCCATCCATGGTCTCTCTTCAGTTTGGAAACCTTGTCATCTCAACCTGGAAGGCTTCAGTTGGAGACAGGTAAGAAAATGAAATGCTCGTCGCCTCTGCCTGAAACGCCAGAAGTCTTTGCCAAACTCACTGAACCAGAACAGCTTGTGGTTTGAGAGTGGGATGAAGTGGCAAGGATTTGGGAGAAAAGCCAAACGTCACAACAAGTGTGAGCCAAAGCTGCCCACGGAAGACCCTTGCAGGAGACTGGCTGACTAGGCACAGATGTCCATGCAGGTACGACCTTGGATTCCACTGTGCTTTTGCATCTCAAACCAACCAGTCAAGGTGGCATTTCCAGAGACCCCAGAGAAAGGTATCAAAAGTCACTTCTTGTTCCTGTTCTTGGGTATCGTAAGTTTTTACACTTCCAGAATATCTGCTGTTTTAGGGCCATATATCTTAGGCTAAGAAGGATAATTTGTTATGATTTTGTTTGTTGGTTAGCTTGATTGGTTTCATTCTGAATAGACAAGGACTTGACGTTAGATATTATATTCATTAAATAAGTTATGATTAGCTACCCTGGGCCAGGTGCTACAGGAGTCGGGCAGGAGATTCAAAGACAAAGAAAACATTCTTCCTGCTTTGAGGAGCTCACACTCTCGTGTCAACTTTAGATATGTTTTCTGGGAAGCTTCCTCTCCTTTTCTCCCCCAAAAAACTTCTTAACATAACAACACAAGTTTTTTTTTTTTTTTCCCATTTCATACAGGAGAATTGCAGTATTTTTATTTGCTTAGCAGTTCTAAATTCAAAAGTTTACTTGTATGATTTGTGTTTGTATCTAAGCTTTGAAGTAAAGCCAGCACATTTGCCCCTTGGTCTGCATATCACATCATTTTGTTGTCTTTGCTGGCTACTTGGAAAAGCCAGGAGGCCGTTGTGTTTATTCAAACCTGTGACATCGTAACGTAGGGATAAGGCAGAGAAGGAAGGTCGAGAGAGCCTGAGTGCAGCCATTTTGGCTGACACCAAACCCTAACCACCCTGAACAGGGAAGTTGCCAGCAAATCACTAGCCCGTGACCACCCAAAGATAGATGAATTACTAAACCACATGCCTTACAAACTGCACTTACCATTCTATGACAGCGTTTATGATTAACCTCTATGGCCTGACCCCAAGACAATGCTGGTTGGGTACAGCTGTTTCAACAACAGGTTTTTTGAACATTTGAAAACATTACCATTGCCCCATAAGGAATCCCCCTCCTGCTTGAGAGAGGATCCCCACTCTGTCTGTGGGGTAGGATCTGTTGTCTGTCTCAAAAATTCGTTCCTCAGCTAGTTAGCTTGCACTTGAATTCTTTCCTGCACGAAGCCAAGAACCCACTTGGCGAGTTCAGGGGGCTTTCCTCTCTTCATTGGGACACACCCTGCATCAATTGCACTTAGGAAAAAGTGGATTATTGATAAAGGTTCTACCTTTTGAGATGGCAGATGATGATGTCATGAGGCAAAAGTGGGGCTCGTTTTTACTTTATGAGGGGATATAAGGAAAGTCATGAAGCTAATATTAAACACAATGTAAGTCTACATTCACAGATATGACAATTGACTATATGATCTAATCCTGCAATTTTGAAGGGAAATATACTTCCTAACATTCCAAAACAGTGCTGTCCCGTAGAACCTCCTTCAATGATGGAAATGCTCTTAATCTGCATAGATCAATATGGTAGCCATGAGTGTATTGACTCCTGAACACTTGAGATGTGATTAGTGAGACTGAGGAAATGAATTTTTAATTTTATTTAAGTTGAAATACTTGAAGTTTAAATAGCCACATTTGGCTATTGCTGCTGTTTTAGACAGTCCAATTCAAGAACTATATGATGTTTTCTTTACTGGGTTCTGAAATAGCATGCTATGCAATTTATATATCCTTGAAAAGGTAACAAAGCTTTAATACATGGTATTTAAACAATCTTTATGTAGTAGTTATAGTACAATAATCTATAGTATAGGAGTTACAGCTGAGCAATCTGTAGTATAGTAATCATGGTCTGAAATCTACAGATGGCAGTTATAGTAATCTCCAGCTATAGTATAGCATAGTAATAAACACAGGACAAAAGCTCAAGATTCTCTCTCTTACTAGCTATGTCACCTTAGGAAGGCCACTTAATCTCTATGTCTCAGTTTTGGTCATCTGCAAAATGCAGGTGACAGTAATAGCACACATCACAGGGGATAGCTTTAAGAATTAAAATGAGTCATTCATATGCAAGCATTTATCATGGTGCCTCACTATACGGCAATCGCTCAATAGAAACTTGGCTATTTACAGACAAACAGACCTCTTTGGAAAGATTGGCTGGCTGTTCCTGAAGTTTAGAGAACCACTGAGACGTAGTCTGTTCTGAGTCAACCAAAGTGTCAACACAATACAGAAGTAGGCTATTAATAAAGCATATTGCTGACAACTTAAGCAGCATAAGCACCATAAATAACTTATTATAAGTGGTTCCATGCAAGATGCCCATAGAACCAGGGAATTTTTAGGAATGAAAGGGGCCTTACAGTCCAATCCCTTCATTTCACAAATGAGGAAATTGAGGCCCGTGAAAGTTCAGTGTCCTTGAACACAACAGGCAAGAATGGAACTGATCCGCCAAAGAGAAGAGCAAACAGATTCTGTTTAATTTAAATCAGGACCATTGCTCCTGGAACTTGATTTTAATATGTGTCCATAGTTTACACATCACTTTGCTAATAGGCAGTTTTCACATATGGATATATGTATATAAAATTCAAAAACATGCTCACCCATATGTTCACACGTAAACTTTTGCCAATGTTTACCAAAACTGCAACAGCATCTACACTGACTTTGTTCTGATTCACAATTTTGCCCAAGATTAGTGATGATGTGTCTACACGTAGATGGAAAAATTGTATAGCCAACAGAAAGAAAACAGAGTCATAACAAAAATGACTCAAATCTTAATTAATTACTGCCCACCATACTAGTGAGGTCAGTGGACTATTTTAAGAAGCTTATTTAGATTAAAGAAATTATTATAATACTGTGGCAAAATGGCATAAGGCTTTGCTAGTGGGGATGTAAGACTGTTGACTGAAGCGGGCTGAATAAGGTCCCTTAAAAACTCACATCCATCCACAATCTCGTAATATGACTTTACTTGGAATCAGGGTCTTTGAGATACAACTAAGACAAGGTTTGATGAGATTATATGGAGATTAAATGCCTGGCACACGGCAGGGGCTGCAAAAATATTTGTTGAGTGAATGAATAAATAATGGTTTGACTTAAAAAAAAAGAATCAAATAAACTGGGCACTGCACCTCTCCTTAGGTCAGTAGTTCAAAACTGGGGACAATTTTGTCCCCAGAGGACACTGGCAACGTCTGGAGACATTTTTGGTTGTCACTGCTGGGGTGGGGCTGCTAGGAAGAGGCCTAAAGCCACTAAATATCTTATAATTGGTCACGACTTACCTAGTCCAAAATATTTCTAGTGCACAGGTTGAGAAACCCTGCCTTAGGTTTAAAAAAAAGAAGGAAAGAAAGAAAGAAAGGTTTCACAACACCTTGTAAAAAATAAAATGCATTTTCCTCACATCTATTTTATATATATTTTATTATTTTTTTTTTTTTGAGACAGAGTCTCACTCTGTTGCCTGTGCTAGAGTGAGTGCCGTGGCATCAGCCTAGCTCACAGCAACCCCAAACTCCTGGGCTCAATCGATCCTCCTGCCTCAGCCTCCCAAGTAGCTGGGTCTACAGGCAAAATCTACTGTGCCCAGCTTAAATCTACTATCTAAAGGTCTTAGGGACTCAGGATATTTAAATTGTCTTCCCCCATGGGAAAGAGAACTAGTGCATCTTGGCACAGCCCCTCCACAGAAATTTCCTTTAAAATGTTAAAAAATTAAAAAATTAAATGTTTTATATTAAAAAATATAAAACAATTTTAAAGTTTGAAAAATTCTAAAAATTTCAAATTTTAAAAGATAGAAAAATTTGAAAATCTGTCTTTAGACCTCCTCAATGCTATTTTCCTCCGATAGAATAAAACCTTTCTGCACATAAAAAATTAAAATTTAAACAATTTTTCAAAAAATTGAAAGTCCTTATAAGGCTTCCTGCTGAGCTTTTGAGAAGAGAAGCGGTTCCCTGGGAAGGCTGTGTAGGTGCTTCAGTGTTTTTTTTCTTACCTGGAGGAACGTGTGGGCCCATAACCGTGACCTGACTTTCAGGACTGCACTTTCTCCCCCTTCTAATCGTCCCACCGCACAGGAGATTTGTAAACACTCGATATTTGTACAATTCTGCAAAAAACAACAACAGCAGGCGCGCATCAATGTCTTTAAATTGTGGCAGAGAATCAACACTGAAGTCAGTTTATTTACATTTTATTTCTTCAGAAGCCATCACCTTATTCATAAAATATTAGTTTAAATAAAGAACAATATGTTTGAAACAACCAAGAAAACACAGTTCAGTACTAAGGATGTGTCAACTTTAGCAGTAGAGAGAAAATGGAACACAAAATACAATGCAAAATTTAAGTTCTTTTCTAAGGATTTTAAAACAATCTTCCTGTAGCAATGATTAAATTGTTCTGTTTCATTTTCTCAGAATTGGGGGAGACATTTCTTTTTTTTTAACTTTTTTTTTATTGATACATAATAATTGTACAGGGGAGACATTTCTTACAGACAGTCACAGCACCTGATGTTGGATTAGGCAAGTCTAGGAGGGTTTCAGAGCAAGGCCCTGAGTCTATATTAGACTCAAAGTGACTGACCCGCTGACAAGCATCTGTTCCATGACATTCTTCTCTCTGTCTAAATTACTTCTGGTTGTAAAGGAGACCTTTCTACAAGTCACACTCATTAGGCTGCTTTTTAATCCAGTTTTAAACCAGTGTCTAGAGTTGCCCGATGTAAAATGGGTAATCTTTAACATACGAAATGCATCTTCTTGGGAGGTATTCATTTGTGATGACATTCTATCTATCAAATCAGATTTTCTGACCAGATCCCAGCATGAAAATAATGTGTGTCCATTATTATTAGTAATGGACACATTACAGTCCATTTTCCGTGTGCCATGCGCAGAATGATACTTCTCCAATTATGCTCCCTTGCAGATTTGAATTCATCTTGTAGCCTATGCTTATTTATTTGTCCCATCTCAAGCACTGAGCACAAACTTACCAGTGCTCAATAAAAGTCAATCTATTGGCTACTACGGGAAGCAGTTGACGGAGGCATTTCACTTTAATAAAACTGATAAACCACAGAATAACTCAAGGAACATATTACCATGAGAACCTTTTTCGAGATCTCAAAATTCTCTGCAAACAAAGTGGTTCATAATGTATATCTGATAAACTCCAGTGAGACTGATTTGTTATTATGTATGATGTTTCCAAATACAGGTCGCCGGGCTGTCCTTGTACCCACAGCAGGAGCAAGAATTCTCCAAGCTCTGTGGTTGGTGGCTCTTGGCAGAGCTGTCGTGTTTATCCGCACTCCATGACTGACACGCTTATCCCACCCTCTGGAGGCAAGAAGAGAGCCAGGGTTAATAGTTGTTGTAGACTCCCTGGAGGTGGGGACCCAGTTAGTTAGCTTTGCTGGAGGATTCTGGGAAAGGCGAGGCTTGGAATGAACCTTGAAGAGATAGACTCGTTACCTAGCAGAATGGGACGACTGACCTGTGGTTCTGTTGTACAAGACCAGGTGTGCTCAAGAAAGGGCAGGGCAGGGTATATGGGGGTGAGACGGACAGACGGAAACGAGAGAGCAACAAGGGAAAGTCTATGTGATGAAGAACACTGGCCCTACTCCTGCTAAGGAGGTTAGATTTTATTCAGAAGTTGCTGGGAAGCTGCGATGATTTTAAATAGAGAGGTATGATCAGGTTTGTATTTGAGAGGGGCAGGTTGTGTGTGAGGAAAGAGAGGAGAGAGGAGAGCAGGTGGCAGGAGGGTGACAAGTGCCTGTTGCAAGAACCCAAGTGAGCAATGCTGAAGCCCTAAACTGAGGCAGCGGGACTGGAAAGAGGAAGATGAATTTTGGAGAAGTATAGAACAGCAGTCCCCAAGCTTTTTGGCACCAGGGACAAGTTTCATGGAAGACAGTTTTTCTACAGGCTGGGGTATGGGGGCGGGGACATGGTTTCAGGATGATTCAAGCGCCTTACATTTACTGTGCAGTCAAACCTCTCTGCTAATGATAATCTGTATTTGCAGCCGCTCCCCATTGCTAGCATCACTGCCTCAGCTCCACCTCAGATCATCAGGCATTAGATTCTCAGAAGGAGCCCACAACCTAGATCCCTCGCATGCGCAGTTTGCAGTAGGGTTCACACTCCCATGAGAATCTAATGCCATCGCTATCTGACAGGTTAGCCATGCGAGTGATGGGGAGCGGCTGTAAATACAGAGGAAGCTTTGCTTACTCACTCACCGCTCACCTCCTGCTGTGCAGCCCAGTTCCTAACAGGCCACAGGCCAGTGCTGGTCCATGGTATGGGGGTCTGGGACCACAGGTATACAAAGTGGAATGGACAGTTGGTGACTGACTGAAGGTTGGGACGGGGTGGGGTGGAGGGCGCTCTCTGCATTAGGACTGAGTGGGAGGTTGTGGTATTTCTTAGCCTGGGAATTCTCCAGAAGAGGCACATTTGAGGGGTCGTGGACACACAAGCTTTGGACACATGGGGGCTGGGGTGGCTATCAGACATCCAGACAACCCCTTCAAGCCTTGAATACAGTGAGGGAGGACTGAGAGGGCAGGAGGCACCTGGGAATGATTGGAGTTACAGTCATGCAAGAAATTGCCCTGAAAGGACAAAACCAACGAAAGAGAAGAGAAAAGGGCTGGAAATGGAGTCCTGAGGGACAGGGGCAATGAAGAATGAGCAGAGAGATAAGTCTTAGAAGAGAAATTCTAAGAAGGGGCCAGCCAAAAGGTAGGGAGAGAATCAGAAGAGAATGTTTCTGGGGGAATTCAAAGGATGTGATGATAGTTTCAGGAAGTGGTTAGTGGCTACAATCTGGAAGGAATTAAGACAGGTAAGTCTGCTGTAAGCTGAGCAGTGAAAGGGAAGACAGGAAAGTTTGGAGAGAGAGAGATGGAGGTGACAGTTTCAAAAGCAGCAGATGCCAAGATGAGAAAGGAAAGAATATGCTTTCCTTCCTAAGCAGAGGAGAAATTATTTCCCAGTGTTATAGATATGAATTTTTCTTATGCAAATTGGAAATTATGATCCCAGCACAGGATGTTGGCATTTTGAGCTTTCAGATTCCTAATCAGAAATGTGATGCAGTAAGTTGTTTTTAACTAAACAGAAACTGTAGGAGGTCTTATTTAGCTTTTGATTTTAGAATAAACTTTGCATAATCACTCTCACTCCAGAGTTGTTTTGACTTGAGGACATGGGGAGGCGAATGATTTGCAATATTTGAACCAATAAGAGAGAAAAAGAATGATATATGAGTTAAAATCAGATACAGAAATCAAGGATTGCCTTGGCCCTTGTCTGTGAGTAAATATGTTATGGTGATATTCAGAAGTTAAAAAGTTATCTTACGTCAAAAATATTTAATGAGAAACAACAGAAGGAGAAAAAAATTGGACCCTGCAACCCAAATGCATAGAATTTTCCAAAGAATTTTAGTTATTGCTCTCCACTGCCTCAGTGTACCCATGAATGTCCAATGATGTAGAAATTGAAAAATACTTCAATCTTGATTTTTCAAATTGTTAGTTCTGCACAGGTTTAGACACTGGCTTTCAGAGGTTTTTCCCCATTGGTACAGCACATTAGAATTCTACAGACGTCAACTTTTGTTTTCTGTTAATGTTCCCCCTGGAACCTTTTTTCAAGTGATAATATATGGAGTTTTATTAATTTATTCTAAAAGAAATAGTATATGAATTCCATACTTTTATGGTTTTTAAAAACATTACAGAGTCATAAAAAAATTTACAGGTACTTGATTCATAATCTTCCAATTGTCACAGCTTTTTGCCATGTAATTTCAGAATCTCTTATTGTACTAAATGCTCCTCATTTATACGTTTAACTGATTATTTAAGTAAGACTTGGTCATTGTACTTTTCTGCCCATTTCCAGGTCAGAAACATCTTTTACTGTCGAGATGAGGTAAATGAAGGTCAAAGAATGTTTAAGACACACTTTTTAAAAACCATTTTCACCATTTTTAAGTGTATAATTCAATGGCATTAAGGACATTCACAATGTTGTACAATCATCACTCGCATGGTCAGGGAAGAGGATGGATGTTCACATGGGGACAGAAAGCTCTAGAAGCTTCGGCACTGGAACAACGGAGAGAACTGAATCAACAACGCTGACTCATGAATGCCGTCTACAGTTTTGCAAAGGGCTAAGGTCGAGTTCAAACCACCACAGACCCCAATGGTAAGTCTCTCCAGCCGTTTTGGGCCGGGAAACACGAACACACCATTCTTGCCTCTTCCACACAAGCAGAGGACTCTGAGATTCCGGTCCAAGCGCCACACACCGAGGGCCCACGGCATGGGCAGTACCTTTTTACGATCACTTCCAACTCTCACCAGCTCGGCCGTCGTGAACGGGTTAACAACTGAACCTTCATGTTCTCGAAATGGACTAAAGGTCACATTTGATGTTTTCACCATTATTTCTCTAAAGTGGCTTCTACGGCACGTTCAGAAAAGCGAAAAGGTCATATTGCAAACGCTCCTTAGTCCTCACGAGAAAAGTCACTCATTTCTCACGATATGTACCGCCAAAAGATGTTGGGCATATCTGAGCGTCAGAGAAGACTAAAAGCAACCCTTGGAGCTAAAACCATCTGTATTTGGGAGTCCTGCCCAATCCGATCTTCCGCCTGGCCTCCGTGCCCGCGGGGAGAACTCACCAGGAGTTTCGCAGGGCTCTGTCTGTGGAACTCGAACCCGGGCGCGTCCCGCTTCCTGACCAGGTGAGGGATGGTGGAGTTTCGCAAAAAGGCGCTGAGCTCGGGGGTGTCCTCCGGGGACGCGGCGGGCTGCAGACACAAAGCAGGAGACATCACATCCAACTGCATTAACAGTTGTTACCTTTTCATTAGCCTCGAACGCCAGGCAATTTTTTTTCCCGCCCCCTCAGTGGAATATGAATCACGTGACAGTTCAGACGTGATTAATCGGCAGCCTATTCAACAGCAGAATGACCTGCACTGACAAGGAACGAGGCTTTCCGCTCTCCGGGGACGGGAACTCGTGAAGCATGGCGAATGCATTCCTAAGAAGTTTATCTTGTAAGGGGAAGATTTTAAGCAGAGGCCATTTCCCCTTAAGGACAGAAAACATAGAGGTGACTTGTCAGGTATGAGTCATAATTCTCTCCTTACTTTCCCCTCGTTATATAGTGGGGCTGGGCAAACTGAGGAACATTCTGTGTGGGGAAATGGATCCTGAGGTGGCAGAAAATTGAGGTGCCAGCCTCACTTGGGGAAACAGCCGGATGTGCCCAAACAACCCGACATCCACATGGCTCAGCCCCACGTTGCTGTGCCCATGAGAAGTTCTCCTTCAAAACAGAGCCGTGTCCTAATGAAAATGACTCTTCCAAAGCACACTACATGCCCACTGTGCTGGAATGGACCTCCTTTTCAGCCCTGAGTTTGTTTTGCAAGTGTTCTAGAACTTCACGATTTTATCTCAGGTTCCGTGCTGGGTCCATCGGATGGCTGAATAAATATTTTGAGAGTTCCGATAAATCACACAAAATTCTCCCATTAACATTCTCTATTTTAGACCCACTGAATATAGAAACTGATTTTGTTTTGCTCCTCACTGCCACACCAGAGAATTATGTCTTCCTTTTCACAGTCTCTCTTTATATTCAAGGGAGCAATCGTAGCAGCTCATCTCTGTGGAATGGAACAAAGAAATTCCTACATTGCAGATGTAGGAGGCACCACAAAAAGATGATATAATAGTGCTTGGTAGGTCATAAGGACCTGGAAAATTTGACAGGACAAATAGAAAGACAAAGTCCAGACCCCTGGGCAGGGCACGCACAGGTCTTACGAGCTGGCTGTGGCCTTTGCTTGTTTTTCTAGACTCATCTCTCACCGAGATCCCCCGTGTCCAGTTTCCTGGCGTGCGGAACTTCTCTCCCCTCCTGACTGCCCAGGCACGCACCTGGGCCTCTGTCTGCTGTCCTGCATGCCTGCCCTTGTGCCCACCTGTGCCCATCAGGCTGCACCGCAACCCCCTGCTAACTGTTCTGAGTTGCCCAGTGAGAAAACGTAAAATGCAAAGCATAGGGTCACGCAGAATCTCCCAGCATGCACCAGAAAACAGGGAGATGAAGAAGATTTGGGAAGGAAAACTAAAACAGGGAAATCAGATGTAAGAGGGCAGCCAGGAAAGCATGGCTTTGTAGAAACCTAAGGAAAGGAAAATTGCAAAACTAAGAATGTCGAATCCTGCAGGCGCGTAAAGAAGGATGAGGACCAAAATGGAGTGCATGGGGGTGAGGTGGCGCCTTGGATGGGCCAGCTCCACAGGTGCTGGGACATTCCAGGACCATGGCAGAGCCTGGCACTGTGAGGAGGAGGGTAAGCCCAAGAATTTGCTCACAGGTGCTCAATGATGGGGGATCTGATAGAAAAGCCTTTATAGCAGAAGATAAAAAGTGAGTCTAGAAAATTGAGAATTGTGAAAATCCCTAACCTCTCACATGGTTTCTATTATGTAACCTGTGTGCATGTGTGAGCATGCGTGTATGTGCAGTGTTTGCTTTCAGATGTGCAATTCCTTTTTATTTTCTTTGCAACTTGCTGACAGTTATGTCACAGGTCAACTTTGCAGTTAACCACAGAAAAGAGGTGCTGGAAATAACTAGGGAATGATTCTTTATTCCTAAATTACAGTCTATTATTATTAGTATTGTAGTAGCAGCAGTAATAGTAGTAGTAAAACAATATCCCCAAAAGAGGAACACTCAAACTTCCTATGTATTTTCATTGGCTATATCTTGTGTACAAATAGAGAACACATCCTATTAAGTGTATATCATTCACAAATATTTATAAGTGGTCTTGCAATAAAACACAGGGTTTACTCTGAGCCAGAAAATGAGCATGTCCCATGTCAGGGGTTGATAGAACATGTTCTTTTCTTTTTGTAACACTTTTACAAAAAGAGAGGAATGCCACTCTTAAACACCATGGTCAAAAAGTCTTCAACTGGCTTGTAAACCAGTTTTCTCAAATGGCATTCCAGAAATTATTTCAAAAAAAACAAAACAAAGCAAATGGAATTGAAGAAGTTATCCAAGAAATGTAAACAACAGTTAAAGCCCATTTTCTAGATGAACATTTGGAACCTCTTTTACAACTGCCCATGAACCCACAGGCCATGGTTTTCCTTTAGGGTTGGAGGATGCTGACCTCTTAGCACCCGCATTAGGCAGACACTCACTTCTGAGTATGGTTTGTTAAGTGCTATGAGAAGCTAGTGATAAACACTAAAGTATCTTCTTCAGAACAAATGAAAATGGCTTCTTTCTGCAATAAGGAAGATTTGTTGGGAAATATGTTTCTTTTTCCAGCTGCTACTCAGTATTTGACCCCAAAAAGAGTTTTCTATTTTCATAACTTTTCACGAAACTCTTCACTCTGGTCTAGGTTTAAATTTATGGATTAAAGGGATACTCTGTAACCAGAATGTGCAATACAGTTGGATGTAGCATTTGAAGAAAAGGACTGGATGAAATCAGATTAAGGGCACTGTGAATCCAAACAAAAGCAATGCATGCCATCATTTTCTTGTTTCTAATTTGTCTTTGGACTTCAGGTATTCCGAGCACACAGCAATGGTAGACTACACTCATGTATTTCTTCGTCTATAATTAAACCTAAGTGGAGACAAGCCTAGGGGGTCAGTCCACCATGTAATTTTCTTTAAGACATAAATGTCGAGAATTTGTAGGAAAAGAAAAACCCCACTTTTTTCTTTTGCCTCCTGAAAAGTTCATGCAAAGCGTAACCAAAAGAATCAACTCCCTTCCTTAGTGATGTTGAAGCTTTTCTCAGTCTTTAGATAGGGTGTTTCTATATTTTAAAATATACACACGGACCCGGAGACCATCTCAAAGAGAAGACAAGGCAAAAAGACATGGGCCCCAGAGTGTATATTCTGTCTTTGGTGGTCTGCAGGCACTGTTAAGAGTAGAAGGTGAATGAAACCCTCCATCTCAGAGAGCATTCCCGTAAGAGAGAAAACGCACAGGACCTCTGGGGGGGTCAGATCCAGGAGCAAGCTATACTTGCCCCTTGTGCAGCACAATTGCAGAGGAAGAATATTAAAATTGGGTACGGCTCTTCTGATCAGACCTTCTGAAATAATAAACAGCTAATTTTTTTTTTTCTGGAAGGAGAGTTTATAGTAGAAGCCCAAGCATTAAAGGAGCAAATAACAGACATCAAAGAATGCTTTAGCTGTGAAATAAATTATGGCTCCAATGTTTAAGGGCCTCGAAATGATTAAAAGAAGAAATCAGTAGCCAATGGTAAAGATATACTAAATACTCTTCTTCCTTTTGTGCTTTGATTTTTAAGGGGTATATGTGTGTGTATGAGAGAGAGCGAGCGAGAGAGAAAGAGAGAGGACTGAGAACTGTTGTTCTAGGAAGTAACAAGTGTGCCCACTTTCTGAATTAATGAAAACCAATAAAAGAAGGCAGTTATGAAGGAAGAAAGTACTCTTAAGGATAAGACAAAACTATGCAAATTTGCCAAGCCAAGCCACTGTCTGCAGGCTCACTGATTTTAAACGCAGGGCTATAATCCTCAACGAATGAACTGTTTCCGTGTTCCTGCACCCCATGTTTGTACTGTTGTACTATCTGGTTGTAATTTGGACTTCCTGTGGATTGGTCTTGTTCAGGAGACTAGATCTCAGTAGCAAGCTCCCACTTTCCGTGGCTCTAATGGCAGTTTTTATGAAAAGCCCTGGCTTTCTCTCATGTTATATTCTTTCTCATCTATAGACTCTTTCAGACCATTTTTAGCTCCAGATTCTTCCTTCTTGAACTCAGCCCCAGAATGGTGTATTGTGATCTTAACACAGGTTCTATTTCAGTATCTTATTTGTCCTCCTGTCCTAGGTACAGCCTCACATTCCATAGCATTTTTCCTTGGCATCTCCCACTTGGCTGTTTATTACAAAATCTTGCCAATTTAAAAAAAATCCTTTACTCTTTATGAAAACGTTGGTTCCTTAGCAGGGTTTAGTTTTTCAACCCCATCTTATCTAAAGATTGTAGCCGGTTTGCAGGATTCGCCAAACCCTAGGCTAGAGCCCACCAAAATAAGAAAACTGGTAGTTTGACACGATTATTTTACTGCCTTTAGTATAGTTGAGAAATACTTTACTCAACTCTAAAATTTTATTCCAACAAGGATCTGGAACAAATTAGGTTTAATGGATTGGTTTGGATGGTGCAGATGGTTGAATGCTTCAAAATGTTGTAGATGGTACAATGTGAAGAAATTGCCACACTGAAATCCTCTATCTCCCACCTAGATCATGAAGCCTGGAGAAACAACCTTTATGGACATCTGCTTATGCCTCGAGGTTTACAGAGGACAGAAATGAACTTGATGAAGTAGAAATTATCAGGAGAGGAACAGAGACCCCAAAAGGTAGCGACCTTTGCACTGAGAGGCAAAAGTGAGTGTGGGAGTAAGTGAGCCCCTGGTACTTCCGTGTCCCTGTGCTGACTTCAGGTGGGCCTTGGTGTCCTCAGATGGGAACACGAGAGGTTGTGGTATAAGGACAGTAAGATAATTGTTTCAAGCTCCTAATTTTCTTATTTTGGTGAGCTTTATCCTGGGGTTTGGAGAGTCCTCCAAACTCTCCAAAGCCTACAATCTTTAGATAAGATGAGGTTAAAAATCTAAACCCTCCTAAGGAGCCAACCTTTTCATAACGAGTAAAGGATTTTTTTAAATTGGCAAAATTTTGTAATAAACAGCCGAGTGTGAGATGCCAAGGAAAAATGCTACGGAATGTGAGGCTGGACCTAGAACAGGAAGACAAATAAGTTGCTTAAATGTAACCTATGTTAAGGACACAATATACTGGTGTCCCCTCTTCAAACTTCGGGAGACAAAGTGTGCCAGTTCCTATTGTGAAAACTGAACCTTGCTGAGAGGTCTTACTGGACGCTGAGACTTATGTGGGAAGACTCGGAGGCTTATGTTGTATTTGGAGCACCTATTCAATTTATAGACTGGTTGTATTTCAGAAGGTTTTAGGCTAGATGTTTGGCATTTAGAATGCATTTCTCTTTAGAAATGGTGTTTTAAATGTTGGTTCAGATCTCAAGCCAATCCACAAAAAAATCTACTTAATCCACAATATGGCTTTGATGTTGCAAAATTGTGTATCTGTAATAAAAATAATAATACCCAGGACTGTTGCCATATGAATAATTTAAAATATAGCAAAAAAAAAAATCAATGTGTTAAGTAGATTTTATCAAATGCTGATGTTTAGGTCCAAATAGATTTCATTAGAGGGGAATGAGAACGTATGTGGAAATTTTGTAGAGATTCTCAGGGGATATCTGAGAAATTTCAAAGGCTTTAGAGTTGGTGGCACTGGTTCCTTGGAATGGGTGGCCTAGAAAAATGTTTCTAAGGAAATCTTGGTGGTTTCCTTTTCACAAGCAAGTTTTCTTAGTGATCCTTAGGGATTGGGAAGAGGAAATGAAGGAAAGAGAGCTTTTCCAGTGGTAAGTGGGCAAACATGAGAACACATAAGGAAGGGAGAAGTTGACTATAAAAGTGTATTTGAACACGAAAGAGGGATTTTGCTAAAAGGAGATCAACTGAATGGTCGAAGAAGCTAACATAATGTGGGAACTGTGTAGATTCCTCTACTTCAGAAAGCTGTGATGGGGGCTCCCCTCTGACAGGTTCATGGTTGGCCTGGGACATTTTGGGGGCTAGTCCAGTAGGGGCTGAAGCATCCTCAGAAAAGTAGAAGGACTTGTAGACATGAACTGTTCACAGGTGCAGGTGTTTTAAGAGACACTTGGTACCTGTCATCTCCTTATAGAGACACTGTAGAATCAAACAGTAAGGAACTGGACCTTAGTTCACTCACTAGATAAGTAAGATTGAAAACTGGAATTTAATCTCTGCCTTTACAAATATATTTCTGCCTCCCTGTTCGTTTTACTAAACCTATCCTCTCTCTGCTTCTAAAAATAAAACTATCTATACTATAATTAAAAAAAAAAAAAAACAGCAACAAGATGTGATGCTAATTTGAATTGAAATTGATATTAAAATTACAAATTTCTCAGACCATTCTGTAGAAGACAGCATCGGATTAGAACTAATTTGTTTTTCACTGATTTCTAACTCATATTTAAGACAGAGAATACTGTTTATCTTTGCATTCTCTAAGAAGAAATATTAATAAATTGCCAAGTAAGTTAATAGCAACTTCACCAAGAAATTATTAACTATCTTAACAGGAAACTAACTTTCAAGTGTTCTCAATTGTTCATAGCCACGGAGATACAGTATACTTATTATTAATTTCTGAAATTTATTGATTGATTAAAAACTCTTTTAGACTCTGGGGCATGTATTCAAGGTAGGTAAAAGTACTGTGAAAATCTGAAAATAATAACATTTCAACTTTTTTATAAATTCAGAATTTCAAGAATTGTTATAATTAGTTATTTTAGGGAGCTATTACTTCATATTGTAATCAAATCTTATATTCTATGTCCACAGATTGAGAGTTTTAGAAAATAATCAAAATTAAACTGCTTTTTAAAAATCACTAGGCTCAGACAGATTTTCAGTCAAAGTCTATACTTCAAAAAGTAGCTGGGTAGCAGGGAATGCCAGGTGCTTAGTATATACTACTGCTGAGTTTGCACCCATCTGTCAACATTGAAGGCAAGTAATCTATTAGTGCTGTTCCAGTCACTGCAGATAATTGTTAAATTGCTACAAAGAAACAAATAACTCACAACCAACATGGGGCACATTAAACAAGTTACATAATGTATATAAACATACATAAATAGTGTCAGATATAAGCTAAATATTACGCTCAAAGAGAGTTAGAAGCCTTCTGGGTATTCGTGACCTCCAAGACTCTAAGACTGAAATATAGTATTAATATATGTTAAATATAGAGCAGGAAATGTGAATGTTTTAATTACTTAAACATTATATATGCACATTTGAAGATGTTATTTTATAATAAGCTACTGTCCCTGAAGACATTACAATCATCTCAAAGAAAAGCGGAGAGGAAATGAGAAAAGAATTCCAGGGAGGAAGTATTTTAAATAATTTTGTGTCATACATGTGGCCTTATTTATGATTTCCCCATAAAGAAGGAGGCTTGTTACCCCTTAAGTCTTTTACCATTGAACCCCCTTTTAGTCTTCCTGTCTGAATAGGAGGCGTGTTGGGTTGAAAAAGAAAGCCTTTCATCACGGGCGGTGACCCCGTGTCACAGGCTGGGAGTAGAGGCAGACCTACTGTGTCTCGGATGGCTGAGTCACAGTATTCCATGAAGCCTGTCCTTGCGCCATTTCTAACAGAGACACTGTGTCCTCGTAGCTACTAGGAGAATGTTCCTTCTTAAATGAAGCTCCCTTCTGAGGACAAGATCTGATCAACAAGGTTTTGTTTTTGTTTTCATACAAATGAGACATTTTCGAGGGCTTATGCTAATTCATTGATTTCCTTCCCAGAAAGAGCTTAAAGCCAAATTTGGACCTTAATCTGCATGGGATCAACTCTTTGGACACTTGAACGCCTTGTTAATGACAGCGCAGCCAGGAGACCAACATTATGGATGGGAGGTGGAGGTTTGAAGAGAGACAGACTCTCAGGTCCCATCTCAGACCCTGCATTTTACAGCCACCTGGGTGACTCAGATGCGGTTTGAGAAGCTCTGCTCTCGGCTTCTCTATAAGCTTCAGTAAAGAATGATCAGTTCCTGAACATTCCAGTCTGGGAGTTCTCAGGGCACCGAGATGGCCCTTGGCAAATTATCACATTTCACCACTTGCAATTGGCAATAGCTGGAAGAGCCTGTTTTGGCAAAGATCCTCCTGTCTTTTGGCAATAGACCAAAAAGGACATTAAAAATTACATTTTGTACCAGTTCTCCCAAACGTAACATGTCTATTTATGATTTCGTTTTGGTTGTGCTGCTATCAAATCATATATAAAAGGTGCCTATTGAAATGGACTAAATAAATGACAAGTCACCATGAGCAATCTAAAACTAAAAGAAATTTAAGTTTTCTTGGAGGGATATTTTAAATTAGGTTTGACATTTTAACTATAAAACTAGAAGAAAAGGTCTGACCAATGATCATTGAAGAAACTTATTACTATACTTACTTCGCTTAAAAAAAAAAACCAAAAAAACAAGTCACCATTTTTATTTTTTCCATCCCATAAAAAAATAAACAAAGATGCTGGTTAGACCAGACTCCTACCTTTATATCCTGTGGGTTGATATCAGGATTTGTTTGACAAAGCAGAGGTCCCAGAGTTTGAATATGAAAAATATAGAGAAGAAATTCGTCCCGGGCAGCGAATGGCCAGCCCACCTCCAGAATGGTGTCGCTGATGGCACTTGGTCCAATATTGTGTAGCTGCAAGCAAGTGGCATATTATACAATGGTGCAGCAAAAGGCAGGGAGATGAAATAAAACTCCATATACTCTTTACTCATTTAAAAAAGTAGGTATTATTGGTTTGAAGTCATCACTTTCTTCAAATGGAAAATGAGAAAGCATCTACTCGGCAAGAAGTGCTCTGAAAGCATGGTGTCCTGGCATTTAGAGAAGATTCCTCAATCTGTAAGCTCTAAGTATGGATTTCATCAGCAAAGACCATATGAACCATGTCTGATAACTGTGATGCTTACTTTGACTTTATATTAATTTAATCGTAGTGCTGGAAATGCAATGTCAATGTTACGCTTTCGAAACTTAGGGATTCTTTCTTTACATTGAAATCTGCCTCCTCTTTCCTGACTACTGACTTGTCAATTGCAACCATATGCAATGCACTCTCTTTCACCCTCTGGAAAAACGGCCATCCATCAAGTGACAAAGCTGGTGCCTGCTCACCACAGTTCGCTCCGCATGTGCGTTTCAAAGCTGAGCTCCGTCTGTTTCAATCAGCAAATCTCAAGGGAGGAAAGGCCGCATCTCATAAAGAGATGAACATTTTTTAACACACGAAGCCTGTTCTTGGAGAACGCAAGATTGTTGTGTTCCCAAAACACTAAGTACGTTTAAAATTACCATGGCTTTAAAAAATTAACTTCAAAGTTAGCAGGGATCTTCTTTTTCTTTTTTCTCACAGTTCTGACAATTACAATGATTTAAAAAACTATGCACAATTGTGTTTGTTTATTAGGTGGCCTATTTAATTCACATTATCCAAGAAGCACGGCATCCGTTGATACAGTACAGTTTGAGACGTGAGATTAGCATGCAAGAAACATTGGATGATTGCTTTTAGCACTGCTAGTAATTATTCTAAACTTTTAGGATCCATTTATGCTAAGATTAGAAGCAGGGCTGCGCTAAGAATGATCGATTCTGAATATGTTTCCAAACTTTAAAGTTTCACCACTCTTACATGGAAACCAGTACACACAGCTTTAATAAATTATTTGACAGCCTTTCCCCCCCAACCCCAGTGAGGTTCTTAATGCAAATGGCCATGGAGACTGTATTATCCTTTTGCTATCAAAAGATCTTAAGGCAAGGCTTTGATCCACTTTGGACCAGGCTTCTGAATCTGCGCCACAGGTTGGGCAGATGAGGGAGGATTTCACAATGACACTGCCCAGAAGTTGAGGCTTCTCCCCCACATATGCAAACAGCTCATCGGTGTTGAAAAGGCTTTATTATTAATCTCAGAGGTTGTTATTTACGTCCCTTGTAGGTTCAGATGAAAGTCATGGTCAGAATTACCCGATCGGTGGCATGAGTGTCACAAGGAAAGGACAGAAAGCATTAATTAAGAAGTAACCTGGACTAGAAAATGCCTTAGACATTGTTTTACCAACATTCCATTCTCGTTCCCTTGAAAATGAATAGGAATAACTACTTTCTACTGATAGCCTTGACTTTATCAAAAAACAAAACAAAACAAACACCTGACCAACTCCTAAATTAACCCTTTACTATATGTTGGTTTCTAACCATAAAAAAATTTAAAGGTTTCATGTGACATGTCAACAAATCTTTTCCTTATTCCCAATTCAACACTTGAAATGGGAAAAGAGCATCAGGTTCTTTTCATAGTTTTGGAAGACATTTTACTAATCAATGGACTATTTTAAATCTCAGAATAAGTTATTCATTTCCAATTTGGGTTATCTGAATGAAAAATAAAATTATTCTTATCTATCTACCACCCACCCATCTCATATATGTGCATTTTTTTCAGTATAACTGAATAATTCATCATATTTTCTTTCTAGTACCTTCTAGCTGGTGAACTTCAGTTTAGGAGATGTGTGGGTTTCAAGGATATCTGAAAATGTGGGAAAAAATGGAAGTATAGAAAGCTAGCCCTTTTTATGCTTAGGCTATTCAAATATTAAAAAGAGGAAGTAAAGAACATTAAAAAAAATAATAGTAACAAGATACAATGTTTCTCATCATGTAATGACTCTCAACACTGAGAAGCACGTGAGCGTATCTGGGGTTACTCAACAGGACACGTGCCGCCAACCCCCTCCCCAATATGACTGCAGAACAAGCACGAATCCAGGCAGCACCGAAAGCTCAGACCTTGGATTGGTGTCTTTTAAAATGCTATGCAGCGTTTATTAACACAGAGCTTAAGAATAAACCCCTAACGACAACTGCAACATAGACAACGACTACCTCATAGATATGTTCCACCAACGGTCCGACTTCCTCCTCCCTGCGGGGCTCCTCTTCCGGTTCCCAGTTATGAATGGGCAGAACCACCTGAGGTGGGTGCGACACTCTGAAACAGGGAACGCCGTGTTAGTCACCGAGGAAGGCCCAAGTGAAGAACGTTTCACTAGTGGGCAGTCCACCGACAGCACAAGGAAAAAGCAGCTCTCAATTTATTGGAGTGGATACTGCCTGCTTGGAAAAAATATTGAAAGTGACATCCAGCTATGTGACTAAAGTGATAGTGAAAGACCTGAAATATCTACTTTAGGCCCTTAATTACTGATCTCTAGCCCGGAGATTATTTTACAGCATCTCATCTCCTGGGCACCAGGGAAAAGAGTGGAGAGCGTTCCTGAGTTAAGACGAATAATTGAACATATACGTGTATAAATATATACATCTATTTATCTAGTCTGTGTAAATGTAAGAGTGTGTGGTGTGCGGTGTGTGTGTGTGTGCACGCGTGTACAGGTTATATTATCCCTGCTTTAAGCCATATCAAGAAATGGGACTCCTTTTTTTTTTGTGGATAAAACTTTAGGATTCTGTATTATGCTAAATGTCCAATCATGAAGAAATATACTTTCTGGTTAAAGACTTCAGCATGGAAAAGTGGCCATTGTATACTCCTCCTTCCCAGATTTCTTCAGCTTAGCATTGATGTAGTCATATCTTTCACAAGGCCAGGCCCAGAGCCAAAACAAAACAAATGCGACTGAGTTCTAGAGTTTTCTTATAGATAACTCAAGGGTGAGATAGAAACAGAGTTAAATGGTATAATCATGTAAGCAGGATATTAACTTGATAAACAATTACTTTTTCCTACAATTGACACCTAGAAAGTGAACACTGGATGAATGAAATACGGTACATGGCATTATTCATGTTAAAAGCTGATTACAAATCAAATTGTTATTTTTATGAAATCTTAAAAAGGGTAATTCTCAAAAAACCCCACATTGTTTTCTAACAGTTTCTTGGTAAAAGGTATCTTTAAAAGAATTCCTACACCTATTCAGCTAAAAGATACTTCAACAGAAACTATCCCTTTTGGCAATCAGATGTCTTAAGTGCCCTTTTAAAGGTATCCAATAATTAACACAACGTCTAGTAACTTCAAATGTTATCTTTTTTCTCCTCATCTAGGTAAATCTCTTTCTATATAGCAGAAAGCAAAATTTATTGGGTTAAATTCTAACTCTAGGGCAAGTAATTTAATTTATGTATGTCTCTATTCCCTCATCTGGAAAATTATGATAAACCCTTTGGGTTGTATACCACAAAGGATTGGTAAACGTCTCAAATGCTTTGGGTCAAAGTTAATTTGACTGAACTGTTTTCTAGGGGTAAGTACATTTTTTGAAACGAACAACCCACAGAAATGTTACTAAAGTGTAAAGCTCTTTTCATATGACCTTGATGTGTGCAACTGTTAAAGAAAATGTGCAGGGTACAACTTTGCTGGGCTGATACCTCAAAAATTTCCACCTTTATATTGGTTTGTCATCATGCTGTGGTCCCTTTTCCTACTTGATTTGACTAAATCATGTTAGATCCAACATAGGGGAGGGTGTGGTAAGGAGAGGAGCACAGGACATACATGACAGGTTGTTTGTATCAGAGGGAAGCCCAGAGAGCTTGGGCTTCCATTCCATGGGGTTTTGACAGCATCACCACCCAAAGCTCCATTCATTCTCAGCTTGGCAACAGAGAGTTGAGTCCATGCTCAGTATCCATTGTCCATTGTGAGGCTCTAGGGAAACTTTTTTTTTTTTTTCTTAGTGCAGAGAACAAATGTAGAACAGAAACTGAACACATTTTCTCTGAAAAATTTTGCTCTTATGGTCATTCATCGTATAGGACTGGTCATAAAACCTCTAGGACCATAAAATCATAAATCTTTAGACTTTGACAGGTGCTGTGGAGACAAGGTGGTCAAAATCCCTCATAATATACATGAAAGAAAACTGATGCACAGAGAAGAGTGGGTTAGTTGCAGGTGAGAAGTTTGCTCCAGCTCAGACATCCGAAGTACCACCTACTCTATTTCCGATATATAACAGACCATAAGGGGCCCTAAGCTGCAGTGGTATTTAGTGAACACAAACTTCCTGGTGCAGTTCTGTAACAAAATCAAATAGAAATCCACGCAGAAATATATCATCTATCACAGGCCACGGCAAAGTCATTCAAAAAGTGTGGCTCACAAAACTCAGTTATTTGTCCACCGAAGACTGACTTAGATCTGGGGAAACCATGGCAAAGAATGGCTCTCTGATCCCAACTAAATCAGTGAAACACTGTTCACTGTTTTCAAAGTGAACGTTTTAGAAAGAAGGAAGAAAGCAAGCAAGAAAGAATATAATCAACTAATTTGCCTTGGATGAAGAGCCAATGCAGTAACAACCTTACTGAATAGCCTTCCAGCCTGTGACGAAGGGTAGAGCATTCTTCCACTGAGAGCCTAAGCAGATTGGGGTACTGTCAATGGTAACCGTGAACACTAGGAAGGGATTTTGGGGAAAGCAAGGAATTAGGTTTTTTTAAAATTAAATTTTATTCTGAGATATAGATTGACATGTGGTTGTAAGAAATAATATAGAGAGATTCCAGATACCATTTAGCAGTTCCCCCAATGGCAACATCTTGCAAAGCCAAAATGTGATACTGTATATCACAGTCAGAATATATACATTGATATGGTTGAGAACATTCCTATCACCACAAAGATCCCCTTTTAAACAGCTACACCCACTTCCTTCTGCCCTACCCCCTCCTAATCTCTTGGCGACCACTAATCTGTTCTCCATTTCTATAATTCTGTCATTTCAAGAATGTTACATAAATGGAATCATACAGTATGTAATCTTTTCGGATTGGCTTTTTTCACTCTGCATAATTCTCTGAAGATCCATCCAGGTTGTTCTGTCTATCCATAGTTCATTCCTTTCTGTTGTTGAGTAATATTCTATGGCATGAGTATACATTGGTTAGCCATTCAACCATCAAGGGCACTTGGGTTGTTTGCAGTTTTGGACTATTACAAATAAAGGTGCTATAAACATTTGTGTATTGGTTTTTATGTAAACATTAAGTTTTCATTTTCCTTGAATAAAGGTTTATTCTGGAATAAAAGAATTAGGTTTTCAATGTTACCAGGAAGTTCAAATATAAGGATTTGGTAGTATGGTGTGAACCCTATTTTCATAACCTTGTTATCAAACCCTATTAATCCCAAGCAGCAAAGTCTACCATTTATTGTATGGAAGAATGTTGGCTCTATCTGCTTTGGATAGTAGTCTATGTTTGGTTATTGATGTTGTAGTCTCTCTTAATACAAACTTATCCAATCCCGATTATTTTACAAAGCCTGCAATTTTATTACTTTTTGTGAGCTCAATATATGTGGTACTGTTTGTTTCCTGTGGCCAAATTTACTTTTTACAGACCTATTTAAATTGATCCTTTGTACCAATAAATGGCATGTAAATCTGCTAAAAGATGTTATCTAGCTTTGAAACAAATGGAACAATTCTCAGTATTTTTCCCCACTCAGAAAAATCTGTTTTAGTTTATTTCTTAAATTAAAAAAGAGCAATAAAGTTTTAAAAAACAGTTTAAGATAGTGTGTGATAAAAAACATTGGCATAAACACCACTGGCAAAGAAGAAAATTAGATTTTTCTGAAGACTGAACATGAAATGTTTTCAACACAGTAGCTGTTTGTTCCTTGGAGAATTAAACATTGGAACGAATATTTCTGCTGTATATTTGGAGGAAAGAGTTTTACTATGTAAAATGGCTAAAAAGAACCTCAACACTGTATTTGCAGGATAAACTGTGGTGGGTTGTTGGACAATAGTCCAGCAGCTGAAATATTTGCACCCACATGAGAAATCCAATTTTAATTACTTGTTTTGATTATTGGCAAAAATGAAATTTCCTTCTTTTTTACTGTAAGTGATGGCGGAAATACATTTGAAAATATTAATCTTATAAAATGTATATGTGAGAATAAAGACAGTTACATTAACCCCTTAACTGCCCTGGATTTAGTTATGTCTTAACAAATAAAAACATTCCCAGTTTTCAATTTATTTTGGAATTAAGAAACAGTTTCAACTTATGTTTGGTTGCCAAAACTAAGATACACTAAGCTTAAACAAGGAGACAAAAGTTTATACATGCTAGCTGTAAATTTTAAAAAGATATAAAATAAGATAGTAAGAAATAATGCTTATGCTTGCTTCTCTGATTTTTTCAAATATTGTTTTTCTCATTGAGAGAGATAGGAGAATGAAATTAGAAATCAACAAAAACAAAACATCTAGATCAGTTCCAAATGTCTGTAAATCAAACAAGTCACTTCCCATGAGTTAATTCGTGACTTAAGAAAGAAATCACAAAGGAAATTAGGAAATATTTTGAGCTGAGTTATAATGAAAACCCAGCATATCAACATTTTGGTATGCTGCTAAAAAAAAAAAAAAGATTCTTAGAGGAAAATTACAGCACTAAATATTTGTGTAGGAAAAGAAGTCTCCAGTCAACAATAGAATTTCTACATAGCGAAGTAGAAAAAGAAGAGAAAATCAAACCCAAAGTCAGCAGAAGGAGGGAAATAACAACAAGAAGAAAAAACAAAACTTAATGAAACCAAAAATGGGTTCTTTGAAAAGATTGCTAAACTCTAGATAGACTGATCAGAAAAAAAAAAAAAAAGAAAGAAAAAAGGAGAAGATGCAAATTGTCAATATTAAGAAGGATGGAGGGGGGCGTCACTAGACGTTTTACAGACATTGAAAGAAAAATGATAGAATATTCTGAACAACTTTATGGCAATACATGTAACAACTTAGATGAAATAGACAAATTCCTTGAACAACAAACTACCAAAGCCCATTCAAGTAGAAATAGAGAATATGACTAGCCTTATAGCTAAGAATGAAGTTGAATTGCTAAAAATCTTCCTACAAAACAAAAACAACAAAAAAAATCCCTCTAAATTCAGCTGGCTTCACTGGTGAATTTTACCAAATATTTAAAGCATAAATAATACCACTTCTATACAAACTCTTCTAGAAAATAAAGCAGATAAAGGGATACTTCTAACTCATTTTATGGGGCTAGCATTCCACTGGTAGCCAAACCAGAAAAAGATATTGTCAGAAAAGAAAACTATAGATCAATACTTCTCATGAACATAGATGTAAAAGTCACTAACAAAATTTTAGCAACTTAAATCCCAGAATATATAAAAAGGGTAATCATCATGACTAAATGTGTTCCTTCTCCAGAATGCAAGTTTGGTTGAAAATTCAAAACCAAAAATTAATCAATTTACCACTTTAATGGACAAACAAAGGGAGAACCATTTAATTATCTTCATAGGCACAGAAAAAGCATTCGACAAAATTTAGCACATATTCGTGTTAGAAATTGTCAAGAAAACTAGAAATAAAGGGAACATCCTCAACTTGATAAAGGGCATTTACAAACGCCTTGCATCAGACATAAAACTTAACAGTAAAAGACTGAATGGTTTTGAAAGATTGAGAAGAAGGCAAGGATGTCTCCTTTTACCAGTTCTGTTCAGTCTTGCACTGGTGGGGAAGAAAATGAAATGAAAGGCATAACTATGCAACAAATAATTTAACCTTGCTCAACAAGAGATCTGTCTGGCCTTTGACCTCAGCTTCTGGGGAGTAATTTCTAAGCTCAGTGTAACTAATGATTAAGCAAATGAAAATTAAAAACTCAGTAAGATACACTACAGTTTTAATAGAATGACAAAATACAAACATAAGGCACATACTGGCAAGGATGTGGTGCAACTGGACTCTGACACATTGCTGGTGGGAATGCAAAATGGAAATGGTATGGCCTTTCTGGAAAACAGTTTGATAGTTTCTTATAAACATACACTTAGCCTACAACTCAGTTACTCCATTTGTGAAAACAAATGTCCCAACAAAGACCTGTATGTGAATGTTTATAGTAGATTTATTTGCAATAGCCTAAACTGGAAACAACTCAAATGCTCACCGATGGTCCATGGAAGAATAATTCATTGGACATCCATATAATGGGATACTTCTCTGCAATAAGAAGACGCAGACTGCAGATACATGTAAGCACACAGATGTTTCTCAAATGCATTACGCTAAGTGGAAGAAGCCAAACTAATTCTCAATGACTTATATGACATTATATGACATTTTGGGAAAGGCAAAACTATAGTGATGAAAAATCGGCCAAGGTCTGGGGGTGGGGAAAGGGTTGACTCCAAAGGACCCCAAAAGAACAACGTGGGGTGAACATACTGTTCTATATCAAATGTTCTCATACTCTTCAAACTGGACACCTAGAAAGGGTGAATTTTACTTTATGTAATTTATGTGTCAATAAACCTGACTTTTCAAAAAGCCCACAAATCCCATAAACTGTGAAAAGATATTTGCAATCTGTGTAACTGATACAGGATTAGTGTCTACACTCTGGAATAGAAAAGAATTTCTATATACTAATAAGAAAAAGTCAACTGCTTCGGTAGAAATATGTGCCAAAAAATGAACAAGAATTTCCCTGCATAGGAAGAATAAAGAGTCAACAAACATATTAAAAAATGCTGCTCGATCTCCTTTAGGAATTCGGGAACTGCAAATTAAACCTTCTACAAGATACTATTAATATTTCTTATCCATCAGGCAGGCTCAAAATTAAAAACCAGATCATTTTGAGAGTTAGTTGATAATGTAGAGCAGTGGAAACTTTTGTCCACTTCTCATGGGATTGTAATTTGGTATAACTGTTTTGAAAAAAAGTTTGGTATTATTTAGTAAAGTTAAATAGTATATGCTCTCTGATCCCAAATTTCCATTTCTAAGCATATGACCTGTTGTCATTCTTCTACATGTGCGCTAGAAGATATGTACAAAATAGTTTGTGAAAAGGAAAAAACAAAAACTCAAATTTTCATCGATAGTAGAATGGATAAATAAATTATGCTATATTTTTACAATGTAATACTCTTATGCAGTAGAAGTGAATGAACTACTGGCACATGCACTAAAATGAGTGGATCTCAGAAAAATTTGTATGAGTGAAAAAAATTTTTACAGATGCTTACATAAAATAAGATTTTATACAGATAGGTTTCAAAAAACTCAGGCAGGATTTCAAAAAATCCCAGGCAGGATAGCATGCTTATTTTTGAGCATGAGTTCTAAAGATAGGTTGCCTGTATTTACATTCTTGCTTCCAATTTTCTAGTGCAACCTTCATCTCCTTGTGCCACAATTCCCTCACTTGCACAATGAGGATACTGGTACGTATTAGGGAGTAGCATCTAGAAAGCATCAGAAAATGTTTGGCATTATGATTATTCTCTAATCCACTAGGGGGCGGCTCAGCGGCACCAAGACAGCAGTGGCAGGTCCCCTGGTGACGCTCACTCTGCGTTTGGAAATCCCAGTTGTTATCCTGGAGGAATGTGAACCACTCAGGACCCATGGAAAAGGAAGGGATCCAGGATTCTGGAATCCCAGTGACAATTTGGTCCAAAATACCAGTTGACATTTTTAGCCAAGTTCTTGATTGTTCTGAAGAAAATGGAATCGTAAGAGCAAATCAATGAAGTCCATCCTTGTACAAGATAAGAATAACACGCAGTCCATGTCTGATTTCCTTTTTCCCCCAGGCACGAATTTTCCAGCTGGGAGTCATTCTAAGCTTCTTCCATGAACCCTTCCCTCCTGTCTGTCATTCAATTTCTTATTGGCACCTTCCTCAACGAATAGGACCAGAGGAGAAAGACATCAAGTGTAGATCCCATAGATTCAATCATCCCTCTCATCTAAGAGTTGGCCATTTAATAAACACAAGATGTGGTGAGGCTAAATTATTATGCTAAAATAATTATTAGAGAAGTGATATTTTTTAGGCAATCACATGTTTATCTGTTTTATCTGGCTTCTTATCAACTGGTCTTTATAGTTTGATTACCTTGTCAATTTGGGGAATAAAGTGATCTCTTGTTTTGGTATCCTTAGAGTTAATTATTATTCAGGCTTTATTCTACTTTCCAATGGAAGACTAATGATGAGAAGAAAAGAATAAAAATTGGTAACCAAAGTGAACTGTGATCTCTAATGCATTAGGAAAATTCCTTGTAGTTTTCATTAGTATTTTATCATAACTCTTCACATATAGAAAGCTAGTATTACACTACTACAATGCCTTGTTTACTATTATACTTACCCTCTTATTTCCACTTGTGCTATAGCAGTGATGTTGATTTGCAAACTCACAAAATTGCTGTCTGGATTGTCCTTGTTGGAACTAAAACACAGCAACAAATGATTTAAATATATTTTCTCCCATGTGTTACCACAATACACGATCATGAAATACATTCTGTATATCACAAGAGGAACACACATTACTAACCTGATCATTCAGAAAACAAGAATATTCATTCTACAAAATCATAACCATTTGTATAGGGAAATGCTAAGATCCTTCATGATCAACAGCAATGTAACAACTTTCCATGAGAGGACACTTTATCTGGAAATACAACAGATATCTAGAGAACCTAAAACTTTTTTTTGTTTCAATGGCTAAACCACAGAGGCATCAAACTGAGTTCATTTTCCAGGCCTTGGACAAATTCCTTAACATCTCTGTGTATCCTGTTCATTGCCCATCAAATAGGAAACGACAGCACAGTCAACTCTTGATTCTCCATGCTAATAAAGAGGAGAACTGGCAAGAATAATCCAGAATGGCCCATAATAGAAACAGCATTTGCATTTGGCTCTGGAATGCATCATACCATACATTGTTTTGGCAGCAATTTTATCTTCCTTATGGTTTATTTCTTAAGTTAATATTAAAATAAGTGTACATTCACTGCAAACTCACTGGCTGACTAGGGCAAGGAGAGGTGAGTGAATTAAAAGCATGGCCAATGGCTAAAAGCAAGACCTAAGGAAGCTGGGCAATTCAGAGGCAATCAGGAGATGACATGGAAGTTTTGGAAATGCATCAGGAGTCTCAAGATAGAAGGTGTGCATCTAATAATACTTCTTTGAACAGTGGCAAAATTATTTTTTAAGTCTGGTGGTTGTTTTTCCTCTCAAGCAAATATAATTAGATACGGAACTTAACTTCTAAAAAATGCACGTGTTGAGTAGTTCGTGCTATAAGGAAAATTAACATGCCTCACAAGAGGCTCAACCAGTAACTGAGCTTTGGAGGCAGCTGCCATCTGCATTATTGTCCTATTGTGCTTCCATCGAAGTCACCAAAAGCATTAGGCAGCTTTTAGAAAACTGAGATATGGTCACATCACCAATAGCAGGTCATGTTTATATTCAGGTCTCATTAAGAAAAGACAACCTCCTTTTTTTTCATCATCAAATTGGTCAGAACCTGCCAATTACCACCATCACATTGTTAGAGCTTGGGATATCATCACTAAGCTTCTGACTGAGCCTAGAAGGACTTGTTCACCAAAGTTTGAACCTCGATGTCCAGGCCATTTTATTATCAAATCTGGAGAGTGCTGGTAAACCAAAAAGTTATTTTTTTATTTGGTTTTTTTTAAAGGCAGGATTCTGAATTCTAACCACTAAGAAGTGATGAAGTAATTTTACTTATTGAGAGTTTATGGTTCCAAATATATTACAGGTAACTCTTTAATTCATAAATTTAAATATAAAAATCATTCTACAGATTAACCAAATTTTGTTCTATTTCACAACTGCTTTGCAGCAATGGCAATTAGAATTATGAAACACCAAAGTGTCATTTCAATTATTGCATGATTCTACTGTGTTTTGTTTCCAAGTAGCTTAAATAGCACAATTTTCATTTCACACAATACCCTGACTATGTAAATAGATGTCAAACATTGAGATCATCTTTGAACATAAGTCTAATAGGAGACTTCTGGAGGCTGTTTTGAAATACAGCAAGAACAATGGCAGATTTGGAGTCCAGACCTTCTGTCTGGCTAATCAAAATCATTTTCTGTCACCCAGATTTCCATGACACTTGCTACTGCATACTAGTGGGGCCAAAAAAAAAAAAAAAAAAAAAAATCTCCTGGTAAGAAAGGAACCAGGCTTGCTATATAACTTAAATGCTTCCTTGACCTCTTTCCTGGAAGGAAACCTCCTTCACTGATAGCACTGCTACATCCAAACAAGCAATACATCACTGCTGTGGATGCTGAGCTATTTATACCATCGGTGCTCGTTCTACGCAAAGAACAATGAATTTCCTCTATACAACTACACCCTATGTTATACACCAAGGATAAACATGTTTTTCACTTCATTCCTCCGACGCTATTTTCTTTTTCCTTTCGATTTCCTATTTCCTATTTTTGAACATTCCCTTTATGTTTTCTGTGGTCTTTGCAACATCAGTAAAGATAACACAGTGCTTATTTCACTGTTACTAAGGAAGCAACTTCAAGGATGTTGGCGAAGATGTGTTTGCACGTGGGAATTGCAATCGGACACCCGCTCTACACCGGGAGGAAAATGTTTATGTCATACAGAGTGAGGGCATGGAGAGACCATTTAATGCAAATATTTGGTCACAGGAAATATTTTAAGTTTACTAACTTACAAAGCCCATTTCTCTTTTGGCTTTTGTTTGTGGAAACAGGCATTTAATGTAAATAAATGCTTATTTACATCCTTGGGGTCTGTCAGCAAAGCATGCAGATAAACGCTGACCTCTCAAACACCCTAGTATTTGCATTGTACTCAAATACTGTATTCTCAAACACTTTTATCTCTATAATGTGTGTTTGAGAAATTTGATGCTTTACATACTCATTCATTTTTGAAAATTAGGAGACTCCAAGATGGCAAATGCAAAATCTTTGCAGAGATTTTGTTCTCAGGTAGTGGCTGACACCCAGCTGAGGGTGTGGCGGGTTGGGTTAGGGGAGGGCGGGAGGGCACATGCCTTGGAACAAGCAAAAGCAGAGGTGAAGCTGGTAGGAGGTTGCCCAGGACGAAATTTTACTATCTCATAACTTAGCCTGCATAATGGAATCTCTTTTTCAAAACCCAAAATATTGAAACAACCAAAAATAACTGAGAAAAACAAAGAAGAAACGGGCTGTGAAAATTTGGGTTCTAATTTCAGAAGAGCTTTTAAGGGGAAGGACCATGACAAATGACATCATTTCATTCTGGATCGTAATGTCATCATCGGGCGCTGTCAAGACTGTAGGCATTTAAAGGTCTAACCTTCTGATTTGGAGATTGAAGTTAATGCTCATATTTGTTTTCTCAAGACGTGGAACTGCAAAGCGGAGGCCCAGAGAATACTAAAAATAAAAAAAATAAAAATCACACAAAATACAAAGTTAACACATGGGAGGGACCTTTGACACAGCATAAAAATCTTTTCTAAGTCATCTCTGCAAAACCCCACCCTGGGTCGCTGTGATTGTCCTTTTTTTCTGCTTCTGCCCCGGGTGGCTGAGAGCCAAGAGGAAGTCACGCAAGGACATTGCGGGGCCCAGAAGGTTCAGGTTACTATACATTTTGGTTCTCTCTCTCCATTTATTATTGCACCAACTCTTCTCTGGCTCTCTTCCTTATGCACTAAATTGAAAACAACCCAAATATATGAGAGGAGATTGATTTAGAAAACTAAGATGCTTCTGTTGGGTGGACATTCATGTAGTCATTAAGTCGTAGCTGTGAAGTCAATGCAACAATATGAAAAATGCTTCCAATGTGTAATGACCAATGACAAATAAAGGTTACAATGTTCTACGTGCCATGTGTTTCAGGCACATTTTTAAAAGTCTATAAATGGAAAAATTACTGTACAGGAATGAGGATGTACTATAAGAAAATATTCCAGAATAATATGTTGTCAGATTAAATTTATGGTTATATGGATTATTTTTCTCTTTTCTTTTCTAAATTTTTAAAACTGCTCTTATTATTTTTATAATTTGAAAATAGATAAAAACAGGGAGAGAACTAAATCCAACAATGATATAAATAAAGAAGTAAAAATAATAGCTAACATGTGTATCAGATGATGTACTTTCTCTCCCAAGCTCTGTACTATACTTTCCATGCATTATCTCATGTAACCATGACACTCACTCTGAGGTAGGTACTGTTATCATTGACATTATGCAATCGGGCAGCAATCTGAGGATTAGAGAGATTAAGTGCCTTGCTCCAGGTGCAGAGCAAATAAACTACCAAGTTGGAATTTAAATCCCTGCAAGCTGACTTCAGAATCTGAAATCTCAGCCACTTCAGTATGAGAATAAAACCAGTAACAAACACTTGTGTTAATATAAATCAGTAATAACATGAACTAATAATAAATGATCATCTTTATGGTAAGTCATTGTCAGCATCTCACCGGCCCTTACTGATGTGCTACGAGCCATGCACTGCCCTAGTGACTTTGCATTTCTTATATCATCATATTGCTCCAGAAATTCCTACAAGTAGGTGTTTTCTCATTCCAATGTAACTTGCTCAAGGTATCTCAGCTGGTAAAAAGCATAGCTGGTGTTTAAACCCAGATGTGTCTTAGTTATAAAGCATGTGCACCCTTATGCCCCATCATTCAATGATGAATTTCTTTTATCATTCCAAAGGAGCAATTTTCTATCAGGTTTCTGTATGTACCCTTTCTCTCTTCTTTAGAAGGCTTTTGGCTTTTTCCTGCTCTTTCTGCTTAAAGAACTCCTACTCATGCTTGAAAGCTCAGGACAAGAGGTATCTCCTGCAATCCATCCTCTGATCCTACAGGCTAGGCCAGGCAGAAAGTTTTTCCTCTTTATTCTTGGTTTCCTTCTTTGCTACTCTTCCATCATGGAATCTATGATATTGCTAATTTTGAGTTTCTTATTGAATGGGGATTGTTTAATTTCATCTTTATCTTGTCAGACTTTAGCATAGGAGCAGGCATATAGAAAGGGTCCAAGACAAATTGTGGAAAGAATGATGAGCGTGTGCCCTTGTTTGCACACTTCCAGTGATGGGAGTCTTACTACATTGCGATGGAGGCTGCTAACGTTGGTCTTCACTGCACAGCCATTCAGCATGGGGTGAAGACACTATGAAGGCATGACGAGTTCATACCTGTTAGAGGTGTGAATGTGTTCTTAACTGGTACCAAACACCAGGTCTCTGGGCCATGGATTCTAAAGTCTTTGTTAGACCTATCATTTTCTTTCATTTTCCTGCTTGAGAAAATTTGCAAGTTGTTATGAATCTTATTGGCATATAAATATTTTATATTACCATAGCTACTATATGAAAATGATTTTACTATTTAAAAATCAGAAAGAAAAACTTCTGAATACTACCTTGAATGTTTAATAAGAAGTCACTTGGAAACTATTTTTTAAATATATTGGAATGGAAACAGATATTCCTGGTGATTTATGAGGCATTTTTAATATTTAGGGCTGCTTTTACAGTTGGAATTTTACTACACTCCACTAAGAGTCTTCTTTTTAAAGTACAAAATGAAGAAATAAATAAATCAAAGTGTTTTATAACAAAACAGAATGCAATAAAATTTGATGTGTTTAAGGGCATTAAAGGGTGAGATAAGAAAGCTATTAGGTTTCTTCGACTATAGACCTCAGAGATAAATGAATATAAACAATTTACTTTTCTGACTTCTAAAGATTATTTGCTGGTAAAATGGATTGGCATCCTTTCACATAAACACATTCGTGGTTCAGACCACACTGCCACTTCTCCGCCACTTTGAATGACATTGGTGGCCAGTTTTTGTTTCAAGTTCATCCTTAGTTATTGATGATCTTAGATGATCTCTGGTCTAAATGTCGCACTCCTAATACTGAGAAAGGAACGAGGGACCTGTCACCTACAGACGCTGACACTGTTTGTTGCTAGCATGTCAATGCATTTTTCTCTTTGGCCTTACGTCAACCTCCTCATATCCAATTAGGTGGTAGGATTCTTCTTGAAAACTGGCAAAAGGATTCATTAGCTCTTAGGTAAAAGGATTCTGATAAAAAGCGTTCTAATATCTCAGCTTAGACCTTCCATTGTATCTTCCATGGCTTCATTTTAAAGTATCCTCTGTTATTCGTTAGTTTTCCTCTGAGTACTTTTCACAATTTTGGGGACTGCATAGAACATGGGCTTTGTGCTCAGGCCTGGTTTGAACTCTGATTGTGACTTTCATCACCTGTAGGACTTTGGGCAATTCATTTGACTTCTCTTTGCCTCAGTTTCCTCATCTATAAAATGGAGGAAATATTTGATTCATAGGGTTGTTCTGAAAATTCAATAAAATGACATAAAATGGACCTCCTGACCCCCAGTGATGAGTTTATAACACGAAAGACAGTCAATCCACAGTAACCAATTATAATCTATTAGAGGAATTTACCTTTCATTTAAATATTTACTTATTTTTGACCTAAGAAGTAAGTTTAATGGACTACAGTTTAGCACATTTTTTTAAATGCCCAAGATCAATGCAATGTTATAATGTAATAGAACAATATTATTATTCTAGCTTAATATCCTAAAATATAAATTGGGAACAGGTATTACTTGAGAATAGCTTCAAATGCTCAAGTAAACGTGTAAAACATTGGGCTAAGAGATTTATTTACTAGAAGACTGATCAGCACCTTTAAAAAACAAATGTGTACCCGAATTTCCCAGGGAAGGATATATACTTAGCAGTGACTACAGAATTCCCTTTGAAAGCCTTAACTCAAAGGACTAACGCTCTTTGGAATATGCTTTGGGAAGTTATTTTAATACAAGCCTACAATTATAACTTTTCATGAATTTTTTTTCCAAACAGGCCATTTCACCCATAAATAAACACCTAATTTTAAGTAGAAGAATCTGTATGTTCAATTTATGCAAGATTTCATTATTAGTACTTGCAGACTTCAGAATTTTTGTCTGATTTATGACTTCATAAAATAATTGCTACTGTCATATTTAGTACAAGAAGGTACCATGAGTATACTTAAACTGCAATTGCATAAAATAAATTTATTGTCCACATGTAATCCTGAATGGAAAGTTTTAAAACCTGGAAACAAAAAGGAGGAGGAGGAAGAGGAGGAGGAGGAGGAGAAACAACTCCTATTTTTTCACAAGCATGTTGGAGATCATTATTAACATTTTTTTCCCCTTGCTACAAAGCTACCAACAATTTTTTATACTATTCTTCAAGTAAGATAATGGAAAATATAAACCTGGTAAAGCTAACTTAAAAAGTGCATTATGGTAATATTTTTTAATATGGAAATACTGTGAATGATATTCATATAGGAGGTGTATTGGAAATAAAAGTTAATTGTATATTGAAAATAAAAGTTAATTTAATTATCTTTGTTGAGGTCTTTGCTTTAATTAGGTTATTTTTAAAGTCATTTACTTTCCACTGTATTTATTTTTAAATTCAAAGAAAGACTCTGTAGCTAAATTCAAAGAAAAAATATTTGAAGAAAAAATTCTATAGTAAAAGAAAGTCTTCATAGATTTGTTGTAACTAAAAGACACATAAGAGTAATGTCTAAAGAGAAAGCATATAAAAGTATGCATCTTTTTGTGTTTTTAACCTGAGATTATTTGCTCCATGTAGGTTAGAATGCTAAATCCCACTACCCTGGTAATTTCCTGCCTAATTTGTTTTAGCTGCCATGTGCTGACTTGCTGAGTGCTAATTGGAAACTTTCCATTAGTTCTCTGCAAAATTCAGGTGGAAGGAAATCAGCAAGTACTTCTGGTTTTCTCTTACATTTGTTCCAGCCACCATAGGGTTCCCGAGGTCACACACCACCATCCTGGTTACATTTTCCATCTTGTACTCACAGCTCAGTGGTCGCAATTCCTACAAGAGGAAAGAACACCAGCATGGAGTTCAGGGGTGCCAGAATCAATTACATCACAAAAGCAATGCTGGGGACCTGGGGAGGGGGTGGGGGGGGTGGGGGGGTGGGGGGGTGGGGGGGAGGGTGGGCTCCTGATGTCAAACACCTGTGTGGACAACTGTGCACAAAGATTAATTTGTGACCATTAGCTCAGAAGAGAAACTTGAGAGAAAAAGGTAGAAGTTAAATTTTAAGAAGAAATGTATTGGGATGGTAAATACATTTATTGTGTTTCATTGAGGATGACAATGCTTAATACAGTATTTATGTTCCTTATTTTCACCAGTGTTAACATGAAACCCAGGGCATGAAGATCACAAATAATTAGACATGAGTAAACAAATGTATTCCTTAGGTTAGTGTTGCAAAAACAAAATGACATTAATATGCACAGATGATTATAACACTCAATGACCATTTGCAAGAAAATTGCCTTGAACACAAATTTCTACATTCCATGGTCCCATTTTGAGATAACACAATCAATTTTGTTCAATCCTTCAAATATATAAAGAGAACACCTTTATATTTAACCAGTACTTCTGATCTTCTCCCCCTCCCCTCATATCCTATTCTGATTGAAGTTTGTGAAAGCTCAAGTTTGAAGAGGTCCTTGGAACTAACTGCTGGATAAGGTTTCAAGGTTGTGCAGAAGAGAGCTCTCTGCTCCCAGATCCACCCTGTGTCCTCGTGCACTCCTAGCTGCCCAGAAATCCACCCCTCACTCTCCACCTCGGTTCTTTTTCCATACTTCAAAGCCTAACCGCCAAACACTCCGGCCCTTCTCTGCTTTGGGTAAAGCACGTAACTAACTTTAAAATCCTCTTCCCAGGATCACCCAGGTAGCCACACACAAGGAAAGTTCTGTTTTAATTAATGGGAAAGGAGTGAATCACTGATGTCTGGAGGTCCTACTTAAGAACACTCTCTCCAAATACCCTGAATGTCGTATTGGTTATGCTGAAGGAGCTCAGATGCATATTTTCAAAAAGCTAGTAACATATTCTTTTTTTGCAAAGGGAGTTTTAAAACATATATTCAACTTCTTAAGGACCCATAACTAACCTTAACAATGCAGAGATGTTTTGTGTTGGGATTACTAACTCAATCACAAAAATAGAAGAGAACCACCCAGCAAAAGCTTTCAAAAGTCCCCATGTGTCCTTTGAATATAATTCAAGGATTTAGTTTCTACAGTAAGTATTTTTTATCTTACCTAAAGGCTGAAAGTTAAATGTATATTTTTTCCAGCTTTCTATTCATAGAAATAGTTCTTTGCCATCAATCAAAGCTCTTTTCTCCTTCTCACACCCTCCTGCCCTTTTCTTTTTTTAACCTTTACTTCCTCTCTCTTGTGAAACAATGACTGTTTTTCTAGATATTTCTAGATTATTTTCTTCTGCAGTTCCAGGGACATTCTTGTTCTAATCCATTTATAGCTCAGTATTATTCATTCACTAAAAATATTAACTGTGGCCCTGCTATTTACAGGCCCTGATACATAAGACCACTTCTCCTCACTGAATTTTTAATTATTGTAACAATTATAACAAGTAATTATAAGCAACTGTAACAAGCAATGGAAACACGCAATTACAGTAGAGTTTGGTACGTTTTATGATAGGAGAAATAAATAATGGCAAAGGAAAGGGAAGACATGTGCATAGATTCAAGCAATCAGAGAAGGCATCTTGGAAGAAGTTGCATCTAAGCTGGTGGCAGTGCAGATCGGTGGTTAAGAACAGGGGCCTGGACCTAAAGCTGACGTTTGAATCTTGTTTCTGCTACATAATAATGGCACACCCTTGTGCATGTTACTTAATTTCTTTTTATCCATAAAATAGGGACAATGAGAGCAGTTTTTCCAGAGGCTGTTATGAGGATTAAATAAATTAAATACATGCAAGAACTTAGAACAGTACCCAGCCCATAGCAACTGTTCAATAATCGTGAACAGTTTCGACTACTATTATGCCTCAGCTATTAGTAAGTCTCAATTATTATTTGAAAGATGAGTAGAAAGAAGTAGAAGTAAGGTAGATAAAGAGGATGAGGGAGTAGAGTTGGTGTGTCGGGAAGAAGGAACAGTCGGAACAAGCTATCTGTGGTGAGAGCAGAGGGGCGTGCAGGCACTGAAAAGAAATTCAGTCCAGCTGGAATTTAGAGCGTCAGGGTAAAGGAAAGAATCAACAAGTAGCCATGAAGCTGAGGCGGTGAGCAGGGATGATGTCATTAAGGGCCTCCCAGGCTCCTTAAGGATTTGGATCTTATCCTAAAAGCAATGGGGAGCTGGTGAGGTTTTAAGCCAGAGAGTGACATACTCAGGTTTGCATTTTGCAAAGATGGTTGTCTCTGCAGGGAAGGGGCTGCAGGCAGACAGATGCTGAGATAAAGCAAGGGACTCGCAATAATCTGGGCAAAGGATCATGACAGCCTGGGTGAAGGTGGTGATGGTGGCATGCGGATGGAGAGAAGGCAGAAGATTTAGGACTCACTTTAGGCTTTAGAAAACAGGGGGATGCTGGTGCCATTCTCGGAGATAGGAGATGCGGGGAAGAGGGGCGTGACCGAGGGAAGACCAAGAGTCTAGTTATGGACGTGGTGGAAGGGAGGTGGCTGTTCGAGATTGAAGGGAGATGAGTGTGAGGTCCCCAGAATAGCCAAACTCATAAAGGCAGAAAGCAGAATAGTGCTTGCCAGGGCCTGGGGACAGGGAGCAATGGGGAATTATTTTTAAGGGGTACAGAGTTTCCGCTTGGGATAAAAAAGTTCTGAAGATGGATAATGGTGATGGTTGCATAGCAAAGTGAATGCAATGCCACCGAACGGTACCTTTAAAAATGGTTAAAATGATGCATTTTATGTTACATATATGTTAAAAAAAAATAATGATGATGATAACAATAAAGATGAAGCACATAGACTTTTATTCCTAGAAAAAATTTAGGAGAAAGGTCACCGAAGGGAAATACAAAGGCTGGCTCAATTATGGTTTCTAAAGAGATGATTAACATCGACATTTTCTGAAAGTTGAATCTCAACCAAAGAACAGCAAAACTTACAATCAGATAATTCCTAAGACTTTTCCCCTTGAGAAAAAATTGTTTGTAAAAAAACAGCTTGAACTGAGTTTAAATAAAAAGGTACACAAACCTCAAACTGCTTGAAAACAAAGAAGAACTTGGCATGTGGCTTAGCCATGTAAAATTCAAAGACTAACTCTCTGCCCAAGGGAAATTGATGGAGGAAAAAAAATAGTTAGGGATTCGTTTGAGATTATGGGTAATGTCTGTTGTAATGTTTCTGGCCAAAGATAGAATGATAAGCTCTCTCCCATGTTTTCCATGCAACAAAGTGAACAGTAAATGGGATGTTTTGCTGAAAGAAGAATATTTCAGAATAGACGCTTTGTTTAATAAAGTCAGGGTTGGAATGACAACAAGGGAATTGAAATAAAAATACAAATGGAACCCTGAAACATTTTAAAAAATGACATACTTGAGCTTTATTTTTGCATTTGTTTATGTATTAGTTGCATGGAAGTATTTGTAGGTGATATTTTTCTTTTTTCTTTTTTTTTACTGGTAGAGATTTTATTATAAGATGACATTTTAAATTCAAAATAATTATTAATCATCATCTTTGTAAGTTGTATGTATAAGTGCTCCATTGATTCTTATTTTTTAAATCTTGAAGTGACTTTATAGAGAAATGAGGATAAAATCACATAATTAAAAAAATAAGAACATGGGATAATTGTAAACCATTCACTGGAGAAATTAGGGTTTAAATTGATTTTCATGTTTGAAATAGAAGAGAAATAAAAGCAGGCTGGAGAGTTGCAAACACTCTTGAAAAGAAGTGGAATGATTTTTCCACTGTATTCAAGATCACTGCTAACATGGAAGAGTTAGAACATTTTTGGATTATTTTTTAAAACCCCTTTATTGAGATATGACTGACATACATAAAGCTCTATGCCTATTTAATGTATACAGCTGGATGGGTTTGGAGATATTTTTTCTATAAATTTCTTCAACAGAAACTTAATTACAATTTTAAATGACTGGCAAGATACTTGATTGTTACTCAACTAGATTTCTTTTTTTATTGAGAAGATAATTCAACTAAAACAAAAAACCATGAGACTAGAAGTGTGACTAGAGAATTTTATATTCCCTAAGTTTTTAAATGCCTTAAAAACACCAACATCACCACAGTTTGTTAACATCTCTTTGGAGGAATTACATTTGGTTACGATATTCAATCATTAGAATGTTCAATATTCTAATATTCCATCAAGGTCCTCAGAGGATGCAGTATTTGGAAACTAGGAGTCATTTAATAAATTTTAGTTAAACGAATAAATCTATCAGCAAATATTTAAGGAGCATCTATGATGTTATTAGTCCTGTGAAAGAAATGTAAAATTTGGTCTTTACCCTTAATTGTGATTCTATATATTTCTGAATCTGAGGGACTCTCTCTATTATTCCATAATGTCTTTATAATGGTTTTCTAGACCAAGTGATTAAGAACACTGCAGAACCTAAGTATACTTTGAGTAGGAAGATTCATGTTCCGATAATAAAAGGAAAGATTATAAATAGCCCTGTTGCCATTTTAATAAATAGTGGCATTGAGCATTGGCACATGAGGAAGGCCAGGCTCTTCCTGGTCATCATTCCAACAAGGTGGACCAAGAAGAAAGAAAAATGAACTTGTTTCCCTTCCAGGCTGTTATCAGTGCCCAGCGGGGAATGGTTGGATCTTCTTCCCCAACCGATAATGAAAACCAGGACTCCGACCGCCGCTGGAAACTGAAAGGAACTCAACACAAGGCTAGAAAAGCCAGCGAGGACAAGAGAATTTAGCTGGGGAATTTAGCTGATCCATCACACTGGTAAACTGCTTCTTTTAGCCAGTTTTGTTCTCTTCCTTGCTTCAGCTCTGTCTTTGGCCAATTTATCTTTGCACTGTGGCGAAGAAAGATATTAATTCTGTGCAAGCCCATCCCCCTAGCTGGTTCATTGCTATGACCATGTAACAAAGTGAGGTACTGTTAGGCTGAACCCAGAGGCTGGTGGGAGGTTCCATGGGACCGTTCCCTTTAAACTGGCCCCACCCACTTTGAGGGCCCGCCCAAACTCCACCCCTTTGAGAGCCCGCCCAAACCCGGCTATAAAAGCCCCAGACGCCCGTCATTTCAGGGCTGACGCCATCTTTGCTTGCGCCCGTGCCTTTGCTCGTGTTGAAGTAAACTTCTTTCCGCCTGTTCGGGGCCTCGTGCGTTCCCCGTCGGCGTTCTAACGGGTACCATTTTGCTCTCTTTTATGTAGAAAGCAACTTTCAGTTAAAATGGCCCTACTTCACATTTATTTACCGTCAACAATATCCCTAGCTCTTTACTTCAGATAACTGGCCGGCATTACCTTGTTGTTGCGTTCGATCCCAACGTAATCTGCCTCTTCTGGTATCGTCACAAAAAGTTCTGCTTCGTAGGCTCCTTCGCCTTCATTTCTTGCGTTTATTATGAGCATAAGGTGATTTTCATCTCCGATGATCACCTGATGCTTATCTCTGAAAATGCAGTTTAAAAAGAATTATTATTAGGTCAGTCTGAGCAAGAGCAAGACCCCGTCTCTACTGAAAAAATAGAAATTAGCTGGACAACTAAAAATATATAGGAAAAATTAGCCAGGCATGGTGGCACATGCCTGTAGTCCCAGCTCCTCGGGAGGCTGAGGCAGGAGGATCGCTTGAGCCCAGGAGTTTGAGGTTGCTGTGAGCTAGGCTGACGCCACGGCACTCTAGCCTGGGTGACAGAGTGAGATTCTGTCTCAAAAAAAAAAAATAAATAAAATAAAAAAAATAGAATTATTAGGTAATTCTACTCCTCTGGTTTAATGAATATTTTTATTAAGGATGTATCTAGGAGGAAAATAAGGGAAATGGTAAATATGAGACAGGACAAAAAAGCTGGATTATCATGGAGAGATAATGGGAAGAATCAAAAGAATCATTTCTGGATAAGAAGGGCGGGAAAACATCGAGTGCTGTACTGGTAAATGTTTAACAACCAGTTCTCAAAAAAGAAAAGTCTTAATTTATAGCACTGTCAGATTCCAATGGTGTAAATCCACCCACTGTGATCAATTTCAGGCCACCAACATGTGTAACAATTGCTAGCAAGATTCCTGCAAATTTAACATTTGGCTTGCAAGCTTGAATGAGGCACCTTTGGCAAATCCCTGGAAATAATACCCTAAGAAGAAAATAAACCACGGAAAAAAAGGAAGAGAGATGGTTTAGAAAGCAAGAGGGGGAGAGTAACGCAAAGTGGGTAATAAGAGGGAAGAAATAGATAAAATTAGATCTTAAACAGCTGATAGAGGATTTTGAGGCCTTCTGAGGAAACTTAATTCACTTTGAACTACAAACCCGTCAGCATTTGGAAATGCCTCTTCCACTTTTGAACCATACTCAAAGCCATTGCCTCTGACATTTGGTAAGTTAAGAAATTTGGGAAAAGTCCGCTTGAGGGGTTACCAGATTCCAAACACTCCAGTGAGATAGTTCTTGGGAGAGAAAGGAATACAAATCTGCTTTTTCTACCATAGGATGTTTTACCTCTTAGTTCTGTGTCTTTCTATTAACATAACGTAGTACAAATTCCTGTGTTGGAGTAAGGCTTCCCATGACTGGCAACTGTAAAGCCCTTTGGTTCTTATTTGATTTTGTGACACCTTCTGCTTTACTCCATAGAGTTCCATGTAAGTTGTTTTTTTTTTTTTCCAGTAAATTAAAATTAATTTTATTTTGACAGTTTTAAGGATGACTTTGAATCAAGGGATGCTGCAGAAACCACTTTGGTTAAGGTGTAGTTGGAACCTGCCTTTGCCTGCTTGACTGAGGTGAGTAAATATAACCCAAGCCACCCCATAGATGAGTTTACTTTTAACAAAAACATTTTTTTTTCACTTTTGCTAAAGATGAAAAGGCCCAGGCAGAATCCTAGGGTGTGTCACTCGACACTAATGACAAAGAACTGACCCAGACGACAGGCTAACCCAAAGCATAGCTAGGCTCAAGAATTTCACGCAGCATATTTTTTTTTGTAGTCATTGGAAGTGTATACTGTCTTCTTTAAGAAGCTTTAAGTAAACACCTGTATTCCATTAAATATAATGCACACGTTTATTTATTTAGACTTACGGTCTAGCCGACAGCTTCAGGTCAGGAACACAGAGGTTGTCTTCCCCACAATCCACCAGGATGTGAGCCTGTGTTGTGCAAACATGCATCAGAACAACCTGGGAAAACCTGAATCACATCCTTTCTCTTGAAAAATCTGAACGATACCACAAATTAAACCAAAGCTTTCATTTCACTATGTACGACTCTGCCCAGCAATATATCCTATGTAACATGGTGACCTCCCAACATAGGCTAGTTTACATAATAGCCCAGTTCCAGTGCATTCTCAAATGTCTGCAAAGAATGCTACTCTGGGAATGTTTTGAGGATTACAGGCTGTGTTGCTTCTATTACAGTCACATTTTGAACAAATTAAATCTTGGTTGCACAAGAGGAAGGGCTTCTGAAAAACACAATGATGCAGTGTTTCAGAAAACATATTAGGAAAAACTCCCGAATGTTACATGTCTGTGTGCAGGAATAAAAACAAAAGGGGCTGACTTTCATCTTAAGACCACAGGAACAACCCCACCCCCACCCCCGCTCCAGAGCTTGCTTGAGAAAGTGCTATTAAAGATCACCAGTGACCTACCTGTTCACTAACAACATTTTCCCTGTAGTAGTTCAATATTGGTTTCAATTCCAGGCCTTCTTTAAAGGTGGATTCATTCAAACTGTAATTCAAACTAATGTTGATTGGAGATAATTTATCTCGGAATTCAGTTTCATCCTAGAAAAAATAATCACAAACTCCAGAGAGGCTCTATGAAATAGCTGCAAGATGTCAGTCTACGAAAGGCAAGGAACACTTAATGTTATTCAGTGAAAGTGAATGATGAAGCAATTATCTTTGCAGCAGGTTTAGATGCATGCAGATTTATGCAGTATATAGTAGCCAGTGTAATTAATATACATTCCATGATGAAATCATCTAGAGTCATGGCTTCAATGAAAGATGCTTCTAAAGGTGATTTTTGGGTTCTCCAGACCTTCAGCAACTCACACAGAATCAGTCAATTCGTAAAGTAAAAGATTGCATTTATATACCATAAATGTCACAAAACCCATAATGAATTTAGATTTTTGTTTTCATGACGTTGCCACATTGTATGAGTCTCTTGGGCTCAGAGGAAGAAAGTATCTTGGTTCCCTTCCTCTCTTATAGCTTTTTAAGCCCTTACTTGCATGAACTTCAAAACACCTTCAGTACACTTGAAGTTCTCTTGGAAAAAGAAACAGAACTCCTCCCTAGGAGAAGGCTGAGCACCAAGCAGAAAGCACGAAGGACATAGAGGACATGTCATCCTTCAGTTGCGTGCCCATCAAGGCCATTGTAAGACATAAGGGTCATGTGCCCAACTCTTCATTCCTGAGTGTGATTGTAAACCTGTGGTTCCCCTTGCTAAGTTCCGTAAAGGAGGAGAGGAAATGAGAATGGATGATCACGCCCAACAACTGCCAAGGCAAAGATAGATCATTATGTTGTCAATATTTTCAATTTTTAAATTTCATGGTAGGTTTTGGAGTTATTGGAAAAATACATTGCTTTAAAAAAATAATTAAAATTACTTTTAATAAAAGCTTTGAATACCTAAATGTTTTCCTGAGTTGGCTCTGAAATGCACATTGATAAAATCTAACAAGACAGATTCACATAGGAGAAAAATTCACATAAATTATGTTGAACTTTTATGTTTTGGGGAGAGGAGGTGGCTAGAAATGAAAACCATCTGAGTTGAGTGCCCTTATAAAGATTTTGTTCAAAACAAAAAAGAAGCCTTAGAAATTCATAGCAACACATCGTTAGGTTAGTTGAAGTCAGGGTCATGAAGAGAGCATTTGACCTTCAAATCAAGTTTCCTCCTACGAAAATGGAAATAAACTGATGGATCTATGCAGACACATATGATGGTTAAATGGAGAAAAATGGTTGGAATTTGGATATGAATGTGAAAGGCCAGAAAAGTTATTTCTGGAACACTTACTCGAAGGTAAACAATAGAATCCTGGCACTGGAGGGGTTTCTGCCTCTTTATCACAAGAGGGAAGACACGATGGGACTGATGGTTGCCAAGGAAGAGCGTTCGTTTAATGGCCCCTTTTTGTTTCAGGGAATCTAATTGCACCTCAGCCACCATAGCTAAAGGACAGACAGAAAGTAAATATAATCAGGAGAGGAAAAGTATTCAGTGAACACAGTGCTCTGTCAGATAAATTCCCATTTCAAGTCGCTTATTCAGGAAATTTTTTTATTATTAGACTCAAACATGATACATGAACTGAAAAAATTTTATAAAACACTCTATAAGCTAAAAAATTTTTATAATGGTTTTATACAAATTGTCATTTTCTTCATAATTATATCTTTGTATAGATAATATTATCACCAACTTTTGAAGTAATATTTACGTAGAAGTTTCCACAAAGGCAATAGGAATCCTGGTATTATAAAGCACTTGAGTTTTAAATGGTCTATGCAGAGAAATGGTTGCTGTTCAGTTTTCTTAGTACAGTATAGGAGTGTAAAAACATACTCACCTATTGTGTTTGGAATGCTCTGGCCCGCTACAGATGCACATACTCTTAAAGAAAAGCTATGGAAAATAATAGTAATTTATTAGTTAATAAAGTTTTGAATCTGAAGTCGAAATTTTCCTTTACTTCATCCCAGATGAAATGAATACATCATTTTTCCTCTATACTTCTAATTATTAATATACACACTCACATATATCTTCCACAACACTAATACAGTTGAGACAGGTGACATTATTATATGGAAGCTAAAAACATTACAAGAGATTAGTTGATTTAATCAATTAATTTCTGCCTTTATTCAATAAATACACATGAATATCTTCCATGTGTCAGGGAAGGAAGAATTAGGCAGCACAGCAGGAGAATAGCTAGAGAATACCTGGAGGTGAGTAAGAACATGGCCCCATTTGAGGAACCTAATGACATTGTAGTTGGAGCACCGAGCAAGTTGGGGAGGTTGTAGGAGGTAAGGCTGGCTTGGTGAAATGGTAGGAACAGGGCTTTGAAAGTCATGCTAAAGAATGTGGGTTTAATTCTAAGAAGCACAGGGCACCAAGGTATGCTTAACTGCAATCACTCACTCTGCTTGGAAGAAGATGGAACTTGGTGGAAACTTGCTAGGGGTGGGAGAAGCCTGTAGGTAGAGAGAGGATAAAAGGAATGGGAGAAAGTGAGAGAATAAGAAGCTTAAAGCGGCTGTGTCAAGCTAGGTGGGTGGAATGCTGTGCGTATAAAGACGAAAGGGTAGAGGCCCATGAGAGATACTTTATAGCTCTGCCTTGAACATGAGCTGACATTTCCCTGCAGTCCGAGGAAATGTCTACATTGGCTTGTAGGATGACCCGCACTTGGCTTTAGTCTGTGGCCATGGAAGGAATGAGAAATGGCCAGTTGTCTCTGCCTGAGTTTGCTGAATGAATGTGCTTACCTCCCTCCTGAAAAATTCCAAGCCCTAACAGGCAGCATTAGAGATGGGGCCTTTCCGCATTTCTAAGAAAGTAAAAATACTTACATATGATTTAATGACAGTCTTAAAATTTTTACTAGTAAAATATTATAGTATGATTTGACTATTTCTACAGAATTCAAAGGAGTAAATAATCCCTAATCATACTTTAATTATGTGTCAGCTTCCTGTGTCAAACATAATGAAAAAGTGTCACATCTGGGATTCATCTATCTACCGTGACCTCAGTCAATGTCTCCCTTCAGGGTAAATAATTTGCCACATACCATTAAGCCAAAAGTTTCCTGAAATGTCTATGCTATTACAAGTGTTTATTCCACTTCCCCAGAGAAATCGCAAATTCCAACCCATTTTTCCTTCAATTAGAATTATTCAAGAAAAACCAATAGTTAATCACATTTTTAAATTTTGTAGTAAGTCTGGCTTTTAAAATTAGAATTTTTCTGTGTCCAACTCTTTTGGAAGCACTTGGCTATGTGTTAAAATCATCCATTGACCTTTCTAATCTATTTGCCATTACATTGAGTAGACAAAGCTCATTGGCTTTTATAAGATAAATTCCTATTTGTAATGAGCTTATCAACACATATTAATTAAAATCATTTTAGATAGAGTATTTTTAACAATTCAAAGACAATAACATTTTTGAAAAAGGAATAAATCAAAACTATAAAAGTAAACATCAGTTCCTCTTTGTGAGAATATATTTGATTAATGATGTTATAGCTGATGGATTACTCTTGATTTATGAATTACATGTTAATATCAATCTATATTTCTTAGAGAAAGTTTAATTTACTTTGATATCATTAACTGGATGACTTTAACTTTTTTCACATAAGTTTAATACAATAACTGCTACAGCTTCCTGAATTATTGATAATAGCACTCCGACCTAAATCTGCCCATTTATAGATGTCTTTAGCAGAGAAGAATTTGTCAAGTCATAACTTTTCAAGCACTCTGTTCTGATCTATAAAGAAAAATCTCAACATGTTATAGTAGCAGATTGATACATTCATTCTGAACTTAGAAAACCATTATATTGTATATGTGTCATATATATTATATATATCATGTGTTTTATATGTATCATAGCATTAGGTCCATCTGCAGGTATACACCTGATTACAGAGTACACTTGGGTCATCAGGGAATGCTTTCAATACTTACTGAATTAGATTTAAAATTTCAAACTAGAATTTATGGTCATATTCACTTTGGCTCATTAGTCTAAATAGATCTGATTGGAACAAAAAACATGAAGTCAAAGTCCCTCATTGCATAAATTCTAAATAAAACTATTTGTGGTCAGTGCTTCTGATATGGTCAGCAAGACAAGGCACTCTGTGACCTCTACCACTAGTCTTACTAGAAGCATAGTTGGAATAATGATTCTGTTATGTGACTGCTCATGGCCAAGTATGATAAGGAGGGAAATGAGCTAAATGTGAAATATGACTTAAAAGTACAAAGCAATTCATTTTCATTCTTACCAATTGAATCCTGTTTCAATGATAGCAAATATCAGATTTTTATGTAAAGTCACTCATACCTAGAGAGTTTTTTTTCAGGTTTGACAAGTGGATAGTGACTAACTTTTACATTTATAAAATGAAAATTTTCACTAAATAGTTTTTCTTTCTCTAATTGATTAGCAACCAATTATATTAATATTTATTGAGCTGGCCTTTTTTTTTCTTTTTCTATCTTAGAAATGACAATAAGATACCTTATAAAACTGCACAGCTGTTTGAAAGACACAGAAATCCACATTGATGGACGTCAAGAACTATTTGCCAATTAGAGTTTACATAATAGTTTTCAGATGTCCAATACAAGGTTATATCAAATATAGACAGAAATAACAGCAAAGAAAATCAACAGAGGCCTTTCAATCATTTCAGAAAAACTAAGCTAAATTCCTAGAATAAAAAAAAAAAGTAAAAGCATCGAAGAAACATGTTTGACATATTCTAGACTGAACCAGCTGTTAACTTTCTATTTTCTGATACTCTGAGGCACCATTCAAAACTTTTGCATGTGAAAATAAAACATCTTTTAGAAAATACATGCAGTAGAATACAATAAATAATTGTAAAGGGATATATTATACATTTGTCCACATAGCAAATTGCATTTTATCTTAATAATAGGATTTAATGCAACAAGAGAATGGTTTGTGAAAAGAAAGACATTTCCTTGTTAAAAAGTAATATTCTTTCCATAAAACCAAACAGATCCCATAATCTGTTAAAACCACTTCAATCTTGTAAAAATATCCAAACTAAAAACCCTTAGAAAAAATTATCTAGTTCAAAACAAAAACATTCTATACCAGAGTGTGCCACATATGCGTCAAAGAATGCAGCCTAGAAGTTCATTCAGTTGTGTAGGTGTGAACACGAGACTATTTGGCGGAAAATACTGGAGTTTTAATACTCATGATCAAGTAGCAGCTCTCACAGTTTATTTACTGGTCATTTAATCATGCCAGGGTAAGGAAAAATGCTGGCTCTGTCACATACTTTCTCAGATCAGGTTTTCATTATACTATTTTATGGTTTTAAACTGTTTAAAAATGTGCCCGGGGCATTTCCCAACTACTTTCAAAAGCAGTTAAAGGACAGACATGCCTCCTAACTCTCCCTACCCCCAGCTCCCAGCAATAGGATATATTTTTCAAAGAATCCTTCAGGGTCCTCCTTACTCCCCACCCACCCACCACCTCAAAAGCTTTGACTTAATATGAACTGTCAAAAGGCCATCAACAACATGCTAAAATTGGCTGGAAGTAACTTCTTTGGGTCAAGACTGGTTTGTTGTGCAGTTCCAACATTCTCAGGACCTATGCTGTCTGAGTTAGAGCATATCTCCTGGAAAATAAGGGCAAATCTCAAACACTCCAAGGATTTGTTGATTTTTTCAGAGGATATACCCTGATGGTATTATCCAACATAATGATTTTTGACCTTTGAGATCCTACATATTGAGAAACAGTGGTATTTTCTTCAGCTGTGTTACAATCAAGTTCCATTTGGCACTCCCCTTCAGATGACTGACATGATTCACAAGAACATGGCTTATGCGACTTCTCAAAGTCTAGGCAAAACTTCTATGGTCCAGGCAAAGGAAGAATTCTACCGCTATTATTAATGATGGCTACGAAATACAGTTGAGGGCCCCCAAATCTCTGCTTTTATGTTTCCCTTCTGTCTAGTTGCACATGATAAGTTACAGAACTGACATATGTTGTCAGCACAGGAAACTGTAACCCAAGCTTGACTGTTTAAAGAGGTGGCATTATATATATCTGAAAAGCAGTATCTATAAGCATATGCAAATGCGAGAGTCAAGGCATTTTGTTACATTTTTATTTTGGTTAATGTTTATTTTAATAAACTGAGAATCTAAAAGGGATCTTCAAGATTTGTTTCACTGGGAATTTTCCCAAATGTTTTCATGCTCTTCATCTAACCTAGAGACTGTAGATTGGAGAAGTCACCTTTGTATAATGTATCTGTAGGCAAAGAGCAGCATCATGTCATAGATCCTTTTGAAAAGCTAACTCCTTGCTTCTCAAACTTGGTCCACAGACCAGCAGCATCAGCAGCCTCATGGAGCTTTTTTTCTAGAAGTGCAAAGTCTCCCCAGACTTACAGAACCCAAAGTCTGCATTTTTAACAAGGTACCCAGGTGATGTGAATTCACAGTAGAGTTTGAGAAGTGCTGGACAAACTCACCAGGCCACAGGTGTCATAGAGTCTGGAATCTGGCAAGTTTTATTTTCAAGATTGATAATCATGGGGTGCAGCAGAAGCTTTGCATCCACAGTCACAACCGGCCTTGCTCTGGGGGGAGAAAACACAGGGTTTGCGTGAAGCACAAGAGCAATAGGCAGAAGTCACCACAGGGAGAACTCCACCTCCAGAGGCCATTGCCAATGTTACTAGCCTTTGTGCCAAGAATTCCGCTCACTGCATGAATAGGTGGGCACACTCAACTAATTACCTAGAAACACACGAGTACAAAAATAAAGCATGCTAGGGGGCCACCAAGCAGAGTTGCATTCACAAACCTGCTTTCTTTATGGAGTGGGCTGTGGGTATCGTGACAATATTGCTGTGAAATACTGCTCTGTGATCTGCTACTATATCTCTATGCCTAGCTAAAGAAATACATCATCTTAACAGCCACTTGTGTCTGTAAGTACTTGAATGTCACAATTTTTGTTGCCTCATTGATAATTTTTTATTTCTAGCGATAATTTTCTAGCTGAGCTTTGCAGGTTGAGCTAAACACGTAAAGGTGGGCTTACAGAATAATTCTGCACTTCACCCAGAGCAGTGGTTCTTCATCCTGACTACACAGTATAATCACCCAAGCAGCTTTAAAACAAATTCTATGTCTAGACCCCACCACCGACCAGCTGAACCAGAACCTCTGTGGTAAGGCCAGGCATTGGCACTTCAAACAAACTCTCCAGACGATTCTATTATAATTAGCTAACTTTGAGGAGAGAGGCTTATACAGAGTAAACTCAATTCCAGCTACCCAGATGTAGTTAACAAAAAAAGAGAGTCAATCATGGGGGAAGGGAAAGAGTAATTTTTAAAGTTTGGTCCCAAGATATTTTAGCTGAGAGCCAAAGTCCCCAAATGATAGCATGAAATGATACCATGCTGGATAAGTTTTCCCCTGACAGAAAGGAGGGATGTGTCTTTGGGCAGAATGTCATTTAGGACACTGCTCTAAACAATTGAAAACGGTGGAGCCCACTGGGATTTTTCCTGAGCTCCTTTATGCTACCTAATTTTGTGTTTGATATTGTGTTAGCTCCAGGCCTTGGAAAAACATGGTAAAATGGAATTAGACATGCAAAAGATTTATGAAGGGCAAATGCCTATAAGGAAAAACGGGGAGACAGTGGATGAGGCTGGAAGTTCTGGTCCTCCGAAAGACAGAGGCCTGGAAGGAAGGTGGATACAAAAGTTCTAGCCTGGGCAAGGGGTTCAAACTTTGAACCAAAGTTGCCCTTGAGAGTAGTTCCATGTCTTGCAGAAATAGGCCTACAATTTATTTTCTTGTTGTGGCCAGTAATTGGCTGGACACAACTCATGGAAAATATGTCCTTGGCACAAAGGTGGTGGTGGATTCGGAGCGTGGAAGTTGGGTCCTGAGTCAGTCTTGCTCCAGCAGCTCTGAGTGGTGCACCTTCTTAAACACCACACGCCCAAGCACCATACTTCAGACACACCGAGAGTTTCAACTGTCTGATTCTTTAGATCCTGAAGTGGGGAGGGGATGATATAAATCAGCCCACTTTGAGTTTGATGAAGAAGAAAATCTTACTTATTTGAGGAAAGCTAACCTTAGAATCTCTCTGGGAGTCGACCAGGTTAGCATTAATGCCTGGTACACCCAGGTGTGCTCTTTCTTGGCCCTTTGTCTGGAAATCCTGACCTCATAGTGTCTTGAATTCTTAAAAAAGATTTTTTATTTTTTTTAGGAAGAGAAAAGAACCTAATGTTTTGGGCACCATGTACCAGTTACTATTCTGTGTACTTCACGTGAATATTCTCACTGAATATTAACAAAAGTATCCTTATAAAGTATTGGTACCCTCTTTTGCAGATAAAAAAATCTGAAGCTCAGAAAGTTACAGAAATTTGTCCAAGATCACAAATCAGTGTACGGAATGGCCAGGCTTTGAATCCATAGCTGTTATATTTGAACTGTTTTCAGTACTTGCTTTGGGAGGCTACCAATTCCTATTATGTTCTATTCCCTAATCTAGAGTCCCATTTGATAACAGAAGCCAGAGTAAATAGTAACATTCTTCCATCTTGCACCTCTTATTTACAAGTGAACATTTCAATGCATTTCCAAAGCAAAGAGAAGAAATCAAATATAGTAACACTTAAAAAGTGGGCCATTTTGTAACTAAGATCTGCTGAATTTCATATCTTATTTAACATTATGTTTATAGGGTCTGGAAGTTTGGTCATGCAGTATGAGAATAAAAATACAAAAGGAGAAAAGAAAGGTCTAAACATTGAGAGCAACAAATACTACCACGCTTTAAAAAGAGCATCTAAATATTTTCCAGAATAAATAGATGGACTATGCTCTTTAAGGCAAAACTAACAACAACAAAAAGAAAATGCATTTGAAACAATGAGAAGAACATTTGCATACCACCAACCACATACCTGTAAACAGCTACTTTTCCTGTTCCAAATGCACCCACAATCAAATCTAAAAAAGACAAAAAACACACAGGCACAAATCTTACAGAAACAATGTACTAAGCTCATAATCATAAGTAAGACACAGAATATCCGTAAGTGCTGGTTGTAGAATGAGAGCCACAAAATAAGAAGAGGAAACCACACCTTTCTTAAGACATTTTGGAAAGGATATTGAAAGGATATTGGAGCTTCACTATATCCAACCAATATGACAGGTCAATCAGTAGACCTGAAGCCATTCTACCCTTAGGAAGGCCAACTTTCTAGAAATTCATCATAACGTCATTTATCCTATCCTCCTGACTCAAGGTATACCTCTCAAGGAAAGGAACAGGGAAAAAGCATGTGCTTGGTGTCTCCTAGGTACCAGGCTCATCACTCATATTATTGCCTTACTAGCAACAACCCTACGAGCAAGGATAATTAGCCTTACAGTGTGACATTCTAATTGTCATTTTGACACAACCGTTTGCTCTTTATAAATAGTGAGGATGGTGAGTATACTTTGAGCAAAGCAACCAGTAGTATATAAAATAATTGACATATCATTATAATGATCTCAAATAATAACAATAATAAATAGCACATTGAACACTTTATGCCAGAAAGTCTTCCAAAGGATTTACTTTAATTGATTTCTAACAAGAAGTTAGGAAGTCTCTGTTATGAGCACAATTATGCAGATGAGTAAATTGAGACTTAAGAAGGCTAAATTATAAATTCCTTAATGTTGCCTGGGCACATGCCTATATAATCCCAGCACTTGGGAGGCTGAGGCAGGAGGATCGCTTGAGCCCAGGAGTTCAAGGTTACAGTGAGCTATGATTGTGCCACTGCATTTTAGCCTAGGTGACAGAGGGAGACCCTGTCTCAATCAATCAGTTGATCAATATAAATAAATAAATTCCCTAATGCTCACACAACTAGGTATGTGGTGGATCTGGGTTATAGCGATAGAGTGATCTTGGACTAGTTGAAGGGTAATGCTCCCAGTGATCTCAGTGTCTGGCCAACATATAGGTCAAAATGTTGGCTTTTCTTAATCTAATTTACAATGGTTATTCCTGGTGGAAGCAATCAAACAGAAATAAGAATGACAGTGCCTAAATCTGCAGAGTAACATTCAGATGTAAGAAAATCAGATTTGGTAGAAACAAGGGCCATGGAAGAAAACATAGAATAGTTGAAACTATAATTGCTTAATTCTATTAATAATAAGACATAAGTGAAAATGGAAAACAACAACAAAAGGGAGGATTTTATTTGTCCACTCCTTATAGAATTAGTATTCTATATGAATAAGAATTAGTATTGTTATTAAGGAATTAAATTGGTATAATACAGTTTGCACAGAAAAACGATTTATAGCCATATTCCCAGGACACCCACCTTTCCAGTACGTGCAAACAGAGCCACACTACAAGCACTTATGATTCTTCTCCTGAGGGCTTAGTACCCCTGGGAATAACTTTTAGCCAGTTATGGGTGGGAATGGGAAAGTAGCCCAGCTACCTTATCAGTCAAGAGGGATAACTCTACGGTACATTTTCTGTTTATTTCCCGTCACATGGAGCCCCAGTTGCATACAGTGGCAACCACTTGCTGATAATCTCTACTTGCATCCTTCTTTTCCATGTCTCTCTTTTCTGTTCCTGTACTAGCATTTCTCAGGATCATTTCTCAAATAAACTAGTTTTCTCATTTTTGTCTTAATGCCTGCTCTGGGATGACCCAACCTAAGACACAATGATGCTTGTTAAAATTTTTGTTAAAAAAAAAATATACTCAAACATCCTCGGGATCAAGACCACAGTCATTTGTCTTCTGTTTTATTGGTACAGAATTAGTTCAGACCATAGGCTCAGGGTTTGACTCCAGTGTTCCATATCTAAAAAGATGTGCATGCCAATGTTCACATAAGTCAAACAAAGGTCGTCTAAAGAGCTCTGTATGTGTGAAATTGAAGACCACATTAAGAAAAGGGCTACAACTTGGCCAACCATGGCTCACAGAATAAACCATTCTTTTCAAAGCATTTAAGTCTTTGAAGCCAGAAGGCAAAGTTTCTAAGTCTATTGATCTTTAAAATCATAATGATAAATTATATCAGAATTTCAACTTTTCCAACTATGTTGTTCACATGTATTTCTGTTACATTGGTCCCCTCTCACATACAGTACATTTTGGTATGTCAGAGGAAAAAGAGCTACTGACTTGAAGAAACATGAACTCTGTTCCTGTGTAATTACAAACTCCAATATTTAGAGAAGTATAACACAGGTGGCCCTGGCCTGAATCCATATCTGGTGACATGATGCCCAATAGGAGAGCTCTGTTATGAAAACTGATTCAAGAGGACTTAAGTGCTTTGTTCTTGGCTCCAAATAAGGTGAAATATTTATATAACAAGATTAGACATTTTATAAACAGCAGATGAATTTTAAGAATTGACTCTCTGGAAACGGCAAAGAAAATAAGACTGTAAGCCCTTCCAGGGCAGGAATCTTTAGGTTTCCATATCCCAAATTCTTCATGGAATAGTATGAGTTGAAATAAATAAAGAATCTTTGCATCCACAGTACCAGGCACAGTGCCAGACACGGAATAGGGACTTCATAAATGCCTGATTAAATAGGGGGATAAGTAATAATGTGATAAAGATGAGAGAGATGAAAAAGATGAGACAATTAAGACAGGCTAATGTAAACCACAGCTAAATTCTGCTGGGCTTTTGCATGTACACTTGAAGCTGTTGTGAGACAGACACACACAGGTTCCAGATTCTACAAAGGAATACAGAGATCACAACTAGATTGCCACCATAGGTGACAATTTGAGAGATACCTTCCTAATGGCAATGACGAAGAGGCCTTTCCTTTAGGAACTTTGAATTCCTGTGCCTTAGGGTGGGAATTTTCCTACTCTGGAAAAATAAAATAACTGGCAAAATAGGCCACAATTTTCTTCATAAGAATCTGGCCACAGTTATCCAGAAGCCAAGAAAACAAGTTATCTACCACAAAAGTCTGTTTGCCTTTTGAGACGCTACCTTGGTATTGTGCCTGCTGGAAAGGCCAGAAGCATTTATACTCAGGACCTTAAAATCATCAGATCTCTATAGGGGAGGAGAATTGATTTGCTGATTTGTGCTTTAAACCCCAATTTCTCTTTCCAAAATATGAGATTGGTTTTGATAAGCACTATTTAGTTTCCATATATACACACACATATAGATGTGTATGTATACAGTATATATGTTATGTATGTGTTCCATTTATATACACATATATTTATGTTGGGGTGTGTCTATATGTGTGTATGTATGGAATAATAAATAATACTCAGAAATAATACTTAAGAATGTCACATCATTCTGTGCTTAGGAATTTAAATGGTAATCTGGAGACAAAGTAATTTTGGTGCTGATATGTGGATTCATAACCATGCAAACTTTTTCTCCCTAACTTTGAGACTACAGGTCTTATACCATTATCTAATGGTTACTTTTTTTCTTATAAAAATTTCTTAAAGGCAGATTCTGAAAACAAACAAATGAAAAACTTTGCCTTTCTCTATACATGGACGCTTAGCTGTTTTGGTTTTTTTCTTCTTGAAGAAATAACTGGCAACTAAAATTGGTTCTTTCCCCTCAATCAAAAAATGTTCTCAAAGTGCTGGAGGACTTTGTTATTATGGCCTCGCACCGCCTGAGAAATACTGTTTATTTTCCTTTTGGCTTTTGATGGAACAACTAAGTACTTTTAAGGAAACAAAAAGGGGAAATTAGCATGAATGTAGGATCAGTTGGCAAGAAAAAAATAACCCTAAAAATGTGAGGTCATAGGGGATGCATTACACCTTTGTTTTGAATTTTATTTCTCACAAATTGTTATTTTTAAATGAGGACAAAGGAGAGAGCCAAACCTTTAAAAGTGGTGCTTGGACTGTAGAGTCTGATTTCACTAATCCGTGAGGGAAATTTGAGAGCTGGAAGAAGTTCTGTTTGAAAACATCAGCTTTGTTTTGAGTGTGGATTTGAGGTTTGGGTTCAGTGGTCAGGGTGTAGTGAGGACAGAGAGTGGAAACTTCCGAGGGAAGAAGCAGACAGAAGGGGAAAGCAAAAGGAAGAGGTGACAGTATTAGATTAAAGAGTCAGCTGGGCATGTTGGCATGTGCCTGTAATTCCAGTCACTGAGGGAGAAGGATCGCATGAATAGCCACTGCACTCCATCCTGGGCAACATAGCAAGACCCCATCTCTTAAAAACAAAGAATCACCCACAGTAATTTCACGGGAGAGGTCTCTCTGACCACCCAGGCACCAACCTTTCCTAAACTACATCAGCCTTTCTTACCGGTACCTCCTTCTCATCTCTCACATTCTCATCTTGTTGAGAGATATACTAATGTTGAAGTCTGCTGCTGAAATGCCATCAGACACCTCCATTTTCATTTTGCAATTTAAAAATATTGACTGTTTTAAAATAATTCTAGACAATGGAATTGCCATAAAGAATTTCCAAATCAATGAGAACCATGAGCATGTAAATCTCACAGTTGTATGAAAAGAGTATGATTAATTAAAAGGGAAGACCTCCTTAAACATGACTAAAGCATGTAGAAATCACAAAGAAATTTTAAAATTTAAACTTTTTTAGCAAAAAAATGTAAGCAAGGTTGAAAGAGGAATGAAAGGAAGAAGGGGAAATGTTTATAATGTATATGCCTGATCAAATGTAAATATTTTTCAACACATAAAAGAATGTCTGGCACCTAGTGAAAAAGTAAATGTTAATAATTAATATGCCTAATTTGTAACAAATTCATACAAGTTAATAAAACTATGAGCATTCTAATAAGATTATAAACAGGCAATTCACATAAAAAATAAATACCTATGACCAATACATATATGAAAGGATGTTCAACGTCACTCATCATCGAAGGAATACAAATGAAAGGAACAATGAGTTGTCATTTTTAACCTTCCAAATTGGAAAAGATGAAAATATTAGTGCTAGGCAGTGTTGAGTAGAGAACCAAGAACTCATACACTCTGTTTGTGGGAGTAGAAATTTGCATAATTTTCATGAACAGTAGTTTGTTGATACGTGTATGATAATGTATACCTTTGACCCAGTGTCTGTACTTTTAGGAATTTATCCTGAGGATATTTTGGACAATTGTGCAAAGATATATCAAAAGCTAACATTCTAAACATTTAAAATATAATTACCTCCTTTAATTGTTAAAAAATTCCATGAAGTAGGCACTTTTACTATCCCCATTTTACAATGAGGAAAATGAGGGATAGAGAGGCTGTATACACTAAGTGGCAAGACCAAGTTTTAAACCCAGGCAGTCTGTCTCCTGAGCCCACACTGTTCCCCTTTGTCCACACTGCCTCCTAGAAGCATATCTACATGCTATTTTTGTCCTCTCTTTAAAATTTTTAAAATTAAGGATGCAGTAAATTTCATCCTTTGTTGTATACAGATCTAAGAGCTTTGATAAACACATGCAATGCTTTCAGCTTAGTACATTTGCGATTCATCCACAATGTTGCATCTACCAGTAGTTTGTTTCTTTGTATTGCTGAGTAGATTCCACTGGGTGGATGGGGCATAGTTTGTTTACCCATCCCTGGCTAAGGGACCCCTGAATTGTTTTTACTTTGCGGAAGGTCACTCTAAACCTCTGTGTACAGGTGTTGGTATATCTAACAGGCCAATTTTGATTCATACGTTGTCTCTCATCAAATCTCTCTAAAACCTTTGAAGCCTTCTTTTAAACGCAGTGTTGTATTCAAGCGGCAAATTACTGAGTGGAGGGTGAGAAATTCAGAATTTTAAATTCCATTTCACTTTGCCACTGGCTTCTGAACAACCTTGAACAAGTCACCATTCATTGCCAAATCTCTGGTGAAGTCTTTGAGGTTCTCTAGATGAGAAAATCAAGCACTCAGTAGCATTGGTTGGGGTCAGATGACTGCACCCTGTGGGCTCTGATGTACCCCCAGGACTTTCCTTTGCCTCTTGACTCAGCCTTGCTCCTGCATGTTTGGGGTCTCCTTGTGCCACCACTGAGAGACCGTTTCTGGTGTTCTCTCTGGCTTTGCAGCCTGTTCACCTGCATGACTCAGCTGCATAGATGTCCAGCTCCTGTCTTGGCATTGCCCCTGCCACGGCTCTCAGAATCTTCTCCAGGGAACATCCCTGCCAAGCCTATTCCCACAGCACCCAAGCATTTTAAAGACAAGTGAAGCCTTTCAAGCAGAATTGTTTACCTGGACACAACCAGGGTCAGCTCACTTTCATACGATGATGATATTAAGAGAAACAACAGGATTCGAGATAATGTGTGACATGGTGGGGTTACAGATGGCATGTACATCTGGCAACGTCCACTTATAAGTGGGTTATAAAACTGGCTTAAGCATTTGGCACTGGAAAAACAGCTCATGTCTGTGGGAAGCAGGCATTGAGATAAGTCTCCTTGAGTTTGGCAAATCGTGTTAATCTAAAAATAGACAGAGGTTGCCTTTCTTTCTTGCTTTTTTATTGCAACATGCAAAATATTCCTGAGAGGAAGGTTATGGGTTGAGGAAGAAATGTTTGGAAAAAAAAAAGAATGCATGATTTTATCCCAGAAAGTAATAATCCTAACAATCTGTCTGAAATGCTTCCAAATGAACTCCGAAGAAAAACATTTATGAGTTGGAACGTGGTATTAGGTTGCAACATTCTAATTTACTAAGGGTTTATTTTCCTTTTTAAAAAAAGCCCACAAAAAATAAGAGCGAAATATCAAACGATGAGTCTGCTTTATGAAAATAGTTTTCTGTACGTTATTAGCATCCTGTGGCTGCGGGGATAATCCCTCTCCGTTCTGGTGTTTGATGATCCACTTGTTGTTTTCCATGTCACTGGATCAAAGGCATTTAACTTTATCCCTGTCCTGGACACACTGTATGTGTGCTGTCCAGTCAGTTGCTGAAAGTCCTAGAGAAAAGTCAGGACCAGTGTCACTTATAAGTGGCTGCCTGTTGGGAATGATTTCACAGTCTCCAGAAGAGACTGACAGTCACAAGAAACGTCCCCCACATCCAGCCTGATAGACAAACTGCTGATTAAGACCTTATGGGACTTTATACATGTGCTGAGTGTTCCAGGTTGAATTGTGCCTCCCAAAAGTCGTGTGTTGAAGTCCTAACTCCCAGGACCTCCTAATGTATCCATATTAGGGGACAGGGTCTTGAAAGAGGTAATTAATTTAAGATGAGGTCATATGGGTGGTCCCTAATCCAATAGGATTGGTGTCCTTATAAGAAAAGGAGATTAGGACACAGATGCACACAGAGGAAAGGCAATGTGAAGACGGGGAGAACACAGCTATCTACAAGACAAGGAGAGAGACCTTAGAAGAAACCAACCCTGCTGATACCTTGACCTTGGACTTTCAGTCTACAGAACCGTGAGGAAATAAATTTCTATTTTTTTGTGCTACCCAGTCTGTGTTATGGCAGCCTGAGCAAACGAATACACTAAGATATAAATGGGGATGGAGTTCCAGGGCAGTGTAGGAGAAGGGTTCTCCTACATGGGTACCTCATTCAACAACTCTTTATTGATCACCCACCATGAGCCAAGTCCTTCCCTAACTGCCCAGAATTTGGCAGTGGGCATGTAAACAGACCTTCACTTGCCCTCCAGCTACTGAGAGTCTATACATCAACTCGATAAGGAGGCTTGTTAGAAACAGGCCAATATCCACTGCATCAGATTCCCTGGGTGGGACCAGCGTCCCCCGGATCACTCACAGCCTGATGAGAATAAGGTCATTATATCTTTCCCCACCCCACGTTTGAGAAATGGTGTTAAGTTTCTGCAGTTGGTGTGCAGCCATCCTCAGGGACAGAGGATAAGGGGCCTGAATATCTGCCAACATGAGCTTCAGCTACTTCACAATTCAGTCGAAGTCTGGCTAGACCGAGAGCTTTCTGTTTCACACTCATTCCATGAACTTCTCTTAGAGTTGATGGTTTTTAGGTAACCAGCTATTAATATCATCACAGGAAAGTGTCAGTAAGAAAATCTAAAATGATTACCATATAGAAAGAAGAGCATCCCAAGAACAATGTTTGCAAATAAGAAGTCCTGAAGAGGATTTTGTCGCTGTATTAGTTATTTTGAAAATCTCGCATCTATCATCACATAGGAGATTTTAGACAAAGATTACCTGAATCATCACCTTACCTGGGTAATGGGGCAAAGATCACATGCCTGGGTCTGGGGCAAAGAACCTGGACCTCGGCCTTGGAGCTTGTTTCCCTCCCTCCCACCTCCAGTTGGTCAGCGGAGTTTAAAAGTAAGAACAGTGAGGTGCTCAAGGTGATGGATGTCCTAAATGCCCTGACTTGATCATCACATATTCTATGCATGTATCAAAATATCACATGTACTCCTATAAATATGTATGAACATTATGTCTGAATAAAAAATTTTAAATATCTAAAAAAGGAACAGTTGACATGCAGAGTGCTTTACAGTTTGCAAATTGGCTCCACCATAGTCCTGAGTGGAGGGTATTAGTCTGATCATCTTTCTCTTGTGGCTGGATACTCGAAGGTTAAGAGATGTACGTCCAAGACTACAGAGCTGGGAAGAAAGGAGAATCCGGTCCCCTAACTCTGACTTTGGTGCTCTGTCCTTCACGCTGGCTACTGGTTCTCCTGGTCTGGCAGCTTGAACAGCAGTTGACATCTAAATGCCTAAGGTCAAATGTCAGATGCTTGCCAAAAATGAGTCTGCCCCTTGGAGTGGAGCCTCCTGTTATCCCAGGAGAGGAATTCCAGTGCTTACTGTATTTTTATTTTTTTACTTTTTATTTCAGAGTATTACAGGGGTACAAACACTTCGGTTACATAAATTGCCTTTGCACCACCCAACAAGTGTGCCCATCTCCCAGATGGCACGCACCACATCCGTTAGGTGTGGTAAATACCCATGCCCTCCTCTCCACTCCCACCTGCCCAACATCCTATCAATGTTACTTCCCATTTGTGCACGTTAAGGTTGACCAGTTAGTACCAATTTAATGGTGAGTATATGTGGTGTTTGTTTTTCCATTCTTACGATACTTCACTTAGAAGAATGAGTTTCAGCTCCATCCAGGATAATACATTTTTATTGTGGCTGAGTAGTACTCCATTGTATACATATGCCACATTTTGTTAATCCACTCATGTATCGATGGGCACTTGGGTTATTTCCACATCTTTGCAATTGTGAATTGTGCTGCTATAAACATTCAAGTGCAGGTGTCTTTTTTATAGAATGTCTTTTTTTCCTTTGGGTAGATGCCCAATAATGGGATTGCTGGATCAAATGGTAGTTCTGCTTTTAGTTCTTTGAGGTATCTCCATACTCCTTTCCACAGAGGTTGTATTAGTTTTCAGTCCCACCAGCAGTGTATGAGTGTTCCTATCTCTCTGCATCCATGCCAACAAAGGCCACAATCACCATCATCTCTACTTATATTTCCATACTCATTCCACGTGGGCGTAAAATAGTTGACTGGATTTAAGCAGAGTTGGAGGTAAAGAGAGATGAGAATGACAGTTTATATGCAAAGGTGTGCGGCTGGTAGTTGGTCTGTCCATTTATTCACATTTATTCATTCACTTATTCACTTAACAAATATGTTGACCATGTATGTTTTGTGCCAGCCACTGTCTTGGGCACTAAGATGCCAAAGTGAGCAAAACCAAATCCATTCCCAGCCTCAACTAATATGGTGTCCAGCGTAGTGGGGCAGAAGGAACATTTATCGAGGGACATGTGTGATTTCCATCTGAGATAATTGTTTTCAGGGGAAGGACAACAGTCAGGGAAGGCTTCCTGAGGAAGTGACATCTGACCTGAGTTTCTAAGTGGGAAGTGAACTCCTGGGAAAATGGCCAGGGTGCACAAATACTTTGAGGCAGAAGGCATGCATCAAGCGAATTACATAAAAATTGCTTTTAGTTTGCATATTAATAAATTAAAAATGATGTATAGAAAGAATGTGCAGAGGGAGGGCAGAAATAATGGGCAGTTCTAAGCACAGGGGAAATTTATTCTAACTAATTTATATTCCACCTCCCCTCCCCCATTAAAAGAGCCATGAAGCAAGTTTTTATTAACTATATCTTTACAAGCAAGATCAAGTATGAGTGATATATTATCATATTCACTGATGCCCTGGATTTCAGAAAGAAGCCAGTGTCTGTGATTATTTGGAAGGAAGTTCAAACTTAAGCTGACAGATGACGTGTAGCATATAAATGGAATAGGCATACAGTTAGATTTCTTCTACCTGGTGAGAGAAATGTGCTATATTTACTACCTACAGGTGGGATATGATTTGAACCTGCTTCGAGACAGAATCTGGGGTGAAGCATGTGGAGGGATGCAAGTCAAATGTGTGAGGGGAGTCACAGCTTCATTTTTAAGGTCATTGATTCAGCTCAGTATCCAAGGCACAACTTTTCAATAGGGCTGCCTCTTCAAAGGTGAGTCAGAAATGAGGCAGATGGAGGTACTCATAGGTCTTCATGCCAGAATAAGCAAAATAAGAAATTTCTGTTTTAAAGACGTGACAGTTCCCAAGGTGTCATATTTTAATCTAAGGCCGGGGGAAAAAAAGTCATCATATTATGTTATTGGACTTCGAAATGACTGTAGCTAATCTTGGTTTTGGTCTTTCATAAATGCAGTTGTGAGTGTACCCAACAGTCACTCTCAACCTGGATCTGTGAATTTCTGAACAGGATTAGAAATTCCCCTTTGGAAAGACATCACACAAATAGGTTAGTGTATTTGTGAGTGGCCGGGCAGTGGCAGGTAGATAGGTCAGGTTCATCATAGCAGTGCATGTAGCAACCATACAACTCTTACTATGTAAGAGTCACTACAGCTTAAAAGCAATCATGGTGAAGATATTTACATCATGGAAATTGCCAAATGCTACAAATCTGGGCTTTTTCTTTTCTTTTCCCTGGACAGGTGCTTGTTAAACACTTACCAACACATCTCTGAATATAAAGGTACATTTCAAGGTTGAAGATATAGACAGTGGGATCCTTGAGAAGTGTGCAGAATAGCTCCTAGACTCTCCTTTGATGGACAGGAGATTGGATAGCTATCTGCCAGTCCTTGTGCCTTAGGAGTTGAGGGTGGCCCTGGGCCTCTTAATCTCCAGACATCCCAAGTTTCCCCAGAGTTGCTCCTGCACTCATCTCAGGTCAGTTCATTATCCTCACCTGGAATACATTAATGACTTTCGACCTTGTTTATTTTTCGTTATAACTCCTCCTGCTCATTGCTAAAGATTGAGGTCCTTAAAGCATCATTTTGAAATATGAAACGTCTTATTTTTCCACTATTTTTCTAATAAAGTCCTAATTATTTAACATGCTATTCAAGGCCCTTTGTTATTTGTCCTGGGCCTACCTTTCACCTTTACCTCTCTCCACCTATGCTTCCATCTATCTAGATCAATTCACTTCCAAAATTGCCTCTTTTTAAATATAGCAAACATTTCCTTTGTGTATGGCATTTATTTTTTTTGCATGATCAAAAAATACAATAGGATATGTTTTAAAAATTTTGCAGTGCATGCTAACAAAGACAAACTAGGCAATATTTTCATTGCATAAAACTGAAAGTGTCAACATTATTTTATGCCAAATTCCTTCAAAATATCTGCCTGTACTATGTAGTCATAGAAATTTGTGGGTCCCTTTTCTCCTGACTTGCATATCACTAAGTACCAGTTCACGATGTTGTATAGTTTGATACAATAAAGGCTTCTCAAGAGTAGGGCATTACTTGGATCAGACGGTGATTGAAATACGTTGAATACATATGGTTCTCTGCTATGTCTCATCTACTCCTTGTGTTTACTGCTTCAGTGCTACCTGATCTGGGAAGTCTTTTTAAAATTATTCTTATTGCGTCAAGAATACCTAACGTGGCATCTCCGAGTCTTTGCTAATGCTGTGTTCCTCTTCTGGAATGCCTTTTTCATGTGATCACTTATAATTACACCTATGTCTTAAGATCCTGTTTAACTTACTCCTCCCATGAAGCTTTCTCTCGGCACCTTAGCGAGAAGCATTCTCTCTTTTTAACTCATTCCTTATTTTTTAACCTTCTTAAAACTCTTCTCACATGCTGCCTGTAGTAGAGTTAACTGTTGAATGCTTTATATCCATGATTATATTGCTTGTTATGGGCCTAGATTATGTCAATGTAGTATCAATATGCCATTTATAACTAATATTTAATGACTGCTACTAGGTGCTATTCACAGTGCTTAACTGCTTCATATATATTATCTGACTTAATCTCCAAACACCACATTAAGGTAAAAAATTATTATTAGGTATTGTTATACCTATTTACCAGTGAGAAGACTGAAGCTCAAGAAAGTGGAGTAACTTGTCAAGGTTGCACATTCAGACAGTGTTAAAGCCAGAATCTGAACTCACACCCATGAGATCAGGACCTTTGTTTAACTGAATGCCGTGTTCTCAACATCTGGAACAGTGCCCCGGCACATGGAAGGTGCTCAATATGTATTTGTTGAATACGTGAAATAATTGCATTTCCAAAAGCACAATCTCTTGAAATCATATAATCAATATATATTCTACTATCATCATTATCATCTTTAAAAATGAAGACAGTGTTAGAAAGTAAGGGAATGCTCATAAAAGCATGGGCAATGTCAAAAGAACACTGGAACCATGTAGAAGGAGTTCCCAATTGCCAAACATGGGACAATTTCAGCAACAAAAATAAATACTGTAACAGATTATAACCCATAAAGTAAAATAAACATTGAGTCCTTATCAATATAAATAAATAAATGGAGGACAAGAGGTATCTTTTTCTTACATTGGAATTGCAATTAATAAATGTCAAAGGAATGATAGACATAGGAAATCACAATTAGGCAGAAATAATTGTTGCAGGTGAGACTCATTAATAGATCTACTATTAGTGGACAAATGTATGATAAGAAACAGGATATTTGTTATTGATGTCTCTCCAAAGACATTTATTATTACAAAGGGAAAAACAGTCACTTTACAGTGGAGAAACATGGCTGGTATCACCTCAAGCAAGTGATGAAAGTGCAAAAAGACGACAGACATCGTGCACCTCCTGATACAATGCACTGGAAAGGGCATGGCATTGCTTGTGTGGTATTCTTACCAAAAATACATAACCTCAATCTAATTGTGAATGAACATCTGACAAACTTAAGTTCAGAGACATTCTTCAAAATGTCTGGCCAGTACTCTTCAAAAGTATCAAGTTACTACAGTAAAGAAAGACCAACAGGATGTCACAGATTGGAAGAGAGTAAGGAAAGAGGATAACTAAATGCAACACGGGATCTTGGATTGGATCCTGGACTAGAAAGTAGGTGGACAAATGGTGAAATTCTATAGATTAGAAATCTGTAGGATTTCTAATAGATCTATCAGTGACCATTGTACTATGGTTATATAAAATGTTAACATTAGGGGAAGTTGGATGAAGGATTTATGAATTGCTACTATTTTTTGCAACTTTTCTGAGAGTCTAAAATTATTTTCATGAAAATGCTAAGAACAAAGTAGATCTGGAATGTTCCCAGCACAAAGTAATGAAAAATGTTTGAGATGATGCCTGTTCCAATTATGCAGATTTATCACTGCACATTGTATGCTTGTATCAAAATAGCACATGTAGCCCATAAATATGCACACCTATTATATATCCATAAAAATTAAAACAAATTTTTAAAAGTCTTTTCTAATTTTACCATCTTTTTTTTTTCTCTAAGAACCTTAATAATCTCCCTAACATTACAGAGTAATCTAGAAAGGCAGTAAATCTAGCTCTGGGATTATGGGATCAGAGAAGTTTAGAGTTTAAAGGACTCTGGGAAAAGGAGTCATATACTGCATCATTTCTAGGGGAGAAAAGCAAGACCCAGAGTGGTTGAGTTACTAAAATCACATTCGGGAGAACTGGTTCCAGAACCCAGGTCCTTTCACTCTTCATTCATTTTTACTTGCAATTCACAACACTGCTTGATTCAAGTCCCAAAACTCTTTCAGTTGAATTAATTCAATTTAATCTAAATTCATAAGATATTTTTACAAAGATATAATATTCAAATTTCTAATGTGCTTATAATGAAATTATGAAAATCTTGCATAAGAATGTAATGTTTTGCTTTTCCTACAAACTTGAGTAGCAGTTTGAGTTGGAAAAATAAACTTTGACTGTAAGATTTGAACTTAGTTCAACTAAACTTCAAATCAACAATTTCAAGGAGCTCAAAGTTTAATTAAAATGCATTATTCCCTTTGGGTAAAGCCACCCCTTTATTTTTTCTCATGTGTAGGTTCTCTCTTGCTCACTTGTTTGCTCATAGCCCCCTCCCCCCCCCCCCTGCCGACAGAGCACTCGTTGAGACAGATGAGTGCTGGTCATGTTATTTCATTGAGTGTAATTGTCTGAAATGGCTTCATGATATAATCATATATTAGGGGCCTGAAGGAGACAGTGATAGTCTTGGCATTCTGCCTGTGTTTTTCTCCAGTTTTTATTGCCTATAAGATTTCTGCTTCTCGACAAAAATCTGCACTTCCCCTCTTCCACCCTCTAATGTCTGGGCTATGCATTTAGCAGATGGTGTTGTTATACACTCATGTTTAACCGGATTAGACTAGATCATTGAATTTTAAGATTCCTGACTGTCACAGCTGTTTCTTCTCTGAAATGCTTTCACTCAATTAATGTATACAAGACACTCCTGTGGTCAATCCCAGTTTTCCAGAGAGCACCAACGTAGAAACCTGAACACATCTACATTGTGAATGGGAAAATGAATTCTGGTGCTAGAAATGAAAATACTTATGACTGCTACTTGTGTATTTGTGCCAGTGACAATATTTATTGTAAAAATCTAAAAAAAATACTGAGTGGTTAAGCTACATGTAGGAAAATTATTGCACACATTATTTCCGTAACCAAATCTCTATATTTCTATAACTAAATCCCCATGTCTTTACGTTATAACAGCAGTCCCCAACCTTTTTGGCAACAGGGACCGATTTCATGGAAGACAATTTTTCCAGATGGGGGTGGGGGTGCAGTTGAGGGTGGGCAGACCACGGATAGGTACCGGTCCATGGCCCGGGTGTTGGGGACTGCAGGTCTATGCAATGGCTGGAATGCTTTGGACTCTTAATTATCAGTAGAAATAACGGCTATTGTTACAAAAATGTTAACCATATAACTGACCCCATGCCTGTTCTTTTCTAGCATTCTTCCCTCCAAAAACAAGAAAACTGAGTGGTCCTGCTCACATAGGGAACTTCCGTAACTTGCAAAACAGATCATGTGACAAGAAGTACCTGTAAATCAATCCACCTTTTTACATATCTGTGCTTTGGGTTATTCCAGGTACTATGTGAACTTATTTTGAGTCCGTTTGGAAGATGAAACAGCTGTAATGCACAATAAGTATATATAAAACATGACAATTACATTGCCCTACTCTTTCTCTGTGTGAAAGACAGTGAGGTTGCATTAAGAACATGAGGTCCCCAACCTTTGCAGCACCAGGGACCAGTTTCATGGCAGATAATGTTTCCATGGACTAGGGAGGTGGGGGTGTCGTGGGAGGTTTTGTGGTGCAGAACTCAGGTGGTCACGAGTGGCCTGTTTCCTAACAGGCCATGGACCGGTAATGGGCCATGGCCCAGGGGCTGAGGACTGGGAGCTTACTGCTATTCACGTATGGGGCAGTGTGTATGCCCTGCCATTAATGTGACCAGTTTTCATAATAGGCTGCCCAGAGACGGCCGTGCAGTCAGCAGTGAAGACCAGGGGAAGCCAACACTGCTATGCTAATAGCTGCTAAGCATTTTTGCTCCTGAAATGAGGGAAAAGTCGTCATCTTAAAAATGGGAAAACCAACCCAGTGTCACCTCACCAGAAACCATCACTGTTGGTCAGCACAGTTTTTCGGGTGCATTCAGTTCCCTCACAGCTCTGGGCAGTTTGACTTGTTTCAACTCAGGATTTCAAATGTCTGTCTTTGCATTTGTTTTCTCATGAGTTCGTTGGGTGATCGGGTAGATAAGGTGACCAGGTTTGGGATTTTGTTGCTATTTACGATGGAAGAATAGGGTCATTGAGAGCCCACGTGCCCATGTGTGAATTTTAAAAGGTGCCCTGCCCCTTCCCAAGTGGAGGGAAACCCCTGATATATGAATTTGCTCCTTGGCTGGGCACACTATGTACATGACTTGCAGCAGCCTGACCCTGGAATCAGCCAAGGTTCTGGAAGTAATCAGGGGAATTGGAGGTGCCAGTATATGGAGCTACAGAGCCTGTACATTTTCTTCTGGTAATGCGTTTAATTAAGACCAAATGATTACACAATTTCTAAAGGCCAACATTTTCCTCATAAAACATTTCTAAAATTTCCAAGCATAACCTTCAGTAACCATGTTTGAATGTTTTTCAAGCATTATTATTATTTTATTTCAAAAAACACTTGCATTTTAAAGACTTAATTAAATGTTTCATAGATTTGCAGATCCCTGCAGCCTATGGATTCTCTGAAGAAAGCCAAGGAAACAGCCAAGATATAAAATGATCTGTCAATCCTGTGTGAAGGCACCAGCCCTGAGCTTCATTTCTTGAACATGTAATTCAGTGGATTTGAGGAAAAGACGTCAAGCCTGTGAAGAGGGTTCACAGCACCATGGATACATCACCAACGACAAAACCTTACTGAATCCGAATCACTCCCTAGGCTGATGCCATGCAAAGCTACCCCCTCAGCGCCCACCTGCTTAGTGCCCAGAGCCCTCGCTGAGCCGTGGGCCCCCATTTCTTGGAGCACCCCTCCCCGCCACCCTGCATTGCCCCTGGATAGGCATAGGTATCTCCGACTCACAGTGTTTAAAAATGCTCATTTTCCCCAAAGTTCTGCTCTTCTTCTTTATTTCCTGTTTCAATGAATGACACCACCATCTAGCTAATCAATGAAGCCAGGAAACTGGAAGTCATTTAAAATCCTTCTTCTCCTTCACCTCCTACATACAACAGTCACCAAATCCTTTTGATCCCACTCCCAGAAAGCTCCTGTGTCCATACTTCCCTACATCCTCACTGCCACTACCAGATCCAGGTCACTGTCAACTCCAACTGAATGACACCAATAGGGCTCCCTACCCATCCATGCTCTGCATCAGAGCCAGGGTGACTTCTGAAGCGCCCCTCATCATAAAGTTCAAACCACAAATTGCTTCTCCATCTGACTCCCAGCTCACCTCTCCAGCCTCCTACTCTGTTTATGTGCTAGTGATTCTGAATGTCTCTCAGCTGTCCTAGGTGTGCATTCTCACTAGCTCTTGCTTTCACACCTGCTGTTGCCTCTGTGTCCTCTGCTCCACCGCTATGTGCTAGTCAGTCTTCACATGAGGCTAACACAGCGGTTTCTTGCAGACGGGGACAGGTGTCCTCCCCGGGGGCCCCCATGGCAAGCTCAACAGGTAAGTAGCATGTACGCTAAGTTTCAAAACCGCTTCAGGAAAGCTCGTCTCTCTACAACTCACTGCAGAGTGTGATACGAGAACCAGCAGCAATGGCTGCACCTGGGAGCTTGTTGGAAATGAGGAATCTCGCCTCACTCACTTGACCTGCTGAACCAGGATCTGTATTTTATAAAGATGCAGGTGATCTGTATGCACCTTTAGCAGGCAAAACACTGCCTAGAGAGCACCGGTTCCTAACATGGTTACACACTGGAACCACCCAGGTCACTTAAAATGCATCACTGTAGCCCAAGTTCCATCCCCAGAGATTCAGTTGGTCTGGAGGGTGACCTGAGCACATGGATTTTTTAAAGTTCCCCAGGTAATTTTATTGTGTAGCCAAGGTTGAGAACCACTTATAACAGATGACCAGATACATCCTAGAAGAGGAAGTCAATTTTTTTAATGGATTGTGAAACTCAGCACAATAATCTAAAAGGCAAAGTAATTTTGACTGAAAAGAGTAGGACCCCAGAGGGAAAGAAAGTTGTTTTTCTTTTTCAGTACCAAAAAGGACTGGTTTGGAAAATCACAAGACAAACCATGGAGGACGAGAACATACAGTTTATAAAATGAAATGTAGCATTTAGAAAGCACGCCACTCAACTTTAAGGAAATGGCTTTCACTACTTCCCAGGCAAAGCATCAGAAGATTGCAACCCAATTAAGTGCTGGAGCAACAAGATAGCTGGGTGGAAAATTGGCAATAGCTAAAGGAAATCGAGGTGGATAAACCTAAGGGAAATCTCAGAAACCTGAAGACCCCAACTTGTGAGTATCTGAGTCCCAACAATGGCACAGAAGCACTTGGTAAGACAGTGGACTACAAGAAGCCAAAATAAAACGAGGAGACTCCAGGCAGGACACAGGGAACTTTTAGAGATGACATCTTGCTTTATTCCTCAGGCTGGAGTACAGTGGTGCAATCATAGCTCACTGCAGCCTTAAACTCCTGAGCTCAAGTGATCCCCCTGCCCCGGCCTCCTGGGTAGTGGGGACTACAGGTGCATGCCACCATGCCTGTCTAATTTTTCTTTCCTTTTTTTCTTTAGAGACAGGGTCTTGCTATGTTGCCCAGGCTGATCTCAAATTCCTGGTGTCAAGTGATCTTCCTGCCTCAGCCTCCCGAGTTGCTGAGATTACAGGTGCCCAGCTTAACAGGGAGCTTTTGAACAGAGGTCACTGTGCAGACTACAGAGTTAGCTACCAGAAGTTTGAGTGACACCTCAAAGACCACCAGTGACAGACCTGCCCTTCAGCCGGAGACCAATAATAGCAGATGATGCACTTGAGCCAGATATCCCTTCCCACTCCCTGGCCAACAGGTACACCCCTTTCTACTCCATTCCTTGGAAGAGTGGCCGCAGAGGGAGGCGGAAGAGAGTCAAGTTCCATGTCTGGTTCCTGAATTATGCCTGCAGATTTCAAATCCATTATACTAGTAACCTGCCTATCAGGGAGTTTTCTTCTCCATAGGTCCCTGGGGTTTTGGTGTCAAGACGGAAAGACTTCTTTGAGTGGCATTCTTATTGGAAGAAGAGAATCAGGGGAAAATGTTATAGAATTATGAATCACAACACATCTGTAGTCCTATGTGAGAGGCAAAATTGGGGCCAGAACCTAGGTCTACTAAGATGCACAGATAAAGTCTGAAAGCCTCGACTCTCTTGATGGATGAGAATTCAACCAAGCACCATTGATGGGCCATAGTAAAGCACATTTAGTTCACAACAGATCAATGCACTGCATTGACACCACTGATTACTATAAATTGGACCAGCCTCAGCAGATGACATTATCGGTTAGCATATGGCCTCAAATGAACTTTTTCTGATTGTTAAGAAGAGATGAAAAAGACATGATTAAGTTGTGATCAATACTAACATTGCACGAACTTTAGCTTCTCCTCCCTGTCCTGCTATTTTTTTTTTCCTCACTGAAGGGAATATTCCTTGTTACTCTCCTTCCTGGCTCTCATTTGGGACATGGTTAGCCCTCACAGAAAGTTGATGGACTGGCTATTTGATGGATACATCCTTTATTTCCTTTGCCTTGAGGAAGGCATAGCCTTTCTGTCTGTCAAGTTCCCTGGTCTTAAGAGTGGGAAAAGAAAGCTTATGACAAGCATAATGAATAGCAATAACTTTCTAATTAACTGTTTATCTAAAATGCAACCCAGGAGTTGAATTTCATTAATCACGGTGACATATTTTGGGTAGGACACACATAAGGGACTAGATTTTTGAATTACCTTACATTAGCATGTATTATGTAATGAGAACCCCCCAAAAAAACAACTAACCATCATTGATGACTGTAATATAAACTAAGAAAATAAATTTAACTAAACACTTTTGAAATTGACACAGGTAGAAAGCATTAGTATACAATATAATACCAGATCTGCTTTGAGTCCACAATTATATCTATGTTAGTGTCATGAAAGGTTTCTGGCAAATTTAAAAACCTGTGTTGTGGTATCCTTTATGCCTAACCCCAGAGGAGAAGAGAAAGCCAAGGATTGAAATTAATGATGTATATTTAGGCGGTCAGCTTATTGGACTGCTACCCCAAACCAGAAAAAAAGCTCCACATATGGAAAATGCCCAATTAGGGGAGGGGCTGGTGGAAAGAGACAAGGTTTTCACAAGCAGCCGAAGCTGTCATTTAACTATTAATGATTTCCAAGTACTTATTGAAACCATCTTAAAATAACCAACATAAAAGTGAAAATCAAATCAAATCATAAAACCAAGAAGTCTAATGTTCTCTGCTTAAAAACTCTGATTACTGAAATAATCTTTTAAGACAAATCCATATTTTCATTTAGCACACACAAAATATAAATCATCTATCCGTGTTTTATGAATTTCCATGAGCCTTCAGTATGAATTAGGAAATCAAGAATAGTTTATGATTTCTATCATGAACTAGTTCTTTTTTCCTCCGCTTTAAAATATCCAGCCTATCATTGGAAACTCACAAAATATAGCTGGAAAATATGCTTAAAAAACATGACCTTCCTGACAAACAATGAGGTTCATACATTAATTAATATTAATAGTAACTACGAGCTCAAAAGGGAATTACAGGTTTAAAATAAATTGCTCTGGAAAGGTGTCTGATGCAAGCTGTTTTTGTCAGTGGAGGCCAAATGACTCAGGAGTTTCAAACGAAAACTTGGGTTGGGAAGTTTTATGTCCAATGCAACTTTTTAAGCCATCTTGCCTTCTGTCATTGTCTCTTGACAGGAAAGGGAGTGTTTGTTTGTTTTGTCTTCCTTCAGATTCCCATGAAAGTCACTCTGGAATCATACACAAAAACCCTGTTCCATCTTTAAGCTTGGCTTTCATCAATAAGAAAGAACTGCTTACATGTGCTGCATTTTCCACACAGTGAACCCTTTCCAGGAAGTGGACTCTCATGTGTGGAAAAAAAGAAAACCTTACCTGGGTAATCATTCTTGTCTATGTCTGAATCTCCTCTTAAGGTAAAGCCAAATCCAGAAGGGATATTCTGGGAGGCCCACACTCCTTGCAGAATTTGGGAAGGCTTGGTGTTTAGGCCATCTTTGTTCCCATTGTAAATGAGCACTTTGCCTCTTTGATCCTTGCCTGCAAAGGGCACACCGATGGCAATGTCTACAAACGGAGACAAGGAAACATATTTCTTTAAAATGAAGAATGTTTTAGAATAAAGTACAATCAAAGAGCAATATTGCTAAGTCCAAAAAGCTTATTACTTTTTCCATGAAAATTCTGTGGCACTGCAACGACAGTAAATTATTTGTTGCCTTTTATCCATCCAAGAAATATTTATTGAGTGCCTGTTACGCGCCAGATGCAGTGGGTACAACAGTGAATCAGACACTCAAAGCCCCTGCTTTTAGAAATCTTATATTGTAGTACAGGTAATAGTTTGAATAGAGAAATAATCAAGAAGATATCAAGTGATAAATGCTATGTAGAGAATCTTAAAAATATTTATATGATGGAGAATGGTCAGGTTGTTGTTTTAGAAACTGAAATCTAAGGACAAGAAGGAACCAACCACGTGAAAATCAGGGGGAAGAGTACTTCAAGCAGAAGCAACTGCTGTACAAAGACCCAAAGGTGGCCTGTTGAGAAGTGGCCAGAGAGGATGCTCTGTGTGGGAACTCAGTGAGTGACTGAGATAGCAAGAATGGATCACGGGGCTGGGTGAACCAGGTGAAGCACCTTTGCAGGGTACTTAGGAGAGTCTTGTCTCAAAAAAAAAAAAAAAAAGAAAACTCATTCACAAAAATTATATCACTTTTTGGTTACCTAGTTCCATGAAGTGGGCAATTGGTAACAACTGTACCCACACATGCCATGGTAAATACTACTTTAAAATATCCATCATTTCCTTTATGCAACAGTAACATGAAATTATGACATGTAAATGACTTTTCCACGGTAGTTTAAATTACCATTGTATCCATCTTGGTTCAGGTCCCCTAAGTGCGCCACAGCACTACCGAATCTCCCGAAAGTCTCGGTGCCCGTGAGTACCTGTGGGTCTCTGAAGAAGAGAGAGCTCACTTGCAAATACAGGTAGATTTGCCCTACTTCCCGAGGGTTGCTCTCGAATTCGCGTTCCATAAAGAGAGGTGCTCCAACCAGTATGTCATCCATTCTGTAGGGAACAAACATGGCAGTCAGCATACTGGCAGACAGAGTCATTTTGGTGGCTTTGTAAATCAATTCGATTAGTACATTTCCACTGGTGTTTTTCCTTTTCTGGGGGTCATTTTATAATCATCGTACGTCTTTCATTGCTTTGTTATGTTTTTTTTTTTTTTTTTTTGAGACAGAGTCTCACTCTGTTGCCCCGGCTAGAGTGAGTGCCGTGGCGTTAGCCTAGCTCACAGCAACCTCAAACTCCTGAGCTCAAGTGATCCTCCTGTCTCAGCCTCCCGAGTAGCTGGGACTACAGGCATGCACCACCATGCCCGGCTAATTTTTTCTATATATATTTTTAGCTGTCCATATAATTTCTTTCTATTTTTAGTAGAGATGGGGTCTCGCTCTTGCTCAGGCTGGTCTCGAACTCCTGAGCTCAAACGATCCACCCGCCTCGGCCTCCCAGAGTGCTAGGATTACAGGCGTGAGCCACCGCGCCCGGCCAGCTTTGTTATGTTTACAGCATAGAATACTGTAAGAAAATAAGAATTGTTAAATTATCACTCTGAACTTTTTAGCTTTGTTAAAAATGCCTGTTTTAAGAAAACCACAGATATTTAACCCTTTTCAGCTTTTTGGTGGACTTCCAGAAACTGTAGTTACACAAAGAAAACATAGCAATAAAGGCCTAAATGGGTTTTTCTATAAGTAGATTAGAGTTTGTCTACAATGTATATGACTATGCATTTAAATGACACAGTTTTCTTGCAGTAATAGTGTTTAAAATCAATCTGTCCTTCCCTTTCCTTTTGTTACCTTGATTTAAATAAAAACAGAGGCCAAAGAGGTGTATAAGGTGGCTAGAAAGTTAGAAAACAAATTTTCATCCCAAATGAAAATTTGTAATCTACATTGAATATGTAGATTATGGGAGAAAAAATAGATAGTTCTTAAGGGTAAAAAAAATTCAAGAAACAAACACCTAAGCAAATTATTTAGACATAAAGACATCATCAACAGCTGAATAAAAACCAAAAGTGGCTAAAGGTATTTCCTTCACAGAGCCAGACGGGCAGGGACAGGAATGAAGGAGGAAACTGTACCATGAGCCTTCTAAGGTATTTGATTTTTTGAAAACATATGTATGTATGATTTTTGCTTTAAAATTTTTAAGAAAAGTCACATCAACCAAACTACATAATTTGACCTATACTAATGACATCGACTAAAGTTTGTCTGCAGACATCCATCTTGGCAGATGCAATCATTTGAATGGTGACCCGAGGCAGGAACACAAATTTGTATGTGGCTTTTATGTCTATGTAGATTGAGTAATTCGCTGAAGTCTGCCAAGTAAGCTAATTACTAAAATATTATCATCATTAATATGATTTAGTCATATGTATCATTAGTATATATTTATAATATATCAATGTGTATTAATATACTCATGCAATATATAAAATTAATAATTTATACTATAAAATAATGTATAATAATAAAACCAATGGTATATTACCAATATATTAATACATAATATATTAAAATATGAAAAATGAATAACAATATATTGATAATATAGTATGTAATATATAAAATATAATAAACCAATTACATATATAAATATCATAAATATGATTCTACATCATGAGTCTCATATATATCTTGAATATCATTAATATCAAAATGCATGGCCGGGCGCGGTGGCTCACGCCTGTAATCCTAGCACTCTGGGAGGCCGAGGCAGGAGGATCATTTGAGCTCAGGAGTTCGAGACCAGCCTGAGCAAGAGCGAGACCCCATCTCTACAAAAAATAGAAAGAAATGATCTGGACAGCTAAAATTATATATATAGAAAAAAGTCAGCCGGGCATGGTGGTGCATGCCTGTAGTCCCAGCTACTCGGGAGGCTGAGGCAGAAGGATCGCTTGAGCCCAGGAGTTTGAGGTTGCTGTGAGCTAGGCTGATGCCCTGGCACTCTAGCCTGGGGAACAGAGCGAGACTCTGTCTCAAAAAAAAAAAATAAAAACAAAAAACAAAATGCAGCGATGAGGTGGAAACAGTTACTGAGAGCAAGAAACTTTCTTTAGGATCTGAGTGGTCTGCAAGACACTAGACATTGCTGTGTCCTACCCTCTGCTAACGTTTTGCCTTTCCTGTGGTGTTTATCTACTGTCTTGTTTCTCAGCCTGAGTCATTAAGGTGCTGTGACTAGTGATGTAAACCAATTACGTTCCTAATGAATGTACAAGTGACATTAAATTGCTACTTATATAATTATAAACAAGGAAGATTGGAAAATATATGGGAGATCCAGATTAATGCTAAAGATCCCAGACAGGGGGGAGGCTCGGTACTTGGAGGGAATCAAGGAAGGCTCCATGGAGCAGGTGGCATTGGACCTGGGTGGGATTCTGACAGGTGGATCTAGAAGTAGGCTTTCCAGGGGGTGGTATTGTGAGCCAAGGCAAGTGCCCCTGGATGGAGTCAGGGAATAGCCAGTGGTCCAGATGTGCTCGATACCAGAGGGATTCCAACAAATCTAATTGGAAAACCAAAATGTACAAAGAATTCCTAAAACCCAACAAATATGAAGTCATATATAACAATAGCATATATCATTATTATATATTATATACTACTCTATGTTATTATATATAATCTATAATTATATAATATACAGTAAGACCAATAAGAAAACTACTAAAAATTGGACAAAAGATCCACATAGACACCTCATCAAAAAAGATACAGATGGCAAACAAGCATATGAAAAGAAGCTCAATATATCATTAGGAATTTCAAATTAAAACCTCATTATACACTAGAAATATCTTAGAATGGCTAAAATCCAAGATGCTGACAGCAGCAAATGTTGGCTGGGATGTAGAGCAACAGGAACTCTCATTCATTGCTAGTGGGAATGCAAAATGATGCAGCCACATGGAAGACAGTCTAACAGTTTCTTATAAAGCTAAACATAGGCTTACCATCTGATCCCACAGTTGTGCTCCTTGGCAGCTACCCAGTGGTGTTGAAAACCTACAGCCATACAAAAGCCTGCACACAAACGTTTATAGCATAGTTGCCAAAACTTGGAAACAACCAAGAAACTCTTCAATAGGTGAGTGGATAAGCAAACTGTATAATATTCATACAATGGAACATTATTTAGCAAGTGGAAGAAAGGAGCTATCAGGCTACAAGACATGGAGGAACCTTAAATGCATATTGCTAAGTGAAAGACGCCAATCTGAAAAGGCTACATACTGTATTATTCCAATTATATAACATCCAGGAAAATGTAAAACTATAGAGACAGTAAAAAGATCCAGGGTCTGATAGGATTGAAGGGGGAGGGGAAAGGGATGAAGAGGTGGAGGACAGGGGACTTTAGGGTAGAGAAACTATTCTGTATGATGCTGCAATATGAACTTAGGCATTTGGCAAAGCCCTTAAAACTATGCTGCACAAAGAATGAACCCTAATGTAAACTGTGCACTTTTTCTTAATAATGTATCAATATGGGTTCATCAGTTATAGCAAATGGACCACACCATTGCAAGATGCTCATAGGGCAAACTGAAGGCAGAGGGGAGAGGAAGTATATGGAAACTCAGTACTTCCTGCTCAATTTTTCTGTAAACCTAAAACTGCTCTAAAAAATAAAGTCTATTTATAATAAAAGATATCTGGAAAAGTAAGTTGATTCCAGATAATATGGGAAAAACAAGAGTTTTGGTGTCGTACTGATCTAGATTTAAAATCTTTTCTAGTAATTAGGCGTGTCATATTGAAGAAGTTACATTATCTCTTTAAAATGTGAATAGTATAGAAATTGGCTGCTTCATTGGCTACATCGCTTGAGATCTCTCTTTCTCTCTCTCTGTCATGTTACACAGTAGCATTTAATAAATGGTAGGTTTTTACCAAGGCACTGTGCTAGTTGTTGAAAGGGATGCACAATATTTTTACATGTTATAACAATGCAAACAGAAAGAGTACCTGCTAAAAAAGCGAAACACACTTGCCTTCCCCTCTCCTATCCCGTAGAAAACAGAAACAAGAGTAGGCCTGGGATAGTCTGGGGCCTTGAGCTGCTTCTAGAATAGACTCTTTCTTGTTTCCTACAGCAGTAGACAAAACATACGGACAAGCACCTAGAGCCATTTCTGACTGACCACACTTTAACAAGGAAGAGAGGAACTGTGGCACAGAAAGGCCGCCCTGAGTAATGGCTATCATTTTGGTCCCAGATGCCAAAACAGAAAGTGCATTGCTAAACTTAGGTAAAACGTTTTTGTAAAAATGTTGCAAATACATTTACTTTAAAAAGAAAGTTCCCATCCCATCGCTCGTCACACTGCCGTGTCCCAGGCTGGGAGGAGAGCAGGGATTTGGCTCTTCCAGCCCCTGGCTTAACTCGGAGAAGCCCTGGTTGCCTTTATTTCTGAAGTTATTGTCAGTATGAAGAGGCATGTGTTAAATACCCAGTTGTATCTGTGACTGCCTTGCAGCCTCGAAGTAAAACATCTAAAGTCACTGGTTCTCTATCACAGAGATTTAGCAGGGCCATTTTCTCATTCTACAGAGAAGGAACAAAGGATATAATTGGTCCCAGAGGGTATGAACATACATGGGGACCGACAGTTGGCTCAATGCATTTCTCACTGCCAACACTGAGTCCTAGAAATGAAAAATTGTCAGCCCTATTACTGTGAAAGCACATCCTTGGATTCTAGAAGTCATATGACAGCATTGATTTATTTGCTTAGAAATACATTTCCCTAGATACGTAAGTGTAAGTCTCCTAAGATGTTCTAAATGCCAGAAAGAGAAAGAGACATTTGTTCTTAATTTACAATTATGTTCTCACAGAGTTGAGAGACATTAACTGTCTTGAGTCAATTGGTATAATGTGTCTTGTAGAATATTTTGCACTTAGTGTAAATATTATTTTATATTAGTAATACCACTTAAGAGTCATAATATATGTTATTGCTTAGGCTGGTGTTTTAAAATCTTGACATGCAACCCATTAGTAGATTGTGAAATCAATTTAATAGGTCTTGACCAACATATTTTAATGAAATAAAATATAATAGAAAATAAAGTGAATGCATTATATATAATTGTAAATATTGTTCTGTGAAACTTGTTTTAGTTGTCTGTGTGTGTGTATTGAATTGCAATGTCAAAAACATTTCTTATTATGGACCACAGGCAAGAAATGGTTGAAGAGCCATTGCAATAGGCTGTGTGCGCCATTAAGCTATTTCAAAATTTATTTGTCAAATCCTTTTTTGAATATACCCAATTCAAGCTTAAAAGTTTTAAAATATTTATTAGTAAAGATGTTTTTCACTGACCTGGTAAGTAGTTGTGTGTAATAGGCTGGATGCCATTTTAAGAGAATATACGTTTATGGGCATAAAGACATTTTAAAATATATATATGTATATTAATCTAAAAAAGATTAATGATGGAGAAATAATGTTAACAATATGGTGTTTGGTAAAAAACCATTTTCTCTGTCTGAGTCTTACTGGTAGTTTGGATGATACCTAAGTTATTACATAAAGGCAATTAATAGAAGTAGAATATATGTATTAAATTTCATTGTATTTGAAATGTCAAATGTTTGAGCACAGTTTTTTTTTTTAACATATCTGTGTAGCATTCACACAGGTTTTATTTTTGCCTCTTTTTTATGTCTAAATTAACTCTGATAATCTCATACAATGCAAAGCTCAGTATCTTTCCTTCGCATGTTGTTGGAGACAGAACATTACAAATATTTCCCTTAAAAGCAAAGCATCAATATAGTGATAAAGTATGAGATAACCCACCAATGAGAATATCCAATATAAAGAATGCAAATTCAAGTTTTCTGCAGCCAAATGGTATTAATGTGTTGCTATGCTTTGAATGTGTCCCCCAAATTTTATGTGTTGGAAACTTAATCTCTAAATTCATATGTTAATGAATAGATAGATAAAGTCATCAGAGTGGGGCCTCTATGATGGGACTGGTGGCTTTATAACAAGAGGAACAGAGACCAGAGCTGGCACAGTCTTGCCCCCTCACCATGTGATGCCCCGCACCACCTCCCGACTATGCAGAGTCCCTACCGGCAAGGAGACCCTCACCAGATGTAGCCCTTCAACCTTGGACTTCCCAGACTCCAGAACTGTAAGAAATAATTTTTTTTTCTTTATAAATTACCGAGTCTCAGATATTCAGTTACAGCAACAAAAAACAGAATAAGCTATGTATTGATTTAACATATAACCTTTCCTTTTTTCCCAGTGGTACATATTGCATGCTCATGCCCATAGCTAATATTCAGAATGTAGTTATTTCTTAAAAGAATGCAGACTAGTAGACTGTAGAGTAGATACCTCATCAACCTAATTGTTTTGTGATAGGCAAGAACTAATATAACTTAACCGATTACATTACAGAAATCAATTTTCAACCTCTTAATGTTTTAAGTTTCTAGATTTCCTGCCTAATTCAATCATAATGATATATCCTGTAGGAATAGACATACTTTGACTAAATCTAGCATAAAAACGTAGTCACCTAAAACTGTTTCCTTTCAAATATACTTCTGTCCAAATTGCCTTAAAGTTAACTAACTTCTAAGAATCTATTTAAATTTAGCTCCTTTTGGCCCTGCAGTGGCCAAAAAAAAAAAAAAAAAAATAGGAGAAAATGTCTAATAGATTCAGTGGTAATTCTGTGAATTCCTGAAATAGTACAAATACTATAAGCCTCAAAAGCCATAAGAAAAAAAAAACAAAAACAAACCACAGATTTGCTTGCTTAGGCACAAGATGAAAAATACCATCTCCATTTGTTGTTAACAAGTTTGTCCAGAAATTCCTAACAAAGTTTACATTGACAGACTTTGTAGTACTGGCTGTCTTAAGATAACCAAACTGAAGATAATTTCACCAGTTTGTTTATATGTCACAGGCTTCACAATATCAACCACCAACCAGCATGCACACGATTGCTTGTTTTAAACTTTTGGAATCCATTCATAATACTGGGAGATCTTTTCTTAAAAAGTACTGGAGAAAATTTCCATCAATTTACTGATTTGGTCACTTGACTTATTGTCGCTGTCTTTTTTTCCCTGGTGTTGAGATTTTGGAGCTTCTGTAGGTGCCTTGTTTTTGTTGTAGAGTAGATACAGAAGATATATGTTTTCAAAGAATGTTCATTGGATAGCCTCACGCACAATAATACTTAATTGTTTCCTGGTTGGGGAAAGAAAAGTGTGGTTCAATGCCATAAATGTGTGTGTGCAGGGCAAGTCCTCACTTCTGAACCATGAACAATTATCTAGCCAAGTGATTTTCTTAACCTTATAAATTTACTATATAAAAAAAACAAACAAAAAAAAATAAATTTACTATATATATGTTATCATTATTATAATTTCAGACTTCACTAAAGTTGTATGTCTTTATGGGATCTTTCTTTGACCAATCTCAATTGTTTCCAGAGCATACTTATTTATAATAGGACCTTGAATTTACATAGCATCTAAGTAATTAAAAACAGAAAATTACATACCGACTGAGAATTTGTGGGCACTTTACCTTTCTGAATGGCATTGTTAAGTTAATGGACATATTACTCAATGCAGTCTAAAGAATTCAGAAAATACTAGCTCAGAAAAAAAACATAGTGTGCATTTTTTAAGAACACCAAGAAAGAACAAATTATCACTTGAAAATTCCTGTGTTTGTTACTACCATGTTGTTTTGATCAGCAAGAAACCAGTGAGATCTTTTTCTCACAAGGTTTTCTTTTCTTTTTCTTATCATGGCAAAAAAATGTACTATAAACATTGTCACAAAACTTTGAGCATGTTTTCAGCAAGGAGAGAGTACCCTGCAAAGCATATTGTGAAACCTGGGAAAAGTCGCAAGGGTTCAAAACAGGAGCAGCCTGTGGACAGGGACACAGGGAATGACTCCAGATGACCAGGGGCAAAAGCCCTTGAGCTTGTCGTGTGACTATCTGTGGAGAGAAATGTGTCTATGCACATCTGAGAGGCCACAGTGGGATTTTTTGTTTCCACCATATAGTAGACTTACTAAATCAGGACACCATGCCATGTTTTGGCATCAAGTTCTTCTTCAACTATTTTCTTTTTAAATTACTAAGGCTAAAATTGGAGATCTTGAATGGTGGTTCTAATGGTCACTTTCTTTTCACAACTCAGACAGCTGCAGATCAAGGCAATTTTAATTTTAAATTGATTGCTTTGGGGATAAGATTGGCATTCAACTGTAACTTCAAAATATATGCAGAGTGCAACTACTGCTGTTTCCCTCCACTGCTCTTGCTCTGGTCCAAGCCATGGTCCTATCTCACCTGGCACGTGGCAATAGGCTCACATATGGCCTCACACTCTCTGGACCAGTTAGACAGAGCGCACCTGATGAAACAGAAGTGTGAGCAGCCCATGCCTCATCTGGAGCCTCACCTGGAGTCTCCATGGCTCACAGGATGTTGTATCCCTACTGGAAACAGACTCATTGCAGTCCGTGGCAGAGTGTGTGTGGCACTGCGTGGAGCAGTTTGGCGTAAATGCAGTGGCCTACACACCTTCAGGATCTGGCTCCCCTGTATCAACTCTCGGGTCCTTTGGCTGTTCCTCACCTACATTAACTCTTTCCTCGGCTATAACCTCATCACCGAGGCCTTCCTGACCTACCCAATTTAAAATTGCATCTCTGTCAATATCCCCTATCTTCTTTCTGTTTTTACTTTTTAAATTTTAATGAATAGACTTTATTTTTTTAGAGCACTTTTAGATTCAAAGCAAATTTGAGCAGAAAGTACAGAGTTCTCATGTTACTCCCTTCTGTACTCCTCCCTCTCCCCCTCCCCACCATCACATCCCCCACCAGAGTGGTACATTGTCACAATAAACCTCCATTTATACATGATTATACACCAGAGTCCACAGTTTACGTTGAGTTCACTCTCAGTGTTATGCATTCTGTGGGTTTGAACAAATGTATAATGACATGTGTCCACCATTATAGTGTCTTACAGAGCAGTGTCACTGCCCTAAAAGTCCTCTGTGCTCTACCTGTTCATCCCTCCCCCTCTCCCCCAGAACCCCTGGCAAGCACTGTCTTTTTATTGTTTCCATAGTTTTGCCTTTTCCAGAATGCTCTGTAATTGGATTCACATAGTATGTGGACTTTTCAGATTGGCTTCTTTTACTTAGTCATATGCATTTAAGGTTCCTCCACATCTTTTCATCACTTGATAGCTCATTTCTTCTTAGCACTGAGTAATATTCCATCATCTGGGTGTACTAGAGTTTATTTATCCATTCACCTACTGAAAGACATCTTGGTTGCTTTTGGCCCTTTTGGTTTTTTCCTCCATAGTTCTTATCACCATCTAACATACTCTTTATTTAATTTACTTAATTTTTGTTTGTAGCTCTCACCTTCCCAACTCTAGTATAATCTCCCTGAAGTTAAGGATTTCTCTTCTATATCCCAGCACTTAAACAGAACTTGCTAGTGCATAGCAGATGCGCAAGAAGTCTATGTTCAATGAAAGAGTAATAAAAATACATTTTCCAAAAGGTACAAAAGTTAATAAATTTAGTTCCAACCATATGCTACAATAAAATATATAAAGTACATTTATAGCTATATGGAAGTCACAGAAAATATCTATCAAGGATGTATCTAAAGTGCTCAGCCTGGATCCTGGAATGTAATTAGGATTATTCAGATATCTGCTTTCTATGAAAATGTGAGCTCCCTGAGAGCAGAGACACATTCTAACTTATTCACCTCTGTATTCTGAGCACCAAGAATAGAGCCTGGTACATAGTAGGTGCTCTAACAATATTTGTTGGATGAATAATGGTTTTCTTATTTAATGATTTGTTAATTTACCTGTCAGTTGCTTTTAGTGGATCAAAGTGGTATTTAATAATAATTTTTTTCTGAAGTAATGACATAACCACAACCATAATTCACCATGCTATTTGGTCCAAGCTCAACTGTAACTTACTACCACAATCTGAAAAATAACATTATTATTAAACCTTCACCATGGGTGTTACCAATACATTGGTTAAAGCAATGGTTAGCAGAAAATAATCTATTTATATGAAAATGTTTTATGAATGTATCACATACAAAGGGGAAAATTCTAGGAGAAAAAAAAAAGAGACAGATGAATGTCCTCAATGGCTATGGACTTTGAGTGGCCAAAGACTACTCACTTTAAAAAATTAAAAATAAAATGCAATAAAATAGTCCTCTACTAGAAGTGGCAGATGTGGAAAATATCAGTAAAGACATAAAATAGGATGACAAAGAATTCTTTAATAGACACATCCTCTTGTCCTGAACAACAGCAACAACAAAAAATTAAAACAAGAGAGCCTCTATCTTGAGAAAGTATGTAAGGATATATTGCACAAATGAAAAATGTGACATCTTTATAGATGTATATAATATACAGTGAGTGAAGGAGATGTTATAAACTTACCCATCATTGTTAACATCTGATACAACAACAGTATATCCAAAATAAGATGCCATCTGCAAAAGAAAACCTTAAGATGACATATTTTGTGTTTAACAGTCATTTTTATAGTTACCTCTCAATTATTCCTGAAAGATTTATCTCATTGTGGTACCTTTTTTTGCATTTAAATTCATAGATTCTTGGACGTGGACAGAGTCTTTGAGTCATTTAGTCTAACCCCTGGTGCAATGAATAATTTTCCCCATAATAACCCTGACATCTGCTTGGACATCCTCTGGAGATACTCAACAATTGGCCCATTCAACTTGTGGACACAAATACTAGAATGTTCTTTGCTAAATTGGGCCCTTCCATAACTTCTAGTTCTTAATCCCTCCTGGTCCTGCAAGCTTAAATCTCACAGAAAAAAATTAATTCCACTTCCAGATGAGGTCTCCTATGAAAATATTTTCACTTGGTTCAGTAGCCAGCCCCCCTTTCTTAGTGAAACCACATGTGGTCCCAAAGAACAGATGATATTTGTGAATGCACTGATGGGGAAGAGCAAGGTAGGACTTAAGCTCTCTGCTTCGGGCTCTTTATATTATTGAAGCATAAAAGCAGTTTTAATTTTGGGGGACCACACATCTCAGTATCACTTTATATTGAGCTCATACTCAACAAAAGCTCCTAAGTTTTTTCCATGAACGTAAGTAGTGTATCATCATCTCCCCACATTTTATCTCTGAAGCTTTTGTTTTTTAACCTATGTTTTGAGGATTTATAATCTTTTCAGATTTGGCCCATAGTTTCAGTTTGCCAATTTTGTTTCCATAGTGTGCTATCCAAAGTTAGCCCCCCTTTATCTACTAATTTAATCAACATACAACCCACTGGAGACTTTGGTCTGTTTTGTTTACTCTTCTATCTGCACTTCCTGAGCAATGTCTGGACCAAAGTAGGCACCAGGTGCCACATACTCTTTGCAGAGAGAATGAATACATGAGTTGACAAGTGGCATGCGATAACTCAATTCTCCCACCTCTTTTCTCTATTCCAAACATATACAGTGAAATTCTTCCTCATGTGGCGTTGTGTGGCCTTCACTCATAGAAATTTCACCATTTATGTGTTAAGTTCTGAGGGTCAGAATTATCAAACTAGATGGTCTTGAGGATGGAAAGTTATAGGAATGCCAAATTTAGCAATGTTTAAAAAGCTTCTAATGATAAAAATGTAAAAACAGATCTGTGAGGAGGAGAAGTTATTACCAGATTTTCATTTTAATTACTACCAATTGGGAATAGTTGCTCAAAATTTATAAATCCATCCAACTTCACTATCATCTCAGCTGTATTTCTCCATACCTTTCATAAGAGTATCATGAGAGATGTAAAATGCTTTGTTGAAAATTTCAGAGTAATAGACTAAAGGCCCCAAATTTTGGCAAAAAGATGTCAAAAACATTTTGTGTCCATTAAAAAACCCTGCTAATTAAAGTTTCTTGACAAATCTGTCATTTAAAATGTATATCTCTAGCTAGGAGTTGAGCATTTCGGGATTTTAACCCATGACTTGCCAGGGTTCAAGTGTGAGGTTTGCTAGAAGCTTGGTCACCTGGGCTGGTTGTGCAGAGAGAAAGTTCATCGCCCACAGAAACAAATTCAACTCACAATTGGCTTCCTTAGATGGCAGTCTCACATTCAGTGTTGAAAGAAATGTGGCAAATTTCACCAAGTGACAATACCCAGGAAAACACAAAGTAGTGTTTATTGAGAAAAACAAAACATATCTCCAAAATGCAGGGTAGGAGACTGGAATATCAAGAAATGCTGATAGGGTTTCCACTCTTCTCCAGGTGTATTGTCAGGGCTTTGGAAAAGAAAGAATTTCAGAAAGGCAGACTGGAACCTGTAAACAGTGTCTGGGACTTTTAGCTGGCCCTTTCAGAGACTACATGCCAGCCACTGAGCCGGCATCGCACATTAAGGTAGATTCCATTCCATTCCATAAAGGCAAAATGCCACTAAGTTCTGGGGTCTGAGAACAGTCTTGTTATATTGCAGGCCCTGTTTAGTGTGTCTGGTGATGAGCTCTTGGTCCCTCCTGCCCTTCCTCCATCTAAGATGTCACTGGCCACTCCTGGGTTCTACTCTATTGGCAAGAGTGAGCGAGCCTGCACTTCTGCCTCTCTCCCTTACTGTCAGTGCAACCCCTTTCCTGATCCTCGATGTGTGAAATTTTGACAAGCTATCTATTCTGGTCCCTTCCTTCAAGGGACTAGAAATTGCTCCTTACCTACTGCATTAGCTGGGGTTCTGTTGTGAATGGATCAATTGCCTGAAAGCAGGATACCACCATTCTCTCCACCCAAAATGATCTGAGGCCACACCTCATCCACCATCCTGCTTTTTTCTGGGGATTGTGACTTGATAAAACTTGCCACATCTCTTTCAACACTAAATTGGTACTGCCATCTAAGGGAAGCCAATTGTGAGTTGAATTTGTTTGTCTGGGCAACCACTCTTCTCTCTTCTTCAATTTGAATTTAATTAATTTTAGATTTATTGCTTTTCCAGTTTTGTTTGCATTTAATTTTAAATTAAATTTGTAGTTCTGTTTGTAAATAGTCATATAAGAGCTACAAATGCAAGGAATTTGTTGATTTTAGATTTGTCCTATATTTAAACATGGAGAGCAGGAATCTATATATTACTGAAATAGATATGCAATAGTATATGATCATTGTAAGCATACATATTTGCATGCATGTCACATTATAGAAGATTTAATGCCACATGGGAATTTGGTGGTTTTCATTTAATCCCCAAGCTTTTTGGCAACAGGGACCAGTTTCTTGCAAGATAATTTTTCCATGGACCAGGAGGGGGGTGGTTTCAGGATGATTCAAGTGCATTACGTTTATTGTGCACTTTATTTCTATTATTATTACATTGTCACTTGCCAGTCACCAATAGGAGTTTTTTGGTTTGTATTTTGTTTGTTTGTTTTTGAGACAGAGTCTTGCTTTGTTGCTCAGGCTAGAGTGAGTGCCGTGGCGTCAGCCTAGCTCACAGCAACCTCAAACTCCTGGGCTCAAGCAATCCTCCTGCCTCAGCCTCCCGAGTAGTTGGGACTCCAGGCATGCGCCACCATGCCCGGCTAATATTTCCTATATATTTTAGTTGTTTTTGGCTAATTTCTTTCTATTTTTAGTAGAGAAGGGGTCTCGCTCTTGCTCAGGCTGGTCTTGAACTTCTGAGCTTAAACAATCCGCCCGTCTCGGCCTCCCAGAGTGCTAGGATTATAGGCGTGAGCCACCGTGCCACCAATAGGGTTTTGATATGAGTCTGCAAGCAATTAATTTATTATGGTCTCTGTGCAGTCAAACCTCTCTGCTAATGATAATCTATATTTGTAGCCGCCCCCCATAGCTAACATCCCCACCTCAGCTCCACCTTAGATCATCAGACATTAGATTCTCATACGGAGCACACAGATCCCTCACATGCACAGTTTACAGTAGGTTTGCACTCCTGTGAGAATCTAATGCCCCGCTGATCTGACAGGAGGCGGGGCTTATGTGGTGATGCAAGTGATGGGGAATGGCTATAAATACAGATGAAGCTTCACTGGCTCGCCTGCTGCTGTGTGGTCTGGCTCCTAACACTCCACAGACTGGTACTGGTCCACTGCTGGGGGTTGGGGACCACAGATCTAAAGGAAGGGGCCAGGAAACGGGATGGAAGGGAATTAACACTTCTTTGGGAGTTGTGTGGGAGGGAATCATCTAAGTAATCTACAAGCCTTGATTTATTTCATTCTCAAAGGGAGCTTGGGAGGTAGACACTTTAGTCTTGTTTTGTGAATAGGGCTCAAAGAGGGCAAATGGTTTTCCTGTGGTGTCACACAACTCATGAGTGGTACAGTGGGAACTGGAAATCTGATCTGTCAACTGTGGAAGTCCAGGCTTTTTCCATAGTGGGTCCCTTCTCATTTCTTAGACCAGTACCTTCATGTATTTCTAGACTATTGAAAGGTTCATGTCCACACAAAACTGCTTCCCACTGCACTTAGGACAAAATCCCTGGTCCCACTAGGATTGAGTGACTAGCCCTTGCCACCTCCATGCTAAATTCCTGTGTCCCTCTTGCTTGTAGACACAGTGACCTTTGTTCTGCTCCTCAGACACACACAGATGATTCCTGTTCAAAAGCAAGATTCCTACTCGCTGTTCCCTTGCCTGGAGTGTTCTGAATAAGACAGCATAGTTGCCTCTGTCTTGTCATTCACATCTCAGCCAAGAGGAGGCCTCCCTGACACCCCACTCTAAGAGCTTCCTTGCCACCTCCCTCCCACATTATTACTGTTTTATCTTCTTTATATTATGAATCCTAATGAACTGTCCTACCCCCATCCCTCCCCTGCCACCTCACTGTTGCCTGAGAGCTGGGATTTTACTATCTGATGCACTATTGCACCCCCAGTGCCTAGGACAGTTTCCAGCATATAGTAGGTGCTCAATAAATATTTGTTGAATGAATGAATAAATGATATAACTATAATAGTATACTATTGGCACAGAGTGATATTAATTATTTGGTATTAAAATGTCTATACCTGTTCACCAGTGAAATTCTGAATAAAGGTCATATCTGTAGAGTTAATTATTGAAACCTGAAATCATAGAAATTAGATAGGTTACAGCATTTGACATAGAATTAGAGAATTTTTTTAAAGGATTACAACTTGAATCATATAAATTTTTTTTGTGAAGAGTGATAAATGGTTAGCTAATATGTAAAACAAAAATAAAAGCCCACAAGAATGATCTTAAAAAAAAAGGCCAGTTGAACCATTTGTTTATAGTTAAGTCTGGGCTACTTTCAGACAAAAATGCCTCCTTATTAATCTCAGGTGGGGAAATAAAAGCTGAATTCAATAATGCTGAGAGCAAGTAACCTGATGGTTAATGTAGTTTATTTAATCAGGATTTTTGTCTAAATCCATTTCTGTTCTCATGCTCTTATAAGAAATTGATAACTATGGCTCTTTGCATGAAAAATGAGATTTTAAAATGCTATCCACATAGCAAAAACATTCCTTTTAATTCTACTCAGTCAACCATTATGTTTTCTAGATACTTTTAAAAAAGATAAACTTCATTTAAAATATGTTTTTCTTTTCATAAGGTCTATTTATTTTCTTTTCCTAATTTCATGGTAACCAGTTGTAATGGGTTTGACTGGTTGATCCCCCTAGAATTCATGTCCACCTGCAACCTCAGAATGTGAGCTTATTTGGAAATAGGATCTTTGCAGATGGAATTAGTTAAGGATCTTGAGATGAAATCATCACAGGTAGGCTGTAAATCCAATGACAGGTGTCCTTATAGAAAGAAGAGGGGACACTCCTAGATACAGAGGCGAGAAGGCAGAAAGGCACAGGAGGACAGAGGCAGAGATTGGAGTGATGCTGCCACAAGCCAAGCAATGCCAGGAGCCATCAGAAGCTGGAAGGAGACAGTAGGATCCTCCCCTAGGTGCCTTGAAGGGAGCGTGACCCTGCCCACAGCTTGGACGAAGACACTAGTGAAATAACGATGGATTTTATTTCTACTATAGGAGACCTGTTAAAGTGTTGATCGTAACAATGGCACCCTCTGCAATTATTCCTGAATTATGCCTGTGGGTGGGGCCGGCCTCATGGGTGTGTGCAGTCACCTACGGCCCTGTGCTTAGATGGGTCCCACCCTAGGTTTAATGCTCTACTGTCACTGTCCTGAATTTTTTAATAATTTTTGAACCAGAGGCTCTGTGTTTTCATTTTGCACCAGGCCCCACCAGTTATGTATCTGCTCTTACACACAGATCAGAATGAATCTAGCCTCGCTCCTTTTCCTTCCTTGTTAGTAAGCAAACAGCAAGAATCAGCAGAAAGAGGTCATTAGTAAAGGAAACTTAAGAAGACTTAAAAGTTGCATGAAAGAAAACATTTCTCTGCATATATAGATGTCCCTCAACTTAAAACAATTCGACTTCATGATGGTGTGAAAGCATATATATTCAGTAGAAACTGTACTTTGAATTTTGATCTTTTCCCAGGCTAGTGATACGTAGTGATACATACTATGATACTCTGAGATATTCAACACGTTATTATAAAATAGGCTTTGCATTAGATGATTTTGCCTAACTGTAGGCTAATGTAAGTGTTCTGAGCATGATTAAGGTAGGCTAGGCTAAGCTGTGATGTTCAGTAAGTTAGGTGTATTAAATGCATTTCAGCTTACAATATTTTCAACTCATGATGGGTTTATCAGGATGTAACCCCATTGTAAGTCAAGAAGCATGTGTACAAGAAAATATCCTATAATGCATTCTCAGTACTCACATATCCAAAATTCTGTGCTCCTCTTGGAACCCCGGCAACCAATTCTGGGGATAAAAATAGTCATTTAGAAGGGAAATTACATATATATTTTAAGGCCACATAACAAATAAGTGTTAAAGGCAGTGCTTTTAAATGAGTGACCATCAGGTAGAAGGTTGGAGGCTTAAAGTTAGGGCTTTGCATTAGCATTTGGCTATTGGAAGGTGGGGGAGAGTGGAGTACAGGATCAAAGGATTGAAAAAAAAGAGGACAGCCAAAGCAAAGTGCAGAAGACAGAACATGAGGGACAGAACATGAGTCCCATTTCATAAAATGGGACTACTGCTCTAATTTTTGTTGCTTAACTAGACTTTATAAAGATACTCATTCTTATAAAATTCTTTGGGACTTAAAAATAAAATGCTATACCAAAGTGTTTTTTTTCCCTATGAAATATTTTCATAGACATTTTGGGATTCCATGAATATACATTTTGTATAGCAAAGCAAATCACATTGATAAAAGGACTTTTTGTGTCATTTTACCTTTCCCCCCACGCTTTATAAATGACTTAAATTCAATGTGTCTCTCACCTTGCTGAGAATCTCCAGTAAATTCCCCAGCAGCAACTGAGTATCCTGTTTTCAACAAAAGAAACAAGCTAACCATGCTTGATAACTTAACAAATAAGTTATATCTAGAAAAAACAAAAGGACTACCATGTTACTGCTTTATTTAGAAATCTCTACACACATTATAAAATAAAAGTTAATAAAGGGAAAAGTTAATCACACCAATATAAACACTTTCATAAATAAATCTGCTACTACTGATCTTAAGTAGGAGCTTGGCAAAAAAAAAAAAAAAAAAAAAATCAGATTGTGAGGTCAATTTTAAAAGCATCAATGCTGAATAATCCACCTTTAAGTGTAAATAGAAGCTATTGAATTTTAAGAGCTGCTGATTCATTCTGATCAGACATGCTATTCTGAAAGATACCCCTTCGGTTTGCTCGTTCTGGTCACCAACAAGGCCTACTTCCTAATTCCTTTAATGATGGTTTCCACAAATTTCACTCAGTTCAAAGTGAGGTGCCAGCTAGAGTAACAAACATAGCTACATGGTTTTTTTTTTTTTAATTCATCAAGCAATCAAAATCCCACTAGGATACCAAAGATGGGGAACAGTAGTGATGAAATAACATTGTGTGGTTTGCACATAATAAATTTTGAGAATATTCTAGCAACAGGAAAACCTCTTGTGTTGTCTGGAACTGGAGAGGGGTGCTATGATGTTGTCCCTTTAGCATTGGTAGCAGCACCGCTAACATATAATGTCTACTACTGGTGAAATATTTTATCTGCAACAGACTGTTATAGAGCCTACAAAAGAGCTGCTCAAATTCTGTAGGTTTACATCATGGCTGAAATAAGAGTCATATTTAAAAAGGAAAAAAGTCAACTCGAAATTAACAAGGAAAAGAAAATTTGTATAAGATGCCAGATCACATCAGATAAGTCAGGAATAAAATTTGCATCTACATTTAATATGCTTGTCTTTTGAGAAACCACAAACATTTTGACCAATGGATCTTACCAAGGTAAGTATCGTCATAGGAAGCTGGTGCCACTTCCGTCTGCTTTTCACCAGCCAGTTTCCTTAGAATATCCTTGAATGAGTAATTCGCAATGATATCTGCAATACTGGCAGTGATCACCTGACCTGCGTTTAAACAGATTAATACCTTCAGTGAATGAATGCAAGAGGCAGGCTTTCCCTCAGCAGACACAGGACGCTTGAACAACACATGCTCCCTGGAAAGCTATCATGGAACTAACTGCTTGCATTTTTGATGATGCATTTTCCCGCCTGCAACTAGAACTGCAAGGTAGACTTGATTACAGCTGGGTAGAACTTTCCATTTTGACAAAAGACCAGAGATGAGCTACAATATTTTGTCAGTCTTCTTGCTGCTCTCAGCATATATACTCCCACCACCTCCACATGATAAAAGGATCGAAGAGTGAAGACACTTGCAGGCAAAATTTATGTAATTAAATTTTTATTCTAGAATTTTTATTTTTAATATTTATTCTAAATTTGTATACTAGAATATTTTAACTAGAAGGAAACTTTGAGATCATCTAGTCAAATATAGCTTGTTATAGTTGGGGAAACTGAGATCTAAAAAGCTTGAGTGCATTCTCTAAGGTCACATGGTTTTGCTAGTAGGGTATTGGGCTTTATAACCAAGGTCTCTCTTGGCATTCTAATACAACTTTTCTGTGCTCTTGCAAAATATGGATGTGATATTTAATCTAAATCATTTACTTGATGAATAGATATATCAGCTTAGTTAAAGGAAGGAATTGCATAATCTTTGAGCCATCTGCTTTTTATGCTAAAATACAGAAAGAGCATAAAATTATGAAAGCAGAAAGAAGGCAGGCACAATGAGATCCAGAATTTCAGAAAAGAGAAATCCATGGCCACCAACATTGATATGATAAGAACTTTGGCTAATCTCTCTCAAATAAAGTCACTCTCAGAAATCCTGAAATATGATTGTGTTAGGGTGGACAATTGTCTAAAAGACAGCCAGCAATTTCCACTACAATTTCTATGCATTTCCATATTTGTTATGGACATCTATGGCAGAAAGAATGATCTCATGCTCTTTGGGAGAAAACTGAAGAAATGCTTTCAGAAGACTAACATTGAGCATGAATTTCAAAGCCAAATTATTCTTTGGGAATTCCCACAGTCTTTCTGTTTGAAGTCCAAAAAGGAATAAAACTGTCAAGCCAGGTAATAAATATTTCCAAGTGATTGGAACTGAAATGACTGTTCTGGTATTAAGACAATGGTATTTACTCACAAATTTCTGAACAATATCTGTAGAATTTGCCAATTTTTTCTGAGTAAGAGCTAAATACCTCTCCCACATACACACTGCCTTTGCATGTTTCCTTTAGTTGAGTCTATAAACATTATAACTTTAGGGCTGAATAAAATTTTAAATTATGTGTCTCAGACAAATGCTTCCCTATGCCATTGCCAAGGCAAATTTTATTTTATTTTATTTTATTTTTGAGACAGAGTCTCGCTTTGTTGCCCGGGCTAGAGTGAGTGCCATGGCGTCAGCCTAACTCACAGCAACCTCAAACTCCTGGGCTCAAGTGAACCTACTGCCTCAGCCTCCCGAGTAGCTGGGACTACAGGCATGCGCCACCATGCCCGGCTACCAAGGCAAATTTTCAACAAATCATTTGTATCAGACATTGTTTCAACTTAAGGCAAAGAATGAATTATGTGAAATTAACCACATGAGTTAGAAGAAAATCTTTTAAAACATAAACATAATTTTTATTTCATGTCCATCTGCTGTGTGAAATATATTGTTTTTCAGTTTGCAAAGTAATTTTTAAAGACCAAAATGTTAATTATTTGATGTTCATAATTGTATATGCATGAATTAAGCTAAGCAGTAAGCTCGTATAAAATTTAATCATAATCCATCACTCATGGATATTTCCCACTGGCTTTTAAACATGATCAGGTCTCTTTTATTAAAAAAAAAATCCCCTCTCAACTACTCATCTATCTCAGATTCTACTTTATCTTTATTCTAAACTTTACAGCCAAAATCACAAAATATTCTCTGTGTTCTATCTTTAGGCATCCCATCCACACCTCTGGTTTCACTTGTCAGCAACATGCAAGTGATGCAAATTTACATTTCACCCTGGATGTCTTCTCTGAGCTTAAGCCCTAAATACTTATGTGAAGATGTTTGGGTATCTCAAACATTTCCATACTCAACCAAATAAAATGCAAATGCATCATCTCCCCTCTCCAATCTACCCCAACCAAGCCTGTTTCCTTCCAGAGTTCTCTATCTCAGTGAGTGGTACCCACCTACAACCTTGCAAAACGTTGCACGAGTCAGAAACATCCTTGACGTCTTCCCTTTTCTCACCCCCAAATACCAATCCATCATTTAGGCTGTTGATTTTGTTTTTTTTTTTTTTTTTTGAGACAGAGTCTCACTCTGTTGCCCAGGCTAGAGTGAGTGCCGTGGCATCAGCCTAGCTCACAGCAACCTCAAACTCCTGAGCTCAAGCGATCCTCCTGTCTCAGCCTCCCGAGTAGCTGGGACTACAGGCATGCACCACCATGCCCGGCTAATTTTTTTTTTTTCTATATATATTTTTAGCTGTCCATATAATTTCTTTCTATTTTTAGTAGAGATGGGGTCTCGCTCTTGCTCAGGCTGGTCTCGAACTCCTGAGCTCAAACGATCCGCCCACCTCGGCCTCCCAGAGTGCTAGGATTACAGGCGTGAGCCACCGCGCCCGGCCAGGCTGTTGATTTTGCCTCCCAAGTATCTCTCAAATTTCTCCTCATTCTCAGTCTTTACCATCATCGCTATAGGAAGCAAACATCTTTATCTAAAACTTACAGCTAGTTTACCTTGGAAACTTAAATTAGTTTATATCCTTATAACACTAGTTTGCTGTTATTTCACTTTGGCCAACTTCCAATCTGTTTTCTGTATTGCATCTAGAGTGATCTTTTCAAAACACAAATTTGATTTATAGCATCCCATCCTTAAAATGCTCCAATGGTTTCTCACTATTCTCAGGACAAATGACATCTTCTTAGCTAACGCCATCTGGTTGAACTCTTAAAATCCACCAGTGGTTTTTCCGTTGTTTACAGGATAAAGACAAAACTTCTTACTATGGCCTGCAAGTCCTGCAAGCCACTCTTTCGTCACTCTCTTAACTCTGGTCACCCTGACTTTGCTCCGTTCTCACCCACTCTGCACTCTGCATGCCATAAAACATTTGCACGTAATCCCTCCTCTCTTTGCCTGGGTAACTCCTACTCAAGGTCCAGATCTCAGTTCAGGGTTGCCTGCTTCCAAATTAGTTGACGTTTGGGCTGCTGCTGACCTATGCAATACCTTTATAAGAAATAGCAGAAGTCATCCCCTCTGGGTAGATGCTTCCTGCACCTGGGTTCATAGTGCCTTAAGCAGAGCACAGGTTGTATCCCAGCTCCCTGTTAGCCAATGGGCAGAGGATAAAACATACCTGTGTGCAACCACCCTGGAGAAGCCTCCTGCGCTCTCATGGCCCCATCATGACATGCCTTTCCTTGAGAGTGTCTGTCACGCTTAGAGTTTTTCAGGTACTCGTGTTAATTCTTCAATTAATGCCATTATCATTCCCATGATATTAACCTCCACGACGGTAAGAATATGTCTATTTTTACCCATTATTGCATCCTCAGCATCTAGCACAAAGCCTACAGAGCCTCAATAAATTCTTGGTGGATAAATGAATTGTTAAGTTGCAAGAGTATTTTTTAAAATATTATTTATGTAACAAAGTACAAGTTGAAATGATGCTTCTGTTCTCACTTATGTGGGGAAGCTAGAAAAGTTGATCCCACAGAAGTAGAGACTAGAACAGTGGCTGCTAGAGGTGAGGAATGGGATAGGGCAGGGAGCATGGTCAAAGGTTGGTTAGTGGATACAAAAGTACAGCTAGATGGAGGAATAAGTTCCCATGTTCTATAGCATTATAGAGTGACTATAGTTAACATTTATTGCATATTTTCAAATAGCTAGAAGAGCAGATTTTGAGTGTTCCCTACACAAATGATAAATGGTTGAGGTGATGGCTATGCTAATTACCCTGATTTGATCATTGCACATTGTATATATGTCCCAAAATACCACATGTGTCCCCTAAATATGCACAATTATTGTGTCAATTAAAAATAATAAGAGAAAAAAAGATGCTTCATTTGAGAAACTATGAATAGGGACATAAAATTAATGTACTAGAAAGTCAACATCGGACATTACTTCTGCTTTGTCTTTTTGTTCGTAACAACAAACATGCTTTTCTTCTCTGCTAACAGAACATACCTTGCCAGTAAAAACTCCCAGGTCCTCCTACAATAAGGTCTCCATTCTACAAGACAGAAACAGCAACAGCAACAATGATTGGAAAAGAAACACTGACAGTTTTTAAAGGGTGACAAATTGTTGTTCATAAGCATTGCTCTCACAATTTGTTACTCATCAAAAAGCAATTGAGACCGTTATATCTGAGGCCTGCAGGTCATTTTCTTTCCTATTTTTCTTTCAATTATTTAGTGTGTTATCATATTAAATAATTTTGATTTGACTCAATTAGGTAAGTTGAATGCTCTCCCTTGAGAATATATAAATTCAGTTTTTTGGCACTGCCTTCGATAAGCAAAATATCTCAACATGTTTAATGCTGTGCAATTTAGCAGACATGGTCTTTGGAGCCTTGGTGATAAAAAGAAAATTCTGTTCCAATTTATTTCAAGGCCATGGTAATGCCTGTTTTTTTCATACATCCGCAAACCCACCTCCTTCTCAGGAGAGAGAGCAGAAACTCCACACTAGCAAATATAAACATTTTTTCTCATCTATTTACAGCCCACATTTCTTTAACTCTCAGTGGAAAACCAAACAAAGCCAAACAAAAAAGCAATGATAAACAATATATATAATGGTAAGCAGTAAACAGATAATTCTTCCTGCACCTCTCTGTGTTGAATTTGTGAAAGGATATATGAATTTTAATATGAATATTAAATCTAATCAGTCAATCACAGCCAAGAGATAAAACAATTAATAGATTCTTGTGATCTTTTTAGATCACATTTCTTCACTGAGTTTTTGAGATTTCCGTTTAAAAGTGATTGCCACAGAGTGGGAAGGAAGCTGTACTTCTCATCACATGTACTTCTGTACCATTTAATAGGCTGTTGTGGGCATAGATTAATAAAAGTAAAGAGAAAACAAAGAAGAAGTTGCCAACATCGACTAGATATGCTCTTTAAGGTTCTTTAGTTATTGTTATTTGAGAGATGTGGAAGTGAGAGGTAGAGAGTAAAAGAAAATCAGATTAAATATTAGAAGCTGCAAGACCAAGAGAATTCACCTTATAAAACTCCAGACTAAATCCTGCTTGGCAGTAACCCTGGCCTTCTGGATCAGCATTGCCTAGAATGATCAAAATATATAAATGTTAACACATCATCATTGCTAAGATATATTTTAGTAACCAATTCAGGATGTTCTGTTGTTTTCTCTAGAGACTTCTACATTTAAAATGATTAATATGTAGTTGTATGTGTATTTTTAAAATTCATTCCAAGTAACTTATTAGACATTTTCCATCTATTTTCTTATCCCATATATCACTGTGATTCTAGAGTAAGAATAGCATTCCTTTGGGTTGTGATATTAGGTTTTACAACTCACGTTCATTTGAAGAAATAAAATCTTTATCTTTAGACTATGTTTCAAACTCCCCACGTGGCAGTAATGTGTCTCTTCATTGCCCACTCATGCTGAGTGAAGGCAGATGGGTCTGTCATTCCTAACCAGTGATGCCCTGAGGAAGGGAGCCCTAAGCATGAGGACCCAAGTGGATGCTTTCTGCTGGGGTCACCCACAAGGGTTTCCACTTCTATGTTCTTTAATAGGAAGTTTATTTTAAATTATTCTATTATGATACGTTAGGTAAATTGGGAAATTGCATTTACAGTCACAATTAATCTCACAGGGACATTGCAGTGCTAGCATTCACAAAAGAGAAGGCTCTCTAGCAATGGCTTGTTTTGTATTCTGTCCAATTTAATTCACTAAGGGGATGTCCAATAAGATCTCACTGAACAGTTAGTTTTGTGAACTCTATGGGAGGCTAACACGTGGAGTCCACGTGTTTATATTATTATAAAAAGTCTCTTGGCCATTAGGATCAGGAATTTACTACTTGTAACTTGTACTTTTTAAAGAGTTTCTACCTCTTCTAAAGTGCTTACATTATAGCCAAAATGTGGTCAAGTAGGGGTAATCTCAGGCATGAGAAATGAACATGCAAATAATTAACTCTTTTCTTATCAAGGATATCCCTGAATGGAAATTAAAGTAAGAAGGCAGGAAAGGAAATGCACATCATCACCGGAAAAATTTATAGGCTGGGCATGTGCCCATTCCAGAAGCCTTTTGAAATGGATCTGGCCTTTCCAGCTTTCCCTAGAATCTCTTCTGTTTCTCTCTCTCTCTTTCTTTTTTTTTTTTTTTTTTTTTTTGGTCAATACTTAGCTAATTTTAGCATTATCACCATCAATTCTTTCCAGATGTTCCCTTTGTTTTTAAAAATATTTTTCTACATCATACACTGTATTTTAAAATTTGTTCCTTATTTTACAACTACATTTTATGGTTTATAGTTATGAATCCTATAAAGTTCTCAAAAAACTCGTCTGTATAAGCTCCAATGTCTTGGTACCAGTTTTCTAGAAGGTATGTGTGTAACTATATGCATCCAGAAATACATAGGAATACCTGATATGTTACTATGTGAGCATGTATCTGTTACCTTGAGCATATTTAAGAAAGATATTGCACAAACCTTTTTTAAATATCCTTTTTAAAATCAACTCTGGCTTTTTACTTTTAGTATTGTAAATTATTCAAAAGGAAGGAAACATGACCATGCTTTGAAAGTATTTTGCTTTAAAACAGGAAACTGAAAAAAATGAAGAGAAGATCCTAATTTTTCACAAAATTCCTTGAGAAAATAATCAACTTCAAAAGTTTAAATGGCAATTATAAAAGACTGTGAGGTTTTTTTCCTTTACAAAGTTATTTTTTTTCTTATTGAGTTATAATTCATGAGAGCTGAAGGAATCTTTCTTCTGGAACTTCAGAGTGTCTGTGAACTTTACAGTTATGTCCCAGAGTGAACTCAGGAACCCCGGGAAGCACGTGATCACACACTATTATTTGTTGGCTTCCACAGTAAAGTGGGAGGGTGTGGATGAACGATCTCCACCCAAATTATGAATGACCAAAAGAGCTGTAGGCGTGTCATTAATATGAATGAGCAGTATTGGTGGAGTGGGTTCGTCGAATTAACATGAGGTGCTTCTTTAAATTCTCTTTTGAAAATAATATTGTTAATGTCCCTGTTCTGTGTTATTGAGCATATGCTCATGAACAAGGTGGCTTTGTGTTGATGTGTGAACGTCCTCGCCATGACGGGAAGTCTGCTTCTTGGATGACTTGAGGAAGAAGTATTAATAGGAATAGGGAGATCATGAGAATGTGAAAATGTGGATATACACCAGAGCTGAAAGAATGCTTGGCCATTTATTGAGCTACTCTGCAACTCCACATGAGCTCCAATTTAACTTTGTTAAGCTATTCTTATTATTTAGGAAAATAAAGAGTAAATAAATTGGCATCATAATGTGTCCATGTGAGTCAAGAGGGGAGCATACCATAATTTATGTTTTTAGATAATGGTTCAAATTCACAGTGAAACTTTTTTCCCAAGTGTAGATTCCATGTGCTGCGTTTTAACCTGAGCTCTCACATCCCACAGGCAGTCAGGCAAAAAGGCAGAAGCAGAAGCAGTGACAAGTTTTATAAATGATCATCCTTGATGGTAGTTGAAGAATAGAATATATTTTCAAGGCAAAAGGCATTTGAAGGAGAGGTTCATCTTTTTAGTTTCCATAGTTTGCTGTTACAGGGAAGCATCGTTAGCCAATCGTGAAATATATGATATGGATGGTTGTTAACGTTGATGAAACAAGTTCAGTATTGAATCTCAGTTCTACTATCCATTTTCTGAGTAAATTTGGGATTTTATTTATCTCTGTACCTGAATTTTATCTTTAGCATAATAGTACTGACCCCTTACCAAACCTAAGAGCACAGCACCTTGAATGGAACGTGCACAAACTGTGTCTCTTGTTGGCTGCTGCCTGTGCCTGGGAACTTCCTCTCCTCCCTACGCCAAGGGTCATTGCTAGAAAAATCCCTTCCTGTGATCCCGTCTAAAAAGCTCCTCCTCTCCCCACTCCCCCAACATAGGTCACTCCCTCCTCTCTTGCCTTGCTATAGTTTTATATGTAGCCCTTTTTCACTGCCTGACATTATGTTATAAACTTATTTATTTACATGTTTATTGTCTGTCTTCCCTACTAGCATGCCAGTTTCTTGAACACAGGGGTTTGTTTTCTCTTGTTTTTTGCTGTATTCCCTAAATTAGAATAGTTAGTACTCAATGTGTTAAAAAAAAAAAAACCTGTGTCAAATGAATAAATCATTATCTACAAAGAACCCCCATGTTAAAGCTATTTAAAATAAAATCCTTATTCCACAGGCTATTCATGCAGCTGACATTTGTCATAATGTGAAGAAGTGTCTGATTTATGTCAGTATTGTTAAACAGAAAGTCATAATCTTCTCCTTGTAAAAATCTTTACCCAAACTCATGAGAGTTAGTGTTGCTCTCCCAGTTCTTTAGATCTCTAACTCTCAGGGCCTCTTTGTTAACCCTCCAATATCACTACCAATCCATTCATTCTCTTCATTGTTTTATTTCTGATATTTTCTCATTTTCTTGCCTAAATTAATCTTGAATTTTACAATCATTCATGCACAATGGAAAAAATTTACCCGCAGTCTTAGGGATCAAACCAATTTGGGAGTGAGCTTTTTAAAAAAATCAATATCCTGAAATCAGTCACTAGAATGTTCTTTCTAATAACATTTTTACCCCAATGTGGTCTTGTGAATCATCAGGAATAAGAATGAAAATCCACTGGTTGCTTATCGACAAATCCCAATGATCTATCTGGCACATAGAAAACTGGAGGAGTTCACAAAAGGACTCTGAGTAGATGAATCAGCCCACCCATCCACCCATCCATCCATCCATCATGCTATCCCCAAGTCCTTGGGTATTTCACAAAGATGAAATGATTAAACAGCAGCGTCCCAAAGATGGCACTCACAGGCTTATTTTTGAGGATGCTTTGCTGGAAGGTTCCTAGAACTGCCAGATGAGATTTGGACTCTAAGTGTACAGAGTGTTTTTGAAAAAAGGGGATTAAACACCTAAGCAGAAAACCATATCGTACAGATAACCTGAGTACACAGCTGGCAAAGAAAGCAACAGCTGTGGAAAACACAGATTTCACGTTAAACAGAAACCTCAAGCATTATGTATCCTCAGGTCCAAACATGCTAATTAATACCATTCCTGCGATAAACAAGTAAAGTAGGAACTCAGGATTCTTTAGAACACAGGGTGTGAATTTTGAGTAGACTAATGGTTTAAGGTGTAAAATAAGGAACCAATCAATTCTACTGCAAAATATCTAAAACCAGAACTTTTCTAAAACATTCAGGAGAATCAGCAGAATTCCGTGCCTTGGCCCTGCTGTCATATCAAGACACCTGCAAAGCTGTCACAGATATTTACCTACCTCCAGCGCTTTTTCCTCGTAACCCTACAACTTATCAATGGGGGTTTGAGCTTCCTGCCTTCCTGTCCATAATAGAAAAACCCTTGAGCTAAATTTCAGTTTCAAGGAATAAAAATAACTTACTGTTCCGACAAGGAGAGTACTCAGCATAGGCGCTGAAATTCTGAATTGCTACATAGCAAGTGCCAACCGGATCCTTTGCTGGTGTCGGTCTGAGAGTTCTCCAGTGATATAAAGGAGCACAGGCCTGTGAAACAGTAAGGACAGAAAGTGCATTTTTGATGTAGGTTTCTTATACTATAGTTTGATTTGAATTATTAATTAGTATACCCGAATTTATGATAAACCAAGTTAAATTATTAGGTGAATTAATTTGCCTTCAGCATGCTAATGAGTACTGTGGTCATCAGAGTTAAGTTAAACTTCCAAAGCCAATTTTTAATATTAATACACTGTAGATTGGCAAAAGTTAAATATATACATAAAAATGAGTTCCCCCATAGAATCTCAAAATTTTTGCCGAAGAAAAGAAAATAGTTTCTAAAAGCAAAGAACTCATATTTTGTTTTCTTTTTTAAAAATTGGACCTACATAAAAGCAACTGATCGTTCAAACAATGAATGAATCAGTGTGATGTCTTAAAGTGAGAAATATTTCCCTTCTTTGTCTAATTGTTGCTAAAAAAGTGACTTTCAAATCAAAGGATGTAGACAAGTGAGTTTAACATGTTTTGTGGATTCTCCTAGTTTATCACCAAAGTTGCATCTTATGACTCTATAAATGACTTTCATCTGAACATGCTACCACATTTCCATGGTGTTTTTGGCTTGAGTTTTTAGTTTCATGGTTTTAGTCATGGCGAAACTGAAGTGAAAAGACAGAATTTTATGCCTATCTTAGCAATTTTATAAGAGATGATCAGGAAGTCATTAAAAGAGCATGTTAATGACCTATAAACATTTCCCAGGTATTGAACACTAGATGTGAAGCAACCCAAGACTCTGCCTCTGCTTGTTACGGAGAAATTTATTGAGATAAACTCCAGGGACCTCAGACCTTTTGAGAGAGGTGAGTTGATCCAAATCATTCTGTAAATGCCTTCTCAATTCTAAGGCGGCAAAACCCTACAGGGTGAGGAATGAAAATGTTCCATGCTTATTTCCAGCTAACATATAGAGTGGTAAATTAAATAATGGTACATACTATACAAATATTTGCTCATACTTTGACGCTTCTTTTAGAATTTATTTAACTGTTCACAGCATTAACCTAGAGTTTTGCATATAAAATTTGCTTAATAGATGTATGTTGAATTAAATTAAATGCAGGCCCACTAGATAGAAATTGAAATTTATATAAAATTATATATTCCAATATCCCCAAACTTTCTAACTCATCTGGGTTCCCTTATCTTAGAGTCCTGTGAATGAAATGACAAGTCACCTAGTTAATACATTCAGTGTAAGGTGTGATAGTGAAACATAGTCTGGACAGTGAAGCAGTCACCTCTGTAGCTTGCTACTATCCAACCAGCCTCACCTTCTGTCTCACCAGAGGACATTTAATGCCATGAAAATTCTATCCAGTGTTAGCCTGATGTCAGGTCTAACAAGTTACCCTGTTTATATCTGCTCAGTTTCACAATGATGTGTAACACCCTGATGTGGTGTGTTTGGGCTTTGACCCAATCCTAACATGTACACCCATAATACCTGGATATTCAAAATAATACTTCCGTAGGCAGCATTTTGCAGTTCTAATAATTATGTTGCATGGGGAGAATTTAATTATTCATTCTGTGGAGTTTCAGCACTTGAAGAAAAACATTAACTTGAAATATACTTTATATTATCCTGTTCCCCATCACATAATTGAGACAATGCAAACATGCCAAAACTGAATGATTTTTATTATGAACACGATGTATTACTTTTTTTCCAATGGTTTTGAAGGTTTCTACAAATACTGAATAAAACTACAACAATTACATACGTGTTACAGATAAAATTTCAAGACTGAAAAAAAAATCACACAGTACCCAAAAGATTTTTTTTAGCCCCAAACAGTTATTAGATGGAATTACTTTTTAATTTCTTTTCTTATTTTTTTTTTAAGAGACAGGGTCTTACTATGCTACCCAGTCTGGTCTCAAAATCCTGGGCTCAAGCAATCCTCCCATCTTGGCCTTCTGAGTAGCTGAGACTACAGGTGTAAGCCACCACTCCTGACTTTGTTTTTCAATAATAACTCACATAAGTTCGACCCCACTAAAGGATAAAAAAGTTCTTACCAGTTCTGAAATGTGAAAACTGTATATTAATGCAAATACAATTCTACAGCGACTACATTATAAATGCTGGATTTTTAACTAGAGAGGGCTATCTATACTTTATACATTACCTGTTTTATGTCAAAATCTTTTTGGGGGTTAACCACAGACTAAATAAAGCAAGGCATTTCCTTTAGATACTTATTATTATTAAATCATAATTCAAATAGCTTGAAACAAATCCTAAAAGCCAAAGTTATTGCTTTGTTGTTATAAGGAAATTAAAGCCAATAGGTTAAAAAATTCCCCCAACTAAAAAAAACTTCCAGATTATTTCAATAGTCACTTATTTCTCAATAACTTAGACATGTATCATTGCTTAGAGCAACAAAAGAATAGAATCATAAAGTCATAGCACTTTAAAGCTGAAAGATACTTATTTGGGAATGAGGGGGTTTTTTTGTACTTTAAAAAGTGTTAATGAACTCAGAAAATCATGCAGTTAGTAGTTTTAATTATTACTAAAGAAAACTTTCCTTTAGTTCTGAAAAGGACCAATGATAACACAGTAGATTAACTTTTTTTTTTTTTTTTTTTTTTTTTTTTGAGACAGAGTGTCGCTTTGTTGCCCAGGCTAGAGTGAGTGCCCTGGCGTCAGCCTAGCTCACAGCAACCTCAAACGCCTGGGCTTAAGCAATCCTACTGCCTCAGCCTCCCGAGTAGCTGGGACTACAGGCATGCGCCACCATGCCCGGCTAATTTTTTTTTTCTATATATATTTTAGTTGGCCAGATAATTTCTTTCTATTTTTAGTAGAGACGAGGTCTCGCTCATTGCTCAGGCTGGTCTTGAACTCCTGACCTCGAGCGATCCACCTGCCTCGGCCTCCCAGAGTGCTAGGATTACAGGCGTGAGCCACCGCGTCCGGCCAGTAGATTAACTTTTTAAGTATTCTTACAGTAATACTCCTATTTCTCTGGTCAAATTTGAAGCAGCCCTTTAAATCAATCTTAAGCAATAAAGTAGTTATTATACCTCTTTAAGATTTAGCTTTTACTTTTCTATCTTTCTTAATCATTTAAAAAATATTTGACAATATCTAACTGGTCTTCTGGAAAACAAGTTTTATTTCCTATAGCTTTAAACCTTAACGTATTCTTAAATTCTAAGCATTAAATTTATTTTAAAATGCCAACGAGCTTATCTTTGAAAGTCTAACACGTTCTTATATGAAATAATTTTTCTAAATATGAATTTTAAAATATTTAAGTGCACATAGTATTCCAAAGCAGTACCACAAACACACAATTCATACTCACCACAACTTTCCCTTTGTGAGCTTTCACTGTTGCTCCAAACCACTGGTTTGATTTAAACTCTATAGGTTCTTTGGTTCCATTAACTCTGATCTTTCTGTTGTCTAACAAAGAAGATATGAATTGTTAATAATTTGTAAAACATGGCAGCCAGTTAAAATATGTAATAATAAATTTGTATATTAAAAATATTTGAAGGACTAATACTAATCCTTTTCAAACTGTTGCAAAACATTGAAGAGGAGGGAATCCTTCCAAAGGCCAGCATTATCCTTTTACACTAAAAGGACACTACAAAGAAAGTTACAGGCCAATATCCTCAATGAACATGGATGCAAAAATCTTCAACAAAATACTAGCAACCCAAATTCAGCAGCGCACAGAAAGGATCATATACCACGATCAAGTGAGATTTATTTCTGGAATGCAAGGATGGGTCAAAATATGCAAATCAATAAATGTGATACACAACATTAACAGAATGAAAGACAAAAATCATACAATCATACAATCATTTAACAAAATTCAACAAGAGAGGAAAAAGGGAGCAAAGGATGTAGAAAACAACCAGAAAAAAATTAACAAAGTGATTTAATTCCTTACTTATCAATAATAACCTTGAATGTAAATGGATTAAACTCTAATCAAAAGACATAAAGTAGCTGAATAAATTTAAAAAAAAAACAATATCCAACTCTATGCCGTCAACAGGAGACCCTTTAGCTTTTAGGACACAAACAGGCTGAAAGTGAAGGGATGGAAGAAGAGATTCCATGCAAATAGTAACCATAAGAGAGCAAGGGTGGCTATATTTATATCAGATAAATTAGAATTTAAGTCAAAAACTGTTACAAGAGTCAAAGATGGTCATTATTTAATGATAAAAGGGTTAATTCATCAAGAGGACATAACAATGATAAATATATAGGCACCCTATGTTGGAATACATAAATATATAAAGCAATTATTAGTGGGTATGAAGGAAGAAATAGATAACAATACAGTAATAGCGTGGGGACCTCAATACCCCACTTTCAACAATGGATAGATCAACCAGATGGAAAATTAACAAGAAAATACTAAACTTGAACTACACTTTAGACCAAATGGATCATACACACACAAACACACATATACACCTTTCCATTCAACAGCAACAGAATATGCATTCTTTTATAGACAACATAGAACGTTTTCCAGGATAGACCATATGTTAGGCCACAAAACAAGTCTTGACAAATCCAAGAAGATAAAAATCATATCCAGTGTTATTTCTTACCATGACGGTATGAAACTAGAAATCAATAACAGGAAGAATCTTGAAAAATTCACACATATGTGAAAATTAAACAACATATGCCTGAACAACCAATGGTTCAAAGGAGAAATTAAAAGAGAAATTTAAAAATATCTTGAGATAAATGATAAGGTACACACAACATCTCAAAATGTATGGGAGTAGCAAAAGCGGTTCTAAAAGGGAAGTTTACAGCAATACATGCCTACATTGTAAAAGAATAAGGATCCTGAATAAATAGCCTAACATTATGCCCCAAGGAGCCAGAAAAAGAAAAACAAACTAAACCCAAAGTTAGCAGGAGGAAGGAAATAATAAAGATCAGAACAGAAATAAATCAAATAGAGCACAGAAAAACCATAGGAAAAAAATCAATAAAATCAAGAGTTGGTTCTCTGAAAAAATAAACAAAATCCACAAACTCCTAGCTAGACTAAGAAAAAATGATGAAAGACTCAAATAAATAAAATCAGAAGTGAACATAGAGACATTACAACAAATGTCTCAGAAATTAAAAGGATCATAAGGGACTAGTATGAACAACTGCAGTCCTGAGCTGTATAATGATGTTTCACTGCATATAGACTGCATATATGACAGAGGTCCCATAAGATTATAATGCCCTATTTTTACTATACATTTTCTATGTCTACATATATTTAGATACATAAATACTTACCATTGTGTTACAACTGCCTGCAGTACTTAGTACAGTAACATGCTATACAGGTTTATAGCCTAGGAGCAACAGGCTATACCATATAGCCTAAGTGTGCAGTAGGCTACACCATCTAGGTTGGCATAAGTTTACACAATGATGAAATCACCCAAAGATGCATTTCTCAGAACATATCCCCATCATCAAGCAATACATGACTGTATATGCCCACCAAGTAGATGACCTAGCAAAAATGGATAAATTCCTACAAAAATACAACCTACCACAATTGAATCAGGAAGAAGTAGAAAGTTTGAACAGACCAATACCAAATAAAGAGATTGAAGAAATAATTAAAAACCTTTCAACAAAGAAAAGCCCAAGACCAGATGGCTTCACAGCTAATTCCACCAAACCTTCATAGAATTATTACTTACACTTCTTAAACTCTTTGCAAAAAAAAAAAAAAAAAAAATAGAGCTAGAGGGAATATTTTAAACACACTTTACAAGGTCAGTATCACCTTTACACCTAAGCCAGACAAAGGAACCACACACAAGAAAAGAAAACTACAGGCCAGTATCTCTGATGAATATTGATGCAAAAATTCCTCAATAAGATATAAGCAAACCAAATTCAGTGACACAGCAAAAAGATTATATGTCATAACCAAGTGTGATTTATCCCTGGCATGCAAACCTAGTTTAACATATGCAAATCAATCAATGTGATACATCACATTAACAGAATGAAAGATAAAAACCACATGATCATCTCAATTGATGCAGAAAAAGCATTTGACAAAGTTTAGCATCCTTTCTTGATAAAAACTCTTAACCATTTAGGTCTAGAAAAAAGTTCCTCAACATAATAAAGGCCATTTATGAAAAACCCACAGATAACATCATGATCAATGGAAAACAACTGAGAGCTTTTCTAAGAGTCACTATAAGGCAAGGATGCCCATTCTTGCCACTTCTAGTAAACAGAGTATTGGAAGTACTAGCAAGAACAACTGGACAAGAAAAAGAAATAGAAGGCATCCAAATTGGAAATACCCACATGCAGAACAATGAAATTAGACCCTGTCTTATCCCATATACAAAATTCAACTCAAAATGGAGTAAAGACTTAAATGTAAGATCCCGAATTATAAAACTAATAGGAGAAAACAAAGAAAAAAAGCTGTTTGACTTTGGTCTTGGCAAAAGATTTTTGGATATGACCTCCAGAGTACAGGCAACAAAAGCAAAAATAGACAAATGGTATTACATCAAACTAAAACGCTTCTGTGCAGCAAAGGAAACAATGAACAAAGTAAAGAGACAACTATGGAAGGGGAGAAAATATTTGCAAACCATATATCTGACAACGGGTTAATGTCTGAAATATATAAGGAATTGAAACAACTCAATAACAAGAAAACAAATAATCTGATTAAAAATTGAACAAATGACCTGAATAGATATTTTACAAAAGACATATAAATGGCCAACAGGTATATCTGAAAAAAATGCTCAACATCACTAACCATCAGGGAAATACAAATTAAAACCACTATGAGATACCACGTCACCCCTGTTAGAATGGCTGTTACGAAAAGGACAAAAGATAACAAGTATTGTTGAGGATGTAGAGAAAGGGAATGCTAGTATACTCTTGGTGAGAATGTAACTTAGTATAGCCATTATGGAAAACAGGACAGAGGTTCCTCAAAAAATTAAAAATAGAATCACTATATGATCCAGCATATATCACTTCTGAGTAGATATCCAAAGGAAATGAAATCAGTATGTGGAAGAGATATTTGCACTTCTATGTTCATTGTAGCATTATTTTCAATAGGCAAGGTATGGAACCATCTGAAGTGTCCATCAACAAACAAATGGATATAGAAGAAGATATGGTGTGTACACTTTGGAACAGTAACACTAGCCTTAAAAAAGAAGGAAATCCTGTTGTTTGCAACAACGTGAATGACCTGAGGATATTATTTTAAGTGAAATAAGCCACACACAAAAAGATAAATCCTGCATGATCTCACCTGTATGTGGAATCTAAAATAGTCAAACTCATAGAAGCAGAAAGTAGAATGGTAGTCACAGGGGCAGGTGGGGGGAGGTGTTGCAGAGGAGAGATGTCTGTCAAAGGGTACAAAGTTTCAGTTGGGATTAATAAATTCTGGAGATCTGTTGTATAGCATGGTGACAATAATTAATGATAATGTATCGTATACTTGAAAATTGCCAAGAGAATAGATTTTAAATGTTCTTCACCCACACATGCAAAAAAAGGTAACTATGTTCGATGATAGAGATGTTAATTAGCCTGATTTAATCATTCCACAATGTATGCCTTTATCAAAACATCACATTGTACACCATCAATATATATTAATACAATTTTTATTTGTCTCCCATTTAAGTACTAACCAGACCCAACCCTGCTTAGCTTCCGAGATGAGACGAGATTGAGCACGTCCAGGGTGGTATGGCCGTAGACCAATTTTTATTTGTCATTTTAAAAAAATTCTTGAAAACCAGTATTCACACAAAGGGGGATTTCTCTTTGATTAAGTCTAAGCTAGAAGATGACTTTCATTAGATAAATAGGAAATGAAAATAGGTATATGAACATGACATTTTACAACTTAAGGATTTTCTTAAGTTTTCCATTTCAGAGATAACTGCACTGTAAACTTAATGTAGACCCTGATAATCTTGCATCTACCCTTCAGTTATTGCTTTGTTTCAAATTAAAGAGCAAATACTTATGACTGTTCTAAAAAATTTCAAATCTTTTCCAATAGTGAAACTCATGAGATTCTCCCTGGTCCCAAACACATGAGACTCCCCGTGGTCTGAAACACACAGGCTTCTCGGCGTGCATTAACAAGAATCAGCAAGAAGGACTTCAAGGTCTTGGTTTTTAACTGAGTAACATGTGTCTACACAGCCACAGAAGATAACACCCCAACACAATCTTACATACACTTTGCAGATGTCACTATGAGGGAGACCATCTGGGTAGAACTCCACACAATTATAACACACTTCAGCTCTTAATAAAAAGCAGATATCTTTTTTTTTCACTCTTGATTTCCCGGTAAACTTATTTCACATATGGTTCTAACTGCCCAGTTTTAACTGGAGCTTTATCAGTCATAACTAATGAATTTCTAAAGACATTTGCACTAGGGCATCTTACTTGTATGTGTTTCCTATGATACGAATTTTATTTTTCTTCCTTGAGTCTATAATAAATACATTACAAAATTAACTTTTAACTCCTATTAAGTAAGGCCAAAAGAAACACGTAATTAAATTTTCAATTGAGTTTAGTTACAATTACAGACATTTTAAAGAATAAATTATATATCCTCATTCTTAATGTAAAATTTACCTTTTGATATGTTAGTAAAAAATAATGAATTTCCTTCTTAAAACTCTTATGCTTTTGATATTTCTGGACTTTTTTAAAGAAACAAGCTCTGGAAATTCTCACCTAAAGTGCACACAACTAGCAAAGAATTAGAGCATCTTACAGTTTATAGCCTAAAATGGAAAATATAAACATTACTATTTATGTCTACGCAACTTGAAAGATTATAGAACTCAGAGCTGAAGAATCTTGCCACCACTTGAGTAACCTGGGGCAATTCGTTTAATCTTTTGGAGTTTTAATTTCTTCTAAAATGAAGCTGAGAATACTTCCTTCTTCACAGGTGGTCATAAAGTTGCAAAGGTCACATGAGGTTAACGAACGTGAAAGTTCTTTACAAGTTGGGAAGTCACACACTACAGAAATTTTGTAGCAATACAGCTGAAAGTCCATAACTTTAAAAAAAAAAAAAAAAATCTCTTAATTAGAAACCTGGAAACTTAAGCCCAAGAATTAGAAAGGACCTCACAGACAGAGTCATATAATATGTTATTAGTGATTTGTGGCACTCAGGAATGAAATCAGTGACACCTCACAAGATTGTCAATGTGGCTTTGGTAAGCACAGGGACAAAGTACTACAGCAGTTGTGAAATTTCCAAACTATTAAAAAGCTGTGAAAAGAAGATTGGCACCTCAAAAATTCAAACATCGTTAAATGAGATCTTAAAAGGACTTAAGAAAAGCAGGCTTCTGTGAGGAAGGAAATGAATTATAGAGGAAAATAAAAAAAAGAAAGCAGCTCCATGCTGGGTCTTCCTTTGCTAGATAAAATCATGCATCTCTGCCTGTGTGGTTCCAGAGGCATCTTTTCTGCTATTATAGTAATAGGATGAACTGTGGTTATTTTTTTTTCAGCAACATATCTCTTCTGGACCAAAAGTACAAATGAATGGACTTCATTAATGTCATACCCAGCCAAGGATCCTAATAAAGAAGATGTCCACTGTCCCAGGGCTCTATTTACTAAGATGAGTTTTGATCTTGGTGTGTGATCCTTTCATTGATCTCTGAAGTCAACAAATCACCTTTTTAACATTTTGTTTTATTATTTTTATCAATTCTCTGACTTTAAATCTAACATTGTAATTTCACAAAATTTCAAATACGTAAAGATATATTTGGGTTGCTTGTGAAGATGACCTTTCTAATTTTTCACCTTCCTTTTCTGAACAAGATACTCTCATGCCAAGTAATCCAACAGTGCTTAATACTATGTATGGCATACTGGTGCTCAATGACCCTTCCATGCATGAAGGATGGTTTTGATTTAATTTGATCTGATCTTCACTGAAAACAACCTCTAGGTAATATCTGCTGATGCTCAGAACCACTTCTGCCCTTCTGATCTCTCCTCTGTACGGCAAGGGCTGAAAACCTTCCCCAGACTCTCTTATGAGCAGGATTCTGGATGAATGAGTGGCTCAGGGGAGATCTGGGAAGAGGAAGAGAGAGAGATGCCATCATTTTAGCTGTGGGCAGCACAAGGGCATCGGCAGTGACAGATGAGATGTTCTTCCAGCAGCTCCCAAATAGCCTCCAGGCAATCAGCTCCTTGGTGGTTTGGCAGCTGAGATCAAGTCTTGTCATCCCTGAACTTCCAGATTCCTTGATCCTCAGGCAGCAACCTTCCTGACCTCTACATCCCTTCCTTTCCAATGGCCCTGAAAACCTCTCAGCCTCTGTATCAAACTCCTCCCTACTTGTAATACTCAAAGTGGTTTCTGTTTCCCTAACCAAACCCACTGAATGACATAGGACAAAACATTTGGAGTAGGGCCACATGTCCTCTGGAGCAGAAGGAAGTCATCTGGTTATCCCAAGAGCATTGTCAACCCCACGTAACTCTAGAAAGGACCAGTGGTTCTGGGACATGGTGGAGCTCATTAGTAACCTAAGCAACTCTCTCAGCAGATCACACACTACACAGAAAGCAAAGAAAAAGCCAGGAAAAACTTTTACAGTGACTGCATGCAATTTAAAGTTTTCTAAATGGCAGACTATTATTAACAAAGTTAATCAATGAAAATATAAGTAAAACATTTTTCAAGAAAAGGATCAATATATTTAATATGTAAGAGCCCCCAAATCAATGAGAAAAAGACTAAAATTCAATAGAAAAAAGTTCTAAGGACCTGAAGAGGCATTGCAGTAAAAATAAATCAGATAGCCTGTAAATTCATGGACACGTCCTGAGCCTCAAATTAAAACAGTAATGACTTACAGCTTGTCACCTACCAATCTGGCAATAATAACAATAATATTTACTGTATTTTCAATATAACAACTTGATGCAGAATTTTGGAACAGCCATTTGGCATCATGTATCAAAATTTTAAAAGTATATTTTCTTTTGACTGAGAAATTCTACGTTTAGGATTTTTTTCAGTGGAAATAATAACACAAACACTTGAAGAATCAATATGAAGATATTGCTGTACTATTTGTAATACCAGAAACTGGAAAAACTTCCATGTTCGTAAATAAGGGACTCAGAAATTTTTGTTATCTATAAAATCAACTACTATCCGGCTACTAAAACACATGTAATAGATTTGTATGCATTGATACAGAATAATGTCCACAACATATATTTTTCTTTTTAGCTTTTCTGAGGCTTTTAAAAGTACAGAAAAGTAGAAGGACTTAACATATCAAACACTTGTATTCCCACCAGGCAGAATTGACAATTGGGAAATTTTTTCAGATTCACGGACATTATGGTACCTTTTGACACCCATCTCCTGTCCCATTCCCCTTCCTTCCTGCTCCGTAGGTTGCCACCATCATGAATTCAATGTATTTGCCTCTGGCTATCTAAAAAATAATGTCCATGAATAATATAGAATTGGGGTCTACAAATTTTTTTTTCTATAAAGGACCAGATAATACATGTTTTAGGTTTTGCAATCTCTGTGGTCTTTGTCACGACTACTCGACTCGGCCCTTGTAGCAAAAGCAGCCCATAGACAATATGTAAAAGAATGGGCTTGGCTGTGTTCCAACAGAATTTCATATATGAACACAGAAATTTAAATTTTATATCATTTTCATGTGTTATAAAATATTATTTAAGAAAATGTTTTCCAGCCATTTAAAAATGTAAAAACTACTCTTACCTTGTAGGCTGTACAAAAACAGATGGTGGGCCAGATGTAGTTGTAGTTTGCTAACAATAGAGTATTCTTTTGTGTGTTCTTGTAAACTAAAACAAATGGCACCATATTATCTGTATGCAGCAGTCTGTATGTGTGTTTTATGTTCAGTTTTATGTTTGTGGTCAGTATCCATGTATAGCTAGCTAGGTAGCTAACTAGTTAGAAAAGACATAGATAGATACAAAGACATTAATATATAGAAACAGATGCATGGATGGGGAGATAGGTCGGTGGGTAGATCAATCAGTCAATCAATCTAGCATTCTTTTTAATTCCTGTATAGTATTGTATCCCATTTGATAACTGTCTACATTTTATTTATTCATTCCATTTATATATGCAAATTTAGTTGTGTTTCTTTTCCCCAGTTTTTCCAGCACTACAAACATGAGCTCTGAGCGTCCTCATATTCATGTCCAGCTGCCGATGTACAAGGGTTTCTTCCTGGCTCAGTCCAGAAATGACATAGTCATTTTCTCAGACATGCCAGCTGATATCCAAAGTAGCTACAATTTCCATGCCCACTAGCACTTCATGAACAAGGGATCCTCAGCTCTTGTTATTGTAGGACTTCCAGGTTTTTCCCAGTCTGGATGACTGTGAAATGGTATTTCATTTTGTTTTCATTTGCATTTCCCCAATGTTTAGTAAGCCTGATCATCCTTTCAGGTTTATGGACCATTCTCTTTTTTCTTCCATGCATTGCCAGTTCATATCCTTTGCTCGTTTTCTTGTTCGGTCATTAGTTTTATTGATCAGTAAGAATTCATCCTATATTTTGGGTATTGATTCTCTTTCCCATCTCTACGTTGTAAGCATATTTTCCTAATTTTTTCTACTCTTTTGTTTATGGGGAGTGTTGTCCATCTGGAATTTATTCTTTTATATAAAGTGGCATAGATATCTTATTTAAATATGAAAAGCCAGTTGCCCCAACAGTACTTACTGAGCAATCCATCTCTTTTCTCAGGGGTTTGCAATTCCACCTCTGCAATAATAAATCCTGACTTGGCCTAAGGGGCCAAGGTGAGATATGATCTGGCCCCTGCCAACTTCTCTCATCTCAACCCCTCCCACTTTCCCATGCTCATTAACCTGCAGACACACCAACTCCCTGTGCTTTGAACACACCCAGCTTTTTCAGTCTTGCCATTGCATTTACTCTTCCCACCACCTGGAGGGCTCTTTCCCTGTTGTTCCCCTGGGCTACCTTCTTCGCATTACTCAATATCAAACTCATTGGTCCAATACCATGTCCTCAGACACATTCCCTGCGACCTCAGTTCTGTCTACACATTGTCATTCACTCTCCCATTACTCTTTTAAATTTTCTTCATAGCACTTGCCATTATCTAAGTTGATCTCATTTGTTTGCATGTTTACTGCAATAGAATACAACACTATAAGGAGTTAAAAATCTATATGTATTCATATGGATAGTATCCATCCCCTGAGAATAAACACAGATTCCATGAACAGAGACATTCTCTGCTTCCCCTCTGCACGTCCCACTTCTAGAACAGCGCCTGGCAAGTTCCCATATATTCATTCAGAAGTTTGTTTAGAGTACAAGGTTCAGTATGTTCCCACTTTTATTTAAAACTCAAATGCTCCAGGCTGGAGTGCAGTGGCTAACACCTGTAATCCTAGCACTTTGGGAGGTCGAGGCAGGAGGATCACTTGAGCCCAGGAGTTTGAGGTTGCAGTGAGCTGCAATGATGCAACTGCACTCTAGCCTGAGTGACAGAGCAAGACCCTGTCTCCAAAAAAAAAAAAAAAAAAATCAAATGTTCTCTGTGTGTGTGAGTTGTGTGTGTCTGTGTACAGACACTAATATGTGAATGATGGTTATCTTGAAGGCAGGGAGCATACACGTTTCCATGGCCTTTTTTTTATATTTCCATTTAGTATATTTCTGTATTGTTTGAGTTTTTACTGTGAGCATTATTACGTCTATGACCTGGGGGAAAAACAAAAGGAAAATCTAAAGATAAAATCAGAAGATTTGCAGGCCAGCCTGGGAAATTTAGATGGGTGGTAGCAATACAATTGATTTGGCTCACCCTACATTTCTAGGCTTTCAAGGAATCTCCCTGAAATTGGAGGGTTTGGTCTCTGGTCAGTCTAGGTACAAATCCCAGTGGGTAGCACACCTGCTGGCTTTTGGCTCCTTTATTCATGAGAATACGCATTTCAGAGCAGGAATGAGGCAATGGAGAATATGGTGCACATGTAGGCTACAAGCAGATTTTTCTCATCTTTTAGCTTGGAGACATGGGAGGAATTAGAAGAAGTAAAAGCTAAATCACCACGGGAGAGGGAAGCCGAGAGCTCAAACTGACACAGGTGTGACCAAACATTTTGGCAGATGGGGTAATTTTTGAAAACTATTTTTAAAGCCCTCGACCTCGTACTGGAAAACAGTAGGTTTCCCTATAACCTTTAGTCATCACTTGAAGTCTGTCTCCTTAGGGATTTTCTTAAAGCTGTTATAGGAGCTGCCCAGACATTTTTAATCAGGAAAAGGTGAGAAGCAATCTTTAAACGTTTATCTGTAATCTTTACCATTGTCAAATTTATGCTGTAAAAGTTCTGTTTGAATTGAAATGATGTGTTTGGGAACAGGAAATATTCGTATGTAAAATTCAAAATAAATGGCTGTGGACAGAGAACTCCTTGTCTAAAAGAAACAAATTCAAGAAAAGAACCTGGATTGATTTTTATGTTACAGAGAATTAAACTTCCAAATGCATGATGCCCGATATTCCAGAACCACTACGAAAAAGCATTAGCCTTCACGCTCTTGGTCACCTTTTTGTGAATTTTCGAGTATTTAAGGAAACATTACACTAATTCATTTTTCCTTATGAGATTTAAGAAATGTGGTATTCTGATTAAATGAATATTTTATATAACTGAAGTTTATGATTTATATCATATATGCATACTACATACAAATACGTGCATATACTATAGTTAATTTTCTTGTCTTCACTTAATAGATCAAATCTAAGTAACCTTCCTGCACACCTGAGGATCCTGATCTTGCAGCATACTCTCTAGGAATGGAGCTTCCTTTCCATTCAGGTAACTTTTTTCCTATTCCCTGTTAAGTTTCATTCCAAGGCCTTCTTTAGGACTTTTCTCTTGCAAAATTCCTTTCCTCCTTGTTCAAATCACTTCATTAAAAAACTCTTTTAAAATGTAGGGCTCAAAACTCTTTTCAAATTGAAATTATTTCAGATTGTTGTTTTAAAATTTCTGAGTAAAAGTAACAAAACTTGCATAAAGAATTGCATAAAGCAAGGCCTGGCATGGTGGCTCGCGTCTATAATACCAGCACTTTGGGAGGCCGAGGCAGGGGGGTCACTTGATGCCAGGAGTTTGAAACCAGCCTGGACAATATAGCAAGACCTTGTCTCTACAAAATAAAAAATAAGAAAAATTAGCCAGGCATGGTGGCACACACCTGTAGTCCTAGCACTCCGAAGGCTGAGGCAGGAAGATCACTTGAGCCCATGAGTTTGCAGCTGCAGTGAGCTATGATCATGCCACTGCACTGCAGCCTGGGTGACAGTGTGAGACCTTGTCTCTAAAAAAATTTAAAAAAAAGAATTGTACAGGCCGGGCATGGTGGCTCACGCCTGTAATCCTAGCACTCTGGGAGGCCGAGGCGGGTGGATCGCTCGAGGTCAGGAGTTCGAGACCAGCCTGAGCAAGAGTGAGACCCCGTCTCTACTAAAAATAGAAAGAAATTATATGGACAACTAAAAATATATATATACAAAAAATTAGCCTGGCAGGGTGGCACATGCCTGTAGTCCCAGCTACTCGGGAGGCTGAGGCAGTAGGATTGCTTAAGCCCGGAGTATGAGGTTGCTGTGAGCTAGGCTGACGCCACGGCACTCACTCTAGCCCGGGCAACAGAGTGAGACTCTGTCTCAAAAAAAAAAAAAAAAAAAGAATTGTACAAAGAAGCAGGCGAAAGGCCATTAGAATCCAACTCCCTGGACACAGTCTCTAGTAACTTTGGTAAACTCATCCAGCCAGTCAGAATATAAGAGGCTTCCAGCTCATTTCGCTAGTTTACTGAGAAATAAACTACTGTTTTTCCTGGATATCATGAAATGTTTATTTTAAATTATTTGCTCATATCACTATTTAAATGTTTGGTTTCATACATAACCAAATAGTAATAAAGTTAAGTGCATGCTCTAAGTACATGCTTTTGAAGTTGTAATAATAATGTTCAGAAATATGGGTTTGGAATAGCAATAGTACAGATTGTATTACAATCTTCCTGTTATATAGTTTTCCTGATCTGGATGAGAATACAAATTTTTTGCTGTAATTATTTTCATGTCTAGACTGTCTTCCCTGAGAATAGAGATCATGTTTCCAACTTCCTGTCTTGAATAACCAATAGTGCCTTAGCCAGTATTGTTCAGACATTTGTTTGGTAATAAATATGAATGAGTTTTTATATCATGTAATATCATTTGAAATGTTTTTCACATGTACCTTGACTAATGTCACATGTAAGATTTGTTCAGGAAAACATGGACTTCTGTGGGTACAACATAAGTGATTTGTGGATGGGTGTTATAGAGGGACAAGAAATTAGGAGTTAGGAAATCAAAGGATTATCTTTCAAAGGGAAATGATAAGCCATCTGAGGCAGATTGGATTAAAAACAAAAACAAAACTCCCAAGTATGATGCAACAGCCAGAAAGGCAGAGCTGGGTACAGTTGGTTTGTATGGATCGAGACAACATTGACCTCATCTTCAACAACTCACTTCACTATATCCACACTGGCTGGAACAGTTTCTCTCTCATCTGCCCATGCCAGAGACAGACACATGCACATGTACACATACACATGCACAAACACACACGCACATACACGCATCACTTTTCAGTTCTGACCTTTCGTATTGCTCTCTCTGAAAAGCCTTCCCTGACACGCAAAAAGCACCCCCCTTTTATTCAAGAATAGGAGTTCTTTTGCACACCTAAAGCCTTCTTTACTTTCTGCTGTTATAACATTTAGGCCTGGATTAGAACTGTCTTCCATCAAACTTGAATGCTGCAAGGTCAGAGAGTATGTGTGTCTTGTTCACTATTTTTACCTAATTTAATGGTGGCCCCATTAACCAAGCCAGAATCTTGGAAAGCATCCTTGACAATCACCAATACTGTAATCCCAAATTCCATTCAACTCAATTCTTGTTAATCCTTCCTTCTCAATATCTCAAGTCCTCAAGTCCGTCTACATCTTTCCATTCCTGTTGCCACTTCCCTAGTGGTGACCCCCATTCTCTTTAGTCTCAGTTACTGTGACAGTTTCCTAGCTGGTCTTCCTTCCTCCAGCACTGCCACCTTCAAATCCGTTCTCTATCCTGAAGCCAGAGTTCTTTCTCAAAAGCAAAACCAGTTTTCTAAAACACTTACCTTGCCAATATCAACCTTGTCATTCTCAACCTTAGTGGTTTTCTTTCAGCTCCCTGAATTTTTCATACTTTCTCTCCTTCCCAGATTTGCTCCCACTTGGGATAATTACCTGGGATCACATATCTTGGTCACAGGTACATCTGGGGAAATGAGAACTCTCCATGTGCCTTAGATGTCACCTTCCGATTTTAGGAGTACAGCATGCTTCTGTTTAGTGCCCCATCATTTATGTGCTTCGACAAGTAATGAAAACCTCTCAGCATGGGCATCTCAGGAAGCCAAATAACTGACATAAATTCCTTCAAGATGACCTCAAAGGAGCGCTTTTAAAACAGGATATGGTTGGGTTTCAGGTTGAAGACTGAGTAAACGCGCCTCCCAATAGCACTTGGAAATGTATTTACACTACCTCCTGTTGCGTGGTTGTACATTCCTCGGGATCCTACCCCTGCTGCCAAGCGACGTTGCAGTAAAGGGTCCCAACCACTCAACTAACGAAACAGTTCATATTGTGGTTAAAAAAAAAATCACCCTTCCCAATGTCATACAAAATAGGCACTGCAGAATTCAATCCTGTGTCTGCAATTTATCCTTATGGAATGTTAACACTCAAGACAGAATTTTTCTCTGAAAGAGCTTAAATCCTACACCAAACAAGATAGGACCATGCTATAGGGTGAGCAGAGGCAAAAATGCCTTCATTCAACTGACTGCCTGGTAATCCTATTATTTTACTACTCAAATCATTCTGCCATTCTGTTACTACTATTCAGATTTTCTTCTTCTCCCAACCTTCTCCTTGAATTCCTTTTTCACTCTCAGCTGATGGCTTTGTTTCTTATATCATTGAGAAAATGCAAGCAATAGAAAAAAATCATTTTCTTCCTCCTACCTCCAAGTTAATCATTGTTTCTTTGGAGACTACAATCATGCTATAATATCTTTTTGACAATTATATTTCTCTGGTCCCATTCATAGCAAAACTCTTTGAAAAAAATGGCCAACCACACGTGCTGTGTCCTGTTGGTTGTCTTCCATTCTCTCTTGACACACTTTCCTATAAGTGGATTTTTCAGTCATCAACAACCTTTAGTTGTCAAATTAAATGTTCCAGTTTCAGTCCTCATTTCACTTCACCTCACAAGAATTTCTTCCTTGGCTTTATGACTTTGCTTTTACCTACCTGGCTACTCCTTCTTTGTGTTTTTTACACATTGTCTGAAATCGCCAGTATTTCTGTAGATGTCAGGGTGCTCCAGGACTCAGTCTCAACCTCAGTCTCATCTCGTTTCTGCTCTTGGCTCTTGGCTTCAGTTTCTTTCTCTCCTCTCCTCTTCATTCACGCTCACTCCCTAAGTCACAGCCTTAAGAAATATTGTCTACATACTTAGGGCTTCCAAATTTGAATCTTCAGACCTCTTGCCTGAGCTCTGGGTTTATTTATCCTACTGCCCATTTGACATCCACTTGGAGGTCTAAAGAGCATCTCCTGTTTCACACACCTGGACTGAGCTCTTGGTATTTCCTCGAAGACATGCTCCTTCCCCACTGTTCTCTAAGTCCCATTCCGTCAGTTCTTCAGGTCAAAATATCCTCTTTCTTGTGCATCTTTCATCTGATCCATACTGATCTTCTACTAACTGCACTTCCAAATAAATCCCAAATCCAACCACTCTTCTAATAACAGCCTCCTATCTAGCCTCCTTGCTTCTGTTCTGGCTTTGCCTACAGTCTACTCTTCATATAGAAGCTAAACTGATCCTTTTAAAAATGAAATTCATACTATGTTATTTGCCTACTCAAAATCACCATTGGCTGCCCATTGCTCTTAGAATAAAATCCAACATCCTGGCCCTGGCCACAAAGGCACTATACGATCTTGCCTGTGCTGGGCTCTCTAGCCAGTGGCCTTTCTCCATTTCCCAAGCACACTCTCATTTCCAGAATTCAACACTGACATCCCAAGAACCTAGAACACTTCTTCCCTAGATACTACCTGCTGCTTTCTCTTACTAAAGTTAGGCTCTTACTCAAATATCACCTCCTCAATGAAACTCCTCTCTCTCTTTTTTTTTTTTTTTACTACCTATGATAGGCAAAATAGTAGCCCCCAAGAGGTCTACATCTTAATCCCCCAAACTTGTGAATATACTGAATAACGTGGCAAAGGGGGATTAAGACTGCAGATGGAATTAATGTTTAGCTAATCAGTGGACCTTAAAAGAGGAAGGTTATCCTGGATTATTCTCCAGAGGGGGCCAATGTAATAACAAGGGTACCTCAAAGTGAAAGAAGGAGACAGAAAAGGAGATGCGGAGAGAGGGCAGTTGGAGAAGAATTCAGCCCAACATTGCTGGCTTTGAAAATGTAAAAAGGCCATGACCCCAGGAACGTGGGCAGCCTGTAGATGCTGGAAAAGGCAAGGAAATAGATTCACCCTAGAGCTTCCAGAAGGAAAGCAGCTCTGCCAACACCTTGATGTTAGCCCAGGGAGAACTATTTTAGACTTAGGCTTCCAGAACTGTAAGATAATCAATCTATATTATGTAAAGCCACTATGTCTGCAGTAATTTGTTATGGCAGCAATAGAAAACAAATGCCCTGGCTAATCTAAAAGAAATGCGTACCCCCACACATCCACCACTCTCTGTTCCATTGGCCTTACCTTGCTTTTTCTCCACTTGTCACTGGCTATTCACTGTGAGCTCCACAAGGCCAAGGCCTTGAGCTTTGTTCATGGTCATACTCTAGTGTCTAGAACAGTGTCTGCTTGTGGGATGTTGCTGACACTAGTCATTGCAACTTCATTTTACCATTTGCTGATATCAAGCTTTATTTTCAACTCTGCTTTCCCCCTTAGATAACACTTTTATAAGTAAACAGTGATTTCAGGGAGAAAAGGCATTATGATTTGATCATACGTCACCCAAGGAGTCTGACTGAAAGGATCAAGGTTGCCCAGTCTTCCCAGATAGTCTTTGCAGTAAAGAATGGAGACCAGGGGGGACAGGCTGAGGACTGATTGTTGGTATAAACGTCTCACTCATATCTTCAAATTTGTTGCCAGAAATACCTTCCGTTTCTTGCCATATGTCTGCTCCTGAAGTGTGGGTCTCGGGACTGTAGCCCCAAAGAACTCTGTATGGCATTTGAGTGCCTCAAAAAACATGTCCTACAAAATGTGTTCATTAGAAAAAGATAAACTAGATCTAATCACATTTCCCAAAGACAACGTCTTTTGTTGCATTTCCTTTCTCATGCTCTTTTAAAGATTGCAGAGGCCAGGCGTGGTGGCTCAAATCTGTAATCCTAGCACTCTGGGAGGCCGAGGCGGGAGGATTGCTTGAGCCCAGGAGTTTGAATTTACAGTGAGTTATAATGACTGCATTCTACCTGGGGCAACAGAATGAGACTCTGTCTCAAAAAAAAAAAAAAAAAGCTGTAGATACAATTTTGATGGGTGCAAACAAATAAAATGTTCCATATTTAAATAAATTGACCTGGCCAACCTCCTGGGCAGGGTCTGGCCTATGAAATATGAGAAGTAATGAATGCCAATTCCAGGTGGAAGCTTTAACAGTGTGCAATTTGCCACAGCCCCTTTCTTGTTAGGGTGATCTTGGATGCATGTGTCAGTAAGGAACCTCCATGAACTTGGGTCCCTGGGTGGCTTGAACTAGTCATGCCTCTTTGTCAACTCACACTATACATAGAGTGTGGGCAAGATACAAATTTCAGTTGTGTTTAGCCAGAGATTTGGGGTCATTTGTTTGTACAACCATTCCTGGGCGTGCTTTGGCCTAACAAGAGTGCATGGAGATAATGAATGTCAACAGATGTGTTGTTCTATGAATCCAATGGGCTTCCTTAGTGCATGAATTCTTAGTTCCTTCCCTAAGAGAATATGCATGGGGAGTCTCATAGAAAGGGAGCGAATGCAGCCATTTCCAGACTTATTTGACACGGGACCCTTTTTTTTTTTCATTCTCCCTCAAAAGGCTAGTATAGAAGAGATTTTGAGAAATGCTGTTCCAGCTTTTATTTTGTCACAGTTTCCTTCCTCCCTCTGCCCCAACTTCTCACTCTTCACTGTCAACCAGTATTGTTGACTAGTATGTTGACATGCTCTTAACTTATGTAAACAGGCAAATTTTTACTCTACAGAATATTTGTAAACCTTAGTTGGGACTGAGTAGAACAGGCTACCGCAGAAGAAATGCCCTAAATAGATTTTATAACTCATCGTTGACACAAATACAGTGTTTTAAAGGGGGAAAAAAGACTCATTTATTGTACATAACAGATCAAGAACTAAATACCAATTCATGCTGTGAAATTTAATGCTGCTTCATGAGTTTACGTGGATGTTTTGACTCTATCAAATACCTTCTCTATTCTAAGGGCCATGGGATTATGTAGACTACGGTCACTTAAATTTTTTCTAATGGCCTCCTATAACAAGTTTTGCAAACTGATTGCAGTATAAACAGATTGTCAATTAACTTCTGGCAGGCTCACCTTATCCAGGCATACTTAAAAGCTGTTATACTCACAAACAGCTTCCCTTATTCTAAAAGTCTGCAAAAACTGCCATGTCAGACCCTCAAGTCTCTGTTTCTATTGATTTAGAGACAGTCGGAATGAAAACGGGTGAGACTCACACTGCATCTTCTTATTTTTACACATGTCATTGTTACTGAAAATATCCTTGGTCTTTTAAGCATCTAAATGTAAATGAACACATTTCTAAACCACCCTACCATCAACACCCAAGACAAAAGAAGGAGCAACTAAGATTGTCATCTTCCAATATAGAGCTTTAATTTTGATCTTTTATTTTAATCTTTACAGCACTTCAGTGAACTCAATAATTTCAATTAGAATTTTTGGCATGTTTATTTTTATCATTATTTTTCCTGATCACAAATAAATACCTGTTCATGGTTTTGAAAACAAGAAAAAAATACATTTTAAAAAAAGGAAAAAACTCAGTTTTGCTTACATTTCCCAAAGACAGCCTCTTATTGCATTTCCTGTCTTGTATTCTTCAAAAAGTTGTAGACACAATTTTGAATTTTATACTTTTCACTTAACATTAAAACAGAATTATCTTCCCATATGAGTACTGATTCTTTGTAGACTTTATTTTTTATGGTTCTATAATATTTAATTATGTTATTTATGCCATAATTTAATTGACTATCTATAGGCTATTCAAAAAACATTGCTGTTTTTAGTGTTATGCCCCCTGTTTTCAAAAAAAAAAAAAAAGTATTTGCAGCCACTTTAGAATTAATTTCCAAAACATGTTTCCTACTGGGAATTGTAGGAAGAGAGAAGGCAGAAGTACCAGAAAAGCACTACTGGAAGATAAAGTGTTCTGGGTGGTCAAGAAAGAGGCACCAGAACATAGCACAGGGTGAGTGGGGACACAGGTATGGATTAATAATAGTTGTTCACCATGTCTCGGAGAGAAGCTGACCTGTGCTGTGATACAGAGATAAGTGTGTAAGCAATGTGGCAAGGGAGGGCTGGCTCAGGCTGGAGACATCCGGGGACATCACAGGAGATGACAATTGAGGTAGCTGGAATGGAGCCATCATCTGGCTACAGGGGGTTGGCTTCCCCCACTATAACTGGGGTGAAGTGCCGTGTATAATGTGGGCCTTGAGGGTCCTTGATAAACCTATTCCTGCAGGCACAGTGTGTGCCCTTCTCTCTAGTGTTGGTATGTCTTGGAAATCAAAGCAGATTGACACAGGGCCTTTTGCAGTATCATATTCAAATCCATGTCCATATGTCAAATATCAGAGCTAAAGAATAAAACTTGACCAAATGTTGCTAAGTAAATGACCTGCGGTGCAGTTATACTATTAATAATTTTGATAACTACAACCGTGTGTTTGAAGTGAGCGCCCTTTAGGTTAGTGACTACCAGTGAGGGGGTCCCATGCATGAATTTCATAAGGATATAGGAATTACACAAAAATAACACTTCATTGCATAAATGCATTCTTATTCAGTGTGTTTTCATTTGCAATTCTCTTACCAAACACTTTCTGAACATGCTATCTGTTTAAAGAAAGTTAAAGAAGTTCCTACATGCTGATCTGACTAATGGTTCACCTTGATTTTGAGGCAGTGGCCTGCGCTCCTTAGGGATGATATGTGTCCTCACACTCCCAGGTCTAAGAGCTTATTGTCCACATGCTCACAGCAATGGCCACAAAACCAAATTTAATTATCATATCAAATATGTAACTCCTGCGTATTTGCCATAAAGGTTTTCTCGCTTCATCTTTTTTGTTTTTATTTATATACTAATATATACATTTATTTTATCTATATATTATCACATTAATATATTATATATAATTTATTTTATTTATATATTTATAAAATTTATTCTTGGTGATACACAGCTCTGTGGGTTTTGACAAATACATACCGTCATGTACGCACCACCATAATCAAGATACAGAAAGTTCCACCACCCCCCAAAACTCCTTTGTGTTGCCCCTTTGGAGTCAACCCCCCCCCACTCCCGATGCCTGTTAATTATTTCTATAAAGATGTATTTATTTTTGTAATCTATGCCTTATTTTTGCTAAAATAATTAGAAGGGTACAGGATCACTTTCACCAATGCTTATGGATCTAGAAAAGTTTCTTAATTTGGCAGACTTGGGCCAATACACCAAATATCAGAGACCCAAGTTCTTGCCTTTCTGCAAGGTCAAGGCTGAGCTCTGTTCCTCCCTGACTGTCCAGTGATACTCATCTGACAGCTGCCTGCCTGAATTCCACAGCATCCACAGCTGGTGTATTATTAGGTGTATCAGGTTTTGAGTATAAATCACAGTGAATCACAATTTGCTTGCATGTCTTAAATCTCCTCATAACTTAAAAGTGAAATTATTTTAAGTCTATTTTAGGATTTCACTATGGAGGTATAGCTCACTTTATGCAATTATGTTCTTTGTAAACATGCATTTAATTTTGAAAAGTTAAATATTATTTTTAAAAGCCCTAAACATGCTTGCTGGTTAAAGGATGAATGAGTGCTTTTAATACAACCAATAATTAGTATTTTATCTATTGTTCTCAAAAATCTATGTTCATGTACCTGGATGGTGTCCATCAGGGAACACCTGAGCTGAACATTTTAGTAATGTTGGCAACTTTCTTCATCAACACAATCTACAGATACAGGATTCTTTATACACAGCAGGTCAAGTTTGAATGTGCACATCTCAACCCGTCAGCTCAAGTGTCAAAGTGTATTTTTCTTCTGTTAGAATAATTTCAAGACCCTTTCAAGGTAATTTCAAGACATTTCTCCTAGGATGCTGCAGCTGCCACACGGAATATTCCTGCCAGGAACCTGGAGCCTGTTCCCTTACACAGACTTCCAGCTTCTTGAAAGAATTTTGCAGATTAAGCAACAGGCGCCTAATGCTCATACGGTTCAACTAGCTGTGGAGCAGATCTGTTTCCCATTTCTAGTTGGAGTTTCAAGGACTTCCTTTTTCTAGTTGCTTCCTCGGCTGCTATGCTCTGTAGGGGCCGCTGGCTCCTCCCCTCTCGTATCAAGATATGAACAGAAGCTTTTCAAAAGAGGATAGACTAATGGTCAAAAACGTGAAAAAATGCTCAACATCTCTAATCATCAGGGAAATGTAAATCAAAACCACAATGAGATATCACTTCATTCCAGTGAGAACTGCTTTTATCAAAAAGTCCCAAAACAACAAATTCTGGCATGGATGTAGAGAGATAGGAACACTTACACACTGCTGGTGGAACTGCAAATTAATACAATCTCTATGGAAAGTAGTGTGGAGATACCTCAGAGAACTAAAAGTAGAACTACCATTTGATCCAGCAATCCCACTACTGGGTGTTGACCCAAAGGTAAAAAAGATACTCTATAAAAAAGACACCTGCACTCAAATATTTATAGCAGCACAATTCACAATTGCAAAGATGTGGAAACAACTCAAGTGCCCATCAACTCATGAGTGGATTAATAAAATGTGGTATATGTATACCATGGAGTTCTACTCAGACACACAAAAAAAATGTTGAACTAAATACCTCTTGTATTAAACTGGATGGAGCTGGAGCCCATTCTTCGTAGGGAAGTATCACAAGAATCGAAAAACAAACACCATATGTACTCACTATTAAATTGGAACTAATCTATCAACACCCACGTGCACATAGGAAAATAACATTCATGGGAAATCAGCCAGGTGGGAGGGGGGAGGTGGGGACAGATATATTCACACCTAACGGGTGCAATGCACACTATCTGGGGGATGGGCACACTTACAACTTTGACTCAAACGGTACACAAGCAATCCATGTAACCAAAACATTTGTACCCCCGTAATATTCTGAAATAAAAAATAAAATAAAATAAACAGAAGTTCCCTAAAAAAAAAAAAAAAAAAAAAAAAGACTCAGTTGCATTCTGTCGCACAGAAGTCTGAGCTAACTGAGAAGTTTAGGGCTGAGGGTCGCCCTGTCAGGCTAGCACATCCAGGCATAGTAGCCATCATGAAGTGCTTCTAGAATAGGGAAGACATCCAGCTAAACCTCTCTGGAGGACTCATTTGGATCAGCACTTTGCAGAGGAAGATTTCTGCATATACTGTGTCTGTATATAGCCATATGTATCCTTTTTTTCTGAGTACCAAAGTTTACTCTAAATATGACATTATTAATTCTTAAAAGGAGTAGGTTATCTTGGGCTTCCCTCTGCCCCTTTTTACTTTCCAATTGAACTTATTGGAGCACAGATTTCTGCTGTCCCTGAGTCCTGTCACATTTTTGTTATTTCCTCTGTCATTGACTTGGGTAGCTCTGACCTACATTTTTCTTTGTTCCTGAACAAAAACTGATTTCTTTCTGGGGAGGCTAGACAAGCAAGACTTATGCGACCAATATGTTTCCCAACCCTCACACGAGAAAGAGGGCACACCCCACACTATCAAAAAACAACCTTGTGCCAGTCACAAAACCAGATGCTGTAAGCTGCTTCTTACTGTGGGTGCTCTCGACACAAAATAAAACAGACCCCCCCAAAACACAGGCTTCTGGTCTCCAAGCTAAGATGCAATTCCAGCAAAAATCTTACCATTCTATACCTTTGAAATAGCCTGACCAAAGATACTAAATTGAGGCCAGGCAAATTCTAGTAGTCTTTTTCAGATGACTTCCAAATCTCAGTGGCACCTCCCACTTCTTCCTGCGCACTTTTTTATGTGGCTCCCTAATTGTGAATGGTTCCCAGCTGCATTGCCTGTTACTGTTAGTGTTATGATGACTGCCATCAGTAATTATCACATGCTGTTATCTTTCTTCTCAAAACGTTTCCCTTGAGCATTTAAAACAAATATTTGCGGACTGTGCTTTTGTTAGTATTGTTGCAATTTGTTCTTCCATCATTACAAAAGGTAAGGTGTCTTTCATTGTTTCTTTCATTTCCCCAGGTAGCTGGAAGGGTTATAATCTTACAATCCTTATTTAATCCACACGTTGGTTTGGAAAATGTAGGAAAAAGAAGAAATGAACCATGGGGTAGACTTAGAAGTGAGAAGCCTGAATGTGGCAGATGTGATGTTTTAAGCTGTGTAAGACATGGGACATGGTTTACAGAGTTCCTGAGACAAAAGTGAAAGAAATTAATTTGGTGATGGGAGGAATTTTCTTCTATTGAAGTAAGAGGGAAAGACAGCCGGGAGATGAGAGAAGTGCTTTTTTGGAACCACTTGATTTTGAACAGAGCAGGAAAATTATCTACACTTTGCACCTCCCCCACCACCATATGCTTCCTTAAAGTTTCCTTTTTCTGTACTTGAAAGGCCCACAGAATTTAATAGTATTCATGCATTGGAAGTGCTGGGCTATTCCAAGCTTCCTCTGTTTTTGCATTTATCATGAGAAGTAGTGAAAAAAAAATATCCAAGTTATACGATAAGGTAGAAATAAATAATGATTATTTAATGAAAAGAATTAAACTAAAGGCAGTTTTTTAAAAAGGCAGTTGACCTTACATAAACTGAGATACAGGATCACCACCAGATTCGGGAACTCAGTTATAGGTCAGACTCCCTCAATGTGTGGGCTGAGAGAAGTTAGCAGGTTACCACAGCAGAACAATAAATTGTAGACCCCACAGAGGCCTGAACAAGTTGAAACAACTTTATCAAAAGGTCAAATTTACTTAGGATGCCTTGAATTCAGATGTAACAGTAAAAGTAGATGGGGTGAAAGACCAGGAGATTCACAGATGTCCTTACAGGGGAACACTTGCAATAATTCCCACCTAGACAAAGCCTGCTTCTAAATCTCTGCTTTCTACAACCCTTCTACCAAACCGCTTTTTCTTTTCACCCCTTCTCTGGAGCATTATTTAAATTAGAATTTGTAAAGCCAACAGAGGGAAGGCAAACAGTGCCTTCCAGGGCTCCATGGGACCCAGTCATGATCCTGAACTTGCGCTTCATTAGGACCAATCCTCTCCCCATTTCTGGAAGGAAGGCGGGTGCAAAGGCAGGGTTTGGCGTGGGCGGGCCCCTATTCTAATCCTGTCTTTACTGCTTACCGTTGTACGGTCGTGGCCATACCTTTGATGTCAGTTTCCTCATTCCTAAAATGTATCTTACATATTAGTTGTTTTTTGTTTGTTTGGTTTGCGGATTAGAAATAATGTACACAAAGTGACCAGTACGCGGCAGTGATTAATAACGGGAATGTATCTAGCATCATTGACTGCTAGACCCAGAGTCAGCAATGCCTGTTTCCACCTTTTATCTTTGGTTCCAAGATTCTACTCTGCCCACAAAAGTGATGCTCAGACTGGAAATAACGACACTGGCTTCTGCTGTACCTTCACTTTTGCAGCCTCCAGCCAATGGCAGCCACTGTCAGTTCTGTTGTCTGAGGGCATGTGGATAAAGCAGTAGGTGGAGATGGGGTGTCGAGCATGGGCAACCACCCAGTAGCGAACACCTGAGCTGTGGTCCTGCGGCTCCTTTCCCCACACCCATTTTTAAGCCATTCCCACTAGCAATCAAGGTTTCTGGGCCCACAGTACCCCCTGATGGCTGACATGGGGAACTTACTTTTCCCAACTATTCCTGTCCTCTTCTCTTAGTGGAACTCCCCTGTCTTTTACAGGCCACCGCTTTGTCCATTCCGTCATGGACCATTCATTACTCACAAACTTTGTGTAGCCTTTCCTGCCTCGCGTTTTTTTCCCCCCTTTAATTTCCTGTTCAATTATTTCAAGGGTATCTATTTCCCTCCCTCTTCCTTTCTCTTTTTTGCATTAATGAATCCTCAAATTACTGCAATTATGGTTGATAGGTATAATAGTAGGATGAGTGCATTTGTCTATCTTTCAAGAAAAACCCTGTACATTTAGAAGTAAAATAAGACATAGTGTAGAACCAACAGCATTAATCTTTAAAGTTCTCCTAGACATCCAGATGTCTTCCTAACCTGCACGGAAGAGGCCGTCATCTTTCTCTAAGTAACACTGATCTTTTCTTGACGTTATTTTCCTATTTGTTTAATTGCCAATATTCTACTGGTTTGTCCCTGACTATTTCATTGCAAATATGATTCAACTACAATAAGGGTTAAGTGCATTCCTGTGGGCTATTCTGGAAACCAAAACACAATCTTTCAGCTTTAGTGCTCTATGAGAAAGTGAATTCAAAGCTCCAAACAACTGTTTCAGAATAAACCTTGGAAAATATTACCTACTGTAACTGAATATTGGAAATTTTGGGCTGAGACTGGTAAATTTTTAAAAATTCATATCGATGTCTGAATTCTCTGATTTCTATCTATTGAACCATGACATCTACTGGGATTAGTATTTAGAAAGTTATTCAGATGTAACCGATCTGGGCAGACATTGATTCTTCTGTTATCAAAGAAAAAATATACTAATCAGATCTTGGTTTGATATGTTATCAGAATGTCATAGAAGGTTATTAAATTCATCGCTATGACCATAGATTGCTTCTGTGAAAACACATCAAACATGTCTCAAAATTTAAGTACTCATTTTCCTTAATGTAAATTCAAATAATACTTTCAAATAATTCCTTAATGTAAATTCAAATAATTCTTTGTTTGTCAAGGTCTCAATTTAAAATATTTTTAAAAAATACAAATGATTTGGGCATGAATTAAAATGTCATTAATTTTATGCTTAAATGCTTAATTCTTTTGAATTAGGAAGCTTATTCCTAAACTAGAGGGCAGTAATCAGAAGGGACCCCAAGTCCTGATAAAATAACTAAAAGATTTCTGCCACAAATTAACATCAAAAGGCTTAATTTTTCCACTTGCTAAATACTTACATTTAAAAGTGAAATCTTATAAAAATTGGTATGAAATAACTGAATCATTTAATAAAATGATAAATAAGCTCTTGTGACCATATATAGATAGGCATGAAAAATACAATTTTAAAGTGCTTTTAAAAAATACTTTCCTAATTTGGTCATAATTCAAGGTAATGCTTACATAGGATTTTTTCCCCCTTTGGAATGATTTCCATATTTATAGAATTGAAATTATTTTCTCCTTTAACATAAAAGATACAAAGTAGCTAAAGTAACAGGTAAATATCACCCAGCCAAATTCCATGAAACTGGATATTCTACATAAATTCTGTATGCATACTGATATAACAATAAAAAATCAAGAATGATGTAATAAAATAGTTGTGTAGTGCAAAAGGTATTTTAACTGATCGTTCATCAAAGCCTGTTGTTTGATCTGACATAGCCACATTTTTCTGGAAAGAGATATTTGCTTTCTGATAATATATACCTTTTGAATTCATAAAGTTTTGGTGGTACAAATTAAAACATTCAGTGTTAATGTTTTTGAAAGCATTACGTTTAAATTATTTTCTCAGGACCCAAAGAGAAAACACCAGAGGAAACATAACCAGACTGAATTGTTTAAAATGTATTTTCCCTTTAATTAAATAAGAAACATCTGTCTAGGGATTTTGGAAATGAATGTAATCCATCCACACGCTGCCTGTACTAGTTTGCATCCAATGTCTAATATTTTGAAAGAAAATTTTTTCTTTCTGTAAAGAATTAAATGGCAACATGGAGCGATGTCTGGGTCTACAATAACCAAGACTTGCCTCCGGAGTTTGGGCACTAGAAAAGGATCTCTTTTTCCAGATCTGTCCTTGGGAAACAAATTCTCTTCATCTTCAAGGTTAGGGCGTAGCTTTTGTATTTCTCCAAAGTATCCACCACCCTGAAAATGCTCATCTCAGAACAGGAAGGAAACAGAAGTTGCTAAGGATGCCTCCGAACACTCAAGGTCGAAATAACTGCCCCTGCTCTAGGGTTCACGAAACATCTTCCTCGCCTTTACTAGGGATTGAAAAAGCTGATGTCTCTAGGGACCTGCACGACCCACAACACAGACACATCAGACAGGCGAAATGAGCACCGTACAAAGAAAGTGGGACATAGACTCCAGGGTGGCTCTGGCTCCTTCACACCAGGACAGTTCAGAAGGACAAATATCACTTACTGGTGGTGTCAAATGGTATCTGCTTGCACTGCGCAGACCCCTCCGCGGGCCAAGGACAGTAATAGATGGCTCCCCCTTCCACGATATCGGGCTGGCTGGTGTTGGCTTTGGGCGCCCCCACCAAGACACTCGCTCTGCGAAAGGGTTGGAGAAAGTCACTCCTTGGGAATCAGAAAAGTGCGAGCATGCAGGGCAGCCTCGGAGCACAACGCCCGCGGGGACGGGAGGAGGCGCAGAGGGCAGAAACGTATTTATGATGGGGACCGACTGTCAAACTTGATTTCCTCTTGGAAACCTACGGGCGCCAGAAACCTGGTTTAGAAGAGGGTGCAAAGGGTCCTAATTCCTCTCTAGGTGGAGCTATGTGTATACAGTGAGATGAGAGAGGAGCGGGAGGAAAAAGCCAAGGACAGAGCCCAGCTGCTTGTAGCCGACAGCACTTGCGCCCAGACACAATTGTTAAGGGATATGTATAAACAGACCCTGTTGTGGTCTTTGCTTTAACTGGCTCGAGGCTGCTCGGTCCCGTTCTCTCCTTTGTATGATGTGCAAGTCTTTGTCCCGGGGACTCCCCAGGACTTGCGTGTTCTAGGCAAGTGGCATGTCTCTAGTTGAAAGTTCACAAGGCACTTCTAGCGTGGAAAGGGAGAGAGGAGGCTGGAGGAGCGGGCGGGACCCCCGGCGGGCAGCGGGGCGGGATCCCAGGCTGCGCGGTCCGCCAGGATGCGGGGACCTGCGCGGGGCCCGCGACAGGGCGCCAGGGAGCCGACCCGTGTGCGGGTTCGCCCGCGCGCGCCACCTCCCCGGCGGGGCGACTTACGTGCGGGCGTCGGGAATGTGGAAGTCCACAGCGTAGCCGAAGTAGCTGCCCTCGGGGCCGCTGTACACCGTGAGCTTGTCCACGTCCAAGTTGAACGCCTGCGAGGCGGGGGACCACAGCATCATTCCCAGCGCTGCCGAGACGCACCAGAGGGGCGCGAGCGGCTGTGCCCGGCTGCCCCGGGGACCGCGGCGGGCCCCAGCAGACATCGCCCTGCGCCCGGGCGGCTGCTCCCCGGGGAGCGGGAGCCGATGACCCCGGCGGGGCAAATGGCGGGGGTGGCGCCCGGCGGTCCCCAGATGCCCGCGTCCCGGGTCGGTGCGCGCGGCGCGCCCGCGGTGACAGTCCCCCACGCCTGCTCCCGCCCGCCCGGCCGGTTTGGGGGTTGGCCCAGGCGCGCTCGCCCTACCCGGTGGCGGGCGGGGACCCGTGCGCTCTAGGCGCCTCCTAGAGGCGGGTGCGGGGCTGGCGACTCCCGGGCTGTCCCGGTCCCGCTGGTGGCCGGCGCCACGAGCCTGCTGGGGCCGCCCGGATCTCTACTGCTGTCGGATCTCAAAGAGAATCTAAGTCTCCCCTCTGTCACCTCAAGCCGTTACTCAGAGAAACAATGTCCCACGCGGAGCGAGGGTTTGCTCTAGTTTTCCCAAATGCGCGGCTTAGGTGGAAGAATGTGAAAGCGAACTCCGCCACCAGGCGGGGACAAAGCCGTTATCTGTTCGCGTCCCCTCTGCAGCCTGCCGACCCCTCGGGGTCCATACGTTTGTTCCACTGTGACTGAGAGTCAAAGTTGAAATGCGACAATCCTTTCCGCCCCCGAAGCCACCCCACCTCCCAGCACAGCTGACTAGTAAACAAAGAAAGCCTCCAGATTTTATTTAGGTCTTTCTCAAAGGCACCTTGGGCCTATTAAATGACTTGGTAGTAAACCTTCTGGCCCCTGTGTAACGGTGATGAAGACTGGCAAAGTTAGGAAAGTTGGAATTTACAGTTTACCCTCAGCAGGGGCAGATGGAGTAGGTTGGAATCTCCAAGAGTTCCAACTTCAGTTCCCATCCACAGGGGTTATCGGTCTCTTTCCACGTCCCCTGCGTGGGGGAGGAAGGAGAGGAGAACAGTCGTCTAGGTGCCGTCACATGACACGTGGCTGGTCTTCCACTAGCGCTGGACAAAACCGGACAGCATGAAACCGGAGGGGGCTGGGGTTAGACAGAAATGAAATGTAGACACAGAAGAGGTAAGTAGTTGCTGAAGCATTTTAACATTTGGTGGCAGATGTAGACTTAGGTAGGGATTTGGATAGGAGGCTTAGATTTGGGGGTTGTGGGAGGAGACATTGAGGGAAAGTATTAAAGACACAAAGTCTGGGATTAAATGGTTGTGGCAAGGATGGGAGTAAAAGGAGGGGGTTGGGGAGTGGAGAGAAAGAGGGCTGAATGGATCTCCGGAAGCACAGGATCTGAGAACATTTACTGAGGCAAAGACTGGCCAGTTCTAGAGCAGACACAGGACATACTCACAGGGGTTCAGTGAGTTTAGACGCAAGGAGGTGTATGGGGGGGGGGTTGGGGAGGGGTGTCCGGGGCAGTCTTTGGAAGGAAGGGAAAGAAATGAGCTGTTACCCAAAGTGAACCTGGAGAGGAGGACTTCAACTTCCTTAACAGAAAGAAGGGAGGAGAGGGCCACAAATGTTAAGGAGCAGAGAAGACATCAGAAGATTAACGGCAAAACGAAAGAGTCCAAGGTGCCTCTGAAGGTGTCTACGTAGAAGAGAAGAATAATAAACAGTAGCCGTGAGGCAAGGAGAGCAGGTTCCGGAAGGAGATGGTGAGTTAGATTCTGGACTCCCTGAAGGTGGGTTAGTAGCCTGCGATTAGTATCACAGATTGCAGTGTGGGCAGTGGTCCTTCTGTCCCTGCCGATTTGAGAGTCTGTCCAGAGAAAAATAGTGGAGCCCACTGAAAGCTGGACTTTCTCATCTCCCTTCCATGACAGCCCACTTGGTAGACTGATTTGAATTTTATATCTTTACTTGTTCCTGTAAAAATATTAAAAAAATAAATACACTCTCAGACAGTTCCCCTGGTATATCATCGTGTCTGGATGATTTCCTAACCCGGTAGTCCTTTCCCAGATAATGACTTGGGAGTAGATGGTAGAAGACTGTATTCTTGTGTTGGACACAGTCTGCTACTCTGGTCAAGTGACTATTGTTAACAAAAGTGATGTTCCCCGCAGTAAATTTCAGTGAGTCATTCACATGCAGCCTATGCATGGGGACGTTCAGAGCTGTTGTGGACACTGAAACTAGAAAATAACCTGTACTAGATCATTTCCTGACACTGGCATGCTGAAATTTGGCAATTTGTCATATTGCATGCAAGCCTTAGGTTGATGTGAAGCGTCTAAATGGATACAAAGTAATAGCATGATCCTAGACGTGCACTTGACCCATGTACCGACTTACTGGGCAGAACTAGTTCCATATTACACAATGCTTTGATCTGAATAGGGCAACACGTCACCGGGGTATCCCCTGTTGTACCCACTTTCTTAGTTCCCTGGCATATTCCTTCCCTTTTTATTCTTTTTGTTCCAGATAATGTAGATAAGGGAAAAAATTCTACTTATTGACATATAATTGGTTGTATTCTTGTTTCTTTCTTCCAAAACACACTCACTCTTGACTTATTCAAGTTTATATTCTGAATATTGTCACTTTCCACTTTACAGATAAAGACACGGAGGTCTGGGGAGGTACAATGATACGCGTGTTCACAGAGCAAGTACATGGTAGGATTTGAACCCAGGCCTAGCAGGTGCTAAAACTAGCTCCTCATGGCTGTTAGGTCTATGAGGAATAATTTTTTAACGCTATGATAATAGTGAGAAGTCACCTTTCTAGAGGCAGTAAGATATTCCCAGGTGACCCTCTGGGCACACCAGTGAGGAGTGCTTGAGAGAAGGCACAAGGCGGCTGTGTACTTTTCCAATTCCAAAGGATCTTAGAAAAAGGCTTAGTTGCACCTTGGTATTCAAAGAGTGGTGGAAAAGCAAACTAACTCGAAGCTCTTTGACCTCCATGGGAGGCCCAAAGCCTGGGAGAGTAGTAAACCTTCCAAGAAGCCAGAAAAAAAAAAAACAAAAAAAAAAAACCTACAATAATTGCAGGGAATGAATAAGTCTGAATAGGTGTCTTGTACACTTCACCGTTCTGACACATGGGAACCATGCCAACTGGTAAGATCTGGGGAATCGTCAAAGAAACACATGGACAGTGTGACAGGTCTCATGCTGAATGAGAAGTTTCACATTTTAAAGATCTACTAGCTCGGATTTATCTGTCAGAAAAGCAAGCCTGGGAATTGTTTACCGTGCTGTGAGTATGTGTGTATGTTTAATACTGGGCAAGGTATACATAGTTGTTGCCCTAAAAAGAAAAGAAAAAAAAAAAAACCCAAAGGTCAAAGAAGGAACAGATTGGGCCCAAACTTTCTAAAAATAAACAAGTAAAGAGCACCACAGGAAAAAATGATCTCTGACTTGTAGCCATGTACGAAGTACTTATAAATAGAGATGCTGTAGCATTTGACCAGTGAGTGCAATACTTTGTAACCAAATATGTTCATAACTTAATGCCCAATTATTTCTGAATATATTTAAATTTTTATATGATGAAATGTGATGATGTCTTGAAATCAGGACGTATGAGAGTCCTGCTGTGATTATTTCATCACTATAACCACACTTTCAGTATGTTCACTAAACTAGTTACAAAAATAAACCAGTGTGAAAGCAATGTGTTCTTGGAGGGTCCATCAGCTTTAAAAAACGAATGCACCAGAAATGGAAGGTCGTTTTTCAATCTCTTCTTGGATTTTGGGTGATCAAAGTGATCTCAGGTTTTTCTTTTGCCCAACTCTACTCAGTTTTCTTGCAATATCAGAAACAACTGATTATTTGAAACTGGTTAGTTAAACTTACTGAGGGGGGGAAAAAAACCTTTAAATCCATCAAGCGTCTCTGCTGACATCAACTTATGTCTGCAAATTTTTTATTCTGGTCCCTGGAGGATGAATTTCATCATAGTAAAATCTTTTTTTTTTCTTTTTGATGATTTTGTTTGTAATTCTTTTTTATGATATCCCTTCATGATTTTATTAGCCACTTGTAACTTAAAAGCACCGCAGCCGTGGCCTCTGTGCTGGCAGAAGTTCACGTGCAGCCAACAGTTGGTTTAGCTGAAGGAAAATTCCCACTCGTTGGAATCAAGACTCCAACTTGATCCCTTTTTAGAACAAGCCTCTAAAAAAAGAGCTGTAATTTAAACAAAAATAAAAATAAACAAAGCAATGCTTCCTCTAAAGAGAAGGTAACTGAGAAAAACTATGTTCTTCCAAAGTATTGACCTTTGGGGGTAAATCTTCCTGAAGGTCAAAGCCCTTGGGGGTAGGGGGTGCTTGAACTTATAATTAGGATCTGGAATGATCTGCAGGTTTCAATTAGGGCGGGTTCACTCCAGAATCCTGAGAAACCTGCACAGCCCTGGTGGGTGGGTGGGTTGGATGGACCTTTTAGTAACTACTGGCCAAATGACTACAGGGAATTTCGGGGAAGGAGTGGGACTCACAGCAACTTAGTTTCAAATTTGGAGTCTGGCAATTCAGGAGCCCAATTCCCCAGGGGCTCACATTTGAGTCCAGTGCAAAAGGAAGCTGCCGGAATATATTTAAGAGGCTTTTTTTAAAACAAAAACAAACAAACGAAACCACCAAGTCTTCGTAAGGTGCTAGGGTTCAGAGCAACACCACTGCTGTCCTTGGGAAAGAGAGCAGTTAAGATGGAAAATGAGGCAACCTCCCGTCTCCTGCACACAGTAGGACTCAGAAGCAGAGGCCTTCCCTGAGCACAGTGCTGCAAACACCCTCATCCACCCTGGACAATGGCAGCAGCAGCAATGGATTTGGTTCCTGGAAGATCAGGAAGCTCTTCTAAATCTCCTCCATTCAGCTCGTGGGAAAGGCTGCAGGACCCAGGAGTGACGCCTAAGGTCACCTCCAAATAGGTAGGACAGTCGTGGAGGAAGTTCTCCAACTGCAGGAGCGCGTGAAGGCCCCGAGCATCTGTTACATGGATCTGAGTGTGTTTAAAACCCCAGGCGAGGTGGCTGTGTTTATTCTGCCTTTAGAACCACAAGGACGTCTAGGACTGCCCTCTAGTGTCTGTGATCCTATTCAAGTGTGGGATTTTCCCATGAATAATGCAAGCCTTCCTTGTGAAAAATGAGTTAGCCTCGCAACAATTTTGATGATTCTTACAAATGGATTTCTAAAATATTTTTCATCAAAACCTTTCCAAATATTGAGTGGACCTCTCCCACATTTATTAAGGTCATTTCCTTTTTATAGCTTTGCACATCATCAGGTGAAAAGGGGAAAAAGAAGAAAGAGTCAGGGAAGAAGAAAGGAAGGAAAGAAGGAAGTAAGGGAAGGAAGGAGGGAGGAAGTGTCTCATAAAAACAATGCTTAATATTTTCCCAACTAACAACAAAATCCAAATTAGATTTCTCTATCATCCATGCAAAAACCATGTCCTACTCAACCTCACTTGCCTTCCTGATTTTGTTGATTTATTTATTCCTTGTTTTAAATCTTTTCAACAAATATGAGCACCAACTATGTCCTAGGCACCCTGCAAGCAATGAATACAGAGGTGAGCTAAAGAGATGTAGGTCCTCCCTTCACGTAGCCTATGATCTAGTGAGGTGCTGGGTGGCGAACACACAAGCAAACTGCTAAAAGTATAATTAAATGGATAAATGTCAGGAGTGAACCTATAGGGTGTGGTGCCAGAAATTAATGGGGGTGGAGGTGAGACTGGGAAGCCTTCGTGAGATATTTTTCATCAGAGGGGACTAAAGCCAAAGAATAAAATGGACTTTTCCTGACATGACTTTTTAAAAAATATATGGTTATAACCCTCCTCACCCAGATCTGGAAAACAAGGAACGCTATGGCTTGTCTGGGGTGTAAACACTGATTTAGAAAAGTCCAAGCTTAGCAGAATTCATCTGTGCACACCAAACTGCATTAAGACCTTTAGTGCCCCTGTAAAATGCCATATGCCACCTGTGGTATCCATGCAGATTGTCATCTGTGCCACTTACATAAAAGGGCCTTCTATTTATCATGTAATAGTCTTCCACAATGGCATTGGCCTGAGTTATCTACAATAACGGCCCTGATCATGTTAATTCTGTCTAGACGTGTGAGAATGGCTCAGCCTGTTTCCAGGATTAATAGTCTTTGAAAAGAAGAACAACTTGGAAGTTGGAAGTGAATTTCTTGTCTTCTACTTAGATTGTTGAAAACGTGACTAATTGACTTAAATTGGACTTTCTGGTTTTTACTGTTTTGATTTATTCAAAACCGTATCCTTTTCCCAAAGGCCTCTGGGCCCGTGTACAAAAAAAAAAAAAAAAAAAAAGAAAGAAAGAAAGAAAAGAAATATGACAAGTTAAATTAAAACCAGCAGATGAAAGTTAAAATACTCTCATAAAGAAAAAAGAAAGATGCCAAGTAGCATTACTGAAAGGAGGAAAAAATAAACCAAATGGATTAAACTTAGCCCATTTTTCAACCGCTTTGCAAAGAGTATGTGTTTAAAGTAGGTGTTAGAGTGACTTCCTACAAAATCCCTGAAAAACTATTTGCCACTACTTATTATCATACCAAATCAGGGAAATGATGGTAATCCCAGGGAGAGAAGGGAGCTAAATCCTGGTTGTTTTTATAGTAATGTCAGGATTGTTTGTGTGGGCCCTTAATCACTGTGTGGTCTTACTCATTGACATCTCACTCATGGGAGCTAAGAGATGAGCCCCAAACATAGGTGACATTTCTCTCTTGAGCTCTAAATCCTGCTTGGTTTAGTTATGGTATGATTCTCTTTGGAAACCAGGGCTATTTATATATGCAACATAGTGTAAGGTCTAAGAGCATGAATTCTGGAGCCAGATGCCTGGTCCGTAGCCTGGTTTCACCACATAGTCCTAGAATGATGCCTTCTTTATCCAGATAGGGTTTAACACTTATTTCTGGCAGTCTGATGTGAGCACTAATACTATTCAATCACTTTAATCAATTTTCAGGGATTGAAATAGTTTGAACCTGGGCTTCAGTTGCTGGAGGGGCCAGTTTCTTTCCCATTCATCCTTAGTGTTTTGAATATAGACCTTTCGTGTCTCAAACCTAAATGTGGCGTAGTTTTTATTGAATCCTTATAAGACCAAGGATTACAGCTTTTCTCCCTTTAGTCCCACAAGCCCTTCCCACCCCCACCTCCAAGTACTTCATTTCAGTAGAAGCACAGAAGCTTCTTACAAGGAAAAACGGCTACAAATATTGGCTCCTAACTCTGAATTTCCTTTTTCCTTTGGACATTGAAATTATAAGGAAATTGGACTTATAATGCTTTAGTGATTTATAAATGCTCCAGTGCCTTTAAGAATATTGAAAAAATACTTTGTATTTTCTAGTTGTTCTTAGCAAGATTGTTAGTCTGAAATATCTGGTTTGGCATTACCTGGAGCTAAAGAGTTTGAATCTGAATAATTAGGGTGAATTATTTTGCTTCTATTAGAAATGGAAAATTGTAATGTGGGACTTGGTTTAGGGAAAATAATTTAGCTTTAGATATTTTGAATTTGAAGTAATATCTATACACCCATGTAGTTGTCCAATAAAGGTTGAGTGGTCCTCATCCAAAATGCTTGGGACCAGAAGTGTTTGAGATTTTGGATTTTTTCAGATTTTGGAATATTTGCATTATACTTACTAATTGAGCATCCCATGGCCAAAAATCCAGAATCCAAAATGCTGCAATGAACATTTTCTTTGGGGATTATGTTGGTGCTCAAAAAGTTTCAGATTTTGGAGCATTTCAGATTTCAGATTTTTGGATTTGGGATGCTCAACCTATAGTTAGTTTGAAATACAGGAAAGAGTCTCAATAATTAAGTTAACTTTTGCATTGGATTTCACATGTGGAGAAAAATATTTACCAAGGCAATTATCTCTGGCTTGAAAGATCCAAAATGCAGAGAGAATGGGTCACCCTTTCCTGCTAATAGGTTACTAATATTTATTGGTCACAAGCTTGATGCTGTATTTTACCCTTTAGATGCATAATTTCTTTTAATGTAATTTTAATACTCTTGTTTTTAAAATTATGAGACTTTGGCTTGAGGAGTTAAGTGACTTGCAGGAGGTTATAAGGCTGGTAAGTGGCAAAACCTGAGGGGGAATCACAGCATGCCTGTCTACTATTTCCATTACTACGTTTCTGTTTTCTAAATTTGGGACAAAGCATGACCATTGCACTCTGAAAAGTGAAAATAAGGAGCATTAAAACAAGTGCTACCACTGAGTGGGCCTAGAAGTGCCAATACCCCAGTGGCAACAGGCACAGCCAGGACCCACATCTTGGTTTCTAATACCATTCTCTCTTAAAAAAAAAAAAAAAAAAAAAAAAAAAAAAAAGATCCAGGCCCCTTAAACAGGAGCCCTTGTTCTAGGGCTGTGGCAGGTAATATACAAGTTTAACCTGGTGTATCTTGTAATGCAGAATATAAGGGAGGGCTCAAGAAACGAACTGATGGGGTGTTTCAAAGGGACACGTGAATCAGCTGAAGGAGCTCTCAGTGGCCACAGCTGGAACAACTTGAAAACAAAAAGTCATGTAGAAGTGGATTGTAATATAAAATATAAAATAGATGTCCATGAATCCACACTGATATAAATAAGTCATTGAAAAATAAATAAGTGGGGAGAAGATACAAATTCCCATATGAAGACTTTCAAAAAATTAATGTAGCTATTGCAACGAGATGGAACATAACTCCTCACTTCTTAAGTGTGAGCTATACACAGTAGTGACTTTTTTCCAAAGAGTACAGCGTGGAAGGGGCCGTCCGAGGTAAAGATCAGCATCAGCAGTGGGAAGTCATGTTGATAGCGTACCCTTGATGGGATGTGATAAGAATGGTGGCACTTTTGCCTCTGTGGCCTTCCACCCCCAAATCTGTAACCCCAGTCTAATCAAGAGAAAAACATCAGACAAACACAAATGGAGAGACACTCTATGAAATATGCGACCAGTTTTTCCCAGAAATATTAAGGTCATCAGGAAGAAGCAAAGTCTGGAAAACTGTCACAGTCCAGAGGAGTCTAAGGAGACGTGATGACTAAATGTTATGTGGCAACCTGGATACAACCCTAGAACACAGAGAGAGAACTAAAAACATCTGAATAAGGTTAATTATAATGAGCCAACAATACTGGTCCACTATGACAAAAGAATCATCCTCATGTACGGTCTTAACAACAGGGGTACTGCGTGCAAGGATATGTATGGAAACTACTTATAATATGTTTTGCAGGTTTTCTGTAAATCTAAAACTGTGCTAAAGTAAAATGTTTAAAGCCAAAATGCTACATTGTGTAGTTATTATGCCTTAAAGATGACTTATGCTTTATGATGTTTCTCTGAATATTCTGAAGATAATGGTCATTGCTTTACCTTGGGAACAGAATTTTTTTTCTTTCCTCACTGAGCAGGACTCATTCTAATAGTCAATATTCTGCCACATGTTGGCAGAAGCCCTGGACGTGAGGAAGGCAAGACCCTCTGAAAATTGAGCTCGTATATCTGTATGAACGAGGAAGTCCTGTAGGCAGACTTTAAAGTGCAGGTGCAGTCCCCGTATGTGAAACCTCTCCATAGTTCCCTCCCACTCTTCCTTGGTAGTAAATTTTGTTCTCACTTAGCAGAGAATCTCTGCAAATCCCTGAAAACAATGTTTGCTGTTAGATGTTTTGGATTAAATCCTCCTATTGTCTTTTTCCTTTGAATCGTCTCCTCTCTTTTCCCACAGAGAAACTCCCAGATTTTTCATTTTATGTTACTGAACCAGATGATCCCTCTTGAGCCATTGCTGTTTCTGAGGCTACAAAAAAAAAAAAAAAAAAAAAAAAAAAAATCTGCTCATGCTGTGGGATTTAACAAACACTTCTACCTCTTCTCTTCCAGACCTTGTCAGCTGCACTGTTCCAACAGCACTCAAAGCAGATCTACGACTCCAAACCCCATTCCTCCTGGATTTTAATGCTGGCCTTCGACCAAGAACTCGCTCCAGCTGCGCTGGCCTCTGATTTTCCTTAACTCTTTCTTCTTTTTTACTCTCATTTTGAGAGTCAGAAATGGAGGAAAAGGAGATTCATTCATTCTTCCCACAAATGTTGACCAGATGCCAGCCACGGTGCCAGGCTCTGACGTTTTGGCAGTAAAGGAGGCAGACGAAGTCTCTGTCCCCAGACAGGTCACTTTCTAATGGATGAGTGACAATCATGGAGGATTTATTATTTTATAAGATTTATTCGCATGCATGATTTCATTCAGTTCTTATGATGCAGGCATTATCGTTATCCTCGTTTCCTGAGACACAGTGATCCTTCCTGACTTAGTTACACAACTAGTAAGTGATGGAGAGGTACCATTTAAATCCAAGGACTCAGATTCCAGAAGATTCAGATTCCCAACCACTATAAGATTGATATAATTGTTCTTTTAGGGCAGATAAATACTATCCTATTCTATCTCTTTGTACTTTAAAAAAAATTGTATGCTACTTTTTAAAAATTATTTGTAATGTGTTCTTATTAAAATTTTAAAAAGAAAAAGCAGTTCTTTTTTAAGGAAAATGATGCAGTTGGCACTCATTAATTGCTTATGTAGCAGCCATCACCTCTCTGATTTCTATGGTGAAGCCCTCCTTCCTCTCCTCTCTGCCCGTGCTGTGGGCGAGGAGCCAGATGATTCAGGTGAGATGAATCCACCATCAACTCTATGGATGGGCTCTGACCAGCATAAGCCAAACAACCTGTGTCACCCTTCTGGCCACAGTGATTGGTGGGGCTGAGGTTAGTGCCCCAGGCATAAGCCAATCAGTGCCTGGCATTCAAATAGCCACAGTGATTGGTTCAGGCTCAAATAGCTGTGCAGCTAGAGATGGTGAGAGGTGAGGCTTTTTGTCCTCCTGGTTGGGAGCGGAAGTATATACTCCCGATTGCTGCTGGCGGCCATCCTGGAGGAGCAGTGGAGGAGGCCTGGGAGAAGCACAGATAAATGGAGCCAGAGTTCTAAGTGGACGACACTTAACGTCTCTGTCACTTCTGGACTTTTCAGTGATGTGAGTCATAAATATTCTTTGTTGTATAAGTCATTTTGAATTGGAGTTTCTTATACTTTCACCCAAAAGCATGCCCTCTGTTACAGATCATTTGGTATATTTTAGGCATATAAACCTTAAATATTTAAGTAGGGTTTTTAAAAGCAAATCTTATAAGAAACAAACAAAATGTAAATTATCCAGAGGGCTTCAAACAGACAGAAAACATTTGCAGACAAAATTGGATCTCTGACTTGTGAAAAACATAAGATAAAATAAAATACATATAGCCCAGGTGATTCCTTTGTTTCACATATGAAGACAATCAAGATTGGGAGTTAGTAGTTTGGGGCCAGATGTAACAGATGCTCACTTAATTGGCCCACAGTACGCGGGTTTCAGATTGTAGTGTACAATTGTCTTGGATTCTGTTGCTAAAAACACTCCTGTTTTTGCCAAACAACACTGTTCTGGAGGTTTGCTACCACGAACACAGAGAACTTGCTGTGATGAACACTTGTTCTTTTCGTGGGACCCCAGGACAGCACTAGATTATAATAATGAGAGAAGGAAGACATCAGCCTGCGTGAGCTCAATTGATCACACGTTACTCACGAGACTGAACAGCATAGCTTCGTTCGCAGCTAGTAACTGAGTGAAAATAACTAGTGTGATTAGAACTTTCAAATGCACAGGAGGTTGCAGTCTGTGTGTGGATATCCAAGGACATTCTTTCCATGTCCAGTGTAACGTTCCGTGGAGACCTTAGCCTACGCAGGACAGAGGGCCAAAACTAATCAAGAATCAGCTGAGATGTGGCAGAGAAGACTCAACTCTTACCCAGCTGGGAAGCTAGAGTCTGGAGAGGAGTGAGCTTTCTAATCTGAGACATCCAAGTATGTTTTCAGCTTCCCTATTAGCTTTGTTGACCCAAGGTGGCTCTGTAGGAAGACACCAGAAAACGGCAGCTTTCTCCTCTGCTCCCGGAACAAAATCTTAAGAAAACACTTAAGTCTTCCCAGCAGTGGTAAAAACAGGTGGTGAGAAGTTTTACCTTCCTTTTTTTTTTTTTTTTTTAATTTCTTTTGGCATTGCTGTCCCCAGACATTGGGGACATGAATAGGCATAAATTTATTCCCTTGGGAATAAAATCACAGCTGGATCTCTGCTGTAGTCTCTATTAAAGCTAATGAGGATGAAACTCACATACAGCGTGAATGTAAATAACGTCACAGGCAGGCAGATCCAAGGCTCTGAATAGGTCGGGCTCCAAAGTCAGCTTTTGTGAGTTTAATGGAACTTGGAACCCATCCTCTGATAGGAACAAATGTGATTGTCAAGAAGTCAGTCCACCTGGTTTGCTCATAATGGCTTCGATAGCAGAATAGCACAGCACAAAGCCCAGCCACCGTGCATACAGGTGCTTCTGGGGGAGGGGATGGTTCAGACCTCACACTTGGGTTGCTGTCCTTGTTCCTGGCTGCGGTGGGCTTGCGCGCTCCCTGGCAGTGCTGTGGGGACCTAAGCAGAGCGGTGTGGAGGAGGTTGTTGGTGGGTGCAAATAGGCCAGGACTCGGGTATGGAAGGAACTTGGCTTGAACCGGCTTTGAGAGGGGGGTGATAAAGTCCGTGGCTACTAAGAGCGTAAGCCTTACGGTCTCAATTAATGACTCGTCTCCTTTTTAAAAATTCTTGTCACCTTCAAGGACAACATCAAGGACGCAGACTTTGCCTAAGGTCATTTTTTTGACAAAATAAATGATGGGACATTAATTCAACTCAACTGGGGGGGGGGTGGCCTGTGAACACACGGCCTACTGCAGAGTTGTATGTGTTGGGACTTTTAGAACTGTGTCTATCAGAAAGGAAAGTCAAACCCGAATAGACATCAAACCGTCCCTGACACAAACATCCCTACAACACAGGCCTCAGCATAGTTTCATCATCTCCTTCACATCAAAATGTGAGCAGAATGAAGTTTTTCTTATTTGTAAATTTTAATTCGGTTCAATTTTTATTTCAGGAAGTACACATGAATTTTTCATAAAGAACATAAGTACACATCCCTTGTATATTTTGTGTACGTGAACAAAAAACAGCTATCATGAAATAAATTATATATAAAATTTTTCCTCAGAAGAGGGTCTGTAGCTTTCATCAGCTCTTCAAAGCATTCATATCCCCAGACAAGGCAAGATTCACTGTTTTGCAAGAATGAGAGTATAGTTATTAATCACAGATCCACTTATAGTTACATCATGATGGACAGTTTTTGAGAACTAGAGGTTTTTCAGCAACATCCAAAATGGTGAGTTTAGGGCTTATTCATTTAAAAGTACTGAATGCCTCAATTCCTGGTTTCAGATGACAAAGGCAAAATTGAAACATATTTGAGGAGTTTTAAATGTATGACTTTGCAATTTAAGGGGAAACGTAGTTATACATATACTTATATTACAGGTATTACTTAAAGGTACATGTACATATAAATTATCAGAGCTGCTAATGCCTGATGATTGAGTATTTCTTGCTATGACACCAGGTCCAGGTTGTACTTAATGGAAAGGTATAGTGTGTAAGCTCTTTGAGACTGGGAGCTCTACCTTCCATGTTCTTTGAATTTCTCTAAAGACCCGGTCTCCTGTGGGCCATCTTTTTATATGTATATGTTGTAATTGATTCCACATCCAGGTACGAGAAGCACTCACTGTTGGCCTAGCTCTATTACCCTTCGTCCTCCTATCTCTCCCTACTGAAATTTCTAGTGATTCTCTTCAGGTGTTATTCCTTTTGTCAGTATCATCTGCTGCTATTTTAAATTCTCCCCTGAATTCTGTTATTCCCTTGTAATATTTGCTCACGTGACCAGCTTTGTTCTCAAAGGCTTCTTTAAATTCCCCTACGCCCCCATCTCTTGGCTGGGCAGGAAGGAACCGAGAGCAGGAGCATTTGACCAGCGTCCCCTGAACACGCTCTGGGGGATGTCAGACGATATGCTGGGTGCTGAGAACCAGATACAGTCTCTGCCCTCAAGGAGTTAAAATCCGGGCAGATTAAGCAGTCTGGCAAGATCTCCTGGGGCCTTCTGCCCCTCAGCAAGGAGGGGAAGGGCTGGTGTGAGTGGACAGTTGGGTACTACCTCCTCTGCTCTCTGTACCAAAGAGCATTGTATGGGTGCTCAGTAAACAAGCCGTGTCCTAGTTTCATTTTATAGAAGGCAAGCAAATGTACAGAGATGATCATTGTACAAATAAATTCATTTCAAAAATTAATCACTCTGAGAACATTCCAATTGCCCCCCCCCACCCAAATGAGCCCCATTTCTTTTCAACCACTATGAAGATGTATCAATACTTTGAGGAAGGTTGCTTTGGACTTCAGTTAATCAGTCCATCCTTCAGTCAACAAATGCTTATTGAGCACAGGTGGTTATGTGCCGGGTAGCGGAGACACCTCAGAGAACAAGACGAAGCCTCTGTCCTCACTCATTTGCAATCTGCTGTGCAGAGAGTAGGTGGGGAATCTATTCCAAATTGCCACTTGGCTCATTTCTCTTAGGCCTGGTCCAATTTCCTTCAAGGCATGTAAGTTTTGTAAATAGCTAGTGTGGTTCGTTCGGTGGAACCTAACTTGGAAGTCCTAACTTCAAAGCCTCCAGGGTGTGGCGGGGCCCCCTGAGAGTGGCTCCCTCAGTAGCAGGGACCGTGGCCTTTCTGCCACTGCCCCTGATCTGACTGGCTATGGTGAGGATCGCTTTTCAGTGGAGAGAGACAGCCGTAACCTTAACCACACTGAACTGAGTCATGATAATGATCCGTTGGCCAAATTCTCCTGCAAGAGAGACCGGCTCCCATTTGTGTGCACTCCTGTAAAACTCATAAGGGTGGATGTGATCCATCGTGTTCCTAAGGTTTTTTCCAGAAACATCTCAATTTGGTTTCTGGGAAAACAAATAGTAGACCTTCCCCTTCCAAAGCCTGGGATTCGGGCTCCGAAGCACTTTGGGGCAAATATCTCATCAGAGCGGGGTTTTCACTCTGTGAGATCCTGCTCTTCCTCTCACCCTAATGTAATCTCACTTTGCTCCGATGCATTCAGACGTGACACTTGTCCCTCTGTTCTCAGGGAGGCCCCTACACTAACATACTCTAGAAACAATGACACTATTTTTCTTTCTAGTTCTTTCCAAGACTGTGACTCAGAAGGAATGGATTCCATCCTGGCCAGGTGGATGCTCTTACAGGTTTGGGTCCATCACCATCCAGTTATTTTAGCCACATCCCTCTGTGGCCTGGGTGGAGGACGATACCCCGTTACTGGCTACCCATACCTGTTGGTTACTCTCTGACCAGGGTCTCCCCTCGGCACTGAGACTGATTTATCTCTTAGTCCGAAGATGTCGAGGCCACCAGTGTACCCTCACAGGGAATCCTTTGTGCCCCCCTCCCCCGAACTTTGTGATGATATAGCTCTGGATAACAGATTGCTTAGGTCTAACAGCCTGGCATCTCCTTGAGGAGGCGGTCGTGGGAGGTGCAGAGTGCAGGGGGCGATGGGGAGAGTGTGGCCCTATGTGCAGACCGAGGGGGCCCAGTCCAGGTTCCACCCAGGCTGTGCCACAGCACCACGGCTGCAGACCACTGGGCCTATTCAAAACATGACATGTGATCCACGGAGACTTTTGGTGGCCCTGTAGGCTGCCAACTAGTGGACACGTCTGTGCATTGATTGACAAAGTTGGAGGAATCTAGACCCTTGGAACCATCTTCTTCCTCTTGATCAAATTGAGCCCTCAACACTAGGAACTTAAATAATGCAAGTGGGACCTACTTATTGGAAATTGTGGGCCAAGAAGGAAATGGTGGCAGCAATGGACTATCTACTCTCTGTTCTTCCTCCCAAGCTCCCAAGGAGGATGTCATCTTGGGTGGAAGGTAGTGGCTGGCACAGGGGGTGACATTAATAAACCCCTTGCACCCTAGTTCATTGGCTGCTGGGGCATCACTTTTTCTTTGCTTTCTCTATGGGGAAATCATGTCCAAGGAGTTGGGTCTGTTCACTGACATGTCCCCTCCAATGGTCCCCCTTCTCAAAGGGTTCTCCTTCCTCATAGCATCTGCCAGGCCCCCTCCTGCCTCTCCTCTCCCACTGCTATAAGGGTAGAGCCTCATTTCCACCGGTTGCTCTTCTTGTTCTTCTAGAAACTGCTTATAAGCCATTGGTCCGTTTACTAAAATCCAATCAGAAGAGTAGGGTTCAAATTCTATTGATGCAATCTCATTGAACTTAGTGAATTCAATTCTTAGGAGTATGAGATGTATCTGGAGCCGGGCGTGGTGGCTCACGCTTGTAATCCCAGCACTTTGGGAGGCCAAGGTGAGAGGATCAGTTGAGGGCAGGAAGAATTTGAGACCAACCTGAGCAATAGCAAGACCCCATCTCTACAAAAAATTTTAAAAATTAGCTGGGTTTGGTGGCGTGTGCCTGTAGTTCCAGCTACTCAGGAGGCTGAGGCAAGAGGATCCCTTGAGCCCAGGAGCTTGAGGTTGCTGTGAGGTTGCAGTGAGGTGTGACGACACCACTGTACTCCAGCCAGTGTCTCCAAAAAAAAAAAAAAAAAGTACCTGTTTAGGTCAAGCTAACAAGAACAAGGTCATCTTTAATTGATTATAATTTTTAAAACATTGTCAATATCTAACCTTAAACATGTTCACTATGACTCTTCCTTCTCTTCCAAGAGGGAGAATTCACATAATATTATTTGGAAGATAACTTGAGCACAGACTGAAATTTGTTCTCTTTTCTGTTGTACCTCCCTAAAGTGAAATAATCTCAAATGGAATTTGAAGTCATTGCCTCTTAGCGCCGGGGTGAAGGTCTGTTGATCCTCCACGAATCCCTGCATCGACGACTGCCACCGTGTATGGTCATGAGGGCCACCTGTATGCACAGATCTCCTAAGCATGAAACACCTCCACAGATCACCTGGCCGCACTGTAACTGACCATGTAATATTAGAAATCAGCCCTAATACTGGAACTCACTTTTGGAAAGCATTGCTCTAGAGAGGTGGTTCACATCCTTTGCTGTGTCTCAGAATCGCCCGCAGAGCTTTGAAAAGGTATGTGTGCCGAAGTTCCACCCTGAATATTCTGATTCAGTAGAAATAGCATGAGGCCAGTGGTCTGTAGTCTTAACTGCATAGCACTGATTCTGTTGTCAGACCAAACAGCAGACTATTCTAGACCTTCCAGGGCTGGCTCCACATGTTCTTTGCCCATCACATACAGACTACTACACATATGGGTTGTATCAATTCATGCTCAAATGATGACTGCAGAATAGCACCTCTTACTAAAAAAAGACGCCCGCTCTATGTAGTCACAGCAGAATTTGGTTGTGATGACTCATCACAGTTCCCTGGCCAGAACACTCGCTTTGGTATACATCACTCTCCCACCCCCACTGGTCCTCTGCCATCCTTGGCCCCCCTGTGTTCCCAACAGCTGGTCGGTATTAAAGAAGCTGTCGCCATATACATATAAGGAGTTCAATAACTAGTGCTGGTCCCCGGGGGAGTTGAGAGGAGATTTGTGAGTCTGGGCTTGCCTCCAGACACAACGCGCAGTGTGCCCACGCTGGTTGCTGGAAGACCACAACCTCTGACTCTCCGAGGAAACAACAGATGCTATCTGCAAGGTCTTCACACCCCAAGCATTTTATGATTGCTCATCCAAGACTCAAGACTCTTTTTCTCCACTTTGAGCTTCTGTGTGTGTGTGTGTTGGAAGAGGTTCTTGGAACCCAATGGCATTAAAGTCAGCCACTGGGAAGTGTCTGGGTCAGAGAGGTAGAGGAGGGAACCCTTCTCCCATCTCAGACAAGAACATTGGGGGTCTCGCTGGATGAAGCTGGGAAACGCCATCCCTCTCTTCCTGGGGGAAGGTGGTGGCTAAATCCAGTGAGCTCCTTTTAAGACACATCCCACTAAAACCCAAGGTGCAGTTCCCTTTGATAAAAGCTACTCCAGCTATCTTGTTTGACTCAGGGGATGTTCCCAGACTCTGCCCACCCCCTAGTTCAAACCTTTTCACCGACCCTGTCTTCCTCCCATCTGTGTTTTCTCTCCACGTCTTCGTTCCCTTCCTCTAGTTCTGGTCTCCTTGGATTGCGTTACTGACCAGCTGGTCTCCTGAATTCTGTTTTAAATTCTTCTCAAAGATGCCGCTTCTTGGGTCTCTAATAGTCAAGTGACATTTTTTTCTTTTCTAACATCCCTTCTCAGACCCAGCACCCAAACTCCTATTTTTTGAGCGGGGGCAGGGGCGAGGCCCACAACATTCAGCAGGATTTAGTAAGAAAAATGGATCCTGCTCCCTAAAGGTAGGGAGGACATTGCAGAAGGAATTTCCTACTCCCGGTGGGATTTCTCCCTTTGATCCCCCCAACCTGTGACCATTAGTCTTGAACTATTTCTTAATTGCTCCATCGTTATTCATAACTTTTTATCTTGTTTCTTTCCTCTCGCTGGATTGCTAGCTCTTTGAGGGCGTTAGTGTGCTATACATACTTTGCGTCCCCGTGGCATCGATATAGTCTTTCACTCGGAATAGAGGCCAAATAAACATCAACACATATGAACACTAAGAAATATGCAAATATATATCACTGGTGCTTGCACTATATACAGAGATAGAAATAAATGCGATGCACTCAGTGCAGTTTGTGATTTTATTTTATTAGAGGCAGGGTCTCACTCTGTTGCCCAGGCTGGAGCGCAGTGGCGTCCTCATAGCTCACTGCAACCCCAAGCCCTAGGGCTCAAGCCATCCTCCCACCTCAGCTTCCCATGTAGCTGTAACTACAGGCATGTGCCACCAAACCCAGCTAATTTTTTTAATTTTTTTGTAGAGATGGGGTCTTGCTATGTTGCCCAGGCTGGTCTCGAACTCCTGACCTCAGATGATCCTCTGCCTCGGCCTCCCCAAGGCTGGGATTACAGGTGTGAGCCATGTCACCTGGCCTGTGATTTTAGATAAAATGTATTGGTTGAGTAATCAGAGGCTTCTAGAAGGAGTCAGTGCCAGATAGCAAGAGCCTACCCAACCCTCACAGGAGGCGGCAGGGATCTGACAAATGCAACAAAAGGATTTATTGAGAATAGCTGAACTCATACTTCAAAATGAGAACAATATGCAATTTACTATAGATTTTTCCAGATCCGTCCCTCAAAGCTATCAGGAACACATACCGGATTGTAATAACCATCTTCAGTTCTTCCTCCTTCATGAAACCTCTATGGCGTTAACCAGAGTGGGCTCGAGACTCTTGTCTGGAATCTTCTTTTCCAGGCCCTGGGCTTTGTTCTGCACCAGCTGTGCTGTGATGTTTTCTTTTTCCTGCAAAGTCCGTATAACTGGGCACAGTAAGCAATTGGTCTTTGCTTATAGAACTGCTCTCAGTATTGCCTTTAAGTAATGAATCTGTCCCCCTTGGTTTTTACGGAAAGGTTTCACTTCTCCCAAGGTGTTCTGCAAAATGCTGGCTAGATTCTTTTCAAAGTAATGTTGCACCTGTCTTTTTCCCTGTACCTAGATTGAACTGTGCTTGGGTTCTCTTGGCAGGCTTTATTCTTGGGGGCAATGAGGAGCTCTCTGTCCAATGAACTTTCTCTGTATACTTTTAAACAGCTTTGGTGGGCACAGTGGCGTCCTGCGTGCAGTCCGAGTTGATGGTGGATTTTCCCCTGTGCTGCGGTGACATCCCTGATGGCCCAGCATGAAACTGTGTGAGGTATTGTCACCATCCGTTCCCTTCCAGCTCCTTGGTGGGCCCGAGGGGGATGTGGTTAATAGGAGAGAGTTGCTGCTGTTTGCAATTAGAGATTAAGGTGGTTTGTTGCTGAGAGTGAATTATGAGTGTATATGAAAGTTTGATCTGATCAAAACAATGAGTTTAATTTAATCACCTTAGAGCCAGTGACAGATTCTGCGGACAGGGTAGCAGGTGTGAGAGGACAGGGGAGCAGCTCATCCCAGGGGGCAATGAGGTCTTAGGGCTGTAAAACTTAGGAGAAAGGACATACCTGGGGGTGCAGAGAGTGGGGGAGGATAGATTGAGTCCCTTGACTCTTTGAGACCTTTGACCCTGCTGCGGACACTTGGAAACTCAGAGAAGGTGGAAGTTGGCTCTGAGCTAATGAACAGAGTTTGTGACAAGTCTTTTTAACAAGAGCCCAACTGCCCAGGCTGGTCGGCTCATGCGTTACTTGATCTTGGGTCCTTGAGTTTGGTATGAGCGCCAGCGTGTCACTGTGGGTTCAGGTTTTGCAGGCAGATTGATCCCTGTGTACTGTGCTTCACGCTTCGTACCCCCAGCTCATGGAACTCTTGCTGCCAATCTGTGCGAATCTCCAAGGACTTGTGTGACTATCTTCCTGCTACAGGGCTAGCAACATAAGGCTGCCTCTTCCTTAGGGTGATTTTTCCATCTACAGCTTCCACAAAAATGATAATAGTGGACATAAAGTAAGTTTTTCATGGGTTCTTAAAAAAAAAAAAAAGCAATCTACCTGGTGACATTCTTTTCCAGTTTGCATATGGAGGGGTTGGGGGTTGGGTGGCGGTTGCGAGAAAGCAACCTGGGAGATGTGTTTTTTTAGCAACAGAGGAGGAACATGTTCTGGTGTACGGCTTGGCTCTTGTTTTGTTTTGTTTTGTTTTGTTTTTGAAAGCAGCAAAGCCCAAAGCTCAATTTGTTTTTGATTATCTGCAATTGCTGAAAAAGAGACCCTTTGTCTCTGGCAGACCCAGAGAGGAGGAGCTTCTATGGCAGTAATGTGATCCCAGATACTTGATGTGGCCTCTGTAATCAAGGCCGATGGTGATAAGTGCACACAATTCTCCTGGGGGCGGGGGGGGGGGGGGCGGCTAAGGCAATAATTTCTAAATGCTGAAGACGGTGCTAGATTCAAACGATGGGATTCTGAACACATCTGGGATTATGGCTAAGCTGGCTCTTGCAATGCAGGTGAACCGTTGAAGGCAGACGGCCTGGGTTTCCTTTATTATTATCATCATTATTATTTCAGCATATGGTAGGGGTACAAAAGTTTAAGTTATGTATATTGCCCTTGCCCCGCACCCCCCCCACCCCTGAGTCAGAGCTTCAAGCGTGTCCATCCCCCAGACAGTGCGCATCGCACTCATTATGTATGTATACACCCATCCCCTCCCCCACCCACATCTGCCCAACACCCGATCAATGTTATTCCTAAATGTGCTCTTAGGTGATGATCAGTGAAACCAATTTGATGGTGAGTACATGTGGTGCTTATTTTTCCATTCTTGGGATACTTCACTTAGTAGAATGGGTTCCAGCTCTATCCAGGAAAATCCAAGAGGTGCTAGATCACCATTGTTTCTAATAGCTGAGTAGTACTCCATGGTATACATACGCCACACACTGGGTTTCTAAATAGGGCTAAGCTACATCTCTGTTCTCGTGAAGTCCTGGCCACCAGCTGCCACTGTGAATCTGTGTGTGTGTGTGTGTGTGTGTTGGTGTGTGTGTTTTGAGTTTAGCTCTGAAAAGCAGAATTAGGGCATCAGAGGCTGCCTTGTGTCCTTTCAGTATAACAAAAAAAAAATTTTTTTTTCTCGTAATAAGTCAGACATTCTAGTCTCATGTGGAAGTAGTCAAAAATACAGTAACTGGAAAGACTTGAGTCACGCCATTAACAGCTTGCTGGCACAAAATAAAGAAATGTGAGACGATCACACTGGCCCTGATGAACCTTGTGTGGATTGCGGAGCTTTTCCTAGTCACAAGACAAGCTGCCTTCCCTGTGGTCCGTCCTACCACATCTGTCTTCCACGCGACTTGCTGCTCCACGAGCTGGGGGGTGGAAGAATAATGAGACATCCTTTTTCCCCTCACCAGAGAATAATCTGCCCTCTCAGTACACACACTTGGACCCCCCTCTCCCCTCTACTTCAAAGTATATAATTAAGTCAGAAACCGTTCAGAGTTTGAGGAAATTACATAAATAAAAACGTGAAATCTCAATTGAAGAATAAATCACAAGTATCTATCATCACGCTACCAACTTCATCCCATAATCACATAATCCTGGCAACCGATGGACAGAGTTTAAACACGTAAATCATAGTCTTTGAAATCGTGACATCACCTATCATTGTATTAAGTGGAACAGCTACATGGAGAATCTTCAGTTTTTACTGACAGCACTAAAAATGTGGCATGCTGATAGAACTGCCTAACTTGCCTTTATATTACACCACTTATATTGTATTTTCCCATGATAATTGTCAAGGCATGAAAGTGCAGAAAATATGCAAAGGGAGTGTTTCTGCAATGCTGGCAAATTTGTACCTGGTCATGTCTTGGGGCCAGAAAGTTTTCTCATTGTACGAATTGCTAATATTTGACTCAGTCTATATTTTGGAAAATTTTTCACGGATAATAGTTTTAGAGCCATATTCAATTCTTTTAAGGTCAAATTGAAATAAATATATTCTTATCATAAAACCAACACATGTATTTATGGAAAAATTGGAATATATAACGAAGCATAAAAATGAAAAGGAACCTATAGGTCTTCCTTCCCAGGAGTAAATATTATTAAAACCCTGGTGAACATTCTTCCATGTTCTTTGCTGTGCACGCATGTAGTATAACTAACTGGCCCAGTGCGCCAGGAATTGCCCTGAGGAATTTCCTGGGATACTGGGCTTTCAGTTTTTTTTAAAACTGGACAGGAGAATTAATTCATATAAACAAACTTCTATGCACACACAAATACACACACACAGTAGTAAGTAAAATAATTTTTATTGAGGACCTAGGCGTAGGGCCAACGCTGAGCTGTTCATATGCGTTATTTTATTCCCATATTTCAAGAGAGAAACCAAGGCTTAGAAAGGTGTTTTGTTAGTAGTGAATGTCCTGTTATTAATATAATCCTAAGTCTGTTTTCCTATTGGGCTAGAGTAGTGATAAAAACTCTTTGTCTGCCACATACGTGCATTTTTTCCTGGTTATTTCCTTTTTAATTGTGGTTTTCTATATACAGAAATTATAAGGTTTTATGTGTCAGGGATATCATTTTCCTACTGTATATGATGCTTAGACAGTCTTTTCCCCTCCTAAGTTCATATGAAAAGTCACTTAGAACTTTTTTTTTTAGTTCTATTAGTATTCAATTGATTTTTTTTTTATTTCAGCATATTATGGGGGTACAAAAGTTTAGGTTATGTATATTGCCCTTGCCCCCCGCCCTTGAATCAGAGCTTCAAGCGTGTCCATCCCCTAGACAGTGCGCATCGCACTCATTATGTATGTATACACCCATCCCCTCCCCCACCCACATCTGCCCGATACCCGATTAATGTTATTCCTAAATGTGCTCTTAGGTGATCAGTGAAACCAATTTGATGGTGAGTACGTGTGGTGCTGATTTTTCCGTTCTTGGGATACTTCACTTAGTAGAATGGGTTCCTACTCTTTCCAGGAAAATACAAGAGGTGCTATATCACCATTGTTTCTTACAGCTGAGTAGTACTCCATGGTATACATATACCACATTTTATTAATCCACTCATGGATTGATGGGCACTTGGGTTGTTTCCACATCTTTGCCATTGTGAATTGTGCTGCTATAAACATTCAAGTGCAGATGTCTTTTTTTATAGAATGTCTTTTATAGAATGTCTTCTTTTGGGGAGATGCCCAGTAATGGGATTGCTGGATCAAATGGTAGATCTACTTGTATCTCTTTAAGGTATCTCCATATTGCTTTCCATAGAGGTTGCACTAGTTTGCAGTCCCCCCAGCAGTGTATGAATGTTCCTATTTCTCCACATCCACGCCAACATTTATTGTTTTGTGACTTTTTGATAAAGGCCATTCTCACTGGAGATAAGTGATATGTCATTGTGGTTTTGATTTGCATTTCCCTGATGATTAGAGATGTTGAGTATTTTTCATATGTTTGTTGGCCATTCTTCGGTCTCACTTAGAACTTTTACCAGTGTTATTATAGTATCAAATTTATTTGGAATATGCTTTAATATAGGGTGAGGTAGGGATTGAATTAATCTTTTATTCTCATGAGGATACAGGTTGACACACAATTAAAATAACCCATCCTTTCCTCTTTGATTTGCAAGCCACATGTTAAACACACACAGACACACATGTGTACATGCATGAGCTCATTTCTAGGCCTTCAGTTCCCTTGGTCTATTTCTGGGCCTGTATCACACTATGCTGATTATTGTTGCTCAAGGATGAGGACTGGGTGGACAGAAGAAGTATTAATATTAATTGAGCGTAACCCTGATTTAGGAAATAAGAGAGTAAAGATGGACCTATAGGTAGGTAATCATCAAGCCATAAAAGATTTCCTCCAACTCAACCGTACTTATATATGTTTGGTGATGTTCAGTGGGGGAAACTGTCTATATTTTAAAATCATGTGTTAATGTTTTGCCGTTCCCATAGAGACAGGCCACGGAGACCTGCAAGGAGATGTGACCTTGTAAAGCTCTTAATGGCTGTAACAGACAACTTCTAGCCTTTTGTCTGTTTTGTGGCTACATGGCACCACAGGGGGTCTGAGCTCATACCGTTCTTTCTCCTTGCAGGCTGAGAGCTCTTCACTCTCTTTTTTCTAGTTTCCTTCTACTTTCTGGCTAAACAAGGAAATTGGAAGGGATGATGAGGACAAAAATACCAAAATTGCGAAAGGAAATGGCTTTCCAGATTCTTTGATACCAATTCCAAGGATATCACAGAATCTGGAATTCTGGGCCCATTCTCTAGGGACTCAATGGAGTAGTCCAAGTTTTCCTCTTTATCCTTAACTATGATATTAACCATCTTTAAAGGTAATGAAAATATCAGGGCACTGGTTCATTGTAGCAATAAATATGTTTTTCCTTGTTTGGTGGTGCTGCTGGAAGCCTAAAGCTGGTTTTAAAACTGTTTGCTCAGTGAATGTAATTTCAGCTAGTTCACATTTTTTTGAAAGCACTGAGAAAAGAGACAAGTTGATTTGTTGTCTTGTTGTAATTTCTTAGTGGTAGCAAATTGACATCTTACCAAAAATATGCTTGGCCTGTTTGCAATTTGCTCTGGCTGTAAACTAACGATAAAAAGTAGTTTGAAAAGTTTATCAAGTTTGGATAAACATGCCAATTGTTTTGTGGTCAAGCGCTTGAGAGTGGGTAGAGTTTTTTGTTTTTTCCTCTCCAACGCAGTGTTGTAGTGTACAAGCAAAGCATCCAAAAATAGCCACTGAAAGACAAACAACTTCTGCAATTCCAGGTTTTGTTGGAGTCTGGAATCAACTCCATGCATCCCAAAAACTTAATTTAGTTCATAAAGATTGCCTTAAGCAAATGAGCTTTAAAAGTCAAATATAAATAAGAGATATAAAATATATATCAGGTTGGGCAGTTCGTGTGCAATCATCAAGAGGCGAGGACTTCCTTCATAAAACTGTGGAATGTGTGCTGAGAGATATTTTATTTCAGTAGCCTCTGTTTTTCACTTTTCAACTTCTTTTTCACATCCACCTTTAAAAATCTGAAGATTCCTTCCATTTGTGCGTTCATTCATTCAACAAAGAATTTTCAAATGCCTGGGGTGTGTCAGACACTAGTGCTGAGGACACAGCGGGGGAGTGGATGGTTGTCCCTGTCCTCAGAGGCTCACATTCTAGGGAGCAGAGAGAGATGATCAAACAGTGAAGACAGAAATTGCCAAATAGGAAACGGTGCTTCAGAGAAAAGTAACGCAAACGGAGGGAGAGAGCAAATGCCTGGCCAGCAGGTGGCAGTGGTGGTGATCGTGGCAGTTGCTATTTTATTTAGAAACGCCGGGAAAGGCCTGGCTAGTATGACGGGATTGGGTAAAGATCTGGGGAGACTGTGGGAGCAGGCCACGTGGGTGTCCCGGGGAAGAACGTTCCAGGCAGAAAGAGCTATTAATAGAAGCATAGAGGCCATGCCCAGCGAAGTCCTGGAGAAGAAGGAGGTGGTGTGGGTGGAGCTCAGACTGGGCCAGGAGGGGGAGGGGAGGCTGATCGGACCGAGAGGGGCCTGTACAAGGTGGGGGCTTTGGGGCCACGTAAGGATGTGTTGGTTGTCCTCTGAGATGGGAGGTCGTTGGAGGATTTTGAGTGGAGGCATGACCTTGGCATGGGTCTTAATGGGATGGCTTGCTTCAGTATTGAGAACAGACCCTAGGGACGCAGAGGGGGTGGGGGAGGGGGTCTCATGAGGAAGCCACTGCAACAAAGGACGAAGACGAGGGGCCTGGATTGGACGAGGGATGAGAGGGAGGAATGAAGGTGGCAAGTGGAAGAATGGAGTCTAACTCACAAATAGCAGTGGCCGTCCTTGTCTCACTGACGGCTCTAGCTATGGGCCTGGGTCTCTGTCCTTTGACCTTAGGCCCTATCACTGTAGTCATCCTGTTTTTGTTTTTTGTTTAATGAATCTAGTTTTTAGAGCAGTTTTAGCTTCATAGCAAAATTGAGCAGAAAGCAGAGAGCTCCCACGTACCCTCTGGCCCACCGGAGTGGTGTATTTGTTACAGTCGATGAACCTATATTGATACATCATTCTCACCCTGAGTCCAGAGTTCACGTTAGGGGTTTACTCTTGGTGTTGAGCATTCTGTGGGTGTGAACATGTACCCACCGCTGTAGTATCATACGTGATAGTGTCACTGCTCTGAAAGTCCTCCCTTCCCCTGACTCCCAGAAACCCCTGATCTTTTTCCCGTCTACATAGTTTTGTCTTTTCTAGAATGTCATATAATTGGAATTGTACGGTAGGTAGCCTTTTCAGATTGGCTTCTTTCACTTCATAATATGCATTTAGATTCCTCCATATCTTTTCCTGGCTTGACAGGCCATTTCTTTCAGCGCTGCATAGTATTTCATTGTCCGGGTGTATAAGAATTTATCTTTTCACCTGGTAAAGGACACCTTGATTGCTTTCAAGTTTGGCCCAGTATGAATACAGCTGCTATGAACATCCTTATACAGGTTTTTGTGTAAACATAGTTTCAATTCATTTGGGCAGATGTTACGCGTTCCCACCAGCCCTGAATGAGAGTTCCTGTTGCTCCACGTCCTGGCCAGCGCCGAGTGGTATCAGTGCCTTGGACTTTGTCTCTTCTAATAGGTATGTGGTGGTGTCTTGTCATTCATTGATTGCAAGACTTCTTTTTTAAAAACTGTCCCTTTGCAAGCCCTCATCCTCCTGGCTCACTAAGGCCTTTGAAACTTCCTCTAGGTTTTCAGAAACGCTCTTTCTGGTCTCAGAGTGGACAAACCAACACACAATGGACATCGCTAGTGGGCAGAGTCACCTGAGACCCGGTGCCTGTCTTCACACAGCTTCAGTCCGCTCGGGTCTCTCCCTGCCCCGACCGTATGTCTCTGTGGAGACCCCTCGACTCGCCTTCCTCTTGCTGGTTTCTCAGTCAGAATATTCCCGATTCCAGGACTTGCTGCTCCCATTCTACGGTTAGCTTGTTAGAGCGTATGCACATTTCAACCACCATATTTCGGCTGACAGCGCTCAGATGCACATCTCCAATCCGAATCTGTTACCTAAATTCTAGCCCTGTATTCCTTGGTCCCTAGAGAATCCCCCCACGTTGAGTATCTTGCTATTCTTTCTCTTGCTGTGTCTCAAATTCTGCATGTGTTATTAATTATCTCTCTCTCTGCCTCTCTCCGTGTCTCTCAGTTCCTGTCTCTCTGTATGGGTTCTGCAGGTGCCAGTCATATTAGTCTCTCTTCCTCACATCCCCCTGCTAATCCATCAGCAGGTCCTGTTGACTCTTCATCCGAGTAGATACAACAGGTGGACAACACTTAACTCGTCTGCTGCGAGCGCCTAGTCCAGGCCAATCTCTCTTACCTGGAGTCCCAAAATAGCCTCTTAACTGGTCTGTCCCCTCCACTTTTGCTCTTTTATGATACATCCCTCACAGAGCAGCCAGAGTGATCTCTTTAATCAGATCCTAATACTTTCTTGTGTAATATTCTCCAACAGTGCCCTGTAACCATGCAAATAAAATTCAAACTTCTCACTGTGGCCTAAAGCTCTTGTGTCATTGGACCTCTGGCTTGCCTTCCCCAAACTGATCTCTAGGTTTTCTCTGTCATTTCCAACTTTGAAACGTGCAAACCTAGTTCACAGCTCAGGGCCTTTCCACTTGCTGTTCCCTCTACCCCAAGATGCTCCCTCAGCCAGCTCATAATTACCACTCGAGTCTCCCCTGTCCCTGACCACCTAAGGTCATGCGGTTACCACGTCCCCTGTTAGTCCCATTCACTCTCCACCCCATTTCCTGTTTTTTTATTTTATCATTTTATTTTATTTTATTTTTTGAGACAGAGTCTCGCTCTGTTGCCTAGGTTAGAGTGCCATGGCGTCAGTCTAGCTCACAGCAACCTCAGACTCCTGAGCTCAAGCGATCCTCCTGCCTCAGCCTCCTGAGTAGCTGGGACTACAGGCATGTACCACCATGCCCGGCTAATTCTTTCTATATATATTTTTAGTTGTCCATATAATTTTTTTCTATTTTTAGTAGAGACGGGGGTCTCGCTCTTGCTCAGGCTGGTCTCGAACTCCTGACCTTGAGCGATCCACCCGCCTTGGCCTCCCAGAGTGCTAGGATTATAGGTGTGGGCCACCGCGCCCAGCCTCCTGTTTTTATTTTCTTCATAGCACTTATGTTATTGGAAACGATCCTGTTGGCTTACATGGTTGTAGTCTGCATCCCTGGAGGCAGAAAACTCGTCGTACCTGCCACTGAAGCTCACAGCTTAGAACAGCATCTGGCGCCTGGTGGGAGGTCAAAAACTATCTGTTGAATGAATAAATATATTTGAAAGTGAACCAGCCCCTCCCCCAATGACTCATCTTCCTACACCTTCCCTGTGGTTCCAGATGATTTTCTCCCAAATTCCATTTTTGCAATTCCCCAGATAAAAAATGGGAATCATCTTTATTCCCTCCCTCTTTTTGTGTCCCATGTCCCCGACAGCCTGACACCATGCCCTGCTGGTCTTGCGTTCCTATGTTGCTTCGAATTCTTCCCTGTCCTAGTCATGGGCCTCACCATTAATCCATTTTTCCACCTTGTGTCTTTTGATATTTTCATAATATCCCCATAAGTGATGCCAGACTGATGGTTTTAAACATTTGTTTCCCAATTTTATGCCCAAATAGGGTGTACTCCTTTTAAGAATTGGGGCCGGGCGCGGTGGCTCACGCCTATAATCCTAGCTCTCTGGGAGGCCGAGGTGGGCGGATCGTTTGAGCTCAGGAGTTCGAGACCAGCCTGAGCAAGAGCGAGACCCCACCTCTAAAAATAGAAAGAAATTATATGGACAGCTAAAAATATATATAGAAAAAATTAGCCGGGCATGGTGGTGCATGCCTGTAGTCCCAGCTACTCGGGAGGCTGAGACAGGAGGATCGCTTGAGCCCAGGAGTTTGAGGTTGCTGTGAGCTAGGCTGACGCCACGGCACTCACTCTAGCCTGGGCAACAGAGTGAGACTCTGTCTCAAAAAAAAAAAAAAAAAAAAAAAAAAGAATTGGAAGCATGTGCAAAAATATTATTCTCTGCAGCTGAGGTGAATAAGCATCAAGAATTGAATGGGACCAGCTATTAGGACGACTAAGCAACCGTGGGGTGTTACGTACATAGATTGCTGTTGAAACCCGTATCCTTGAATTGCATCCAGAAGCCACCAATTGAAATGTCAACCAGTGGAAGATGTGTCCTTGGTTACTTGGTGGTGTTTAATTCTGAAATAATAATTGCACTGGACCATATTAGGTCTTTAAGAAATTTAGAGGGTGACGTCTGGTTCTCTGTCTAGCGTCGTACTGAGAGCTAGTTACACTGGCTCTAACTGCAGTTCCTGTGGATGAGATGGAGATCTTCTTCGACTGGAGGAATGACGACACACTTGGCTCATTAGCTTGCTGTAAATGTCCTTTTGACAATGCAGAAGTTTCCTGTTTTCTGATTCTTTGGTCACCAGACAACTTGTAACGTGGTCTCCCATCAGCCCTCCACACCACAAGGACTTGCCACAAGCGTGTGTATGGTATCAAGTTTTGATCTAAGTGTGTTTCCTAAGAGATTAAGAAATTGACATTATCGTGTACACATAAGGTGCTTGCAAAGTTGGTTTTGTGTGATAGGATCTCCTGAATGAGTTGACACGTAGACAAAGTGATAAGTGATCGTCTCTGGTGCAGAAGCTCCCTGAGGTGGCTGTAGCGGTCTGTGACTTTGGCCATCCCTAGTGACTGTACACTCTCTGGTGCTCACGTCCAGGTGTGGTCACCTCTGTCTTTATCTTTGAGCCTAGACACGTGTTTAACCGTGGCCAGTGGAATATTAGCAAGGATGGAAGCCGGATACAGTGGAGGCCTGCTTGGCTCCTTACACCTTGGGACTCGTCCTCTTGGAATTCTACTTTCTAGAATCCAGGGTCTGTGCTGTGGGGATGTCCCACCAGCCACTTGGTGGGTCCCTGTAGAGAAGAACTGAGGACCCTGGATCCAACCACAGCTGAACTCCCAGCCAGCAGACAGGACCAGCCAGGACAAGGCCATTTGGAACTTGCTGCCATCCCAGCGACCCAACCCCCACACAGACTTCTTCATTCTCCCAAGTACCTTTGGTTTACACCATAATTTCCATTACCTGTATTCCTTAGCATAGAAATAATAACAGGCATAATAGCAAACCTCTATGTAGCATTTGCTACGCACCAAGCACACACACATAAAGCACACACAGGGGTTGTGTGATTACAGCCTTGTCCAGGTATACATGTAAAAAAGTTTTGGTTTTCCTTTCCTTGATCACTGACTTAAAGCATACTTCGTCAAATTTCTCTTTCCCACTTTTTTTTTTTTTTTTTTTGAGACAGAGTCTCACTCTGTTGCCCAGGCTAGAGTGCCGTGGTGTCAACCTAGCTCACAGCAACCTCAAACTCCTGGGCTCAAGCAATTCTGCCTCAGCCTCCCGAGTAGCTGGGACTACAGGCATGTGCCACCATGCCCGGCTAATTTTTTCTATACATACTTTTAGTTGACCATGTAATCTCTTTCTATTTTTAGTAGAGATGGAGTCTCGCTCTTGCTCAGGCTGGTCCTTGAACTCTGGAGCTCAAACGATCCGCCCGCCTCAGCCTCCCAGAGTGCTAGGATTACAGGCGTGAGCCACCGCGCCCGGCCTCTTTTCCACCTTTTGACAAATTCTTGGCTGGAATAAGTCATTCAACAAATGCTTATTGAATTTCCAGTGTGTGCTAAATACTGGTGGTAGAGCAAAACAAGCAAACATCCTTACTTTTATTCAGCCTGCATTCTAGTGAAAAATACAGATAATAAACCAGATGAGGAAGTGGATCGGTTAGCTTAGAGTGAGTTATTATGTTAACAACCTAAAACAAGGGCAGAGTGTACATTCCCTGGCCTTTGTGGGTTGGCTGCAGCTCTGGTCTTATCATCGTCAAGGTCAAGGAGAAACGCCTCCCTGAGACCTGCCGATCTTAGGGCAGAGGGAAAGAGGTGGCGGAGACGTGCAGTGGCTCGTGCAGCTTCTGCTTGGGAGGAGACTGTGTCACTCCCCCTCACATTTTATTGGCCAGACCAAGTCATAGGAACAACCTTGATTGGACTGGGAAGCAAATAATTGGGAACATGAATATACTCTCATATAATTAGCAAAACATTTTAGATGTAGATAAAGGGCTAGGTTTAAAAAATGAGAAAATAGACCCTTGGGGATGTGGAGAAGGGGTTCAATGTCATGGCCAGCATGAACTTAACTAAAAGTTGATCTGTACGCCATCTCCAGGAGGCGAGGCGCCGAGCCTTGGAATATCTGCACAGAGGGTTTCAAGAAGAGGGAAAGCAAGTGCAAAGGCCCTGGGGCAGGAGCATGCATGTGATTTGAAGGACAGCAAAAAGGCCATTCGTAGCTGGAACATAGGAGTGTCTTTGTGCATAGTTATCAGAAATAAGATCAGAGAGGAAATGGGCATGGGGTGGGAGATGCTCACATATAAGATGACCACGGGAGGGTTTTGAACGGGAGAGTGACACAATCTGACTTGTATTTTAATAGGGTCATTCTGTCTACTGTGTCACAAATAGACTGTCGTGGGGCAAGGTAGGGAGCCTGGATACAAGTCGAGAGGCTTTTTGCAATAATCCAGGCCAAAGATCCAAGTGGCTCATACCAGAATGGAAGCAGGGAAGTGTTGAAGTGTGGATGGATTATGGATATATTTTGCAGGTAGAACTGACGGGCTCTTTTCATGGTTTAATTGTGGGACAGAGAGTGGGATTAAAGATGACTTTAGCATTCCTGAAGTTTCAGTTCACAGCTATTAAAATCAATTTAGTCCAAAGTGTCAGTTTCAAACGCAATGTCAATTTCAGCCGCCCCCATCCTTCTCCCCACCCGGGCTAGCACAGGTCTGAACCAGGACCCCCAGGAACAGGATACCTCCTCCCACACCCACCTTTGATCCTCCCACGGGTGGGGTGAGGAGGGAGGAGAAGGCAAGTGATGCGCCCTTCTCGCTGTAACTGGGAAGTCTCGCATCCTCCCTCGGCCGCTTGTCACTCCTTTTCTGGCCAACGCTGAGCCACCATCGATGTCTGCTCAGTGGGTTCCCCCGTGCTGCTCTCTAAAGCGGGTCCCCAAGTGAGTTCTTCAGAAGGTGCTGAGGGGACTCCCTTGTGCACCATTCCCTGATGCGTGAGACTCCAGGTTCCTGGTGGGCTGCCGTCCCAGCTGGGCCATCTGGAGATCACTCAAGCGTGGCTGTGTCCCCTGGCGTCCCCGAATGTAGAAATGCAGGCTGCTCCGCCTCCCGGCCACGCCTTCTCCGGTTCTCTTCCTTCCTGTTCAGCGGGGCATGTCCCCACAGCCCTGTACCTGCTGTCTGAAGGGGGCTCTCCTCCCTGCAAGCACCCACTGTCTCGGAAAGTGTTTCCTTTCGCGTCTTCCTCACTGGGTTTCGGGGAAGGGGGCTGCCACCCGCTCCAAAACCCAGATAGATGGAGGAGGGCGAGGTCTCTTACCGTGAGTGCTACACTCACACAAAGATGACAACTCCAGAGACCCCTTCTGCACCGCCTCTTCCCTCTCTTTAGACAAAGAAAGGGAGGGTGGTAGGTGGGGGGACAGAGGCTGGTAAACCAGAGAAGCAGGGCGGGGCCAGAAGAGCCACCTAGAATATTTTTAGGTGCAGGTGGCTGGGGACCGACCGCAGAAGGAAGGGTAGGAACCCTCCTTACTTGCTGTGCCTGAACGCGGTGGACTCTCCTTGTCGTCTAGCCCAAGGCTCAGGGACAAGTAGGTCCGATGAGCACTTAACTGGTGCGTGCGTGACCTTGGACCTTCACCTCTGGGTTTTTCTGTCTCACCTGTGTAGTAGGGATACAACGCACACTCTACCACCTCCCCTCTGTCCGGGGAGCCCCCTCGTCCTGCCTGCTGTATGCAAATTGTCCATCGCATATTCCACCCGGTTTGGGCTCCTAAGTACCCTTGATCTTGCCTATCCTGGGTATGATAGCTTTTCTTCTTAAAAATCTTGCATGAGGGCTTTGCATGTGGCCGCCTCCCTTCCTGCCAGCCCTCACCCCCTTTCCACGCTGCCTCCCAAGACTTCTAGGCACCAGACAGTTGTGCTCACCGTGATTCCTCCACGAGAGTTTCCTTCCGGGCCCTGCGTACTCCTGCTCCAAAAGGATAAGACCCTCTGCCGCCGAAGGGAAGCTTTGATTCCCTCAAAGTTTGGCTTGATACTGGGAGAGGGACAGCACCCTTTTCGCCTAAAGTGATCTTTCCTATCTTGTCCCCAGAGGTTTTAACCTAATCTTACAACCGACCTTGCTTCAAATTTCACCAGTGAAGGTTCATTTGGATCACCCAATGCAGTCATTTTTTGGAGTATGGGTGCTCCAGTGTAATCTTAGCACGTTACTTCATTCCAGACTCGTCTCTTATCCAGGGGTTACTGTAGCTGACACATTTACTGAGGACAACTGGGGAAACTCTGATAGCCCCAGAGAGTTTGAGAAAATTCCGTTAATGAAATGAAGATGATAATAGATTACAAATGGACCTTATATTAAATAACAATTCAGCACATTACCGTGGAGTCCCAATTTTGTTCTATGATCTGTTACTTGCAGTACAGATATAAGTAAGACCAAGTCGCTGCCTCTCACAAGCTCCAAACTTACTGCAGTGATTACTGACGTTGTAAGTGAAGTTGCAAATCTACTTTTAATTTTTAGTTTTATTTTTTGTGAGCTCATATTTTTTTTTTATTTCAGAATATTGCAGGGGTACAAATGTTTTGTTTACGTGGATTGCTTTTGTACTGCTTGAGTCAAAGTTATAAGTATTGCTCATCACCCATATAGTGTACATTGTCCCCGTTAGGTGTGATTTCACCCATTTCCCCCTCCCCACTCCCCCCTGCATGATTTCCACTGAGTTTCACTTCAATCTGTGCACCTGAGTGCTGATTGGTTAGTTCTAATTTAATAGTGAGTACATGGGGTGTATCAGCTAGTTCCAATTTAATAGCGAGTACACGTGGTGTTTGTTTTTCTAATCTTTAGATATTTCACTTAGGAGAATGGTCTCTAGTTCCATCCCGATTGTTGCAAAAGGTTATTAATTCATTTTTTTTATGGCTAGGGTAGTACTCCATGGTACCCAAATACCACATTTTATTAATCCACTTATGAGTTGATGGGCACTTTGGTTGATTCCACATCTTTGCGACTGTGAATTGTGTTACAATAAACATTCCATTGCAGGTGTCTTTTTGATAAAATCACTTTTTTACTTTTGAGCAAATACCCAGTAGTGGGATTGCGGAATCAAATGGTAGGTCTACTTGCAGTTCTTTGAGGAATCTCCATAGTACTTTCCATAGAGGTTGTACTAATTTGCAGTCCCACCAACAGTGTATAAGTGTTCCTTTCTCTCTTGGATCCACGCCAGCCTCTGTTGTTTTGGGACTTTTTGATAACAGCCATTCTCACTGGGGTGAGGTGATATCTCATTGTGGTTTTGATTTATATTTCTCTGATGATGAGTGACATTGAGCATTTTTTCCTGTGTTTATAGGCCATTAGTGTATCTTCTTTTGAAAAGCTTCTATTCATAACTTTTGCCCACTTTAATGGGGTTGTTTGATGTTTTCTTGCTGATTTGCTTGAGTTCTTTGTAGATTCTGATTTACCAGCCCTTTATCAGATGTGCAGCATGTGAATATTTTCTCCCATTCTATAGGTTGTCTATTTGCTCTGTTAATTGTTTCCTTGGCTGTGCAGCAGCTTTTTAATTTAATCAAGTCCCATTTATTTATTTTTGTTGTTGAGGTGATTGCCCTTGGGGTATTCTTCACAAATTCTTTACCTAGGCTGATATCTGGAAGAGTCTTTCCAATATTTTCTTCTAGAATTCTTATGGTTTCATGTTATAGATTTAAGTCTGTGATCCATCTTGAATTAATTTTTGTTAGTGGCAAGAGATAGGGATCCTGTTTCAATCTTCTGCATGTGGCTCTCCAATTTCCCAGCACCATTTTAGAGAATAGGGAGTCTTTCCCCCAGTGTTTATTGCTGTCTATTTTGACAAAGATCAGATGGCCATATGTGGATGGTTTTATATCTGGGTTCTCTGTTCCGTTCTGTTGGTCTATGTCTCTATTTTTGTGCCAGTACCATGCTGTTTTGGTTACTATAGCCTTGCAGTATAGCTTAAAGTGCAAACCCATTTTTAGAAATCTGCTAAAAACTGTGGCCCTGTTTGTTCCATTCCCTAAAAAGTTGGATTGTTTGGGAGCTTGAATATTTTAAATATAGTTAATTTTTTTCTGTCTAAGGCACAATATATTTGTATACTGTTGCTGTTAGGTAGTATTTTTTGATTGGCTAGAATACTGAGTTATTGGCCTACCATTTACTTACTTTAAGCCAGAAAATTTATGCATAATATTTAGAATGCTCACAACAATCCATTTAACGGGTAAAAAAGAATACAATAAAAAACAAGGAACTTGTCCGGGGCTACATAGCTGGTGAGTGGTAGGATCTCTGTCTGTCAGAGGTCCACTCTGACCTCAGAGATGTCTACCATGCTAACTTCCAGCCCCAACCTCTTGCAAAGAAATGGTATATATTTCCATTAGGAGTTTGGTACTCTGCCAGATGTGAAAAGATAGTACCAACTGTCTTGGAACTGTAAAAATGAGTAGATAAAAAGTGTGACACTAAGTAAATAAGAATGTATATGAAATGTGGTAAATAAAAAGAAACACTATCTCACTATCTTGCTGTTTTATTTCTCCAGAACACTGTGATTTTAGCAAGGCATATTTCCTTTATTAAATTTTAACATGATTATAGATGTATTTATAGACAAAATGTTTTAATTTAATTCCACAAGACAGCTGGAAATTGCTCACATTTGCTTTTTCACTCAAAATATTTGTTTAGAATTAGTCAATTGATTTAATATGTAACATCAGTTAGTGTGAACAAGAAAAGAAGTGCAATTGACAGGGAGGAAAATATTATTTCATAATGTAACCATTGTGTTGATAGAATGAGTTAGTGTTCTTCAGTAGAGATGCTTACTGCTAACTGTGGTTCAGAACACAGTGAAAAAAATATTTGTACTGTTGGTCTTACATTCCGACAAAATACCTTTATGGCAGAAAATATTTTTCATGCTTAGAAAATTGTTTTAAGTTACATAACCTGCTATGACAAATACTATATTATGTGCCAGTGAGCCACGCATGTATTTTTTCTTCTATTCTTATTTTTCATAGACTATAAGCTGGTGTAAATTGGAGGTGCAGTTGGCAATGTCTCCTGGGTACTTGGGGCAACACTCTGTTTTCCCCATTCCATCTTCTTCATGAGGAAGAGGTGGGCAGGGAGAACAAACGTTTGTTGACCGTCTAATATGTGCTAGCATGCTTTATGCTTCATATCTCATTTAGTATGTATGTTCAGCAATGTTTGATAAATTCTTGGGAATGAATGAAGATGGGTGATTTTCAACCCCATGGTCTATACAGAAGGGATTTGGAGGAGAAGTACACCACCCTAATGCACACTGAGGGCAGAGGGGAGACCAGTCCTTATCTTTATTAGTCCTGTGTTGCACTGAGCAAATTCATTGGATCTTTGAAGGTGTGGGCAGTGTTGACTTTCCTCAGGGCTTGGCACCCACCATGGTGTATAGGAGCTCAGGGTGTGGGGTTCAGGAGCCAGTCTAGCCAGCTTTGCATCTCCGCACTGCCGGGTCTGCTTGTGTGGTTATATATTTACGCTGAGTGTTCGTTTTGATATGTAATATGCTATTCTGTTCATCATGTTGGGTGGCATCTTAATTCTTTCGTTGTGCTTCTTGTGCTATGGTTTTATAAGAGCTGCGAGGTTTAACTTTTGGGTGATTTTACACTAGTGGGTGTCTATTGTGCTGATTCATGTATAATGCAGTTCTGAGTACTTCCTGTAGGGGAAGTCTAGTAGTGACAAATTCCATAGCATTTGCTTATCTTGGAAGTCTTTATTTCTCCATCATTTATGAAACTTAGTTTCATAGGATACAAGATTCTGGGCTGACAGTTGTTCTGTTTAACTGAAGATGGGGCCCTAATCCCTTCTGGCTTGTAAGGTCCCTGCTGAGAAGTCTGCTGTTAGCCTGATGGGTTTTCCTTAGTAGGTTAGCTGTTGCCTTCATCTTGTTGCTTGTAGAATTTTCTCTTCATTTTGATTTTGGCCAAGTTGGTGACTATGTTTCTTAGAGATATTCTACTAATATTTGCTATGAATCTTCCTGGTGTGGGTGACCATCTTGTATTCGGATACCTGAATCTCTAGCGTAGATTGAGGACGTTTTCCTCAATCTTTCCCATGCATAGATTTTCCATGCTTTCAGCTCTTTCTTCTCCTTCACGGATACCTATAATTCATAGTTAACTTCACATAGTCCCATATTTCCTTGAGTGATTGTTCAGTTTTCTTTATTCCCTTTTCTGCATCTTTGAATGACTGGGCTAGTTTAAGAGGCTTGTCTTGAAGCTCTGAGATTCTTTCTTTCTTCTTGGTTTAGCCTGTTGTTAAAGCTTTCTGCTGCATTTTGACATTCCCTAAATGACTCTTTCATTTGTTTAAGTTCTATTATATCCTTTCTTACGTTGTGTAGCTCTGTTAAGGACGTTTTCATTTTTTTCACTGTCTTGAAATTTTTTTTGACTTTGTTGGTTTTCAACTTTCTCTTTAATTCATCTTACTTGCCATCCATATTCTGAATTCCATTTTTGAAATTTTGATAATTTTCTTTTGATTGGGGTCAACTGCTGTGTATATCCATTGTAATCCCTTGGGGGCGTCAAAGTGTTTTGTTTGTTCATGTTACCAGAGTTCTTTTGCTGGATTCTTCTCATCTGAATCCTCTTCTTTCAGCTCAGAGCTGATAGGTTTGCAGGCCTCCTGTTTTCCTCTTCTGGGAACTCTCCTACTTAGTGAGAAGGGCTGGTCCCTAGATGGCGCTTTTGTGTCCTATTCTGTATGACTGACCTGGCAGGGGAAGGTGGGGTGGGGTGCACTCAGAGCCTCTAATGCAGCTGTTTGGTTTTGTTCCATTCCCGTGTGATTTTCACAGTTGAAGCTGGTGCTGGATGATCTTCATGTGGAGTGGTGGGTTGTTCCCTAGTCTATTGTTGGAAGCTTGAGTTGGGGGCGGGGCGACACCCTCTCCACGGAGGCTAGCATTGTGGAGGACTGCTCTGCTCGTGGTCTCCCCACCAAGGTGACAGTGGCAGCTGGGAGAAGGTATCTGGGCAGTAGTCATGGGCGTTCAGGCTGTGGGCATTTGCTTGAACCAGGTCCAGGTGGGTGTAATGATGGCTTGAGGCTGGAGGGTCAGGTCTAACCCTGGTTAGACCACAGGGTGGCACTGTGGGGCCTAGTGGCACTGGTGGATCCTCAGGGCTGGAGTCTCGAGGTCCAGGGGTAGCATTGGAGCCTCTGGGGCAGAGCCGTGGTCTTGGCAGCTGTGGTGAAGCCCAGTGGCAGAGCCTCGGGGCCCGACAGGAATGCTGGGGTCTCAGGGATGGAGTGGGGACAGCACCCGTGCCTCAGGAGGGAGCCGTAGGACCGGACACAGCAGGAGCCTCGGAGCTGGAGCTGCAGCCTGGAGGTAGGGCAGGAGCTGCTTGGGCGGGGTGATGGGGTTGGAGGGTGGCACAGGAACCCTAGAGGAAGAGCAGCATTGGGTAGGCAGCTACTATTTTAAATACTAAACTAACTGTTCACTTGTGCAACAGTCCCCTTTGAGTCATGATGTATTATACACACATACATAGAATTTATTCGTGTGCTTTATACTTGTATGGGACTTCTGTGCCCATGATAATGAGACATGTCTATAGTTTTTTTTTCCCTTATGTCTTTGTCAGGTTTTGGTATTGTATCAGGGTCATTCTGGATTCATAAAACGAATTATCAAATTATTCCTTCTTCTTGTATTTCTTGGAAGCCTTTGTTTAAAATTCCTTTTTCTCTAAGTGTTTGGAAGCATTTGCTAGTGAAGCCATGTAGGCCAGGTGTTTTGAGGAAGGATTTTAATTACTGATTAAATTGAACAGATACGGGATTTTTTTTTCTTGTGTGAGTTCTTAGGTTTTCAAATTAGTCCATTTGATCTAAATTTTTAAATTTATTGCCATAAGATAGCTCATAATATCCTTTAATCCTTTTAATATCCAGAGAATTTATGGTAATCTGCCCCTTTTTGTTCCTGATGCTAATAATTTCTCATTTTTACTTGGTTAGTTTTGTTAGGTTTATTAATGTTTTTTTTTCAGAGACCTAACTTTTGGACGTGCTGGCTTTTTTTTTCTCTGTTATATATCTGCTTTCTGTTTCATTTTTATTCTCACAGATCAGTTTTTAGTGTGTTTAGGGTTGTACAGCCATCACCACAATCTAATTTTAGAACATTTCATCACCCCAGAAAGAAGCTCCGTCCACGTTAGCAGTCATACCCCAATCCTGTTACCCCACTCCATCCAGGCCCCAGTCTTTGATGACAGCTAATCCATTTTCTGTCTTACAGTTTGTCTCTTCTGGACATTTCACATAAATGGAATCATGCATGTGGCCTTTTGTGACTGTCTTCTTTCACTTAACATAATGTTTTCAGGAGTCTTCTGTGCGTTAGCATGTATCAGTAATTTTTTTTTAATTGACAAATAAGATTTTATGTATATACAGATGGCCTTCAACTTATAAGTAAAAATACTGTAAGGCAAAAATGCATCTGATATCCTGAGAAAAACACCGTAAAGTCAAAAAATCATGAATTGATCCACTGTAAGTTGGGTACCATATGTACTACATTTGTTCATCCATCCATCAGCTGATGAACACTTAGATTGTTTTTTTGTCTTGGCTATTATGAATAATGCTGTGAACATTTATGTAAAAATTTTATGTAAATATATTTTCATGATTTCTCTTGGAGATACACCTAAGGAGTTGGTGTTACCAGGTCCTAAGGTGTCTCCATATTTAACTATTTGAGGAACTATAAAACTGCCATCTGAAGTGGCTTTACCAGTTCACATCCCCTCCCAGCAACGTGTGATGGTTTCAGTTTCTCCACATCTTCACCACCACTTACCATCCTGTGTCCTTTTTACACACCCTAATGACTATGAAATGGTAGCTCGTGGTTTTGATTTGTATTTCTGTAAGGACTGATTAGCTTGAGCATCTTTTCATGTGTCCATTGGCCATTTGTATAGCATCATCTTTGGAGAAATGTCTCTTCGAATCATTTGCCCCTTTAAAAATATTTTTTATTGTTGAGTTCTATGAGTTACATACCAGTGTCTTGTGAGATATGATTTGCAGATGTTTTTCCCATTCTGTGGGTTGTAATTTCACTGTCGTGATGGTATCTTTGAACACATACAAGGTTTTAATTTTGATGGAAGTCCAATTTATCTCCTTTTTTGGTCATTTGTGTTTTTGTATTGTAAGAAACCATTGCCTAACTCAAGGTCTTGATTTACTCCTAGTTTTCTTCCAGGAATTTTTGTAGTTTTAGCCCGTACACTTAGATATATGATCATTTTAAGTTAATTTTCTTAAATGGTGTGAGGTAGGCTAAATTCTTTTAAACGTGGTTACCTCTTTTATTTGCTTTTGGTTTGTGGTTTTTGAGATACAATGTTGGATTTCTAAACTTTCTACTTTAAATAATTACTGTGTTAGAAAAGTAAACATTTCCTTGTAAGTATTGCTTTAATTATATTCCACTATTTTTGCTGTGTCATATTTTCATTGAGTAAAAAGTATGTTCTGATTCCCATTGCAATTTCTCTTTGACCCTTGGGTTATTCAGAAGTGTTGCTTAATTTCCAAACTTTTGAGACTTTTCTAGACTTGCTATATTGCCAGCATATATCTATTTTGGTAACTGGTCCACCTGCATGAGAAAAGAAAATGTACCTGTGGTTTTTTGATGCAGTGTTTTACATACGTCAGTTATGCCTGTCACGTGAGTAAAGACACCTCCAGATCATTCTAGCCCCCGGCTGCTGAGCCAGCAGACAAGCCATCTGTCCACTACCATGCCCTGTGTGGACCCGTGAGTGGCAGAATTTTGGACTAGAACACGAGTATTTTATGCCATGAAGGTTCTGAATGGTTTATTACGTTTGCACTTGTAGGAGGACCGTTCTATTTTGTGGGCTCAACATTTGAGAAAATCTATGCTTTCTCATAATCCTTGCAGAATTTAGAATTAGGAAACTGGAGTTTCAGAAATTTGTAATCTGGGTAAAGTTATACCTAAAATCTCGTGCCGCTTTTTCTTATGTTATCATCCACGTAGTTATCTTGTGTGTATACAAATAAGAGTCCAAACAAATTCACAGAGGAAATATACTGTTGAAGGTAACATTCAGTTCTGAAAGGCATAAAGAGGATAGTAACCGTCTCCTGCAAAAGTGAAGAAAAGAGAGTATTTCTGGCTATTCTGATTTTAAGTTGCTGGAAAAAACCTATCACAATAAAGCAAATCTCTCTCAACAGGATGAACCATCTGCATCTTTGCTCCCTGGTCAGGACAGCTGCCCCCCACGTTCTCCTGCTGCTGCCTGGCTGAGTCAGCTGAGCTCTTGGGTAAGCGTAACGTTTGGTCTCTTATTCAAGGTCCTGCATGAGTACATCAGTCATCTGTTGTACGCTGTGCTCTCTCAGGGGTGTGGGGTAGAAACATTTAAAAGTATGTATTTGTTTATTTTGGGCCACTCATATGAAAAAAATGCAAGGAAGGGTAGAGTTAAAAAAATTCTTTATTGAGGCCATCAACTCGGGTCATAATAAATAATGCAATATACTAATGTAATAACAGATGTTCTCATGCGTTTAGCACATTTATAAATATACAAGGAAGCTGGCTTACAGGGCTGTGGGGACAAATTTGGAAGAGTGTATTTGGCAATACAGTAAAAGTTAACAGTGTTAAGACTATCAGATTCTCTTTTCTAGTGTTTTATTAAAATACATCCCCTATGCATCTGTGAATAAATGGTAATGTTCCTTTAGAGTTCTACTTTTTGTAAACATGCCGGAGTTAAGTCAATGGCCAAAGGCTCTGGGGCCAAAGATACTGTAGACAAGAAATAACACCCCTTCTGTGCATTTCGGTGTGGAGGCCGAAAGATTAAAAGCCAGAATCATTCAAACAATAAAATGTGCCTGGATGAGATAAAACCCAACAGTAGAAATTTATAAATGACAACTTTGATAGGCAATATATATTTGATAAGTAAATGACCAATTAACCTGACTGCGAAAGTGATGAACTTTGATTAAAGCTTAATTTTGCTAGTAAATTTCACACAAAGGGTTAAAATAGGATAACCTTTAACATAAATCTTTAGAATAATTTAAACATATCTTAAACACTGAAAAAGTGTTTTTAATTGTTATTTACAGTTAATCAGTGATATCAGTGTTGAGCTTACTTTAGCCAATTGCCAGTCTTGAATGCCTCTTTAACATCTGGTACGATGATCTTCCTTATAAATACTTAGGCAAATTAGTTTAGTGAAGGAGAGCGATCTGTGGTCCAGAGTAATTCGATGTATGGCCATTTGGTTTGGAGACAGCGTTTAATAGGAGTGTCGTCCGTCTGTAGCATGGGATCCTCAAAACCCATAACAACTGCAGTCCCTTCTACATACATGACCTGTTAAAATAAAGCCACCGAGGTCAAGCCACAGTCTTAGCAAATGCTTACGTGGAATGCAAACAGGTTTTACGGGCTAGCCAGTAAGGCGTTACAGATTGTTTCCTAGGGGACTTTTGACAGAAATTATGAGCAAGCATATCTGGTTAATGTGAAAATAGATTCGTAAACGAGAGGGCAACACAAATTTTAACTGCTAGCGGACTAGGTGATTTTTATAATTCAAGATGATTTAAGAAGTAGATGTGAATGATGAAACAATTTAAAACTTCTTTCCAATAGTATATATTATTTCCAAAGTGATCTTTTATGCGACATAGTACGTCTATGTCGTATTTACATAGGTCCTCCTGCTTTACTACCGAGGCACTTGGAGGCCCGTGCTGCCTCATGAAATGGAAAGCTGGACTAGAAATGGAAAGCTGTAATAGAAATAGCTATTTGTTCTGAGAAAGAGTTTACTTTCTCCTTTTGAGTACTGAATTTTCAGAGCTGAAAACAACTGGCTATTATTGTATCAAATATTTCTGAATGCAATTCATGAATCCTTTGTACAGCATGAAAAATCATGGAGAAAACATTAAAAGGGATGTCAGGACAGAAACAAAAATCAAATAGAAAGAAGTTGATAGATGAAACTAACCAGGTACTTTATATGCAGTGGCAATGATCGTATAAACAAGCTGGCAAATAGCAGGAAATATTCTATTCTGCTTAATGTACAAAATTTAAAAGTATTTTGGACATAACAAATCAACAAAACCTCTAACTCATTAATGAGGACTGACTGTAGACAGACATTAAAGCACCCCTTGGTCATGAATTTCTTTTTGTACCTAGAGAAATTCTGATAATTTATAATTCAAAAGGAACACATACAGACTGCCTTCTTCCAAAGTATGTATAATTACTTTTACACATTCCCTGGCTGATACACATGATTGTAATTATGTTCTTCCAAAATAAAAGCCATAAGCTATTTGCCTAAAGAGCCAAAAGAAACAACTTCATTAGCCTTAAATGGTGGTTGCCTTTAAAGCACATTAAATTCAGGAATAGAATTTTATATTACTAGATCAGATACTTGGGTTTTTTTAGGAAGCTCTAAAGACATACTTGAATGTGAAATACATTCTTTTTGCCTCTTTTTTTTTTGGTTAATATATTAGTTTGTTTCTACTATTATATAAATTTACTATTAAATCTAGAACTCCCACTTTTCAATTACCCAAAGCAAAACGTCCTTTTTTGACAAGTTATACACGAGGAGTATAACTCCAGTTATCACACCTAACAGATGCGACAGATCCTATCTTCCACAAAGGACTCCGTGTGCTCACAGCATCAGAACAAGGTACTGTGACCTACCCCCTAGTGGCCTCAACTAGCCAGCATTCTCCTTTGGTCTGTTTCCTTTGATAATAGTCCCTAACCATGCAGTCTATCATATTTCTAGCTCCCGAGTAACTTAATGACACACATGCTTTCCTGGAGAGTTGTTACGTACTAGTGTCATGTTAATATTTCATCTTTTTTGATTTCTGATCTTTTTGTTAGTATGTCAGATGCTTGTCACGAGCATGATTCGAAAACTTACTATATACAGGTAGCGGGGCCAAGCAGACCAAGGACAGGATTGGGAATCAGGAACTCAGTTCCAATCCCTGCTCTGCCAATGACTTGCTGTGTGACCCTGGGTGAGTCACTTAATCTCCCTGTCTCAGATGCCTCATCTGTAAAATACGGATAATATTTGACTGATCTACCTTGCAGGGATTGTGTAGGTGAATAATCAGGGCCTACAGAGTACCTCCTATTACAAAGCTATGTAAAACTTCAAAATCTAGATGAAGCACTCAGTAATACACATTAGGAAATAGCATCCAAATTTTCTTACTCATAATTTATATTCTTTGCTACTATATGTATCAAATTATATTCGTGTGAAAAGATTTTAGGGCCTAGTGAAACTAAAATGTACTTTTATTTTTATAAGAAAATATACAGTCTATTACAGTTGTCCTGACCAAAATTATGTATTTAATTTACATTATGATGTATTTTCTGTAGCCATCCTCAATGTAGATACTTACAAAACTAGCATGGGTAGATGAAGTTAAAAAGTTAGGCATTATTCCTTCCAATATTAGCTATACCTACTGTGACTTACCTGACTAGATGCAACATCACAGACATATGTGTACACCATGCTAATATGTAATCAAAAAGGGGCAATCGGGGAAACCAAACCTTTGCTTTAAAGCAGGTGAGATGGCCCAGCAGAGAATCACTGTGTGCTTTTGTCAATGATCACAAAGGAAAGGAGCGGAGCAAAATGGGTTAAGAGCGCATGCTCTGAGCTTGAAACTACCCAAGTTTCACTCCCAGGTCTCTCTCCCCGTGGCTGTGTCACCTTGGGCAAGCTGCTTACCTCTCTGTGCTTCAATTTCCTCCTCTGTAAAATGGGGATATACAGATAATGCTTCATAAGATGGCATGAAACTTAAAGTATTTTTCTTAATCACAAATCTGTTATCCCTTTTTCCATTTAAATGGATCAGTAATTTTGTATTGGACGAGCTATAAGGTTGATTTACAAACACATACATCGATAGCCAAGGGCAATCGTATGTATGAAGAAGTAGTTAATTTGTCCCAGTGAAACTACTGCTCCAAAGTCCAATGTAGAGTATTATATAGTGGTCAAGTCTAAAGGCAACCACTTCTAAAATGTGTTGTGATCATAAAGAGACTCCTGGAATAATCTCTTTAGGTAGCAAGTGTATGGGAATCCCACACTGTTACATACTCACATATTTATTTCATCACCCGGGTGAAGACACAGTACTACGTGGATTATCATACCTTTTCATTATAATTTGATTGCTTCAGTCCATTGTAGTGGTAGACAGTAAAAGACTCTGGACCACTGGAGCCCTATTATAAATAAAGTACTATTAACACTTTAAATTATATCTTTGTATCAGGCAATTTCTAATTAGCAACCGAAAGTAAAATACAAGTTTTTAAATCCTCATCCTGTGATTGGGGACTCATTTACTAAAACAAGACATTTAGATTTGTGGAATTAACTGCCAGAAAGTTCTGAAGCTCCAATAGTTGCTTCTGAAGAGACAGGACAGTAGGGAAAGGGGGGTGTGTCCAGTGGAAGCTCTTCTGCAGTAGCTTATTTTATGTTTTGAACTATGTGCATGCATCACTGTAAGTGTTTTTTAAAGGTCAAGCTTCTAAAACAAAAGTATTTCTTAAATCTGCTTTTCCTCTTTGTAAATAATTTGTTCCTCGCAATAAACAGGAGAGAGCAATAGTATCACTTTTACTCAGACCACAAATACACATGCAAAATACTTCCAATGTCACCCACGACAATGAATTAGGGGTTTTCATCCCAAAAAGATATCCAATAAAATATTTGAATATCGTCAGCTTGTAGTGAAAAGGGCATTGTGAGAAATGAAAACCCATAATTATAGTGCTCTAAGAGACTTTAATAATAATATTCAATAAACAAAGGATATCTTATAAATCACTAAAGACTAAACCTTGCTTTTCAATTAGCTGAAGCTCAAGTTCAACTGTCTTAACTTAGCATTCGAAGCCACGAATAGAATGGCCCCACTCAAGATTTCTCTCAGGCCTTTGCCTGAGTCACCTGTGCTGATCCTCCATCCCTCCTTAGAATTTATTCCCAGTGGAACTAAGGGAAGACAGCTCCTCGCAACTGTGGCTTCAGCTCCGAGAGAGAGATGGGCTGACAGAATGTAGCCACTGCAGAGAGAGGATGGGAGGTGGAGAGACTTCTCCAGGGAGCTGCTCCTTCCATTCGTCTCTTCTCTTCTCATTTCAGCCATTTCAGGCTGGCGTTCTGTGATCTGCAACCATGAATCCTAAAATAACTCAGTCTTATCTCCAACTATTCACCTTTCTGAATTCTGTTTGAGACAAGCATATGACTCATTTTCCCATGAAAAGACCTTTTGTGGGTTTTTTTTTTTTTTAACTCCTCGCTAAAATGCCGTTCTCTCCCCTTCCTCTTTTCTTATAATTTTTTGTGTTTCACCTAAAATAGAAAAATAATTTGCTCATTTCCTTAATTGTGACTCAATGCAATGAGTTACTTAGATAAATCACTGGGCTCTTGACTGTTTAGCTAAAAAATAATTTATATTCTCTATTTCCAGTAATTAACAAGTGGCATGAAGCAGAGAAATAACCACAATAGGTAGGTAAAACAACAGTAAAGTGCTTTGAAGCTGGGGTTGGACTCCTGAGTGGGCCCCTTAGTAGTTAGCTGTATAACAAACAATTACATTCTCTAATCCTCAGTTACCTCACTGCTAAAGTGGGGAAAATAATAGTACTTAATGTCTAAGGCACACAGGGCCTGGTGCACAGTACGTGCTTAATAAACGGTAGCTGCTTTGGCTACTCTTACTATAAACAAAGTGCCTTGAAAATGTTATGAATATTCCCACTTTTTCCCCCTGCAACAGCCTTTAACCTCAGGGAACTGAAGCATCTATAAAGATGCCTGATGTTAGATAAACATTTTTCTGGCTGTCTGTCTCACACCAGTTTTGCAACTTTACTGAGTTATCACTACATTGGTTTGTTCGGGTACAAAGCAGTATATGATTAATGGACAAAAATGAGTGAGTCACTATGCATTTTGTGACTACAGAGAAAGAGGACAGTAGTGGTGTGGGCCACAACCAGAAAAGATCTGTGACACAGAGGGAGCCTGAGCTCTTACAGGATGGGAAGACATGGGAATGTGACAATTCTTCCTCTAAAGCAGCTCGGGAGTGAGGTGTACGGATCAGCCCCACAGGTGAGGCGGACGGAGGCCAAAGTTCTGGATTCACTAGGTCTGGGGAGGGACCTGAGACTTTGCATTTCTGACAAATTCTTGGAGACTCTAGAGGTAACCAAGAGCAGGATCACCTGCTTCGGCTGAGGAAAGAGCCTGCACTATACAGAGGCAACGAGACAGACCAGGCTTGGATGCAGAGTTCGTTCAGAATAGCACAAAGGAAGTAAGAGATGCAACTTGGAGGAAACAAATAGGACAACCAACTGGCAAAATCTGTTGTAGGTCAAAGAGAAGGTCACTTAAACACTCTTACTACCCTCAAGGAATGCTCCAAGTAAAATATTAATTCTTTAAACTGTAATAAGTTATAAGTGAGATCATGCCATTAACTAAATATAAGATATATACTTTCAAAAAAGTGGGTAACTGTCTCACTTTTACACTTACCATACATTTTTCAAAATCTTCCCCAAATTAAGTTTAAAAACAAACAGGAATATTATCTTTTTGTTATATTCATAACTAGAAAATCAATTTCTATCACATGTTTGGACAGCAAACTTGACATACAATAATTAAAATGCTGCCTCACAAGTTTACAGCCCTGTAATTTATTAAGCATTTATCAAGACATTGAAAACATATTAGATTCCAAACATGAACTCTCAAAAAAACCCTAGTAGTTGGAATGTGAACAAAAAATAGGATACTGTATCCCATTGAGTCTTTCTAATATCATCAGAAACTATAATCTAGTTTTTCATGAAACATCTGCCCAAGTTTTAAAAAGTCCAGTAGCCTATGTTGTGACATCCTTAGGTACTTTTTGAACTTTACCTTAAACTCATTTCCTTAATTCACAATAGCTGCCACAAATAGATACAGGTTTAGAAAATATAGGTTCCTTTTTCAGTAACCAAGATTGGCAATAATACTCTCTAATCTGTGAAAGATAATTTAAATCACAGACATTAAATTAACAATTACGTCTTTAACTTTAAGTTGTATTTTGAAATTTTCCTTCTACCCTATTTTTAAAAATAACTTCTAATTGTCAATATACTTCTCTTATAAATACAGGTAGCATAGAAATTGGCATTTCTTTTGAAATAATGAACTTCAATTTAAACTATACTGATATCTGATGAAATGACCGTGATGTTATATAGCTAAACGATTTAGTGGTAAAATCCTTCACAGATTAGACAGGAAACAAAGAAGACCAGACAGGTGCTGGCTTGCCAGTGACGCAGACATAACTCACCAGTATTGAGACTAATGTAGATTCCTAATAACTGAGATCTTAGGATGGGCCCCAGCTCCATGCAAAGGTGGTTCTTCCACTCAACTGAAATTCTCCGGGCACTCAGGCCCACTACCTATAGGCACCTGTACATTCTTTTCAAGTATTTAAAAAGTTCCAAAAGATACACACCAATCTATTAACAGTAGTTGCTTGAGAGAAGGACAATGAAGGTGGGAGTAGAGAAAGAGAATCTTCTTCTTTTCCTCCACCTACCTCTGAGGCGTACCCTCTGTATCGCCATATGTATACACTGCTGGAAGCACTAGCTTCTGCCACCCTCCCGCCCAAAGCGCTGCGTGACTACATGGGAACACACATACCCTCTGCCCTCTCTGTACGGGAAGGTCTTTACATAATGGTGCTTGCTCAGTCTCATACCTGTGTGTTAGGACAGTTTAAAGGAGTAGGAAAAGAATGCTGAAACAATTACAGGTGATTATCCCAATAGAACAAAACAATAAATATATTTCCTCAACTATGTTACCTGATCAGGAAAAAATTCTTGAAGAAATGGACCCAATAATATGATTCCTAATCCTTCTGGATCTAATTTATTCTTCATGAGATTTATACTATGGGGAGAAAAAAAAAAAGAAAAACAGTGGATACCAAAGGAAAAAAAAACTTATTTTTCTTCTTTCATGATTAAATTACTGGTACTATAACACATTTGACTGCCAAAAATCCTAAGAGTGTTCTTTTTAGAACCTTAATGACAAATACACAGGAATGACATCTAATTTGCCAAAACTTGGTTATTTTTAAACTAGAGTAATCTGTTACTATTTAAAATTTAAATTATGACGACGACTTTGGAATATTGTTCCTTATTAGGTAAAGCAATTTAAAAACCAAGGCTTATAAACTCAGGCTTGTAACCTCCCAAAGGCAAATTCTCTGCTTCATAGGTATGCCTGACTTGAACAGTCAAATGAGGCATTTAACTACAGAAAATGTTTAAGCCCAATGAGAAAAAGAAATAGCCTCAAAAGGCCGTGGTGCAGCAGATAAAAACATCTCTTAAAAAGCTTACTTTCAAGAACTAAGTAAGATAAAGGCTTAAAATTCTTAGACAAGGTAACTTAATTCTCAAGAACTACATTATAGTGAATGACAGTACATGGTATGTATTTCATTGGTCCAGCAGCAGCTTAAAGCGAATGATGCTTTGCACAGCCTTTACATTATACTGTAATGTATAGGCTGGTGTACAGGCTGTACCAAGGCTGGTGCTAGGTGTTGCTAGAAAGGCAGCAGAGAAAAGTACACCGCAGTTTGAAGGGTTTAAAACTGAAAATGGTCTTTAGAACAGTTTTTTCCTCCATGTCATCTCAAACTATAAATGTCAAGTTACATCTATCTTATCATACAACACGCAAAGTGTTGCATTTGGGGGTTTCAGATAGTCCTAGTTCACCAAATTCCCCAGGAGCGACCTCTCCCCTTACAGTGGACATCAAAAATGAGTTTAGGCACCGTCTCAGAGTGCGGGGGATCTGCCCCCTCCTGTTCCTACAACTGGATTCAGCCTGGGTCAGCTACCAGGCGTGTCTTTCATAAAAGGAGGATAAGCTCTGCTTGTAAGGGGAAACTCTAAGGTTTACGAAAGTTGCATCTGTGCTCAAGTAGCCTTGTCTCCTGGAAACCCCTGGACCAGCTTGCATCATACTACTAAGTGACACATAGTACTGGCCCTGCAAGATCCTTAAGTGGGCCTACAGGCTATCATTACTCCTATGGCCAGGATGTATCTCCAAGTACACTATACAGAGGATGTGGCAATGTAATGGGTCTGAGTGAGGCCAGAAGATTATGACATGAAACAAATGAAGGCAAGGTCATATTATATTTAACATTTAATTTAGTTCGTCCTTAGAATAGCCCAGTGAGGCTACGGGCCCTCACATACTATAAACGTGACTAGGCCAAAGTACAAAGTGAGTAACTCAGTCCAATCTTTCCGCTAGTTCTAGAAAAAACAACCTGACTGAATCCATTGTAGAAACTTGACAATTCAAGGTATGTTATTTACTCTGAAGAAACAGAAAAATTAGGTAGATGATATATAAAAATTTGAAAAACACAAAAAAAAAAAAAACAAAGAAAAAACCTTTTTCTTCTTTCCTAAGAATCGTCAGTAACCAAAATTACTTGAGTTCAACTCTCTTTTGTAAAGTAGAGCAGTATAAACAACATGGTCTCTACTTGGAAATTGGCCTAGAGGAAATATAGTAATTACTATTATTTATTAGACCAGTTCCACTCTTAATTTCTCCTCTAAGTTGAAAACAATTAAGAATGGATGAAATCCCAGCTCTACGTAGAAAAACAGACATATTAATTCAGATATGATTAGTTTATAAATGTTTATATGTCTTACATACTTTCAAACAAAACATGCCTGAACTTATTTAAAAACAGAATAGGACCAAGTTCTACAAACCGTGTATACCAATGTTTCATGCTGTTCTTCCTAAACCCTTTCATTTTCTTTTATAAGCTAAAGTTTTTTCATTTTCAGAAAACCGGTTGTACATAAAAAAATTAGTATAGATCCTAGGTGATCTTTTTATTTCCATATTTGTTTAGTACATGTGTATTTACTTCACAAGAAAGTTAGTTTCTCAGGGATAAGAACTAAAGATCCTAAATCTATGAAGGAAGTTATAGATGTAACAATGTATAAAACATAACTGAGAATGAAGACAATGACAAGATACTAAGGCAATACTGAAAAACCCTATTCTCCAACATGTTGCAGTTACTCACAAAGGTTTCAGATCAGTTGATTTAATCATTTAGAAAAGTTTCATGTTTTTGATGATCTTTTAAATAAAAAGGAAATGTCAGAGGCCTGCTGGTTATTTAAGCAGGACAACTAACAATACTACATTATACAGAACTGTCATTACTTTAACTGAAGCTACTAAAGATACATAAAATGCTAAAAACATGGAAAAGTCTTTGCACAGACAAAAATTATATTTAAAGTTTATAGAAAAAGACATATTTTTACCCTTTGTAAAAAAAAAAAAAAAAGCAATACAGTAAGTGCGGGGTGGGAAAGGAAGCTCACTTTACATATGTCAACTCTATGCTATAATGTTGGGTTAGTCTAGCTTCTTCCTACATCTTTGCTTTATATAAATTGCTATGCTTCGTATATGCAGATTGAGATTTAAAAAGGCACAAATGTGCAATATGTCTTAAATTTAATGGAATCTTTCTGAGTTGGTTAAATAGCACTTCTGGATTTAACTCACTATTCAGGATCTGAAACAAGGTCCAACGCTTTCATCACGTCTTCCAGAAGTGAATCAGGTATGAATCCATTATCTGGGGGCGAAAAAAATCAGAATAAACTTGAAATAAGAATTTACTTCAAGAAATACTATTGTTGCTAAGATTTCAGGAAAAATCACATAAAAAAGATAAAAAGAGTTAAGGAATAGTGTATTAAGTTTATTTTAGGCACAATGCCTATTATTATCAGATACACTCTCATATTAGTTTTTTGGGCACATAGGCAAAGATTTATTGTCAAGGTTAGTTTCAAATAAAAACGTTAACCATACCCTGAGAATGCCAATGGAAGTTACATATTATTTCTTATCACAAATTTAATGGGTAAAAAGTTTTTTCTACCTAAAATTATGATAATTTAGTAATTAGATAATCGTTCCATAAACAGACTGAACCTTTACATTCCCATTAAAAAATCCAATTAAAATAATTCTTTACCAACACATTCCTTTTGTCACAATGTTATTTAGTTAACTGACAATATAAGAGCAAGGAAAGACATCCCATAACAGACTTGGCAATTTAAAGAGAAGCCAAAAAATTCAGAGTTGAAATGCAAAGTCAATCTTAATGATGAGCATTTTATGGAAAATATTTGTGTTTTTTTTTTTTTTCTTTGTGACTTGATGAGGAAAAAGCATTGGCAAATGGCCCACACTCTGAATAACAGTTTTAAACAAGCAACTTGTTTGTTCCCTTAAATGTTCAGTGTCCAAGTTCCCCTATTCATTTACTCATTTCTGACGACTATCTCAGCTTTCAATCAGCTTCCAACACAATGTCTTTTTCAGGGATTAGATGAATAAGGAAAAAAAAAATACTGCATGGAGAACAAGATGTCTAAAAGCCCTTCTCCTAATCACACTACAGCGTACAGTGTGCAGTTGCTCTTTCAGTATGTGGAATTGTACACTGTCTCTATCAGAAAGAAAACAAATAGGTTATAATTGTAGAAAGGTCTTTTCTTAAACATAAGCTATTTACCCGTTTGAAGACAGATTGGCCTTGACTAAAAGGCTACAAATCATTTAGGATAATTAAAAATGTACTATTTTTTAAAGTGAGGGGTTAAAATAATTCCAATTTGTCAAGTTACCCATACTTTGAGGTATAAAGAATACAGAAGACCTTGTTGAAGGCACTTGTAAAAACACTCAAGCTTTTGTGAGCTTAGCTTTGAGTCTGAAAGGTAGAGAAAATTTATTTATTTTGCTCACTTAGGTCATAGGTAAAAGCTCAGAACTGCTAATTGTGAGAAGGGCTTTACATGGCCACCAGCAGACAGGAACAATTATCTGGATAGGTTTCTGTGTTTATGGGCTATCGTGAATATCCACTTGATATTACAGGGTGGTCTCCCTTATCCAAAATACTTGGGACCAGAAGTGGTTTGGATTTCGGGTTTTTTCACCTTTTGGAATAGTTGCAGACATACTGGGTGAGCATCCAAAATCTGGAATGCTCCAATGGTCCATGAGCCTTTCCTTTGAGTACCATGTTGGCACTCAAACAGTTTTGGATTTTGGAGGATTTCAAAATTTTGGGATTAGGGATGCTTAACCAGTGTAACGTTCTTCAGGAGTACTGGATGGCATGTATTTTGTAAAGGCTGGCAGCTTTACCCTCAGAAACCATAACCTGAAATCCAGCTCCCACTCCCCAGAAAGAGCTAATTGGTTGTACAAAGACACAAAGTAACCTTCTTAACACCATACTTAACTTACATATAATAACCTCAAGCTTGAATATTCTAAAACATTTTTAAGGTACCTATGAGATTTATAACTCAAACACAGACATTCGTAAATACAACAATAGCTGCAACAAGTCAGTGACTCTACATTTTGTACATTTAGTATTTTAAAACTAGAGGTGTAATATGATCTTCAAAGACTTCTAACTTTGGGTATATTAAAAGATTTCAAAATCGCTTATTTTTGTAGAACATGTGAAATGTTACTTTATTCACTCATACCTACAAAAATACATTCTTTCGAAAAAGAACCAAATCCGTAAGTCTAAAAATAGATGAAAGCTAGGTCATCTAGCACTCAGACAACTAAATCCCTAGGGAAGATGGAAGGAGCGCCATGAGATGACCTCAGGACCAACAGCAAAGGACATCTGAGAGAGCACAATGTGTCGAGTAGTTAAGCAGATCTAAGAAGTAGAACCTGAATGCATCGGTACATTATCTAAGTGAATACAAAACAGACTGCTGTAGCCACTGACACTCAAACGATGGGGAATGTGAGTTGGGAGCAGCTAGGATGGGACACAGCTACTGTGCAAATACTCTCATCCTGCTAGATGGTGTTTTACAATATTTGAAAGAAGAAAAATAGCTGTTTATTTAAAAGTTTTTTACCAGGAGCGAGTCATATTGTTAAGTGTCCGGCTCCCAGAGGTAGAGGGGAAGGGAAACACTCAATGCTGCAGAGTACACTGGGGTAGAGTGTGGAAGTAATCTAGCAATTTTGTGGATAAGATACCCATTTCATAATTGTGAAGAAACCACAGTTGGACTTTAAAAGGAAAGCTAGAGCAATCATGATTTCTGTTCTGAAAGATTAAGGAATAGTTTCTGGGGAATAAAAAAAATTAAGATTTAATTAAGTAGGATTTAATATTGTTTGTTTTAGTCAAATGATAATTCAATTTTTTTTTTTTTTTTACTAAATGTTGTATTATACTTTAGTAATATAGACCAACAATTTAATATATACTCCTATTAAAAACAGTGCGTGACCTCTGCCCCAAGGTGAAGTCAGACATTTCTACCTTTCTGTGGTGTTTTTGATGTGGTCTGACTGCTGGTTGGTTCATGTGGATCCCTAGTTCATCCATAAACAGCTTTGGGAACTTTAAGTATGAAGCTGAGAGAGAGACGAGTACCTACTTTATGCCTGTCCTGCAAATTCACTTTTGTTATGTGACGGAAACATTGCAAAACAAACAACACATGGTGGCAGAAGATAGAGAAACGTGGCCTGGGGCTGCCCGACAGAAACAGCGATGACGGAGGACGGCAGGGACAAGAGGGAGGAAACGCCGCTGCAAGGACACAGGGAGCAGCCTTCATGGAGAAGGGACAGACAAGACAAACAAGAAGCAATTCTAGAAAATGTCTTGGGATTAGAGTCTATCAAACTCAATCTATATCTGCAACAGTACAATTATTCTTGAAGATTTAAAAAAAGCACACACTGAAATCATTCACACAAAAGATAGCCATCGATATACTGATGCTACTTCTTAAGTGGCTAAAATATAAGTCAAAGTATTTCTCCCTTGCCTAAACGGTGTTGCTTCCTGAGATATAATTTTAAGAAGGGGGTGGGGATGGGGCAGGAGAAAGATAGAGAAAGAAGAAAACAAAACCAAAAAACCCAAAACCCATCAGTATCTTTGGAGATTATGGAATAACTTCCATGCCACCATTTTTTAATTGTTTAAACAACAATAAAGCCAATTTATCGAGTATTTGATAAATCACATAAAGTAGATATTAAGTTCGTTTTACAGATGAGAAAACTAAGGTCAGGAAGTTGCCCAATATCACAGAGTTAGGGAGGGGAAACAGAGATGGAGCCACCTGCTGGCATGTGGAGACATTACACAATTCCTCTGTTGTCCAGTGTCATTGATCACATAGATCAAACTACCTCCATTCCTATTCTTTTTATCATTATTTTAAAAAAGACTCTGATACAACATATGCCCAAATACAAAGCACACATCCAGATGCCAAAAAAAATAAACAAAGGACTTTATGTAAAACCCACGTGTGACACTGCACAGGCCTCGTAGCTGATTCTCTTTAGGCTCTAAGCACACATACTAGTGTTTAGTGCCATTTCTGAATTTGGGATTTCTCGTTAAACTAAACCAAGTAATTAGAGGCAATATATCAAGGTCCTGCTGAAATTAAGATTTTGGTAATATTCCAAGTGAGAAATTAACAGTTCAAAAATACATTTTTTACCTTATTTTGTACATACGGAGCTTTTTTAAAGAATCTGACATGAAGATTATTCTAATTTTTCAGCTAGAAAAAGAATCAATATCCAATCCTTATTCCACTAAATTAAGAGTAACAGTTCTACAGAAACTTAGGTTAAAAATTACCTCTGTGTGACTTTGGCTTTTAAAAAAGATATTGGTAGTAGAAAGAGGGCAATACTGTTCTATCTCCTAGTAAACAGCTAGAATCTACTCTTGGTTCTCACCCTCAGGTATGTGGCTCTGGAGAAGTGACTCAAACCATCACAAACTTGGTTTTCTTAAGAACAAAACCATGATAATAATCCCTACCTATCTCCTAGGTTTATGACAAGGTTTTAATGAGATCACAGAGTTAAAACGCTTTATAAATTTTACCCTTCCATGCAAATGCTAACAGTTATTATTGTTAAACAGGTCCCCACTTATAAACCAGGTTTATGGCCCAAAAGATCAATACCAAGTCACTTGTTTAGAAGATGTGGTCTCATAGAGGTAATTCTGTAAATGCTGATTAGCCGGCACAAGTCCATTTAATTCATAATGTGCCTGAGGCACAGTGATAACAGTGCTATTACAGGTCTACGTAACTGTCAGATACGTGGGGAGTGAGATAAAGAAACAAAAATACTTGTGGGAACCAGAACTTGAATTCTTTCATCCTGCTTGTCTCCAGGTCAACTGCTCTACAAGTACTCTGAGGAGGGTGACAAAGGATAATTGTCCCCAACCCAGCCTCTGCTAAATGGCAACTGCAACTGCCCAGATGCTTGTGAGAACTGTTAGTATGTTAAGCGTTCTCAGAAGGCTTGATTTGCTTACATCCTGAAACAAAAGCATACTATTTGCGGGGGAGGGAATCACATCACTAGATTAGCTCGTTAGTTTGTAAGTGACTGAAGACTAAAAATGAAAAATTAATCTATTTTTAAACCTTTTTCAATAATTCAGTTTTATAGTCTTGCTAAGCTGTGACACATAACACTCTGTAGATGAAAACCATTTAGTTCAGTCAATAATTTTCTTTCTGTAATTGAAACACAGAAAATTTAGTTTTATATGCATCTCTCATGACTCCATTCTGAAGAATAGCCAACGATTATAAATTATGTTTCCGTCTGGGTAATCTAAGAAATTCTAATTTTCATTGGTAAATTGGTAAAAGAAAATAAACTGTACAAGCCTGCTACCTAATGATTTAAAAAATTTGCAAAAAGCAAACAGATCTATTGCTTATAATAACTGTCTCTTACTTTAAAAACCTTTTTTTAGTATCTTTGCATTATTGACAGAATTTTTTTAACCAGCCTCGTAACATTAGCTTTTTAAAGTTTAGGTCTCTTACGTGTGCTCTGACAGCATTTCTTGATGCCTTCACTCATTTACACTTATTACCCCTTAAGATCTTATCTCCTTGTATGTTCCCTTTCCCACGAATCTAATTCACTCACAGTTTTAGTTTTGGTTCTAAAATTTTCACCGGACACGCTTATAACTTTGACTCAAACTGTGCAAAAGTAATTCATGCAACGAAAATGTTTGTACTCAATATTCTGAAATTTAAAAAATAATAAAATTTTCACCAATGTAACAAACATGGGGTATCTACAAAAGCAGATTTCACAAAAGCCGTAGCTTTGAGGTTGGAATGTTCTGCAGTCCTGACACAGGGATGAGGGCACGACTATTATCTTGGACAGTCGCTTCCAATCAAACATAAACCAGCACTACAGAGACCTGACTGGAAATTCCGGGTAGATGCCAAGTTTATCCATCACGCCATACTATATACTTCACGCTATATTCCATTTCACAAGGAACCTATCTCTTACAGTGTAATTAATATCAGTATGGGCAGAAACATGTCCCCAGATAATATGTGTATGTGCATGATTGTGAGGCGGTACTCTTCATAGTAATGTGAGGTACATACAGGAAGGCATCTTAAAAAAGGGTTCAAGATAGCAGAAAACAGAATATGTCTTAATCTTTAGGAATACAAAATTGCTCAACTCATTCTCTGAAATATATGTCTTTAAAATATAAATCTAAGCCTTTACAATTAATTTCCTTAGGTATTCCAATAACCCCTTGCCTCTAGCATTACTTCTCTTTAGTAAATTCTACCTAATTATCTTTCTTGTGCCCTCTCTTTCTATGCAAGCCAAATATTTGCTGGCTTTTCCTCGTATATAAATTGCTATCTCCTACCCATATTCATAGATTTATCCCTTTTTCTTTTTGCGTCCATGTGCCAAGGTGATATTTCCCTCCTCAAGTCTTCATGATAGATCTTGGGCTAATTTCACTTGAATCACATCATTTCCTTGAATCTTGTATTATATATTTGATATCAATTTTATTTTCATATTCACTTGTTATTGTTTCTAAAAACCCTCTTTGGTTAAGTTTGATCCTTAGCTCAAAATATATTAAAAATATCTAGGGGTAGAAATGATTTATTGATTTCCTACATTTTCCATTGAAGGATTCAAAGCAGCGAGAGAATGATTATAAGTGGTCACCTTCCACTGTATGATTCAACCTGCTACACACAGCACTGATTCCAGTTAAAGTTGTTGATTTTCTAAGGCTAACTTCATTCAGTGGTGAGGAAATGTGAAGTTTTTTTTTTTTTTTTTTTTTTTTTTTTTTTTTTTGAGACAGAGTCTCACTCTGTTGCCCAGGCTAGAGTGAGTGCCGTGGCGTCAGCCTAGCTCACAGCAACCTCAAACTCCTGAGCTCAAGGGATCCTGCTGTCTCAGCCTCCCGAGTAGTTGGGACTACAGGCATGCACCACCATGCCCGGCTAATTTTTTCTATATATATATTTAGCTGTCCATATAATTTCTTTCTATTTTTAGTAGAGATGGGATCTCGCTCTTGCTCAGGCTGGTCTCGAACTCCTGAGCTCAAACGATCCGCCCACCTCGGCCTCCCAGAGTGCTAGGATTACAGGCGTGAGCCACCGCGCCCGGCCGGAAATGTGAAGTTATAAATCTCTTTTACTTTCTTATCTATTTTTCTTTTTTTTAACCAAAGGCATTGAAAGATCTTTCACTTCCTTATCTAAAGATTTAGAATAAAGTATTACCAAAAGTTTAAAAGATTATGGGAAAAAACCTTTTATGTTTCTGAAGTTAGGGAAACATAATGGAAGGAGAGAAGGTAACTCAAAGTCAACACACCAAGTAGAGCAACAACTAACTTGAGGTGTACAGAGAAGGGAACTCATATTTATAAAGTTACCTACTCACATTATAAAATACCACTGAGCAAAGTGCTTTCTACAACATTGAGTTAATACTCATAATCTAAGAACTGTGTGCAGTTCTAAGAAAATACATTTACAGACCTAAAAGTAGCCTAAAATGACACTGCTAGTAAGTAGTGTGAAAAAAGATATATTTTTAGAATTTGCATGACTCAAATTTTCAGAGGAAAAGAGCAGCTCCCTAAAAGTAAAAAGTTTCAAGATTCATAAAGATAATTGAATCTATTCAAGAGTCCACAAGGAGTTCACTGATCAAACAACTTGGGTTTCTACCTGGTAATTTACAATGGAACTTAAGGCATTACTTAATTTTAATGTTATGTACGAAAAGTCAGTGAGTGGGCTGTAATAGTCATAACTGTTACCCAACTTCATGAACACAAAGGTGATCAAAACAACCCAGGTGACAATGACACAATGAACATTTTTCCTTTTTGTATCCAAAAATAGAGATGGGGACTTGCTCTGTCACCTAGACTGCACTGGCATCATCATAGTTGACTGCAACCTCAAGCTCCTAAGCTCAAGTGATTCTCCTGCTTCGGCTTCTCAAGTAGCTGGGACTACAGGCACATGCCACCATGCCCAGGGTAATATTCCTATTTTTTTGTAGAGACAGGATCTCATTTTCTTGCCCAGGCTGGTCTTGAACTCCTGGCCTCAAGTACTCCTTCTGCCTTGGAGTCCCAAAGCGCTAAAATCACAGGTGTGAGTAGGGCCCACAGTGGGCATTTAAATGATATCTATGTGAACTTCTCCAAACTATACTTTATTATGTAAAATAGCTAAGCACAGGCTCAAAAGAGAATGACTAAGATGATATTCTTCCAAATCTTTATCCTGGCACAATACATTATATAGAAATATCCTGGAAGACCTGGACTGACTTTTCAACGAGCTTGTTCAGAAGGTGGTTATTTCCCCATTTGACACTCAATATCACGTCTGGATTCAAGTAGCTGTAACTTCAGTTCTCTGAGAAACATACAAGTCTTTTACCATGACAGAACTTATGGAGCACTCGTGCGCTGTCTTATTTGTTCCTGTGTTCACCATTTCCCTTTTAACATTTTCAAGAAACATAACACGTGTTTCATTCAATAACTCAGTAAATCTTCTGATTAAAATAAGTGTTAATAGATTTCAAATCTGTAAAGATACAAAACATAGAGCTGATGTTAAGAAAATCTTTTACCTTCTGGGTCATAGGTTTGAAAAACTCTCCTGGCTTGTTCTGAAGGAGCTTCAGGGGCAACTAAAGCCATATCCTGAAAAGATTAAAAAGCATGCTGTCAACCAGCTACAATATGATACAACACATTAAAAATAAAGCAAATACGAGGGTAGGGTGAAGATATAATGATATTTAGAGTCAAAAGACTTTGAGTTACATTTGCATCATAGGTATGTGACTAGATAAGTTACAAACTCTCTGGGTCTTAATTTTACACGTGAAAAATGGGACTAATAGTTCAACCACAGAAAACTGTTGTGAGAACTACATATAAAGCTTTATATAAACACATAAAATACTTGAAAAATCTAATATTACAGAGGTAATTACTATAAAAATGCAATCTACAAAAACTAATGACTTATGCATTTATTTTATATTATGGTCCACATGAGAAATATAATTTCAAATACACTGTAGTTTTCAAATATTCAAAAAGAAAATCCAGAGATTATAGAAAATAATACAATTACATATAATGCATTTGATATGTATTACTTTTGTAAGCATGTTATAGCAATACCTAGCCAAAGATCAAATTCTACATGTCCAGATTTTTAATTTTTCTTAACTCAAAGGCAACGCCTTCTAGGCAGAAACTTCTTTTCCCCATAAAACAATTCTCTAACATGACTCATTTCCTTATTACAGGAAAAATCTTTGACTCTTCACAAACCTTTATTTCACATATCTAAGTCATTATGAAATTGTACTATCTGACCAACATGAATCCAAAATGCAGGTTCCTGTTGTTTATTTCTGGTCACAGCTTTTACCTATAAATTGTCTTCGCCTGTAATTGTGTTCACTCCAACCTTCTCAGAGAACAAGTTTCCAAGTATTCCTTCCTACCATCTTAAATCCTCCTAAGAAGTTATGGAGTGTAAATTTTAACATCTAAAATGCTGTTTCATTTATAAAGGATGAGGAAAAGTTTAGAATGAGTTTTAAGATATTACTTAGAATTTCTAAGTATTACTTAAAACTATGATCTAAATAAAGAGACAGGAAATAATATCAGGTTATTTTTCTGTGTTAAAAAACAAAACAATCTTTTTGGGGGATGGGGTGGTGGAGAATATAATTGAAGCATTACTTTAATATTCCTTCAAAGTAAAGTTTTCGGCAATTACCACTGTTTATAAAGTTGAGAGAAGCAAGGAAGATCCCACAGTTTCTAGCCATGGAGGTGGTTTGCATCAAATTCTCTGGCATTAAAAACTTCAGACGATGCAGGAGCACAAACTGAATTCAAAGCAAACTACCTGAGGCTTTGTCTCTAAGTTCCAAATGTTACACACACACCAAAAAAAAAAAAAAAAAAAAAAAAGAAAGAGAAAATACTATGCTAACTCAGAAAGGAGTTAAAGCAAACTTTAATGAAAAGTGCACTGCATATCTCTTGCCACTGGTTATGAATACATATAAAAATTCAGGCTTCAGAAAATGTGCTATTTGTGTCTGAATAGGCTGTACATGCTTGCTTGCTACAGAAAGACCAGCTGAAGCTTAGGCAAAAGCCCTGGTGTACTCTAACATTTGTTAATTTAGAGCAGGGGCTGAAAAATTTTTTTCTGTAATGGGCCATAGAACAAATATTTTAGATTTTATAGGCCATACGGTCTCAGAAGCAAAACAAATGACCATGGCTATGTTCCAATAAAATCTTATTTACAAAAGCAGGTGATGGCCTGAGTTTGCTGACCCATGATTGAGAGAATATATTATATAATTTTTTCTCCTAAATGCTGTACCATTAAACACACCTTCTTTTTGATGGATATCTCGGGAGTGTAAAGACATCTTAATCACCTTTGTAGGTTTTACAAAGAAGGTATTTTGCCTATCACCAGAAATAGAAAAGAGGGTAGCAAATTCCAGCTACAAAGAACAGAATCATGAAAGGTGGGAAGGTGTGAATTCATAGCATATGAAGATACTGAAAATGCTGACTAGGACTAAGAACTTTGAGAGAATAGGAATAGTTAGGAAGAGAAATCAGCTTTGACAGAAGAATGAGTTTGACTTTGAACTTTTAGAGTTTGGAGTTAATGGTTAAACATCTAAGTAGAACACAGGGAGTTATCTTTATAACATGCCAAACATTAACACTATTTGCCAACTGTAAGCTTCCTATAGGCTATTAGAAATAGAATATAAGCATTAGAAGAGGTTAGGGCTGGGGAACCTGCCAGGTAAAATCCTGAAACACATGGAAGCAGATTAGTTCAAAGAAGTAACAACAGAGTACAGCTGACCCTTGACCAACATGGGTCTGAACCACACACGTCTGCTCACACACTGATTTTTCCCAATAAACTGAAAATCTTTTGGGAATTTGTGACAATCTGAAAAAAATCACAAACTATACAGCCTAGAAATATTGAAAAAAATTAAGAAAAAGCTAAGTATGTCATCCATGCACAAAATATACATAGATACTAGTCTGTTTTATCACTTACTACCATAAAATATCCACACACCTATTATAAAAGGTTAAATTTTTCACAACTTACACACACTCAGAGACTGTACATGCTGCCATTCACAGTCAGGAGAAATGTAAGCAAATGTATATATGCAGTATTAAATCATAATTGCATAAAACTTTGTGGCCACTTGATGCTATTGAGGTGAGCTCAAGTGTTACGTGTAGCTGCTTAACACACCACGTGATGTAACCATCTCCTCATGTTGAGTTTCTCTCTCTAGTAAATTGCATATCACAGTAAAAAGTGATCTCTTGTGGTTCTCGCATATTTTTCATCGGGTTTAGTGCAATACTGTGAATCTTGAACAACACCATGGGAACCATAAGAAGTGCCAATAGTGATGCTGGAAATGCTCTCAAGAAGCAAAGGAAAGTCATGACATTACAAGAAAAAGTTGAAATGCTTGATATGTACCTTAGACTGAGGTCTGCAGCAAATGATTCCAGTGTTAGGACCATTGTCAAAAAAAGAAAAGGAAATTCATGGAGCCATTGCTGTAGCTAGGCCAGCAGGCATGAAAACCTTGCACTTTTCGCAAAATACCTTGTCATCTCATACTGAAAATGCAACTTTTATGTGGGTGCCCGATTGCTAAAGAAAGGCATACCTTCATTCTCTAATATGATTCAAGAAAACGTGAATGTGAAGTCATTATGTGAAACTTAAGACAAAAAGAAGGTGAAAAAATTAGGCTGGAGAATTTAATGCCAGAAAAGAATGGTTGGATAATTTTTGAAAGAGGTTTGGCTTAAAAAATATCAAGCTAACAGGAGAAGCAACTTCTGATGACCAAGAGGCAGCAGCCAAGTTCCCAGATGCCATTAAGAAAAATCACTGAGAAGAAAGGATATCTGCCTGAACAGGTTTTTAATGCAGATGACCGTGCCCTATTCTGGCAAAAAATGCCAAAAATGACATTAATAAGGAAGAGAAGCAAGCACCAGGGTTTAAGGCAGGAAGAGAGAGGCTAACTCTACTGTTTTTTTTTTTTTTTTTTTTTTTTGAGACAGAGTCTCACTCTGTTGCCCAGGCTAGAGTGAGTGCCGTGGCATCAGCCTAGCTCACAGCAACCTCCAACTCCTGAGCTCAAGCGATCCTCCTGTCTCAGCCTCCCAAGTAGCTGGGACTACAGGCATGCACCACCATGCCCGGCTAATTTTTTCTATATGTATTTTTAGCTGTCCATATAATTTCTTTTTATTTTTAGTAGAGATGGGGTCTCGCTCTTGCTCAGGCTGGTCACGAACTCCTGAGCTCAAACGATCCGCCCACCTCGGCCTCCCAGAGTGCTAGGATTACAGGCGTGAGCCACCGTGCCCGGCCTAACTCTACTGTTTTGTGCAAATGTAATCAGGTGTATGATCGGGACTGCCGTTATCTATAAAGCGGCTAACCCCAACCCTTGAAGGGAAAAGATAAACACTAGCTGACAGTCTCTTGGTTGTACAGGAAGACCTGGACAACAAGAACCTCCTTATTTCCCCCTCAACTGGTTCCATCAATGTTCTGTCTGTGAATTTAGGAAGTACCTTTTCAGTAAGGGACTGTTTTTTAAAGTTTTTTTGATAATGAACAATGCTGCTGGCCACTCAGACCCCTATGAGTTCAAAACTGAAGGTGAAGAAGTTGTCTAATTGCCCCACAGTATCACTAATCCAGCCTGTAGATCAGGGGGTCAGAGGACCTTTGAAGACACATGGGACTCTATGGAAAGAATTGTCAACACTATGGAGGAGTACCCTAACAGAACATTATGAAAGTCTGGAAGGATTACATCATTGAAGATGGCATTGTTGTTACAGACAAAGCTGTGAAAACCATCAAGCCCAACACAATAAACTCCTGTCCAGCTGGAGAAAACTGTGTCCAGATGTTGTACATGACTTCACAGGATTTACAACAGAGCCAATCAAGGAAATCATGAAAGAGACTGCGGATATAGCGAAAAAGGTGGGTGAGGGGGTATAAAGGGTTTCAAGATAGTGATCTTGGAGACATTCAAGAGCTAACAGACACCACGACACCAGAGGAAATAAGAGAAAACTACTTGATGGAGACAAGTGGTCCCGAAGCAGTGCCAGATGAGGAAGAAGACATAGAAGGAGCAGTGCCAGAAACAAACTGCCATTAGACACTCTGCCAGAAGGGTTCCAAAGATTGCTTTTGACTTCTTATATGACATGGACCCTCCTAGGATACAGGCACTGAAACGAAAGCGAATGGTGGAAGAAGGATTGGTACTGTATGGAAACACTTTTAGAAAAATGAAAAAGCAAAAAAGTCAAACAAAAATTACAGTGTATTTCTGTAAAGTAACACTGAGCGTGCACGCGTGAAACAAGTATCTCAAAACCCTGCATGTGGGGAAACAACAACAAAGCCATCTGTTAACTACCTAAACAGAAATTCCTTTTTTCCTTCCGACATACAACCCAGTGGTACTACTAAGGTTCCACAGAAGAAAACCACCAACTATAACTGTCATTACTAATAAAGCAAATTGTGTCTTGAACAATTAAAAAAATCAGTTTTGCTCCTTTGGTATCAATGACATACTAATAGCTAATCATACTACGGACATTAAGATGTGTTTATAGTACAGGGAGGAAAAAAATGAGATGGGGGGAAAAACCAACAGATTATAGTAAATTCTATTGGAAACATTTCAGAAGTTTTCATCCATAAATCAAAACCAGTGCTCTAAAGTGATTATTGGCTTGCTTATTTTGAGTGCTTACAATGCTTTTTGGATAACTGTAGAAAATGATCTCTTAATTAAACCTTGTTTAAATATTTAGTGATGAAACTGGAAAAACTCACAAAACCACCTTCTATTTCCATTAAAGTATTTCATGCTGAAGTTCTTTTAACTTTCTAATTTGATTTAAAATTACAAATTCTAGCACTAACTTTTGCCAATTTGTTTAACTTAAACACTTCTAAACAAGGTTTCTAGTATAAAGATTAGTAGAATGATCCATGTAGCAAATTTGGTAATATACTAATATTAAATATATTTCGTATCTGAATAGCAAGTATTGAATTCCATTCAATTGAGAATGTTTTACAATCAGAAAAGTATTTCAGTGAGAGAGGTATTATAATTGCCTTATTTTTCTTATTGTAAAGGAAATGATTAAAAAGAATGAAGTAAAATAGAATTCTCATGTAATAACTATATAAATGTGAAGGATTCTCCCGCAGATTTTCCATGTCCAAAACTTAATACAGCAATAGCTTTTAGATTATATTTGTAGTATATTTTCCCTATCTAACTTCCACAGCCCCCATAATTTATTTATTTTATTTTATTTTATTTATTTTTTTTTTTTTAGCACTGACAAGCCTACTGGATGGGAGAGAAAGATCTATTCTGTGCACTTAGGGTCACAGTCTAACAAAAGATAGAAAAAATATGCTACTATATTTTTATTTCCATGAATATTAAAATTATCTTAAGAAAATTACCTTCTAAAATAAAGTCTGAACAAATAAACACTAAGCCTCCACATTCCCCAAAACATCAATGAATTATAATTAAGTAAAGAGATTCCAAGGATGTAATTCCAAGCTATCCAAGTCAGCATGGATACTTGGAAGTATTTTACTTCATCCTTAGTTGTACCACTTAGGAGACAATTTCAGTGTATACTGCATCTGGAACTCTTTTAAGTACCCTCAGTAGGAAAAGACGCTAAATAGAAGAGTCAAATATTAAACACTACTTTAGTTAGCAATTTAAGCTCTGATTTACCATCACAATTATTTTTATTCTAAAAGTAATTCTCTATATCAGTCCGATATAGTCAGATGCTTTTTTCAGAAGAATGTCAGACTACATTTCTGTTTAGTCAATTTATTGGCCAACAAGGATTGCTAAACAATATAGCTTGTAAACTTATCTATTCTCACCCGACTTTACTTAATTGGCAACGGGCTACAGAGGTGAGGTGGGGTGGGGCGAGGCGTGGGTGGAGGACCAAGCTGTAATGGGACTAATATCCTACAATCAAAAGCGGATACCTCTTTTTCATGTAGCTCTGTCTGTATATCAGTATAATTATTCACTGTTAACCATGAACCTTTTAAAATGTAACATTAGCTATCTCCTTTTAAACACCTACTGAAATATAAGGCCTGTGTTCACTAGGTTGGCTAGGTATAAGTATTTCATTAGTGGAAAAGGTCTTTAGGATTTATTCATTATGCCTTCTATCATTATCAAGAATAATCTTCTGTCATGAATAATCAAAGACCCTCCAAGAGGAATAAGCACATATTATAAATGACATCTTAGCTGGAAAAAAAAAAAAATCTCAGTGTTAAGAGTCCCTTCAAAATAAATAAATAATTAAAAGTTAGCTGGTATGTAGTTTACCTTTGAGATCATAAAATCTCACTTTATGATCTGTTTCATACCAAGTCTTTGCTTGCTCACTAACCATACAAAAGAAATGATTTGGGAATTATGAAGAAATAAAGTCAATTACCAAATTCTCTCAAAATTAAAAATTCTACCCAAACTTTCCCAGTAGTTCAGATAAGAGAAGATTAACTTCAGTGTCCTTTAAGTTGTTATTCTTAATTTTTGAAGACACGGGACGAGTTATGATTCAAACTATAAAAACAAAAGCTTTGGCATCGTAACCATTTCCTTTATTAGATTAAGGCATGAAATCTAAATAATAATATATGCACAAACTCAAAAATTTACTGAAGATAAATGGATGAGAACTAAACTGCATAAAAATACAGGAAAATTTTGTTACAAAATGCTGACTGTAAATTTAACTGTATTCCCAGTCCCCTGAATTTTATCCAATAAAGGTGAATTTCCTTAGAACGGTAAAGTCTACAAAGTATCATTTTTTTCCCTTAACAATGTTTATCGTATGTAGAGAAATGTATAAATGTTAAAGTAGAACTGTCCAATTTTAAACACATACGAGAAAAGGGCTCTAACACTTAATTACAGTGGCCTTCCTAATGTTACATCAAAGAGGAATACACAATAGCAGCTTGCTCAATAGAAGAAATTCTACCTAGACTCCCAGGAACAGATACCACTGGAAGAACACTACAAGGTCATGCAAGTACAGTTAAATGTTTTGTTTCTCCTTAGCTTTAAATTCAGTTTCTTTATATATTTTGCATTTAACAGTACTGTAATGTGTTCTCGTGTGTTCTTACCTGAAAGGAAAACTGCTTTCTCATAAGAAAGGTCAAAGGTGATATTCTGTATAAAGAGCCCTTTATAAACATAAAAGAGCAAAAAAGGGATGTAAAACTCATCCCCCAACTTCAAAAGAGAGTTTGAGATGGACTGCCAAGGAAATGAGTCACTGATCTTCTGAAGCTGAAACTAGATGCTACAGGTAGCTTCTGATTATTTTTACATTGGATCAGTAGCTGCCACACCACATTGAGATTCAAAAACACAATAAAAATAAAAAAGGCAATTTTTTTTGTCTACCATTTTATACATAATTCTAGTAATATTAAAGGTATATTTTCCAATTTAAAGTCCTGATTTTGAATTTATATTGAAAATTAATTTCATAATTAGTCCCCAATTCAAGGGGAAATTAAGAAAGCGACCCAAATAATTTATTCTAAAAAGCCACATACAAAAAGGAAAACAAAAAATCAAAGGTGAAAATTATGGTCAGAGGGGAAAAAAGGAGGACAAATGCCCTAATATGTGGGCATTTAAAGTATATAAATACATTGTTATGAAAAGACCGGACTCCTAAAAGAGGAAAATATTTAATATATTATAAAAACAAATGTCACGCAGCCTTGATTTAATAAAAGGTAGGTTTTTTTTCCTTTCAAAATTAAAACAATTCAAAAAGATAAATAAATTTAAATACAGGTTCTAAATTCTTAAGCATCTACTTTTCCAAATACATTTCTTGTACCTGTGCAGTAGGTTTGCAAGTTTGCAAATACCTTCATCAGTAAGTGCCCTGGTGTGAGTACTGAAGACCCACGCCCACAGGGCATGTTCTCTCACTACACACAGATCTTTGTTCTGCCATAGCTCAGAGGACCTGCTTGGAAAGTTCTCCATCCTACTTAATAGGAATTAAGTTTCCTTCTTTGAAGAGGTCCATTTACACACAGCATTTCACCTCACCCACATCCTCTCATTAGAAGTTCTGTGGGAACCCCGCTGCTGGGCGACTCAGCAGTTCCTATAAGGTCCCTGCAGTTAGATTCTGTGATACTCCCCCTGGATCCTAACTAGTAACTTCCATTTACAGAGCCGGTTCATAGGCATCTCTCACAACCAGACTCCTTAAGATACTATCTATGTCAGAGAGTACAATATCAGTTTTGAAGCTTACAGAGACAGAAGTTTAATAAGATAAAAAAGATAACTTTATATCAGACAGAAAAGATGATTTATAAAACATGGCAGGCAGATCAATTTAAAAACTTTAGAAAAAAAATTTCTTCATAAAAAGAGAAATATGTTTTCAATGCTCAATCTAAAGTTTTACAATCTGTTCATAAAAGCTAATTACTAAATTTATTTTTACTATTGATTAAAACTGATTTGTGAAAAATCTCTTCCAGTCCTATAAAATGTGTTCAATAATTCTCCATAGGTCAAGGAGAGGGTTCCAATGAAATTGAAAAGGTAAACTCTGGGTCCCTGGAGGTATCAAATATGAAATAACTTTTTAAGTCAATTGTTTGGCACTGAAATTTAAAATCATGAACTTGTAGTGCACTTTCAAAAAAAACTATAGTTAATTACTTAGAGTCTTAAAAGTAAACTGTCCATCTCAAAAGGAAAAACCCAGTTAAAAGGTTATTTCAGTGAATGAAAATAATTTTATCTTCAAACCATTAAAGTAAATCTTTAATATGATACAGTATATAGCTAGTTTGACACTGCTTATTTATAAATACTCATCAAAGTTGTTTCTATTCAGCAATATGGGTATTTAAGTTGGTCAGGTAGAAGAGCAAAAGCTAGTTCTATTTGCCTTCCATATAGGATATAATATGTATTAACTGTGATTTCTTCATTTAGAAACTTAGAGATCTATTGAATTCTTATGATCAGAAACTATTTAGATTTCTGGTTTTCATGCATGCATTCCTCAAATGTCTGACTGTCCTTGGTGGTCTGCTCCTATTTAAGAGAAATTGAAAAGCACTGCCGTGTGGGAAGGACTTGTAAACCTCAAAATGGGGTTCTTTGACTGGGCTGCTTCACTGAGATACCCTACGTTGCAGTATGTGTTTTTTATTTTGACCTGGTCAACTGGACCAAAGAAAAATCCTCTGGATTACTGCCCTCCATCTTCATAATTGGGATTCTACTACCCAAGTCACTATGCACCCATTTCCATTGCCCATGGGTGGTCTCTTCCCGGTTGCTTGCCAGGCTGTTTTTCTTAGGTGGAAAGATTCTGACTGAAAAGTCACTGCATCTTAATTTTTATCTCAAGTTGGCCACTGTCTTGCTCTGTAACCCTGAGCAAATCAGTTTGCTTTTCTTTCTCTATGTGAAAAGGGTACAAACAAAAACCAAACATTTACAATATCACAAAGATGAAGACTACCAACTCAAAAACTCTACAGCTTGATGCTGCAAGATATTTTTAGGGGATATAAATATCACTGGAACCTAAGTGTGGAAAATCCGTGCAAAAACTTTATTCAACTAATGAATCCTCTACCTAGTGTGTCAGACTATATACCAGACCCTGAGACTCCAAGGTAAGTCTCAAAACAGTAACAATTAGTACAAAATTCAAGAGTTCTAAAAGAGAGATAAAGTACTAAGCATTGAACACATACCAAGCACTGCTAAATAGTTTATATTTAAGCCTGACAGCAATTTTATGAGCTACGTCCTATTATTAATCCCTATTTAAAGACATAGGAAAAGAGGCCGAGAGATTACTCAATTGTGGAAAAATATCATATATAAAGGTTGAGATTTAGAAAAATTTTGTTATAAGAATTTTGAAATAAACATATTTAAATGCATTTCACCTATTTCAATATTGTCATCAGGTATATATTAAAATTGTGGGAAACAGTCTATCTTAAAAAGAGAACTTTACTACCATTGAACCACTGATAGATTTCAAAATATTTTCAAAGGTGATGCTATAATTGAAATATTTTATATCATGTAAAATTAGATTTTTATCCTCCTTACAAAAAAGCAATCAAAAACTTTTAAAGTCAATTGTTTTCTCCATAACACAAGGGATTTCTGAAAAAAATCAAAACGCAAAGCTCTAAAGTTGGAAAAGGTAAAGAAACTAAACCATGACAGATTTTGTTGAGATGATTCCAGAATTAGAACAGCCTAACAATATGTTTTTTAGTAATAATTTTTTAGATTTTGTAACAATCCATTTGTTAGTAGTAATAGACTGAAGTTTGCACAAAGACAAACCCTAATATGGACTTATATTACTTGTTTGCCTGATGTCACATTAAACAAACAAACATTCTGCTAGAAGCATACCTTGGCAAAAAACACGGTGAGGTGAGTTTCACTGCCAACAATCCAAATAGGGAATTTTGGAGATTTCAAGTAAGAACCAACCTAGAACAAATGTAGCAAAATAAAGAAAACAAATGAAAAATTATACTGCCTGTTCAATGTTTGCCCACAAATATTTGAAGCGTAACTAAAATGTCCAAGTCATATTTAAATGAATAATACATTGTGCCGGAGTGCCTTACCCTTACCCAATGCTGAACATAAAATGAATGTTATAAAGACTAACCTTTATATTGCACCTTGACATCAGAATAACAATAATATAGATTTAACACAGGTAGAAATAACCAGTTTAAGCCCTATGAGTCATTCTCAGATTTTGCTACAGTTCCTAGATAAAATGACCACTTCTAGAATATTTCAGCTTGGCGTTGCAAACCCTAAAATACAAACTTGACAACTAATTACTTTAGAAGGAAAATAATCATATGTTAACAAATGAGTAGATTTGTGAATAATTTAAAAAAAAGCTGTAAGAACATCTTTTCCTTCAATCTAGGGCAATATTATTAAATATAATCTCTCTTAAGAAACATTTAGAAATATAAAAGAATCTCGTTATTTGACTCTTTATGAAGAAGGCAAGTTCAAGGTTTTAGCATATGAACAGGCTCTTTAAATGTATAAAAAGCCATACTTACAGGCTGCCTTCAAGGTTAAATATTTCATCTATCAACACTACAGTACCGAAAACTTCAGATCATCTTTTTACATGTGTAACTGAGAAAAAGAAAGCTTAATACTCAACAAACAAAACAGACTTACAAAATCCATCATGTTCATTCCAATCAATTCTACTTTCTTATGAGGACAGAAAACTTAAAAACAACTAATCTTATCCATCAAATGTGATGAATTTCTTTTTTTTCCACACAGGCTGCCTATAATTGGGAAATTCCAAGTGGCTGTTTGCAGTGGTCAGGGCCAAATGTTCTTTCCTAATCAGCCAGCAGCCCCGGCTTCAATTGCCACCCTGGCCCTGTGGAATTTATTCTTATCACCAGGAGGGAAGTGGAAAATGGGAATTCTTTTATATTCATGGATAGGAAAACTAGTATCTTTGTCCTATGATGGGAGGGGTGAGTTATAATAGATGTGCTAATATGGCAATGTTAAGCTAGTAGAGTAGGAAGAATAGTTTGGGGACAGCGGAGAAGAATCAAAAAAGAGGAAAAGCTCTTGACCACAGTTTCAGAGTACAAAGGGGTTTCAGAGGTGAGCAGTGCACACATCCTTCAATTTACACATAAGGAACCTGAAAAATTCACAGGATCTGTGCCTGGTCTGAATTCAAGAAACTAACTACTATAGAGCCAGACTTAGAACTTGGGTGTTACTAACTCTTACTCTGGAGGCTTTCCATTACATCATGCTGCCTCTCGTGGTGATATCCAATATCCACGCTGCCTCTTGGATATCATTTACCTTCTCTTTTAGAAAAAGTGTGTGAGAGTGAGTGTGTGTGTGTGTGTGTAAATTAAGTAACAAAAAAAAAGATTTTATATAGTAGGATCAAAGAGTAAATAAATGCTAAACTCGTGGACTGTTTTTAATAATAAAAATAAATTAATTGAGTACATAAACAGTAGAGTCACTTTGGAAAACAGTTTGACAGTTCCTCAAACAGTTAAAAATAGAATCGCCATATGACGAAGCAATTTTACTCCTGGGTATACACAAAGAGAAATGAAAACATATGTTCACAAAAAACTTGTACATGAATGTTCACAGCAGCATTATTCATACAGCTAAAAAGTGGAAAGAATCCAAATGTCTGCCAACCGATGAATGGATAAACAAAATTGGTATTATCATACGAAAGAATATTATTTGGTCATAAAAAGGAATGAAGTTTGAATACATGTTAAAACACAGATGAACACTGAAAACATTATGCTAAGTGAAAGAAGCCAGAAACAAAAGGCTACACATTGTATGATTCCATTTGTATGAAATGCCCAGAAGAGGTAAACTAGAGAGACAGAAAGTATAGTAGTGCTTGCCAGGGGATGGAGAGAAGGGGAAAGTGCCTACTAACGGGTTTAGAGCACCTCTGGAGGGTGAGAAAAATCTTCTGGAATTAGATAGGGTTTGCACAGCCTTGTGACTATACCAAAAAACACTGAATGGTATACTTTAAATGGTGAATTTTATGGCATGTGAGTTATAAATTTAGCTTTAAAAAAGTGCAGAGTCAAAAGCAACCACAGCCACCCTCTTCTTTGATGGCTTGTGTGTGTAGGGCGGGGCGGGTAGGGCATGTGTGAGCGAGAGCACTTCACCTCATTTGTACTAATGAACATACATGGTCAAAATGATGAAAATGTTCATTTTTAAAGGGCAATTTGCTACACTATCAAGGAATGAGGGAGTGATCAGATTTACAAAATTAATACAAGCACAAGTATTTCCTTAATGCCATTTTTCCAAGCATCTGGTAAAAAGAAAATGTAAAAAGTACATGGAATCTGAGAATTTATATTCAGATGAACACCATAGTAACACAGTTTTATACAAAATGCTGTCGTGCTTTAGTTTTGAAGCCCTACCTAGAGGCCAGTTTCCTTTAAAATGACAGCCCATCAAGTTTGTACCCCCACCATTTCCTTTGTAGTCTCCCACACTCTAGGCATCACCCTAATTGCCCTGGGGTCAGGTACCAGACAACTAAGGATAGCCCCTAAGCCCCAAGGCCCACCAAAATGATTCAAATTACCCAATCCACAGGGAGCCCAGGCAACCTACTAAGCCCATCCCACCTGCCATACATAAGCTGCTCCTACAGCTCCAGCTTGCTGTTACCCTGTCCCCAGATGCCATCCCTTGAGTGGCCCTGCCTGGCAGCCCTCTCTTATTTCAAGTTTTAAGGAACAGAGTTCTACCTTCCAGCTATCCAAGTATCAGGGTGTTGTGTTGAGCCATTAAAAGAATGTTTAAATCTTATTTTAAAAATGTAGTTAACTCCCACAACACTAGAACAATATTAAGAATATATGTAGGCTGGGCACGGTGGCTCACGCCTGTAATCCTAGCACTCTGGGAGGCCGAGGCGGGAGGATTGTTCGAGCTCAGGAGTTAAGACCAGCCTGAGGAGGAGCAAGACCCCGTCTCTACTAAAAAAAAATAGAAAGAAATTATCTGGCCAACTAAAATATATATAGAAAAAATTAGCCGGGCATGGTGGCGCATGCCTGTAGTCCCAGCTACTCGGGAGGCTGAGGCAGTAGGATCGCTTAAGCCCAGGAGGTTGAGGTTGCTGTGAGTTAGGCTGATGCCACGGCACTCACACTAGCCAAGGCAACAGTAAGTGAGACTCTGTCTCAAAAAAAAATAAATAAATAAAATAAAAAAGAATATATGTAAACAGAAGAATATATAGCAGCTAATGACTTCCCACTAAGATCTTGAGGGGGAAAAAAGACATTCTTCTGTTCTACCTAACAGTTAAAGAAAAGCAAAACCACACATTTAGAAAATCTTATAAATCTGGTGAAAGTGTCCATTCATTCATTCAACAAATATCTATTGAGCACCTAATATCTACCCAGCAAGACAAGATCCCTGCCCTTAAAGAGGGAAGACAACAGAAAAACAAATTCAAAATCACGGAGTAATTATTCCTGCAAAATACTGTGAAAAAGTAACTTGAGGGAATGGTAAAAGGAAAACGCCTTTGAGGCACAATTTGAAGGATGATCTTAAAGGAAGAGTGAGCCACCCATTTAAAAAGATGAAGTACTCCAGGCAGAAATGACAACAAGTACCAAGGCCTGTCGGGCTGCGCATGTTTGGGAAAGTGACAGGGTACCAGTGGGCTGGAGCACAGCAATGGAGAGAGCAATGCAACTGGAGAGACAGGATCCAGACCATCAGGGTCTTACAGGTTACATGGTAAATATTTTACAATATGAGATCTTCACACCCTGGTCTCCTACAAAACACACATATGTGCATACACACACACAACTTTTGTAGGACCTATCAATGTGTGTGTTAGGGGGAAGGGAACACAGTTTGATTCTCTGATTGCCAGGCTGTCTCAGAACAATTTTAGCTTATATAATTAAAGTCAATGAAAAATAAGAGCTGCTACTGTTAAACAATGTGATCATCACTAATGGGTAAGGGCAGGGTGAATCCTATTTGGTTGTCATAGCCACATCACGTGTATGTGTCAAGTGTCATCATGGGAGAGGAATAGTATCTGACCAGAAAGAAAGAAAGAAAAAAGGAGGATAAGACACTGTTATTGTTATTAAAAATAATCACTACCACCACAACTACAACCACTGCCATGGAACTACCGTTCTAAAATAAAAAAGAAAATTAAATCTACTTCTTTCTCCAAAGTCATATCTGATTAAGTACAAATCATTACCGATTTAAACCCCATTTAAAACTATTTGGAATACCCAATGGTTGTTTCAGATTGTGTAAGAAGTCAATGAGATAAATAATAGTAATAAACAGGAGTTGCATGGCAGTTCCTAATTCTAGCACATATGTTAAAGAGTTTAATGTTGTAAAATGCTTGAAATTTTATTTTTCACTGTAAAATCATTTTTCAGATGGAATACATGAAAGTTAGAATTTCAGGCATTTAGCAAATTCTTTTCCTTTGCCTGATAAAGTATTACCAGTTGTTTTAGTGAATCATTCTCTGTTACTGAAAAAAAAAGTGCTTTCTTTTTCTTCAGTTTGTATTTATAATCAATAATAAGAGTCTCTATTTTTATATATTATTTTGTACTGGGTTTTCCCTCTCAGCCCATCCCCCAAAACAATGGACCTGGCACAGGAAACTTAGCATGATCACCTAGTTTAAGTATCCTCCAAAACTGTCAGTTTAGGGTGGGAGATCAGGAAGGAATTGAAGATAGTGGTATATAATAATACTAAAAAGCTAAACTATGCTGCTATAGGAAAAAAAATAGTATCCACAATAGTGGACATGTGAATAAAAACCATTCAAAGTACCTTAAAAATCAATTTACCTTACAGTATCTTAAAGCTTCCATTAATGTTAAGAATCCTACAGCTGCTTGCTCATGTATACCAAGAAGTTCTGCGAAAAATAAAACAAAAACATACTCAGCATTGTATTATATATAAATCTGAAAAGTACTTATATGTATATGTGTGTATAAATATACGTATTTATTGTACATCAAAATATTTTTTACCCCAAACCATACTTCAAAACTTAGCACGTATTTATTGTCAAATCCTATCAAATCATCATCATACTACTACTCACTGTAAGATTCCAGTAGATTAGGTTTGTGATGGAGAAATGTGATGCTTCAGATGTACATTGAATGTATTTATAAAACTCTGTATTCAAAATGAACATTTTTAATGTAAGAATTTCTTCCCTGAAATCAAGAGAATTATTGGCAAAAATAAAAGAAAAACAATAATGTCCATGCAAAAGTGCTAACTTGAACTGACTTTGGAAAAACAAATGGATATGCTAGTCATAATTAGTGAAATTTATCACTGGATAGCAGTGATCCTATTTGCACAATACTTAAAACATGGACATTTAATGCTATCCCTCTCTCCTGCAAATAAATACAGGCAGTGTGCTTAAGAACAGGAAAATAAAGATGAATTGAAAATAGGCTCTGCCTTAAAAAGGCTAAGAGTTTGCCAAGGGAGACAGACGAAAAAAATGAGTGCGCTCTCTCTGTGTACACACACAGTGTACACACACACAGTGGTATGGGAGTATCTGCTCACAGTGTTAGAGAAAGTTACAGAAGTGGGAACACTTGAGTTGAATTCTGAAGCATATGTAGAAGCTTTCCAGGCCAAAAGAAAATGAAAAGAAAACTCAAAACAGAGAAAACAAAAAGGAGGTATGAAAAATCAATGTATAATACGTAAGGAATGAAGAATCTGGCAAAGCTTCTTTCAACGTTTCTAGGCTGAGGATCTGATAAACAGTGATAGAAAGAATTAAGAAGTACATTCTGGAGTTGGGTGAAGAGGGAACATGAGTTTGGTTTTAGTGAAGATAGGACTGAGGTACCTTTAGGAGTTCTAGCTAGAGAGGGATAAACAACTGGAAGTAAGGCTTAGGAACATAGGAGATAAAGGTCAAGGTTGGATGTAGAGATTTGGAAATCATCAGCACAGAGGTAAGAGTTGAAGTCACAGACATGGATAAGCCAGAACAGACAAAACACAGAATGAAAAGAGAAGAGATTATTTCACAACAGAGGTGTAACTGTGATAATGATAGAATCTTTTCATACACTAAAGCCTTCAGCTAACATAGATTAAGTAGAACTATAATAATATATAGGTCCATACACACATCTAAAAAGCATTTTTTCCTGGTTAAAAATTATGTCCACTGTAATCACAATGTATATATAATTTTCCATCCTGTTCTTCATCGGGTCACGGATATATTTTCTTTTTTTTAGGATATAGTATTTTCTTATGAATTAACGTAAGAATATTAACTCAGTTATTTTGGTTGTAAATATTTTACTATGTATCCTTAGGTACAACATCCAGAAGTTGTAAGTCAAGAGCTGGTAGTGTAACTTTTCGCACTTGTAAATCCAAAATTAATAGAAGGCACATATTTTTGTATTTCATTACTAGGTTCTTATAGGTACAGATAGGGTACTGCAATGGTTCTTAAATTGTGCATTAGGACTCTTCGTGTCCTCAGGACCCTTTCAGAGACGATGTGAGATCAAAATGACTTTCGTAATGTGTTAATTGTCTTTTTTTACTCTTACTCCCTCATGAGTGTATAGGAGAGTTTCACAGAGGTTAAATGATGTGTTATATTGCGACAGACTGAATTCATAGGCAAATATGGAGATACAGTTGTCTACTAATTATCTAGACTTTAAAGGGATTTGTAAAAATGTAAAACCCAGTATCACGTTCCTTAATATTTTTTGTTTTGGAAATATTTTTTATTAAAAATGTTATTTATATTAACAAGTAATGGGTATATTATTATTTACTTTTATTTGAGCATATTATGGGGGTACAAAAGTTTAGGTTATGTATATTGCCCTTGCCCCCCGCCCCCCGATTCAGAGCTTCAAGTATGTCCATCCCCTAGACAGTGCGCATCGCACTCATTATGTATGTATACACCCCTCTCCCCCACATCTGCCCGACACCCGATTAATGTTATTCCTAAATATGCTCTTAGGTGATGATCAGTGAAACCAATTTGATGGTGAGTACGTGTGTATTTACTTATTTTTTATTTGTACAAATATATGGGATTCATGAGAAATTTTATTACATGCATATAATGCACAGTGATCAAGTCAGGGTGTTTAGGGTGTCCATCACCCAAATACAATACATTTTTATTAAATATGGTCATCCTACTCTGCTATCAAATGTTGTATTCTTTCTAATCTTAGTGTTTGTGCCCTTTAACCCACTCATCATCCTCTCCCTCCCCTGCCACTCACCCTTCCCAGTCTATCTTTCCATTCTTGACCTCCATGTGATCCAGTTTTTTACCTCCCACATAAAGATGAGAACACGTGACATCTGTCTTTTTCTGTCTGAATTATTTCACTTAAGATAATGGCTTCCATTTCTATCCATGTTGCTGCAAATGACACGACTGCGTTCTTTTTTTATGGCTGAATTGTATTCCATTCCATTCCATATATACACCACATTCTCTTTATCCATTCATCCATTGATAAACACTTAGATTGGTTCCGTATCTTTGCTATTGTGAATAGTGCTACAACGAACATGTGAGCGCAGGTATCCCTCTGATACACTGACTTCTTTTCCTTTCAGTAAATACCTAGTAGTGGGACTGCTAGATGGAATGGCAATTCTATTTTTAGTTTTTTGAGAAATCTCCACACTATTTTCCATAAAGGCTGTACTAATTTACATTCTTACCAACATTGTATGAGAGTTCCCTTTTCTCTCCATCCTTGCTAACATCTATTACTTTTTGTCTTTTTAATAACAGCCATTCTGACTGGGGTAAGACGGTATCTCACTGTGGTTCTGATTTGTATTTCTCTGATGAATAGTGAGTGATGTTGGGCCTTTTTCATACACCTGTTGTTATTTTAAAGTTAATTAACACATATTTTTAAATTTCTTGCTCTTAATCTCTAACATGAAAAATACTGATCATTGTCTGCTTACCATTCATGTAAGCAAAACCTCCTTGAGATCCTCAATTTTTAGGAGTATAAAGGGCACGAAATCAAAAATATCTCGGAATCTTTGGATTACAGCATTCAGAGAAATAAGGGGAGAGGAGTCAAACAGCCCAAATCAGTAGAAATGGATATTTTATAGTTTTATAAACTTTTTACTCCTTTTCTTTCTGAAATGTAAGCAGTACTCAATGTTTTCATGTTAAAAGAAAAATACAGATGTTTGGAAATATTGTCACAATTTAATTTCGAAAATCAATTACCACCACCTAGTGTTACAATTAGATACTGCAGCATGTATTTCCCTGGAATTTTAAACAAATGTCTAGAATATTTATAATAATATGCTACTAAATACAGCAAACTAGCTGTTCATAATTCTTGGGTAATGAATTATTCAGATTTCGTCAGTAATCACATGGTTAGGCATCTAGTATAGGTGATAATATTTAAAAAATGTATTATACCTATTTCCCCAAACAGAATATATGTGTAAAATTTTTATCTTCTTTGATAAGTTTAAAGTGAATCATTACAGATATTTTAGTGCCAAGCTATAATACAGAGAAGATGTATCATTCTCACATATTAAAACTTACAGAATTCATTTGTATCTTAAAAAATCTCACAGAAGTCTATTTATAGGTTGAGTAACCCTAACCTAAAAATCTGAAATCCAAAATGCTCCAAAATCAGAAATTTTTAAAAAGCCAACATGATGCTCAAAGGAAATGCTTATTTGGAGCACTCTGGATTTCAGATTTTCAGAGTAGGAATGCTCAATTGATAAGTTTAAATGCAAATATTCCAAAATTCAAAAAAATCCAAAATCTGAACTACTTCTCGTACCAAGTATTTTGCATAAGAAATACTCGACCTATACTCTACAACTGCAGAAAATTCTAATACCTTTTTTTCTTTGACACTATTAATTTATTATCTCATAAAAGAGAGTGAAACAAACCACGAGGACTCATCTGATATTTGATTGCATTTTCAGGAGTGCCACATATTAAATTAAGTATAATTAGGCACCAGAGAAACATGACTAGTGTTTGGCCTAACTATAATATCCATTTCAATCTTTTTAAGTTGACAAGTTGTGTATTTATTATGTACAACATAATGTTTTGAAACATGCATATATTATGAAATGGCTAAATCACATTAATTAACATGTGCATTACTTTACGTACTTATTTTTGTGGTGAGAAAACTTTAAATCTGCTCTTGGCCATTTTTAAGTATAAATACTTGGTCATCAACTATGGTCGCTATGTTGTACAATGGATCTCTTGAAGTTGTTCCTCCTAATTGAAATTTTATGGCCTTTGACCAACATTTCCCTAACTTCTTCCCCGCCCTCCCCTTTCCCTTGGTCACCACTGTACACTCTGCTTCTATGAATTCACCTTTTTTAGATTATCTGATTATATTTTAGAATTTTCTGTCTCACTTTATTTTCTTAGCCTTGCATTGAAGATTAATCATGACCAGCCCCCATCAATCCATATCTGCTTAAGTCAGTGAGACTGACTGTGTGCGTGTGTGTGTGTGTGTGTGTGTGTGTACTCAGAGTTTTATATTCTTGAGTACCTGGGTTGGCTATTGAATGGTTTATTCCTTCACTATTAACTGTCACTTCTCACTGCTGGCAGGGTGTCTATAGAAGTCTCTCTTGGACCTTTCAAATTTGATACCAACTTGGAAACCAGATAACTGTGCTACATTTATGTAACAAACATACTGTGAGTGCCAAGTACGGAAAAGAACAATGCTACGCACAGTGCAGAAATACAAAGACGAGGATGACCAGATCCTCTCAAGGGCAGTTTGGTAATGAACAGTAGGGGACAACGCAGGATGTGGCAGCAGCTCTCCTGGAAGGGATGGCATACGAAGAGGGCACTGAAGGACTGGATAGGCACCGATGGCAGAGACATAATAATGTGGGTCTTTACACACAGGGACTAGCATGGACAAAGATATAAAAGCAGCATAACTTTGCTCAAGCATAAGTTCATGATGGCTGAAAACACATACTTAATACATATTAAAATTTCAAAATGATCTTAAAGTTTAGATTCTCTTATTTTCTATGTATCATGTGTTTGTCAATTTTCAATTAACTATGCCTTGATTGGCTGCAATATTGATTTCTATTTACAAAAAACAAAAAACCCACAAAGGACAAACAAACTTCTGGGTTTCTGAATCACAAGAGTTGACACTTTTATCATAATCCCATAAAATAAAAAAAAAATTAAGATTTTAAAAATTATCAAATAAATGTATAATACATAAAAAAATAAAGAGTGTACAAATACTGAAGGATTCCTTTAAGACAGAAAAAATACCATGGAAAAAACTGATCTACAGAAAACCAAAATCAAGGAACACTTTAGCTCAAAATACATGCAGTAGTACACAATGAAGACAGATGGCAGGTCGACAGGAGAGAGACCACAAAAAGATTTGAGAGCCTTGGGAAGAAGTTTGGATTTATTTTAAGTGCACGGGGAAGCCAGCCATCGAATATTTTAAATGATAAAGAAACATGATCTGATTTAGTTTGAAAAATACCACTCCAGAGATTGTTAAAGACAGAGAGTGGGCAAGAATGCCAGTGGGGTAATTAGTTCTATTGTAGTTTATTTCTGTTCTCTTGCAGAAGCAAAGATGGTTTTAACAGTTGAGGCAGAATTAAATATATACATTCAGGACCTGTATGATCCATATGATAAAATGGTAAATACTTTTTACTAAAGGACGTACAAAACAACTAGAGGGGAAATCTTAATATGGTAAAGATATAATTTTCTCAAAATAATGTACAAATGTAGTGTAATCAAACCAAATCCTAACAGATTTCTTCAAATTTGAACTTGAAAAGCTGGGGGAAAAGTTCGATTGAAGTAGATAATGTAGAAATGATGATGACAATTTTGAAAAGGTGCAGCATCAGGAAATGTGCTAATGAATATCACAGTATATTATAAAACTGTGGCAGTATAGCTTTGGCATAAGAACTCACAAATAGATAAGTGGAATAAGAGTTCAAAAATGACTCGTAAATATCGGGAAATTTGTTTTTTGATTAAAAAAGATGTTCCATACCTGTGGAGAACTGACTAGAATTAGGACATTAGGTAATTTTTTAAGTAAAAAGGCAGATCCCTAACTCATAAAGCTCATAAATAAGTATTCCAGATTGATTAAAGAAACACTAAAAAAATAAAGCCCACAAAAACATTTGAAGAAAATACTAGAGAATTATTAGTTTAATATTGGGTGGGAGAAACATAAAACTGATAAAAGGGAGAAAACAAAACAAAGCAGATGCCATAATAGAAAAGATCAAATGACGTCATGTCATACAGATGAAAGCCTTGGGTGTGATAGAAGACATCAGTAACAAAGTTAACAAGGGACAGAAAAGGCTGGGAGAAAATATTTGTAACAAAGATTTAAGATACAGAGAGCTGAGAGAGAATTTATAAAGACCCCCTTACCCACCTGGCAAAATGCCAGAAGGACGGGAAGAGGCAATTCCTGGAAGAAGAAAAAGCTGACAAGCACTGAAAAGATGATCAAGCTCAGACTCACTGGGCATCAGAAAAATGTAAATTAAAGCAGGTTATCACTTGTCAATAAACTCATGAAATGTTAAAGATGGGCAATTCTGAGTGTCGGCCTGCATGGAGAAAAATGGAAAAAAATGGAACTCTCCTTCCTACACTGTCAGAAGTTTGTACTTTACCAGTTGGTAAAGCAAATTTTAGAAGGAAATTTGGCATTATCTACCAAAATGTAACAGGTATCCCTCAAAAGGTTAAACCTTATGAGTTACTGTATGGACCAGGATTTCAACTCCTAGGTCTACAGCAAAGAAAATGAAAACATATGTACTCACAAAAACGTGTGCATGAACGTTCCTCACAGTATTTGTAATGGTCAAGTGGAAACACTCCAAGTGCCCATTTGTCACTGAGTAAATGTGGTAATCCATACAATGGAATATTCATCAAGAAAAGGGGGTGAAGTACTAGTACATGCTAAAACATGCTAAAAACATGAAAACATTATGCTAAGTGAAAAAAAAATCAAGAGCAGGCAAATCTATGAAGAAAAGAGATCAGTATTTGCCAGGGCTGGAATGGAAGGAAGTATAGGAGGTACTGCTAATGGGAATGGGGTTTCTTTCCGAGGTGACAAAAATATTTTACAACTGACAGTGGTAATGGCTGCACAACTCAGAGAACATACCAAAAAACACTGAATTACACATTTTAAATGGGTGACACACACAGAATGTGAATTATATCTCGATAAAGCAATGATTAAAAAAAAAACCAATAAATGCCTAAATTTTTAATACACACTCTACTTTTTGGCATCTATCCTATAGGCATTCTTAAATATGTACAGAAAGTCTTACCTACAAAAATATTTCTTATAGCATTGTTTGTGATAGCCAAAAATGGAAACAATCTCAATAGTCACTGTAAGTAAACTCAAGGCAAAAGGCAGACCAGGAAAAAAATACATTTACTACATACAACAGATCAAGCGTTGATATCCTTAATAAATGAAGGTGAGAAAAACACCCCATTTATCTTTCACTGAACCTGCTTTGGCCTTTCCTGATAACACATAATTTCCATTTTGTCTCCCACTGCCAGACTAGTGATTATTGCTAAAAAAGAAACCTCAGTATAAACTTTATTGTTTGGATCCACTCTAAATTAATCCTAATTAATCTCATCTAAACTCTCACTGCTGATGGCACACTGTAAAATTCCTCTCATAACCCCTTCGTTTAGTTCTCCTTTGGGCATTTGATTCAAACTCTTTCTCTTCTTCATCTGCCTCTAACTCTACCTCTGTCCACTCACTCTCAGAAGAATCTGGAATCTCGAATTGTCTTTTCTCACCATACTTGCTCTTCCTGTTTCAGAAGAACTGTGCATCTTTCCAAAGTTACTGTTTCTCGTGACTCTATTTTATAATCCCTTTTATTAAAAGTAGAATTTTCTAAAAGTTGTATCTCTCTTCCCTGCTCTACAAACAACATAGGAGATTTCTAATGCTTAAAACAAAAACTATGTATACCACCTCTTGGCCTTATGACCAAACAAGACTTCTCTCTTTCCATCCTTTCAGCAGCAAAATTTCCTTGCCTACATTGCTAAAATATTTACTCCCTATGATCTGGCTTCTATCTCAATTGTTCTTCTAAAGCAAAGACCTTACTACTGTTAAAATCATAGATTTTTCTTAGTCCTCATTCTCTTTGATTGAGATATACCGCATGGCTCATTCACCAACTCTATACTACGGAAAGGAATCCTTGGATTAAATTTTCAATTTCAGCTTCCTCTTTATAAATGGGACAAATATCTACCTCTCAGGGATACTGTGAAATTTAAGTAAAACTCCCACGTCATCTCACATATTTTATTACAGCACTCAAGGTTCTGGAATATAGCATAAGAGGCAGTCTATCATAATGATTAAGTGTGCTGCCTGTGTGGAGTCAGACTACTGTGGTTCTGCTATTTACTAAGCTCTGTGAAATTAAAGTAAGATACTTAACCAGTCTGTGCTCATCTGTAAAATAGTAGTGATGCTCATAGGGTAGTTAGAATAAGGAAGTGAGAAAATGGGGAGAAAAAAAGATTCATCAAGTACTTAAGAACAGTGGTTGGCATCGCTAAATAAACGTTTGCCACTACTGCATAATGAACACTCTTGGCAATCATCAATAGCTATAACTGCCCTTTAAAGAAAACCAAACGCTTGAGGGCAAAGATTTTTTTCTTCCACCAAAACACACACAGGGCCTTTAAGCAACTTGCATTAAGGTTTCTCATGTCAATTTGTTCAACAGATTTATTTGAAAACCCAGTAGTTATTAGTACCTTACCCTCACATATCTCATAACTTGCTGAATCCTAAAGATTCTACATTCCCATATTCTCTCACAGAGGCGGAGTGGCACCGCAAGACAGTGTGCTATGGCAAGCACACGCCTTGGGTGTGGTCATGACACCAGTTATTTCATGTCCCCACTATTTGACTTTATGACAATTACTAAATTATCTGAGCTTCAGTGAGGTTACAAAGATATACATTCAAACACGCTGCTGAGCACAAAGTACATAAATATCAGTGGCTCTTTTTTCTTCCTTTGCCATGTCTATTATTGTCTCATTACTTCTCACCTGTCTAGGCATTGTGCTATAGCTTTCAATTTGTCGCTCTACTCCAATATGTCCTATCACCTGACAAATTAATGGTTTTGCTTCACATGTCTTATTATGTTATTTCTTTTCTCAGTGCCTTCAATGACTCTCTTCCTAATGCTTGCCAGCTAAAGTTTAAACTTCTTTAGCATTCAAGAGTCTCTGGTGTTCTTACTCAGATTTTCTTTACAATACTTTCTTTTCCTTCACAAATCTAGTGCTTCAGCACTGGTTCTCAAACCTGGCTGCACTTTGCAATCATCTAGGGGAAATTTAAAATTATATGCCCAGGACCTACCACCTAAAGATTCTAATGTAATTGTTCTCAGCTGGGGTCTTGCTCTCCAAGTAATGATACGTAGTCAAGGTTAAGAACCACTGCTCTATTCAGACTGCTCTAACGCCCTGTCCCTAAACACAACCTGTACTTTCCCCCAAATGTCGTCCTGCTCCATCTGGCCCCACTAAAATGTTAACTCCTACTTAAAGTCTCTCTGCTTACCCCGACATAAATCTAGCAGCAAGTTGTTTCCTCCCTCTGAACATCTGTGGTACTTTACTTCGATGTGTTTCATTTTATGTTACATCACAATTATTTGTGTACATGTTTTGATTCTCTAAACCAGGTATGTAAGCTTTTGAGGGAAAACTGACCTGTCCTTGCAGGCCAGTCTAGGCGTTTTCAAAATGTGATGTTTATAACAATCCTTTGAGGAAGGATTATAAAGAAGGAAATAAGCTAAGAAAAGTAAAGTGACTTGCCTAAGGATTTTAAAACTAATAACTATTTAATTATAATTTTTCTATGTTCTGTACCTCCTAGTATGTTGTCAGAGCTGGAAATAAATCCAATATACAGGAAATAGCAAGAACAGAGGACAAGTGGTCAAGAGACGTCTCAATCCAAGTTCAGTAACAACCCAATATTTCTTCCCTAATCATGTGAGATGATGTAAGATGCCCCAAGGCCCAGGAACCATTGGGAGAAGAAGAAAGAGGAGAGTGTGCAGAAGCCATCATGGGTGAGAAAGTGGAGACAGTAAAACCCTGCATATTACTCAGGAGAGACTGAGATACCTTTCACTGGCAGCATTAAATGCTTTCAGCTATCAATCAGAATGAGGGTCCAAGAATAGGATGAGCTCAATTTCACAAAGCAGACCAAGATAACCGGCACAGATTTTTTTGTCTGTGAATTCCACTGTTTAAACTTTGACCTTTACTAGAAATCAGCACAACTAGATTCTTACTCTAACTTCACCACTAAATGAATCATTTTGTATATATGACCTAATGTAGGAAGTGAAGTTAGTTCTTAAATTCCTTAAATAGTAAAATGAAGGGTTGTGTTGTGTTATGGTGCTTTTTAATTCTCAAGTTCCCTAGTTTTACTGATTTTTTAAAATATTATCCCCTTTCATGTTTGTTAACTATATGTATTTTTAAATTTGAGAAAAATTCAAACGTAAGATCAAGAATTACCTAACAGATTGACTGCCATGTGAGTTGTACGTAACTCAGGTTAGTTTTAAGCCCGGGGCTACGTGAAGCAAAACCCTGCAGTTGGTTCATGAAAATTTTACTTTTTGACATTCTTATTGTTACAATTAACATTGACAATTTAATTCTAAAAACATGGATTTCACTGCATGTAACTCACACACAGAAAACAATAAAAAACAAATTAGAAAGGATGGTTTCATTTTAATAAAACACCGTCCATGGCCCCAGGGAAAAAAAATTTTTTTTTCTAGTGTGGAAGTAAATGTGTTACATGGGAGCAAAAAGAGGTAACAATTATTTTCTTAGCCATAATATTTGCTCTGTCATTTGGTGACAGTTTTACCTAATTATAAATTAGAAGAAATTATAGAATAAATTGGCCTGTGAACTATAGGAAATGTCAGTAAACAGTACATAGTGGTTATTCAATGTAAGTTCAATGAGTAAATAAACTAACTTAGACTGAACAAGTAATAAACTGAAGGAAATTTTATTCAGTTTTTAAATAGCTCTCTTTAACTGAATGGACTGGACAAAATGTGATTCATTTCAATGTTCCTGGAAACATATGAAGCTACAGGAAGATATAACTGAGACCAGAAACGGAAGTGATAGTGGAAGGGTTGGTAGTTTAAAAGTTTCAGATGACATTAAGTTTGTCCAGCATTTTGAAGGGAATTATGCACATTAAAAGCACTATAGGAAAAACCACTAGATTATCAAAGCAAATATTTCAAATCATAACACTTTGTACTTGTCCTCAATTTTAAGCAAAGAATGAAGTAGTATCTCTGGATAAATATGCACTATGTTTATATATATTAAGCGATCTATGTATTACTTTTTCTAAAGAAGTTAGTCCTACAATCCCAACTTTATGCCAGAGAAAATGGAAGGCTTGAGAATTTAAGTAACCAGACTAAAGTCACACACTTCAGATTTGAACTTAAGGTTGCCCAGCTCCAAAAATCTATGTTCTTAATGTTAAGGTGTGTTGGAAACTGTAAAGGATTTTTCTATTACAAAGCATTAAACACACGAATATCAACTATATTTTACTGATATATTAATCATAAAAGAGATAAACACAACAAAGAATATACTTACTCATTCCTGAGCATTCTCTATCACCGTCCCATACATTAGAAACAGCATGTCCCGTCAGTAGGAGGTTAATTAAACTTTGGCTATGAATAAAAATTAACATTCAATTACAACATAATAAAACTAGTTTTTAAATCAAAAATTCCTAAGTATAAAGTAATGACTTTTTAAATTACATTGTTTAAGAAAAATTATGTTAAGAAATAAAATTAGAGAAATTTTACATACTCAGCCTTGCTCAATGTATCACTATAATAGTATCTATTGTACATATTCATATAAATTTAATAACTTTATCCAAGATATATTTAAATGGATGAAAAACATTAATGACACTTAGACTGATAATTGACTTAATATTTACAATCATCTTTTAGATTACATAATTGTTAATATTTTGTCTTTGATGACAGATATGAATTTTAACCTCTGAGGCAGAATGATCCTAAAAGAACTCATGTATTAGAGTGAATTAATTATCACTGTTTCCCTGATTTTGGTACAAACAGCTATAAAAGCGTTGAGGGGGAGGGCAGTCTTAGAGAAAACCGGAGAAAAGTTTTCCTCCTAAGCAGAAAAGCATTTACAAATGGGTATGGATATACTTATTTCTAAATCCAAATGGGTACATTTCATCTATTAAAAAAATCATAAACAAAGCATAAAGCAGAATTTGTTAAAATATCTCCCCACTGTTATTTAAAGTATTTGCTGCAATAAATACAATGTATACATAACCTAAATTGGAAGTTACCATTTCATACCTAAAGCAAACAATGCATAAAACACAAGACTGCTCAAACGCATACTTATGTTGTCAACACTACCCACAAGCAAAATTGCCTGACTCAGTCATGTTTTATCCTAAGTCAAGTTTCCCAAAATTAGAGTCCATATAAGGAAATAACAGATTTTAGTTAATTACCTGCCATGTCCATACACAGGATCTATCAAAGGTTCACTTGCATCTTCAATTTCATTTTTTATGTTTTCAATGCCCTAAAGAAACCAAGAATTCATTGGCTTACTTTAAAAGCAATGAAAATTATGGCAGTTTAAAAACTGACAAGTTTGTACTATAAATTAATAAAATACAATTATTGAAGTAACTTTTCTTCCAAAAAAATCACCCAGATATGAAGTCGGGGTGCATTTGAGATGATAATTATAAAAAATACTTCTTCAAACATCTTCGATTTTTTTTAATGGGATCTATATATAGAACACGAATGTGTAATAGATTTACTGTTGGTTAAAAGGGTAGAGATAATATTTAACTTTCAAGAGAAGAAAGGAGAAAATTATTTAATATAAAAGTTAACATTCATTTAACTTTAGGCTACATTAAAATGTAATATACCTGATAAGGTAACTGATTTTATTTTCTTAGGTCATGTAAAAAATGTGTTGGATGTCTCACACACCTGAGTATTGACAGAGATGAATTTAAATATGCAAAAGATATAACTGGTACATAAAATGGAAGGTTTGCTTCCAATTATACTTTCTCACAAATATTAGTAAGTAAATGTGTACTGACAAAATGAAATATAAATTGGGAGGGCAGGAAGCTTATTTTCTGGAATACCAATTTCCTGATACTTTTTAATCCTCCAAAAGGGCATCCAACTCCCAAAAGTTCTAGATACTGGGTAAGTACAAAAAGACCTAGGTATTTAACCTCATCAACTCCAAAATGACAAACTGCCATTCATTGTGCTATTCACCTAACTTTGACCATCGGTTCTACCACATAGGCCATTTCTCAGGATTAAACAGATGATTACTCAATAATCAAAACATTTAATGATTGCCTAAATATTGTAGAGGAAAACAAAAAAGTATAAAATCTTGCACTTGCCATCCTTGTAAACACCACAAAGCAGGCAAGTGACAGAATCACTGGGGAGGAAGGGATATCATTTCAAAGACCAGCTAAAGAAAAAACAACTCGCATGATGATTTACTGGCTGTAAAGAACAAGAGACAAAGGAGGTAGCAAATGTTTTAAGCATAAAAACTGGGGAAATAATCAACAGTCAAGATGAGCTCATAACAAACCAGTCATCTTAGATACCACCGTAACTGCTATTTCCAATCTCTACACAACTACCAAGTACTTTTGGTTCTTTCTCTTGTTTGTTTAGGTTTATTTCCCTTATTGTTTATATTTCTAAATACGCTACCCTTCTGTTCCATTCCATGATCACTGCCCCAGTTTAGGTTTCACCTATTTCAATACCCACTTTTCCAGTTTTCCTGACTTCAGTCTTACACTCCATACACCCACTCCGTCCAGCACAACTCTTTTCCCAATTTAAGGAATCTTATCAACAAAAAGCTCTTGTCACTCCCTTGTTCAAAATTTTTATTGTGTTCCAATTTTGAGCAGATGAAACGTAAAGTGTTTTTCTACACAGTATACAAGGGGCTTCATATTCTGAGCCTTCTTTATGTAAGTGCCTTGTCTCATCTTCCACAATTACCCCTCTAAGTATATTATGCCGCAGCAATGCGAACTACTTATAGTTCCCCAAGCCTGGGTCATATCCCCAATCCCTCATGCTTTTTTATTTGCTGTACCCACTGCTTGCAAAATTTTCCTACACTTTTCCACATAGAAAACTTTCACTTTTACATCAAGTCCCTACATCCAAATGGTTCCCATTACATAAAGTCCACCCTTGGTTCCTCTCAATACACTTAGGCACACCTTCTACTTTCTCACCAAATACCAAAAACACTGCCATAAGGGAATTATTGTGGCATTTTTTTTTTTCCCAAACACTAAAGAGAAACCATTTTTAAAAAGTGCATTCCATATCATACGTACAAACCCTAGCACAGAGTCAATGTTCAATAAACATTTGTCAACTAAAGGAAGTTTGATTTTAGACACAGTAGATCTACTAGGACACTCAGTGGAGACTAAGAGTTTACTAGAGATATGAAATTGGCCTTTGGGGAAAAAGGGTAGCACCAGAAGCATATATACTGGAATTAGCCACATAAAGGTAAGTTGAGAGAATGAAATATCCATAAAAGAAGCAGCATACAGGAGCCAGGGAATAAAATTTCTGGGATATTAAACTTAAGAAGGGGAGAGAAAAGAGCAGGAGATAACACATAAAGAAGGAAATGAAGCTATCAAAGGAAGTAAAACAAAAAAGAATCATGAGACGTTACAGGAAGAAAACTAGCACAGTGATGTATCAAAAAAATATCAAGAAAGGGGGTGGGGGTCAGAATGAGCTTCCAGAAGGGGTTAAGGGGTCAACTGCCAGATAGTACTAGGATCAAAGGAAATAAAATTCAGAAGAACTGACAGTATTTCATAATTAGAACATTACTGATAACCTAGTCCAGAAGAGCAGAAGTGAAAGTAGCTCTGGAAGTGGTTAAGTAACAAGCCAGTGCTGAGAAAACAAATTAATTCCTTATTATCAGCATAAAAGATTTTTATTCTGAGATTTAGAAACAGCATCAGGCATAAAATTACTCATCATAGTAAGAAAAACCATACTAGACTAAGCTAATAAAAGGCAGAAGCAGCATCGTAAACAAACCTTTGTCAGTAACACAGAATACAGAAAAAGCAATACTCCAAATTTGTTTCCCCACATTGCATACTGGTCCAGGACAGCATCTTTTAATTCTGATAAACTTCTGAATGATCTTTTTCTGGGGGGGGAAAAAGAATTAAGTATTGGTATTATGATTAGATTGACTATATTCATAAATGGGAAATTTTTTATGTTTTCTTTTACATTAAAACACACAAGCAGGAAATCTTTGTAAGTTTCTCAAAATTTCAAATGCAAATTTAGCCATTAACAGCAAAACACATTTCTGACCACTATCACTATATGTAACTTATACCACCAAGACAGAATTCCTACTTAGCAGGGAAACTCTTCATCTCTTAGGCAAACTATCTGGCATTAATAAATTCTTCAATAATATACAGTTATTTAAAGAATAGATTGGCCCCCTTGTAAGAGGGGTTAAGAACAAAGAAAACTTCATTTTTTAAAGCCTGGAAATTATTTAATAAATATCTGAATGCCAAAGGTAAGACATACCTTGGTGGCTTCTTTAAAAAAAAAATTAATGTTAAATTTCAAACCAAATGCCACCTATAATTCTATCAAAATAGCCATCCTTACCTTTTATTTTGTAATAAAAAGCTTACATGCTCTAATAAAAATATGGGCACTCAATACAAAACACAGAAAGCACTTCTGGCAAATAAAAATTCTAACTACTAGAAATCTTTATATTCATTCAGGACAGAGAAACACTAAAATAATTTTTTTTCACTGTAATAATGAAAAGCTTTTAATGTTTTTTAAAAAGTGTTTGAGTAGTTAATTTAGGAATAAGAATAATTTAAGTATACATTTACAAATTATTCTTTTTTTTAAATTTGAAGGCAAATGAATCTTCAAGCAATGGATTTAAAATTAATGTTAGGTAGCGCAGTACTATACAAAACTAAGAACCTTTCCATAGTATGCACAGACTTAAAATGGCAATGTGTCCACAAGGTAAGTATTTTAAATGTTCCAATGTTACTTACTGAATTAATGCATGAAATCGCTCAAAGCCAAGCTCTTCGACAGCCAAGGCAGCTATACATAAAAGACACTTTTCAGCACTACACATGGCAAATAAATGACACAAGATACACACAGCAGGCTGTAAATACTTTCAAGCAATCAAAACTTTCCCTATTTCCTTACTCCCTTAAAATTCTCAGTTTATGTTCAACTTTACTACAACATGAGTTTATGTTTCAACATCTTAATTACTATGATTATAACTAAAATGGATATAATACTGAGAATGCAGAAGGGTGATTAAATAAACATTTCTCTTCAATTCAGTTATGCTAGGGTAGTTTATAAAATATGAGAAATTACTGATAATCAGTATGTCACACATCATTGTAATGTGTCCTGCACTTTGAAATAATCGTTCAGTTTATAGATCTAAGTAAAATCATCATAGTTAATCATCTTCCTTATAATATAAAATCTTTAGATTTAATGCTTAATTATTAAACAAATGTGTGTAAAAAAGGCATAACACTTTTGAAACTACACAGGTTCAATGACAGCTTTAAGTCTGTTTCCTCGTTTATTTGTGTAACTATTAAGAAATTTTCAGTAACTTGATTGTTTATTAACATAGTACAAGTATAAATTTAAAAAAAAATCAAAGGGAATCAAAGAAAGCATTTTAATCACAGGTAAAGTTTAGTGGGCACTTTACTAAGTGCCAGGCCCTTTTCAAAATGCTCTACAAGTCTTACCTAATCTAATGCTCAAAACCACCCTCTTATCTCCATTTTAGAGAAGAGGAAACTGAGGCACAGAGAAAAACCTCCCAAGAGCACACAGTAATAAACAGAGCTGAGATTGGAATCCAGATAGTCTTGGGTCCAGGAAGATAGTCTTTAAAGATACCACACATGAATCAAAATGCCTACTTTAATTTATCACAATGTGAACAATTTCACATATACTTTACAACAAATCTTAGTACTTTCAAATATAAATTCTCACTACTGAGTTAAGGAAATTGATTCATTATGAATTCAAAATTAGAAATTTTTATTTATAATTTAAAATGTCACATTATGCTAGCTTTTCAAAGCCTAGCTTTACTTTTCAAGTGTTTCAAATTACTTCTTAGAATCTTAGAAGTCCAAATGAATTAAGTATCTTTTGGTTTACGCGGGAAACAAACCGAAATTGAACCTGAGTATTTACTACTGCGAACAAGTGTGCATTACCAACAAGCCAAAACTATACACACCACATAAGCCAATGAAATTAATGTTTGTACAGAATGTCATATTAACAAGAGGGCAAAACACTTCACATTTAAAATTTCAGGCTAAAATAAAAGTTCTATTTAATCTTTTCCAAAATGTACTAACTGTTCTACCATGTTTGATTATCCCAATAATTTTACTGGGTGTAGTATGAAAGTAGACATAGAGATAATAATTTAGAGAAAAGAGGCAAGCAAAATAAAAAGCTTAGCAGGCAGGGATGGTGGAAAAATATAAAACACAAGAAAAAGAACATAGCTGGGAATAAAGGGAAGAATAGGTAAAATAGATTGTTATATGGAATAAAACTTTTAATGTAAGTTCAGTTCATTTGTCAATATCTAAGTTAAATTCTCAAATTTTCAGTTAACAAAATGTTTCAAATGTACACAATACTAAAAAGATCTAAAATATGGTTTTATTTCATGTCAACTTTAAAAATGAGACAAAAGCTAAACTGGAAATTACCAGAACATTTTTCAGAGGGAATTTCATGCAATATGTCCATCTAAATCAGGTACTGCATTATCAAACTTAATGTATTAAGAGGCCATTTAAACCTAGAGCAAGGTAACCCATCACTACAGAAAAGTACAGCTTATTCCATACCAAACACACAGTCTACTATTAAGACACTAACAAAAATGTTACATAAAAAGAGATTACTGTTCTCTCGCTTGTTAATATATAGACTGGCTTTAAGCACATATTCTTTAATGTACCTTTAAAATAGTTCAACTAGTCCTCCCTCAAAATGTTAATATCCTAAATAAAACTATTAAGCGTGCTTACAAGCAAACCAGTAAAACTTTGTTTTAAAACCGATTTTAATGACATTTTGGACTATCATCCTTGTGAATATTTTCCACTTGTCTTCAAATGTCATTATCAATTCTAAAAATATGTTAAATTCTTTTTGAAAGGCTATGTTTGAAGGGTCTAAAAAGGAAACGTCATTCAACTGTTTAAATTTTAAAAATTATTTCTTGCAAATGTACTACTACTAGAATTGCCAGGCTTAAGGCATTTTAATTGCAGAGGTAGCAGCGAAAAGACACTGACAACACAGGGACATTTCAGCCTAGGGAGGCAACAGCGCCTTAGAGATAATCCTATATGGAAAGCAAAACGCATATCAAATGTACTTTCTAGAAATCAGGTATGTAATTTCTTTAAAAAACAATTCCTGTAGAGATGACAGTTAATGGAATATGTTGTAGGTGGAATAAGTCACTTATTCAATATAAAGCACTTGAGATTACCAATTATCAAAAACCACCAACTAGCAAGATTATTCCTGAAAAGCAAATCAGAAAAGCAGTTCTTTTATAAAGTTTCCATACCAGCAATTGTCTCCATTTTACTAGTTCACTTTGCTGGTTTTTAGTTCCATTACATAAGAATTTTCAAAGGTTAAAGAACAAAGAATACATAATTTTATGAATAATGAGAATAGCTATTACTTAACTTATTTTAAAGAGAAAAACCTTCAACCAAGGTATAAAAACCTAAGGTATAATTAAAACTACCTTAAAATAAAAGTCCAAAAGCATTAGGAGGAAAAGAAACTATGTGTAATGAAGGACAATGTCTCCATCTTTGCTCTAGAAAGCAACTACAGATAAATCTAAGAAATTTTCTGATGTCCAAAAAATCTTTCTCCAACACCAAAGAAAATCAAATTAATGTATCTGAAACTATGGTATATAAAAATATGTTCTTTAAACTTTCTAAATAAGAGTTCTAAAGCTCAAAAGGGGTTATCAAGCAGAACTAGAACAATTTTAAAAGTTTAAGAGATACTTGTTTGCAAAAATATCTTCTAGTCATTAAAATAATTGAAAGGGAAATAAAAAATATTAAGGTTCAGTAATTAAGCTTAAGCTAGAAAAAAGATACATTACGAAAATTTAAAATATATTTTCCTTCAAAATGTTCAATAGTTTCATTAAAACAAAGGTATAAGCAAGTACTTCAGGAAATAAAAATGTATCTTACAAGAATGTTCCACTTGGCAACTAGACTCTGCAGGACTCCCAGAAATACTAGCAGTTTCCTCAGTTGTCTTTCCTCTTAACCATGAAACCAAGCAGTATGATCCAGAGTTGTCACAACAAGCACTTTCTAAAATATCACATAAGGTATGACAAAGGAGTTCCTTCTGCTCTTCCTCTAAAAATAACCAAAGTATAAGTTATAACGGTTTCCTCTGAAAAAAAAAAAATCCTGTCATGAATAAAAATATTAAGAATGTGTTAATTTAATGATGAAAATCAAGCATTTTAAGAATGAGAAAAAACTAAACAGATTTTAAATTATATTTGAGAACAACGTGCTTGTTGACTGAAATATCATCACTTTAAAGCTATCAATTAGAAAAAGAATCCTGAAAAATGCAGTATTAAACATTATGAGAAAAAACACGCTATTTGGAATGCTCTGACACTGACTGTCCCTTTCTTAAGCTGCACATACACCATTTAAGCCACTGATGGTTCCTTTCCTGCAGAACCAAGCATAATGTAAAGGCCAGCTGAGACCTCTAATTTTTTCCCCACTTCTAAATTAGACTAATGTCTTTGATCACTCTGTCCCGCAGGGATAAGAATAATGAAATAACACACTGCCAGCACATATAATACCACAATCCATCACATTAGCAGAGGCCATAGTAGTTATGCTGCATAATCAACACAGCATTTATGACAGTTATGACAACGCCTTATGAATTTTTTAATCAAAGTGAATGCATTTGTGTGTAATATTGTAAATTTTATTAATAAAAGATTCATGTTAATAATAGTATCTCTTGAAGAGTTTCTTCACTACTAAAACTAAGTGTTTCAGCCATTAATTAATAAAAAAAAAATACGACAGATACCTTAACTCTTAAACTCAAAATCATTAGTAGAGTCTATGGTCATGGTGTGGAATAGAAGCTGTTATGTACTTATTTAAAAAACTGGGGATTGTAATATATCCTACCTTCTTCTAGAAGTTATTATGAGGTTCATATGAAATTGTCTAAGACAGACCTTTGTAAACTGCCAAGTGGAATGCAAATGTTTGTTATTTTAGGTAGCATCAAACATCTCACTTAATCTTGCTACAGACGCTAGGATAGCTTCAATTGCAGTTTAATTCAAAATTATTTGCACTGTGTAAGGCATCATGCTAAAAGTACAGAAATAGAAGGATAACCCTGAGTGCTTGCTCTGAGCTAAATAAAAAAAAGAAATATAAATGACTATTCTTTATTGTATGCTATCATCTAATAGTTCTGGAAATGCACCACTTTTGAGCAAGTGGCCAAAGGCTTTTCCGTTAGCTATATTATCCTGTCTTGTTAAATCTCTTAATAAGAAACCAAATTTGCAAATAAATATTTTAAAATTTGAAATTACTGTTCATGAAACTTTCTGAAACATTTTAAAAAGAAGCCTCTGAAAACAAATCCCATTGATACTTTACTTTTTAGATACTTTTTTAAAATTTTTATTTATTTATTTTTCCCCCAGCTCACTATGGGGGTACAAAAGTTCAGGTTATATATATTGCCCATGCCTCCCCATCCCCCCAAGTCTGAGCTTCAATTGTGTCCATTCCCTAGACAGTGCACATCGCACTCATCATGTAGGTATGCACCCATCCCCCCCCCACCCCATCCCCCCCAGTCAGAACTTCAAGCGTGTCCATTCCCCAGGCAGTGCACATCGCACTCAGAGATGAGGTCTTGTTCTGTCACCCAGGCTGGAGTGCAGGGATGTGATCATAGCTCACTGCAGCCTCCAACGATCCTGCCAAGTAGCTGGGCACTGGAGGTGTGTGCCACCATGCTCGGCTGGGATAGATAATTTTAATTAAACTATTGCCAATGAATGCTGTATAGATCATCTTTAAAATAGGGGATAGAGCTCACAGTAAAAGTTTTAAAAGGCTGCTGGCATACCTGGACAATCCCGCCAAGAAGACTTCTCAGAAGAAAACAGGAGCTTCTTCAAAAGAAATGCCTTTATACAATTAAAGCAATAATTAGAGAAACGCAGTATAAAAATGTATCATTAATTTTAAGATGGGAAAAACTAATTTGTACCTTTTTTCTGATTTTTTGAATAATTCTACAAAAATTTCAAATGGTTCCCCTTCACATTGAACATGAATTGTGTATAGTTATTTACTGAGAATATATTACTATAAACTTGATTCTACATTCATAAAATTATTCTTCCACAATACATATTTTCTGACAAGTATAAGAACTGACTCAATAAACACGTAACTGGAAATTACAGAAACTTACTGCTCCATTCACACAGTGAAAACTCTAAGGAACAGGAACAAATCTATATTTCTCTTAGATTCCTTAGAATAAAAGAAATGTGAATACCAAAGTGGTTCTGTCCTCTTAACTCTGGTGTGTGAGATGAGAATACCACCATTAGAGTCATCATTTTATTATTGGGAGCTCCTGACTTCCTAACTCAAAAGCTTTATGTTTTTCAAAAGGAAAACATTGATTTCTAAACTTTTCCTTAATTATATTACATTGGTTATTTCATAGAAAGTAGTTCAGTGTAGAACAGTGTTTCCTTCTCAAAGTGTAGTTCAAGGACACTTGCATCCTAGTCACCTGACTTGTTTAAAATGCAGATCTTGTGTTCCATGTATTAAATCTGAATCTCTAGAGGGCAGATCCAAGAAAAACAGTTTACCATGATGATTCTTACTCACATGTGTTTGAAAGTATTCGTGTATGTTAATAGACTAAGAGGAATGCTTTCATTCAGATAGCCCTAGGTTTGAATCCTGGTTCCACTAAATAAAAATAACAGTACAAACTCTAAAATCTTGCAGTGAAGATTACATGAGAAAATCTATGTAATGTATTAGCCCAGTACCTGCCACTAATAAGCAATCAATTCAAAGTATTTTAACAAAAAACTAATTAATATTCTGCAGTATTCACATAGGAATAAAATCTACAAATACTATAATCCAGTGTTTCTGATTTTTCCCTAAAATGACAACCACCATTACAAAATTTTGGAAGTGAGGTGGGGACATCCATTATTTCACCACTAATACAACCACTGTTAGCATTTTGATATACTTCCTTTCAGTCTTTTTTCTACATCTATTTTTGATTTTATGACAAGTGAAAAGCATAATAGGGATGTGATTATGTTTTCCATTTTTCTGTTTTTCCACAGACTTCATAACTATAATTCTTAATCACTACTTGTCTATTAAGCTATTTATCAAAATTTACTGAAGTATTATTTCATATTTAAATTACATTATTGTACATTAGGTTGTTTGCATTTTTTTGCTACTTTAAATATGTGAACTTCTTTTCAAATATAACTTTTTACATATTAAGGATTACTTCTTTAGGAAAGATTGACAGAAGTATAAGCAATGCATCAAAGAATCTGTGATATGGTTACTATTATAATGTAAAATTCCTTCCCAAAATCAAAGTACAAATTTACACTACTATAGCAGTATACAAGCATGCCAGCATCATCCCACCCTCCCATGCACTGGCAATTATAATTTTATATTTAAAGATGAGAAAAAGTAAAAAACAGAATCTAATTATGGTTTTATTTTCACTTTCTTGGATTCCTAGTAATGTTGAGCATTTTGATTCTTTTGCTGTGCAGAATAATTCCACCTGTTCTGACTGCATATTATGCCCATTTCACCACTGGAGAATTAGGGTTTTTCTAACCAATCTGTACAAGTTCTTTGTATAAGACAGACAATATCTTTTTATTGCTAATATTCACTGCAGAAATTTCTGAATCTGGAAGTCATCCTTTGTCTTAGAATGTTGATAATACATTAATGTTTTCCTATGGTTAAATATAATTCCAAGAATATATTTGACGTATGGTACGAGACTTAATTTTTCCCCTCAAATTAACCGGTCATATCAATGGCATTTATGAAACTTCATTTTATTTTACCATTGGTCTTAGTTCCTTCTTTATCATGGTATGCGATAAATTCTTGGCAAATTGTTACATGTAATAAAGTCTATGATTGTATTATCTATTTGGTTCCATTATCATGCCTATTTTTCTAGTATAGCATCATGTTCTAATTTTAATAGTTTAAAAAAGTTAATATCTGGACTTGCTCATTTCTCATTACTCTTAATAACTTAGTTTTGACTTTTAAATTAAAATATTAATATAAACAAAATTGTCATATTGATTAAAAAGATTTCTCTGACAAACTAAATTACTACATCAAAAATACGTAAGGGTAAGTTCAGGATTTTGAACATTACAATTATTCTTTGTTACATAGCACCCGACTTAAAAAAAAAAAAAACACAATCTTTGAACAACTATTTTTGAAATATACTGAATTTTATAAAACAGGAAACTCCAGTGGCATATCCTGCATTTAACTACATTCATAGACCATCAATAAAAATATTACTGACCAAGACAGGCAGCGTTTATATAATCTAATTTACACATGCACAGAACAAAGAATCTTCAAATTCAGACAAGATTCCTACCACCAACCAAAATTTGCCTCTGTACTCAATAGCAGTAATTACTAATTTATAGTTAAATTTCAGTCTTTATATTCTGTAACTTCAAGGCAAGATTCAGACATTCAAATTTTTCATTTTTTAAAATAAGACCTCTAATACAAAAAAAATCAACTTTACTCTTTCAAGAATTAAAATAATGATCTATAAAGGATATATTTTGGAGTCAACCATGAAAGGAGAGTTTTTTTTTTTCCTTTAGAGAAAAACATTTTTAATAATGTAAATGTATGGAGCATAAGATTTGAGAGACAAATTTACTTTGTAGCTAACACTTTAGGAATGCATTCTTTATGCCCAATAAATAATAAATATCACATTAAATATGTATTTTCAAAACATGATGATTAAACAAACAATAAATTATAGCTTCTTTTTTATCAGTTTTAAAGTTACTGCTATTCATGGGCATTGTCAGCAATATAGTAAAGTGAAAATTTAATTCTTAGTTTTACCAATCTAACAGTTTATAGCAAATCAGCCTTCGAAATTCAAATAATGTAACACGAGATTCAAAATCAAATAAAGACATTAAGATAAACCCTATCTTTTGTGCAAAGAAAAAAACTTTGATTTTTGAAATTGTTTGAAATCAGTTGCTACCAATTTTATCTATAAAAGCCAAAGCTATACCCAAAAATAGTATATACACTGCCACTTTATTTTTTAAAATTTTAAAGTTGTAGGCCATGAAAATATTGACTCATCTTCAGCATTTTTATAAACAGAACAAATGAAAACAATATAAAATTACTACGATGGCACCTATCTATAGCGTAACGGTTATTACTTAATAGGATCTTTGCATTAGAGAAGATCCCAAGATCAGTAATTCCTAATTTTCTGCAAGTCAGAGAACACCTAATATTTTTCCTTCGAAATAAAAATAGTCAAAAGGCTATCGCTATACAACTTAATGTTCTGAATTCATTTTTATTTTGGATATTTATAGCAATTTGCATGAGCTAAAGAGTTAAATGACCATGTTTCACGATTATATAAAGTACAGACGTTAGAAAACAAAAAGTAGGAAACGTTTCAACACGTTCCTCTAAGGAGTTGGTAAAGGAGTCTATGTTACCTGAACAGGTGCAATAACAGCACAGGGGCCACCTTCAAACTGTTCTAATGCAGATCCCTCTGATTCACTAAACACAAACCCTAAAAATGAAAGCAAGCAGCAAAGATTAAAAATATAATTCAAGTAGCAGCTAGGAGAATGTTTCATATACTTTGCTTTGAGAAAGAATACTTATCACAATAGCAAAATATCTGCAAGTCATCAGATACAGTGGTTCTTAACTTTTGGGGGGAATCAGGAACCTTTTAAAAAAAGCTATGGAACCTATGTTCCCCCCCTCAAATTTAAGTGTACACACACACACAATTTTGTATGTAGGGACTCCTCTAGGGGGATAAAGTGTGGACTTTAGTGAAAATATGCTAAATCTGACTTTTTCCAATCTTTGAGTCACATTCTATAAGCTAAAAATTAAACATCATACATGGTAAATGTGCTGATACTGTCTCCATGTTAATTTAAATATTACCCAACCAGCATTGACTCATAGCAGCTAGTGGAAGTTCTTCCGAGGGTCCTGAGACAGGAGACAGGAGAATCCAGATATGATCTGGATAACCTTGGAAAAATCATTTCACCTCCTTTGGCCTCAATGTTCTTAATGTTAAAATGACCACTTCCAATTCCAACATACTAGGAACAAAATTCCACTAATTATTACAATTCAACCATTCTGTCAAGTTCAAGTCAGTTCAAGTTAATGAACATCAGATATTACACCAATCATCTAAGGTATATTCATGAATGACACAGTTTCTGGTCTGGCAGAGCCAACAGTCCAGTAAAGAGACACATACGAACACGTATTACTAAAATAATGAATAAATTAATGCTGTAACAGAAGACTGGAGAGTGATGTGGATACAAAAAGGAATGGCTTACTCTGCCTGAGTTAAATCACAACAGATGACTTGCAGGCTGATCTTGAATAGGAGTTTGCCTGAGAGGCAAAAATGGGCAAATGAATCAGGTAAAGAAAGTATCTTTATTAAAGGAAAAAGGCTTCGTGAGAGCCAGGAAACCTTACGGATCAGAGGGAAATTGACTGTAGCTAAAGGCTGGTTTGGGCATAGAGAGGAGGTGGCAAATGGGAGGTGGGCAGGACCACGGGAGGTTAATACGATTCACAAGCAAAAGTCTTTCAGTACAGTAGTAATGTGATCATACTGGATTTCTTTTTTCTCTTTTTAAAGGACCAGAATGGGGAAGAGGTTGTTTCAACAGCCTTACATACATGGGGCTGACCTAATAAAAGCAACATTACTGTGGAGAAGAGAAACTATATTCAAATGCTATTTCTGAGGTAAAATTGAGGTTTGACGAGTATGTGTAAGTGGGGCAAAGGCTTGGCACAAAAGAAACAAGAGCTGCCTCTGATGTTTCTAGCTTGAGACACTAGATGGTGGCAACTGAGATAAATACTGTAAAGGATCCCATTCCATCCCACCTCCTCTCTCTTTACCTTCAATCTCTCTTTTCCAAACTGCTTTAAACATGTATCTCACATATTTCAAAATGAAAAAACCAAAAAACCCTTAAGATTGTACCCGAAACTCTAACCAGAACTCCATCATTCTTGTCCTCTCAAAACCCACCTAGTCACCTATACATACCCCATCTCAATTTTCTTACCTCCCAATTTATTCAACCCTCAATAATCTGGTTTTCAACCTATAACTGAACCAAACTCATTCTCACCCAGGTTCATCAGTGTCCGGTAGAAGCTATTTCTCAAGTTTTAGCTATTTAACCTTCCAAAGAATCACCTGAAATGCTGACCACAAACTTCTTCTGAAAAAAAATCTTTGTCCCTTGGCTTTTTGATCTCACTTGTTCCAAATTTTCCTTTTCTAGTTCTTCTCAGTCTCCTTGATCAACTCCTTTTAAATGCTAATATTCCCCAGGTACTGGCTTCAGGGTCTATGCTCTTCTTATTCTATACATTCTTCCTGGGTAATCTCATCTACTTCCAGGATTTCCAATACTGATTATAACCAGGTAATTCTCAAATATAGCCCAGCTCAGAACTCCAGACAGAGAGTCTAAATCCCTCAACACGGTCCTGTATACTCTGGCTTCTGCCTGTATCTCTTACTTCATCCTTTGTCATGCTCCCTCTTCAGACTCCAGGCATGCTGAACCTCTTTCAGGTCCCCAAGTATTTCATTTTTCTCTCCAGTTTCTTACCCTTTGTACATGATGTTCTTCCTGCCTGTGACACCTAACCCTTTCTCTGAAAAATTCTGACTTATTGTTTAGGTTTCACCCTAAGATAAAGTCCTCTTGGTTCAAGGCTCCTAGTCCACTTCCATCCCACCTCTCTTCCACCTTATAGTTCAAACCACCATCATCTCTCATCTGGAATGCCATCAAGAGTTTCCAACCAGATCTCCCCACTCCTCCCTGCCTCCTCCCCAACCTCCATCTAGTCACCAGAGCTACCAGAATATTTTAGAAATGAAAATCAGATTTTGTCAAAGCCTGCTTAAAACATTTCGCTGCCATTAGAACAAAACACAAATTATTCTTTTTCATGGCCTAAAAGACACTATGTGATCGATCTATCAGTCCAAATGACCCTCAGAGTTCACTCTTACCATCATATCTGCAGTGACCTTAGGTCCCTGGAACATCCCAAAGTCTTCACCTGGGGCTTGGATGCTTGCCGTTCTGTCTGTATGAAGTGCTCTTTCCCTTACTCTCCTCACATAACTAAATCCTTCTCATTCTTCAGCACTCAGTTTTAGGCATTAACTCATCAGAGAGCTATTTCCTGACAAGCCAATGAAAGTAGTCTCTCCTAGCATTCCACAGCACAACTGATACTTATCATAATCTGTAATTATTGTTTGTTTACTGGTTTATTGCCAATTTTATTGACGACTGTTTTCCCATGGTATGTTGCATAGCTATTGCTCAATTAATGCTTGTTTGTTGAAATATTGGCAGGGAAGATAATGGGGGTGTTTGCTTCTAGGAATGCCAAGTTCAGTTTCAAAATGTGAGATAACCATTTGGCAACAGTTAGAAGTAGGAGATATGGGTCTGGAGCTTAGGGCAGGAGTTAGAATTAGAGATAGCAATTTAAATCATCCTAAACATGTCACTTGAAGTGAACGAGAGCATGCAGAACAAAAATAATGAAGTTGGAAACATTAAAAAGTGAGCAGAGGCTGAGTCAGAAAAGTAGGACTGACAAAGATTACAAAGGTAAGCGTAAAATACATTCAATGAGGTCCTAGAAAGGAAAAATCAGAAGCAAAGAATAGTCAACTGTTACAAATGCCACTGAGTAAAGATATAAATTAAAATACTGGATTAAGCATGTCACTGACAAAGCTAGAAAAAAGAAATTTAGAGTGCTGAGGAGAGTAACCAAATTTTAAAGGGTTGAAGTGTAATTCAGATTAGAAAGAGAAAAAGTAAAAGCAATCTACAGTCGGCCCTCTATATCCCTGGGTTCTGCATCTGTGGACTCAATCAACTGCAGATAGAAAATATTCAGGGGAAAAAAATGACTGCGTCTGTACTGAACATGCACAGATTTCTTTTTTTGTCATTATTCCCTAAACAATACAGTGTAACAACATAGCATTTACAATGTGTTAGGTATTATAAGTAACCTATAGAGATGATTTAAAGAATATAAGAGGAGGTGTGTAGATTATATGCAAATACTATTCCCTTTTATATCAGGGACTTGAGCATGCCAGCATCTGAGGATTTTGGTATCTGCAGGGGGTCCCAGAACTAACTCCCTTGGGATACAAATAGACAATTGTATTTACTAAACAAGTTTGACAGAAGGGAAAAAAAGAATTGTTATTTTTATGGAATGAAGCCCTTGAGTTTTTTTTTTTAAAAAAGAAAAGCAGGCCGGGCGCGGTGGCTCACGCCTGTAATCCTAGCACTCTGGGAGGCCGAGGCGGGTGGATCGCTCAAGGTCAGGAGTTCGAGACCAGCCTGAGCAAGAGCGAGACCCCGTCTCTACTAAAAATAGAAAGAAATTATCTGGCCAACTAAAATACATATAGAAAAAAATTAGCCGGGCATGGTGGCGCATGCCTGTAGTCCCAGCTACCCGGGAGGCTGAGGCAGGAGGATCGCTTGAGCTCAGGAGTTTGAGGTTGCTGTGAGCTAGGCTGATGCCACGGCACTCACTCTAGCCAGGGCAACAAAGCGACACTCTGTCTCCAAAAAAAAAAAAAAAAAAAAAGAAAAGCAATTATATGGAAAAGAGAAAGTTCAAGGTCTCCAAGTCCTCAAAGAGAACTGAAAACTGAGAAAGGTTTTCAAATGTGGCCCACAGATCACCGCTGGAGGTCCTAGAAACCCTTTTGGGGGTGCCAATTTTCATAATATTACTAAGACATTATTTGCATTTTTCATTATGTTGACATTTACAATGATGATACAAAAGCAATGGTGGATTAAACTGCTGGTTTCTTAGCACACATCACGACAGTGACATCAAGCTGTACTAGTAATCAACCTGCTCGAGAACACTACCATACCCTCACACACCCACAGAGCCAATTTAAGAATGTGCTTACTAATGCCGTAAAAACTACTAATTTTACTGAATCTTGACCTTGAATGCAATGCCATTTTTTAAAATTCTGTGGGACAAAATGAAAGCCATCCATGAGGCATTTTTGCTACATACTAAAGTATAATGGTTGATAGTTATTGTGAAGAAAAGCTCATGTGTAGTTTTTTGAATTTCAACCTGAACTAGCTGCTTTTTTAAATGGGGTGCTATTTCTGCTTTGAAGAATTATCTACAAACTACAATTATTCAGACTTGGGTACCTGCAGACATTTTTCTCAAAAATGAATTAAGTGAACTTGACACTTCAAGGAAAATAATTGACTATTTTTGCCAGTGATAAAATTTCAAGTTTTCAAGCAATAATTTGGAAAACTTGTGTCCTCTACTGTTATTCTGATGAGATCCATGGTAACAGTAACAAATGCGACTTCTGATATTGTATAATGAAATACATTAACATTTGGAAGGCTGTTGTAAACCAGAAGACCAATAATTTCCGAATGTCTGATGTGTGCTGTTACAAAGTAATGCACAGGTAAGATATCTGTTCAAAGTACAAGACAGACCAATAGATTTCAATTTAACAGCATATGTAAAGTACATTGATGTGGCTTCAGATTCCATACTGCAACTAATCTCTCAAACACTACCACTTGTAAAGTTTTGGTATGTTATCAAAGAATAATATCCACAATTATCTGAGAAGGCTATTATAATACTTCTACCTTTCCCAATATACATATGTGAGGCCAGATTATCTGCATATACTTCAACCAAAACAACATATTGCAACAGACTGAATAGAGAGGCAAATGTCAGAACCCACATTTGCTCTTCTAATGAACCAAGCATTAAAGATATTTGCAAAAATCAATGCCACAGGTCTCACTAGTTCTTTATTTTTCATACTGAAGTCCTTAATGTTTAAGAGTACATATAATGGGGACCCGAGTTCAAAAAACTTAAGAGCCACTGATGGAGGACGAGACATAAATCTCACAGGGCTTTGAAGTGAAAGATACAGGCAAAGAGAAAATGAAAAGATGTTACTTATTGAGAGTGAGGAGAATGAGGGGGTAGAGAATTGAGGAAAATGTTAATTCTGAAAAACTTAAGAAAAGCTGATAAAGAACTAAGAAGCACTGACGGTTTGGCTAAGGTTTAATTACTACATTTGTACTGGTGCTGGACACAATTTTCTCCAGCAATACACAGCAGTCTGGGAGATCGATGAAAGTGGAGAACTGGAAACAGATAAGGTAGATTAAACAAATTTAATAACGACAAGTGATAATATTAAGACAAGTAAATTTAAGGATCAATGTAGGAACAAGAGATGAAGCCAAGAGGCCTTTGCTGTTTGCCCAGCTCTTCTCCTACACGGAATAAGAAAACGGACCCTGGTGTTTTAGCCAAGTGCAGAGGAAAATTAGTCTCTGCAACATTTTTGGTGTATGAAATACAAGTGAATTAATAATGGATTCTTGCCTTCCTTAAAGATTTTATTAATGTAATATAATTTTCAAGATCCATGGTGGGGCTTTTAGTTAGAACTACATTACAGTGAGTTGTTTTTGCATTTTGAACATTAAATTCCATGGAGAGAAATGTAGGAAGATATGTTTTCTGCCAAATGCTGTTTAATTCTAGCATACATGTTTGACTGTGTTAATTGATAATGGACAAAGGCTATTAGCCTACTTCAGCTAAACAAAAGTTAAATATTCTATCTTAAATCGAGGACTATACTAAGTAGGCTTCTTCTCTTATAATAAGGCTCTACTTGAGTTTAAATTTCTCAGGACATAGAGTTACTTTTCTTGCCAAGTATGCTCATATTCAAATTATTCCCTGTTTTTAAAGGAATTAACTTATTACAAAATGGCTGTTTTTTTTTCTGGTTAGATCTGAAATTTTCCATCCAAAGCACCTGATCCTAAATATACAATTTTGTATCACATCCCGTAGTACTACAAATCACAGAATTCTTTCTCAGTTTCACATTTTATAGTTCATAACTAGTTTAAACCTGAGCCATGAACCTCTTTGCAATTTTCCAGTCTCTTATTTCCATATTTCTTACTATACATATATACATTATTCAAAACAGTGGTTTGACTATTACAAGTTAAATGATGTTGGTTGAGTCAAATATCTGAACTGGACCTTAGTTTCCCCCAAAAAGTGAGGATAACCACATTTGTCCTTTGCTATCTTTTAGGGTTGTTGTAAGGATTAAATAATATTTTCAAAACTATAAAGCATAATACAAATATAAGACATTTAAATACTTTGAAGTCTTTGAATTAAAAAACACATTATGTATTCAAAGTACCAAGAAACTAACTGTGTTGTATATGCTTAGAAATTGTGGATTTAAAAAAAAAAATTGGTTGTTAGGCAAATTATGATTTAGGTATGTTAGAGAAAGGAAAATCTATACTTCAGGGAAATAAATGGCTTCCAACAGCAAAAAATCTCTGAAATGATGTGATCCACAGTATTAGCCTCACTTTGGAAGAAAAATTAATGATGGTAATATATCATTTTATTACTTTGATAAAATGTTAAATCATGTTATAGTATACACCCACACATGCTTTCAAACATTAACCCAAATGTATTAACTCCTAATACATTTTATACATATATTTTAACTGATCCCTCATTTTTCCTTATTTGTTAAATCTCATGTTTTTCATATTACATTAAAAAAACAACTGTCCTATACTGAAAGCCTCACACTCTAATTTAATCAACTGCACCACCCCTCCAAAAAACACTGCTACGAATAACAAAATTGAATTTCTCTCCTTCTGATCAATCTTTAGGCGAAACAATTTAATGCTTTGGGGAACAAATAAAGGGAAAAAATGGTTTCTGAGAGTTTATAATTTCGATTGGGCACTGGCAAGCTACAGTCCTCATCTGCTTTTACCAAGAACGTTGTGGAACACAGCCACACCCATACTACATATGGCTGGTTTTTGCTGCAACAGCACAGATGAGCACTGACACAGAGACAATGAAGAACACTGGCCCTTTACAGAAGTTTGCCAACACTAAGCTAGATAATCAATATTGAAAAGAACAAACTCCCAGTAAGTCAAAATGTTTTCATTTAATACTACTTCTATTAGGTCTAGCTGATTCTCACTTTCGTTCTGGCTGAGATGTGGTCAATCTCACCTCCTCCTCCTATTTCCACTGCTACCCTGGGGCCAGCCACCTTTTCTCCCCAGGATTACTGCAATTGTCTGTTATCTGATCGTGCTGTCTCACTTATTCTACCACAGTCTATCCTCAGACACAGTAGCTAGATCGACCCTTTAAAAACATGTCAAATGTCTCTGCTCCAAACTTTCCAATGACTCCCATTTCACTAAGAATAAGAGCCAAGGTCCTTACAATGGCCTAGAAAGCTTATATGATGAGGGTCACATTATTCCTTACATCATCCTTTTTTTTTTTTTTTTTTTTTTTTTTTTTTTGAGACAGAGTCTCACTCTGTTGCCCGGGCTAGAGTGAGTGCCGTGGCTTCAGCCTAGCTCACAGCAACCTCAAACTCCTGGGCTCAAGCGATCCTCCTGCCTCAGCCTCCCGAGTAGCTGGGACTACAGGCATGCACCACCATGCCCGGCTAATTTTTTCTATATATATTTTTAGCTGTCCATATAATTTCTTTCTATTTTTAGTAGAGATGGGGTCTCGCTCTTGCTCAGGCTGGTCTCGAACTCCTGACCTCTAGCGATCCACCCGCCTCGGCCTCCCAGAGTGCTAGGATTACAGGCGTGAGCCACCGCGCCCGGCCTACATCATCCTTTATTACTCTCCTCTTCTCATTCCCTCTCCAAACTAAACTCCTTCCTGTTTCTTGAACAACAGGCCAGGCATATTCTGCACTAAGCTTTTTTATAATATAATGGCCATTCCCTTTGCCTGGAAATGCTCTTTCTACAGATGTCTGCATGACTAGCTCAGTGACTCAAAAGTGTTTGCTCAAATCTCATCTTAAAACGAGGCCTACCCAGGCCATTCCACCCCAGAATTTCCTAATCCCTCACCTTGTAACTATTTATTGTACACTCCTACTTTACACTACATTATGCTTATTATGTGTCTTTCCCTCCCATCCTACTGAGTCTCAACTGCAAGGGCCTGGAACACTGGTAGAGTTTGTGTGCAGAAGGAAGAGAGAATAAATAGTGCTAGTAAGCTACAGAAGTGAAAAATAAATGGTTTTTTTTTTTTTTTTGAAAAAAGTACTATAGGCAATTAAGCAGGAGGAAAGCAGGGAGGAGTAAAGAATAAACTTTTAAGTTAAAAAAAAATCCACCAATTTCAAGCATTTAAATTAAGTGGCTTACTGCTTTTAAGATGAACATTGACCACATACAAAGCAAAATAACACCTCATTCCATATTTCTTTAAAGAAAACGGATTTCCAGAAGAGAATTATCTAAAAATGCCAAATCGATTAACAACTATGTGTCACTCCTGCAGCTTATGGTTTGAACAATGTCAAAATAATTTAACTTGACCAATGTAATTTCATAAATATGAAGTTACATCTAGAGAGACATTCTATTTATTCCAAGTGTTTCACACCTGAATCTTGCTTCCAAAAGACTGTGGTTGCAATTGTCAAAGCACAGCTAAAAACTATGATATAAAGCCAGAGTTGATGTCATATTATTAATGCAGCAAAGCAGTATCTTGTGCCTCTTCCCACAATCCCAAGTGACTGCCACAGCAATATTTAGCAATAGCCTCTAAGAATCAACAAATAATAATACAGCAGTTAACGAACCAAACCCTGTAACAGCACCTGATTCAGATGTTAAAAAGTACATGTTTGGTTGCCTTAAAATATTGATCAATGTATAATAAGACCTTGAAGAATTACATATTCACAATATAACTTCACTCTCTGAAAAGCAGAAGAAAGAAATCATTTTAAAATGGTATTGACTGCACTAATCTTAAAGAACTTCTGCATGATTAAATGTGGTAGAGCATTCTAATAAGTCATTATGAAGTTTTATTTAGGATAATGATTATCCATCAAATACACAGTAATGTCTTGTATTATGTGTGGAAAGCCACAGATAGATCTTTGTCTTAGTCCATAATTGTTAATTAACTGCTTTTTAAATTAATGTAAAATAGCTACCATTTACTGAGTGTACTACGTTAGACAGTGTCCTAACAGCCTAAGGGTATTCACATGGCCTTTAATCCTCACAATAACCCTATAAGGTCGACACTACTACTATCTGCATTTTACAGACAAGGAAAATGAGGCTTAAGTAAGTTAAATAATATGAACCTACAACCTGGGTACACCTACTCCAAACACTGGCTGTTAATCATTATTAGAACTGCCTCCCTGAGTCTTCCTTCAATTTCCATCACAGTATAAATATATACAAGGCTGAATATTACCTTACTCTGCATCGTGAAATATTTAATAAATGTTAACTGATTACAGTGGAAATTTTTCTTAACCCTTCATAGCAGTGTGCATTTTAGAGCCGTTCACTATTAAGAGAAATAAATCAAAGTGGGAAGTTTTAAAATAAAATCTGCAAATGCAGGTGCCCGAGATTAGCTAATTGACAATGAATGTGCAAAAAGAGCCAAAGTAATCACATGTAGGATTTAGAAACTGAAAGGAAAAGAACGAAAACAGAGCTGTATTTGGAGTTGGGAGACTTGGAATTCACTCCCAATTCTCTCAATTTGCGCAACCTGGCCCAGTCATTCGCCTTTACGACTCATTTCTCTCACCTGCAAAACAACAGTGATGGACTAAATAACCCGATTTGCCATAATATATCATGATTCTAATTTTATCGGCTCTTAACACAGACATATATGGGAAGCAAAAAGGAATTACTGAAATCCTGAATTTTTGTTACAAAATACACATTTTGAAATAGGGATTTATATGTATTATGTCACACTTTCCCCAAATCCTTTGGGAAGAAGTGTTTTCTAAATAAATATTTTAGTAATAATAGTGTTTTGCATACATCACTGATCTTCTGACTCCGAAACCTATGACCTTAACCTCACCATAACCTTTCTTAAGACACATTAAGCAATGTGTTGTTTGCGTTTTACTAACCAAAACCTAAGTATGAGGGATAATTACTAGTATAAGACGCCCAGCGCAGACCCTGGCACGGCAAAGGAATTCAATAAAGTTACTTAATTGTTACTTGTACTATTAATAAATCTTATATAAGTAAAAATCTCGTCTAAGTTACATTAAACCGGCAGGAAGTGCTGTGATACATATTCCTTTTTAAATGTAACAGATACTAAACCCTCCCGAAAGCGAGGATACTTTGAGCCAAGAGGACACTTTGTAGCAAGCAATACTGTGTTTACATACCGGGTACCACGCCTAACCACATAATTACACTACAAACAACAAAAATGCTGTCTGGAATTAGCCACCTTGACTTTTCCGTGGACGTCCCTCACTCCAAAAATAGCCCATACACCAATAACATAAAGCTCTGTCAGAGGGCAAAGATCCAGACGGCCACGGCACTCCTCGAGAAACTGACACCGGGTCACTTCTTATATTTTACTTATATAAGAAGTCTTCAGTGTCACACACTGTAGCCGAACAAGGGCCACCCCTCCCTTTCTCCCCAGCCGAAGGGCAACCCAAAGAGTGGAAGCGGCGCTTCGGGTCTTTAGCGCACAGCTGTAACCATTCTCCTCCCCAACCTCTCCCCCTAGGGCAGGCAGGGCGTGTCTGCAAAGTCCAGTTTCGGCGCTGAGAACCGCAACCGGGACAAAGTGAGGGGCACCCGAGGGGCTGGGTCGAGAGGCGCCACCGCCAGACTCCCGCAGGGCAAAGGAAGCGGCGGCTGGAAGTGAGAGCGGAGCCCAGCCAGGGTACCTTGCGTCCAGCGGCAGAAGATGGTATCAGAGAGACCGGGGCTGCTCTTGGTGCCCCACACCAGCTCCATCAGCTCTTTAGTCAGTTCGGACATGATGGGGTACCGGCGGGCGGGTCTTCGCTTTCAGGACTCCTGCCCCGGAACATGGGGAAGGGGCAACTTCGGAGACAGCAGTTGCGGGACGGCAGCGGCAAGCGAATCTGAAGGTTAGAGACGAGCGAGGAAGGCGAAGGGAGAGAGCGCCACTCGCAGGGACCGCGCCTGTCAAGCCGGGTCGGGGCGGCAGCTGGTAGTTTCCCGTACCGGAAGTGCTGGGGCTACTTCCGGCTCCGTTTTCGCTCCCGCCCCCAGACCCGGAGGGTCCGGGAGTCACCTCCCCGGAAGCGGAAGTGGGGGTGGGGAAAAACTGCAGAAGGCGGTGGAAAAGAACTGCGGTTTGAGTTGTGTGTGGCACCTTTAGGTGGTGTGGTGGTTTTTGTGTTGGGGGGATACGTTTCGAGGGTGTTGGCGTATTTTCTGCTTTCCTGGAACACCTCCTCCCCGTGAGCACTGCTCCAGTCTCAGCTTGGAGGCTCTGCGGCCCCAGCCCTAGTGGCTAGAACATATGGCCATTCCTTAAAATTTGTAATATTAATTTTGCGAAACTAGGACTATAGACAGTGGTTGAAGTCACGGGGAGGTAACAACATGTTGCTTTAGTAAACAGCTGCTCATAAGTTGGAGACTGCTCACCTCTGTGCCTCTATAAATCATAATGTCACACCGGCTAGTACCTAAATGATGTGACATGATGTGCATTGGAAATGCTTCTATCAGGTGTAACGCAGAATTATAAAGCTATTTGTAGGGCAACAGATCGGAGCAACCTGTTTGTAAATGTTACAGCATTTTCATCACCTATCTTTGAGACTGTAGGGCGTGTGGGCAACACCTGGACTAAATTCCAGGTTTTAGTCATTGAACAGCAATGAGATAAATTTAGTTATGTGAAAACTTAACATTTGTGCAGCTTTAAAAAGGAGGGCTTATATTGCTTGATTTTTTAATTTTAAAACGAACGAGCAAAATCTGATTTTTTAAAAAAAAAATCTGTTTTTATTTTTGGTTCTAGAAGGAGGCTTTCCTGTGTGCCTGGGAAACCATATTACTTTGAAATGCAGTTTCTTGTATTTAGGAGGCCAGGCTGTTCATCACACAAACCCAGACTCCTAGCTTTCGCAGTTCCTAGCAAGTTACCTACCCTCTGCCTAGGCTTTTTTCTTTCTAAAATGGGGATTACATCCATTTCATATATTGTAAAGAATAAATGGAAAAAGCAATGCATGCAAAGGATTCATTATACCTCCTGGGACATAGAAAGCATTTATACAACCGTGGGTATTTTTTACCTAAAGAAGGCATTTTGTGGGAATTTGATGCAACACTAGTTTTCTGAATTTTTTTACTCAAAAAGTCTAGCCATTTGTGTTTTAGTATGATAATACCTTATGTTCTCTAATTTCAAAAACATACATTTGCATTTACTTGCATTGACTGATTAAGATAAATTAGCCATTAATTTAACTTACAGGTTGCAAGTAAAGTTTTGCTAAATGACACTTTATTTCTAACTCCAGTACCCTTTGCTGTAATTAGAGGGAATTCCTCAAAGTGCCTGTACTGTATGCATGCATTCTTCCCAATTTTTATTCCCTTTAGAATATCCTTTGCCCTGTTTTTGCAAATCAAATCTTACCTATCCTTCAAGACAGAGTATCCATGTCACTTTATAATAAATCTTTCTCTAATCATTACTATCTAAGAATTATAACTTCTGAAATTCCATAGTACCTTATCTGTAACTGGCTTATGACAATTACTGTCATTATTGTATTTGCAAATAATTATTTACTCTTCTCCTGGGATATAAATTTATGGAAGTGAAAGATCTGTCTATTCATAGTCCCAGAATGGAGCCTTGAACATCACTGGTTCTGAGCATTATTCCTAGGAATGAAACTTGCCTTTACTGGAAATTAAGAATTCACCATATTTTAGCAAGTAAGAAATCAGGGAACGTAGTAATGACTCGTACAGTTAAATATGTAATATTTGCATTCTGATTACAATTTATATAATTCTTTCACTTCCTGAAAGACATAGAAGAGTCTATGTCCATAGAGGCAGTAACTAGAAGACCTCTAAGTTCAGAGGTGTTTCCAAATTTGATTTCTTCCCACTAATGTATGGAAATATGAATAGGATAGTATATATGATACTATATCACATTTGTTCTTTCCATTAATATATAGATAGTAGTTATAGGTTTGATTACCTGTCTATAAATACAGAGAAAAAATTAAACTTTCAAAATGAATTTCTAAAAATGGGAAATTTCTAGATGTGTAATTTTTCTTGGTTTCCAGCTACAGTGAAGCTGGCAAAATCTTGGGTAGACATTGATATGGATGTCCTTTCCACCACTATGTTAGATTCTCTATTTGTAATGTTTTAAATTTTTTAATTAGCACATATCTTTGACAAGGAATATTTGACCAATATTAAGTTATTTGCTTAATTATTCATTAATTATAACATTTAAATAGAAATACAAATTACTCATTTAAAAATTTCATAATCAGTAATTATCTATAAAATAACATTGGAAGCAGTCAAGTTTTTCCATCTATATTTGGTACTTGATGATAATGCCTTTCTTTTTTGTTGTAAATTACTTGAGAATTACGTAAGTGTTCTTTGATATATTTATGTCAATCCATATTTTAGCATATTGTTTTTCTCTTAGAACTGTCTATGGTTTTGGTTAAACTGGTGTGTATCATTAAGGTGTACATAGCTTGCCTGAATAATATTTAACTTTCTATTTATATGTAAGTTCTGTTGGTAATATTTCTCTTTCTTTCAAATTCAAGTCAAGGCACATCCATAAAAGTGGGCTGAGATTTCCACCGTGAGAAATTTTCTTTAACCATCTTTACTATTTCTTAGCAACAAATTAATATTCATTATCAAACCATAACTCTCAGTTTAATTATTTTCCTGTCTTTCCCCAAACTTTTTTGCTAAATAAAAGCACAAAAGCTTCATTATCTAGTTCCTAGCAACTACAGTGAAGAGAATAATTCTTAAATTGGAAGTCTTCAAATCCTAATTCAGTGTATTTGCACTGTAATTTACCTAGGAGAAATCAAATCTTTCAAAAAACCACCCTGCAAAAGGTTAGTAAGTTTTAGGGAAGTCATTAACACAATCCTATCCTCATTTTTAATAAAACTTTTTCATTTATATGCCTTCTGCATTCCAATAACAGCATAAATCTATCAAAACAAATGAAAGTTTTTTTTTTTTCTCATTCTAATCTCATCTCAGCAGGATAACTTTCCTACTGAGCATACCGAGTCCCTTGCAAACCCACCACCATCATATTCAAGTATGGCCTAGTGCACCATTTCTCAAACCATTTCTTACCAACATTGCTACATGGTGGAAAGGGCGTCTGTCATTAAATGCTGGATTAAGAAAATTTAAATAAGTCGTTCACTTCAACTCTCCAAGAATGGCGATTGTATTTAATGTTAAAAGGTACATTTGAATTGTTGCATTCACTGAGCTTCTCACACAGTTTATGTTCTATTAGGGAATTACTGGTGTCATGGAATAGACTTTAGAATGGAATTAGAAAACCTGAATGTTAGTCCCTATTTGGACACTAATTGTGACCTTAGATGAGTCACTTAACCAGCTGTCCCTTGCTTTCTTCATCTGTAAATTAAGAGGACCAAATTTGTATTATCCCTTAAGATCCCATTCACTCCAGGTCTGTTCACTTCTATGACTCTAAAAATTGGCTATTTATAACTCAAAATATATGGGAAGAATGCAAAGAAAAAGAATGTTGAGAAAGTATATGGAGTAGACAAATAATTTAGCATTTTTTATTAAGACACAGAATAAAAGATATTATTTGCTATTTTATCACCGTGCTAATGTTATAATTTTTTTTTTTTTTTTTTTTGAGACAGAGTCTCACTCTGTTGCCTGGACTAGAGTGCCGTGGCGTCAACCTAGCTCACAGCAACCTCAAACTCCTGGGCTCAAGCAATCCTTCTGCCTCAGCTTCCCGAGTAGCTGGGACTACAGGCATGCGCCACCATGCCCGGCTAATTTTTTCTGTATATTTTTAGTTGTCTGGCTAAATTCTTTCTATTTTTAGTAGAGACGGGGTCTCACTCTTGCTCAGGCTGGTCTTGAACTCCTGAGCTCAAACGATCCACCCCGCCTCAGCCTCCCAGTGTGCTAGGATTACAGGCATGAGCCACCACTCCCGGCCTGCTATTTTATCACTGTGCTAATGTTATAAAATGAGATCACACCCCAACTTGTACATTACATGCACAACTGGCTCATTTGATACTGAACATATAATATTTGCACACTTGGATGTGTCACAGGCACTTTCAAACTCAGTATGTGCCAAATCAAACATTTTTTTTCCCCACAAAACCTGCTCCATTCCCAATGTGTCATATATCAGTGAATGGTACCATCCTCTACAGAAAAGCTTAATCTTTTACTTTCTCAATTGTGACAGAACGAATAAACAATCTCACTGAGGCTTGGTTACCACATTCAGAAAATAATCTCATCAGTAATTACATTATACAACAATTGTGATATTTAACAGGCAACACTGGATATAAAAGAAATATGAACATTGAAAAATACTATTCTTATGTTAGCCATACTAATTATCTGGACACAGCAATTGTAAAGGAGCAAAGATGGAATATGAATTATTTCTGCATTAAACTGAGGAAGACTTCAGACAAGTTTGAGCTGGACAGAATTTTGATAGAGAAAAAAGGAAGGATGTGCATTGGAAGCATGGAATACTATTGTGGCAGAATTCTGGACTTTGTAGAGAGAAGTGAGTCATCATCATGTTGTGGACGGTGTAATGTACTGAATTGTGCCCTCCAAAATTCATATGTTGAAGCTCTAACCCATAATGTTACCTGTATTTGGAGATAGAGCTTTTAAGAAGGTAATTAAGGTTAAATGAGATCGTGCAGGTGGGGCCCTAATCCAAAAGGACTGGTGTCTTTACAAGAGGAGGAAGAGACACCAGAGCAGGCTGTCTCCCTCTGCACACAAAGAGGAAAGGCTGTGTCATGACACAGGGAAAAGGTGGCCATCTGCAAGCCAGGAAGAGAGGCCTTGCCAGAGACTAACCGTCACTACCCCCTGATCTTGGACTTCCAGACTCCAGAACTGTGTGAAAATAAATTTATGCTGTTTAAGCCACCCAGTCTGTAGTATTTTGTTACAGCAGCCATAGATAACTAATGCAGAGAGTCAAAAATCTTAACAAAATTTAAAGCTATCTTAAATACGGGCATACCACGGAGATATTGTGGGTTCCGTTCCAGAGCGCTGCAATAAAATCAATATTGCAATAAAGCAAATCACACAAATTTTTTGGTTTCCCTGTGCATATAAAAGTTACATTTATACTATTCGGTAGTCTAGTAAGTGTGCGATCAATAGCATTGTCTTAAAAACAATGTAAATACATACCTTAACTTAAAAAATACTCTACTGCTAAAAGAGAATGCTAACAATTATCTGAGCCCTCAGTGAGTTGTAATCTTTTTGCTGGGGGAAGGTCTGGCTTTAGTACTGATGACTTCTGACTAATCAGGGTGGTTGGTGGTTGCTGAAGGTTGGGGTGGCTGTGGCAATTTCTTAAAATAAGACAGCAATGAGGTTTGCTGCATTGATTGCCTCTTCCTTTCATGAAAGATTTCTCTGTAGCATGCAATGCTGTTTGATAGCATTTTATCCACAGCAGAACTTCTTTCAAAAGTGGAGTCAGTCCTCTCCAACCCTGTTGTTGCTTTATCAACTAAGTTTATGGAATATTCTAAATTCTTTGCTGACATTTCAACAGTGTTCACAGCATCTTTACCAGGAGTAGATTCCATGTCAAGAAACCACTTTATTTGTTCATCAATAAGCAGCAACTCCTCAACTGTTCCAGATGTATCCTGAGATTGCACCAATTCAGTCACATCTTCAGGCTCCACTTCTAATTCTACTTCTCTTGCTATTTCCACCACATCTGCAGTCCCTTCCTCCGTTGAAGTCTTGAACCCCTCAAAGTCATCCATGAAGATGGGAACCAACTTCTTGCAAACTCCTGTTAATGTTATTTTGACCTCTTCCCATGAATCATGAGTGTTAATACCAGCCTCCAAGGTGGCAGTCAACGACCATGCCCCTAGATAGTCATGGTCTTGCATAGTCCCTTCCCATGTTGACAAGGGCTGCACTATGTGATCAATAGGATATTATGAAAGTAATGATAAGTGATTTCCAAAAGTAGATCATTAAAAGCATTGCAGTTTCTTCCTGATCTCTTGGCTCTTTTTCTTTGTGGGAGGCCACCTGCCATGTTGTGAGGACCCTCAACTTGTCTGTGGCCAGACACACACAGACAGAAACTGAGGCCAGATAGTCCCATCCCCAGTCTCAGATCCCACTTTTTTATTATTAGGGCTCTGACCATCGCGAAGAGAATTCAGCTTTCTCTGAAGTTCTGCTGCTCTCACAAATAAAGTCTATGTCTGGCCTTCAGCTGTATTTTTTTCGCCCACTGCATCAAATGAGTTTTGGGTTTTTCTTTAGGTTGTTTCTGTTTGTGTTAAATGCTGCCAAGGGGAATTTTTGACTCTCATACTTTGTCTTAGGTTGCTGATTAATAAATATGAGCCTGTCATTTTCTTTCTTCCACATTTTAATGGTATTTACAAAGTAGACAGTCTGTATTTTAGTATCAGCCAGTTAGTAGCCATACATTGTCCCTGTGGCTCTAAGTTGATCAAGGATAATTCTCTGTAGAAAGAGAGAGCTATAAACTTGAACTGTCAAGAATTGACAGTAGCTGGGGGATAGATACACTGACTGGTTCAATGAAAGGAAATTAGGTGGAGAGTAACAGTATCTATACACATACCAAAAATTAAAAAAAGCCTTTAGCAACATCATAGTTAATGAGGAAACTTCGAGAAATTTCCCTTTTAGATTGGCAATAAGTCTGCCTACAATCATCACTTCTATGCAACATAATAAAGGAGGTCACAGTCAAGAGGTCAAGAAAAAGAAATAAAAAGATTAATAGGAAACACCTCTCACAAAAGTTAACTCACAGTGGATAACAAACTTAAACCTAAGGCATGGAACTATAAGAATTCTAGAAGAAAGTGTTGGGAAAACTCTTATAGACATTGGCCTAGCAAAGAATTTATGAGGAAGACCCCAAAAGCAATCACAGCAACAACAAAAATAAATAAATGGGACCTGATCAACAGAAACTTTTCAAAAGAAGACAGAATAATGGCCAGAAAACATATGAAAAAAATGCTCAACATCTCTAATCATCAGGGAAATGCAAATCAAAACCACAATGAGATATCACTTAACTCCAGTAAGAATGGCCTTTATCAAAAAGTCCCAAAAGAATACATGTTGGTGTGGATGCGGAGAGATAGGAACACTCATGCACTGCTGGTGGGACTGCAAACTAGTACAACCTCTGTGGAAAGTAACACGGAGATACCTCAAAGAGCCGCAAGTAGAACTACCATTTGATCGAGCAATCCCATTACTGGGCATCTACCCAAAGGAACAAAAGACATTCTATAAAAAAGACATCTGCACTCGAATGTTTACAGCAGCACAATTCACAATTGCAAAGATGTGGAAACAATCCAAGTGCCCATCAATACATGAGTGGATTAATAAAATGTGGTATATGTATACCATGGAGTACTTACTCAGCCACAGAAAACAATGGTGATCTAGCACCTCTTTTGTTATGCTGGATAGAGCTGGAGCCCATTCTACTAAGTGAAGTATCACAAGAATGGAAAAACAAGCACCACATGTACTCACCATCAAATTGGTATTAACTGATCAACACTTAAGTGCACATATAGTAATCACATTCATCGGGTGTTGGGCAGATGGGAGCGGGGAGGAGGGGATGGGCATATATACACCTAATGGGTGCAGTGTGCACCGTCTGGGGGATGGATATGCTTGAAGCTCTGATTTGGGTGGGGCAAGGGCAATATATGTAACCTAGACATTTGTACCCCTGCAATATGCTGAAATAAAAAAAAAAATTTAAAAAGGTTAATAAGGGAGACAGAAAGCTATCATTATTCATAGCCTGTCTCATGTTTCATTCTGTAATTAGCACTTTTTCCGGACTTCTGGACTACATTCTGTCTTTAAGACCCAGGATGTTTCTCTCCCACTGTTACTTGTGCTTCCTTCTGAGGATTGCCTATGACTCCCTCACAGCATTGATGGAATCCCCACCGTACAGGTTGAGGCTCCAAATAAATGCATGTGAAATTAAGCTGCTTAATTTTTGCCAATACAGCAATCTCCCCTTGTTGGCAAGGGATATATGTTCTAAGGCCCCCAGTAGATGTCCCAAACCACAGATAGTACCAAACCCTAAGCAGATTGAGTATCCCTTATCTGAAATGCTTTGGCCCAGATGTGTTTTAGATTTGGAGATCTTTAGATTTTGGAATATTTGTATTCTATTTACCAGTTGAGCATCACCCAATCCAAAAATCTAAAATCTGAAACCCTTCATTGAGCATTTCCTTTGAACATCCTGTTGGTGCTCTAAAAATGTTGCATGTTCAAGCATTCTGGGTTTTGGATTTCTGTGTTCAGGATACTCAACCTATATATGTTATGTTTTTTCCTATACACATATACCTCAGATAAAGTTTAATCTATAAGTTAGGCACAGTAAGAGATTAACAAAAACAAAAGAACAATTGTAACAATATACTGTAGTAAAAGTTATGTGAATGTGGTCTTTCTCTTTTCTCTCTCTCAAAATATCTTACTGTATTGCACTCACTGTTCTGGACCATGGGTAACTGAAACTTCAGAAAGTAAAACTGAGGATGGCGGGCCTACTATATAATATCAAACTCTTTTTCCATATTCTGGAAGAGGAATGAAAGTTTCTATTGGATAAAGCTCAGAGTCTGGATGGACTTGGACATCCAGAAAAGACTGTTCTATGGTTTTGAACTACCTCTGCAGTAGTAAAATAAAAAATTAGTTCCATGAGTCAAAACTGCTTTTATTTTTATCCCAGACTCTCTCTTCAGTTTTCTTGACTCTCTTCACTAGGAAGCTGTCCAAGTTTGCTTGGCTCAAAGTTGATGTTGGAATGTTGCATAGAAAGCCAGAGGAGGAAGAGGTGTGTGGTCATTAACTCCCTGGTTCTATGAGAGTCATGATGACCAGCATGGCCTCTGTCCAGGCAGAATGTCATGCCTGCTGAAGGATTAATGACCTCTGCCCTGGGATCTTTTTGTCCCACACATTCTGCAGCCTTAGGTGGGACTGGAGCCTAAACAGACAGACAGACGGACAGACAGGAGTCCGGTTTATATTAGCACCTTCAAAAATAAATAATAATAGAGCCCCAAGCCTGGCTGCATCTGTTTTCTTTGGTTTTTATTTTTAAAACTTGTAATTATAAAAAAATTTTAAACATATAAAAAATGAAGGGCCGGGCGCGGTGGCTCACGCCTGTAATCCTAGCACTCTGGGAGGCGGAGGCGGGTGGATCACTTGAGGTCAGGGGTTCGAGACCAGCCTGAGCAAGAGTGAGACCCTGTCTCTACTAAAATTAAAAAGAAATTATATGGACAACTAAAATATATATATACAAAAAATTAGCCGGGCATGGTGGCGCATGCCTGTAGTCCCAGCTACTCGGGCGGCTGAGGCAGTAGGATCGCTTAAGCCCAGGAGTTTGAGGTTGCTGTGAGCTAGGCTGACGCCACGGCACTCACTCTAGCCCGGGCAACAGAGTGAGACTCTGTCTCAAAAAAAAAAAAAAAAAAAAAAAAAAATGAAGGAAGTAGTATAACAAACTCCTGTCGCCTAGATTTAATAATTAAATCCTTAGTTTCATCTATTTTTGGTAAATTTTAAAATACTAATTACAGAAAGCATAACAATTTACCCCTAATTATTTCAGTATGCATCTCTAAAAATTAAACCACTTTTCCACATAACCACAACATCATTATCACATCTAACAAAATTAATAATTCCCTAAAACAATTTAATATCAGTCTTTATCTACATGTCTACATTAGGTCCCACAATGCCTTTTACTGCTAATTTCTTCAGGCCTTGATTAGATCAATGACAATATATAGGGTTTCTCTAAAGAATATTTTAATGTAGAATATTCCTCTCCTCTCTCTTTTTCTCATGACATTAATTTGTTGAAGAGATTGGATCAATCTTCCTTTAGAACATTCGATTTTTTAAATGGGTATGATTGTTTCCTTGTGGGGTCATTTGATTTGGATCTTACTGTAGATTTTGGTATTTTCTGTAAATTGGAAGTTTAGGTGTAAAGATTTGATTAGATTTAATTTGAATAAACTAATTAGACGGCAAAACACTTGTTTGTAAGATTATCTTAAGAATAATGCTGTGTTTCTTATTGCATCTCATCAAAAGCTGGTCATCTAATTATGAGAGTTGCTAACGTTGATTACGGATGTAAAGTGTCACCCTCAAGAAATCTGTGGGCTCTACCTCAGCCTTGGGATAGTTCAATTCTCTGCCAACTTTTCATCTAATGGTTTGGCATCCACTGAAAATTCTTGCTTGAATCAATTATTTTATCGAAAATTGCAAAATGATTACATTCTATTTGTTGGTTGTCCTTTTTTCTAACTTGAGTTGGATGTCTGTTTCATTATTTTTCACCTTTTCTAATGTGTTATAATATAGCACTTAGTGCTATAAAATTAGCATTTAAGAATCACACAAATTTTAATACATAATATTTTCATAATTATCATTCAGCCCAACTGTTTTATGACTGCCATTATTTTCTTCCTTAACCCATGAGTTATTTACAAGTAGATTTTTAACTCTTCAGACATCTCTTAATTTCTTTTTTTATGTAACAGCTTTGGACAAGATATTATTAATTTCTAGTCTAATTATATTTTGTTCGGAGGACACAGATTTTATGATCCTGATACTTTGGTATTTGATGAGTCTTGCATTTAGGCTTGAAGTTTCATGCATTACTGGGAAGAATATCTGCTGTCTGATTTTTTTTTTGGCATAGGGTTTTGTGTATTACTAACAGATTAAGAAGTGAATTCATTGTTTTATCCATCTCTAAGCCTTAGAAAAATTTGAAATTTAGTTGATCAGTCAATTAGAGAGGAGAATATTAAATCTTCCACTGTTAAGGTAGATTTGTCAATATATTTCTTTTTTGTGTCAAGCATTGCTTTATACGTTGCTATATTATATACTAGGTGCCTACACATTTAGTGTTAATGTTTAACATATCTGACAAATTATTTTATTTGTGAAATATTAGAATAGATAATGGTAGTTTCCAATATTTACTTCCCCTTTGTTTGTATAATCCCTAAATTAGTCTTCATATTGTTTTTGTAGTTAAGGTTTTTTTAGGCTTACTAACATAATTATTGCTTTCTTTGTTTACCATTCCTTCTTTTTGGATTCAATTTCCTACCTCATAAGACATATATTTTTTTGAGTTCTTCTAATGATAATTTTTTTATGGTCAATAAATGTTTGGTAAAAGTGTGTTTATTTTGTCCTTATTCTTAAGTGATAATTTAGCTGGGATAAAATTTTAAGTTCTGAGTTCTTACTAGCCATGTGACTTTGAGCATGCTACTTTACCTCGCTGTTGCTAAGGTTTCTCACCAGTAAAATGAAAATCCAAAACTGTACCTTCAGGGGTTATGATGAAATATAAATTATGTCAGTTAAGTGATTTAACGTTTGTAACCCCCTTAAACAGTGCTGGCTTACGGTAAGTGCCACATAAATGTTTGTTAAATAAAAATAAAATACATAAATAAGGGGAGAGTTATTTTCCCTCATTCCTTAAAGTCCTCTGTTTATTTTTACTTTTGAAAAGTCTGTGGGTTTATCTGATTGTCATTCCTTTTTAGGAAACCTGTCTATTCTTTCTGCATTGAGACCACTTCATCTTTAATTTTCTGCCATCTCACTGGATTATCTAGGTGGGCTTCATTTCTGCTTATCCTGTTTGGTGGTGGTGTGCATCATCAATTGGGTGATGTATAACCTTTCATGAATTTGGGAAAAATGCCAGCCATTTCGAGTAGTTTCTTTAAATTATTCCATTTGTTGTTCCTCTTTGGAAATCTGAGTAGACATGTTGGGCTTACTCATTTCATCTTCCACGTCTCAACTTTTCTTTCCTATTGTCCATTTCTTTCTCTCTCTCTGCAGCATTATTATATAGTTGCAATGAAGTCTTCCATTCATTAATTCTCTGTTTAGCCCTGCCTTGCCCGTTTTTAACCAACCTATTGGGTTTTAAATCCCATTACATTTTTATCTATACAGGTTCCATTTGATTGTTTTCCAAATGTATCTGAACTTTTATGACAGTGTTTTCTAATTCACTTAGAATGAAATGGTTCCTTGTGGGTTTTCTGGGTTTTCTTTTTTGAGTTGTGAACTCATCTGCAGGGGAGCTTCTTTTGTGGGGATCCTGTACGGCTAGATAAGCTAAAGTGAGCATGTGTCCCGCAAACAGGTTTTGAATTTGGTTCACGCAGGCATTTGCAGTGATGTTATGCAGTAACGCAGCCATAGACCAATTTTATGTTGCTCTCTCAGCTGAAACATTCTTGGACCACATAGATGGCAGACATAAGAACTTGCGCCTACGTAAGGAAAACTCCATTATCACAAGTTCCCACACTTGACATTTTTATTTATCCACTAGATCCCAGGTCAAGACAGACAAGTGTCCCTGTCATTTTCCTGAATTGGTGAACATATTTTTTTTTTTTTCTATTTCACACTTTCACTAAGGGTATATCTGTTTGAGTGGCTCAGTTTCAATGAGTGACATCACACAAGTTCAAGTTATTATCTTTTGATCTGAGTCCTTTAAAACAAACAAACAAACAAACAAAAAAACTTGAAACCAATTCCCACCCTCTAAAACACATACACTTCCCCTTAGGGCAGCTGAGGAATACTCAGTTCATTGGCTTATTGCTCTGGTTTTCTGGATTCTTCTTCAAGTTTTGCCTGTGGGGACATTCCTTACCTTCTTTCAAGTGTAAGTATGTATCTGAGAGTATGTTTGCCATGTTATAAAAATTATTTTTAAATGTGCTTACAGGTGATTTATCCAGTCCAGCATATTTCCAAAAAATGAAGTCAAGGTTTCCCAAAATGCGTTCTGTAAAATCCTAATGTTCAATCCAATGTGACTATGTGTTGTATGAGAAAAATCAATGTTAGCAGTATTTTTCTTCTAAAACTTACATTTAAATATGTGGAAGAAAACTAACCTTATATATTTTCTTATGTTCATGTAATGATTAGCCCTTAAAGAAATGTTGTACCATTCTACAGAATGCCAGAAATTCAAAGAAGTAATGGATGTAACAAAAGCAAATATCACGTACCCATCTCATTGACGTGTCATCTGATCAAGGGTCAATGACCTATGTTCTTATTCCTTGACTCATAATTCCGACAAAATTGGATATTTCAATTCTGCCTTTCCATCAACAGGTGGTGCCATTGTATTGTAATTTGAATTTTGTGAAAGAAAAAACCATTTTTTAGTTGTACCATAAGCATCTCACCTTATTTGGAGGCTTAGGTCACTGGTTTTGCTCCTTAAGAAACTTTGATTTTAGGATTAAAAAAAAAATGTATATGATTAAAATTATATTGCAGAACAAAGTTGGCTAGATTCTTCTAACATATAATTCTAGAATTTGCAAGCCACATATGTGCTATTTTGTCCACAAAGCAATTACTAACTGAAAAAATATTCATAATAAGTAGCTATATATTCTGATATCTAGAGAATATCTGCTTTAATATTTAAGGTCATGACGATTCTCATTTTATTTTCATTTTATGATTTTTAAAACACTGCTATATATTTAGCGAAAAACTCTACCTTTTTTTTAAAGCCAAGAGAAGCAAGACAATACCCAATGCCTATTTGTGTTTCTTCCTCTACAGATGCTATTAACTATAACTTTGGCTACAGCTCTGCCTAGAGATCGCTTTCTAGTTAAGTGTTCCCAGAAATAACACCGTGGATTCCTTTCATGCTGGGGCAAGTCATGCAGGGACAGCTCGAGGTGGGTAACCTTATATGCCCTGTCATAAAGAGAACGAAGAAAGGATGACACTGGACTCTATCCTCTTCCTAAACCTGCCTACCATTCACTATGCAAAGTTGCAAAGCTATTTCCTCAAGGGTAGTTGTCAAAATCGCAGCATGCTCACAGAAGGTGGCAATAAGAAGTTGGCACAAGTCACTGACAGAGAAATTAGTTTGAGGCTTCTTGCGATTCTCCTGAGGGATTTCGGGAGCAGCCAGCTCTTCTAAGCTAATTAGTCCTGCATTGTTGATATGAATGATCTGAAGAAAGGTAATTCAAGATGATACAGTTCTTTAGTAACACTAAAACTGTAAACAACACGAATCCAAGCAATGAAACAAACATGTTTAGAACCGTGTGGATCAATTAGATGAATAGGTCAGCCGATGGAAAAATCCAATTTCAAAGTAGACAAATAAAATATAATTTATCTGGGAGCAGGAATCTAAGGTAGGCTCTATATGTTAAATGATGCAATTACCAATACACTGCACACATTATATTTTATAAATAAACTGGGAGATACTCTTAAAATCATTTTCTTAGCGTAAGTTTGATTATGTAACTCTCATCTAATAGCCCATTGCTATGGTTCACAGACACATTTTAAAATTTATTTATAGATTTATTCTCATTCATTCTTATTACATAACTCTGTAACAATCCTCATTTTACAATTAAGAAAAATTTTCAAAAGTTACACTGAAAGTATTAGAGCCCAAGCTAAAAGCCCGATTTCTCTAAATTATGTGCTCTTTTTTGGTTATACAATGGAAACTGAACAGATTAAATTTTAACTATAACTATAGTTGCTCTGTAGCAGAGTAAGGAAAAAAGTTTAGACAGTGTATAAGATAGTACAAATGTTATTTTTATTTTATCTTATTATTTTAAATTTTAGAGATGGGATCTTGCAGTACTGTCCAGGCTGGAGTATAGTGGCTACTCACAGGCAGGATCATAATACACTGCAGCCTTGAACTCCTGGAATCAAGCAATCTTCCTGCCTCAGCCTCCCAAGTAGCTGGGACCACAGGCATGTGCCACTGCACCCAGCTACAAATATTATTTTTATAAAATTGTGATAACAAATTTTTTTTACCCTATCTTTTCCATGAATTATGCTCTCATATTGTTCTATCTTTATGAAGGTTTAAATTGAGCTGGGAGGATCTCTTTGACTTTCAGATCTGGCATTTTTTCCCAATTGGAATAGTAAGGAAGGAGCGGGAAATATACTTTTGCCTAGCACAAAAGAGAACGAGTGCAAATCCAACACTTGACTTGCAAACATTCAATTCTAATCTGCCATTATTCTCCTTTAAAGATTGTTGGCAGTTCCTTTATCCATTCTATGAGAGATAATAGAATATATTTTTGCTCTTTTTTCTTTATATCAGGGAAATAAATAATGATTTTTTAATGAAGGCGAACTTTTAATTTTCTTTAAGACTTTACATTTTATGATAGTAGAAAGCATAATTACTAATACCATAATGGGTAGCAAGATTGCAATTGTATTCACGGGAGCCTGACCTGCAGGGACCTTGGGAGATGGCACATGGTTTTCCTTAAGGGCAAGAGCAGTGAGCACCTGCCACAGGTTGGGTTTTCTAGGAAGAAGCTGGTGTTTCATGAGAGCAAGATGTTTATTTGGATATGCCCTTGGGAATGAAACTTTTGAAATTGAGAGGAAGGAAGGAACATTAGGCAGAGGGAGATGAGCTGCGTGCAAGCTTGGGTGACCCCAGGGTGAGCTGTGAAACTTGAATTGTCTTTTAGCATTGTTCTATGTTGAGCTGAGATGGGGAGGCCTTCTTACCCCACCTTGGCCAGCCAGTGGATATGGGCCACGCTGGGAGGGGCTATGCATTGGTCAGGAGTCTCCAGAGGAACAGAACCAATGAGAGATCTGAATGTCTGTCTCTCTCTAGAGAGAGGTTTACTGTAACGTATTGGCTCACATGGTTATAGAGGCTGATGGAGGCTGATTACGGAGGCAGATGTGATTCTGCTGTCTACAAGCTGGAGACGCAGGAAGGCTGGTGGTGTAGATTCCAGTCTGGGCCTGAAGGTCTGAGAAATAGGAGTGCTGAGGGCAGGGGAAGATGGATGTCCCAGCTCAAGCAGTTGGAGAGAGAATTAAAAGTTTCTTGGATCGGATTATGCTCTCCCATACTGGGGAGGCAGATCTTTACTCAGTCTACCAATTCAAATGCTAATATCTTCTGGAAACATCCTCACATGTGCAGAAATGGGATATTCACCCTGCTGGGTTCTCTCTCCCTCTCTCTCCCCACCTCCTGGTGGGATGCTTTTTTCCCTCCTGCTCTTGGACATGAGACTCCAGGTTCTTGTGCCCTTGAACTCTAGGACTTGCACCTGCAGCCTCCCACAAGCTCTCAGGCCTTCAGCCCTACACTGGGGGTTGCACTGTCGGCTTCTTTGGTTTTGAGGCTTCTGTACTTGAACTGAGCCATGCTACCCAATTTTCTCATTCCCCAGCTTGCAGAGAGATGGCCTATAATGGGACTTCACCTTTGCAATCGTGTGAGCCAGTTCTCCCTAATGAACTCCGTGTCATATACATCCTATTGGTTCTGTCCCTCTGGAGAACCCTGACTACAAGAAAGCGACAGGTTTCTAGCGTGGTCTTCAGGCCAGGTGGGGCATGCGAGCTCTCAGTAGAGAGAATGGGTCCTTGTGCAGGCTCAGGGGGTTCAAAGAAAGCTACGGATTCAAGAATTTGGGGAGATCAACTAGATATCCCTTTCCTCTGCGTCAGGACCCATTCTTCCCAGACCAAACCTTGACCTCAGTATAGTGGACCTGTCTTGGTTTTTAGTTCAATTCTCCCTGGAGCTCAGTTATCCCCACAATCCAACCCCGGACATGGTCCTCAGTTCTCACTGCCCTCCCAAAGCTAGGTATATGACAAATGACACCCTCCAGCTTTCAGACTTAGCTTTCAATTGGTCATTAATCACACTCATCTCTTTGTTATCTTTTTCCAGAGTTTAATATAGTTTAACCCTACTCATCCAATTTACTTGTCCTTGTAGCTACTATTTCCTCCATCTTTCTTAAATTCCTGATATACCTATTAGTGCACTCTTCTACTGATAATGTCACCCCAGTGTACCACCAGTGGAAGTTCCTGGGAGCACCTGTGTTCTGCCTAGCACCTGTGACGTGGTCCTCATTGCTGACCAGTGGCAGGTACAAACTCCAAACGTCCATCTTATCTCCTGCTTCCACAGAATACTCCTGGTCCTAACTGTTGCAGGTTGGATTCTCTAGGAATCAGGCTCTGAGACAATTTAGGGTGCAGGACATTGATTAGGTGTGCACTTGGAATTAACACCTATGGAAGGGAGGTTACAGAAGCAAGATTGGGCAGAGGGACATCCAGTTGTGCTGAAGACCCAACACTAGTCTTGGCTGATGCATGGGAGCCAACATGGCCCTTCAGGGGCATCCTGAGTTGAGCTGAGATGCTACGCCTTTATATTCCTGCATCAAGCTGTCATTGGATTTAGACCATTCTGGGGAGGAGCATGACCTTAATTAACAGTCTTTCTGCAGCTGAGGACCTAAGCGTGCTGGCAGCTCAAGGATTCTGCAGACAACACTCCCAGCATCTGGGATATCAAGCCCTTCATTGAAGGGGCATCTCAGTGGTGCATGACAGTCCATAGCAGTAGTCAATAACAGCATTGCTTACTATATGTGATCAGAAGACATAAAGAATGGATGAGCAGAGGCTTAGGTTGGTGCTCCAGTAGGAAATTATGAGCCCTTGTCCAGTGTCTAGGCCTCAGCTGGCTTTTAGATCCTGACCTCATTGACTGAAGAAGTCTGATCCGCATGGGAAAGGACCCTGCAATTCCACAGCAAGTGTGCAAAATAGTGATCCTTTTAATCCCTCAACAAAGACATCTGAGGCCATTTATTTGGATAAATGTACACTGGGGAAAAAGACGACCCAGATGTCTTGCAAGCTGATGGATACCGGATCCAAGTTGGCACTGACATCTGGGGACCTAAAGTAGTACTATTCCCACCCCTACACCCCATCCCACACTGCATATACATGCGTATGATGACAAGGTAATAGATAAAGTCCTGGCCCAGGTCTGTTTCACTCCAGGTCCTCTGGGTCCACTTAAATCACATTCCAAGTAATTATCAATTTGGTGAGCTTTGAATCTATCATTTTGCTACTTCTTTTCTATTTGTCCTCTCTGATCTTTTTTTTTTTTTTTTTCTCCTCTCTCTCTTTTTCATGCCATTTTTGGGAAAAATGAGTATTTTTTAAGAATTACATTTTATCTCCTTGGTCAGTTTTATCTTTCAGTGGCTGCTCTAGGTTTCCTGTCTGTCTTTAACCAGTCACAGTCTACCTTCACCACTTCATACAGAGTGTTCAAATCTCACAACAGTGTACTTTTGTTTCATGTTTCCTGTTCCTGGGGCCATTATTACTAGATCTTTTATTTCTGCATGTTATAAACGCTACACCCTTGAACAAGTGTGGGTGGTGGGTGTCTCAGTTCCAACTCCCTTAAGTAGGTACAAGGCCTTGTTTCTTGTTCTCCCAAAGTCTCATAAAACACACGATCCATAAACTTCAGCTTCAGCTACCATTCTGGTTCCTGCTTCCTACACCCCACTCCCGTTTTACTTCTCAAGAGTGTTAGGAGTAGGAAACTGGGAGACAGGGCCGAGACCGGATGCAGGGGCTTGCAGAGTGGTTGCAGAAAATATTAGAAATTGATGACCTTAGTGTGTATTGGTAAGAAGGCATAAATATAAATGGACTAAAAATACCATTCAATAAAGCCTAATAAAAGAACAATAAAATATACCAAAGAGCTATAGGAGAAATGTACAAAGACAAATAAAAGCAGAAACTAAAAGCAGTGAATAGAAAAGTTAATTTTTTGAAATAACACATAAAGCATCTGAAAGGAACTCTGAGTAGATTAATAATCAAGGAAGAAATGCAACAAATTGTGTTGGGGGAGTGATCACCCAAACATGTTTGATGCAGGAACTCTATAGGCAAGTTCTAGCAAATACTAGGCACACAGACTCTGCTGTCTACTTTGGTTGTTTTGTAAGAAACAAACAAACAAAAAACCTCTAAGCTTAAACAACTAAGGCAATTTATTGGTTCATTTCATGGTATTATTTAGATATGTATCCTGGAGAATTTACTGTGAAATGGCATTATGCCTTGCATTTAATGTTTTTTTTTTTTTTTTTTTTTTTTTTTTTTTTAAATGAGGAATAGATGAAAAAAATTATAGAAAGCATGGTCATTTTTGAAGCTGGGACCAATTGATGGATTTGAGGTGTTTCAGTTTACAATTCCCCTACTTTTCTGTATGTTTGAAAATTTCTATAATAAAAAAGTAAAAAAAAAAAAAAAAAAAAGGCCCCACAAAACCACATGGTTAAAAATAGGCAAAGGGTGGTTAGAGAATGGATAAATAGAACTCCACTACATAGTTAACTGTTAGGAGGCACAGAAAATTACATTTCTGAATTCTTTTTCTATAGCAAGTATATTCATACTGTAAGTACTTAGAAAAGACATAGAAAATAGAAATTACAGACAATATCGTTTATAGAGCTTAAAGTTTTCAAGAAGAAACTGAAGTATATATTAAAATAATAATATGATTAGACTTATCTAGGATTTTATGGATGGTGCAATATCAGGAAATTTATTCATGTAATTTATCTCATCAGTAAGTCAAAGGAGCAAAAGTAGCTCTAGAGATGCTGAAATGACATTTGAGCAAGGTCAACTTCCAATCTGCACAGAACCTCCCATGAAGCTGTGAATAGCAAGTTACTTTGTTAATATAAACAGTGTGTTTCAGAATCCCATTGCCAAACATCTAACTTAGAAAAACACAAGCTGCTTTTCCACTGAAGTCTGGAACAAGATGTGGGATGCCTACTATCTGTGCTGTTTTTTTCACTACGGTTCTGAAAATTCTAGTCATTGTAATGAGACAAAGAAAAGCAAGGAAGGAGGGAAGGGAAGGAGGGAGGGAGGTATAGAACAGAGATAATCATATGATTATCTCCCTGGAAAGACTAAGAGAACCAACTGAATGGTTATATAATCTTCGAATGCAAGAGGAATTTCTAAGCATGTCATCAGAGGCAGAAATGTAGAAGGTAAAGACTACTACATGATACATTCAGAAACATGTAAAACAAAATGACTATTAGGCCACCACATAGAAAACTAAACATCAAATAACAAACTAGGGAAATATATGCGCAGCACATATGCTAAACAAAGAGCTAAAATTTTTGTATTTGAAAGACCTTTTACAAATCAATGAGAAAAAGCCACATACCATTATGAAAATGAGTTAGGAACATAAATATGTAATTAACTAAGAAAGAAAGAAAATGACCCACGTGTAAATTTTGTACTGCTCTAGTGATCAAAGGACTACACCTTAAAACAAGATACTTTTCTCACTTCCTATGGAACTATTAAATGTTTATAGCTATTTTTGATGAATTTTTACATATTTTTGGATAATCTGTCAACACGTCTCAAAAATCTCCAAAGAAGTACCCAGTCTTTGATCCAGCATGTGCGCTAATATAAATTTATCCTAAGGAAATGATCAAATAAGTATGCAGATATATGTATAAAGGCTTTATGGGAGCAAAATATATAAAAATAGGGATTGGTTAAATAAATTATGAGGCATTTATCAATGCAAAACTATGCAGTAATTAATATACATAAGGCAAAACTATATTTATTAATATGAAAAACTATTCCAGATATATTACTGAATGAGAAAAGGCAGATTACCAAATGTGTGTGTGTGTGTGTGTGTATGTGTGTGTTTGCAAAAGAAAGAAGTCAACTTGAATTAGCCAAAGCAAAAAAATAGGAATTTATTATAAAAATGAAGGGATATCTCTAGGATTCCAAGGCTACTTCTTAGGAGAAATGTCTCAAGAAAAGTTTAAACCACGTATTAAAATGTTGTCAGTATTCTCTTTGTTTCCTTCTCTTTTCTGTGTGACGGTTTAATTCCATGATCCATGTGGTGGATTATACCTATCCTAGAACTCCCAAGTTTATATATTACAGTCCAGCTATAACTAGAAACTGCTCAGCATTCTGTAAATTCAAGTTCCAAATTCCTGGAGAGACTTGGGCCAAGAATATATAAATACATGATGTCCATCCTTAGTGTACCAAGTACGGCCAGAGGAGTAGAATTATGTCATTACAAATGTGCTGCCAGGAGCCCACCAGGGTTGGGGAGCTGATGGTGTTACTGAAAAAGGGGCAATGAGTCTAGCTGGGCAGACGTCCCATGAGTGTCACTTAAGAATATGTAAACATATCCATACAGAACAGAATCACCTATTTATTGGTCTTTATTCAAATAAATAGAAGGGTGACATCCTTCAAAAATTTGAAAATCAATTTAAGAGTCTTTATTGTGGCATATTCAGCATACATTTCTTAAACTTTCTTCTCTTCTCTCAATCTGTCCCTCTCTCTCTTGCCTCTACTCAAAGCTTTCTCCTCTCTCTCTCTCTCCTGATTACCTAAACTCTCTCATCATAGTCTTCACTGGGCTGATGTTTTCTCCTTTCCCTCCACATTCCAGATCGATTTTATTCTTTTCCAGTGCCTGTTTCTGATGTAAGTTGCTCAAGCCAACATTGCCATCTCATGTATCTCTCCATCACCTACAAACCTCATTCTGCCCAGTAAATACCAAGCAACTCTGCTCCCAGACGCTGTATTCTGAGTCAGCACGGAACTATTATATGAACGTTATATTTTTTCCCTGCCACATATAACTCACTTATAAGTGTGGAAAAAGGTTGAAAGATATAAAACATAAAGTCTTAATGCTGTTTATCACCACAAGGTGAGATACGGATGATTTTAAAATGTATTTTTCTTGTTTTATATAAATTATAAAATAAAGAAATTAAGATGCATGATATGGAAAATGAACATATAGATACTTGTGCCAATGATTCTCAGTAACATTCCTAATACATTTTTATCACTGTTTTATCCCAAGCAGATCAAAGGCTCCAAATCAAATACTTCATTTTCTCTAATACCCCAGCAAAATACTTTCCATATAGTGGTATTGTACTTTGATGACTATTTTAAAAATGAACAAATAAATACACAAATGCATAAAAGTTAATTGTGTAGTTTACATGGCAACCAAAACAGAAGAATTTATAAAAATCATGTCACTGAGGCTAATATTTTTCAAAGCACAAAAGACCTAGTGTAGCCATTATGTAATACAAAATTATTTTTTACCAAGAAGCAATTTCATCATTTGGCAAAATGTTGACAAAAATTAATATCCTTTTACTCAGCAAGAATTGGATAAGAGTTTAACAAAATCTACTATTTCGTGATATAACACACTATTCTATACATTGCACCACATATGTACTATATATATAGTATACATGTACTATAGCATGTACAGCACTATAATAATGTAATGTCCTGAGCTAGAAGCTATCCACCTACTATGGAGTTTTGTTGTCGTTTGTTGTCATTAAAAGCCAGTTCTCTTATTGTGTTTTAGCCTCTACTTTCAACATACTGAGAAACCCTAAAGGACTTGAGAATTTCCCACCGTGACATTTGCATGTCTTTGTCCCCAGGAGCTATGCCTTCCCACCTCTTTTTCCCTTACTTTTATCCAGTAACTGTTCCTCTCTTGATAAAGTCAAGGTGCTCAAGCAATGGCTACTAAAACGCACGAATAATTTCTCAAATCCTGACGTTAGCTGACGTGGGTGATGCCCTCCTCCAAGCCTTATAAAACAGCCCACCCTCCTCTCCAAGAGGTAGCACCTCTCCGGAAACTTCTCCTGGCAGGCACTGTTGAATAAAGGCTTAGGCTGACAGTGCTCTGGTAGATTTTATCCCCAAATATAAATAATGATTAATATTAGGGGAATAAAGTTAAAATAGAACATTGTTAAAACATTTGCTGATGCAACAAGGATCCTGACTTCAGGAGGTGGGTGTTAGCATAGTAGAGTGTGGTTCAGTGTGGGAATTATTTTGTTATTTTAAATATGTCCACATACCATGCAAACTGTAGCCTAGAGACCACCAAAAAATTCACTCACAAACCAGCCCCCATGGCTCTTATTAGCAAGAGTAGAAGCTACTTGCCAATCAGCAGAACTCCATCCAAAAGATAGGTGTTCTAGTTTGCACCAAATGTTAGTGAATTTGGACCCTGCTAATAGACTAAATGAATTGAATTTTATTCTTGAAGACTATTATTTAATTCTCCAAGGTTCCAGAAAGTATCTATTTGTTAATGCTCCAAATTCTCCAGAATAGCCAATATAGCTGGCCTGAGATTACAATGAAGACTTAAGCATCTTTATATATGTTGAGAAAAAATGATCTAATGATTATGTTTTTTAAGGCAAGGAGAGGTTGACTTTTCAAACTGTGAAACTGCCTAAGGGTTTTATCTCATGGAAATTTGCCCAACCTGCTTTGTAGATGCCAAGTGACTGGGAGTTATTCTTGGAATAGGACAAGACAGCCCTTAGATTGTAGGAAATGTGTTTTCTAATTTTGTATCAGAAAATGACATGTTCCTTAGTACTATTCAATGGGTTTTATGTTTTGGGGCCATTTTGCTAACCCTGGGAGAGGCAAAACGAGAGATTCCTCTGTAACTCTGCAAGACCACAGATACTATGACTATTTCCTCACATCCTGTGCTTGGAATCTTCATGGAGTCGTCATCGTTACAGACAATGAAATGTAATTAACTGTAACCTTTCAATCCCACAAATATTTTCTGAACATTTGAGGGTTGAAGGAGAAAGGAAAACAGAGTTTGTCTCAGGGAATTTTCAGTTCATAAAGGGGTATGTCGGGGTGGGTTAGGACCTGGTGAACTGTGTTGGTATGATCATGGTGATTAAAAGGACAATTGCATAATGCACTAATTTGAACACAAAAAAGAATGGGCTAAAGGCTCTAAGAAAGGCAGAAATAAAACTGATTCCTTGCAGGTGTAAGTTTTACATCTGGTTGGGCAGATCACTAAAGCTTCCCATGGAGGAGGGAGTTCATACTTGAAGGCTGGACAGAACATACACTTCCAATGCCCTCTGGTTAAAATAGAATGTGACAAAAATGTTTGTACCCCAATAATACCCTGAAATAAAAAAAAAAAAATAGAATTTGATGAGATGCCTTGTTCATCATTGTATTTTCCATTCCTTGTATACTGTCTGCACATAGTAGGTGCTCATTTTTTTTTTTTTGGTTGAATAAAACAAAATTTGTTTTGAGAAATTTAGATATTTCAGAAGTTAATTTATAGAAGCCTTAAAACTTCCCATTACCTTATAGTGGCCTGGCTCTCTTAAATGATATCTATAGAGAAGATGACATTGTTGCTTTAAATTGTTACTAATATTTTGAGTTTTGATCCTTCCTGTTTAAAAAGACTGACCTGTCTTCTTGATAGTCAAGAACCTTGAAAGCTCAGGCTTCTCCAATCCTATACCTCACGGGTTTTGACAGAGAATTCTGCTCTGGGAGATCTCATGAGTCATACACATCTGGTAACAGCAGAGAGAACAGGATGGATGTATCAACAGGGAAAGTGATGGAAAGGAAGTTACTTGATTTTTTTTTCTTCTCCTCTTAATCAGGAAATCGTCCTTCCTCCCCCACATTTATTTTATTTTTTTTTTAAACAATATATTCCACCAACAAGAAGTAAGTTAATGATGAGTCACTTCTAGGAGACAGGAATTTGACTTTCTAAACACTGAATTCTTCGTAGTTAGCAGAGATCTAGCAGTGACATTTAAAAATTATTCTGTTTCTGTAACTCAGATACTCTTTCAACTAAGAGGACTTACGCATGTGGAATGGTGTACACTTACGAGATAATTCATGTCAACCATGCACTTACTACAAAATCTCAAATGCTTCCCCACGTAAATCAGTTCTGAGACCTGAGAAACTAACTCATTAAAATTCACTTTGAATTCCTGTAACCTTTTCTCAGGAAGCAACAGCAGGTTAAAAAAAAATGCAGTTTTTTTTTTATGTGTGCAAAACTTTAAATCTTTTTTTTTTTTTTTTTTTTTTTGGTGGGTAGCTGAAAAGCCTGGCAGAGGGTGGGCAGGAAAGTCACGAAAGTTTGGAAGTATGACATAGTAGATTGTGGTAAATTAGAAATTTTTCACGGAATAGGGATGGAGGAGATGCGAGGCTGAGTCAGATTTTCCCCGTGCCTAGGCGACTGTCTAGTTATAAATTAGGTTCCTTTGAAAATTGCGCTAATATTTTTGGCCACTAGGTCATCAGAAGTTGCTTCTGCTCAAAGCAGTAATAGTAATACTGAGTCAGTCTGCATATGCTGTAGCTGGTATTGTACTATTTATTGCTAGTGACAATTTCAACGTCTGGGTGTCTGCAGGAATCTCACGTTTCCTTGTTTAACAACTACCGATAGCTCTAGCATAATGTGCAAAGCCCTCTGCTGTGTGGTCAGCTGCTTAGATCTTCCCATCTCTTCCTGCTACCCACCTAGATCCCCTGACAAGACTCAGACCCATCTCTCCTCCTTTATCTACCACTGTACTTTTTAGAGCTCTCCACAGTCAAAATGTATTCATAAGAAAATCTCCTTGAGGATAGGGGCCATGGTTTATTAATCTTTGTAGGAATGGCACATGGTACATAGTTAAAGTGCTATAAACATTTGGTAAATTAAAAAATATATGCTTAATCTTTTTTTTTTTTTTTTATAAAGCATAACTACCAACTAAGGAATACACTTGACATGTAGTAGGCAGAATTCTATGGAAAAGTGTAGTGACCATCACCATTGTATAATTCCATTCCCTTTGAGTGTGGTGGAAACTCTGCATATATGAGGTGCCACTCCCATGATTACAGACCATATTATATTATATGGCAAAAGGGAGATTAGCTGGGTGGGCATAATCTAATTACGTGAGCCCTTTAAAAGCCAAGTTGTAACTGACTGGTGGGAGAGTTCGAATCACAGATCCAAAGGTTGAGGGGAATTTGATGCACCTTTGCTGGCTTTGAGATGGAAGGGATCACATGCCAAGGAATGCAGGTGGCCTTGAGGAGCTAAGAGCAGCTCCCAGCTGACAACCAGCAAGGAAATGGGGACCTCAGTCTTACAGCTGCAACGGGACTCAATTCCTCCAACAATCTAGATGAGTTTGGAAGTGGATTCTTCCCGATCCTCCAAATAATAGACCAACCTGCTAAAACCTTGATTTCAGTCTTGGGAGACCCTAAGCAAAGAACCCAATTATGAGTCCTGTTATCCCAGACTCCTGACTTACCCAACTGTGATAGAACAAACGAGTATTGTTAGAACCACTAAGTTTGTAGTAATTTGCCATGTAGACAGGGACAACTGGTACACCGAGTGTGCAACCTCATCAGATAAATTGGATATACATGTTCTGTTCTGCTTCTGTATATTTATTTAATTAATGAACAGAAAATGCTCTCACATCAAATGGATGCTTGTTAACTAAATCAGAATACTGAGTCCAAGGCAGTTTGTTCATGGCAAATCAAGTAACAAATTGTTATTGGGTAGATGCCATGTCTCTTGCACTATGCTGGGCTCTGGCTGAAATTCAATCCCAAATATAATATACGTAGTCAGAATAGCTTGATGTTCTAGCTCACAACAGCAGAGGCATAATTGCAGACACAAACTTTAGGTCAAAGAATTGAACAAAATAACCTTAAAATTTGAATATTTAGGGGGCTTCCTCTATAACAAGTACAATTATTTTCTAATTAATGTTCTGTCTGGTTCTTTGTTAAATATGCCTGGCATTTTGGATATTATACTATCCTCTTTCACTTACAGATTTTTAACCATTTGAAACAATGTTTACCAATTTTTATTTAGCTTTTCTAATGCTTTAATATTGGTATTTTCATGTTAACTAGTCAGCCACGTAGCTAGAAATGGAATTCTTTAGGTTTGGAGTTGCTAAAGTGACTATATGTTAAGTAAGGCATGCTTTTATCGAAGAAATATATAGTTTTAAAATAATTATAGTCCAGCAGCCTGAAAACAGAAACATAATATCAAAATGCTAATTATAACATCATAACCTCTCTAATACTTTTGAACCGGAGATATAAGTAGCAGTATGATGACTACTTGTGATTATGGTCAACTCCTTAAGTATTTAAGAATTTTAGTGTACACTGAGTCATGACAGATCCCATTATCTATACAGAAGATTAAAATATCTGGATGTTTTAGTTGGAGAGCCACGACTTAATCTAATATATACTGAGCTGGCCATGGACTAGGATAGCCAGGCAAGGGGCCTGGCACAGTCTATAGGGTGTGCCACATATTGGTAGAAAAATAACAAGACCAGGAAGACCCTGTTACCAAAACTTTTTTGAGAGTGTGCACCTGTGAGTGGTTAGAAGGAATATTGTTGTGTAGCTTCTTGAGGATGAGGAAGAGGGTGGTAAGACCCTTAGAAGACATGCCACACTGCAGGGCTTGAGTTTTGGGGAGTGGAGGAGGAAAATCTTGGAAGCAGGAGGATAGTGACTAAACTCTGTGGTCTTCTTTCTTTGTACTATCAACCCTTCCTTTCCATAAAGCCTGAACTAACATGTAACTAGTATGAATTAGAAGGGTGCCAAGTTACTAGCCTGCCAGCGGTGCCCACATACATTTTGGTCTATAAATTGACAAGAAACCAGTAAATACTACATGTCATATAGCAGCTAGTCCAAACCGTGATTCTCATGTAGGATTTAGAGCACTAAGACTATGGTAGGCATTAGCAGTTAGTACAGCAAGCAGATGTTGAGACTTGAAGGAGGCCTGCAAATGAGTGGAGATGTTACATTTTCCTGCAGGGCTTATTTTTTTTAAATTTAATTTTTATTTTTTTGCAGAGAGATGCCTGGCAGAGTAGAGACCAATGAGGAAGATGCCTAGGTAGAATCTGGGCTTTGGATAGGGATGTGAGCAGGTGAGACAAGACCAGCTGGTGGAGAGATTGAATTTCCTGCCAGGGGGAGATTTTAGAGTTGATCTAATAGACAAGAGGGAGCCATTCCCTTTTGTTAAACAGGTGGTGCTAATTAATTGAGAATACTCAGGAGTCGATCAGCTCTTCAGCAACAAGTTAGCAGCTGAAGAATTTTAGTTTACTGAGGACTCTCTGCATTGGAGAAATGCTTCCCAAACTAGCGTGATAAAAATCACTTGGAGGCAATTGTTTGGAGATTGTTAAGCCTCTCTAGTGGTGCTTCTGTTTTTGTGGATTTGGGATGGAAACAGTATTTTTGCACGCTCACAAAGTGAGCCTTATTTGTGCATAGTTCTTTCATAGGTACTTGGAAAGTGTATTTAATAACAGACTTAGTGTTTGCCCTCTGGAGACTGTCAGATTAAACAGAAAATAATTTTGGTGCAGAAAGCAAGAACTTTGGTCAACTTCGTTTAAGCAATTTGACATTTTTCATTTAATGGCTCTAAACTAATGTCCCAACATTGAGTATTTTCTATCACTAATTAGTTTCTGAATTGTGGCATCTATAAAAAAGAAAACACTTGTGCAGCTTAAAAATAACATATTCTAATAAATTTCTAATATTATTAAATGGTTTGTAATGAAATGTCGAGTCTTTTTCTAACCATTATATTAATGTTTAGCTTTGAAATCAATGGAGGATTTTTCTTCCTCTGACCAGTAGAGAGAGCTATAACTCTTGATATAAATAGCTGACTTTTTTTTCCAGGCAGAAATAACATCGCTGACCTTATGCTATATTGTTGAACTATTCTACCCGTGGTTTTGTAATTGATATACTAGAAATATAACGTGGTGTATATTTATTTCATGCTTTATAATTTGGGATTTACATACATTGTTTATGATACTCCTTCTTATGGATCTCCCAATACAAACTTCTTTGCCAACCCAAATAGCAAACATCACACGTCACTCCTTTTCTTGTCATCTACCTTTACTTTCACTTTCTCCCTTTTCTGGAACACAACTGGTTATCATGTGTCTGGGAATGACATGCATGCTTGATAACTAGATCAGAAATGACTCTAACAAATCCTTCTCTAATTTTCTACTTCTCAATTTGCATAGCACGATTAAATTCCTATAACACTTAATACAACTGTTTTATGCTTTTTAGAATAAATCATGGCTTTTATTATTCTTCTGTTAGATCATAATCAGATTTCCAGAAAAATACAAAATGCCTAGTTAAATTTGAATTTTAGATAACAATATTTTTTAGTATATGTCCTAGGATATATTTGAGACATGCTATACTAAAAATTATTAGTTTATCTGGAATTCATATTAAGTGGACATTTTGTATTTTTATTTGATAAACCTGGCAATCCTAATCATAAACACTCTGGTTGCCCAGTCTTTGTCTGGTTCATGTTCATAACCACAGAGGATGGTGTCAACTCATAGTAGTTGCTCAATAAATGAAAGGGTCAAACTATAATATGTGGATAAGCTATTGTAGGATGAGGACTATTACTTTTGAATACAATAAATGCTTTTAAGTGATCTGCATGTATTGCATTAATGTGCTGACAGTGAATTTTTATTCACTCTAAAAAAGAAAATAGTTGTAAGAAAACTTTATGCTAAGTAGAAATTTGAGGATTTAAAAATAAAAATTGGAGGGGAACATCTGAAAGATATTTAAGTGCCTTAAAATATCTCTTTGAGTTGTTAAGAAACATTATGTGATTAAGAAAATTCTCTTGCCAAATGATTATGGGTCCTATACAAGAAAAAAGCGTATGATTTTTAAAAGATGCATTATGCATTGAATCAAGACATAAATTGTAAAAAGATGGTACCAGTACTATTCATTGTATAGAATAACAAGTTTATTCGCATACTTTGGCTTGAAAAGGAAAGAAAAGTGTTTTTCAGGTACTACCCTGTTTGAATAAATACATTTTGCATATGTAATCTAAAATATCGATAAGCCTGGTTACCTGAAACCAATCCTAGGGCATTTCTTCCCAAATTTCTTAAGCTTTTGATTTACCAATTTAAGAAAGAGCAAACATTTGCCATTTCCTCCTAATATCATGTAAATTCTGTACAGTGTCTAAAACCTCCCTCCGAGAGTTCGAAGTCATATGTTGGACGATCTTATGCCCAAGTCCCATTAATACTCGGCATGACATGACATTAATATGTAGAGAGATAAAATTATACTGACACAGCTGATTTAAAATAACAGCCGTCTAAAGCAGGGGCTGTACACATACGTGGACACACACACACACACACACACACTAAAAATCGCAAGTGACTAAAAGTTGAAAGCAATTTGAATCTCATTAGCAACAAAGAAATACAATTTATAACAGTGAGATAAAATTCTTCACCTATTCACTAAAATAGAAAAAATGAATCTACTCAATATTGGCAGCACTTCATACACTGTTGGTGGGAGTGAAAATTAGTATACTCTTTCTAGAAAGTATCGTGGTTATGGTTTTATATATATGCATATGGTTTTATATATATATATATATTATAGACTTTAAAAAGTTCATATGCTTTACCTAGCAAGAACCCCTTTATAAATTCTAAGGAAATATATAGAAACTCATACAAAGGCATATGTAGAAATAATCCCATTACATTTTTAAAAAAATTTCAACATACTATGGGGATACAAATGTTTAGGTTACATATATTGTCTTTGTCCCACCGGAGTCAGAGCTTCAAGCGTGTCCATCTCCCAGACGGTGCGTATTGCACCCATTAGGTGTGTATATACCCATCCCCTCCTCCTCCCAGCACCTGCCTAACACCCGATGAATGTTATTCCCATATGTGCACCTAAGTGTTGACCAGTTAATACCAATTTGATGGTGAGTACATGTGGTGCTTGTTTTTCCATTCTCACGATACTTCACTTAGTAGAATGGGCTCCATCTCTATCCAGGATAATACGAGAGGTGCTAGATCACCATTGTATTTTGTGGCTGAGTAGTACTCCGTGGTATACATATACCACATTTTATTAATCCACTCATGCGTTGATGAATCCCATTACATTGTGAGGAAGGAAGGGCTGTTCATTGTCCTTGATGGCAAGGTTCAGCAGAAGTGCCCCTCAAAGTTCCCCTTGCTGGCCTGCTTCTGACCTTGGTGGACAGGCACTCCTGGCCCAGGATTTGCTTTTTCCCCTGGGACCACTGACCTCTGGCCCTGCTGCTGTCACCTCTTGTTGAGACTTCTGTCCCCCAGCCCTCTTGTGCAGAGGGCCTCACAGAATCACAGTACTCTGTGAGGAGGCAGAGTCGGTGGCCTGCTCTGCTTCTGTTCCTGTGGCCTGGGAAGACAGACCCGTTTCTCCCACGTGTTCCCAGGTAACAACTGAGACAAGTTGGAGGTTTCCGGATTAGGAGCTACATGTCCATCTATACTCCCCCTGCCGTGGATCTGAAGGAAGTGCCAATGGCTGTGGAAAAAAGTATACATTTGGATAGATTTTCCCAGTGATTGGGACCTGCTAACAATAGATTCAACCTAGTGTTTCTGATTAGTCTTCCTCTCCTAGTTCCTTGGTCTGAGGAAGGCTACAATTAAAGTTATAGCTTTTAAAGTTACAATTAATTTTCTGTAGTTACATTTTGCTCTTTGGGAATGAAGTCCACTCCACTCCTTTGCCAACTATTTTATCTGTGTATCATCTAACTTGCAGACATTCAAATTTGAGACGCATTTTCAAGAAAACTTTTCAAAGCAACTACTCTTCCAACTTAAAATTTGAAACTACAAATTCTAAATGAAGTATTTTTTTCCCCTGTGGCCTGCCTGGTGTTTTTGTTTTTTTAAATCTTCAAATTTTATTCTGCAGTTTTGTAGACCTTTTGGTATTCCAACCACATTCAGTATTCTTTCAATATATGTAATTAATTCTTTCTACTTTATTACAATAGAATAATATATTTCTACTTTATTCCTTATGGTCATTAAAAATTTAAAATACCAGGTATCTGGTTGTTATCTGTTCAAAATGAATCCAGATGTTCACCTATTGAAAGGGTGCCAGGTTTTTTGTTTTTTTTTTTTCTATCATAGGCTTAACTTTGGAGAATAAATTTGGAACAATTCTGTAGGGAGTATTGGTCACAGATGGCTGAGCGATAATAAACCCTCTGGTTGAGATAGAGTCCTTCTGGATTGAAGCTTGAACTGATTTTAATAATTTAAAATAATTAACTCCCCATCATCCAAGTAAACAAAAGGTATCTCTTAAGTCTTTTATTAAAAAAAAAAAGATATGTAATTAGCTTATGACATCTTGATTTTTCATTTACTCTTAACTCTTTTTCTGGCATCTCTTCCAGAAATACACTCCTTCCCTCCAGCCCATAAAAGGATTCAGTTTCTTCTACTACATATATATAAAATATAATATATAAAATATATAATATGTAAAATATATATAAAAATCTCTCTTCCTGCTGGAAAATTTTGCTTGTATCCCAAGCTGAGTTACAATGTTCTCTTATTCCTCATCATCTTTGTCACATGGCATTATAATAATCGACTTACACATCTGAGCTCCTTAGGGTAGAGACTTTCTTATCAATTGTTGCATCTTCATTGCTCAGTAGAGTGGCTGGTATATAATAGGTGCTCAGGAAAAAAAATGAAGGATGGTCTTTTAAGTCAGAGGTTTCTATTGAATCATTAATATTGTCCAGTAAAGGGTAAAGGAAGGCCTTAGTAAGTTCTTTAGACACTGTAGTTAACATGTCTTAACTATTTTACATGCAAAAGGGAGGTTATACATTCTTGATTCACGGGAGAATGTAACACAGTTTCTAAGTGCTATTTATTACATTTGAAATCTGAAAACATTTTTTCTAATGCTCTTCATTTTATTGGCTGGAGCCCAGGTAGAACCTGGTGGTGCACTCAAACGAGGAGAATTCATGGAGAGCGGTGGTGTCATATAGCCCCATAAAGGGACTATATAAACGGGTGGTCAGGGATCTGAAACATTTTTTTTTTTTTTTTTTTTGAGACACGGTCTTGCTCTGTTGCCCGGGCTAGAGTGCTGTGGTGTCAGCCTAGCTCACAGCAACCTCCTGGGCTCAAGCGATCCTCCTCCCTCAGCCTCCCAAGTAGCTGGGCCTACAGGCATGTGCCACCATGGCCGGCTAATTTTTTCTATATATATTTTTAGTTGGCCAGCTAATTTCTTTCTATTTTTAGTAGAGACGGGGTCTTGCTCTTGCTCAGAGCTGGTCTCAAACTCCTGACCTGGAGCGATCCTCCTGCCTCGGCCTCCCAGAGTGCTAGGATTACAGGCGTGAGCCACCACGTCCAGCCAGGGATGTGAAACATTTTGAGAACGTGTAGTGCCTTGGGGCTAATACCAGCAGGGATATGGCCACACCAAGGGTCAAAGGGAGGAGTGGAGATAGAAGATAAAGGTATTGGAAATGGGAAGGAGAAAGACATGTGTTTTGAGGAGAACTGTGACCTTCTGTGCAGAGACATGACCACCCTGAGGCAACCCCATTGCACTCTCCTCTCTCCCTTTGATCTCCCGCGACGGTTCCCCAAGGGCAAGCATGAGGGCAGGGAACATGTTGCTGTGGTCCTCCTGGGTTGACCTCCCAAGGCAAGCAGCAAGGCGGAGAGGGATAGAGAGTGGATCTGGACGGGAACGGAAATCTGGGGGCATCGTTCTCACTGTTCATGATAAAGAAGATACTTTCTCTGTGGAATGTCCATAGTATGAAAGAAAGGCATAAAACCAGCCAGCAAATGCCCACTGTAAAAAGGCTTGCCTGGTATATGTTTTTTTAAAGTGCAATTAAGACAATCCTGGCCTTCAGAACTGCATTGGATGACATGATATGAAGAGCCCATGAAAGCCTTCGATGGTACAATATTAGCCCAAATGTGGGTGAATTGTGTACCACGGATTGCATTGCCTTTGCACTCAGGTCTGCCTTCATATAGAGTTCAGGACCACATTCGTGCTAACGGGATATTTCATCCCATAGGGGAATGCATTTCTCAATGCACTAAAATGCTTTCCTCTTGCATCAGTCTTTTTAATGAGGTAGAGAGATTTCTCCAGCTGGGTTCACTGTATATTGCCTGTAATATGCAATTTTTTTTTTTTCCAAATGCTGTATTATCTTAATCTACCCCTTTCAATTTAAATTTGAGAAAAGGGTGCTTTAGTTCTGTGAAAATTCTCTTTATGCTCTGTATTGGACTTAAGTAGGTGACAATTTTCACATATCTGGCTAAAAAGAATATTGATGTCTAAATAAATTTAAGAATAGAAGATTTTATACCTATTGATTTTATCACACCATGGATATAAAGCACATATTTGGTACTTACCTGAAATTGACATGCCGACATAGCAAACAAATGCCTTTAAAAATATGTATGCACAGAATAGGAAAGAGTTTTCTGTTCTGACAAACATGCCAATGACCTTCAAGCAGGAAAGGCAACCAATTCAGGCAGTGGACTCTCTTCCTTGAAACCAGTAGTTTAAAAACGGCTAGGCCATGTGCAAAAATGGTAGTCAAACTATTATATCATCACAAACATTATGTCCCATAATTGCACAATACACATCTAAATTTGAAAAATCTGAAGTCCTTTGGAAAAGATTAACTTAGTATAGCCAGCAAGTTAACCAACATACTTTAAGTAAAACTTGATCCAGAGATAATGTATTGTCAGTTGAGTAGCTTTTGTCACGGTTAGGCTAGATTTTGTCACAGACAGGACTAGTTTTCATTAAAAAGCAACTCATTATGTAGGACTCATAATGAGTTGCTTTTTAATGAAAACTAGTCAGTCCTATCTGTGACAAAAACTAGCTTGAAGCTCTGACTTGGGGGTGGGGTGGGGGGGCATGGGCAATATACATAACCTCAACTTTTGTACTCCCATAATATGCTGAAATAAAAAAAAAAAAGCAACTCATTTAGGTAACAGCACACTTTGAAACGGACTCTGATTCAATATATCAATATTTCTACGTGTTTTAAAAAATATTCAGAATGTTTAACTGTCTAACTAGTTATGAAATACTTAAGATGAAATTTTTGCAAAGAAAACAACCTTCAGAATCACGACAGTCCCAATTGAACTGATTGCATTTATTTAATATTATAGAAAGGGAAACAGCATGGAATAATGGAACTTATCTAGAAAGACGAAACCTAAGATTGAATTTGTTCTGCTTTTCTACTGCACCTGCATGTGAATCCCAGCCCAACCCTTTTGGTAATCATGGGAGCTGCAGAAAAGGACTCAGTCTTTCTGTGTTTCAGTTTTCTTATTTGTAAAATGAAGATTCTCATGAAACTACTAAATAGGATTATGGTGGGCCTTAAAATTGCTATATGTAAAATTCTTAGAATAATGCTGTTCTGTTACATAACAGTAGTGTTACATAAGAAATAGCTATTATCAATGATTGAATGGAGTACCACTTTATTCATTGACTTAAATGACTTTGCATAGGTTACTTAATCTCAATACATTTCAACTTAATTGACATCAAAATATGCTAATGGATGTCTCACCTAATTCTGAAGGTTTCTGTGAACTGCGCATTTATGGAACAAACATTTATTGAGCCTCTAACTCCATATGAGGCACTGTGATAAACATTGGGAAAAACACGTGGAGTAATGGAGATATAATCTCAGTTATCATGAAACTTCCAGCTAAGCAGGGAATTAGGACGCTAAGTAAAGCTCGGATGATTGGGTCTGAATGTTGGAAGTGCTCAATCTCCTGCCTTATGAATGATGCTAGCTCCAAAACCATCTTTGTAAGTCTTGTATCTCTTTCAATAGTCAAGGACATGCTGTCTTATTCTCCAAGCTCTAGAGAGCTCTTCAATGTTTAAAACTGTGGTCAATAACTCTGAGTTGCATCTAGAGAAAAGACACTAGGATGCCTCATAGACACGTCAACTAGAGGAGAGTGTGCACAGTGTGAGATTCCACATCTCAGCCCTTCCCTCTGCATTCCCATCAGTGGCCATCAGTGATGACATGAAGCTTACAGTCAAGTATCTTGATGTCCCTCCACCCCCATGACTGTACCGTATCAAGGCCTTTTTGGGGTGTTGTTCCCTTCAGTGTCCCAAAACAGGACTTGAAGACATAGGGTCTCCAGGTCCTTGCCTTACTTCTCATTTCTCCTAGGATTTCTTCCACATCAATTTATTATGGGCTGTTTTTATGAATTAAAATACATTTTGCTTGTTTGATTGATTCATTCTTACTTTAAAGTTTGTGTCTGCTACCATTAGTAGCTGGAGCTCCTTAGGGTCCCAGTATGTTGTGTAACATTTCTGCACACGTTCCTTCATGTTTTCATGTCTCCTCTGGTGCTTAGCTATTGTTCAGTCTGTGCCAGATATTGCAAGTGCAGGATTGTTTATGGAAATAATTTCAGGCCTAGATGATATCTTCCTCCAGAGAGGGCTTTACGTGTGCATTTGTCAGGCTCTTGAGAGCTATAGCAATCTGGGATCATCGCAGACCAGTTTCAGAGACTGGGATGCTCTGAAGCTGGACTGCACTTCCTGGGAGGGCTTATCAGCATCCAGGTTGTACTTACTTTGGGGATGCAGAACGTTGGGTTACCGACATAATGCAAGCTCCTCCTCCCCAGTGTTGGGGTCCCAAACTCAAGTCCCCTCGCCTTTGTCCTACCAGGTTGTCAAAGTGCTTCTCTGTCTCCCAGCCACTCAGCAACTCATTCTGGAATATGTTACTTTTAGTGGATAAATGGCCTCCAAACTGAGGAGGAGGAGGAGGAGGAGAAAAGGGAGTAAGGGAGGAAGGAAAGGAGGGAGGAAAGAAAGAAAGGGAAAGAAAAAGGTGTTTGAAGCAAATTTCTATCATTGAAGAAGTGTATACTATCTAGGTGATGGACACACTTAAATCGTTGACTCAAGCCGTATAAAAGCGATCCATGTAACCAAAACATCTGTACCTCTATAATATTCTGAAATCTTATAAAAAGGATCCCAGAGAGCTCTCTCCCTCTTTTCAGCATGTGAGGATCCAAGAAGAAGTAGGCAGTCTGCAACCCAGAAGAAGGTCCTCAGCAGAACCCAACCTTGCTGGCACCTTGATCTCACACTTCTAGGCTCTGGAAGTGTAAGAAATAGATTTCTATTATTGATAAGCCACCGAGTTTATGGTATTTTGTTACAGCAGCCCAAACTATCACACCATCATGAAGAAATAGTGCTTTATGTACGAAGACGTTTATTACAGTAATATAATATCGAATAAGTGGGAAAACACTAAATGTCTGTTTGGGAGCAGTTGACTACTTTGTGACAATGATATATTCAATAACAATAATTAATAATTATTGAATAGTTGAATAATTATTGAATTATTGAATATTTATTGAATTTATTGAATATTTATTGAATTATTGAATAAGTATTGAATATTGAATGATTATTCAATAATTATTCAATAGCAATTAAGAGTTTAAAAGACAAATATTTAAGATGATGATATCCCAAGTGCACTAATTTGATCTTTACAAATTATATGAATGTATTATCACATGTACCCCAAACTATGTACATCTATAATGCATCAATAAAAAATAGTTTTTACTAAGAAAAATATAAAAATTAAAAAAAATATATTGAGAGTTAATTTGTGGCCTAACACATAGTCTATTTTCAAAAATGTCATGTGCACTTCAGAAAAACGTGTATGCTGTTGTTTTGGGTAGAGTGTTCTGTATATGTCTGTTAGATTTAGTTGGCTTATTGTGCTAACTCCTCTATTTTCTTACTTATTTTCTGTCTAGCTTTCCTATCCACTATTGACAATAGGGTATTGAAGTCTCCACCTATTGTTGCAGAAATGTGTATTTCTTCCTTCAATTTTGTTAGTGTTTGGTTCATATATTTTGATGGTCTGTCATTAGCTGCATAAGTGTTTTTGGTTGTCATATCTTCTTGCTGTCTTCATCTTTTTATTAATATATATATTTTTTTGCCTCTTGTAACCTGTTTTGATATAAGGTCTGATTTTACTATAGCCATCCTTGGTTCCCTTTTGGTTACCATTTGCCTAGAATATCTTCTTTCATCCCTTCATTTCAATCTATTTGTGTCTTTGGATCTAAAATTTGTCTCTTGTGGAACATACAGTAGGATCATGTTTTTTAATCCATTCTACCAATCTCTGTCTTTTGATTGTAGAGTTTAACCCATTTACATTTAAAATAATTACTGATAAGGTAGGACTTACTTTTGTCATTTTGCTATTTGTCTTCTGTATGCCTTATAGCTTTTGTGTCCCTCATTTTCTGCATTATTGGCTTTTGTGTTTAGTTGATTTTTTTGTAGTGAAATGTTTAAATTTCTTTCTAATTTTTGTTTCTATGTATCTTATAGCTCTATACCAAAGATCTACCCCATGCGGTTACCATGCAGATTACATTTCACATCCTAAAGTTATAACATCCTAATTTGAATTTATATCAGTTTAACTTCAATGACATACAAAAACTCTGCCACCACAGGGACAGGGCAGCTTCCTCTATAATATATATCCCTTTTGAAGACAAATACCATGTTCTTTTTATTCTTTGTATTCTCTAGCTCCTAGTATAGTGTGCAGTGAGTAGTAAAAGTTCACTAAGTATTTGTTAAATATATGTGGTTACTATGGCTTGGGTGAAAAGATAGATTTTACTTCTCAATATTGACTAGATCTCACATTGAATATGTTTTCATTCCCCCTTTTATCTTCCCATGCAATGACAACTGAACTAGAAGGGTGGCAGAATTCTGGTTGTGAAAAATGGTAACCCTGTGCAAACATGGTTATAAAACCACTGCTTTCCTGTTGCAGTGTCTGTACCAGTGGTGCTTACTCCCACTTCCCTGTCTTTCGATTAAACTAAGAAATAAAGACTAATCCATTAGATACACTGCCATCAGACACATCACCTAGTAGACTTCTTTGGGTGGCCTTTATTATTAAGGTAGATTTTTCAATGTCAAGTCATAAAACGATAAGCATATCATCTTCTTATTAGTTTCCTCTAGAATCCAGTCTCTTTATATATGACAAAAATATGTTACTAGTCTTTTTTGAACCATAGAGTCTCTGTAGTCTATAAATTTAAGTCTGATCTTAAATATAACGTATGCCTCCTGTTGATAGAAAAGATGTTCCTATTCACACTGGTACAGTTACTTGGGATTATGATTTTCAGTGTCACATCTTTTTAAATAAAACGTTTTAATTTTCTTTCATCTGAGCACTGCAAGTTTTATTTTTAGGACTGAAGATTTAATTCCAACAGGATATGTTTAGAACTCTCATGTACTGGCTTTCTGAAAACATTGAGTTTCATCTTATTATGAAAAGAATAAACAGGTTATAGCTCAGAAACAGGTGCTAAAAGACTCAGCTCTTTGAACTTCACAGAGATGTCTTCCAGCTGTGCACAGCAGACTGTTCACATGTGATTCCAAATAACACTGAATTAGAATCCCACATCTTTCCATCTTCTTTTTTTCCCCTCTTTGTTTGTTAACTGGCAGTACACAGTGTAGGCTCCATTCATATGTTAAATGAAAAAGCATCCCCTTCCCAGTTTTGTCAACACATTTCCACAGGAAACTACATATGTAACTAAGCAAAGGAAATCTTCAAAACAAGTTTTGCACAAATACAATGCTAAATGTGATTTAGTACAAGTGTGCCTTTTAAAAATGTAACAGTGTTTACTGAGCATCTACTATGTGCCATGCATTTCTTCAAGGGTTAAGAATACAATTGTGAATATGATAGGCCAGATCCTACCTCTTGTAGGGATTATATTTTGAAGGAAGAAGATTGGCAACAAACCAACTAACCAACCAACCAACCAACCAACCAAAAAACGTCTTTCCCATTCACTATAACAGTCATGGAGAAAACAATACATGTATGCCAGAGGGCAGGACAGGGATTGGAGCATGGGAGGGTGTGGGGTAGTTGGAGGGAAGACACTTTGGTTTTGGAATTCCACTGATTTGTGGGCAATGATTTTGTAACCTGAGACTTTGCTGAATTTATTTATCAGGGCCAGGAGTCTTTTGGCAGAATCTTTGGGGTTTTCTAGATATGTTTGGGGTCTTTTTGATAAAAGCCTTTCTCACTGGGATTAGGTGATATCTCATTGTGGTTTTGATTTGCATTTCCCTGTTGATTAGGGACATTCATTTCTTTTGGATAAACACCCAGAGGTGGGATTGTTGGATCATAAGATAGTTCTATTTTTAGTTTTTGCCTAACTTCCATACTGTTTTCCATAGTGACTGTACCATTTTGCATTCCCACCAGCAGTGTACAAGGGTCTCAATTTCTCCACATCCTTGCCAACACTGGTTACAATATCCTGTACCGTACACTTAAAAATTTGTTAAGAAAGTAGATTTCATGTTAAATGTTCTTATCACAACAACATTAAAAAAGTGTTTAAAATGTGACAGCCAAGGGTGGGTGTCTATCACTGTGGTTAGTATTTATTTTGTACATGCATTACAATTAATGTTTGGCTCTGTGCAAATTACAGCTTCAGTTTTTGAAATTGTGAAATCTGTATGGGATTAAAATCCATTAAATAACTACAATTTCTGTGCAACAAGCACATTATTTCTTATGCTATTGTTCATAAATAATGGAGCACTGAGAAACGAATACTTAAAGAAATATAGACCTATTACAATAATGCACCATTTGTCTAACTTTATGCAGTTAGCAGGATTTACTCTAACTGTAAATTATTTCAAGATTGACTGCAGTGTTCCATAAATTTAACGTGCGGATAATTTGGCAAGCAGTCCATTAACAAAGCAAAATAGAAGAACTGAGTAGTTTCATCTACTTTCCCTAACTTAGAATTATAGACCATTTAGCTTTGCTATGTTAAAGACCTTTGTAGACATTCTAATATATTTAATACATATTAAAATTTCTATAAAATTATGGCTGAGTGCTATACACGTCTGTGTGTACTCATAAATGTATATGAATATATGTGTCTATATATATGTGTGTGTGTATATATATATATAAAATAAAGTTCTTAGATTACAAAGAAGCTTTATTTTCCTTTTTTTACTGTTGGTTTATAAGTCTTAAATCTTGGAAACCCAAAAGTAGATCATGGTTTTTCTGCCTTGAGACTACAGTTACTGGATTAGTTCCATTTTGATGAAATCTGTCATTGATAAAAGAGAGTTCAAGCTTCTCTAAACCAATTAAAATGTTTTTGCCTCAGGAGGTAAATAAAAGCACATGATAGAGCTAACGTAGAGTGGAGAGTGGTAATCAGTATAGTAGTTCAGTATTGAACAATACTGAACACCATAACAATAACACCTAATAAATCATTCTGAAAGGTACATTGGATATATATTTTTTCAAGGACAAATAAAGTATACTCATAAGGATCAAAAGGATGCCTGTGTTATTTCTATGGTCTATTTGGAAAGTATTGACTATTTCTTCTAAAGTAAACTTTAAATTCTTTTACTATATGAAACATTCCCTAAAATATTTGAAACCTGTCATATTATGTTTAGGTACCTTATAAATTGAGATGTAAATTGATTTAGAGATTTATGTAAATCTATTTGAAACCCTACTTAAATAATATTATAGCCTTAATGTTTAAAAAATATTAATATTAGTACTAATTTTATCACAAAAGATTTTAAACACTTTTTAGTGTTTAAAGTAGAGCTATTATTAATTTTTCTTTTCAGAGTATCATTTTATTTGGTTTCAAATCATGGAACTGTTTCAATTTTTTATAATAAAAGCAACACAAATGTTTGGCTTCTGCCTGTTTTTATTGCTTTTTTTCTTTTTCAGTAAGAATCTTCCAGTAATTAATGGCCTAATGTTCATGATGCTCACAATTAGAAGATAATGACTTTGAATGAGGATATGAACAAAGTGATTTCAAAGAAACACGTTTGGTTCATTAGCTCGTTTGTTCATCCATCCACCCATCCATCCATCTCCATCCATCCTTCCCTCGATCCATCCAATATTTTTGATTCCTGCTGTGTCAGACACTTCTATTTTACTGGCAAATGACTTTGATAACAGAAAGAGAAGTAAACTCTGTAGCTCATGGTAATTTTGGAAGGAAGAAACCATATAGTGCAAATAACAGTTGTTGATGTATTTCATGTTGGATGGGCAGCTTTCCTGGTTGAGAGCATTATTAGTTAAAGAAAATTGGTTAAAACCTCAGTAGCAGTTTTCTCTAACAGATTCTTATAAATATTTAGACATGGTTAAGAATTTGGTACAGAACACAGCTCTATAACTTGGTTTAGTCATGGAAGTTCAATAATTAAACCTAGAGACAATGCCTCTTTCACAAACAGATCAAGTCTGATAATGGTTGAAAGTCTTGTATGTTTCAAGTTTATGTCACCAGCGTATGAGAATGGCTACACCCCAGACCCTTGTTAGCAGTGGGTTCTCATTCTTTTTATCCTTGCTAATACAAGTAGAAAAGTTTCACTCCTCTCCTAGTTAATATTTTTTTGATTATTTATGATGTTAATCTTCAGTGTATGCTTAGTGGTCAGTTGCATTTCTATTTCAGTAAACTGTGTTGATGTCCGCCTGTTTTTCTATTTGGATGTGTGTGTTTTTAACCAATTCTTAAGAGCTCAACCTATATTAAAGAAACTAACCCTTTGTCATTTATATTGTAAATATGTTAAATTTGTCTATTGTCTTTTCACATATACCCTAGTTTAATTCTTTATACGAATTAAATAAATTTAATCAATTTAAATTAATAGTTATAAATTCATCTTTTAATTGCCAGTTTTGGTGTTATTCTTTGAAAATATTTTCCCACATTTTGCAAATACTCATGCATATTTTATTATGGTAAAGTAAATATTAATTTTTATGTTTCATTTTTTAATTTCCTGAAAACAATGCCAGTTTGTTGTGTGAGGGGGAGAGAGCACCCTTTATTTTTTATCACGTGGTCCTCCAGTTGTCCCAATGTGTGCAGATACTTTTATAAAATAAACTTTTAATTTTAAAATAGTTCTAGTTGTCCAGAAAACTTGCAAAGAAAATACAGGGAGTTCCCAAAGACCCCATACTGTCACTGCTGGTATTTGTCCAAGTCACCTGGCTGAGACAGTGTTTGTCAGGTGTTTTCACCGCCAAGTTATTCTTCTTATTCCTCTCTGTATCACACACTTTGGAAGAAGTTACTATGTGTATCCCACACTTAAGGAGCAGAAAAATTATGCTCTGCCTGTTTGAAGGCAGAATGTCTACAAAAATTATTCAGGATTCTTTGGCACAGGACATTCGTCTATTCTCTGAGGAAGCTCTTTTGATAGTCATTGCTCCTCCTGGTCTCCAAAACCAGCTGATCCTCAATCTTAGTCTCCAATTACAACTTGGTGCCATTAGTTTTGGTTCAGGCGTGTTTGGGGGGGTGGGTAACGATGTCATGGAAACTTTTAAAATATATACTTTGTCTACCACTGTTATGAATTTTGGGGGGAGCAAGATTTTCATGTGAATTCTCTTCACCATCTTTATTAAAAGGTCTTCAGATAGATATTATTTATCTTTTAAAGGAATTATCCTTTTAATTTGTTTACTAAAAGTGCTTGTTTTTAAAAAATAGAAATGGATCTTGACCTTTATGTATTGCTTTTCAGCATCTATTGGGTTGATTTCATAATTTTCCTCCACTCACATGTTTATATTAGTAGATTTCCTAATATTATACCTTCTTTGCATTATGGATATAGTTATACACAACCATGGTTTTTTTTTTGCGTGTGTATATTTATATATAATTTTGCTTATATATATAAATATAAATACATGTAACAGTCATATGAGGCTCAATGACAAGGGTACATTCTCAGAAATGCATCCTTAGGTGATTTTGTCATACTAACATCGTAGAGTGTATTTATGCAAACCTAGATGATATAGCCTACTACACACCTAAACTATATGGTATAACCTATTGCTCCTAGGCTACAAACCTAGACAGCATGTTACTGCACTGAGTACTCCAGGCAACTGTAACACAATAGTAAGCATTTGTGTATTTAAACATATCTAAACACAGAAAAGGTAAAGTAAACATGTGGTATAATCTGATGGGACCACTATAATATACACAGTCTGTTATTGAACAAGGCATCAATATGTGATGCATGATTGTATATGTATGTGTGTGTATGTGTGTGTGTATATATATTTAAACACGTTTTCATTTAATTTTCTAACATTTTACTTAAGATTTTGCAGGTGTATTTACAGGTGATGTTTGTTTATTGTTTCTACCTTTGTCTGATTATTTTTTAAAGCTAGGCTAATTCTTGTTTTGTGTAAGAAATTGTGACGCTTTCCATCTTTTTCTTTGTTACAGTGAGCTCCTCACTCGGCTATTCAGAAAGTTCCAGTCCAGCCCAAATCCAACATTAATATTTTCAACCCAGAACTCCACTAATGTTTCATAGTGCATGTAGAACTCAGCCGCCTTATAATAAATATTTTCCTCCCTACCCACATCTAGAAATATCTAATCTTGCCTCAGTCTGACTGGTCATATCCAGTCAAACTACATTACCAAGCTTGCAATACCAACCTGTCCCTGTGAATTTCAACCTGAGCTGCAGTAGCCTCCACCCTAAGGCTACCTGAGGATTAACTGAAGCCATCTTGGCTGACATTGGCACGCTGACCTTGTGCAGCTAGTGTTTGCTTTTTTGGTACGTGATTGGCCAACATCTGTGAAGACACAGTGTCAAGCACCTTTGATGTGGCCCATGTTGCTTCTGGAGCCTGCATATTTGGTACGACTTTTTTTATTTATTATTTCAGAATATTACGGGAGTACAAACACTTTGATTACATATATTGCCTTTGCATAGCCCAAGTCAGAGTTACAAGCATGCCCAACTCCCAGACATTGTGTACCATACACATTAGGTGTGAATTTACCCATCCCCTCCTCCCCTCTCCCACCTGCCTGATGCCCTGTGAATGTTACTTCCATATGTGCACATCAGTGTTGATCAGTTAATACCAATTTGATGGTGAGTACATGCCACGGTGCTTATTTTTCCATTCTTGTGATACTTCACTTAGAATGGGCTGCAGCTCCCTCCAGGGTAGTACAAGGGGTATTAGCTCATCGTTTTTTTATGGCTGAGTAGTACTCTGTGGTAGACATATACCACATTTTATTAATTGACTCATGTACTGGTGGACACTTCTGTTGTTTCCACATTTTTGCAATTGTGAATTATACTGCTATAAACATCCGAGAGCAGATGTCTTTTTTATAGAATGTCTTTTTTTTTTCCTTTGGGTAAATACCCAGTAGTGGAATTCCTGGATCAAATGGTAGTTCTACTTTGAGTTCTTTGAGGTATCTCCATATTAATTTCCATAGAGGTTGTACTAACTTACGGCCAAGGAAACTATCATCAGAGTGAATAGACAACCTACAGAATGGGAGAAAATATTCACATGCTCCACATCAATATAAAGCTGATAACTAGAATCTATACAGAACTCAGGAAAATCAACAAGAAAAAAATCAAATAACCCTATTAAAAAGTGCGCAAAGGACATGAACAGAAACTTTTAAAAAAAAGAAAGACTATTGGTCTACAAACACATGAAAAAATGCTCAACATTTCTAATTATCAGGGAAATGCAAATCAAAATCACAACGAGATATCACTTAATTCCAATGAGAATGGCTTTTATCAAAAAGTCCCAAAACAGCAAATGTTGGCGTGGATGCGGAGAGATGGGAACACTCTTACACTGCTGGTAGGTAAGACTGTCGGCACTGCGTAAAAAGTCACGAGTCATATATTTATGGTCTGGTAAATGCAGCCCTGCTCCTACAAAATAGCTCCTATCTGAACAAAGCCACCATAACATTCAGTGATCATAAATTGCAAAAGCTCCACAGTACTATGCTGAAAACAAACAAACAAAAAATCAGACCCATGACTCAATACAGTGTCCATAAGCTACCAAGACTATTTCACTAAAGTCCAAAAATGAAGTTGCATTCTGGTTCAGTTTGGCCTCTCCATATTATTACTTTAGTCCCTGTATTCGAAACCTCATCTGTTTATCAGGGTTCCCTGTGCAAGGCACTGGATTACAATACCACTCTGAAATGAATTAACTATCCCTTTCATCTGGGAAGGAGGAGGGATTGAGACCAGAGGCCAGTGACATTCTGTACATGGAGCTCTTCCTTGACGCGGGACAGATATCGGGAAGGGGAAGGAGCCCTCTCTCTCCTCCACCCTTCAGCCTTCTCTGTGTTGGCTTCTGCCTGTGCCTGTCATTAAAATCTACTGCATTTTTTTCTATTATATTCACTTTTTTCTTCTGTTGCATTTAGCATAAGTGTTCTCTACATCATTGTTTTGTTTGTCTGCAACCTGAGTTTTGTTTTTCGCTTTTATTTGGTTTTGAGTATCCTTATATTCATAAGTATTTCTTTTTGTTTTATTTTAGCTCTTTTTGAAAAATCTTACTACATTTTTTTCCTAGACTGTTCTGACATTCTATTCTTGTTTCTTAATGGATATATCATCCTGCATTCTATGGGGCTACCATATATGAATAGTTTTTCCACTTGTCCTGCAGTATTTAATCCAGAGTTTCCTCTTTCTGCCATGTTACTTCACCTTGTATTCAATGCCCACATGAAGGGATCTTTTCTGACTCAGTATTTATAAATGAATCTTATAGGTGAATGTTTTTTCATCTTATTCTTTCCCTGATCGTCTGGTACTTTATTTCCTCTTTTGGTCTATAACTGGACAGCAGGTTGAAACTTACAGGCCCTGGTCAATTCTCTAGTGTCCAGCCAGATATTTTTTCTGACCAACTGATGGAGCACTGTCCAGCTCCTTGGATTTTAGGGACTCTGATAGGATACACAGAACTCTAATTTTTGGTATGCAGTTATACAAGAATTCTTCCTTCAGCTGCCTTCAAGAATTTTGCCGTGGCTATTCAACTTGAATATGGATTTCACAACCAAGACATTGGCTTCCTGCTAAATCGTGACATTTTTCTGCAAGGATGTAAAAAGTTGGTGGATGAAGAGGCTATGAGAGTGAGGACAAGAGTGGAGAAATAAAACCCAATCGACCACACCGCATAGCACCTACACATATAAAGGTACAATTAATTGCTAGATCTCATGAGTGGAAGAGTCTTTAAGCATCTGAATTTTGGGGCACTGGTGGAAAAGATAGAAGCACATTGTCCAGGTGGTCTCCGTTTCAGGATTCAAAGTTGGGTTATGCTCTGACCTGGCAGTAGAATTATTAATTCCTTCCAGACCCTGAAATTCCATTGTCAGTTTTAGTTTTCATTGCTTAAATTCTTATCTTCATTTTTCTTCCCCTCCTCCTCCTCCTCCTCCTCCTCCTCCTCTCTTTTCCTTCTTCTTCTACATTCTTTTGATAATTTAGCGAGAAGACAGTTCTAACTTTACATCATTTTAGACCTAAAGCTCATTCAGGGCTCTTTCCACACTCTAGTTTTGACCGTACCTGTCCTGGGACACTGTTCTGCAGGAAATTGCTCTGAAGCATGCTCAGAAATGTGCCTTTGTAAGTGTTCTATATTTAATAGGTTTTGAAAATACCGTGGTAAACAAAGTTACAGATGTTGGTCTATTCTAGGACTTGGTGTCTTTCAAATGCCAATGTATACGTATTACGAACCACCAAGAGGTGTCACCAAGCAGCATGTCCCTAATTTGTTTGACCATGGAATCTGTTATTCCAACAATGCTCTGAAGATCACTACGTTGGAAAACAGTGTACTCACTGTGTACTCTGTACTTAAGTGCCTCTGAGTATTTACTACTTGAAGGCTCTTAGAGAAAAATAATTTATTCAAGCTCCCTGGCTAATATTTTCTCTACTGAAGGAGAAAGACATTGAGCTCTTGAGATTATGTTAAACTTATTAACTCTATCTTTGTTTTAAAATTATTGTTCAATTCCATGACATCCAGTTTGATTCCGTTCCAAGGTCTCACTGTAAATATAAACAAAGCACGAACTCTTAAGAGTTTCTTTTATTCACTCGCATTATCCCATCTAGTCTTCTGTATTCGCTCTGTCAACTGTAAATAATGTGTAAGATTAGAACCTGTCTCATATAATTAGAAACATGCTTCTACATTTATGTCACAGTGTTATACCCCATAGGAACTTCACGTCTACTGATTGATTTATTAAAACATCATCTTAAAAGGACAGAATTAAATAGTTGGCTCTGGTTTTTCTAGTTTGATCTCCAGAGTTGCATATACAGTAAAATGAATGGGCATCTGTATTATTATGCACCTTAATAAGTCTAGACTTAATACTGATTTTGAAAGCGTTAGGGGGAGCTAAATCAAATATTTTTAGAAACAACATATCGTCTCTTAATAAAGTCCTTTAAAAAATAAATAAGGGGGGATGAAAAGAAGTTGGTTATAGGGTACAAAAATATAATTCGTTCTAATATTCAGTACTATGGTAGGGAGATTATAGTTAATAATAGATTGCATATTTAAAAACAGTTGGAAGAGAACTGGAATGTTCCAACACAAAGAAAAGATAAATGTTTGAGCTGATGGATATCCCAATTACCCTGATTTGATCATTACACATTTTATGCATGTATCAAACTATCACACTTCCCTCAAGAATATGCACAACTATTTTATCACAATAAAAAGTAATCACGTAAAAAAAATAAGGTAAAAGATAGTTGGGATTTGAAGCACTTCAACAAGAATGCAGGACGATCTAAGTAAAATTACAGTAAGATTATTTTGCATCGCATTAAAGAGAACCAAAGGACATTCAGGTGGTAAAATTCTTTTATGGCATTGAACTTTAAAATTAAATAAAACAAATAAAACTGAAAATAAAAATTCCTTTGTAGCGCTTCCCCTTTGACCTCCTCAAAATGAGCAGCTCTGAAACGTGAGCCATGTGCAAGGCTAAGGATTCTTTTGATAATATTTCTGACAGTGGGATCTTTTCTAGAAGTTGCTTTCTTTGTCATTGAAATAAGAGAACAAGTATACCCAACTCAAAATTTTAAGCTGCCAATATTACTCCTTGATTTGTTTCCCATATTACATATTTATTTTATTAAGTCAACTTAGCCCAGGGTTATTTCCTAACATCATGTAGCTGAATGTACAAGCTCAGCCTTTATTATGTACAGGTGGGAAATTATTTTCTTGGCCTGAGCTGGAGCCATAATTTAATCTCTGCAGAGGAATGGAAGAAATGTGTCTAGTGTCGTTAGATGCTCGAGCTGCGGCAGAATTCTTTGCCAACACCAACACGCTTGGCAGAGGAACTGACTAGGAGCCCCTGGACTGTTCTGAAGTGAGCAGAAGCTTAAGTAGTAATCAGTTGGGAAGTCAAGGGAACACAGCAGATATCTAAAGAGCTTCAGTTAGAACACTCCAAGAGAAAATAGTCTATTCGTTTTTACTGTTGCTTAGCACATTACCACAAATTTAGCAGCTTAAAACAACACACATTCATTATCTCAGACTTTCTGTGGGATGATAGGTGTCTGGGCACAGTGGATCAGGGTTCTCTGCTCGAGGTCTCATGAGGCTGCCACTGAGATAGCATTGAAAGGGCTGCGTTGCTAGTCTAGGCAGAAGACTTGAAAGCACTTCACAGCGTGGTGTGGGTACAGAAAAATGGTATTTCTGTGCTGGATCGGGATTTGAAACACTATTACAAGAATGTAGAACAATTGAAGTAAAACTAAATAAAGTAGGATTATTTTGCATTGTATTAAAGAGAAACAAAGTTTACTTAGGTGGTAAAATTGGGTGTTGGGCAGATGTGGAGGGGGAGGGGATGGGTGTATACCTACATAATGAGTGCGATGCACACTGTCTGGGGAATGGACATGCTTGAAGCTCTGACTCGGGAGGGTGGGGGGCCATGGGCAATATATATAACCTAAACTTTTGTACCTCCATAATATACTGAAATAAAAAAAAATTAAATGAGCTGCATTTTCATTTTGACTGGGGAAGAGTCCCCTTCCAAGCTCACTCAGGTTGTTGGCCGACATGGCCCCTTAAATCCAGCTAGAGAGAGAAGGTCTTTAGAGTAAGTCTGCTAGCCAAACAGAGTCTTAAATCATGTATTCATGAGAGTAACATTCCTTCACCTTTGCCATATTCTGTTGGTTAGATGCAAGACATAGGTTCCATCATACTCCAGGGAAGGGGATCATATTAACCAAGAAGTAAAGCTCATGCCTATTGCCAAAAATGTCATGTTCTTCATTAAGAAAGAACCGTTCATCTGATGGACACTTAGGTTGATTCCAAACCTTGGCTACTGTGAATAGTGCTGCAATAAACATGGGAGTGCAGATATCTTTTCAATATACATTCATCTCCCCCTTCGGAGATATACCCAGCAGAGGGATCGCTGGGTCATACGGTGATTCTATTTTAAGTTTTTTGAGGAACCTCCATACTGTTCTTCATAGTGGTTGCACTAATTTACATTCCCACCAACAGTGTACAAGGGTTCCCCTTTCTCCACATCCTCACCAGCATTCATTATTGCCTGTCTTTATGATAAAAGCTATTTTAACTGGAGTGAGATGATATCTCATTATAGTTTTTGATTTGCATTTCTCTGATGACTAATGACGTTGAGCATTTTTTCATATACCTATTGGCATTAAGGCCCTTAATGCACCACCTTATAATTTGACTTTCTGACTACTTTAAAAATGATTGAGAGGAGATTGGTAGGGTGTAAACAGAGCTATCATAGTTAAAGAAGTAAGTTAGTATTTACTGAATTCGAACTATATGGCAGGCATTGTCCTAGTCATCCTGTCTGAGGCTGATATTAATATCCACATTTTTACAGATGACTAAACTGAAGTACTGACACAGATGAACAGTGGAGAAAAGAACTAAAAGAATCATGACACTAACAATGATCTGCATATGCAAATGTAGATTTCTGGAGGTGGTAGGAGGGGAATGATCTGAGAGAAAAGAGAAGATCGGAAGAGTTTGGGCAGAGAGACACCAGTGTGGAGAAGCAGAAATCTACAAAGACTCCTGGGAGGGGAGGGAGATGGTGTGGACATCTGAGGACAGGAAGAGCATTTTGGGAAGAAATTTTGCCATGTGTTGTACAGTGTGATTCATGCTTCATTGTCTTCTCAACTGTTCAGTAAAAACTTACATTGCTTTTCATGACTTTTTACATCCATCTGTGTTTCAGATTTGGCACTTGTAGTATCACTGAGTGGCTTGATTGTTTAAAAAATCTGGATTATGTTGTTAATGTTTACCTTAAAAAATAACAATTGTGCTCATATTTCCCAGGGGTCCTGTGATTTCCTTAGGATAGGAGAAAGTTTTTAATATACCTCCCACAATGCTTAGCTTTCCATATAGATATTCTTTAAAATAGTAAGCGTCAATATTTAAAATAACATTAAGAAGGACCAAAAGTTGATTTGGCATAGATTTAAGCCTCCTAATAAATTCAAGAGAAACCCATAATTTAATCTCGTATTGAATTGTAAAAATAAAAGTTTTAAATTCTATACATTAAAAAATAATCTTCTAATTAATATTTCAGCATGCCTTTTAAGTGACTATTTTTTCTGACAAAGTAATGCATTCATTGCAGAAAATCTGTGTAATGCAAAAATGTATAAAAAAGAAAATTAAAATCACCCATAATCTTGTCATCAAGTAAATAGGTTGTGGCATATTGCTTCCTACATGTATATATCTGTGCTTTTATCCATGTGTGTACATTCTTTTAAAAATCTATTTTTACTTGGTGTTGTTTTACATCTTCACATTTAAAAAGATACTTTTGAGACACAATTTTAAGTGTTTTCATAGCTATAGTCTATTTAGATAATTTTAGCTAATCCATTTTATGGAGAATCTATATTTTGTTTAACCAATCCCTCATTTTTTAAATAATAATGGGGTGAATATCCTTGAATAGACATATTTCTCTGTAGCTCAATCTATTTCCTTAGGATACCTTCTTAGATGGGCAATTACCGGGAAAAATGTAAACACTTGTTCAATAACCAAATTTTCGTGTAACAAGTGTAGACACACTTAAAGAATCAGAGTACAGAAAGAGAGAAAAGTGTTTTTTCTTCACATTTCCAAACCCCTAACCTCTACAAGCAAACTTATTTACTGCATTTGTATGTGTATAAATTTTGCATCTTTCCCTCTGTTTTCTCTTACAGAGATGTAAATGAGATGCTACATACTATGTTCTATAGATTGTCACTTTCCAATATGTCTTGGGGTAGACTCGTGATCAGCAGATGCAAACATACCTCATTTAAAAAAAAAATAGCTTATGGTGTCCCATTACATGCACTATAATTTGTTTGACCTGTTTTCTTCTATTGTAAATTCCCTCCCATAGCCCCAGTCTTTTGCTATTAACAAGATGCTTTAAGAAATGATCTTCTCAGTTTTTTGTGAAGATGTGCAAATCCATGGTAATGTTCCTTAGTATGATTCCGGATACAGATACATACATCTACATCCATGTCTACGTCTTAACCTCTTTTCTCTCCCTGCTTAGGAACTGTCATGGACATTTGTCATTTCTTAGATTCTCAATGTCCAGTTTCACTTTACACCATATTCCTGCTTTCTTTTGGGAATTTTTTTTCACCACGTGGCATGCAGCCTTGATGTGACAATACATTCAAGTGTCTTCCCTCTCATAATAGGATCTGAATGTGTCTTTGGGGTTCTTCTCCCAGATTTTCGACCTGTCACTGCCTACGTTTGGCCAAGAGAAGGTATGTATTAGACCTCTACTTGACTAGTCAGATTCATTTTTGAGACTTTTGAATCTCGAGCTGTGAACACAAGAAACGAAGATCAATGCTGTGAGTTCCTTTAGACTTTTCAGGTGGCGTCTGAGTAAGGCCGCTCAATGGTGTTTGTTTCTGAGACCGTCTGCCATGAAGAGGTCTGCCTTAGCCTGGTCCTTCAGCCCTTCCTTCCAGCCTGTGAGCTCCCAGGTACTCTTCCTCTGAAAACTTCTCCTCTTCCCTTTTCTGGAATTACCCAGAATTGGCTTCTGTTGCAACCAAATAAACCTACTGAATACAAATATCAGCAGTATCCTTCCACTTGTTTCCAGTGTATTTATTCTTTGTTATTTAGGTGTCATTGGTGTTAGTTCCATTTTAATTAGTGACAAAGCCAGACATAGAAGTTAGGTTTCATGGTTCCTTTTCATGTGTCATTCATTCTATTATGTTTCTTATATAAATCCATCTAGAAGCAAAAATGGGTCGTTAAAACCATTTTTCATTCTTGTATTTTTTTTTTTTTAAAAAATAATGCTCACAACAGATTTCTCACTACATATAAAATGTCATATGTAATATGATATATTTTCCAGGGGGAAAAGTGTTTCTATATTATGAAAAGAGCTCTGAGAGTCAACTACTATGTAGAAGACAAACAAACAAATGAACACTAGTGTTCTGAATTTCCATTTGAAGGGGAAAGTTTTTATGCACACATTATTTTCCTTTCAACTTCCATCTCCCAACCCTTCTCAGCCTCTGGATTTGTAAAAAAAAAAAAAAAAAAATGATAATAAATAATATTTTACATATCTTTGGATTTAGTAAAGCACTTTCGTATACCTTTCTTCACTGTAGTCTTACAACAATACTGGATGGTAGGTATTTATCCCAGTTTAATATTATAGATAAGAAAATAAAGTCTATGAAAAGTTAATACCCAATATCACACATCAACAAATGGAAGTACCTAGACTTAAACTCAGGTCAGAGTCTGTCTTGGTTTCCTACTACCATGTTGCCTTAGCTATTTTATGTTTCATTTTGGTTGTCCTGTATTTGAAGGTAGTATTTACTTGTATACTTGGGATTGTTTGATGAAAGCCGAAAGATCATTAATGGCTTGACAAAAATAAGAAGGTATAGTACCTTCTCACATTTGTATGCAACTTTGGAAAAGTGGTATCTACTTTTTATACTCCTCTGCTCTCTTAAGTGTTTCTATGTTTCTCCCTCTTTCCATCCTATCCATTCTACCCACCAACGGAAGCAGACATGATGTTTTGCCTTGGTTTTGCCCCTTGCTTGCACTCTTAGGTAAGAGGCTGTTGTCTAGCTCTCCACCTTTCTAAGTCTATGAGCTGAAAGGCCTTTGCATACTCTCTTGCCTGTAATAGGTACTTAAAAAAATATACCTGGCCTTTTCTAAAGGTACTGAGTAAATAATTATTTAACAGATAAATGTTTAATTTTACTTTAAGCTATAGAGATACAGGTCTTATTCATGTTGGGAACATGAAAATATACTTGATTGGCTTTTCTGTGGTTCTTATTGCAGGGTGAATATGTATGTGCTTGTGTGTGTGTTTGTGTGTGTGAATGTGTGTGTATTTGTGTGTGTATGTATGTATGTGTTATCCCTCAAATTCTGAGGAACAGTTTCTGATAAACTCACCCTTTCCTTCCATTTGCTTAGCATGTAGAAATTTTTAAAAATTTATTTATGTTTTTATCTGCAACATACTTGAATTTTACTTAGCTCTAGATCGGCAATAGAGAAAAAGGTTGATGAAATTATGGAAACAATTTCAAACTATGCAGAAATGGAGAGGGGTTTAACTTGCTTCATCATGATTATGATATAATATTAACTAGATCCACTGAGAGAAGGTTGGTTGATGAATTATTAGTACTTATTTACAAAGCTAGTTCCTGAATTTCAAAGGTTTCAGAACTAATCCTATATGCAAAAGCCTCCAGAAGAATGCAAAACTAAAGAATTAAAGAATTATACTCTAATATCAAAATTACACTGTATTATGCTAACGTGGTAGAAAAATTAGGCACTAGAACATTTCAGGATGCAAAAGGATGGATGGATACACTTTAAAAGGTTCGAGCTTTACTATTAGCTATATTATTTCCAATTAATAGTGGAAACATATTGATATATTTTCCATTAGTGCAAAGGTAAAAGTATTTCCTCACTAATAATAATAAATGGTAGCATTTAGCATATAAATGGTGCAAGCTCCTAAATTACCTTTACTTTTACTATATGAGTGCAGCCGAAGAGAATTTAATGCATTTTTTACATGGTATAATTTTATCTTGCTCGTACAATGTGAGATGAGTAATAATGATATTCTAATATTAATATAGGTACAAAATATACATATGGATGAATAATGGCCATGTTTTTCAGACCTCCTTGCCAAGTCATATTAAAATGACAAATAATTGCAATTGCCTAACAGCGAAATGGTGCAAGATCTGTAGTCAAAAGCACATTAGGGACCAACAGTGTCCATTTGTTATCCTTTGTCAGGAAAACATGGCTCCTAATGAAAGTGAATGAAGAAATACTGATTGAAGACCGCGACACTAAACCTTCTTCTCGACAAGAGTCATGCTGTGGGTATTAATAAGAGGATTGAAAGTTGAAGACAGAGCTTGGGTGCTTAACATCTTTGTATAATCTGGATTTGCTTTTTGATTTTTTAAAAATAAAACCTGATAACTTTGAGAGCTGGGGGGAGCCTGGATATAGAAAAAGAAAGCATAGTATAAAAATATAGTGGAGCCATCCCAAAGACATTCCAGGGTCAACGTGTTCAGGAAGGATTCCTTGGATAACTGGTGACCATGTTATTTAAAATCTGAATAGCTCTCAAATCAGAATCTGACTACTTCTCATAAAAGAAGAAGGAAAAACTTCGCTATTTCTTCCTTCCACCAATTAAACATTCTTTCCCCTCTTAATTGCCTTCTCTTTTTGAAAATTATTGTTTCTTCACAGCAAAATATTGCTGTAAGAAGAATTTTCGACTAGGCAAATGAGTAGCCTGTTAAAAGGAAACATGGAAACATAATTCAAGTTCAAAGATTCCTTGGCACAATTTTCAGAAAATTATGATGACTTTGTTGTAAACCAAGGCACAATTTTCAGAAAATTATGACTCTGTTATACCTGCTGATTCCTATTTAAGCAATATTTAAGATGAGCAGTTCCTAAGATGGCGTGAATACACAGGTACATTTTTATAGACATATAGAAAGATTACACTGTAGTTTCTAGCAATTTAGCCAGTATTGATGCATTGCATATTATGTACCAGGAACCATGCTAGGTATCAAAAATACAGTTGCTCACAATCTGTTGGGGAGAAAAAAAAGCAAGCAAATAATAGCAACTATTACTAATTGAACATATTGTACATCTTGCTGAGTTTCACATCTTGCTGAGTTTCACATATATATTATCTCATTTAATAAAACAGCCATCTGATATACATGACATTAGTATTGCCATTTTAGATAGGGACCCTGAGGCACAGGGGTGTTTAGCATATTGTCCAAGATCATACAGATAGTAAGTGCTAAAGTCAGGTTTTGAACCTAGATAGATACTAGAGTCTATGCTCTTAACCGTGATATTTTGCTGCACAATTCAATACAGCCAGAATAGAAGCAAATAGCAGCAGCTAGAGCAGCACAATCAGGAAGTTGCTATTGCCTGGGACATGCAGTAGGAGCTGAGAAGCAGGCTGAAGAAAGGAAGAGAGATATACTCAGCAAAGGAAAACTTGCAAAGACTTCCGAGTATCAAGTTACTTACCATAGGTAACTGTAACAGAGCGTGACATTTTAGTTTTGCTGCCATCTTTGTTATTGTTTATTTTGGTATTGCTTTTTCCTTCCTTCTATAAGCTTCGTAAGTGGGCAAAATAAAAATTGGCATTGGGGGAAGTAGAGTGGAAGATGAGATTAGACAACAGAAATGTATAGGTTTTATTCCAAATGAAGTGAGAAAATATCCTTTCTATTTCCCCAATAAAGATAGTTCAGAAAGTGGAGGAAACTGTAGCTTATTGATACAAAAATACAATCCAGGATCAGAAAAAAAAACTAAATAAATGAAATTGTACCATTCTTGAACTATTCAACTTAAACTTCTTTTTATATGTTTTGTGTGTGTGTGTACATTAAAACCTCACTTATCCTACTATTTTAGCCCATTTGTATGGCTCTAACAACGTATCTGATACTGGACAATCTATAAAGAACAGAAATTTATTTGCTCACAGTTCTGGGGGCTGGGAAGTTTAAGACTAAGGTGCCAGCATCTGGTGGTGGCCTTCTCCCTGTGTCCTCACATGGTAAAAGGGTGAAGGTCAAAAAGGGACAGACTCCCTTCACCAAGTCCTTTTAAACCAGCAATAATCCATCCATGAGCAGAACCCCCATGACCTAAACACCTCCCAACATGTTGCATTGGAGATTAAGTCTCCAACACATGCATTTTGGGGGATGCGTTCAGACTATAGATTACATACATTAAAACTTCACTTATCCTAAATTTAGTTACCAGACCACTTCAACTATCTCTGATAGAGCCAATAACCAGAAAGTGAGCAAGTAAGACTTCTGAGCACCCTAAATGTTATCCCTTTAATAAAATCAATATGTGAGCCCCTAGGTCTTCATACACAATTGTAATGAAGACCACATAGCCTGACCCAGAGCGTTTGTCCTGCAGCTAATATACTGAAAGGGCTTCTTAGGTTCTCACTTAGGGATAAATGTTGCTAAATTCCCAAACTTGGCTATTATAAGTGGCAGGTTTCAGGGATGGGAGAGTTGGCGTGGAAAAAGCTACAGATGGGTACAGTAATTTCAAGTAAAAGGAAAAACTAAGTAATAACTGATTAAGAAATTAAGAAAAGGTCACTAAAATCCAATAGCCTCCTATCTCCCAAGACCTCACATCTATTGGAAAATAGCATATTATAACAACAGAGACTCCTAATGATAACTCCAAAATATTAAGAACATACAAGTTGATATCATATGTTCAAGATATAACATACTTTAGTAAAATTTTTATCAAATTTGTACATTTAAAATTGTAAATAATTTTGACCTTTAAAGCTATTTAAAAGGGGTGGACAATACTTAGGATGAACACATACTTTTGTAACAAATGCAATATAAATAAGATGCAACTATACTTCACATATTAAGAAAGACATAGTAGACATTTGTCATTGCTATTCTATCTTCTTCTGGCAATAGCCATGATATCTGGAGGGAGCTTTTCCGCCCTTCATCTGAAATAGTTTGACTGAGGCTCTACCTTTAGTAGTAAGGTAGAGCCCATGATCCAGCCTTAAACCAATCAAGGTGTCACATTTTTCCAACCACACAGTGTTATGTTCAAAGATGCATGCAGTTGATTCAGTAGGACTCAATCTCAGAGTGACTGCTGGAAATGCTACATGAAATGTGATTCCTCTTTCTTTCTGGACATCACACTGGAAGAATGAAGATCTATGAGTTGCTGGCTACCACCTACCTTGTGACCCCAATGGGAGAGCCAATCTGACAATGAGGTATACACGGAGGAGGAAGAGTTGACAGAGAAAGAGGGAGAAACCAAGTCTTGATAATGTTGTATAGCTTTGTGAGCAAATCTATTTTCTTTTTGGTTAAGCAATCTGGTAGCTTTCTTTTAAAATTTATGATGGACAGAATCCTAACCAATTCCATAGATAATATATGCATGGAAGAAAATTAAAAAGAACTACAACCTCATTATTGGTGGGGATGTGGGAAAAGTATGTATACACATCGAGGTAGAAACATAAAGCATTATGGTTTTTCTGGCAACATCCATTAGCATTCATCTTACTCCTGGGAATTTATACATTAGAAACAACAACATACATGGGTCATATATTTCTAAGAATTTAAGTTGTTTATTGTAGCATTTTTCATAGCAGCAAAAAAGGCAGAAACAAAACGAATGCCCATGAGTGGGGTAATGGCTCAATGTGTGACAGCGTCACAGCACGGAGAGTTACGACTATTTTGTGGCTTTAAAAGAATGAATTAGAGCTTTATCACATGACGTGGAAAAATTTCCACAAGGTATTTTAGAGTCAAAATCAAGATGTAGAAAAGGACCGTACCATGAACTCATTTTTAAAAAACCAAGACAATCCTCAACATGTGACTATGCATAACTATATAGGATTATAAGACTACAGAGAAAATATGAATAGCATTAGATTTTTAATGTGGATTATTTGGGGGGCTGTGTTCAATGTCAAGGGGGAAGAATAAGAGAAAAGGGCAACAAGCCGAAAAGGAAAAGAAAAATATATACTTGAAATAAACATGGTTTAGCTGATACTTAAACATTTATGTAAAATTATGTGGATATGGAGTATAGGCATGTATGTTAGGTGTTCTATGTATGCATAAAGAAATGAAATGCAAAAAAGCATTTTAGGTGGACTCTAGTTTTACTGTTAGATCCCATTTTAAAAAAGAAAAGAGTAATAGCTGATTGACTTTGAAGACATCATGTGCCGATTTGTAATGGGTAAATTTGTCAGACTAATTGTACCAGAACTGGAGGGCAGTCCAAGGTCTATGCTTCTAGACCACTGTGTTCAGGTGCTTAACACCTGGGCTTTCACAGAAGAATATCTGGTAGTTCTGGGCATGTTCATCACACGATAGTACCAAGGGCAAGAAGCAGAGCAGGGCAGAAGACACACTTATACTAATGTTCTCACATCTCACTGGTTGTGAGTTTGATTTCCCAGTGGGCTGGTGTGATCTTTCCCTACTGTATTTTCAATATCAACTTCAGGGTCATTTTATATTATATTATATAAAAATCATATTATACCTTGGTCTACTCACACTGTATTACATTATATTACATATTATTAAAATATTCTACTTAGTCTACTCCTATTATATTGTTTTGTGTTATATTTTTACTATATATTTTTGGGGGGTGATAACATGCCTTTCATTAAATTTAAATTGCCCATCACCTGATTTATTTTTTGTTTTGTTTTCATTGAGGTCCTGGGTTTGGGGTGTAATGTTTAATAATCCTTCTTTTCCTATTATTGAAATAGAATTTAATAACTATAAAAGCAGTCATTTAAAAATGAAAAATTCAGTGTTTTTTGGCACATTCACAGAGTTTTACAACTATCACCCCTAATTTTAGGACATTTTCATCACACCAAAGAACCCCCTCCCTCCCCAACCATCAGCAGCCACTCCCCAGTTTGTCCTCTCGCCTACCTCCGGCCACCACTAATCTACTTTCTATCTCAATGAATTTGCCTATTCTGGACATTTCTTTTTATTATTTATATTTTTTAAATTTCCAAATATTACAGGGTACAAATGTTTTTGGTTACATGTATTGCTTTTGTAATGCCTGTGTCAGAGTTATAAGTGGGTCCATCACCCAGTGTTCATCGTACCCGTTAGGTAGGTTTTTGCCCATCCTTTCCTTATCCCTCACCCCTGCTTGATTTCCACTGGGTTTTACTTCCTTCTGTGCACATGTGTGCTCATCAGTTAGTTCCAATTTAATAATGAGTATACCTCATGTTTGTTTTTCCATTCTTAAAACACTTGACTTAGGAGAAGGGTCTCCATTTCCATCCAACTTGCATGGAGATTCTCAAACAACTAAAAGTACACCTACCATTTGACCCAGCAATCCCACTACTGGGTATCTATCCAAAGGAAAAGACATCTTTCTATCAAAAAGACATCTGTACTTGATTGTTTATTGCAACACAATTCACAACTGCAAAGATGTGGAATCAACCCAAGTGTCCATCAATTCATGAGTGGATTAACAAAATATGGCATATGTATAGCATGAAGTAGTACTCAGCCATAAAAAACAATGACTTAATGCCTTTTGGTAACCCTATGTTTTAAGGAATTGTCAAATTGTTTTCCAAAGTGGCTGCATCATTTTACAATCCCACTAGTAACGGGATTCCGATTTCTCCACATCTTAGCCAACGCTTACGTACTATCTGTCTTTCACCCCAGCAGGTTTGAAGTGGTCTCAATGTAGTTTTAATTTGTATTCCTGAACATCTTTTCATGTGCTAATTAGTCATTTGTGTGTCTTCTTTGAAGAAAAGTCAATTCAAATTCTTCGCCCATTTTTAGTTGGGCTATTTGTCTTTTTATTAAGTTTTAACAGTTCTTTACACATTCTGAATACAAATCCTTTATCAAATGCATTACTTGCAAATATTTCTCTCTGTGAATTGTCTTTTCACTTTCTTAACGGTGTTTTTTGAAGTATAAAAGTATTACATTCTTATATAATCCAATCTATCTATTTTTTTCTCACTTTCGCTTCTGATATCTTCATATCTAAGAAATCCTTGCCTAAGCCAAGATTTTGAAGATTTAATTTAGGTTTATTGATTTTGCGTTAATTTTTGTACATAGTATGAAATAGGATCCAACTTTATTCTTTTGCATGTGGATGTGCAGCTATCCCAATGCTATTTGTTGGAAAGAGGATTTTCCCCCCATTCATTTATCTTTCTACCCTTTTTCAAAATCAGTTGATCATAAATGTAAGAGTTCTGGGTTTTCATTCCTATTCTGTTGACCTGTATGTCTATGCTCATGCCAGTATCATGCTGTCTTGATTACTGTTGCTTTGTAGTAGGCTTTCATAGACTAACTCAGAACCACTTTTCTTATAAAATATGGAAGACTCACGTACTAAGCAGAAAAAGATTGGGGATCTAATTTTGGCTATACAGCGAATTATCTCTGTGGTCTTGGACCAATCATCCGATTTCTGTCTGCCTCAGTTCCTTTTACCATAAAATGAAGAGAGTTAGACAAGAGGACTTAGAAACTTCTTTTAATTGTTGCACTATATTTTAATGTGGAAAAATCACTCTCAACACAAACGGGTAATTCAAAAGTCAGAGTTAGAGTGAGTATGAGGAATTGTGAGAATGAAGGAAATAATGGAGAATTTAGAAATATTTTTTTTCCCCCCAAAAGAAAGGCATTTAAATTCTGTTGTATGAAGAATAGATTCATGCTGTTGGATGTAGCTCTATACTTTTGTTTCAGGGACCACTTATTTCTAAACCATTCTATCTATACTTCTGCCTAATCTCTTAGAAGATTGTGAAGGATAGAGATCTCGTAATTTTTTCAGACGGTTTCGTGAAAAAACATGACTGTTGATTAAGCATCACCATTATGGCCTGTTTCTATGTCAGCAAGAACTATCAAATGCATGGTTAATATTTCACCAAATCAAGTCTCTTGCTTGGCCATATCATGTTTGTCCAAGAAAGTGAAACCTTGAAAGATAGGTTTATCTTCAAGATATATAATCAAGAATATTTGTTCAATATTGTTTTTAAAAAATCAGAAAGCATATCTCCAAAGGCAAGATAATACCAGGGGTTTATTAAATATTCAACTCCTTAAGGACGTTCTCAATATACCCACATTAAGTCCAGTCTTCTACGCTTTTCCCCCTCTACATCTACAGAATTTTTACAGTAATATTTGATGTGCCTAATGAGCTTCTGCAAGAACTTAAATCCTTGTAGAGTACATGAGCTATGGAACCATACCACTTGCTACACTAATTACTGAAGCAAAAACATCATATGTTAGAAACATTTTCAAAGTTAAGCATTGAAATAAGAAGGTCTTTCTTATCATTGTTCTAAATCTGTAACTAATTGAAATATATTATTTGCTGGGAATTCTACTGAATAATAATCCTGCACATTATTAACTGAGAATAACGCCACTATTTTCTCCCTAGAATCTTCCAATGAATTCGAGTGAAAGTTGTCAGGCCATCAATACTCTGCTATTCCTTTCCCCCTGTGTACTACAATCTTTTTAACTTCCTTGTCATTTGCGGTCCCCTGTGTGTCTCTAAAACAACCACTCAAGTACCCCTGCCAATTTCTTAAGCACACACACTTATGCATGTCGTAAAAGGAGTATCATCAAGCCCTGATTTGAGATCATCAGATATATATGTTCCCCTGTGGCACTACCCAGCAAAGAGATCCTTCCAAAAAAACCTCCAAAGAAAACGAAAACCTCCAAAGCATACACTTAACCAACCGCGCAAAGAAGTACAAAAGAGCAGAGAGAGCAATTAATTTGTGACATGACAACCTGCTTATTTCTTCACACATAAAAGTTATTACCCTTCTCTAAGCAACATTCCTACACAAGTAATTATTGGCCATAAAATTATCCATAAAAGCTGTTGAGGATTCTGAATAATTAAAATTGCCTTCGGTCATAACTGAATTAAATACTCAAAGGTGATATGTTAATATTTTCCAACTCTTGTGTTTGCCTTAGACTTGAGAAACCAGCCGAAAATCAGCTTTCTGAAAGTGGTATAATTAAATGGCATTTATATTTTTAGTGGAATTGTTACATTTTTAAATAATGAAATAATTAAAAATAATTCAGTGTTTTAGTCTTATATATTAATATTCATATTACTGTACAACATGCCTTTAAACTTTTCTATTTTGCGCTATTGCAATCTTGCCCTTTCTCTACTTCAATAGAAAAAACAATGCAAGGATGCCATGCAGACAAATGTATAGCAGTCCTGTTAGCATTTAATCTCTTTTTAAAGAAATGCAAATATTGCTGCTGATGGTATTGGAGCCTTGTCCAGTAATCATGTGGGGAGCTTGCTCATCCATTTTTCAAGCTGTGTCCATTACAATCAGTCACTGCAAATTGTGATCTAGAATATTCGCTCTTCACGAAAACAATAGAATTAAACCACAGGGCATTGGAAAATTGCTTTCATATTCAAGCAGGGCCACACATATACAGACACCTTGTTGATAATTTTACTGCCTCGAAGAAAATGTATTGCTACTGCCACAAGCCTGTCTTTTGGCACTTTATCACTTACAAGTGATGATAAAATTGCGACAAAGAGACTTCTTTTTAATCTTATAGGTCACTGCTTGTAGTCTGGAGTACCCACCCTTTTGTCCTCTCATTTAAGTTAGATAAGGTGGAAAATTCCCTTCAGTTGTCTGTAGATTTCATTTAAACAGCATCCAACACTGACTTCGCCTTCTGATTTTCAAGCCCCCAGATCTTCTAATATATCAATTTTATTTCTTCATATTTTAAAATTAATTTTTAGAAAGAGTTCTGAATGTGTTTGAAATGGCTTTGATAAAATTAAATTACTGGATAGATTCTGAAGGGCTCAAACACTTTTATGAATCACAACGATGGAAGACAATCCATTTGGCATCACGAGAATGCTGACTATTGAAGGGATTTTGTGGCTGAGTTTCTTTTCATTATTACCACCATCAGTTTTAACCAACTACTCATCTAAGGGTATTTGGACAGATAGCCAAACTGGTGACATAGAGTTGCCAAAAAAAATTGGTATTTCCAAATAAACTTCTCTAACCATTGAGTCCTAATATAAGGAACAGTGATGAGGAGAACACTTATGAACAAGACACCTATTTTTGAGCTAGTTTTTCTTTTGCTTTTTGATTTCTGAACTTTTCCACAGGGTTTTTTTTTCTGGCAATCCTTCTATGAAGCCATGGATGCAAACTATTATGGTTTATTTCTCTGCCACAAGTTTTGTGTGTATTTTAACAACCTCTACCAATAAAAGAAGCCTTTGTGAATATACTAAGTCTCATGGAAGAGTATTTTATATTGTAATAAATGAGGAGAAACTTACTCAAGGTTGCATTTTATTTCTACTAAAGTATGAAGGATGCAATTCAGAATGTCTTCACACAAGGGATTCCAAAGAGTTTACAAATATAATTTTTATCTCTGATTTTAATATGCTCTCTGGCTTGCTAGCCTCATTTTACAGGTGTATAAACCACCAAGAAAGGAAAGTTAATATCTTTTTAAGTGTTGATTAAGTCAGGATATATTGTTTATGTAGCAAAAATAGGCTGGGGATGAAGTCTCACTAAAATATTTTTAGTAACAGTTTCCATTTATTGAGAACCTGCTATGTGTCAGGTTCTATGCTGGGCACTTTACATACATTATCTCTAGTACTGCCGGCAATCTAAGAAGGTATATATTATTATACCCATTTATAAGATGAGAAAAGTGATGTACAGAGAGTTTGTGTCTAGCTAGTTAAGGGCAGAGCCAGGATTCAAGCAGTGCTTGATTAACCACTAAAAATGATCTCGGCCAACCATACTGTAGTGTCTGTGATAAACAGAGGTTTGACAAACAAGCAAAACTAACAAGAACTCAAAGAAACACTGGCATTGGGCTTCCATTCTTTTGCAACCCTGTGTAGAGTTGCCATTGGCTGTCAATCTCTTGATCTGCAACTCAGCACTCTGTCTGCAAGATCCACTTAGATTTTGATGCATGAGATCATTTCCTAAGCATGTCCTCTAAAGCGTATGTTTGTTTTGGGAAGAGGATTTGTTGCAAGAGGCATTTAAACATTCTTGATTTTCTTTCTCATTAGCTTTTATTTCAGTTTGAGGGCAGGGCCCACATCTTATGTGGTTGTCTAGGTAGGCATGCCTTCTCTCACTGTGGATGTGGCTCTATACATTTGCATTTGAAGACTGAAACTCATACTTTGCTTTTTATCATGGGTGGCTCTGTGCAATCCTATCTCTGTTGAATGACTTACAGACTCCAATATAAAGAAGAAATGGCAAGGAATTTACTCAACAATTTCTTCCTAACATCAAGGTAAAGCTTTGTCTGATAAATTGGAAAAGGGAAGACCACTTCCCATTGTGCTGACCCAGGATAAAAAATGCATCTCTCGAAAGTACACTCAGAGGTAAACAAAATGAACAGATGCCCTCTTGGCCTGTCTACAGCCTTGCATTTTAAATGTGATTGTGTTTATAAAATATGTCTGAGGTGGCAAGAAATTACAGTACAAATTTGCACAGTGCCTAGGACCGGCACTCTGAATGAAAAACCATGAATAGGCATTAAGTAACATTTAATGAAGCTAGAAGATTATCAGAACCTCAACCTTGGGTGGTTTCTGTTTACACATACAGATTTCTGCCCAGTTTTCTTCTGGAAAAAGTGCCAGCAATGCTGCCTCAGGATTGTAGCTCCCCAGTACTTACCTAAAAATCATAAAAATACATGTAAATCCTAAATAATTTCATTTCTTGAGTCAAAAGTCTTATTTTTGCTTTGAGAAGCTTCTTTTTGAGTTTTCTCCATAATTATAAAAAATGTCTGTATGTGTGACCAGAAATTCTTTAATGGCGAATGCTTAAAGATTCTAAACGAGGAGTAATTGGGTCATTTGTAAAAATATCACAGCTTGTGCCTTACTAAAGAATGTTTTTGCTTTATGCAAATGGGGAAGGACTCTTAGGATTTCCTTAAGAAAATGAATAGTTCCTGAAGGAAATGTAGCAAAAGCTTTTAAATCAGAATCTTCCTGCTGAAGCTTTGCTTGAAGAGAAATTATCATTATTTTGGGGGCCATGGGAGAAGGTTCAGAAGCCTCAGGTGGTGGCATGGCTTAGTAATTTTACTAGGGACTAAAGTTCATTTCTTTAGACTTGCAGGTCTAGCAACTGGATTTCATTAGTAAAATCAAAAAGGATTAGATTGCTAATAGGCTTATGTTCTACAAGACTGATCTATAAATCAGAAAGTCAATTTGTTAATTTTAATGTGGGAATTTAAAATTCTGGTGCCTGAGAAACATACATTTCTTAATGAAGTCATCCCTTTTCCCCCTATGAGGATTCCTGGGAATCTCGGTAGAAATTTCCTTTAGTGAGCGTGGATTAGTGCAAACCTTCAGGAATGTTTTATGGTGAAAGTGTATGGTGATACGCTTTCTACACAGAAGATGACAGTTCTCTCGTATAGGAATACTTGCACATCAAAGACTCAGCCTGTCTTTTACTATACTGTTCTAGACACAAGGCTAACATTTTTATTTCTCAGATACACTTTTCTATGTTAGCCAATGTCATTATTTGATTGCTGGTTCTTTAGATATATATTTATAATGGACAAAGCTGAAAGTTAAGCCCAATCTCTAATGGAACTGAAACTTCAATAGAAAAGAAATAACTTCATTTAGGTATAACTGACATACAACAAACTATACACATTTAAAGTGTACAATTTGGTAAGTTTTGACATTTTATACACCCATGAAACCACCGCCGCAATCAACATAGTGAACATACCCCTCATCCTCCAAAATTTCCTGTGACCTTTTTCCCACTCTCTTCCCTACGGCACGCCAAAAGAAACCATCCATGTACTTTCTATATTTTTAGGTGAACTTTCATTTTCTAGAGTTTTATATAAATGGAATCATACAGTACGCACTCTTTTTTTTTTTTTGTCTAGCTTTTTTCCACTCAGCATAATTATTTTGAGATTCTTCCATTTTGTTATGAGTAAATAGCTCATTCTTTTTGATGCTGAGTAGTATTCCATTGTATGGACGTACCACAATTTTCTATTCTTTACTTATTGATAGGTGTTGGGCTGTTCCCAGGTTTTTGGCTATTACAAACAAAGCTGCTATGAACATCAGGTATAAGTCATATCCGAAGACATATGCTTTCTTTCCTCTTGGGTAAAAATACCTAGGAGTAGAATGGCTGGATCATTTAATATTTTGAGAAACTGCCATCCTGTTTCCCCAAGTGGTTACACTTATACATTTGACCAACTGTGTTTGAGAGTTCTAGTTTCTCCATACCTGTCAGTATCTCTTATGGTCAATCTTTTAAGTTTTAGCCATTCTAGTAGGTGTGCCATTGTGGTTTTAATGTATATATCCTTAATGATATTGAATATCTTTTCATGTGATAATTTTGCATCCATATAGCTTCTTTGGTGATTTGTCTGTTCAAATTATATTTTTATCCATTTTTTGTTTATTGAGTTTTAATTATTACATATATTCTGGATATTAGTTCTTTATCAGATATACACTTTGCAAAGATTTTCTCCCAGTCTTTAACTTATCTTTTCACTTGCTCAACCAGGGGTTTTGAAGAGCAGAAGTTTTTAGTTTTTATGAAGTTCATTATCACTTTGCTCTTTTATGAATTGTGCTTTAGGTGGTATATCTAAGAAAGCTTTGCCTAATCCAAGGATTTTCTCCTACGATTCCTTCAAGACGTTTAATAATTATAGGTTTTTATATTTAGGTTAGTGATCTATTTTGAGTTAATTTTTATATATGGTACAAGAAATCGACCAAAGTTACTTTAGGTTTTGCATATCACAAACCAGTTGTTACAGCCACATCTGTTGAAAAGGCTATTCTTTCTCTACCACATTTCCTTGGCACTATTGGTGTTTTTTTTTTTTGCTTGCTTATTTTTAACAGAAACCACTCGGAGGATCACCAACAGCGAGGAGCAATTGCAGCACAGCAATGCCAAGAGCCAGCTTCAGGATTAGGAGGGAGCACTGTGCCTCCTTCCTCCTCCAGTTCTCCACGTGTTCAGAGAAACTTCCCTAGTAGCAAAGTATAGAAATGATCCCTGAAAGCATCGTCTTTGCACTATTGTTAAAATCAGCTGTCATATATGCGTGGGTTTATTTGTGGATCCTCCATTCTGTTCCATTGATCTATGTGGCTGTCTTTATGCCAATACCACACTGTTTTGCTTACTGCATCTTTACAGTAATGCGTCAAATCATGCAGTTGTTAGCCTTACAACTTTTCTTCATCTCTTATGGTTGTTTTGGCTCTTTAAATCCCCTTGCATTTCTGTATGAAATTTAGAATTAGCTAGTCAGTTTCTACAAAAAACCTGTTGAGGGGTTGATTTGGCATGTATACTACAGATCGGTTGGAGGAGAACTGACATTTTAGCTGTCTTCCAACATGTGAACACAGCTTATCTCCCCATTTGCTTAGGTCTGCTTTAATTTCTCTCAGCGATACTTCGTAGTTTTCAGTGTGCAGATCTTTTGTATCTTTTGCCAGATTTATCTCTAAGTAGTTCATATTTTTTCATGCCATTTTAAAAACTTCAGTTTTCTGATGGCTTTACAAAATAAAGTTCAAACTTTCCTTCGATAGGTATGGCCCTTTGTTCTCTGCCTCCATCTTTCTTTCCAGGTAATCTACTTTCCTCTGCATTTGCTGCCTTGCAGCGTCACTGACTTTCCTGCCATTCCTGACCAGGGTTCTGCCCAGCCTCCTGGCCCCTGTGCATGGTATGTTCTCTGCTTGAAATGGACACGGCAGTGGCTCTATGCTGGAAGACACCTTTAGGACTCAGCACACATATTCCTTCTTTTTTGACAACTTGCTTTACCCCTAAGCAAAGGGACACGGCCCTCTTTTATGCTTTAATATTTTTTCTTCTGTAAGACATGTCACATTTGCAAATAATGACTATTTGTTTACTTGGCTAGGTGCTTTCCCTGTTAGAGTATAAGTTGTTTGAGGGTAGAGATAATGTCTTGTTCACCTTGGTGTCCTTAGTATCTCACAAAGTTTCTGCACCAGAAACAATCTATTCTGCCAAATAGATTGTTGAAAAACAAAACAAAACAAAACAAAAAAGTCGGCCAGGTTGAACTCTAGTAACAAATTTATGTGAAGCTTCATTTTAGGATATAATGCCATAATTAATTAACGAGTGTTTATGTTTATTATAAAAAATTGAACACAAAAGTATGTAAGATTGTTTGTTACCTGATTTTTATGCGTATATGCTTTATTTTGACATAAGATCACACATGGAAATTTTTATATCCTAATTCTTATTACCTTCATCTTGTAAGCATGTTCCAATGCATGCCATCAAAATTATTTATCGCTACTTAAATTAGGGTACATGATTAAATTAGATTTAAAATAATTTACTCAAATATTCACCTATTATAATTCTTTTCATTATTTCCAATGTTTTTGCTATTAAAAAGAATGCTGCAATATTCTTTTTCATGTATGTAAGTTATACAAGTATTTGGACATAATTTTAAAACAAAACTTATGCTTTTAAAAATTTATATTACAGGTTGTTTCCTTAGGATAAACCATACAGCAAAGTAACTGAGCTAAGAATTGGTAGCTATTTCAACAAATTGTTTCCTAGAAAAGATGTACAGATTCACACTTCCATCAGCAAAGCATAGGAGTGTCAGTTTCAATGCATACTTGCCATCACTGTGTATTAGAGCTTTTTAAATGTTTGGGGTTAAATATTTTTTACATATTTATTAGTCATTTGTCTCTCCCTTGTTTTCTCTGTGGGATGGTAGTGCTATTCTTTTCAATTATATGAATTGTTTTTGTATTAAGTATATTAACCATTTATCAGAAATGTTTATGGAAACTAGTTTCCCTATTAGTGGTTTATATTTAATATTTATTTGTAGTATTGCTTACTGGCTAAGGACACAGGTTTTGTGTGTTCTACCACTTATTGACTACTTGAAATTCAGCAAATAACCTCTGTAAAAGACCCTTTCCTATCTCTATGTCACAAGGTCGACTGGAGGATTAAATGAGGTGATGTATATAATGTGCATTAAATAATATTTGATACCTATGAGTGCTCACTAAGTGGTACTAGTAGTGTCCTTCTTACTCAGCTTCTCTGTACATTTTTATGGCATCAAATCAATGCATATTTTTATTTTTAAATTTCTTATTTATATTTAGCTTAGAAAAATCATTTTCTTCAAATCCTAGGTAAATATTTTCTCTTCAACTCCATGAGCTAACAGAGGTAAGTTGGGTCTTCCTATAGTTGTGAGGCTGGAAATAAATGCTCTTTTTTCTTTTTTTTTTTGAGACAGCGTCTCACTCTGTTGCCCAGGCTAGAGTGCCATGGCATCAGCCTCGTTCACAGCAACCTCAAACTCCTGGGCTCAAGCGATCCTTCTCCCTCAGCCTCCCGAGTAGCTGGGACTACAGGCATGCACCACCATGCCCGGCTAATTTTTTCTGTATATATTTTTAGCTGTCCATATAATTTCTTTCTATTTTTAGTAGAGATGGGGTCTCGCTCTTGCTCAGGCTGGTCTTGAACTCCTGAGCTCAAACGATCCACCTGCCTGGGCCTCCCAGAGTGCTAGGATTACAGGCGTGAGCCACCGCGCCCAGCCTAAATGCTCTTTTAAAGGGAAGAAATGTCCCAGTGGTCCTCTCTGCCTCTCTTAATGCACTATCAACCACCCCCTATCCTGGACAGATTCCTTAAAGATTCTTGGAGGAGCTTCATGGTATTCTTTTCTAAAACTAATACATTTTGTAATTTTTTATCACTTCCCCGGAACTTGGATGGAAAGAGGTATCTTTGCTCACACGAGCATTTTTAACTGAATGTAACTATTAACTATTATCACGCACTCCAATTCCACTTATCAGATGGAGTGAATCTCTCTGAGGCTATTTTGGATACATAGGTAGGGCTATTTGTGGCATACCGAATGGCTCCAGGTTACTATTATTATTATTAATTACTATTATTATTTTCACTGAATTCTTGAATCTATGCTTTATTTTTTTCTGTTTCATCCCATATGCTCAGGCTCTATGTTATCAGTTTTTCCTGCTGTCAGTTTGCTGCCTTTAATGTCTCCTACTTCTAACTTAGCGCTTCTAATTCGCTATAGACAGGGAAACAAAATAAACAAAGCAGTTAAAATGGTCTAAAGTTAAGTGCTGAGAGTAAAAGTTAAAGATATTTTCAATGATCACAGAGCTAATAAAATTGGGTCTGTATGTTATCTGTTTGGTCTATTCAAATGTCTTTATCACCTTCTGATATTTGCCGTGTTCTACATAGTTGAAGTTCCTAGATTAATGACTTCTGTGTATGTGAAGCATTACTGTATTGCCATCAAACATGGTCAGTTTGGACCCTGGTAGGTCAAGTTAAGCTACATAGTAAATGGGTCTCTGTTAAAAAAAAAAAAAGAGTACACTACATTTTCTTTAGGGGCAGCACACAAAAAAGAAATGATTTTTCAAGATACCTTAACCTAATACTGCTGTAACTTATTTCAAAACTGTGACTTATAGCCATTTCAGCTTTAAGTTATAGTTTTCACCTAGAGAAAAATATACTACCCATTTTGAAATATCTCAAAATATTGCAAAATGCCCATCAATCAGGGCCTTAAAATATTTACGATTTTTATCCTTTGGAAACCTTTTGCCATAATTTTGTGCTACTATTTAAAATAGAGCAGTTTAGGCAGTCAACTTGCTATTGGCTTTTTTTTTTTTTTCTTCCTTTACCAAGATAGCAGCTACACTTTTATACATCCTCATAAAACTTTATCATATAATCAGCATAAGGTCAGGAGAAGTTGAATCAAGTAATGAAATAGTTCTCGGGAGATGACTTATTTTAAAGGAAACATTCCCAGTGCATTTTTATTATAGATCTTTCTTATTCATGGGATGATTCAGAAAGTTTTCTGTTGAGCAACATTCAAGGTGCCTGTAGAACATTTCTCTCCTACATCTTGTGATGGAAACATAATTAGGTTTCACTTTTCTAATAAGAGAGTTTCTTTCCTATCAGGACATAATTTCTAATAAATTCCTTTGGTCATAATATCTATACGGTACATTTATTTATATGGTACATTCTGATATCAGTGATTTGTAAATACCTGATTTTATTTCATTCCTTAAACTGAGAAATTTGTTCTTCCTCTTTTAAGTCAAATTTACTTTGAAGCTATATCCTATAATGTAATTAATAAATAGAGCCTCTGGATTAATTCAATGTTTAGTTTTCTAGAGGAAAGAAGTAAACATGATAAAGCTAAATAATATGTTTCAGAAAAGTCATCTGAATTATGGTCTAATCAAGATTTCATTTAACTTTGAAACCTCTTATCATTTAGAGTAATATAGAAACATCTTTCCCACTTCACTCTAAAACACCATACTTTAAAGCCATTTGTATTTACCTTTAGAAATTCTTTATATTTTAGCATCATATAAAATAGTTTAAAATGTTAAAGTTTCTATTTTTTTACAGTATTTCCCAAGTTTGTTTACAGAGTTTAATCACAAACTAATTTTTCTTATAAAAATAATTATGGACACATACAAAATTCAAGTTGTATAAAAGTACATGAATTAAAAAGGTGATAGCCCCAGGTCTCTTTAAGTCCTACAGTGTTTCAGTGCTTGCTAGATACGCTGATAGTAAGAGTCTAAAACTTTCTTGCATTACCAGAGGATAGTGAACTTGCTTTTTCACCAAAGAACAAAATGTTAGACTTGTACTTGGATGTCATCTAACCTGAGCAAATATGAGCATTTGAAGTTTGTGCCTTGGAGCTGAAAAAACAAGTCCACTTGAATGCTAGAGGCTAAGGAATGAGGGACAATAAAGTTAGAGAAATGACCTGGAGAAATGTAATATGATCTGTATCTTAGTGTATCTGGCATTGTTCAGAGGAATATCTATTCCCACTATCTGTCTTCCTAATCTTGTGTTCTCTTTTTTCTTTAATAATACCAAATCTTGTTTTTGTCCTCATGTGTTTCATTATTATTCTTTACTGTTTATAGAGATACATATCAGAGCATGCAAAAAGTCAATTAAAAAAAAATGCTAGAAGATAAGGACAGCTATGGGATGTTAGGATCCCAAAGTTTTCCTCAGATTTCATTTACTCTGTCTACTGGCATGCTACACAGAAATGCAAATGGAGTGTTTATCTGCTCAAACGTGGCTGTTCCAACAAAGTTCTTGGAGGTTTCGAAGTTTTTTGAAAAATACCATAATTACACTTAAAGGCAAAGAGAAAACCCATGAAAGCTACTTGAATATGTATGATACGAAAAGCCTCTTAGTAACCAAATGTCCACATTTTCAAACCAATGAGAAAAAAATAGACGCTGCCTCAAATAGAAAATATTTATAACAGTTCGGTCTTAAAATAGTGAAAAGTTGGCACCAATAATCACACATTCTAATGAGGATAGGGGGCTTTTTAGTGAATAATGGAATGGTGATGCTGGACAATATTATGCAACTTTTAAAATAAGGATTTAGAAGTATTTTCATTATTGTAAAATTATATTATGACTTGCAGGATCTGACCATAGAAGTGTTCCAGTTCCTAGTCAATCGGAATGTATCTTCTAAGAACAAACAAATAAGTTGTACTGTAAATGAGAACCCCTGCTTCTCTGACAAGTGTTCAGGCTAACTAAGCTGATGAAAATTAAGCCTATGTATAGTGATCATTAATGCCATTCACCACATATTTCCACTTCTTCTAGAAACTTGGTAGGATTGCACTTCCCTGACCCCTTGGAGTTAAGATTGGTCATGTGACTTGTTTTGACCAATAACATATGAACAGGAGCAGTAATGTCACTTCTGGGAAGCTTCATGGCCTAGCGGGATATTGCTGTACTCTCTTCTTTCCCCATACTCTGAAGACTGGTGATATTCAAGATGGCGGCTGTTCCATCAGCACAAGTTTCAGAATGAAGATGGCACGCGCATGCTTACAACTGATCCAGGAGGGGTAGGTAGCATATGTGAAACATAAATCTTCATGATGTTAAGTCACTCAGATTTGGGGGGACATGTGATGGCTGCATAACCCAGCTTATCCTTGCTGTATGTTCTCATTCTGGAGTAACAAGCTTAGTGTCTACTAGAATATACCCACGTAAGTCCTTTTCCTGGCTGTACCACTAAATAGCTCTGGGATCTTGAGTAACTTATCTAAATGCAATTGTAAACCTCAGCCTCCTTATCTGTATAAAATAAAGATAATAATACTATTTCGTAGGGTTATTATAATGATTAGCTACAACAATGCTTAGCATAGTGCTTGGCATGAAGTACTTTCATTAGATATCAGTTATTATTATTGCTCCCATAGTAAGGAGCAATTAAGGAATATTCCCTACCGCCTGCTTTTCATGGCCCAGAGTTAATGGAAACGTGTGTGTGGGGGGAGGGAGGCAAATTCTATAAGAGATGTGAAGCCAGATTCTAAGATAAGACTATTTATTTGAATGATGAGAACATACTCTATCTCATCACTTTCTCTTTGGAACAAGTAACTAAAGTCATTATCCAAAAGGATAAAAAAAAACTTGTATCCATCCTCAAGCATGCACAACTCAAAGAAGATCTTGAAGATATTTTAAATTTGGCGGTACAGCAGGAGATTAGGGAGCGCACGCAATTAGTACTCTCACTTTCCTTTGCCTAATATGTCAGGAAAAAACATTACTTCCTCTTTCTATTTAGTGCCCCCTTTCCTTTGCATTTTTGTGCTTTTTGTTGGTTATTTCGCTGTTCAAAATGGCTTCCAGTGCTGAAGTGTTTTCCAGTGCTGCTGAGTGCAAGAAGGCTGTGATATGCTTTACAGGAGAAATATGTGTTAACTAAGCTTCCATCAGGCACTAGTCACAGTGCTGGTGGCCATGAGTTCAATGATAATGAATCAACAATATATACGCAATAAGGTGTCTTTAAACAGAGACACACATAAACCAAGGTTATGTATTGATCTGTAGATGAAAATGTCATGACCAGAAGCTCACAGGAACCTAACTTGTATTTCCCCTAGGAAAATGGCTCAATTTTCACTAATTCAGTGTTCTCAGTTACTTAACAGAACATAACTATCATGAATAATGAGAATTGACTGTTTCTTTCAAGTTTCTGTTAAAATATTTGAGAAGGCATATAAAATGATGAAAAAATAGCAACAGAATATGGAATTAACACTAACATTTAAGTATTTGATAGGGACTGACAGGAATTTCCATAAACTATAGGGCAGACAGAGCCAGATTTTGAAGTCCTCATTTAACAGAGGTCAACTCTTTTTTATACTTTATCAATATTCTCACTCTGTCAATAGACACAGAGAGCCTAAGGCATTGATTTAAATATTCACATATGGATATTTATTATGAGGAATTGGTGATTATGGAGGCTGACAAGTCCTATGATCTGCCATCTGCAATCTGGAGACCCAGGAAAGCTAGTGACATAGCCCAGTTCGAATTCAAAGGCTTGAGAACCAGAGTAGCTGAAGGTGTAAATTCGAGTCTCAAGATGAGATGAGATGTCCAAGCTCATGCAGTAAGGCAGGAAAAAAGGAGGCAAATTTCTTCTTCCTTTGTCTTTTGTTCTGTTCAGGTCCTCAGTGGATTAGATGAGACCCATCCACATTGGGGAGAGCAATCTGCTTTATTGAGTCTCTGGATTCAAATGCTAACCTTTTCCAGAAACACCCTCACAGCCACACCTCAAATAATGTTTAATCTGGGCACCCCGTGACCAGTCAAGTTGACACACAAAATTAACTATCACATGTAGAAAGTTGTAGGCAATACATTTTTACATTTCAGAGTTCCATAAATTCCACTTAATATTGAACAAACCCCACCATACACTCAGAAGATGGAGAAAGCTCCACCGCATGAAGCACAGCTCAATTTGCGCAGACACCAGGAATCTCTCAGGCAGTAATTCCATTTCTAACGAGCATAGTCACAAGCAAGAGCTGTTTCTCGAAACGAAGAAGAGGTCTTGTTTATTCTCTCAAATCCACTGGCCCCTTTATATTCATTTTACTGGGGTTTACCATCACATGCACACTGCACTCGGTCAGGTACAAAGGTAAAGCACTCTATGGTTTCTTGAGAGCTTTCTGCTGCTTCTAGACTCTTTAAAGTAAGGAGTCAGGTGGGACCACAGAGCCCTCCATGCTATGAGAGGGGCTACGTCCATTCCTCTGGCACTCAAATCTTCCCCAGTGAACACATCCAAGATAACATCTATCATGCTCCTCACCCCTTTCTTTCAGTCACACAAGAGACTCATGGCTCCATCATCTTTCCTTGTTATATGTTCCCTTGTCCCTAGTATGGTTCTGTATACCCTCTAATCTGACCCCATCTCTACATATTCCCAACATTCAAAACCCTTCCACTGTGCCCTCTGGAATTCATGGTCATCGCCTACAAAATCCTGTACAACCTTCACCTCATTTTCAAAAATACCCTCTATCTTCTAACCTTGAATGGGATCTGGCTCCTCCCCAGAACACTGTTTCTTTGTGGCCACCATCAGGTGGCTGGTTGCTCCCTCACATTCCTTGTACCACTGGGCCACCTTGATTTTCTCAAACCTTCCTCCCTCCATCCTCCCTAATGACCCACACCCACCATCTTCAAACTCCTGCCATAATCTGAGTCCGTATCACATACAACCCTCCTTGGTTCAGCCAGGTACAGATGTCCAGGTTCATCCTCTTGTTTCTTCAAGATTTTAGCTTCTGGATCCCAATTGCTGTCTTTATCACTACTCTTTAATAATTTGTAGTGATTTTAGTATATAAAGAGATGATCTGTCCAACACCCTGACCTCTCAGTATCTTCATCTCGTTTCTGTGAATGGCCATATTGTTCACCTCACATCCTGCAGTCATAGCCTAAACGTTGCCATTGCCAATAACTGCAAGGGCTCTATAATCTCAGTTTCAGGGGTTCCTGTTTTGCCACAATCTTCCATTTTGTAGGACCCCACATCCATCCATCCTTCCACCTGTTGGTCTGACCACTCATCGATGCTACTAACCCTCCTTACCCAGCCTGGATTCCATGAAGCCTCATTAATACCCCACTGCTTACACTTTCAGCTTACATCCCCTTCCTCCCTCTCCCAATCCTATTGCCATCACCAGGAAAACCTCAACACTGATGAAACCTAAACTTGGACTATTCAAGGCTTGTCCTTGTACTGCTGAACCTAACTGGAGAAAAATGCCCAACCATGCTAACTGGACCAACCTCAAATGTTGCCTGGAAATGATGTATTTCCCTGTCCATAATTCTCTTTCCTTCTCTTCTCTCCTTTCTTTCCCTCTGCCGATGATTTTATATTTAATCATCTCTTCTAAAACCTTCAACACCCCCTTAGCAATTCTCACTTTTTCAGATGATCTTGCTTCCTCTCTCACTACCAAGAGAGAAATAGAAACCATCAGCAGAGAGCTTCCGCAAGCTCTCTCCTGGCTTATCTCCTGTTTCCATGGATGAATTGTCTGTCCTTACCTGGAGCCAACACCTCCACTTGTATTCTGGATCCCATCTCCTCTTGACTATTCAAGGACATCACCACAACAACAATCTCTTTCTTACTCATTGTAAAATAAGAGATCCTTCTCAAACTCCATGCTTCATTGCAAATCCCCAGTTCTCTAGTCCCCTTTGCAGCAAAACTCCATGGAAGAACTGAATCTCCTTGTTGCCTTCACTTCCTCTTTTCCTTTGTCTTTCAGTATTGGCTGAAAAATCGTCCAAGGGTAGAATTCAGTTACAGGAAAAAGGAAAGTAGCTAAAAAAAGAAAGAAGAGATGCAGACAAAGCATCTTTGAGTCACACTTTCACTGGGTCCCTGTTCTTTAAATTCAGTCCTAATAAACAACCAGCTGCCTGTGTCACCCCCTGCCCACATCTTCCTTTCCCCCTTTCTTACCACTGAGAGAATCCTTAAGTCAGTGCCTGAGTCACAGTTTTAGGGTCACTGACCTAAACATTTCTGCCTGGACAGAACCAGAAGTAGACTCTGAGCAAACAATAAATCCCACGTAACATATTTCTCCAAGTTTCTGTTTCCTTTTGGTCATGAATAAAATTATGAAGTCATATAAATTCAGTTTGTGGCAAATATGACTTATTTACCTGACAAAATTAGGCAAGCATAGGATAAGACTGAAAGTACAAATTGTTCTCCACTTTTAGTTTGAGATTTTTGGATTGTACTGCATCTTAGCTATAAAAGAGCTATGAGAATTCAATGGATAGTTCAGCAGGGTGTATTTTAAAATTAAAGGCTAACAAATATTTTGCGAAAGCTATCTTTGTGTGCTTAAATACTTTCACTGTTTAAGTTGAATGGACTGTACAGGTAGTTGTGTTCACTAAATAGCATGCATTTTTATGTGCCTTTCAGCTACAGCTAGAAATCAAAGTAAACACACACTTTCTTGAACTGGAAACATTTCTACACTTATTCCTAAAATTCAACAGGCTTAACCTAATATGATTTGCAAATTACTTTGTTTAATGAATTATGTATCTTTTAGTTAAAGACTTTGAGTAACAAATAGATCCCCTTTTCAAGGTCATCCCTTAATATGACCCTGAAGACACCCTTGAATACTTATTTTTAGCCTGTCTAATCTTGAATGATGAAATATTTGAAAACATTTAATCATATCATACAGAAAACTTACCAAGATGAATTTGCAAAGTCATGCATTTTGCTTTCTTTGGCCCCAAAAAGTTCGACTCATGTCTACTGTCTTTTTGTTTGAAGCGAAGGGAACAAATTAGTTGCATGCTAATGAGAGTTTTTTCGGTTTGAATGCGTAATGCATCATTTTTTGGATCAATCATTAATTTTTATTAAAGAGCCAACTCTGACACAAATTGGGATAGATCATTTAGAAAGGCATAGCAAGAAGCAGACCCTACCAGAAATGAAAGGAGATCCATACGTTTTTGAGATGCTGCCTGTTAGAGAGGCCCCTACCTTATTGATTCTCACGTCTTAATATCTGGGCTCACATCCCAGAGTTTCTGTCGCATCACAGAATAGAGAGTTATTGGCATTAAATGTTTCAAAATGCCTTTTGATTTTCAAGGCTCACCCTCTGCTCTGGGCAACCATGCTAAGGAAACTTACAGAGATATTAGTTTATCATAGGGCCATAGAAGGCCTATTGATCCTTCTTACTAACAAGTACTTATCTACTACTTATCTACTATCCTACTAACTAACAGGTAATTATTAATAGATATCATCAGGCCACATCAGGCCTATCACCACCATGAAGTGAAAGTACTTAGTTATGTTAGTTATTTATCCATTCATTCATTTCTCTATTCACTCAACAAACATTTGTTGAGAATGTCAGGCTCTGTACCAAGCACTAAAGACACATATGTGACTAAGACACAGCAGGTGCCCTCTAGGAGCTCACGTTTAGTGGATGAAACACCAATAAATACAGTACAATGTAATCAATCTGGTAAGAGATTATGGTGACTTGGTATCTGAATGTCTTGTTATAGTCCTGACCTGAATCCTTGTGGAGTGAATATTTGCCATTCCTTTTGTCAACCCAGCCTCTGAAGCCCTTCTGTCATGAGTCTCAGTAGGAGGGAGAGTGCCTCTCCCAACACAGAAGTTAAAAATACTGGACCTTTCCTTTTCCAGCCTCCCTTGCAGCTAAGCTACAAATAGTAAGTTTCCTCCAGTTGTGCACCTCTGTCATTTATTTTCAGGTGGGAGCCATGTGGTGGCAATATTTCTTTCAGACACTATACAAAGAAGGAAGGAAGGTAAAAAAAAAAAAAGTTACCGTTTTTAGACAATGGGTTAGTGTGGTGACAGTGGCTGGTAGTGGTGGTAGTGGTAGCATAGAGTGAAAATGAAAACAAAACATACCAAAACTGTCATCTATCCTGAAGAACGTCCTCTGTGCACTTCACAAGAGTGTGAATGTTGTTGCTTTGGGTAGAGTGCTCTGTCTATGTCTGTTGGATTTAGTTAGCTTGTTGTGTTGCTTAAGTCCTTTGTTTCATTATTTATCTTCTGCCTGGTTGTTTTATCCATTATGGATATTCCATTCCATTATGGAATATTGCTGTCTCCACTTATTATTATATAATTGTCTAGTTCTCCTTTTAATTTTGTCAATGTTTCTTTATTATTAGGTTATTAGGTATGCAAATATTTATAATTTTTATATCTTCTTGCTGGATTGAACGTTTTATTACCATATAATGCCCTTGTCTCTTGTAATTTCTTTTGATTTAAAGTCTATTTTGTCTGATATTAGTATAACCACCCTGCTCTTTTTTGGTTACTCTTTGAATGGAACATGTTTTTCTATCCTTTCACTTTCAATTTATTTGTGTCTTTGGATCTAAAGTGAATCTCTTGTTGCCAGCTTATAGTTGGAACGTGGATTTAAAAAAAATTTATTCTGTCATTCTCTGTATTTTGATTAGAAAGTATAATCCATTTATGTTTATAGAGGCACTTAATTCTGCCATCTTTATTTGTTTTCCATATGCCTTATAGCTTTTTTCTCCTCCTCTTCTGCATTTCTGTCTTCTTTTGTGTCTAGTTGATTTTTTGCAGTAAAATATTTAAATTCCTTTTTCATTTTCTTTTGTGTATATCCCATAGCTATTTTCTTTGTGGTTGCCATAGGGATTACATTTAACAATCCTAAAGTCATAACAACTTAATTTGAATTTATACCATCTTAACATCAATAACTTACAAAACTCTTGTCCTATTTCCACCCCTTTCAGTTTTTGGTATTACAGAATTATACCTTTTTACATTGTGTGCCTCAAACCATAAATAAGCAATTTTTAAAATGCACTAGTTTCTTAAATTATGGAAAAAACAAAATGTGGAATTATTAATACAAACCAAAGTTGAAATATTACTCATTTTTGGACAAATAATTGTTTTTACAATATATTAGTCTCCTAAATCATAGAGAAAACAAAAAGTGGAGTTATAAACATTGCTATAATAATACTAGTTCTTATAATTGCTCATGTATTTGCCTTTATGAGATCTTCCTTTCTTCCTAGGGCTTCAAGTTACTGTCTTGAGTCCTTTCATTTCCCCCTGCAAGACTCCTTTGAACATTTTTTTCAGAGCAGGTCTAGTGGTAACAAAGTTCCCTCACCTTGAAGGACAGTATTGCCAGATATAGGATTTGTGGTTGACAGTTTCTCTTTTGGCACTTTCAATATATGTGCCCACTGCCTTCTGACCTATAAACTTTCTGATGAGAGATCTGCTGACAATTATACTGAGGATAACTTATAGGCGATGAGTTACTTGTCTCTTGCTGATTTTACAGTATCTCTTTGTTTTGGGCATTTGAAAGTTTTACTATAATGTGTTTTGGTGTCGGTCTCTTTGGGTTTATCTTATCTGGAGTTTATTGTACTTCTTTGGTATTTATATTCATGTCTTTCATCAAATTTGGAAAATTTTTAACTATTATTTCTTCAAATAATAGCTCATCCCTTCTCCTTCTTGTTCCCTTTGGGACTCTCACAATGTATATGTTGGAGAGCTTGACAATGTCCCACAGGTCCATTAAGCTCTGTTCACTTTTCTTCAAATCTTTTTATTCTGTTTCTCAGACTCAATACTTTTCATTGATCTATCTTAAAATTTGCTGATTCTTTCTTCTGTCTGCTCAAATCTACCTTTGAATCCCTCCAGTGAACTTTTCATTTCAGTTACTGTACTTTTTAGCTCCCGGATTTCTCTTGGTTTCTTTTTAGGTTTTCTATCTCTCTAATGATATTTCCATTTTGTTCACATGTTGTTTTCTTGACTTTCTCCGCACCTTCCTTTAGTTCTTTGAGTGTCTTTAAGACAGTTGTTTTAAAATCTATCTAGGAGATCTGCCATCAGGTCTTTTTAGGGAGTTTCAGTTTATTTATTTATTTTTTCTTTGAATGGGCCATACTTTTCTATTTCTTTGTATGCTCTGTGTTTATATTTTGTTGTTGAAAACTACATATTTGAATCTAATAATGTAGTATCTCTGGAGTCAAATTATTTTCCCCCAGGGTTTACCTTTTTTATTATTTTTGTTTATTGTTTTTGTTCAATTATTGTAGTCTGTTTCTGTGCCAAGGATTAGCCTGAAGAGTAAACTTAGGATCTTCTTAAGTCTTTTTTGACTATGTGCCTCTCTCTGGGCATGTGTAATCACTTTCTAATTTTCCCCATACATGGAGTTGTTTTTGAATGTCCTAGTTTTTAATATCTGGCTCCCAAGAGGGGAAAAAGAGAATAATATAGGAGGGAGGGAATGGGTGCTGGCCTTTTAAGTTCCCTGGAAGTCACTTTAGCAGGAGAGGAAAGTGCTTGCCACAATGGGGAGAGATGCAACAAGGACTGCCTGCTTTATTGTCTATACCTGTCTAATCAGAAGCAGCAAACAGAAATCAGAGCACAGATCCCTGATATTTGGAGAATGGGCACTTTTTGCCCACCCTGGCTCCCATAGCCATGTATAGGGTGCACTAGGAATACAAGCACAGCTTCCTGCCATGGGCCTGGGGATGTGGGAGTGGTAGCTGCTACTGTGCTAAAAGCTGAAATTGACCACAATTTACTATCCAAACCTTATGGAAGTTGTAAGCCTTCAACAGATTCCAGAATTCCGAAACGGTCACATCAGGACAGATTCTGCCAGTGTAATTGTTGTGTAGGTGGGGAAGTAGATTCCCAGTGCTACCTAGTCCAACTTCCCAGAATCCTCCTCTATTATTTGTTTTATTTTAGTAAAAGTTCATGAAGTTTGTATGTTAGATAATCAGAAGACTAAGAATGGGTGCACTAAAATTACGTTTAGGAGCAGTCTATGGTTGGTCACATACTGATATGCAATGTCTCTAGGACTCCCATTGAAACATTCCAAATGATCCCCTTCTGTGGCCATTTAGAAAATTTCCTTAATTCTAAACTCATACTGTGATTTGCTACTAGGTTATCTTTCTAGGCCATGTAAGGGGAGAGAGTTAGAAATATCTTTTTTATCAAAAGAAGAAAAATCATGAGTTCATAGGAATATTTATAATTAAAATTAAAGTTATATTGTTTTGATTTAATATATTTCATTTTCTAGCTATACGTATTCTCATATGCTGGTAATATCTGTTTCTAATTAGTATATCATAAATATTTTTCATCTTATAATATACTCTTAAGATTTCAATATAATAGAAATAGTATTACTACCAGTAATAAGATATTGAATGCAGCTTGATTCCTTTGTGGTTCTTTTTGCTTTTATAATATATTCCAGTAAGAATAGACAGTTAAAATACCACAATTTAAAGTCAATTGAAGAAATTCTTTTGTTAGTGTGGTTATCCCAACTTTATGTGTTATTTGTATGCACAGAATAATTTCTTTCAGTTTGTTTTCAATATTTAGATATTGTTTTTCTTGTATTCTGGTTTGATGCTATTTTTTAATTGCAAAAATCATTTACATGACTCCAAAGCCAAAACAGCAAAACAAAATAGTTTTAAAGAAGTCTCAATTTGATCCCTGTCCCCATACAATGAACTGAATGTTTGTGTTCTCCCAAATTTCACATGCTGAAACCCTAATTCCAATGTGATGGTATTGGGAGGTGGGGCCTCTAGAAGATAACTGAGTCAAGAGAGTAGAGCTCTCATGAATGGGATTAATGGCCTTGTAAGAAGAGGACAGAGAGTTTTCTTTTCCTGTGTCTGCCTTGTGAGGATCCAATGAAGAGGTGGCAATCTGCAATCTGGAATGGTACCCTCACCAGAACCTGACCATGGTGACATCCTAATCTCAGACTTCCAGCCTCTAGAACTGTTGTTTATAAACTACCCAGCCTACAGTAATTTGTTATAGTAGCCCAAAGTAAGATACCTTCTACCCTGTTTTCTTCCCCCCCGTGTAGATCACTTATTGTATTAGTTTTTGCTTTATTTTTTCCAGTGATGTTTTTAAAAAATATAAATGAAATATATCCATATATACAGGGATAAGTATTTCTTTCATTTCTTAACTGTGAACACTGTTTTGCACCTTGCTCTCTTACTTAACAATACATTTCGGGGATCTCTCCCTAACAATACAGAGAATCATCTCCCTTCCTAGTCACAGCGATGTAGTGTTCTAATTTGTGAATGTCCTGTAGTTTATTCAACAAACCCTCTATTTTTTAACATTTGGATTGTTTCTAGTCTTCCGCAGTTATACATAAGATCACAGTGAATATCTTTGTATATATTCCATTTTGTATTTTTACCTATATATCTTTGGGATGGATTTCTAAAAATTGGATAGCTGGATCAAAGAATAAATACGTATATAATTGTGCTATGACTTTTTATTTTTTAATATGACTTTCTCTAGCTCATGTATATCAGTGGGTATATTTTACACAATTTCACCCAAATTTATGAGGCTTTATGTATTGTGTGTTTACATTTAATATAAGTGCCTATGTTTCCATAACTCTTCCTAATTGTTTTTCATCATCGTATAATAGTTCATCAATGAAGAATGTTTAAAAATCATTTTTAGCTTCTGTTTCTTCTACTTCTTTCCTTCCTGAGTTACTGTTTAGTGAAACTGAAGAGACTGAAGATTGCTTTTCTTTCTGCCTGGTGTAAGGCACGCTGGGAAGTGTGTGTGTGCGTGTGTGTGTCTGTGTGTGCATATGCACAAAAATGTCTGTATCTCTCTCAGAACATCTAATGTCTGCACATTTCCATCTTTTGATTTGTACATGAAAAGTTTTCAAAACAACTGGATTTTACATTAGACCAGGTCATCTTGTATCATATCCATCAGGTGCTAAAGAGGCAGACTTGAGCCAAGTCAGACATTTCTGTACAGTTGGCGATTATAGACTGATCATGACCAGGAATTTACCTATGAAAGTAGAAATCCCCTAAAGTCACCTTCCCCCACCCATATCCTACCATGTCCTTTTCACCTTGCTGAGGGGATGTGCTGTGAGTCAAAAGGGAGAATTATTTCCTGACCCTGAACCTGGTACACCCTTCGGCACTAGCCCTTAGGGGGCTGGGACCTCTTCCTGTGCATGTGAGTCCTTCTAAACCACATTAGTGCCTGGACTCTTCCTTCTGTTCACTGAGCTGATCACAGAGTTTGTGTTTAAAATTAAACAGCAAATTACTGAAAAGTATACATTTAGGCAGTATGGTTAGTTTGGCATCAGAATCTCCGCACAACTTAAGAGGTGCTGTGAATATTGCCAAATTCTCTGTCTCAGTTTTCTACTTTACATAGCAGGAATCCTAACATTTTAAAAAAGAATTGTGAGGATTAACCCTAAGTTAATATAAAGACTGCTTTAGCTATGAAACTATAGTTTCTTTAAAAATTATTTCCTAAATATAATTATGGTCACTTTGGAATATTTAATTTTATACTTTTTAATCTAGCGCAGAACCACTGTGACTTCCCATGGAAAAAACAGAAACACAATTTGGTTAAAACTAATACAGTGGCTCAGCTATCTACAGACAGATGACTTATATGGTACAGAAAGTCAGATATATTCCTTAACTGTTTCCATAGCATAAATTGATTTTCATGCTAAAATCTATAGTTTCCTCTTCAAGTATGTATTATATACAAATAGAGAAGTAAAAATATTTTATAATTGCTAGAATCATACTTTCATGGCAAAATAACACAAAATTATTAACACAGCCACAAAAGCCAAGACAAATGTATCTGTCAGATGAAGAAATCCATGAAAATCATGTTAGAGTGGACATGAAAATCACTTAAGATTATTTATAGTACAATTACCTAAGAGGTTTGCACGGAAAAGGAAACAAAAAGGACATAAATGGATGAAAAAAAATAAATGACAAAAAGAACACCTGATTTTTTTTTTCCCCCTTAAAGAGACGCCACAAAGGAGAGGAATCGGCAGCACTTAAAATGTAATATGGTTGTGCGCGATTTTCTTCCAGGACCGAGAGCCACCCTGTTATCTGGTGAAAAATGAATATGAGACATTTATTGCTGCCGGGGGATTCCCTGGACGGCCCGTGATAGGCTTGGACTGAGGCTTGGCTTGAAGGTTATGTGAAGACTTTGTCATTCAAAGTCAGCACCGCTGACAAGCAGCATCCTCAGTAGGGCCACACCGAGCTCCAGTGGATAAACAAAGGGGCAAGATGTATTAGAAAGTGCGTGGAATCCTTCTCCCTCCTCGCTATGACTCATTCAGATTTATGGGGTGTGATTTTGACTCACTCTGGCCAGGGTCACTGATCACGCTGTAAGGAGGCTCATCACCAATAAATACACATCCATCACAGGTGCCAGAATATGCACAGGCCGGTGTAGACATCACAGGAGAAAACCGGTCATTAAATTATGGTCATACTCATTTTACACCCCAAACAATAATTCCCTGGTTTGATCGACCACCATTTTCAGTGGAGCCGGTGCTAAATAATTTTTTGGCTGTTTCTAAAAATCAAATTCACCCTCACAGACCAGAGATTTACTGCTCCAGAGGATATTAAGAAAAAATATTATACAGGTTTTCATAGTGTTTTCTGAAAAAGGAGTCCCAAAATGATTTTGAAATGCCAGCATCATCAGAATAAATGAAAGATTTCCCAAGATGATTACTTTGAAAGAGACAACTTGAATTTCAGATATATATGTATATATTTGCATTAGTAAGTTCTGAAATCTTTATCAAAATATTAGGTGTTTTACTTTTTATGGCCTCAACTCTTCACTCTGCACTCAAACCTTACAAATGGAATTATTCAACCATTAGTCTTCACCATGTCAGTAAATGGCTACTCTACTAGTTTAGTCCAAAAACTTCGCAGTCATCCCTAATTTCTTTTAATTTTTTGAGACCCTACAACAAATCTAACAGCTCATCTGACCAGGGCAATGTAGTAGTTTAGACATTTACAGAAATCTCTCCAGGTACACTGTATCTAAATTATACCTCAAACATAATATTTTTTACTTGTACATATTTATGGGGTGCATGAGAAATTTTGTTATGTATGTATAATGCATAAAGATCAATTCAGGGTATTTGAAGTGTCTATCACCCGAGTATAATACATTTTTGTTAAGTATAGTCACCCTACTCTGTTATCAAATACTGAATTTATTCCTTCTAAGTATATGTTTGTACCCTTTAATCCAGTTCTCTTCATCCTCCCCCCTCCTTCCCACTCACTCTCCCCAGTCTCTGAAAATACCAATTTTAAAATGCACAGTGGAGTGGACAGAAAGTAAAATAATTCTTTGTGGGCCAATAATGAATACACAAATCCTGAGTATTAAGTTTGCCCTGGGGTAAATGTCTATGCCCACTGGCCTGGAGCTTTCTTTCTTTCTTTTTTATTTTTATTTTTTTTGAGACAGGGTCTCGCTGTATCACTCAGGCTAGTGCGCAGTGGCCTCATCACAGCTCACAGCAACCTCAAATTCCTGAGCTCAAGCGATCCTCCTGTCTCAGCCTCCTGAGTAGCTGGGACTACAGGCATGTGCCACCACACCCAGCTAATTTTTCTATTTTTTTGTAGAGATGGGGTCTCACTCTGGGGCTCAGGCTGGACTTGAACTCCCGACCTCAAGCAATCCTCTCATCTCAGCCTCCCAGAGTGCTAGGATTATGGGCATGAGCCACTGCTCCCTGCTGGAGCTTGCATTTTAAGGGGCCACAAGGACAGTGGAGAAAAGTCACATGAGAAGTCAGCGAATGATGAGAGACTGAACTAAGGACGTGGCCCATGAAATGTCCCATATCCTGTCAGGGCAGGGATCTGGGGGAAGGAGGAGAACGTAAAGACCTTCTTTAGAATTCTTTACCATGAGCTCATATTCAGAAGGATTTGGGGTCTGAAATCTTATTTTATGTATGGCCCCAAAATAGTAAGCAAATTTTTTTTTTAATCACTTCTCAGTATCCTATGTTGGTTCATCCTCTTCTCCCTGAGAACTTAATATTGCAGAGTCTGAATACTTTGTTTGTTTTCTCTCCATTAACTCGTTGGTGCATAGTCACCCTTACATTTCTGTCTCCCTCCAGCCTAAACTCCAGATTCATACGTCCGGCTGCCTCTAGACATCTCCACTTAGATGTCTCAGGAATGTCTCCAACTTAAGATCTATAACCGAATCTCTCATTTCCCCTCGCTGCCCACCAAACCACCTCCCCCTCAGCTTTCCCCATCTCAGTTGCTCAGACCAAAACCTTGCAATCATCCTTCACTCCTCGCTTCCTCTCACATCCCACATCCAATCTGGCAGGAAATTCTCTTGGATCGGCCCCCAAAAATATCTACGATCTGAAAAATTCTCCCCACACCCACTACTAGTGTCCCTGCCCTCTGCCTTGGATTATTGCAACGGTCTCTGGAGAGACCCCTGGTTCTAGCCAGGCCTTCCTGTAGTTTATTCTCAGCAAAGTAAGTAACTGGAGTGATTCTCTTAAAATGTAAGACAGATCATGTCATTTTTCTGCTCACACCTTGCAGTTGCTCCCAATCTCCCTCAGAGTAAATCAGGTTCTCCTAGTGGCCCACAAGGCACTATGGGACTCGACTCTACTTCCTCTCTGTCCTCGTATCTTACCCTTCCCTTCATATACCCGCTCTGGCCACACCATCATGCTTGATGTTTCTGGAACACATTATGGTCCTTTGCACTTTAGGACCCTTGCGGTAACTTTTCCCTCTCTCTGGAATGCTCCTGTCCCAGAGAGCCGCATGGCTGGCTTCCTCACCTCCAAGCCACCTTCTCAATGACAACTATCCTAACCTCTCTATTTGAAATTCCAACTTGCTCGTCAGTTACATGCCTGACTCTTTTTTTCCCTGTGCTCTGCTATTCCCATAGTATATCCTCTTCTAATATACCATATAGTTTAATCATTTATTACATTTATTGTTTAGTGTCTGCTTTGCTATGTTAAAGAAGGTAAGCTCAACTATGGTGGGGATTTTATTGTTTGGTTTGCTGATGTCTCCAAAGCACCAGAACAATACTTAACAACATATCAAAGGCACTCAGAAACATCTGATGAAGGAATTAAATGAAGCTAGAATCATCATCATGCCTGAGTAAAAAACAGACAGCGTAAGAAAAAAAAAAAATCATAGGTCATTTTCATTCATAAAAATAGATATGGCAATTCCAAAGAAAATTATACCAATCTGAATTTTCCAATGTGTAAAAAATTAAGTTGAATGTTGTGTAAAGATCTAAAGTTGTTTCAATACTAAAAAGTTTATTAACTTAGGGACTATGTTAGCATCACGCTCAATGAGGAGATTTTAAAAGCATTTTCTTAAAATGGAAAAATGAAAACAAGGATGCCTGCTATCAGCACTTACATGCTACATTTTCCAGCAGTTATTAGTCAGTGATCTAAGACAGGAAGAATAAATTAAAATCATAAGGATGGGAAAGAAATGACCAAAGGTCTTTAGTAGTAGGTGATATAATTTTTTCATCAAAATTTATAATTGATCAATTATCAGAATTAATAAGACAGCTTAGCAATATCAATATATCAAAGTTCAGTGTATTAGAAAATGCCATTTACAACAGTAAAAAACAACACAAATACCTGGGTATAAGCCTAACAAAGGATGTGCAAGACAGTTTTGGTGAAATCTAAATAAGTGGAGAAATATAACATGTTAATGGTTTGAAATACTCAGTATTGTAAATGTAGCAATTCTCTCCAAATTGATAGATGAGCAGATACATTTCTAGTTATAATCTAATTAAGATAGCTGCTTTTCTTTGTGGAATGTGACAAGATGACTCTAAAATGTATTCAGAAAAGCAAATACACATTTGAAAGAAAACTAGGAATTTAAACCTGCCATACCAGCTAATAAGACTTACTGCAATGCTCTAGAAATTATGTAATTATAGTCATGTACAGCAGTTAGCATTGGGGCAGGGAGTGGCACAAACACCAATGGAATATGACAGCCGGGAAACAGGCCCACCTATCTGCCAAAATATGAAATATGGCAGAACCCGCATTGTAGGTCAGTGGGGAAAGGATGGACGATGCAATAAATTGTATTCTGACAATTTTTTTATGCACATGGGTAAAACTAAAATGGATTCTTGCTCCATATCATACATAAAAATCAGTTCTAGATGGCTCCATGATTTAAGTGTTAAATACAAAAGTTCAAGTTTCAAAAGACAATATACAAGAATGGTTTTATAATCTTGAGTGTAGGGGATGATTCTTAGATTCCAAAGCACAAGTAAAAAATAAAAACATTGATTAATTTTACTACATTAAAGGTACAAATTCGTGATTATCAAAATACACAATAAACACAATGAAAGCAAAAAACTGGGGTAAGATATTTGCATCTCATATAGGTAATGACTAGGCTTCATAATATTTACAGAACTCCTAGAAATTAACTAGACAAAGACGATCAACCCAATAGAACCATGAAACAAAGGCACAAACCAGCCTTTCTTGGAAGAGGAAACAATAGCCAGCTAGCTGTCTCTCTATCTATCTAAAATTGCTAAGTTGCATTAGATCGGTGAATTGCATATTAAAACCACAATAAGATGCCATTCCACACCAAACGGATTGAGAAAAATTTAATAAACCGAAAATGCCTAGTGTTAGTGAAGATATATTAATAGAACTAAAAAACTCTTCAACAATGTAAATTGGCTTAACCGTTTTAAGAAACAAGTTGGCATTATCTAGTGAAGTTATAACCTGGCAATTCTGCTTCTAGATGTATCCTCTAAGAAATTCTCAAATAAGGGCTCCAAGAGACATGCATAGCAATGTTCATGTTAAACCATCAAGTCAGAAACTGTGAAAAAGTCTAAGGTTTCACCCTTCTTGCAAGCTAATCAGTTAGCCAGTCAGAGTTTCATAGGTCCTGGCAGGAAGACACAACGTGTCAGGGTTAGAAACAGAAGAGAGTTTATTATTCACAGCAATACCAACACAACAGTCAGAGTAATAGTGTAGCCCCAAATCCCACAGGACGATGTGGTGAGGGCCAGGTGGTGCCTGTACCAGCAATAAGAATGTATTATAGAGAGGAACCCTGAGATGAAGAGACTAATGTCATACAACGGCTACTGGCAAACCTGCCCATCCTCCCTTCCAGAGAGCGCCATTATCTTATTAAGGCTGAAATGTAAGCAAAACTCTCTGCAGAGAGGAGGGAGGCATCTCTGTCTTTATTATCCTGGAATGTCTTTCAGGTGGGAGATGCCTCTATCTTTATGATCCGGGGACGTAAATAAATTAGCTCCAGGGCAGGTCACTGTTTCCATCTTCCCAGGGCTGTTTGCTTATACAAATATTCCTGAAAAGATAGGACTGGAACAAATTGGCTGTTAGTGCCCGGATGTTTGGCCATGGGCGAGATTAATGGGGAAATGTATCCCAATAGCTCAGAATAGTGTGCTCTGTAATAGCAAAACAAAACCCACAAGGCTTACTGACAGAAAACAAGGTAAAAAGACCATGGAATATACAAGCAAAGAAATACTATGCAAAAGTTAAAAGTGAAATAAACCACAGCTTTCATCATGATGCATGAATCTTACATTAAGAAAAAGAGAAATTCACAGGTGTATACATTTATCAGAGTTTAGAAACGGGTAAACTAGTAAAATATTTTGATTACAGCTCTACACAGAAAAACAAAATAATAAAGGAAAACAAGGTAACTATTAACATAAAGTAGTGTTTAACTCAGGATAAGGAGAGAGGGGCACATAAGATATTCCAAAGATTTTAGCAAAATTATAATTTTTGAGCTGGGTAGTAGCTATTCCTTTTATTAATACTCCGTGAACTATACATATACATTATATATGGTATTTTGCATGTGTGGTATATTTCACAATAAAAATAACTAAAAAATAGTGAAAATGCTAGATTGTAAGTTGGAGAGAGGGAAAAAGAAAAAAAAAAAAAAAAAACAAAACTTCCACATGGGAGAATCCCAGATCCATATTTACTACAGATAAGCATTGCCAATTGAACTTTCTATGATGACTGAAATGATCTAAAATTCTACAATTTCCTATAATTGTGCATGGTACCCACTAAGCTACTGAGCACTTAAAATATAACTAGTGCAACTGAGGAGCTAAATTTTATTTTTAGAATTTTAAATAATTTAAATACCCCATACATATCTAGTGGCGACCATTTTGAACACAGCAGATGTAAACCGTTGAGTTGGAAAATTTCATTTTAGCTCAAAATAACTGACAGCCTGTTTTTCTTTGAATTATCAAAGACGGATTCTCTCTCTTTCTCTCTTTTGGCACCAATCACTTTACTGTTTATTTTCCCTTTAAATAGCTTTAAGATGGAGACAAAAAAGAAAACATATATATATAATAATTGTAATAATAATCATTACATAATACCAAAAGAGGTAGGGTGGTGAGAAACAACGTATGTATGAGGGTTGAATTACTCGCTACTGGGTTTTAAGCAGAAGGATGAATGATGACGTTTGCAAGTAACATAAGTAACTGTTCTAGTGATGTGAAAAGGTGAGAGTGAGCGAGAGAGAGAAGACAAAGCTAGGCAGAGGTATTCATTCAAATCATTCAACAAAAGTTCATTAAGCTCCTATGAAGATGACAATGATGAGGATAACTGTAATAATTTCTAACATTGATTGGGTAATTCTTAGTGTTTAGTACCATTTCATATGCTTTACATGCATTTAAACTTCATGGCAACCTTCATTTTACAGATGAAAACCTGAAGGATAAAGTAACTGTTCTAAGATCACGTAGCCTCTGACCTCCTAGAGTTAATGTCTTGAAAGTGAAGCCGGTCACTGAACAAGAAATCACAAATGTGATGCATTTGTAATAGGGAAGTATCAGGGCTGTGGGACTGTAGAATAGGAAGATGACTTAGGTAGTGCATTAAGATTTGTAACAAATTGTCCCAACACTTAGTGACATAAAACGAGAAACATTTATTATCTCATAGTTTCTGTGGCTCTGGAATTCAGAAGCTGCTTAGTTGGGTGGCCTGGCTCAGGTTCTCTTAGGAGACTGTAATCAAGACATCAGCGGGGGCTACAGTCATCCAAAGGCTTGACTAGGAATGAGGCGCCCAACTTTCCATTTCCTTCCTGTGGCTGCTGACAAGAGGCCTCAGTTTCTCATTGGATCTCCACTGTGGCCTCAGTTCCTGGCCATGTGGGCCTCGGCATGGGGCTGCAGTGTGTCTTTGAGACGTGACCACTGATCTGAGAGAGAGAGAGAAAGAAAGAGAGACTGTATGCAAGGTGGAAGTTACAATGTCTTTTATGACCTGCCCTTGGAAGTGACATACAATTACTTCTGTCATGTTCTATTGGTCACACTGACCATCCCCGATTTGCTAAAGAAGTATGATGGCACTTCCCCCAGGGTGAATGCCAGGACTCAGGGACCCTTGGGGGCCATCTGTAGGCTGGCTGCTATAAGAGGTTATGCCAATACTTTAAGCCAAGAATGATGAGAGCCTTAACAAAACCACTGCAGTGGGGGAACGAAGTAGAGAATGAGGTGATAGACACTTAGGAAATAAAATTAATAGTGAATAGTAAGGTGTGGGAAAAGGAAGAATTAGAGACAACTCCATATTCCTAGTTTGCTTGCCTAAATAGAAGGCAATACCTCAAAATCAGGAGGAAGAGCAGTGTTGAGTGAATTTTTTTTTTCTCTTTTTCCTTATCATTTCTATCAATGGCTTTTAGGAATACTTCTTGCTCTCTTTAACCCTCATGATACCCTAAGGTCATCCCATTCTCAACTGACAACATAATTTCCTTTTTTACAGAGAACATTAAGCCAATTAGATGTTGAATTTCATCAACTTTTAATCTTACCACCTCAGGATACTGTATTTCTTTGGCTCTAAGACTTTTTTTTCATCTTTAACATATCTTAATTTGGGATACGTGTTCTACTCAATCATGTTTTAGATTCACTGAAATATGGCTTATTAGTTACTTCATTCTTCCCCCCCCCCCCCACACACACCCTTTTTTCCCCCTCAGAGGAAGATGGCGTCTTTTTTGTTCTAAACAAGAGCTTCACTATCCACTAGGGCCCTTGTGAGAGTGTGTCTTGGGAGAGTAAAATTTCAACTCCTTTATTTCAGTCTGCCTTCTGAATAGTCCTGGCTTTGGATGTCCCCAGATTCACCATGGATCTTGATGGTTTAGATAAAAAGAAGACAGGCAAATATGAGTGACGTTAAATTGTGGTGGTTTCTTTATGTATTTTTTAACCTACTCCTAAGTCCCCAACAAATCCTGTAATGTTGATACTCGACGCTTCTCCCAACATATGGCTGTTGGAAGGCGTCTCCTTCAGGATAGTGGTGGTTGGGTTTCCATCAAAACACTGGTCTTTTTGAGTGTTGGGTGCTTGCCTGGAAGAAGAGGAGACAGTCCAAAGGAAGGACATTTGATCCCTGACAGCCAGGCCAGATAGCCCAAATCTCCTGCTGTGCTCTTAGCTAGCTGTTTTCTTTTTCTTGGCATTAGTCATCTTTTGTATCCTATTAAAAAAAAAAAAATTCCCAACAAGGACACCTTGTCATCCAGTAAAATGTAATAGAGCAGCAGCCATGATCTAAACCTTAAAACCAATTTTTGGATGAGAAGACACATGAATGGGGGGTTTCATCAAATAAAAAAAAAAAGAGTGCAACAACTTTTCTGTAGGTATCCCTACCCTCTGGAATATTAAATACTCCTAGCTGAATACTCTTATTTTAAAATTAGGAGACAGGCTCTGCAAAAATTCTTCTGACATCTTCTACCGGACACCAAGATCTGAGGCTAAACAAATCTTGTATGCCATAGATTTCTCTGTCAGATTATTTTTTATATCATGAGTTTCTAAAAATATTTTATGTTTATTTAATTTCCCCTAAGTGAGTATGGGTAATAGTAATAGGGATTTTTCCAGCTTAGAATTTAAGTTTTTGGGAAAATTATCCCACAAGTCTTTATTACATATCGATACCATCCCTTCCTTGCTCTGTGCAGTAATTCTTTCACTTCCTTTGCATTTCTAATCTCTTCTTTGGGTTCCCTCCATTCTTGTGATAAAAAATTTCATGTCTCTACACTCCATGAACAAAAGAAAACCCCTTCCTAAATCCTGCTGCTTCTTTTACAATTACTGAATCCCTCTTTCTCTCTGGTTTCCTAACTTCTTAAAAATATGTGACACCAACTACTTCCCTTTCTCTTCTTAAACCCTTTACAATCTAGCTTCTGTCTCAGTTGTACCTTGAAAGTGCTCTCCAGACTCCTTAATTGTTAAACCCTTTGGGTTTAACAATTATAATCTTCTCAACATCACTGACTTTCCAACTTTCTACTCCTCTTGTCTTTTTTTTTTAATTCTACCCACTAATACCCTCTTTATGATCTTTCTAAAGTGAAACTTGTCATATCACTTCCCTTTTCTTCCCCTTGGCCTTGGCATCCAGTATGGACTCTCAATGTGGTTTATAGTATCCACCATTATCTGACTCCTGTTCAGATCTTCAAACTTATCCTTTCCCACTTGCCACCTTACACTCCATGATTCAGTCAAGCTTAACCACTTGTATGTAGTTCCTAGACTACGCCAGGCTTACTCTTTTTCACCCCTGAACTTTGCACATGCTTTCCCCCCTTCCTGGAACATTCATTTACGCATATATTATTCATATTTATGTTATTATTGCTGCATATATACCTGTCTCTGTCTCATCCCAGACTGTAAGCTCTTAGAAGCAAAGACTATATCTTTTCACTGTTGTATCTTCATCACTTAATGCAGTGCCTCTCACTTACTAGTTGCTCAGGGAATATTTGTTGATCGGCTGTATGCATTATGCATGAATAAATGCAGCATTTGACCCAGTAGACTACTCAGACTCTCAACGCTCCATTTTCTTTCTCTTTCTGTTGGCCTTCACCTTGTTGAATCTCCTTTTCTCTCTTAGTAAATGGTAATAGTCTCTTATCTGTTTCAGGGTCTTTTTCTTCTACTGTCCAGCACACAGATGCAGAATGTTGTTCATAAGGTATAACTCTGTTCATGTTACTCCTTTGCTAAGTAATTTTCAGCGACTCCTCACTGCCCATATTGTAAAGGTCAAAGTCCTTAATGCACTCCCGGAGAATTTCTGCAGGCAGTGGTTATATACTTTCCTGGTTGTATCTCTCATTAGTCTTGTTCTACTACTGCCCACTCCAGTAACCAGACCACATGTCACATGATTTTCTGTTCATGCTGTTCTGCTCCTTTCAAATGTACTTCCTCTCCCTCTAATAAAAATTTAGCCATGCTTCAAGACTCAGCTCGATTGCTATTCTTCCATAAATATTGTCCTGACTCCCCTGGGGGAATGATACGGTTTCCTTCCCCTGCGTTCCCAAAGCACTTTGTTTTTATCTTCTTAGGCATTTGTTGTATTTTACCTTCTGTTAAGGATATTTTTGTATTTGCAATTCAGTCATAAGGTGACAATGGAGCTTATTCATTTTTATATTCTCAAGAGTGCCTTGTCCATATCTGTTCAATAAATGTCTGTTGAATTGAATATGTTGATTAAAGATATTAAAACTTCATGTTAAGCTTTCATCATAGTAAGTTATATATTTTACTTTTCATCCAAAAATCTGTAGATAGTGACCACCCCCAAAAGTCTAGTAGTGGTTTCATTAATGCTTTTTTTTTTCCCCCCCCCAGGCATAAGAACTTCTCTAACTTATGTAAAAGAAAGATTAGCTTAACTGAGCAGGGAAGGAAATTCATGCATTCCTTAAAATATCACAGTAAGTAAGAATTGTGAATATTAAACATACTTCCCATGTTCAAAAATTGATTTTAAAATACAGTGGGCTAAAGTATTTAGGAAACCAATGAGGGTCATTTAGTCTTTTAGAAATTGTCCTCAGTTATGTATTCAAACTCTTCATATACTGTAAAATTGTCACAGGAAAGAGCTATTCTTTCTATTGTATTCTATAATTGTGACCATTCCTTTGGATTCTGCACTCAATGAAATATTTATTGCTTAAATAAATATTTATTGCTTAAATAGACAACCAAGAGTTCATATTTTTCCTTCCATCTCTTCATTTTGCATGTGACCTAGGAAAAGTCATCTCACCTCTTTAAAAATGAGTTAGTTACTTGTTAGTAATATGGAGACACAAATGCCTTATCTGAACACAGGCAAGCAGATAGCTTAGATCAGTGTTCCCCAAACTTTATGGCACTGGGAACCAGTTTCATGGAAGAAAATTTTTCCATGGACCGGGGGCAGGGAGAGGAATGGTTTCAGGATGATTCAAGCGCATTACATTTATTGTGCAGTCAAACCTCTCTGCTAATGATAATCTGTATTTGCAGCTGCTCCCCGGCACTAGCATCACTGGCTCATCTGCACCCCAGATCATCAGGCATTAGATTCTCATAAGGAGCTCGCAACCTAGATGCCTTGCAAGTGCAGTTTACAGTAGGGTTCCTGCTCCTATGAGAATCTAATGCTGCCACTGATCAGACAGGAGGCAGGGCTCAGGCGGTGATGTGAGTGATGGGGAGCAGCCATAAATAAAGATGAAGCTTCACTTACCTGCCACTCACCTCTTGCTGTGTGGCCCAGTTCCTATCAGGCCACAGACCAGTACTGGTCCATAGCCCAGGGGTCGGGGACCACAGGCTTAGATGACCTGAGATACTCTCTTACTCTATTTTTTCACCCTCTTCTGAAGCTCTCTTTTAGTCATGAGTACCATGATCTCTTTTAATGAATTCCTCCAACATTATCAATGACATCATGATCACAAAGGGTTCACTGATCATTGATGGTGTGCTCAATACTGTAAGGAGCTTATTGGGAGACTTCAGTCTTTGCGTACTAGAAGCACCCTCTGGGTAAGACAGAGAAAGTGGAACACTGTTCAGGAGAGGTTGCGACAAGGCAGAGATATCTATGCCCTTGTCATGTCTAGGGATGGTCAAACCTCACAAAAGATTAGTCTCTCAGATAAGAAATTTGCTTTTTTGAAAACCCCCCAAGGATGGACTCAGGCCCATCTGGCATCTGTTTCAGAGCACACACATCCTGGAGAGCTACTTCAGGTCAGTAGTCAGGAAACCTTTCTTCTGCTAGAATAAACTTCATGTGGAAGTATTCTCAGAAATAGGAGCCCAAAGCTACATTGAGTGTCATTACAAGGGACAAAAATTATAATTTCTCATTAGCAGGGTTAACAGGCACATTCCAGAAAGTCCTATTTCAAATTGTGTTTTCCCAGGCATGAACGAAGGGGCTTTTGAAATTTAATCAGGCACAAAAACATTACACACACCGCTCCTACGATGACTGTGTCCAGCTGATAGAAATGTTATTAGCGAACTATATTTTAGTGACCTCAACATCTTTTCCTAGAGATCTGTGAAACGCGCAAATGGAGTTTAGCAATCAAATCGACATTTCATGGGTGGCCTCCCTTGCTAACCCCAAACAGTTCACAGACAGCCACAGATTATGATTTGCTTCCTCTCAGGAGGCACTAAATAGTTTGAAGAGACCACACTGAGATGCTGCAACACTCTTCTTTCCAAGGGCACTGACAGCCACTGTGTCCCGAGTGGACAGGAGACTGACAAACATGGAGTCGATAGGGAGTTGAAGCAAAATCTGTCTGGGACATCCACATCAAGGTTTCCGGCTGATGCTTGGGTGGATAGATATTTAAGTCAAATCACAGATTAATTTTATTAATTTTTTTCTTATTCAGTCATAGGTAAGTAGAGTAGGAGAACAGGACTAGATAAGCCTCTTATTCCTTTTTTCATGGTGGAAGCACTTAACATGAGACCCACCCTCTCAACAAAGTTTTAAGTGCACCATACAGTATTGTTATCTACAAGCACAATAATATGCAGCAAATCCTTAAGAACTTATTCATCTTGCATAATGAAAATTTTATAACCGTTGAAAAGCAATTCCCCATGTTCCCATCCCTCTAGCCCCTGTCAACCACCATTCTATTCTCTGTTTCTATGAATTTGACTACTATAGATACCTCATGTAAGTGGAATCATGCAGTGTTTGTTTTTACATGACTGGCTTGTGTCACCAAGCATAATGTCCTCCAGGTTCATCCACGGTGTTGCATATGGCAGAATTCCCTCCCTTTTTAAGGCCAAATAGGATTCCATTGTATGTACATTCCACGTTTTCTTTACGTATTCATCAGGTGATAGACATTTAGGTTGTTTCCACATTTTGCCTATTGTGAATAACGCTGCAGTGAACATGGTGGGCAGATATCTCTTTAAGATCCTGATTTCAATTCTTTTGGAATGAAATAGTATTGCTGGATCATACGGTAGGTCTATTTTTAATTTTTTAAAGAGCCTCCATCCTGTTTTCCATAGTGTCTGCACCATTTTGCATTCCCACCAACAGTGTACAAGGGTTTCAATTTCTCCACATCCTCACCAACACTTGCTATCTTTTGTGTTTTTGGTAACAGTCATTCTAACAGGTATGCAGTGATATCTAATTATGGTTTTGATTTGAATTTCCCTGATGATTAATGATGTTGAGCATGTTTACATATGTCTGTTGGTCATTTGCAAGTATTCCCTAGAGAAGTGTTTATTCAAGTCCTTTGCGTATTTTTAATCGAGTTATTTTACTAATGTTTTCCAGGAGTCCCTTATGTGTTTTGGATATTAACCCCTTATTAGATATATGGTTTATAGATGGCAAAGATTTTCTCTCATTCTATAGACTGCCTTTTCACTTGTTTCCTTTGCTGTGAAGAAGGTTTTTAGTTATACATAGTCCCACTTACCTATATTTGGTGTTGTTGCTAGTGTTTTTGGCATCATATCCAAGAAGTCAGTGCCAAGATCAAAGTTATAAAACTTTCCCCCTATGTTTCTTCCATGAGTTTTACTGTTTCAGTTCTTATGTTTAAGTCTTTAATCCATATTGAGTTGATTTTGCATCTGGTGTAAGATAAGGTTCCAATTTCATTCTTTTGCATATGGATATCCCCTTTTCTCAATGCCATTTTTTGGAAGAGACTATCCTTTCCTCATTGTGCATTCTTGGCATTCTTGTCAAAGATCGGTTGACTGTACATGTGTGGGTTTATTTCTGGTCTTTTTATTCTGTTCCAATGGTCTACATATCTGCTTTCATGCCAGTATGATCCTGATTTAATTACTGTACCTTTGTAATATGTTTTGAAATGAGGAAGCGTAATGCCTTCAGCTTTGTTATTATTTCTTAGGATTTCTTTGGGTATTCAGGGTCTTTTGTGGTTCCATATGAATTTTAGAATTGTTTTCCTATTTCTACAAAATATGCCATTGGGACTTTGATAGGGATTGCACTGAATCTGTAGATTGCTTTGTGTAGTATGGGCATCTTAACAATATTAAGTCTTCCAATCCCACAACACAGGATGTCTTTCTATTTATTTGTGTCTTCTTTAATTTCTTTCATCAATGTTTTGTAGTTTTTACTGTACAAGTCTTTCACCTCCTGGGTAAAGTTTATTTCTAAGTATTTTATTTTTTGATGCTATTGTAAATATGATTGTTTTCTTAATATATAAATTTGTTTTGATTTCTTTCTGTGCTCAATCTCTTTTCTCAGCAGAATTTGCCCTGACTCATAAGGAAATATACTTGGTGGTAAGTGGCCAAAGCAAAATGCCTATTTTCAACATATTAATCTTTAACTCTCTATAGGAGAATTAGTATTTGTTGAGTACCTACTGAGTGCCAGGCATGGCATTAGACTCAACGCATCTTATTTCACTTGGTCCTAGGTTCTCTCAGAAGTAGATACTATTAAAGCCACTTTCCATAAGGAGACACATATTTAGAGAGGTTAAGCAGCTTGCTCAAAATTCACAGTTAGAAAGTGATGGGACCAGGATTAAACCGTGGTCTATTTGATTACAAATTTCAAGCTCTTTCCACAAATCCACACTGTCCTAAAATTAGAACAGTAGGCCTTGCTTACTTAGTTCTACTATGTTGTGTACCAGAAACTCCTTCTAATATATGCTAAAAATTATCAGGTAAGAGGTAATTGAAATTAAGTTTAATGTTGTCTGCAGGTATCTGTAGAGTTACAATTTTCTGTAATGAAGTGTTGTATTTCGGCAGTGTTGGTAAGCCACTTAGCAAGTAGGAAAGCATCCTTCCCTTGGCTGATGGGTATCCAGGAGGTTCATATGCAGAGGATTCTTAGTCTTTTCTATTGGTTCCTTTCTCCTTTCATTGTAGACCTCCTTTCATTGTCCATGACCTTTGAAGTTATAAGTCCAACCACTCATTTTATGAATAAGCAACCCATAGAAAGTTCTAGAAAGGTCAAATGGATTAAGATCACTTGGCACTTAGTGGCAGAGTTAGGAATGACATCTAAGCTTCCTAACTCTAAATCCCATGCCTTCTTTTTAGTAAAAATGCTACTTTATGAACTAGGACTCATGTTCTTATTGCATAAAGTCAATATGGTCACTTTTCTTTCATAGATTGACTACTTTCAACATAACTACCACTTATTCTGCTTTTATCACACGTGTAGTGCATACCCTTTGTTACATATTCTAGTCAAAATTCTGCCATGGACTGTATACATGAGCCAGCCATATGTATATTGCATCTCTGAACATCTGCCTGGCCTCTTTACACTAGAAATTAATTTTGGGGGGGGGGAGAATTTCATCTTAATCATCATTTCAATGATCACATGGTCATAATATTTATAGATACTCAATAAACCTGAGTTGATTATGCCATTTGCTTGGTATTCTTTATGAATGCTAATGTACATCAAAAGCAATTTTTGACAAGCAAACCATTATTCAGTCATTGTGCCCCATTACTCACAGCCTTATAGGATACCCTTGGGACACAGGAAAAAGTACAGAGGTACTAGATTTTACAATTATGAAGATCTTTCTTATGCTTCTGTCAATGGTGCATAAGATTTTTCTATTCAAAGCTAAAACAAAATCCTTATAATCCCAGACGATTATCTTGACAATAAAGCTTAGCTGGGTAGGGGGAATGTGCACAAAATGGTAGCCAGAGTGATGAGTCTACTAAGTAGTGGAGTTATACCATGATGTATGGTCTTTGATTCAAACTTCAGAGAATCTATAAAGAAAGAAAATATAGATGTAGGATTCTAGAAGGCATGAACAATCTTGAACTGTTAAGTTCTTTTGAAAAATGAGCTCAGCACAGCCGAGCTGTAGAGTGAAAGCAAGTTGATTTATGTCAAAATAAATTACTGGGTGTCATTTGTGAAGACCCAGAGGAATCCAGTGGTTGACTATTAGTGGGCTTACATCTAATTTTAGGGATCAGGACATTTCTGTTCTCATTGCCATTTTTCTTGCCATACAAAAGGAAATCAAAATAAGTGCCATTTACTGAGAACTACCTGATGGCGTCCTGAGGTTGCAATGTTTTAATTAGAGAGATAATAAGAAAAGGCCAGATTCTGCTGTTCAATAAAGGGAGTCTTTTATAAAAGGCTTATAAAAGCAAGAGACAGATTTTTATTTGATAATGAGAAACAAAATGTGTAAAAATCAAATTGGAAAAAAGACTAAGCAATGGAGTAGTACTAGATGAAGTTTCTTTTTCTCTAAGTAACTTTAGAGAAAACTGGCACATTTTGAAACGAGATTTACTTTTTCTATATGGAAAAGCATCAAAACTTTTTGGAAATGACTAGAGTGAGAAACAGAGTACAAAAACTGGCCCCTCTATAGTTTGTAACATTTGCTTCAATTGCTTTTCTTTTCCAGTTTTCTCCTATCTTCCTACAAGAAAGGACTCTAAGTAAAAGAGTTTCAAGCTATGTAGTTCATAATGAGGAACACATTGCTTTGAAATCTGGATTGTTGGTAGATACTAACTTTATACATCTTTGTCGTATTATTTTAATTATGGCAACAAAAGTGATTGGAAGTTATAAAGAACTTTTTTCTTAAGCCAATTTTGCACACAATATTTTTATAAATAAAATTTATAGAAATTTTATAAAAATAAAAAATTCGTATTTATATTAAATTACAACTCTGTTGTAATAATGCATTTGCTAAATTTTTCAACCTCAAATCTGACTGTCAAGAAAAACAAAAGAAAATAATTATCTCATGATGTGTAAAGAAAGGTCAGAAAATTTTACATTTTCTCAGATACCGACTGAAATTAAAGCAAATTAAATACAGCAATTGACCTTTACTTTCTCTATCCTCCCTTGCAAATATGAACCATCATGGCAATATTATTTCAATAAGTAGCATAAAAAGCTAAGCAAGTGAACAAAACATGAATTGTAGTTATTCAGCTGATGTCCTTTAGACTGTAGCCCTAGAGTAGGATCTGCATGTTTGCGGACAAGAAGCCAGGTCTGCTTTGCCTTTCCATCTAATTTTACAGAAAACTAGGACAATGGCAATGTGTCATCACTGAGGGCATGCTGTGAAAGATTTATCTTCCTGTGTTCAAACAAATCATTAGATTTATCTTTTTTGGTATCATAGGTCTTCATTGAGTCAGATAAAGCATATTTTGTTTACTACACTGGAAAGATATAAATGCTAAATACTGTTTAACTTTATTTTATGAGAGCGAATATTATATTCTTCTTTCCAGTGACCTTTTATTGCCTCGTGAATAAAGAAATAATTTGCTAGACAGAAATAGCAGCAAGAGAGTGATGGAATTTATGAGCAGACCAACTCTCCTAAAACTGAGAGATCAACATGATCATTTCAGAATGAAAACAGAGAATTTTTCTTTACCCCATCCTCAAAACTTTTTACCAACTTTGTATCATACAGTAAATAACATAGAAGATTTAAATGGTAGGTAACTCATCAATCTTCTGTAACAGAAAAATAAAGTCAAAACCAGTGAGAGAGATGATACTTTGCCAAAGTCTTAAGCATTTGCTCCTTTAAAAAAAATATCAGAAAAGGAAAACAGAAATATGGGTTTACTTTTCACAAGAGAAAAAAATAATTGACAGCACCAGAAGGAAACAGTACAGCAAGACTTAGATCTCAGAATTCTGATAGGACACTTCGCAGTTCTGTGACATTGGGCAGGTCACCTACTTTCTGAACCTCAGTGTCCTCGTGTTTAAGGTAGAGATCATATCACCTCCTTTCCTAGAGAGATAGGAAGAAAACTAAATGAGCTGACAGATGTAAGATGCCTAGCACATTGTAAGCACTTGATAAATGTTAGACATTATTATTAAGTTTAGTTAACAGCTGGATTTCCTGACCAGATCCCTGTAAATCATGATGGCATACATTAAAATTGTGGCCACTCAGCAAAAACTTGCAAAATACAGGCAGGCCATCAATTCATTGTGCATGCTCTTTCTTAAGTGTTCTGGGCAATCTCTTTCTGAGATTTTCTATACACTGTATCAGAAGCTTATAGTTTGAGAGTAACTTAAAAATCAAGTATTCAGGGATTTTGCCGAAAATATACAAAGCTAAAAAGAATATAGCTATTGCCCTTATAATAAGATGATGAATAGTCTATGAAATCTTAATCTTTCCTGAAGGCATGAGAGAGCTAAAGTCCCAGAGAAAGCCTAAAACTGAGGGTGGAACAAGATCAATAGAACAAAACAAAACGAAACAAAACAAAACAAAACACTCCAGTAATGCAGCCACTATCCTAAGCACAAAGTGTCAGTAGAAGAATTTGAATCCTAGAGTGCACTGAAGGTGACCACAGCAAAAACAAAACCCAAATCCAGGTCAAGTCATTGACTCAATCCTATACTAATAACCTACCAAATTAAGATTTCTGTGCCCATTTGCAGGCACAAATACTATTTACTTCAGACACTACTGTCCTATACAAAATGTCTGGAATTCAAACAAGAATGACAAGAAACATAAAAGGCAAGTAAAAAATGACGTGATGTCAAGGAAATCAACAAAACCAGACTCTGATATGATCCAGATGTTGGATGTCACACATGGAATTAAAAGTAACTATGATTAGTAGTCTAAAAGGTACACAACATATGTGAATAGATGAAGAGTTTCAACAGAGGAAAGAAAACTATGAGAAAGAATTGAATGGCAATGCAGAAATAAAAAACATGATAACAGAGATAAAGAATGTCTTTGATGGGTTTATCAGAGGACAAGAATTTGACACAGGTAAAAGGCAGGAGACAGCCGACAGTGGTCTTTAAAGGGTTGAGGTCTAAAAAAAAAAAAAAAAAATGTCAACCCTAATTTCTATACCCAGTGAAAATATCTTTCAATATGGAAGGAAAATAAAGAAGTCTTTAGTCAAATAAAAGCTGAGATGTCTTCAGACAAACAGAATTGAGAAATTTCATAATCAGAATATCTGTGCTTCAAGAAATGTTAAAAGGAATTTCTTCAGGCAGAAGAAATATGATATCAAACAGACACTATACAAAGAAATAAAGAGTGCTGGAAATGGCATGAATGAAGGTACATATAAAATTTATTATTGTCTCATTTAGATTGCTCAAATAGAAAATGGTCTTTCTAAAACAAATGAGCAGTAATGTATCGTGCCTTAGCATTCTTTTTTTTTTTTTTTTTTTTTTTTGAGACAGAGTCTCACTTTGTTGCCCAGGCTAGAGTGAGTGCCGTGGCATCAGCTTAGCTCACAGCAACCTCAGACTCCTCGGCTTAAGCGATCCTACTGCCTCAGCCTCCCGAGTAGCTGGGACTACAGGCATGCGCCACTATGCCCGGCTAATTTTTCTATATATATTTTTAGTTGTCCATATAATTTCTTTCTATTTTTTTTTTAGTAGAGACGGGGTCTCGCTCTTGCTCAGGCTGGTCTCGAACTCCTGACCTTGAGCGATCCACCCGCCTCGGCCTCCCAGAGTGCTAGGATTACAGGCGTGAGCCACCGCGCCCGGCCGTGCCTTAGCATTCTGTATACTGTGTGTAGTAAACTTTAAAAAATAAAAAACTACATGGCCATTGTAGCATAAAAAATGGACATAAGTAATTGGGAGCTTGTTTGGAGGTTCTACCAGGGGAGCGCAGCCACTCATATTTCCTGGACCAAAGAAAGGTCTTCCTCTATTGGGGAAGGTCCTCCCCTTCGAGTGAGTTTGGACACCTGCTTAGACAGCCAGATCAGCCGAATCGACCCTGGTGGTCACTGGGGTGACAGATGTTGCAACAAGATCGCTGCCATGTTGGGACATGAGTAATTGCAAGTACACTGCTGTAAGGCCTTTGCATTACACGTGAAATTGTATAATGTTTGAGGATAGTCTGTGATTAATTAAATACATATATTATGAACTCCAGAGAAATGATTAATATCATTTTAGGGAAATTTAAATAAGCTAATTGTAGAGATAAAAATGGAATCATAAAGTACAATAGGAGGCAGAAAAAGAGGAAGACAGAACCAATTAATAGATGAGACAAATAGAAAACTAGAAATAATGGTATATTTTTATTAAAAATATCAATAATTACATTAAATATAAATGGTATAAATATACCATTAAAGGATAGATTGTAATATTAGATTAAAAATTAAATGCCCCAACTATGTATTATCTACAAGCAACCCTCTATAAATATAAAGATACAGGTAAAAAGAGAAAGGATGGTATAAAACAAACTATTCAAATGATAACCAAAATAAAACTAAAGTGCCTATATTCATATCAGCCAGAGTTGATTTCATAAAAAGACCTATTTTGAGGGATAAAGATTATTATTTAACAATAAAGGGTCAATGTACCAAGAAGATATAATGATCCAATATGTGTATGCACCTAACAACAATGCTTCAAAATACATGAGCAAAAACTTACAAAATTTATAAGAGAAACATACAAGGTTACAATTTCAATGGTAACTGTATGCTTTTCTGTCAACAATAAATAAAACAAGTAGTCAGAAGTCAATGAAGATATAAAAAATGTGAACAATACTATGAACCAACTTGGTCTAACTGTCATGTGCATGCAACAGTCCACTCACTAAGAGCAGAATTAACATTCCTTTCAAGTATACATGAAACATTAATCAAGATAGTCTGGGCCATCAAAGAAAAAAGCAAACTTAAGAGAAAAGAAACTATGCAAAGCATTTTTTAAAAGTATAATAAAGTAGAAATGGATAACAAAAAGATATCATAAAATCCCCAAATACCTGATTTCAAGACTATCTATAAAGATACAGAAATCAAGACAGCGCAGTATTGATAAAAAGATAAATGTATAGATCAGTAGAACAGAAAGTGCAGACAGACTCACACACGTAAGGTCAGTTGATTTTCAAAAAAAGGGAAAATGGCGATTCAATGGAGAAAAGATATTTAATGTAATTAATGGTGCTGAAACAACTGGATATCCATATGGAAAAAAGTAAACCTTGATTTATATTCTGTATCATATACAAAAATTGACCAAAATGTACGTCATAAACATACATGTAAAATGTTAATTACAAAATTTACAGAAGAAAAGATAGATAGAAATCTTTGTGACCTTGGGTTTGACCACAAATTTCTCAGGTATGGTAGCAGAACACAATAAATAAAGGAAAAATAATAATTAGTTTTCATCAAGTTAAGAACCTCTGTTTTTTTGAATGTCACTGTTGGGGAGCAAAAAGACAAGCTAAAAACTGAGGAAAAATGTTTACAGAACACGTATCTGATAAAGATCTTTTATCTAACATATAAAAAGAACTCCCAAAATTCAGTAATAGGAAAATAATCAGCCTAATTAAAAATGGGCAAAGGCTTTGGGGAAAAAAAACCCACTTCACCAAAAACATATGAAGGGTAAAATTAGTAAGCCAAAGGACATGTCAGTAGAAATACACATCCTGAGGCCCAGAAAGAAAAAGAGAAGTAAATACAGACATGTGAGGCATAGTAGAAATTCTTTAAAATTATATAATTGAAGTCCCAAAAAGACAGAAAAAAGAGAATATGAAGTAATATTTAAAGATATAATGGCCAGGTATTTTTCAGAGCTGATTAAAAACATCAAGCCACAGCTTCAAGAAGCTCTTCAAGCCCCAACCAGGACAAATGTCAAGAAAACCACACCAAAGAACATCAGTCAAAATGCTGAAAATCAAAGACAGAGAAATCTTAAATAGCCAAAGGAAAAAAATGACACCTAAACTTTAGAGTTGATTTTACTACAAACTAGAGAAGCCAGAGGACAATACAATGGTATCTTTATGTTTTTAATTAAATTAAATTTTTTTCCTGAGAGACAGGGTCACTATTAATGATGCCTGAACTGGAGTGTAGAGGTATCATCATAGCTTACTGCAACCTCAAACTCCTCACACTCCATAAATTTTATGCAATCAGTAAGAATCCCAAACAGTTTGATTGTGGAAATTTACAAGGTAATTAGAAGATTTATATTATATAACCAGAGAATTATGGGTTAACCAAAGGTCTAAGAATAGATAGGGAAATCCTGAAGAACAAAATGTAACAGAAAGAGCTATATCCCTAGGTATACAAGGTCTATCATACCAACACACATATCATATGACAAAGGTGGTATTATAAAGTTGTGTTGAAAGAATGGCCAAAAAATTAAGAATTGTTTAAAAAGTAGAGGATATGTTTATATAGAGAAATATTTCTTAAGTCTCAAAAACTCTGAAGAAATTTTGGAAATCTGACCTCACTAAAAATATTTTCTATGCAACAAAGAACATTGTATGTCATTTCTTTTTTTTTTTTTTTTTTTTTGAGACAGAGTCTCACTTTGTTGCCCAGGCTAGAGTGAGTGCCATGGCGTCAGCCTAGCTCACAGCATCCTCAAACTCCTGAGCTCAAGGGATCCTCCTGTCTCAGCCTCCCGAGTAGCTGGGACTACAGGCATGCAACACCATGCCCGGCTAATTTTTTTCTCTCTCTATATATATTTTTAGCTGTCCAAATAATTTCTTTCTATTTTTAGTAGAGATGGGGTCTCGCTCTTGCTCGGGCTGGTCTCGAACTCCTGAGCTCAAACGATCCACGCACCTCGGCCTCCCAGAGTGCTAGGATTACAGGTGTTAGCCACCGCGCCCGTTGTCATTTCAAAAATGAGATAAACTGTAGGAATATATTTGCATACAACCAAAAGAAAAAGATATTCAGAATGTTCAAGAAATCCTACAAATCAATGAAAATAACACAAAACAACTCAGTTAAAAAAAAAAAGACCAAGTGATACTTATGGGTGATATAAAGAAACTGTAAATAGCCAAAAATATGTGAAAAGATACTTAGTCTCACCAGGATCCATGTAAATAATTTGAAATAACAATGTGATACTGCTTCGCATTCATCAAATTGGCAAAAATTAAAAATCCTGATAACATTAAGTGTTGACAAGCACATAGGATAATGGTATTTCATATAGTTGGTGGTGGAAATATATTTTCATACATCTCTTTACAGAGCAATTTGATAATACAAACGGTCCCCAAATTACAATGGGTCAACTTACAATTTTTTGACTTTATAATGGTGCAAAAGCGATATGCGTTCTGTAGAAACTATATTTCAAGTACTCATACAACCATTCTGTTTTCACTTTTGGGATGGTATTCAATAAATTACATGAGCTATTCAACACTTCATTATAAAATTAAATGATTTTGCCACCTGTAGGCTAATGCAAATATTCTGAACATGTTTAAGGTAGGCTAGACCAAGCTATGATGTTTGGTAAGTGACGTGTGTTAAATGCATTTTTGACTTTTGATATTTTCTATTTATAGTGGGTTTATCAGGATATAACCCCATCATAAGTTGAGAAACATTTGTAATTTCCAGCAAAGGCGAGGAAACATATGCCCAGTAATTGTACTTCTGGGTATACAACTTGAAATTAGCAAGTATGCAAAGAGTTGTGTTGTCCAATGCAAAACTGTATTAATGAAAAACTGAGGATAAAAAGAAATATCATTGATAGAGAAATAGATAAATTGTAGTAAAATCATTCAATGAAATTGATACATCAGTTAAAATGAATTATCACAAATCAATCAAGCATAATGGTAAGGGATAAAAAAAACAAGTTGCACAAACATATAGAGCATACTATTCATAAAACACTCCACACAATCCTACATTATTAACATATCTGTATTTATTAATAGTATAAAATTGGCTGAAAGGACATTTTCCCATTTCAGAACGGTTGTTACTTCTGGGGAAGAGAAAGGGCATGCATAGTAGATATGGCAATGGAGTTGGGGGACAATTTTCAATGACTTATGTCTTTTTTAAAAGGGTATCTGCAGTGACTTGGTTAAACACTACTAGTTCTAATATCTAGGTCTTTTTCACAGATAATTCTTACATGTATGTCTATATTTTTCTTGAAGTTTGAAATATTTCATGATACAAAAATAATTAAAGGCCGGGCGCGGTGGCTCACGCCTGTAATCCTAGCACTCTGGGAGGCCGAGGCGGGTGGATTGCTCAAGGTCAGGAGTTCGAGACCAGCCTGAGCGAGACCCCGTCTCTACTAAAAATAGAAAGACATTATATGGACAACTAAAAATCTATATAGAAAAAATTAGCCGGGCATGGTGGCGCATGCCTGTAGTCCCAGCTACTCGGGAGGCTGAGGCAGTAGGATCGCTTAAGCCGAGGAGTCTGAGGTTGCTGTGAGCTAAGCTGACGCCATGGCACTCACTCTAGCCTGGGCAACAAAGTGAGACTCTGTCTCAACAAAAAAAAAAAAAAAAAAAAAAAAAAAAAAATTAAAAAGCGAACTTGATCCAGGATAACAGCAGTTCAAATAGAGAGATGGGGAAACAACTAGAGAAACTAAACTGCTAAAATTGGTAAGTCTTGGCAGTTGGTTAGCTAATGAGAGGGGAGAGAAAGGGGAGGTGAGGGAGAGAAGGAGACAGAAAAAGAAGAGAGAGAGAAATGGAGGGAGGGAGATATGGAGAGAGAGAGAAATCAAAGATAAAACTAAAGTGTTAATCTTAGGTGAGGAGACATCTTGGAGTAGGTGGGGGAGGGGCTGGATTGGCAGTAGGATGCCATTAACAGAGACAGAGAACATGGGGCAGGAGGCTCAAGAAGGAGAGGATGAGTTTAACTTTTACAGATAGTGACTTGGGGCACAGAACAACAAATCTGACATGTTCTTACTCCTTTGTGGGAGCTAAATATTAAAACCAGTTGATCTCATGGAGACAGAGAGTAAAATTATGTTTACCAGAGACTGGGAAGAGTAATGGGGAGGCAGGGATAAAGTGGGGATGGTTAATGGATACAAAGATACAGTTAGATAAATAGAATGAACAATATTTGGTAGCACAGCAAAGTGACTATACTCAACAGTAAGCTAGGGTATACTTTAAAATAACTGCAAGAGTGGGACTGGAATGTTCCTAACACAAACAAATGATAAATGCCTGAGGGGATGGACACCCCAATTACTCCAATTTGATTCACACTGTATGCCTGTATCAAAACATCACATGTACCCTATAAAGATATACAATTATTATATACCCATAATTAAAAATAAAAAAAATTTTTAAAAGGAATATTAAAAAAAACAGTGACCTGGGGATGTTGATAAGACTTCCAAACAAAGATGTCAGCAGGTATTTGACACCAAAGTGAGGAGGGAAATTAAGGGATGAAGCTATTGTGTGTGCCAACAGAACTCATAACTGAAATCAAGAGCTGGACTAGTTTCCAAGGAAGTGAGGGTTACGGGAGGAAGAAAAAGAACAACACCAGATTCCCGGGCACAACATCTGCACTGCGGCAAGTGCCTGAAAGGAGTATCCAGAGCAGAAAACGTAAGAGACTCAGGAGATGCAGAGAGGGCCTGGCCTAGAGGCCAAGTGGAAAAGAGATTTTCATGAAGTTCAATGCCGTGGAGACATGAGGGAGGGTGCGATGGAGGTACAGCTGTTGGATGGAGCAACTGGGTCCCTGGCTTTAGGAAGGAGGAGAGATGATGGTGGCTACCGGGATGATTGTCCCAATAATTCATGTATGTAGAAAGGATTGGGAGCAAAGGCGAGTCACTGCTTCCTGGATTCTGTGTCACCTGTGGTCCCCGCTCCTGTCCATTCCATTCTTCCAAACTTGGTGGGTGCTCCCCCAGCTGCTCCCAAACCCTCACCTTCCTCCTGTGGCCCTCAGCTGAAGAGCGTTGGGGAACTGACTGGAAAATGAGAGTGTTCATCCCAGCCCTGCATAAATAAATGTCACTTCACTATTCCCTGCCACTGAATCACTGATATCCTGCATTTCGCTGATCTTGTTTATCCTTGAAGTTGTCCTCAAACATTTGCCAGTCTCCTGAACTGCATACAAATGGATGAATATTTAAAAAGTGTAATTGCTGTTGTTTGTTATTTTGTCCTGCCACTGTGCTTCCTTATACCATCTGGACTGGAGGTGGACTTGTTAAAATTAAAAAAAAAAAAAAAAAAAAAAAAAAAGCCACCCAGAAAGGACAGTCTCACTAACTCAAGCCTTAAAGAGAGAAGAAAGTCCTTAGTCTCTTCCCAGAAAACAGATCTTTATAGAGTTTCCTGGCCATACACGTAGCCAAGATGTTGCTAAATCTGGGCAGTTTATCAAGTGCAAATTGTGAGTCTTCCCCTCTAAACTGTGTTCAACTACACGTGGTCTGTTTGTTGCATTAAATGAACATCATGGGAATAAGCACAACATACACCTGTATGGCACTGTGTGCTTTCCAAACTATTTCCACATATGTGAGATAATTTCATCATCCCCAAACCTCTGTGAAGTCCTGAGACCCTGAGTGCCTATCAGATAGAGGGAAAAGCATGTCCTGTTTGTGGTGGCACCAGCTCTCCCAATTTTCCACCCAGTGCTCTGCGCTAATGTGGCAGATCTTCAAGAGACTCCACAGTTGATACTTGAGCTATCCATCCTTGCCTACAACAGCAAGCAGGGAGGAGGAAACAAAAGGTCCATTTCCACCCTACATTGATACTAATATACATGTAATTGATTCACTGTTTGTTTGTGCCAAAGATGTAACAAAATGTAGCCACCACAGTTTTTTTTCCCCCAAATAAGAGCATTATGCTTGTTCGGAGGAAAATATTTAACATGCCAACCATGGGAGAAACTTGGATCATGACGGGCTTGAGTTTTTCCTGCAAGAGGCAAGGAGAGGAACTTCTTGATTAAATCAGGAAGAAAGTGGAATAAAGAAGGAAAAAAGTAGATCCAGGGAAAGATGGAAGCCTTTATGTGCTGTATTATGACCCCTCTCCCTGAACCCCCAAATCTGTAGATAAATAAGCTCAGGGAAGGGCTGGGTGGGTCTTGTAGATGATAGGTGCACACTTTGCATGCATATTTAGGAGGGTAGAAGCACCTGAGGGCTGAGAGAACAATAGGTATTCAATCAAGGACGCCAGGGAAATTGTGGGAGGGCTCTGAACTGTCACAACCTATAGATTTGGGATTTAGGCCAAGTTCAAACACATTCATGAAGGGCAGGAGGTCTCAGCAGGCATCTGGGTTACTTTAGAAATCAGAGAGCATTTTTCAAAGTATTTATTTGCATGTCTTTGATCCAATGGCTAATTAAATACACAAAAGAAAACTATACACACACATATATATTTCCTTTTATCCAAGAAAAAAAATGTGTCATGGTGATGTAGAATTTTAGTTTAAGAGAGGACGAAAATGGTTGTTTTCCTAGCACTCTCTCACAAAGGAACTTTAGCTAATAACGAGTACATAGTCACTGGAGACATTTAAGAAGCTGCTGGTAATATCTGTGGAGGATATTACAGAGAGAATCATTTTGTTGGCTAGAACATTGATTTCTATCAACTCTAAAATATGCCCTTTATTTTTTTTTAATTACAATAGAAAACAAGGGACATGAAGCCATCAGAACTGCCACCTAAGGTAGTTTCCAAATCTTAATAACAAAAAAGACAAGCATAGCAAAGAATTAAAATATAATTTGGCCTTAAACTTTGATTTATGATGAGATTAGAATTCTCCACTGAGTTGCCTAATATCAGTTTATATTTATCTATTTATCCATGATTCGGGCTGATTGAATTCTGGAAGAAAGGGCTGGAGAAGGTTCAACATGATCATTGTGTCCTTTTCAGATCTTTTATTCCATATCAAAGATAATCCTTTCCTCATCCTCATTATTGCTGAGAAAAGAGATGCGTGTCTAATTTTCAATACAAGAGAGACAGTTTACAATAGTGTTTCACTAGGTGGAAAACTCAAGGATAAACAAGATACCCCAACAACAACAAAACCCCTTTTTCAGTTTTGCCTGTTAACACCAAACACTGGGATCGAGCCCAGCCAATAGACTTCAGTTGCAGGTGCAGAAGGCAGGCAGAGTGGACGCCAGGCAGCCTGTGAAAATTGTCCAATGTAGGGAGAAAAGCTGCAGAATTTAAATGTCACATTGGTAAGATCATGAGCTTGAACTATTTGAGACAAGAAGGTAAGCTTGGGTGGAAAGGACCCCTGCAATGAAGCAAGGCAGAGAAGAAGGAAAGAGAAACTCTTGGAACATGGAGTGGGTATCACAAGCAGAAAGTGTACTGGTTTCCGTTCACTGCTGCAACAAATAACCCCAAACTTAGTGGTTTTAAAACAATACAAATTTATTATCCTAAAGTTCTGGAGTTCAGAAGTCCAAAGTCAGTCTCCATGGGCTAAGGGCAAGGTATTGGCTCGCCTGTGTTCCTTCTGGAGGCACTAGTGGAGAAGACGCTCCTTGCCTTTCCCAGCTTCTAGAAGCTGCTGGAATTCCCTGGCTCCTGGGGCCAACGCTCTAACTTCTGCTTCCTTGATCATATTGTCTTCTATGATCCTAACCCTCCCGCATGCATCCCTCTTAAAAGGATCCTTGTGATCACACTGAATTCACTAGGAGAATCCAGAAAAATCTCCCCATTTCAAAATCCTTAAGTTAACTGCATGCATAAAGAACTTTTTCCTATATCAGGTAAATATTAACAAATTTCTGGGATTAGAAAGTGAACATCTTTGGGGAGCTACAGAAGGTCCAGAAAAATATCATCAGGAATGTCTGTGATTATAGTTAATTGTATGGTTCAACATTTTTATTTTTTTTTTTTTGTTATTTCAAAATAATATGGGGATATAAATTATTTTAGTTATGTGTACTGATTTTGTAATGCTTGAGCCAGGGTTGTAAGTGTGCCCATCACCCAGATAGTGTTCATTGTACCCATTAGGTAGGTTTTTGCCCACCCCCTCCTCGCTCCTCCTCCCTCCTTGATTTCCACTGAGTTTTACTTCCCTCTGTGCACATGTGTCCTCATCGGTTGGATCCAATTTAATAGCGAGTACGTGTGGTGTGTTTTTTTTTTTTTTTCCATTCTTTAGATGCTTCACTTAGGATAATTGTCTCCAGTTTTACTCGTATTTTGGCAAAAGGCCTTAATTCCTCCTTCTTCGTGGCAAAATAGTATTCCATAGTATACATATACCACATTTTGTTAATCCACTCATGAACTGATGGGCATTTGGGTCGATTTCCACATCTTTACAATTGTCAATTGTGCTGCAATAAACATTTCATTGCAGGCGTTTTTTTGATAAAATGATTTCTTTTCCTTTGGGTAAATACCCAGCAGTGGAATTGCTAGATTGAATGGTAGATCTACTTTTAGTTTTTTGATGGATCTCCGAACTATTTTACATAGAGGTTGTACTCTATGTAAATTTGCAGTCCCACCAACAGTGTATAAGCATTCCTTTCTCTCCATCCACACCAGCATCTCTTGTTTTCTTGATTTTTTTTAATAAAAGCCATTCTAAATGGAGTAAGGTGATACATCATTGTGGTTTTAATTTGCATTTCCCTGATGATTAGTGACATCAAGCATTTTCTCCTATGTTTATTGGCCATTTGTCTTTTGAAAGCTTCTGTTCATGTCTTTTGCCTACTTTTTAATGGGGTTGTTTGCTTTTTCCTTACTGATCTGTTTGAGTTCTTTGTAGATTTTGGTTATTAGCCCTTTATTGGATGTATAGCTTGCAAATATTTTCTCCCAATCTGTAGGTTGTCTATTTCTCTGTTGATTATCTACTTAGCTATGCCAAAGGTTTTTAATGTAATCAAGTCCCGTTTATTTATTTTTGTTGTTGCTGTGATTGCTATTGGAGTCTTCTTCATAAATCCTTTGCCAATATCTAGAGAGTTTTTCCAACATTTTCTTCTAGAATTCTTACGCTTTCATGCCTTATGTTTAAGTCTTTTATCCATCTTGAATTAATTTTTGTGAGAAGTAAGAAATAGATCCCATTTCAACTTTCATCTATATTAATAAGGGTTATAGGTTTATATTTTTCTTTTTTTGTTGTGTCCTTTCCTGGCTTTGGTATCAAGCTGATACTGGCTTCATAGAATGAGTTGGGGAGGATTCCCTCCCTCTCAATGTTATGGAATAATCTCTGCAGTATGGATGCCAGCTCTTCTTTGTAGGTCTTGTAAAATTCAGCTGTGAATCCATCTGGTCCAGGGCTTTTTTATTGTTGTTGTTGTTGTTGAAAGATTTTTTATTACTGCTTCAATCTTGTTGCTTATAATTGGTCTGTTCAGAAGTTCTATTTCTTCCTGATTGAGTCTTGGAAGTTGTGTGTTTCCAGGAATTTGTTCATTTCCTCTACTTGTTTCCTCTGTTTTCGAGTTTATGTGTGTAGAGATTTTCATAGTATTCACAGATGATATTTTGTGTTTCTGTGGTATCAGTTGTAGTAACTCCTTTATCATTTCTGATTGAGCTTGTCTGGGTCCTTTCTCTCCTGTTCCCAGTTAAGCAAGCCAGAGGTCTATCATTTTTTTTTTTTTAATCTTTACACAAAAGCAACTTTTTGTTTCATTGATCCTTTGTGTTTTTTGTTTGTTTGTTTTCCATTTCATTTAGTTCAAATGGGTCTGGCTTGAGAATTTTAGATTTTATCGGTTTATGGTCATCACAGTACCTGAATAGTTAGGATGTGCATGTCTTCCACCTAGCTCAAAAGCTGTATTTGAAATAGAGCTATAGCAGAAAAACCCTATCTCCCATTTCTTGTCTCACTGAAAGTTTTCATAATCAATACTTTCTTGGTTTCATCATTTTGCTATAATTATAACAACCAGCTGCATTGTCAGGGACTAGTCAGCTTGCCACTGCAATTTTCCCACCCACTTTTGAGATGTTTATCCTGAGAAGTCTCTTCCTCTCCTCTTTTCATGACATTTAAGTATCTTGTTAAAATTGGTTTGTTGTTTTGGAAGATCATGTAAAACACCAAGAGATTAAGAAAACAGCCCACACTTTGGGTTAGCCACAGTCAGAGTCAAGGGTAAGAGCAGGAGGTGGAAGAGCTTGTCCCATCAAGGAGTTTCATCAGAAAAATGTGAATTTTTGACCCCCCAAAACTTGATGTGCACCCAGTGTGATATAATTCTACATCCCACCTGCCCCTAGCCTCTCCAGAACACTTCTTCAGTGAGTCAGAGACAGCAGGGCTGAGCCATAATGAAATTGAGAACATGTGACCTGGATCAGTTATTACCTGTCAACAGCTAAGGGAATAACGCATGATGATAGAGAACTGTAACTTCATCACTAAGGAGACACACTGACAAGAGATATTAACCACAGTGGCTTTGAGTCTAGACCTTCTCAACTTAGGAAAATTCCAGACCAGCTCTTCCAAGGTTGTCCTCACCTGATTGTTCTAAAGTTAATGGCTTTGTCTTCAAATGTTATTTATAGACAACTTCAAGTTCACCTAAGTTATTCATGTTTTTAAATTCACAAAGACTTCTACATAAACCTTGATAGAGAGAGGAGAAGAGGAAGCATATGGAAGTGTCACAAGGAAGGTTCTGCGATTGAGAAGACAGATATAAACCTCAGATGTCAGCAGAGGATGGAAAAACACAGCGCAGGGAGCCCTTCCTCGTGGGGCATGGTGCCAATTTGTGACTCCTTTGGCTTGATGAACAAGCTCTGATCTCAGAACCTTTGAAAAATTTCTTGCTTTTTCTTTCCCATGCTTCAGATTAAAAATCACATTGTCTTCAGTTATTCTGTCAAGGGAGCCACAATAGGTTATGAAGGAAAAATAAAAAAAGATGTAGGAATGGAGAAAATTGGAAAGCACCTTCAAAATTCATAAGGCAAGTGTGTACACATAATACACACATCAACACACTCATTTACATGCGTACACACAGACCATGGTTAATTGATAACAATAGCTTCTCCAGTTCCCAAAGACGGAGTGAGGCAATACAATGCACCCTCTTCATATTACACTCTGGTCACTGTGAACTGTGTGTAAATCCTCACAATACTGTCCCCATCTGTGCTGTGCCCAGTGCCTAACACACACCCAGTCATTTTCCTCCAGTGTGACTCTTATTCAAGCTTTGAAACTCAGTTTTAGTAAAACCCAAGGAATTCCTAGATAGATTATAAACCAAATGCTCTCTCACATTTCTATTGGCTGTCGGAGACATAGATTAGGTGACCCGTGAGGAAATGTGTTTCTCCTAGAATTAGCACAACGATGCCATAGATATGATGTTCTCTTATTACCGAGGAAAGCAGTTCTCTAGTATTTTTTTAAGCTAAGGAACTCCTTTGGCAGCTGAACTTTCATATGGAAACTTGATCATACATGACACAGATCAATGCGGAGCCAGAACTGGGGTGTCCCCTTCAGAGTATCAAGGCACTTCCTTGGAAACCTTCATGTCCTACTGAGGACATCTGAAATCAAGTTCTCCAGGGAAATCGGAGCATTAAAAGAAAGAGTCTCCTTAGACTTTCATTTTCAAGTATCTTGTTTCAATTTGTGAGGAAAATAGCCTCACGTAGGTGTGGGTTATCATGATCTAGCCTGTAAAATCTGTATATAATATTGTCACCACAGTGCATAGAATTAGTGGTATTCTACTTTTCTCATCTGTGAAATGGGAATAATAAGACAGGTCTTTATGATTTCATAAAGATAACTGAAGACCGTTTACTATAATGAATAATAAAGCAAATTGCAAATGATAAAGTATCAAATCGTCTTTGTTTCTTTTCTTTTCTGTTTTTGACAAGAAGCCCAAAAGCAGGGCTTCTGGATTTAGATAAAATATGACTTTATTAGAATTAGCAGAATGTAACCACAGTTACATTGTTCTTCTTTTCAGATAATTAGGAACAGAGTAAAAGAACATCTGTAAGACTTCTGCAAAAGTCAGTTCAGTGATTTCTCCCCCTTCTCCTGGAGTTCACCAGAAACCTAGTGTAGGATGAAAATAAAAAAAGGTAAAGTCTAGCTTCAGCAATCTTTGGAGACACATCTAATCAACAGTTGCCAAAATATACGAACGAGCTGCCAAAACCAGCTGAGATCAGGCAGAAGCTGTGCAGGAGAAAGTGATAATTATTGGACTGACAGAAGGACTTAGTATTAGCACCTCAAAAAAAAAAAAAAAAAAAAAAAAAAAAAAAAAAAGCAACAGCAAAAATACATGTCTGAAAGTTCAGGGGCTCCCCTGAAGTGCAGAAACTATATTCATCACTTGCAAACAAGGATGTGGGAACTTGGATGAGCAGAGCTGATGGTAGAAACCATCGGGAAGGTGCTTTGATTCAGGAAGCAGAGGCAGGTTACACAAAGAAATACACCAAACAGCTGTTTCTGGAGTCAGCAACCACAGAGGTGGAAAGAATCTTTGGAAGGAGAAATCTGTCCAGTCCAGAAGAATATCCCAGGCCCCCTCTTTTGTCTGACCTCCATCCCCCCCCCCCAAAAAAAACAACCTGTACAAATGTCTGGTCCAGAAATATTCATCTCATTCTATAACAAGTAAGGAAAAAAAGAACTAGCCCAGTATCTGCTCAAAGATACCATAAGAAAAAAATAAATCCAGGGGTAAGGAAAGAGAAGCAATATTTATTAACAGAAAATGAAAATGCATAAAAATGTAACCATGGTACAGAAGAAAACTGTAATAAAAGATTTTGCCATAAATTTTAAAAACTTAAATAACAAATCGAAGCTAGTTTCTAGGAAGGAAGATCAAAAGCAGCAATATAAGAACTCAGAGAAGAGATGGTGGAACAATAAAACAATGAAATATGAGTTAGCAGAGCACAGGAAAGAAACAGAAAAAACAAACACCATTTCAGAAGGAAAGATACAATTGGAAGGAATATAAGAAACAATAGGTTCAATGTAAGGCAATAAGAAGTCATCAAATTAAAATGGAAATAAGCTTTTAAAAAGTATTAAAGAATCATAAAAGAGACAAGACTCCATATAAGCAAAATTATAGCCACTGATGAGAATCAAAATAATGATCAGAGCAATATAATTAAAAAGGATTTAAAGGTAAAAAATTTTAGAAATTGCATGAGACAAGGAAGATTTGAGTCTGTATTTTGAATGGGTACCTTATATTGTAAAATTGTCTCAGAACTCTCAACATCAATACACACCATAAGACAATTATTGAACTTGAAAGCTAAAGAAAGTCTTTTTGTCAGGTTTGCAAAGGACCGTATCACTACAATAGGGTAGGATGGCCATATAATTTACCACCCAGACTGGGACACTTCTGAGAATGAAAGGGAACAAGGCAAATGCTAAACACAACAAGACGCTGAGACAGCCATATGGCAAGACTGTCTTGGACAAACCAGGATCTAAAACCTGCCCACTTTAAGAGGAAAACATGAGGTGGACATCAAGTTTCTCAACAGGAAGATGGTAGAGCAACATTCAAGGTTTTCAAAGGAAGAAAGTCGACAACATGATATCTAGAAAGTTCTTCAAATATGTAAGACAAAGAGCATGAAACATGCCAGAACTCGAGGAATACCCTCCCCCAAATTGCCTGTTGAACATTAAAGAATGACTTTGGCCAAGCAAGGGACCCTTTGAGAAGTTATGGTGAAAGTACTGTTGAGAAGGTCTGGAAAATATTTGGTTGATGAACTAACACTCAAACAGAGGTGGAGACTGGGGCGACAGAAAGGAAAGTAAATATTGTATCCCCTGCTAGTGCAGAAATGCCACAAACATCAGGAATCAGGAAGAGAAAAATGTGGAAGATAGAATTCCCTGATTCTATCATCTATGATAGCTGGGAGTTAAAGGTATCTTTGAAAGACAACAAGTCTGTAATAAAAGTTTTTATTTAAATGAAAGTATTTAAAAATGTAAAACTAAACACTAAAAAATAATTATTGATGAATGAAATGGTGGATTCCATAGGAAGAGGGAGAAGGGAAGAGGTGTAACATGAAACGTGCTGATCCAATCAATGGTTTTAGCAGAAGACTAAAGATAAAAACTATAAATAAATAAGAACCTTTAGAACCAATTAAAAACCTTATATATAAAAGGAGCTCAACTTGAACAAAGCAAAGTAAAACATAGTGAAACTCTTTTAAAACACTATTAAAAAACTTCAAAATGGGTAAGAAAAAACCAACAACCCCAAAGAAAAAAATGAACAAAATTCCGGAATGGAGTTCATAAAGAAATGATTTCACTTATAATAAGAGAAATAAAAATTACAACTACCCCAAGAGATGCCATTCTCACCTACCATATGGACAGACATTCAAAAGTTTCATTGTATACTCTATGGGTGAGGCTTTGAGAAGATATTTTAAAAATAGACTTTATTTTTTAAGAGTAGATTTAGGTTTGCAGCAAAACTGAATGGAAAGTACAGAGATTTCCCATATACCCCTGTCCCAACACATGCATAACCTTCCCTGTTATCAATATCTCACACCGGAGTGGTGCATTTGTTACAACTAATAAATGTACAGTGACACATCATTATCACCCAAGGCCACAGTTTACATTAGGGTTAACTCTTGGTGTTGTATATTCTATGGGTTTTGATAAATATGTAAAGACACGTATGCGCAGTATCACACAAACTAGTTTCACACACCTAAAACTCCTCTGTGCTCTCCCTGTTTATCTGTCTCTCCTCCCTAACCCCTGGCAACCACTTATCTTTTTACTGTCTCCATAGTTTGGCCTGTTACAGAATGTCACCTGGTTCGAATCCTACAGTATACAGCCTTTTCAGATTGGCTTCTGTCCCTGAGTAATATGCATTTAAGTTTGCTCCATGTCTTTTCATAGCTTGATAGCTCATTTCTTTGGGGGAAACACTTTTTTTTTTTTAAATGGTAGTGTCGTTGTAATGCTCACAGAGGATATCTTAGCACATCTACCACATGTATAAATGCATAAACCATTTGATCTAGCTTTAATGATGAGCTCACGTTGGGCAGGGCAATGTGTACCAGGCTAAGCACTCTAAGTCCTGGGGAGACGTGGAAATTTTTCAGTATGAAGGTGATATAATTAAATTTGCATTTTAAAAGAGCCAAGTGGTCACGATATGTAGGTTGTTTTGGACTAAGGAGCAATGTCAGAGTAACTTGACGGAAGACTATTTCAGACGTAAGATAATGAGGGCAAGAACTAAAAGGGAGATGATAGGAGCTAAAAAGAGGTGATTAATAATTTCTAAAATTTCAAAGGAACAAGCAATAGAATTTAAAAACATATCGACATCTCTTAATAAGGATGTATTCATTCTTTCATTTAATGAAATTTTAATGAATGCTACCAGGTATCAGCCTGTAAAATTAATACTTGTACATTAGCTTTGGCACAAAGCAAAAGAAAAAATTGAAAATGTACACGTGCTGTCCCATGTTGGAGATAAAGGTCCAAAGCCCAGATGAGAGCTTGTGCTTAAGGCAGAGTTATGTTTGAGAGCCATCTGCAAGGAGATAACGGTTGGAGCAATAAAGCAAGAGTGGTTTGCTCTTTTGTACACCTAGGACATCAGAGAGTACCTAAGAACTGGCTGTGGGTTTTGTTTACAACATGGAGTAGTAGAAGACACAGAACTCAACAGGTCAGATACAAATAGGAAGAGACTCAGTAATGTGCATAGTCAAGAAAACAAAATGCAGAGTGAGATGATGAACAATATCAAAATTCACAGAGAAATCTCCAAGAAGAAGTCATTTCATTTGACATGAAATGCATCTTTAGTGATTATTTTATAGAGTACTGAAGCAGAATTTCAAAGACCTGGTAAGTAATGGGTGAGAAAACGTAAGTAGTGGATAGGAATTAAAAATTTGAGAATAAAAGGTAAGAACGGTAAGAAGGTTGGCAGAGGAGGAAGGAGCTTCAAAATATTTTTAAGATAAGGGGAAAATTGCGCATGTATGAAGACATCGCAGAAGGTATCAGTGAAAAAGAAGATATTTAAGAGTCAAGAGAAGCCAGGGTATAATCATGGCACTGAGCTCTGTGGGAGATTAAGTGCATTTTGATCAAAAATTGTATGAGAAATGATACACCATTCTCCTTAGGGATGAAACTGGCCTTGGAAATAACAAGATAGAATAAAAAATGTGATTATAAATCAGTGGAGCAAGGCCTACTTATTCAAGAGATGCAAATGAAATCAGAAACAAAGTTGTAAAACAGAAAACTGTTACTGTAAGTTCTGTCCTCTTGAGGCTCTGGAACATAAAGAAATTTGAACTCAAAGCGTACATATTTATGTAACTCTACTGAAGATCATAGAGAAGCATCCCACCAAACCAATACCTCCTCTAACGTAGACACAAAGGAATCAGGCAATGTGCATTTCAGTGATGAGAAGGTGGGAAATGCATCCAATATGCACTATAGATTAGATAAAATGTTAATAGATATGCCTACCTAGAATGACAGAGCAATTCCATCATCCAGTGAAGCATAAATACTGTGCTATCTAATCCCCTGGGCTGAAAAACAAATCAGCATTCTCTTTCTGTTTCCCTTTCCATATACACCGTGAGTGAAGTTGCATTAAGAAGCATCTATAGACATGGTAGACAGTTTATGCAAACTCCCACTAGAGGTACCACACCTTTAATTTTCAAAGCAAGAGTGAATCAGTCTTATCATAATTCTGATTATTAATTATTCACGAAGTGCCATCAGTTCACTAGTGATAAGAACATGGGCAGTTAGAAAATTTCAGAATCTGATGATTATATTCTACATTCCAAAGTCAACAAAAGTAAGTAACTAAAAACTTCAACTCTAATGTCTCCCGTTCCTCCACTCTTACAGTGAAGAAAAAACAAGTTATTCCAAGCTTTAAATCACTATCGTATGGAAAGAATTGGCTTGGCCAGTCAAGAATTCATGTGAATAGAAGCCCCTTCGGGCAGGGTGGTAGGGCATGGGCACCTACATAAATTTGTCACATTTGTCCAATAACTCTCATAATGTCAGATTCCATTATTTCCTTTTTCAGGAGTCCCAAATGTGAACCCCTATTTTTAATTGGATACAAGTTCTTTTTGTAAGCCAGCGAGTCTTAGATCCCAAGATATTAAGGAATGGTTCATGTACTAGTGCTCTATTAATTAAAGATCTTCTAACTAATTGCAAAGGCTCAAAATCAAATTTTTGTAGAGTGATAGTTTACCTCTAGTTGTAGGTTTAGAGTTTGCAGAGTTATAAAGTATACCCCTAATGGATACCTTCAATAAACTTTAAATATTCATTTTACTACAAGTACATCATTACATATACTGTGAATGGCAACCTTTACATCTGAAGTAAAAATCAAATCAGATATTATAAGTTATCTTAACTAAGGTTGAGATAATATGGAGAATTTTACTTGATTCATGATTTTTCAGCCTATCTCAAACTTATATACCTACCCAAACCTTCTTCTAGATTCCACTATTGTATATGTTTCTTCCATATTTTTAAGTAAAAATAGTCTATTTCTATTTTGATACAAACAGCTATGACATATAACACTCTCTCCCATCTAGTTTTAAAGATACCATATTACATCTATTGAGGCCAGGTATAGTGGTTTATAAAAACCTTTTTTTTTTTTTTTTTTACTTGATCTAGCTGATCATCAGCTGATATTTATTGAGCCCTTCTTATGAAGGAGACATCCAGCCGGGCAGTTGGGCTATCATGAGGGATAGTATATAGTCTTTGGTTTCCAAGCATTTTCAAAGCAGGTAAAGACTCTAACTTAAACTGAAAAATATTTTAACTGATAGAAGGAATATACATAAAGTCCCCTGAAGGAGGTAAATGAAGAATAGGGCCATTTAAACATGTGAAGATGGAACAGCGTGAATGAATTAATTTGTTCACACTCCTAAATAATTATCACATACAATGATATACCAAAGTAATTAATTCAATATCATTAACAATATGCAAACAACCCAACACAAAGGAACATCATCCCTTACAATGGCAGGACCATTTAAATGCATGATTCTTAGAGAAAAGTACATTTGCTGAGTGCCTGATACTGCACATATGCTAGCTCATTCCTTCAATTCCCCGGATAAACTCGTGGCGTGAACTCAGAGAAGGGCAACAACTTCCTGAAGGTCATTCAGCTACTGAGGGTCTGAGTCAAAATCTAAACCCAGCTCTGTCTGACATCAAAGCCAGTGTTTCTTCCACTGTTTGTCTCATTTAAAACATAAATCACACAGGATCCCTTTACAACAACGCTTATTTTTTCACTGAATATACCCAGCCTGGGTCAGATCAATGTCTCCTGAATGTCATTAATTACATTTAGGAAAAGTCGATATAAATCACAACTCGGAGACAGCTCGTACAACTGTCCCTTGCAACATCAGCCTTTGATGGAGTCCTGGGAAGTCCTTGCTTCTCTCAAATCAGCGCAGCTCAGTTACACAACGGTCACAACTCAATCCACACTCACACGGGAAGCCTTCACTACCCTCTTAGACTGGTCACATTTTCTTTCTCAAACACCCCCAAGTTTTCCTTGGGCTTCTGGTTTCTGGTCCAGCACAAAGAAGCTGGAGTTTTGTCCCTCTGCCCTGACAACAAGTAAAGAGCTGAACAAACTGAAACAAATCAACAACTCTTCTTAGATCCATAAGAGAAGTGAGGTCACAAGGAAAACTGCTGCGCCCAAAACTGAAAAGACCAACAAGCAAGTGTAGAGAACCATGAATCATAACTTACCAGAGCAGCAAACTCCGCAGGAAGCCACGCTGGAGAAACCTGAACCATAACTGACAAATTGCAGGAGGGTCTGAGTGGATGAGTCTAAGGGAGAAAAACTCCACGGGGACCCAGTTATCGGGAAGACCCCAAACTTGTGCGAGTTTTACCTCCTGGATCTCCACCAGGTCCTCACTTGTTTACGTTGGAGAAAAATCCCCTCTTACTTCCAGCTGGAGAGGAGAACAAAAAACACTTTGAAATACACCAGAGCATTCTGCTTTCTTAACAAGGTCTTTCCATAGGTGAAACTACTTAATCAGAGCCCAACCTGCTCCAGTTTCATCTGAGTCTAAATGACCTGGGGACAGGGCTATACAGCCATGCCTCGTTTTATTAAGCTTCATTTTTGATGTACTTCACAGATGCTGCAGGGGTTTTTTTTGTGTTGTTTTTGTTTTGTTTACACATCAAATGTTTGTGGCAACCCTGTGTTGAGCAAGTAAGTCTATTGGCACCAGTTTTCCAACAGCATGTGGCTCGCTTCGTGTGTCTGTGTCACATTTTGGTAATTCTTGCAATATTTCAAACTTTTTTGTTATCGATATATCTGTCATAGTGATCTCTGTGATCACTGATCTTTGATGTTACTACTATAATTGTTTTGTGGCACCATGAACCACACTCATGTATGCCGGTGAACTTACTTAATAAAAGTCGTGTATTCTGACTGTTCTATCAACCGGCCATTCTCTTCTCTCTCCCCCTGCTCAGGCCTGTCTTCCTATTCCCTGAGACACAACCATATGGAAATGAAGCCAATTAATAACCCTACATTTGCCTCTAAGGGTGTTCAGGTAAAAGGAAGAGTCATACATCTCTCACTTTAAATCAAAACCTGGAAATGATTAAGCTTAGGGAGGAAGGCGTGTCGAAAGCAGAGGCAGGCCGAAAGCTGTGCCTCTTGCACCAAACAGCCCCATTGTGAATGAAGAAGAAAAGAAAAGTTCTTGAAGGCAATCAAAAGTGCCACTCCAGTGAATACACGAATGATGACAAAGTGAAACAACCTAATTGCCGATATGGAGAAAGTTTTAGTGGTCTGGAGAGAAGATCAAACTGGCCACAACATTCCCTTAAGCCGAGACCTAACCCAGAGCAAGGCCCTAACTCTGTTCAATTCTATGAAGACTGAGGGAAGTGAGGAAGCTACAGAAGAAAAGTTTGAAGTTAGCAGAGGCTGGTTCACGTGGTTTCAGGAAAGAAACCATCTCCGTAACGTATAAGTGCAAGGTGAAGCAGCAGGTGCTGATGGAGAAGCTGCAGCCAGTGTAGAGTATTGATGGGATAATGAGTTCACTTTGGGACATGTTCAGTTCGGGGGATCTGCAAGGTATCCAAAAGGAAAGCATCACCTACAGATGAAAATTTAAGTCTGAACCTTAGAAAAGACCATGCGAGGGATACGAATCGGAGGGCATTAAAGTCATGGGAATGGGTGGGATTGTGGAAAAGAGGGTGGAATTGGACAAGAATAGAGCCAGATTGTACAACAGGAGGTGCCTGTACTTAACTTCAAGCAGGCGGGGACCACGAGTATTTTGTTCACTACTCTAATCCAAATACCAGGCATAGTGTCTGGCTCACAGTAGATAATATTTGTCTTAAATGAACAGATGATGAACAATGAAGGAATGAAAGGAAGAGGAAAAGTCAGTAAGAAATCTAAGGGGAAAAAAAAAAAAAAGACAGAGACCAAATAGTTACAGGTGAAGCTGGAAAGTACAGTAGTTTTACACCAAGCAGGGAAACACTTTCAGGATGGGGTGGGGGAGTGCTCAATACATCAAAAGTCATGTGATACTATTTTTATTAATTAGCCTTTATAGGCACACATGTCAGATAAATCTTCCCTAAACTTGATTTTTTTTAAATCACATCTTTGCCTTTCTCAAAAATCTCAAACATTTTCAAAAAAGGTAAAATTCAAACTTCTCCACGTGACAATTAGAAGCCTCTACAGTTTGGCATTGACTTGTGTTTTCAGCCCTACTGCTCATTGAATGGAACCTTCCTTCCTTCTATCTATGTTACTCTTCTCACTCTTTCCTAAACAGGTCAAGTTTCTACCTGAATCTCAGCCTGTGTCCCTCCTCTTTTCCTCTGCCTTCTAAAATTGACCTTCCACAGCTTAACTAGCCTCATTTAACTCATGAGAGCCCCTTGACTGTTTTAGGACACACTCGTGTACCCTTTCCCTGAGTTCACGCTTGCCCAGGCTATGCCCATGACTTCAGTCTCTTGAGGATTTATAGTACAGAAGCAAATCACAATTATGGATTTAGTTTGTGATAAGTCAAAGCCAGAGCTTCTTTCCCTGGGTTCTACAAGGATGTGACAAGTTGGAGTTGCTCATCTGATTCTCAAGCTTCTCCCCAAGTGCTCACAGCCACAGTTACACTAGAAACAAACAAACAAAAAACAAAAAAAGACAGCTACATGGAGACCATTTTCTCCAAACCTACTTGTTCTATTCCTACTAGTCATTCTTGGGGGCTAAGAAAACTTGCCACCTATTTTTTTAAAATTTCTATTGACTTATTGTGGTAGACTCAGACTTGTTCCATGATAGGAAAATGTGGATAAGAATGAATGATAATGCTCATGGGGGATGTAGACACGGATGGTGTATGGGGCTGTTTATGGGGGATGTAAACGTGGATGGTGCATGGAGAGGCTCATGGGAGAATGTGGATATAGGCGCTGAATGTTGATGCAGCAGAAGCTGATTTGTTACAGCTGAAATTATCTCTTCCCATCCTCACCTAACAGCCCTTTAGAATGACATCTCTTTATTTTTTTCAAATTTCAGTTATGAGGTCCTCTGAAAAATCTTTTCTGCTCTGCATTACAGAAACTCTGTTAAGGCCACCCTCTTTAGGCACTCCAACCCCATCTTTTATTGTTCTTAGTACTAAATTATAACTATCTGTTTAATTCTTGTCTACCCCTTTTGATATTTTCATGAAAGGGGCCATTTTTTTTTTTTAAATTTATTCCCAGTGCCTAGGAATGGAACTTGAATAGTTGGTGTTCAATAAATATTTGCTATATGAATAAATGAATACAATGAATGAATACGATTGTTAGACTTTCCATAATTATTGTAGCGATCGCTCTAGTAGTACAAGCCTCTTGGTTTCTGAGGGTGCCATGCTTTGCTCTGGAGGAATTTTCATCTGCTCAGAAAGTTAAAAATAAAAGAGGAAAGGAGAGAGAGAGGGAAGATATCAGCAGTGAAGGTATGAAGGTGATGTTCAACACCAGTGCTGAATTTAATAGGAGGAATTTTGGGGAAGAGGGTGAACAAAAAATAAAGATTTTTATTAATCAATAGATTTCCATTGAAAAAACTAAGTAAATATGACAGAAGATACGTAGAAAGCTAACTTGAAAGTCTTTCTTATAAGAAAGAGCAAAATCCCAAGAGAGTAAGTGAGCAGATCTTAGTGAAACCCAACTAATCACCACAGTGCTCAGACAGGTGGCAGAGGGGGAGCGGGGTGGCCCGTGGGGACTCCGCATGCATTGTGTAGCTTGGCACCCTGAGAAGCCACTTGCAACTGTGGGTGATTCGCGTATTTGCATTTGGAAGAATGAGCAATAATACACTGAACTACAGCATTGTGTGGGAGAGGGATACTACTCCTGCCAGGTACCGCCGCAGCCCCTGCCTGGCGCTGAATTAGGGAAACAGAAATTGGTTATCCCGAAGCTGGAACCCAGCATGGCAGTTCACTAACTACAGAGAATAAATGACTCCGAGAGTCAGATCTTTGCCGGGACCGTGCTGGGTGTCAGCTTCTGCTCTACTTCCTCGGGCTGCTGTATTGTGAATCGGTAATGATCATTTACGGTGGATTTGTATTTTCCCTTTGCCTGTTGTCTAAATATGAAGGAACTGGGCACATTTCCACATCAGTCTTTGACAGACCCCATTTCTGTGTTGAATTCAGCTACAAGCCAGTGGCTCTCTTTCTGAAGGATAAGTAAGCAGAAATGTTGTACACCAGACGTCAGAGAAAATAGTCCAGTTCCAAATAAGAAGACTACAAAGAATCAGCACAGATACCTTCCCCCAAAATAGACAAGGGCAAAATATGGTGAATTCTGGATCATTTCTTCAAATATAACTTCCAGCTTTCTATTTCACTCAATGTTTATTACATCATCTGTATAATTTTAAATTTCATTATATTTTTATTTATTAATATATTTTATTTATATTTTTTACTTCTCTTTGGCTCCATTTCAAAATCTGCTTGGGTATTCTTTATATGAATAGTTTATTTTTATCTGCATACATTTTCAAGATTCTATTATGTACATATATATAACGTTTTTCATGGTCTGGATTTAATTTTAAAGTATCAGAAGTACTTCTAGATTTATTCCTGCTCTTATATTTCTACCATTTCTCTTCTACAGAGGTGTTTCCATAGGTGTTCGGTAAATTTTTTACTGTGATCTGCTCAATTTCCCTGGAATTACCTTTTTGAGAATTCTTTTAGGCTGGGATCGGGATTATAATTTAAAAATATTTAACAACTGCTATGATATGGACACTAATGACATAAAAACAGAGGCTAGTTCCAACAGGGTTGATACTTGAAATATTTAACAACTCATATAGCATAGATATCAAGCAATCTAAAGAGAGGCTGGGCTCAGTCAGAATCAACAGCAATTGAAAAAAACAAAACAAACAAACAAACAAACAAAAAAAAACCCATTTGAATGTACTAATGTGTCCTGGATAAGCAGCAACGTTTTGGGGAATGAAGATATTAATAAATCTCCCCGAGAAAGAATTTGCATTTGATTTCTCTAGGTGCTTGGGGATACATACTGTCTAAGATCATGTAAGTTACATTTTGCCTTGAGATGTTTTGGGCTACAAAGTTGCATGAATTTCAGCTGTAAACTCTCCCAGTGACCATGTTTTGATTGTAAGTGATCAGTGGTTACACCCCTCCTCCCCAACCTCTGCTTAGCACATGGTTGGAGATGAATTTACTGTCTACGAAAATTCTTGCAGGGAATGGGTTTTATTTCTGGTTCACTCTTACAAGCGGACCTTTTGAGATCCCAGTTTTAAAGGAGGAAAATCTCCTATTAGACTTAGCACTCTGGGTGGCTTTTGGGTTTTGACTTCTGTGCCCTGTACCACTGAAGTCCTAGGAAACTGAAGGATCAATTTATCTTAGGCAAAGCCGTCAGGCAAAAGCCAGCTACAGAGAAGGGCTCCAACAACCCCATAGACTTTTTGGCCTGAAAATTTCTTACTTCCTTGACAGCTCATCAATGAATTCAAGACGTTTTTTAAACCTTTATCCAGAATTGTCCATTGTTTCTAACCTGTGGGGAGATTGACCCCAGGTATTTCTTCTTCCCATTATTGGAATTTAAATTCCTATGATGATATTTTTTCTGACTGCAAAGCTGCTTAAAATATATATTGATTGAATCTGAGACCATACCATTGTCCTGACAAGACTTAATCAACAAAGTTAGCTAGATGAGGCACACTAGTTTAAACATAATTTGGTATTTGATGCAATTATGACAAAAACAGCAAAAAAGTTTTATCTTAAAGGGCTTTGTTTTTTAGGAAGGAAAATAAATAGTTTGATTGTAAATTACATGTAATTTTTTTATGTTGACCAGTGCCCATGTGTGTAAAAATAATAGGCCCTTAAAGGAAAAAAACACATACTTTAAATGTAAATGATCCTACTTGGAATTGCTGCATTGATTATCCCATTTAAAAAACTTTCAAACATTGACCTTGAAGCTTATTGGCCTGTTCATCATGACATATGGGTAATTTATAGATAATCAATGAAATTGTCATTAAATCTCCCAAAAGATACAGTATTATATTCATAAGAGATACAGAACCAATTCCCAGGAAGATCTATCATAGACACAAAGCTTCATTACATGCAGACTAAGGAATGAACACTAAGGTAAAAGCGTCCAATAAAGTATAGGCTCAAATATCTTTTAACTAGAAATGGGAAGTCGTTATTGCTATATTTTTCACAGTCAGTAGTAAACTGTTTGATTCTATAAATTCATTTTACTAGAAGCACTTGCCCCAGACAACACTAGGTAAAGACAATCAGCTCTGAACACAAAGAGGTGTGGATAAAAGATATTCCTTGCTTTCCAATTTAGTGAGCAAATTACAACTCAGGAGAGAATTAGAAGAATGTGGGGATTATTTTAAGGGAAAATAGAAATCATATTTCCATTCATAATTGAGAGAAATTTGAACAGAATAACAATATAACTGCCTTGTTTCATGTTCTGATTAAAAAAAGGAAGCAAAAACTAACCAAATAATTCCAAACTCTGGAAAACATCTTTGTTTAATACAAATCAAGTGTTCAGGGTAAGAGTCTATATACATAATATATTTATATGCATTATATTATATATAGCATTTATGTTTTATATATTTTTTATTCAAATCAAATGAGACATCTATCTTTCTGATATACCAGCACAAAATCCTTCAGTAAATGTGGTATATACTTCCTAAAATAAAGAACTTTTTAATAAAGCTCAATTTGCATGGCTTGCCTTGAGAAACTAAATGTTTTGAGTAATATATTGTGTGTAATTATTGCGTTTGCCTTATTTTAGAATCCATGACATTTAATATGACTAACAAAGACACAGCACACAATATTGTCTTTTCACATGGCAGCTGTAAAATGACACTGATGGCTGATGACAGCCCATTCAGCTGTTTCGGAAATTTTTTCTTAAGCTCTTCTGTTGCTTAAGTTTTCCCCTGACCAATGGTTCTAGAGCAGGATGAAGTTAAATAGCCTGAATGTGTCTCTCTATCTTCAGATGCAAGGGCATTTTTTAAACACTTGCCCTAAGCCCATGTTAAAAAGAAATGGGACAAAATGTGGAGATGAGTCACGTAAGGCCAGGAAAAAAATCTGCTTGTTATAGATTGGCTCGATATTAGATTTCTTTATATGGGGGTCTCATCAATTTCAAATTGCAGTTACTTTCATTTCAGAAATGGGAACTGAGCAAAGCAGTTTCCCTTGTCAAGTCTGAATCCCTGGTTCCTGGAATGGTTCTCAATCCGTGCATGGTGGACCTCTCCAAGGAACTACCAGCAGGTTTGGCCATAAATCATAGAGCCTTCTGTTTATCCCTATGACTGATCTCTAAAAGCAGGATCAATGCACTTCGTTCCTGGAACCTGAAAACAAGTATCCAGGAGAGGGAGCGTCAAGAAAGACAATATTTAAAAAGGTCAAACCTTAATTCACCTTGGTTCCCAGAAATATTCCTTATAGCTTTTTGATGAAAATAATTTCATAGCCCTTGCTGATTACACTGTAACAGCTCTGCAGCCAGGAACATTAAAACCAGTTATGTGCTCATTTTTATTCTAAAAATTCTTAGCTTTGTTAAATCAACGTCCCCCTTTCCAAGCTCAGGAACAAATATAACAACTGATCTATTTCTTGAAGATATAGTCTCATATCAATACTGATGTAAAAGTGCGTTCAGGAGGTAGTTTCTACCGAAAAGAAGAGTAATATCATTGCCAAGATGCATGTGTTGTAAGATGTGTGCAGTAAAAGAAACTAAAAGCAGCATATTTTCATTCTATTGCATTGTCTTTCTTGATGCTTCGGTGACAATTATATTGCAAACATTCTCCTGCAGTTCATCTGTGTAAAATATCAGTAAAATCACACCTTCAAGATGAAATCGGGAGAAAAAATTTCCCATTTTTACTACTTTAAAATGTATTCCTTGTCCCAGAGCCCACCATTTTCCAAACTTTATACTTTGAAGAAGCAGCATTAACAACTTTTTGCATAAAAAACTTTTATGAATGCAAACTCTGAATGATTTTTCTGGTAAATCTAATTTATTTAAATTAGCTTTATTTAATTACACATACAGCTGTTCTGTGCCCTGAACATAGCCCAAGGGACTATTTAAAGTGCTTAAGCCTAAATGTCATGTTTTATCACTACATAACATGTAGCAAACTGCAACAAAAAATTTTGTTGTTCACTGGGTAGTACTTTAAGAGTATGACATTCCTTTGCTTGTATTTTTTCTCTGGTATGATAATAGTTATGAAGCTATGAGCTAAATGTAAGTAGGACTGACTTTCATTTGAACACTGTCATGCCATAATTCAAGTCACAGCTGTAGCCTTGTTCAGAGCAGATTCTTCCATTCCAATACCTTTAACTAACCTCTACACCTAGAATTTCCAAAATCCATACCACAACCCAGATTTCTATTCAGTTCTCTAGACTTCTACATCCAATGCCAACTGAACCTCTCCTTTTAAATAGTCCACATGTCCAAAGTGAAATTTAGCATCTTTCTTTCAACTGGATCATCTTGCTGTATTCTAACCAAGTAAAGCTTCTCTTACCAAGAGACTACTGATTCTAAAATTATCTGAGGGACAAGATGCCTTAGAACTGACATCACCGCCATCCTCTTATGGGGCAAACTGCAGGCAGTATCATGGCTTAGCAAACTAGAAAGAGTTTGGACTCTGGAGTCAGGTGGCCTGGGTCAGAATCTCAGGCCTACTGTTATTGACCAAGTGATCCTGGGCAAATTCTTTCTAGAAGCCTTGGTTTTCTCATCTCCAATAAAAATACCATCAAACTTTCCAGTGATATCTAGAAATCCAAGGAGAAAATATTTGTGAAAGTGTTGTATAAGACATAGACTTTATGTAGCTATTAAGAATTCCTATTTAGCATCTTTCTAAAAGAATCTGAGGAAGACAGACCTAATAACAGAATAAATCATCTTAGTTTCTAAAATGATAATATACAAGGCAACATTACTGAACAGTCACATAGTACAACTTGGTTCCTGGAAATTTTATTAGGACTTGCCCAATTCTAGTGCCAACTGACATCGTGGAAAACAAAAGTATTTTCAAGCCACATAAAGCCACACATTTCAGGAATACTTGATCTATGTTCATATATCTTTAGAAAAAGGTTACATTTCCTCATAATAGTATGGATCACTTTAGGTCAACAGAAATTAATGAACACTTGACCCACATTACAGCAGAGGTTAAAAGCATGGCTTTCCTAATCCACAATTAGAAAATGGTTCAGAAATTGGAAAAGCCAGGATTAGATGTGACTGTCCTCCCAACTGAGCTTTTGTTTTTACCCAAAGGATCTTCCAATACAATTAAATTTAAATGAGATTCTGTTATAAGATCCACAATATTATTGTGCCACCCAATTGGCCCAGGACGCTTACTTCTTGCTGCCCTAAGTTGGTGTGAGTGGTTTAAGTGGCACTCATTTCACAGAGTGTGATTTCCCATCATGACTGTCTTTAAAGTGTAGGATCTGGTAGGTCCCCTGGGGACCTGGCATGTTTCAATATTCCTACAACTGGTGAGAAACATCTACGTCCAAATGACATTAGCCCAGGCAGAGCATCACTCCAATAAGTAAGTCACCCAACCACATAAACAGGCACTGGGTCTTTGTCACTTTGAAAAAGTAGCTAATGGCAATATCAGAAGAAAATTTTAAGTTTCCTTTCCTCTCAATAAAGCAATCCAAGTTTGCCAGCATCATGCATTTAGACGCTCGTATCACATGCACGCCCTGAACCCCCCTAATATCCACTTTTCCACACAGTTTTATTGAACTTGTTCATACGGGTAAGTTTTGTCTCATCTTTCAACCTTTATCCTCCCAAACATTTGAGGGCTGACAGTTTTATCTCCTTATCACATTATGTGATTTCTTTGCAAGCGAGATGTACCAGGTACCCGAACATCTTGGGGATAATTACTCTTCTACTAATTTGCAACTAATGATACTTTCCAGTTTTTTATGGTCCAAGTGTTTTATGCTTTATTAATTTACACTTGGTCTTTTGATATTTTTCCTCCTCTCTGAGAGTTTTGCAGGTCTATTGCTTGTATTATTCTTATGAAGAATGTTTGCCACTACAAAAGAAGGAAAATGATATCAGTGATACTGAAATGGCCAGTTACTAGCCTATATAAGAAAAAATATATATTATAAAATGTGTTTTTTTCTGTCTTTCCTGAAATAGGAGATTAATAAGTAGTATTAGGCTAGTTAAGGGGTATGTGTCCCAAGGGTGTGGATCAACCAAGATGACTACAGTAGACCAGTGTATCAATAAAAGACTATGTCAGAGTAGAAGGTTAAGACCACTCAGTAGAGAGCCCTGAGATCTGGTCCTATGCAGGATCCAAATTCTCTAGGTAGAGAGAATAATTCAGCCCATCAATGTAAGAAGAAGCTGTTATAAGTCTGTCTTATGCACCTAGAGTTTTACCTTTTCTGGAATGTCATATAAATGGAGTTATACACTATATTGCCTTTGGAGTCTGGTTTGTTTCATTTACAAAAAAATGCACTTAAGGGTCATCCATGTTGTTGCAAGAATCAGAAGTTTGCTCATTTTTATTGCTGAGTAGTATTCCATGCTAGGGATGTACCACCGTTTGTTTATCCATTCAGTTGTTACAGGACGTATTGACTGTTGCCAGTCTTTTTGCAATTATGAATGCTGCTGCTATAAAAATTCCTCTACAGGTTTTTGTGTGAATATGAGTATTCATTTCACTGAAGTAAATATCTAGAAGTAGGATTGCTGGGTCACATGGTAAGAATATGTTTCACCTCATAAGAAACTGCCAAAATGTTTCCCAAAGTGACTGTATTATTTAGCATTCTAACAGCAATGGATGAGCATTTTTATTTCTCTGTATTTTCACCAAGATTTGGTATTGTCAGTTTCTTTAAAAAAATGTTTAGCCATTTTAATAGCTATATAATAATATCTTATGGTCTTATTTTGTGCTTCCCTAAGGAGTAATGATGTTAAACATCTCTTCCTGTGCTTATTTATCTCCATATCATCCCTGGTGAAGGTGAAATCTACGTTCAGAATGTTTGCCTGTTATTTATTGACTAGTTGTTTCCTTATTGTTAAGTTTTAAAGGCTCTTCATATATTCTGGATACAAGTCCATTAAAAGTTATATGATTTACAAATACTTTTTTCCTGTCTGTGACCTGTCTTTTCATTCTCTTAACAGTGACTTTCATAGAACAGTACTTCTAGTTCTTATGTAGTCCAATTTACAATATTTTTCGATGGCTTGTGATTTGGTGTAGTACCTAAAAGGTCATCACCAAACCCAATGTCATGTGGATTTTTATTCTATCTAGGAGTTTTACAGTTTTATGCTGTATATTTATGTCTATGATCAACTTTGAGTTTATTTTTGGATATCCTATGAGATTTGTGTCAGTTCTTTATTTTTGCATATGAATGTCTAATTGTACTAGCACCACTTGTTTAAAGAATTATCCCTTCTCCATTAAATTGCCTTTGCACCTTTGTAAAAGGCCAATTGTCTTTGCTTGTGTGGGTTTATTGCTGGGTTCTCTATTCTGTTTCATCAATGGACATGTTTATTCTTTTGCTAAAACTACACTTTTTTGATTAGTGCACCTTAGAGTAAGTCTTAAAATCAGGAAACAGGTGTAGGTCCTTCCTCCAGGAAGTGTAAATCCTCCGACTTTGTTCTTCTCCTTAGAATTATTTTGGCTCTTCTAGTTCGTTTGCCTCTCCATGTAAATTTCAGAATCAACTTATTATTTTCAAAAAAAGCTTGCTGCAAGTTTGATTACTATTGAGATGAATCAAAAGATCAAGGGGGGGAGAATTGAGATCTTAACAATACTGAGCATTCTGATCTGTGAATATGGTATATCTCTCCATTTGTATACATCTTTGGTTTCTTTCATTAGTGTTCCAGAGTTTTCAGCATACAAATACTGCACATATTTTGTTAGATACTTCATTGTTTGGGTTTTTATTGTAAATTACATTGTTTTTTAAACTATAAATTCTAAATATTTATTTCTGGTATATAGGTATACAGTTGATGTTTGCATATTGTCTTGGTATCCCATTACCTGTCTAAACTCACTTCTTTGGTTCCTAAAGTTTTTTGTAGATTCTTTGGGATTTTCTACACAGTTAGTCATATTGTCCGCAAATTCTGTAATTTGCCCCCAAAATCATAATCTCCAAGTTACTCCATACAGAGGAAAATAATTCCTCCAGTCGCTTCACCTGCAACATCTTGCCCACAACTAATACAGGTACATTCATCATACTGTGATGTAATTATATAGTTACATACTTTTCTCCTCTACTAGACTATCATATCCCTGCAGGTAAAACCTGTAGTTGTTGCCTTTTTATTCCAAGCACCTAATAAATTATAAGACACATAGGAGGAATGCATTAAGTGTTTATTGAGTAAAAGAGAGACAAAAGGTAGGAGAAGAGAAAAAGTAAAGGAAGGAAAGAATGAAGGAAGGAAGGGAGGGAGGGAGGGAGGGAAGAAGGAAAATCAAATAAAGTCACAAATTCCTAGACTACTAATCTGATGTGCAAAGAAAATATAGTTTATCTATTTTCTATTCCTGACTTATTCATGTTCCTTGTAAACCTCACACCACTAGGACTGAAGGAGGGAAAGAAAGCATTGAACTTTCCAGTTAAATATCTTCATCTCTTCTAATTTAAACCATTTGATTTGGCAACTTTGTGTGTTTTGGGAAATGTTCAGTGTTTCAGACATTTCTCCACCTTCCTCTTCCCCAAGATGGCATCTGGGCAATAGTGTTACACGTAGATCCTCATGCTGGCATGGGGAGGAGCCTGAGATCCAATCACTGTGACCTTTGCTACTATTGTTCACCTCCGGCCTGCTCCACAATATCCCTTGGATGCCTTGTGGTGACTACTCTTCTGGCACTAACTAATGAAGTCTTGACTGAAGATTGAAGGTTGCAGCTGATAGTCTGAAGTCTGTACTTTCTCTTGGCTTGGTCCAGGCCTGGAATTCTCTTTTCATTTAATCCCAGGCTCAGCTCTTGCTGGCCCTGAAGACTACATTGATTTTCAGCCATGTGCTCTTTCTGCCTTATGGCTTTGGAATTGTGTACTCCACAATCCCTACAGGATTACCTTGCCCCTTGCCAGAGCTGCCCTCCTGGAGGGTCCAATCCCTCACAACTCACTTTCCCCTACTCCACAGGATGACTAGGAGAACATTTGGATTCTTTGCATACTAGATGCTAGCTGGGAGCAAATGTATGCTCAGGAGACCTGAGCTCTCACTACTCTATGGCATACACCCATCCAGCATGGTGGTGTCGTCCTGTTGGTGTTGAGTGGAAGCACAACATTGATAAAATTTCATTTGCTATGACATTTTGGAACTAGGGGAGTAGATTTCAGAGTGGAATTAATGTACATCTTCTCAAATGGGTTGAATATTTTAAAAAATTGTTTTGTACTATGAACTACCTCTTTGCCCCAACCTGGTACAGAAGAGGGAAACTAAATGTAAATACAACCTGACAAAGGACCCAGTAGGGCAACTATTCAAGTAACCAAGCAATTGAAAAATATAACCCTAATTTTCCATTGTAGTGTGAATACGGTTGAAGCTATCAGTATGAGAGAACTTATTGAGAAATGTGCTTTTCCTTTCACTTCCTGTGTTGGATTTTCAAATGGCCCACTTCAGCAGTTACATAAAACACTCTACCTTTGCTGGGTCTTCCTATAGTTGACGAATTCACTGTGTGGTGCACCAGTTTCTAAAAGTCAGTGTCCCCCAATCTCTGGGTTGAACTTATAAATTTTTTTTGAAATTACCAAAGACATCAAAGAAAAGCATTTAAAGTTTCCATGAGAGAGTGTATGTGTGTGTGTGTGTGTGTATGTATGTATGTGTATATATATATATATAAAATATGTGTAATATTATATTTTCTATATATTGCATTAATGTAACAAATAGTATATAAATATATAATCAGGAAGTTCATAGTCACTTCATTTTTCATTACACTATATGATGAACAAGAATGAGTCCTATATTTTCATGCAGACCATGGAGTCTATTACTGTAAGAGCCATGAAAAAATTTCCCAAAACATTCACCTCAATCCTGTAGCCCTTAAGGTGCAGTGTTCCAGTCCTAAAATCTTACGCTTTTTGCTTTATAATTGCCTGAAGTGGTGCCTTTCTCTCGTCAAGAACTCTTTCAAATTGTATACATCTCTCCCTCTAATTATAGCATTGCATAGTAAATTTGTGTTTCTGTGAAATTAATTATTCTCATCTAAGTCTAACAATCCGTTGTTCTATTTAATTAGACCATTAGCCTATTCAAATCAGTGCAAACCCCTTTTCAAAAGCTCCCTTCTTTTTCTGCAAACACACAAATGCTCTCATTCTGTGTAAGTGCTGCCCCAGAAGTTCACAGTCACCCCTCAGGGGAAAGGGTGTGATCTCAGTTGAACAAGATCCCGTGGAAAGCTCAAGAGCTACAGTGGGTTCAACACTACTCATTAGATTCAGGCCAGAAAGTAATCACCTGGCTAATCTCAGCTGCAATGAAGTCTTAATGTGATTATCTGGTAAAGGTTTCTGATGAGCAGTTGCCGACTTGGTCCATTTTAGATCTTGCCATTTTAAAACTGAAAAGGGCCGTATTCACCATCTATTGCAGCACTTCTAGAAGCGTAAGATGTGTGCCTCCTGCGGTGTAGGAGGTAGTGTTAGGTGGTACAGGATCAAACGTCTTCATCGTGGCATTGATATTTCCCCATCACTGCATGATTACCCCGAGTGACACAGAGACTTGGAAGGAGTAAAGGGGAAAGAGAGGAAAGAGCCAGAGGAAGCAGACAGGTCAGGAAGTCCATCTGGAGCTAACGAAAAAGCATTTGACTTTTTTGCATCCCATGGTTTTCTTGCATCCCACTCCCAACTTCTAATCTCACCTATTATTTTTTATTTCAAAGTATTACAGGGATACAAATATCTTTGGTTACATAGATTACTCTCATGTTTGCGTTATGGTTATATAACTGGCCATCACCCGTATAGTGTTCATTGTACCCATTAGGTAGGTTTTTGCTTATTTCGTCTTCCCCTCTCCCCCCTCTCTCCCCCCTGCTTGACTTCTGTGGAGTTTTACTTCCCTCTATGCACATGTGTGCTCATTATTTAGTTCCAAATTAATAGCGAGTACATGTGATGTTTGTTTTTCCCTTCTTCAGATACTTCACTTAGGAGAATGGTCTCCAGTTCTATCCAAATGGTTGCAAAAGGCATTAAGTCACCCTTCTTCATCACTGAGTAGTATTCCATGGTCTACATATACCACATTTTGTTAATCCACTCATGAATTGATGGGCATTTGGGTTGAGTCCACATCTTTGCAAGTGTGAATTGTGCTGCAATCACCTATTTGGTTTTTGTCAGTGTTGACAACTTGCCACTGCCACCTGAGCAGGCAAAATAAAGCATGTTGCACTCTGACCTTCATGGTAAAGGAGAGCGTGCCCTGTTAGCAAAAATACATCACAGACAGAAAAGTTGCAAAAATAGCCATTTTACTTAAAAATTGCAGATCTTTTCTGTTTTGTAAAACATGAGGATTATTACTGTCTGAGTTTTAGAGGAAATGAAAAACAGCGAATTGGTGGCTGGCCAGTAAGAGATACAGACAGCAATGGTGCGTGTCTTCTCCTAGCAGCAGGAAACTGTGCAATGTGGATAAGCTACGCTCCTCAACAACGGATCCATTGAGGAGACCCCGCAATTCTTATGGATTCATCTCATAATTCTTATGGATTTACAATTCTTAAACTCTTTATCTGCCATATGAATCATTGGGCCATAGAGTCTTTCATTAACCCTTTCACTGTTAATTAAGTCAATTAATAAATTGTATTCCATTAGTTTTAATGAGCGTCATTTTGGTTAACACACACACAGCAAGAAGCCACACAATAGTAAAAATTAATCTTTCTTTAGAATCCCTCTTAATAATTCACTTTTTTTTTTTTTTTTTAAGGCAACCAGAATATGAACCTCTGTCTTGCAGGGCTGGGTGTTTCCTTAAATGAGTACAGTAATTGTGCCCTTGTTAAGGCGCTTCTCAAAAGCTTTCAAGAAAATACGATTTGAAATAAATAATGCTGATTAAACATCCTTTCATGAAAGAAATACTCGAAAGAGATCAAGTGATAAATGAAATGAATGTTGCTCTATCACAGCAAATGGTGATTAATGGAAGGCCAGAGCCGTTGCTTACATTGGCACTTCTGTAGGCTGGTCAGTACCATTTATAATTGTGCTTTAGTGCTTTGCAGGCCATTGATACTAGCCGTAACATTAAAATGATAAATTAGGAAGCAGCAGATTGTCTAATCAGCAGATAAGCAGTGATGCAGCTCCAATCAAAAAGGAGAGTCATTCTGTTTCTTTGCCACGTTAATAATTAAGGAGTGGAAGGATCATTTGGTTTGAAGGGAAATTTTACCAGATATGCAACTATTCACATATTTAAATTATTTTTATATTTCCTTTTTTCCTTTTTAAAGTTTGCTTTTTATCTTACTCCTCTTTCAAATTATCTACCTTTTATTTTAATCACCTAAAAGAAAGAATTATAGTAAATCAGTGCAATAAAAAGGTCACTTCTTGTACCTTAGGTACGAGCTGTTTCAAAAAATGTAAACTGCAGGCCATCCTGTTGTGACTTGTGATTTTGCAAGAAGTCACAAGCTAGCAATACTGCACTACCTGTTGGATTTTATCTCTTAAGCATATTCTTAAGGTTATGCTTATCTCATAAGTAACAAAAAAATTCAAGAAATACATATATACACACATTTTACCTTAAAATGTATATTCACCAATAAAAATATTTACTGATAAAACTACCCACCATGGATGAAGATTCTATTTTATATAGTATTTTTACAAAATAATTTTGTTAATGACTAAATACTAAAGTTTACTCACTTTCAAGTGGCAATTTGTTAACTCTTTGATACCCTAAAGGGATTTTATTCTAGTACAGAAAATAACTTTCTTTTCCCTCAAGATTAACAGACTTACTTTCCACTCTGTGAGTTTTCATTTGCTCTTATTTTCAGCCAGACTTCAATATTACGTACTATTAGGTTTTGGTTTTATTTTGTTTTTCCTTGATGTCTATATACTGGAAACGTGATACCAAATGCCGCTGGTTCTGCTACCCACACTCTGTTGAATTCCTCTTTTGAAGGTGTTTTACAATGTGTTACTTTTGAGTGACTTACCTTTCTCTTTTTTTCAGCTGGTTTGGCCAGAGTTTCTTTTGATCTGCGTCACAGCTACCGCATTTACCTGAAACACTGCTTCTTTACCACAAATTCCAAAACAATGGTGAAACTCTCACATGCATTGGAAGCCCAGTGCCAATACCCATAATCAGGGGTGCTAATGGGTGAAAGAGAGCACGTGTGTTTGTATAAGTTAAATGCTAGCATTTTTTAGTCCATTTATGGGTGTATTAAGGAGAACGTAAAAAAATAGGATAAACTGTAAAAGGAACCAATAATTTAGATTATAATTAGTGCTTTGAATGACTTAATCCCATTTATTCTTTCTTTTGTAACTCATTGGTTTTTATTTGTCTTCCAGTTTTCAGCTTGGAAACAATTTTGCCTATACAGCCTTCCTGATCCATCAAGAATGAATTGGTCCAACACCATGGATGGTTAAAAAAAAATTATGAATTGGGTATCCCCTCTGGTGTCCCCCAATAGCACCAGGTCAGAGCCCGTTTTGCACTTAACACATTCCTCCTCATGGCCTATTTGCTTGTCTTTCAGTAGAATGCCATCACCTTGACACAGGGACAGTCATGTTCACTTTTGTATCCTCAGCACTTACCATAGAGAAAATGCTCAGTACAAGGTGATGCTCTGTGTATTTTGAAATGGTAGTGATTGTGTTGAGGATGTGAGCTCACTCCAGTGTCAAGAGTGGACATCTCTACTAAAACAGCTTTGAAGACTGATTTGGAAAAATCATAGATCATAAACCCTTACATTTATGGCTACGAGTGTTTAATGATTTCTGTTGCCTATTTTTGTTTTTATAAGAGGCAAGAGTAAAGATCTGATTTCTTCTCTATGGAATTTTGCAAGGCCTGACCAATGAAGTTTTAGTACTGCTGTTATTGTTACTGTTATTATTTTAGATGGTAGAGAAGTCTAATTATTTTTTTTCTGTAACTTTTAAAAATTTCATTTCAGATGTTCCTCTTGCAGTAAAACACCAGAAGATAATCTGACATTATATTTTCCCATTTGTTCATTCACAATTATGAACTGCTTTCAATGACAGGAAGCAGAGAATTTGAATCAAGGTGATGATTTTTACTTATCCTCTCCTCTAAGGTTAACATTTAACTTGTGTGGAGTCTAGGTCATGGGTCCGGGTGTGTGGCTGGGGAAGATGCCTGGTGGTGACTGCTTTGGGAAAGCATTCTCTTTGTGCATGCTTTTACAAAAACAAAACAAAACAAAACAAAACAAAACAAAACAAAACAAAACAAAAAAAAAAACAGCTTGAATCAACGTTAATATAAATGGGTATCTCATTTGGTTTTCTGATTTATTCCTTGTGAAAAATTAGAAAAACTGCCTTTAAACTGAACCCATGGGCCGGGCGCGGTGGCTCACGCCTGTAATCCTAGCACTCTGGGAGGCCGAGGTGGGCGGATCGTTTGAGCTCAGGAGTTCGAGACCAGCCTGAGCAAGAGCGAGACCCCACCTCTACTAAAAATAGAAAGAAATTATATGGACAGCTAAAAATATATATAGAAAAAATTAGCCGGGCATGGTGGCGCATGCCTGTAGTCCCAGCTACTCGGGAGGCTGAGACAGGAGGATCGCTTGAGCTCAGGAGTTTGAGGTTGCTGTGAGCTAGGCTGACGCCACTGCACTCACTCTAGCCTGGGCAACAGAGTGAGACTCTGTCTCAAAAAAAAAAATAAATAAATAAACTGAACCCATGACAGATTTTTCCTGGGAAATAAACAATCCATGGATAGGTAAACTTTTTTCTTTTGACCATTCTTATCAAAAGCCTTTGTAATTACTTAATTGGCAGCCGCAACGTTCTTGATAGATCATTTGTGTTTTTCACAAATTTGTATATTTTCTGTTCTATTTGTTGAACAAATATTTAGTGAAGGCATCCTACGGCAAAACATAGTCCCTGTCATCAAAGGGGCTTAATTTATGTTTGTTATTGCAATTGTTACTTAGTTGTTACGAAGATGTTTAAACAAGCTAACTGTGTGATAGGACAGTTCTGGGTTCAGTTAGGTATAAAAAAAATGAGGCTCGAATTTCTACATCGGGAAGGATCAAGCTCTGAATTTTAAATTGGAAAGGATGTGGCTTTTCTTAAGTCCAGAAATGAGAAGAAAAGGCTAAATCAAGGGTTCTTTTTAAGATCTTATTGAAAAAATAAATAAATCCACAGGGTTCGCCTTGTTTGGGAGTGAGCAATGTTCTAAAACCAGACACTGATTCATTTTTCCTCTTGATCTAATAAAACTGAGTGTATTTCTTTGTTTCATGTTCAGGTTTATTTTTGACTCTCAGTAATGAATATCAAACTAACTGAGATCACCTCTTTCTTAGCTCAGCTTTGCTTTTCAGCAGCCCAGCTAGTCCCCTAGGCTACACCTGAAAAAATGATGGGAGCCGAAATACAGGACCACAAACACAACAGAACTTTTCCAAGGGCAATAAATAGGCTTTACCTTAGCATTCAGCAAATGGAAACATGCTCATTATTTCAGCTAGATGAAAAATGTACAGGAACCTGAAAACATAATTAGGCAGAGCATAGAGCAAAGCATTTATAAATATGGTGGATGAAAATAATGGAGATGACTTTGAGAAACCTGATCTAGTTGGTCTCCCTCACCAGACAAAGCAGTAATTAACAACAAAAGAAAGCAGACTACAAAGAGGGAACAGCTTCACTTTCTGCAACATGCCCTGGGCTCCAAGAGCATTAAGCACACTTGGGTTACTCAGTGTCTGAATAATGTAGCCTTTTATTATTCCTGGTTTCCTTGACAAGGGGCAAAAATTACATTTCAGATTCTGCTCTATCTCTTGCATCTTTGTTATAAATTGTCCCCAGATTAGTGTCATTAATCATATTTTGTAGACAAAAGAAATGAGATACACAGCAAAGAGTGATTTTTTTGTAAGATTTTGAAAAGTCTGGGAGATGAAAGTAAAATTTTATTTTACCAGCTTCTAGTTCCTACCGATCTTTCAAGAAAATGTATTCAGTAATTTACAAATAATTGGAGGAAAAACAATAATAAAAATAGGTAAATGGCCTCATTCTCTGTTAGCTTTTCTTTATTCATAATGAAATTGCTAATAATTTATTATCATCCCTTACTGCTATTTAAGGGAATGCATTTATTAGAAATGTGTTTTTAAGGAGCAAATTATATAGTGCTGACTTGAAGATATGGTCATACAATTTGGTGTGAGTGAAATAATAGTTTCCTGTTTGTATTTTATATCAATCAAACATCCTTAATTATGGAAACTATCTAAAGTCAGAGTCTATGCTTCAAGTACTGAGGCCATATGTAAAATTCTCTCTTTCCCACAAGAAGTCTGCTTTTTTCTCTTAAGGATTGTATATTGCTGGAGGGAATGAATTTTGGGCCCCAATTCTCTGCTGATCTGCCATTACAAGTGATGTAAATGAAACTACCAGTTTGAATGGATGGCCTTTCTGCTACACTATTTAGAAATGATAGCTTTATCTGGGTTGATGGACACACTTTACCTCAAACTGGACAAAAGCAATTCATGTAACCAAACCATTTGTACCCCTGTAATATTCTGAAATAAATTTAAAAAAAAAGAAATGATAGCTTTAAAAAATGACGTACCTAAGCAGGTTTGCAAGACACAAAGACAATTCTTTAGGGCAAAGAAATGAAGTGGCAATAGTAAACCAGGGAGTAAGGCTATGAACTGATACTAAGTAACGTGTATCTTATGCGTAATTGGTGGCTGATATATACCACCTGCATACTTAGGAATCAAAAGCTGGAAACAAAATATTAAAAATTCATCCCAAGTGGCTAAAGAAGGGTACACCAAACCTAAAGCTAGTAGAAGGAAAGACATGAGAAAGATTAGAGCACGAATTAATGAAACAGAATAGAAAACCAAAAGAGAAAAGCAGTGAACCAAAAGTTAGTTCTTTGAAAGATGAACAGAATTTAGCTAAATGGACCAAGAAAAAAAAACAAGACAAAATGCTAAAATACACAAAATGAGGAATGAAAGAGGAGCTATTACTACTGACTTTACAGAAATAGAAATCATTACAAGAGAATACCATAGATTACTTGATGTCAACAAATTAGATAAGTGAGATGAAATGAACAAATTCCTAGAAAAACATGAACTACGAAAGTTGACTCAAGGAGAAATAGAGAAGCTGAGTAGCCATATGGCAAGTAAAGAGAGTGAGTTAGTCATTTAAAATTTCCCACAAAGAAAAGCTCAGGTCAAGATGATTTTTGATCCACTCTGACAAGCTCTCTTTTAATGGTGTACTTACACCATTGATGCTTAAAGTGATTATTGATATAGCTGGATTAATATCTACCATATTTTTTATTGTTTTCTATTTGTTGCCCTTGTTCTTTGTTCATGATTTTGTCTTCCACTATTTTTATGCCTTTTTTGGTTTTGACTGAGCATTTTATATGATTCCATTTTCTCTCCTTTCTCAGCATATCAGTTGTACTTGTTTTAAAACTTTAGTGTTTGCCCTAGAATTTGCAATATACATTTACAACTGATCCAACTCCACTTTCAAATAACACCATACCTCTTCATAGGTAATGTGAATATCCTATAATGCCTTATCATAATACCTTATAACAAAATAATCCTAACTTCTCCCTCTCATCCTTTGTACTATTGCTGTATTTCATTTTACTTATACATAAACACATATATGTAAATAAATATACATAATTGAAAACATTCTTACTATTATTTAGAACACACTGTTATCTGTTACATCAAACAAGGATAAGAAAAATAAGAGTCTATATTTTACCTTCACTTATTCCTTCTCTGATGCTCTCTCTTTCTTTATTTAGATCATAGTTTCTGACTTGTATCATTTTCCTTCTCTCCAAAGAACTTCTTTAACATTTCTTGTAAGGCAGGTGTACTGGCAACAAATTCTCTCAGTTTTTGTTGGAGACAATCTTTATTTCTCCTTCACTTTTGAAGTATAATTTTTCAGGGTACAGAATTCTAAGTTGGTGGAACTTTTTTTGCTCAACACTATAAATATTTTGCTCCACCCTCTTCTTAATCTTACATAGTTTCTGAGGAGAAGGTGCATGCAATTCTTATCTTTGCTTCTCTATAGTAAGGTGGTGCATTTTTTCCTCTGGCTCCTTTCAGGATTTTTTTCTCCATAGCTTGAAAATGATATGCCTAGGTGTAAGTTTTTTGGCATGTATTTTTCTTGGTGTTCTCTAAACCTCTTGCTTCTGTGGTTTAGTGCATGACCTTAAATGGGGGAAATTTTCAGTCATTATTGCTTCAAATATTTCTTTTGTTTCTCTCTCTCTTCCCTTTCCTTCTGGTATTCCCATTATATGTATCATGTTGCACCTCTTGTAGTTGCCCCACCGTTCTTGGATATTCTGTTCTGAATTTTTTTCCAGCCTTTTTTCACTTAACTTTTCAATTTTGGAAGTTTCTACTGAGATATCCTTAATCTCAGCTGTGTCTAGTCTACTAACCAGCCCATCACAAAGGCAACCTTCATGTCTGTTACATTGGCTTTTTTTTTATCTCTAGCATTTCTTTTTTGTTTATTTCTTAGAATTTCCATCTCTCTATTTAAATTGCCTATCTGTTCTTACATGCTGTCTACTTTATCCATTAGAGCCCTTAGCATATTAAACATAGTTGTTTTAAATTCCTGGTCTGATAATTCCAACATCCCTGTGACATGTGAGGCTTGTTCTGGTAATTGCTCTGTCTCTTCCAACTCAGCTTTTTACCTTTAAGTATATCTTGCAATTTTTTTCCTTAAAAGTTGGACATTATGTACTGGGTAAGAGAAACTGCTGTAAATAGGTGGTAAAGGTGAGGTAGGCAGAGAAGCTTTCTATAGTCCTACAGTTACATCTCAGTCTTTTAGTGAGCTTGTGTCTCTGGATTCTGAACTTCACACATGCTTCTTAGAGTTTTTTTTTCCCCCTCATAGGAACACAGATGTCTTTCCATTTATTTAAATCTTTAATTTCTTAGTCGTTATTTCTAGTTTTCACAGCATGTATTTTACACTTGTTTTATTTGTCCCTTAGTATTTTATTTCTGATGCTATTACAAATGAAATTGCTTTCAATTTTCATTTTCAGGTTGTTCATGCAAGTTGTGATAATTAGTTTTAGGTGTCAACTTGAATGGGCCATAATATGCCCAGATATGTGGTTAAACATTTCTCTGGGTATGTCTGGGCATTTCTGGATGAGACTGACATGCAGAATTATCCTTTGAGCTGTCTTTGTCATTGTTTTTGAAGTGAATATGTCACCATGAGTCAGAGACATTTAGAACCAGTATTTTGTTTCATCATTTTAATGAAGTGGCAACAATAGAACATCATTCAGATTTTAATCAATTTTTAAATTATGTGTATGTGTGTTTACTTATATTTCTTTAAAAGAGTAACGCTCATGGATTTGTTTTTTTGATATGCACCGTATGATTCCTTGTGGAGTCCCAGGAGCACAAGGCTATAATAGCACACCTGAAAGCATTTTATGAGTTCCTATTCACTTGGCTCCAGGAAGAAACTATAGTTTTCATCATTAGACTTGCAATAGTTGCTTCTCAAAAGATAAGTATACTATTTTGCTGAGTTGGGCCATCAGTGGAAGGTATGTAACATTCATCTTGTAACCAGCTTTAATTTTGCCAACTTTAGTCAGATCCTTTCATTAATGGCTGGAGAATCTGCTTTATCTTTTAAAAGGACAAAAATCTAATTGTGGTTCAAATTAAACAGTTTAATGAAAGTGGCCGCAAAGCAATTGATCAAAACTAATGGGTGAACAGTTTTGCTTTTGTTAAGTAAACCTCTTGTTTGCTTAGCATAAATACCTTAAGGGGCTTAACTCAGGTTATTGATGTATCAGAACCTCTAGAGGAAGTATAGCCAATTATTGTTGAAACTATTTTTAAAAGACGAATTGAACTTAAAAAAAAAGTATACTTCCTCACTTTCATATTCAATAAATATTTATAACATTTCTAATATATGCTGTGTGTTGGGGATAAAAAAAGGAACAGATACCTCATGACAACAGAAGAGAGAACAATGAAAATGAAAGCAGTAAATGTTGCCATCTTGGAAGTATTATTTTCAGTGAATTCTATTCTTGTTTTTCTTTCAAACGTTCCTTTCTAACTTTAAACTTATTAAAAAATTATACTTTTTAATAGTACAGTGCATTGATTGTTTTATTTACAACTATAGATGATAATAAGCACTATTTATTTTATTCTAATATTCATGGCAAGGAATCATTTGAAGGTCTGGAAAGTTCATAACATTGGAACTTGAACTGGTAAGATAATTTTCCATACCTCCCTTTCTTGCATATATTAAGTCCCTATTTTCTACCTCAATTGTCACTACTTCAGCATGGTAGCTAAAAGAAATAAATGTCTAACAGGGCCATTCAAAATTCATCCAAGATCAATTTTGGGGAGAGGATACTAAATGACAGACTGTGTTATGGCAAACTAACAATTTTATAATGTTGTGCTTTTCTGAAAAATAGTAGAGACTATCTTCTTTCTTGAAAGTGTTTTATGGAAATATGAGTGAATATTCAGAATTTTTTTTAATGACAATATATTCCGCTTCCCATTTTGTGTATCCAATACTCTGAACTGAAAGTATCTAAACTGACTCATTGTACAAAAGTAAAATTTCCATATAAAAAAGCTGTATTTTATATTTAGATGAAGAGAATATATTTTAATTATAAGGAATAGATGATTATAGATTTTATATGGGGGAAAACCAATAGTAACAAAAAATGGGAAAAGGAAATACAAAATTAAAAATGGCAGATTGTTTTCCATAGAAATCCATCTTCAGAGAAAAAATTTGTACTAGTTCTAAATATTTTTTTAATGAAGGAGATGACTTTTATATATCAACAATGCCTTTATGAGAGTACAGAGACAACTAACAATGGGAGAAAATACTTGCAAATCAAATATTTGGTAAGGGTTAATATTCAGACTATATAAAGAATTCCTACAACTCAACAATAAAACACAATCAACCCAATTCAACAACTGGTAAAATACATGAATAGACTCTTCTCCAAAGATGTAAAATGGCCCATAAGTACAGGAAAAGATGTTCAATATCACTAATTATTAGGGAGACACAAGTCAAAACCACAATGAAATACCAATTCATGCCCATTAGGATGGCTATTACCAAAATAACAGAAAATAACAACTGTTGCTGGGGATGTGGAGAAATTAGAAACCTGGAGCATTGTAGGTAGGAGAGTAAAATAGTGCAGCCACTGTGGAAAATAGTTTGATAGTCATCAAGAAATTAAACGTAGAATTACCATACGACCTAGCAATTACACTCCTTAGTATATACTCCAAAGAACTGAAACCAAGAACTCAAACAGATACTTGTATACCAATATTCAAAGCAGCACTATTCACAATAGTCAAAAGGTGGAAACAACCAAAATGTCATCAACACATAAATGGTGCAATGGTTACTTTTGTGTGTCAGTTGGACTGGGCTAAGGGATACCCAGATAGCTGGCAAAACATTATTTCTAAGAGCATCAGTGAGGCTGTTTCTGGAAGAGATTAGCATTTGAATTGGTAGACAGAGTAAAGAAAATCCATCCTCACCAGTGTGGGTGGGCATCATCCAATCATTTGAGAGTCCAAATAGAACAGGAAATGGGAGAAAAGGCAAATTCTTTGTTTTCTTGAGCTTGGACATTCATTTTCTGTCCTTGGACATCAGAGCTCTTGGTTCTCAAGCCTTCGGACTCCGGGACTTTAATCAGCCCCTCCTCACCCTGCCCACCCTGGTTACGTCCTGGGCTCCCTAGTTCTGAGGCCTTTGGATGCGGACTGAATTATACCACCAGTTTCACTGGGTCTCCAACTCACAGATGGCATATCATGGGACTTCTCAGCCTCCATAATCATGTGAGCAGATTCCCATAATAAATCTCCTCTTATATATCTATATATAACCAATTGATTCTGTGTCTCTTGTGCACCCTAATACAAATGGATAAACAAAATGTATATTACATATAGTACAATATTACATCCTTGAAAAAGAATGAAATTCTGTCACGTTACAACATGATGGACCTAATTTTCAAGGTATCATGCTACATGAAATAAGACAGACACAAAAGAACAAATATGGTCATGACTCCACTTATGTGAGGTACCTAGAATAGGCAAATTCATAAATACAGAAAGCAGAATAGAGATTGTCAGAAGTGGGGTGTGGGGAGAAAGGAGAGTTGTTGTTTAATGGGTACAGAGTTTCAGTCAGGGATGATAAGAAAACTTCTGGAAATGGATGGTCATGATGGTTGCACAACATTATAAATGTATTTAATGTACACTTAAAAAACTGTACACTTAAAATGGTTAAATGGCAAATTCCACATATATTGTATCACCATAAAAACAAATAAGTAACCTTAAAACTAGGGGGGATGGGGGGAGGGGATGGGTCTATATCTACTTGATGAGTGCGATGCGTACTGTCTGGGGAATGGACACGCTTGAAGTTCTGACTGGGGGGAAGGAGGGAGGGGATGGGTGCATACCTACGTGATGAGTGCGATGAGCACTGTCTAGGGAATGGACACGCTTGAAGCTCAGACTCAGGGGATGGGGGGGCATGGGCAATATATATAACCTGAACTTTTATACCTCCATAATGAGCTGAAATAAAAAAAAAATTGAGTTTTATTCATAAGGCAATCAATGCTAACTGCAAGTATGAATATCCAAATCATATATAAACTTATCAGATTATTTGCTATTAAAATAAAAATTGGCATACCTGCAGAAAAAAAAAATAAAAAATAAATAAACACAAGGAACATGGTCAGCCATGTCAAATACTCTCATCAGTAAAGTACAACGAAGGCTCAAGAGTTGACAACTGACTTTAGCAATATAGAGGTTGCTAATTGGTGACCTTGATGAGAGTACATTTGAGGGCTTTTAGAGAAAATGGGGGGGGATAAGAAGTGAGGACAGGGAGACAGTAACTCTTTCAAGGGATTCTGCTGCAAGAGGGGCAAAGAAATAGGGTAGTGACAGGTGGTAAAAGAGGGATTAAGACAAGGATTTAAAAATAACTTCAGAGAAATTACATATTTGCATGTTGATGGGACTAATCCAGTATAGCACAAAATATGGATGATGAAGGGGAGAGGGGGAATTTCTAAAGCTATGTTTTTGAGTAGTGAGGTGGGGTGGGATCTAGCACTCAAGGTTAAGGATTGCCTTTAGCTAGGAGCACGTGTGGTCCAAGCATGGAGCGAGCACAAAGGCAGAATAACATATGGGTGAAAGGGACAGAGTACTGTAGGGGTGTGGACATGGCAAGGAGTGTCTGCAGAGAGGCTTTTTAAAGGTTTTCATCAAAGTAAGAGGAAAGGGGAGGGGGAATTAGAGGCTTAAGGAGAGAGGTAAAGGAGTGAAACAGTGGTTGAGGAGAAGGAGAGTGAATGAACTGGGCAAGTACAGCATGATCGTGTAACAGTAAGAATCCACTTGACTTGTAGACTTGAATTTAATAACGTTACGTGCGTGGTTGTGTGTGTTTCTCCAGTGATGTTCAGCTACACTCATGCCGGTACAGTGTTTGAAGGTGGTTATAATGAACCAAGGTTGTGTGTGGTTTTGCTAATCATGTATGGAAAAAGCAAGCGTGACCCAAGAAAAACAAAGGTGGATGTGACAGTGTTTATAAAGACCTACAAATTTTTAAAAACTTTTTATTGATATAAATATTTGTACATATATAGGGCAGACATGTGATACTTTGTTACATACATAAACTGTGTAATGATCAAGTCAGGGTATTTGGAGTATCTACCACCTTGAGTATTTGTCATTTGTATGTGTTGGGGACATTTTAAGTCCTCTCTTCTGGTTACTCTGAAATATACAGTACACTGTTGCTAATTATAGTCACCCTATGCAGCTATCTGACATTAGAATTTATTCCCTCTATGTAACTGTATGTTTGTACCCATTAGCCAACCTCTCTCCCTCCTCCCCTCCCACCCACACGCCCTTCCCAACCTCTAGTATTCAGCATTTCACTTTCTATCTCCATGAGATCAATTTTTTTTAGCGATCACATAAGAACATGCAGCATTTGTCTTCCTGTCTGTGACTTATTTCACCTGACATAATGACCTCCAGTTCCATAAATATCATTAAAATGACCATACCACCCCAAATGATCTATAGATTCCATGAAATTCCTATTAAGGTATCAATGTCTTTTTTCACAGAAATAGAAAAAACTCCTAAAATTCATATGGAACCAAAAAAGATTCCAAATAGCCAAAGCAATCCTGGGCAAAAAGCAAAGCTAGAGGCATCGTATTCCCTAACTTCAAAGTCTGATACAGAGGTGTAATAACCAAAACAGCATGTATTGGCATAAAGACAGACACATGGACCAAGGGAACAGAATAGAGAACTCACAAATAAATCCATGTATTTATAGCCAACTGATTTTCAACAAAGACACAAAGACCTAGAAGTCTGAGGAGCAATGTGAGGAAGAGGCAGACAACACCAAGGTTCATGAAGACAATAACAGGTTGTAGAATCAAAGAACTGGTGGTCTTGATTGTCACAAAGGATTGTTGGAGTTGGAGGAATAGAAGGAGGTGAGGGCTGCAATGAGATGAGATGGTGTTCATAGAACGGAGGATGACATTGAGATTTTGGAAGGGTTCTGCATAACATGAGAAGTTCTAGGGTATGATCATGAGAGTGAGAGGCAGAGTTTGGATGGAGTATAAGATTACTGCTGGAGAGGAATTCATGGAATTGGAAATTCAGGGGATTTAAAGAATCATCTCTTTGTGTATTGAAATCATCTAATATTATTGGAGAGAATTACCCTGATAAAGACCTGAAATTGTGGAAAAATAACAGAATTCATAGATAACAGCAATACTGAGAAGGTGGTAAAAACTTATGAGATATAATTCAAAGTTGGAGAAATGGGAGGAAGAATGGTCTAGGAAACGCATGGTAGAGCAACAGATTTGTAACTTACCTCCTCACCCAGTTGTGTTAGGGTTCTGGGAGCCTGCACTTCAGAGCAAAGCCAAACTTATGTCAGAGCCAGAAGGAAAAATCAACATGCAGAGACAAGGTTAAGGACAAAAATGATTTTGCTGACGAGTAAGCTATGAATTCAGAGGACACATTGGAAGGGATTCAGGTAGAGCTGGATAGAGATGTCAGAAGAGGACAGAATACAGGATGTACAGAGCCCCACGGAGGTAAAATTAGAGGGGTGATCTGCAGGTCTGAAGGTTTTGTGGTGATTGACATATTAATGAATAAAAAGCATATGAAATTAGTCCTAGTGGATTTAAAAATAGGTGGTGGTAGTGAGAATGAGGCTGGGAGTGTACGGGGAGCCAGAGGTATAGGTTTTGGAGCTGTCTGTTCTCCTCAAAGTAATTAGGGTACAAGGAGTAGAGAGGCATGATCTCATCCATGTACAGGTTTCTTCTTGATTCTCTAATGACAAGGCGGGTTTTGCACTCAGCAGAAGTCCCTACCCCCATCCCAGTTGAGGAGCAGGACTTCCAATGCTCCTAGAAGTTATCAATATATACCAGTTGATATCTCCTCTTGACCTCTGATTTGTTTTGTCTCTAATCCAGTCAATATGCACAAAACAAGAAGTCTTTCCCTTTCCATCTGACTTTGAATTATGTTTCTCTGTTTTCATGATTTTATTAAATCTAAGCCCTTAAGTCAGTGCCACATAGGACCCAAGATAGAAAAGTACACCCACGGCAGCTTGGCCTCTTTAATATGTTATTTTGTTTGTTTTAGGTGTTTGGTGTTGAGCACTGTCTACATTTCTTTGTATTGCTAAAAAATGAATTTCATAAAAAGCATTTATGGTTAAAGGAGTAGCAAAATATCTGGCAAAACAATAGTGGAAATACATTTTTGAGAGACATAGTTTTCACAAATACAATCTTTTCTAATGCTATAGACGGCTGGGTTTAATTGTGCTTTAGATTCTCCATTAAATGTACCTGGGAATGTTAACCATCTTCATTGGTGATGATTGTATTTAATTGGCGGTCTTGTCTTACAATAAAAATGTGTGTGTGTGTGTGTGTGTGTATCTGCAGTCTAAATTATTTTCCTCCACTCATTCTATTGAAATAAAAAAATTTCTTGGTTCTAATGCTGGGTCTAATAATTTTTTTAATTTTAATCTTATTCCTAGGTTTTAATTTTGCAAAAAAATCATGCAAAATTTACAGTTAGTTCTTTCATTTGGTTACACCCATCAGATCCATTAGATCCTATATCTTCTCCAGCTTTATGCTGATCTTAAAGCATTTACTGGGCTACCTAAATTGTCTCCCAGATTTGAGCTTGAAAAACCAATCACATAGTTCAATAGGTATTAGTGAATTTATCACAGATTATGAGATTTTTACACATATTTCTCTCAGTCAAATCTTAGCAAAAATCATTAATGTAACGCGCATAACCTACTGCCAAGTGACATTTCAGAACTTGATTCCAGTTCACCATATGCCGAAGATATTTCTATGCATTAATCTCAATTCTGTGATAACATCCACTCAGGTTGTTCAGCAAGCAGTTCTGTGGGAAGAGAATCTACACTTTCTAACTCAATTGGCTGCAGAGTCAACAATTCATGTAAAAATAGTAAAATAAAATAAAATGTGCAATAACTTTGTAAGTCAGGGAACTCCAATAATTTTATTATGGGAATCAATGCTTTCCAGCCAATTATATTTCCATGGTTTTAATTTTCAAGACCTGTGCTTTGGAAGGTCATAAGTAGTAACAAGAGTGGGACACCATCGATTAACTCCAGGATATAGAAAAATTAATATCCAGACTATGGGCTTGTCTTCACTAATGAGGAACAATTTAGAAAGAACAGTATAGATTTTTAAAAATATATATGCAATAAATGATTTATTTATATATTGTTGCATAAAGCTCAGAGAGGCAGTAGAAATCAGAAGGGAATGAATTCTTTTCTGCACACAGTGTCAGACTCTAAATTATGAGACCCAAAAATAAAACCAATGAATCAGCATCACAAGAAATGAAGTGGGCGTGGGGGACAGTCCTTTCCTCAGTAAAAGTGGCAAAATTTTACAGAAATACTAAATTGACAAATTCAGGTTTTTCTGGAAATATACTGTCAAATCCATTTTAATTTTTAAAAATTTCTGCAAGTAATACCCATTTGTCTGCCTTTATTGTATATGCTCTTGAAGTGAGGCTAGAGTTTAAGGTACACAATCTTTTTCCAATTTATTCATAAGCTGGTTCTTCATTTCCCACCTAGCAGGGTGTTATTTTATTAACTGCTGGATATTGCGGGCACTTTGGTTAGCGTATGGCCTCCATGCTCAATATTCTCATATCTATGTATTAGATTTTTATTTTATTTTTTTTTACATTTTTCTTCCCCACAGCTCTGGTCTTTAAAATCAGATGATTAATTTCCTTTTCAATCAAGTATCTTTGTTTCCTTTCCTCTAATATACTTCCTTTTCTGATACATAATTGTCACATGATTACATGTTGTTCTACTATTTTATTCTCTTATATATTTTTCATGTTTGTACCAATAATAGACATTTTAGTTTTTGGGTATTGAAAGGGTAATTTGCCTAATTATTGTGAAAAGGGATCTTGAAACAGCTGGATCCTTAATGCATATTCATACTGTTTTGGTACTCTTGATGTGAGAAATACTGAGAAATTTGAGGCAGTGTGAATTTCAGAGTGATTTTTCATACAAAAGTAGCTGAAGATGGGTAGTTACTTGAAGAATTTACTTTAGAAATAGTTGTTCTATTGTTCTAAGGGTAAATTAATCACATGGATGGGAGAATTATTTTATTTCTCTATCAGTCAGGATTATGACCACAGTTCACTGAAAGTAACAAATAATGGTTTACAGAAAGAAGACTCTAGTTAATTTTCTCATAACAAAAACATCCACAGGTAGGCAATCAGGGCTAAGGTAACTGTTCAACAATGGCATCAGTTCATATTCTTTTCATCTTTCTGCTCCTTGCTATGAGGGCTTCATGCTCATGACCACCACTCATCATGAAAAGTATCTACCACGTTTCTCAGCCATATTCTAGGGAAAATGAAGATGAAAGATGGAAGGGGCAAAAGATCTTTCTCTTTATTCAGTCTTGGCCAGAAGTGTATCACTCATCATCCCCAGCTGAAGTCAGGCTGGAAAAGTGAGTATTTTAGCTTTCCAGACTGCTCTATTTTTTAAAAAAAAAAAAAAAAAAAAAGAAGGCAATAAAAAGGGGACTTGGTGGTGGTTTCTGACTAGTCAATTTATAATTTCCCTCTGTGGGTGGGAGGTCCAGCAAAGGTAATGTTCCTCTTACATTTGTGGGTTGCTGCACTGAAGTTGCTGCCCAGATAAAGACCACAAATTCTTGCTCACCCCCTCACTGTTCCCTGTGTCCGGGAGTGGCCATACGTATAGTGTTCACCAGTGGAAATGGAGATGGAAGTGAGTCGTGTGTGTCACAGTGCTTTTGGGAATCATGAATTTTTTTCATACCTGTCTTCTTCAACAGCCAGTGTGATGTAGAGAATTCCTTGACTCTAGGTCAATGGCGGAGCCATAAGATGAAAGCTGTTGGCTCCTAAATCTCTACGTGTAGGAGAGTCACAATTGCCTAGTAACAGTTACATATGGATATTTTGTAAGGCTCCTAGCCTTTTGTATAAAGAATTGGGAGCAATGAACTTGAATAATAGTATAGAAGGAAGGAAAATAACCAAACTTTGGTGGGTAGAAAGAAATTAGTGAACGCTTACACTAATTTAGCAAACAATATGTGATTATTAATAATAGAATTTATTTCAAAAATTGTGGAATGTCCATATTACTTTCCATAGAGGTTGTACTAGTTTGCAGTCCCACCAACAGTGTATACGTGTTCCTATCTCTGGTATATGTATACCACAAAGTACTATGCAGCTATAAAAAATGGTGAACTAATAGCTATTGTATTAACCTAGATGGAACTGGAGACCATTCTTCTAAGTGCAGTATCACAAGAATGGAAAAACAAACACTACATGTACTCACCATTAAATTGGAGGTAACTGAACAACACACATGTGTACATATGGAAATAAAACTCATCGGAAATCACACATGTGGGGGGAGGGGATGAGTAAATTCACATGTGATGGATACAAAGCACACTATCTGAATGATGGGCATACTTATGACTTTGACTCAAACTGTACAAAAGCAATTCATGTAACCAAAACGTTTATACTCCTGTGACACTCTAAAATAAAATAAAATAAAATATGGAATGTTTCCAAATTACATTCAAGGAAATTTATGTATTTAAATGTTTTCATCATTAAACATAAATGAAATAAATGGGCAATTCAAGATCTGAGAAAGAAGACAATGGCCACCATAATATGAGAACATAAATAATAAATATGTAATAGCAGAACAAGAGAAAAGCAACTATTTTGATAAATGAATGTAGAGGGAACATCTTTTAAAATTTGGAGATACATCTATAGCAAATCTAAAAGAGAGCAAATGCAAACAGATTGAGAGAACAAATATAGAGAAGTTTAAAATCACAAGAGAATGATATTCATGAGAGTGGTTGATATATTTGAAAATATTGATAAAGTTATTGGTTATCTAGAAAAAAATGAGATGACCAAAATTTTATTCAATACATAGAAAATTTTAAAATTTGTCAAAGAATATTCCCTAAAACAGCCTTCCCAGTTAATGTAATAAATGATATCTTTCAAATGAAACTTGTCGTCTTAAGGAACAGAATGCAAAGAATAAGATGGAGTTATTCATAACCCAACCAAACACAGAAAAGAAACCATACTAATCTCATTTATGAATGTGGCTGTTAAAATCCTAAATAACACAGGAAGCTGAAATCCAACTATATTGTATATTAAAGAATAATCCAACATGATCAAATAGGGTTTATCAAAGAATTGCAAGTGTAACTTTTTTTCTTGAGTTCTGTATTTTCTCCCATGTCCCTCAAAGCATCTCTGTGGAATACGTTGGTAATAAAAGTACTAGAATTTTAAAAAAATCACTCTATACACAGGTCTCTCTAGGCCATGAATTCTGGTAGAAGGGATTGCAATTGTAATAGATTGGAATAGGAGATCTTTGGAGCAGCTCAACTTAGAGGCAGACCCTAAGAAAGAATAAAGTGAGCATGGACAGCTTAATAGGCAACAGAACACATATAGTGATTCATCAGAACTGTCCAAAATGCAGGTATCTCTAGTTATGTATAAATCATCACAAAATCCACAGAGATAAAATTAATAAATAATTCACTAGAGAGTTAGTTGGTACATAACACAAAAATTTCCCCAAGTTATTTCATCAGAGGTCTGACTCAAATCACTTATCCAGTCATGACCCATTAGTCTATTCCTAGACCTGGTTCACGTCACAAATACAGAGCCCCTTAAAAAGTAGGAAGTTTGCTATGCCTCATGGAAGTCTGTATGAGAGGATACCATGAAAATTCCTCCTCGTCTTTTCCAAAGCAATGTGGAGCCACTGACCTTCCTAACAGTCCCCAGAGAAAGAAAACAATCACATTTTGGTGATGTGTGGAGAGAGGTTAGTGGATACTTGTGCTAATTTAACCAACATTGTTTTCTTTAGATTAGTAATTCCATGACAATCAAGTTCATAACAGTGGACTATCAAAATAGGAATAAAATGGAGTTTCAGGTAAAAAATGGAGTTTTGACTAAGACTTTTTTTTTTAGGAAACTTATACCCAAATTCATCGCAATGAATATTTTCCAAATCCTTCCATAAATAGAGTAGATGCCCTGAACAACTGAAAGAATCTACACATTATCTGCATGACTCATGGAATAAGAGACATTATGGTACAAAGAATAGTGGACCTAATGTTACCAGTCAAAATGGTAAATCAAAATCCACATCATCCGTATTTCTTCTTAATAGGGTATAGTATATTTCAGCAGCCCAAAAGAAGTAACAACTAGAAAAAAATAGATATATTTTATAAAGTAAAATTTGTAAGGATACCAGAGAAGTCAAAAGAATTGGATTAACTAAGATTCTATAGAGAAAGAATCTTTCTTCTTTGAGCTAATAATTGCTAGCTGCTATGGTTTGGATGTAGTTTGTTCCCACCAAAACTCATGTTGAATTTGATTTCCAATGCGGCAGTGTTGGGAGGTAGGACCTATTGGAGGTGTTTGGGTCATAGGGGCAGATGCTTCATGAATAGAATAATGCCTCCTGTGGGAGTAAATTCTTACTCTCATGGGACTGGATTACTTACCATGAGATCAGGTTGTTTCTTCTTGTGTTTGGGGTTTTTGTTTGTTTGTTTGTTTGTTTGGGTTTTTTTGCACATGCCTGCTTCCTCCCTTCTGCTTTCTACCATGAGTTGAAGCAGCACAAGACCAGATGGGCTACCCAACCTTGGACTTCTCAACCTCCAGAATCGTGAGATCATAAATTTCTTTTCTTTATAAATTTCTGAGTTCTGTTATTCTGTTACAGCAACATAAAACAGACTAAGTCACTAGCCATTTACCTCTCTGAGGGCATTTATTTGCTCTAAGGTCAGGTAAGAATCCACTTGGCCTAGGTAAAGGCATCCTAGTGGTGGGAAAAGAAACCAGTAGAGTTTCTGACAAATGTGATGGATTAGGTAGAAACTGGAAGATTCTCAAACACATGGTTTGCACCATGAGGGTAGCTAAGTTCTGAGATTGTGCAACACACTGAACAGCAGCCAAGAAATTTATAGATGGCAGAGTAAAATCTCCTGTGGTGCACAGGAAATAAGTCTTGCTAGAGATAGAAAACTTGACATAAATATATGGAGAACATCTCCTTAAGACATATGCCAGATTTTGAAGCTGTGTAGGGTAGGAGTTAAAAAGCTCAAAATCTCCAAAGAATATAACTGATTCTTGTGTAATTTTTAGGGCTAAGGAGAAGAGACTAACCACAATCTCTATCAAAAGCCAAGAAGGACTAGACCTGAAGAAAAGGGATGACCCAGAGTTAGACTAAGTTTTACTAAACATGGCAGAAGACAGGATGAGTGGACCTGAAAATAGGTTAGTTGAAAATATGTAACACACAAAAATATACCAAAAAAAAGAGAATAAGACAGAGATTTAAAAACATATGTAACTGGAATATCAGTAGGGGAACAGAGAAAGAATGAGACAAAAACAGTATTAAAGAGATAATTGCTTTAAAATTCAAGACTGATGAAAGACATCAACCCACATATTCAAAAAGCTCAGGGAACCTCAAGAAAGATAAATAAATAAAAAATAAAACCACACAAAATTCAAACTGCTGAAAACCAAAGAATACTTAACAGGTATTTTTAAAAATAGTTTTCACTTTATCTCCTCTGTTGGGCATTTACTTTCATATTTTTACGTGGTTATGCATCCTTATCTTATCATAGTCTACCTTAAATTCAATTATATAATTTAACAATATGATAATTTTATAACTACCTATTTCCATTTACCTCCCACCAACACTTTATGGTATTGTTAACATACATTTTATTTTTGCCTATACTTAAAACCCCATAATATATGTGTTTTATATTTGCCAGTTGACTTTTTAAAATTAGAGTGAAAAAACATCTTTCATATTCACTCACATATCGTTTTGTCTCTTGCTCTTCTTCTCTTTCTTGATATCTGAGTTTCCATTTCCATTTTAGGATTTTATGTAATGTGGTTCTTGGGATGATGAATTCTCTCAGCTCTTTTGTTATTGTTGTTGTTGGCTTTAAAATATTTTTATGGGCCGGGCGTGGTGGCTCACGCCTGTAATCCTAGCACTCTGGGAGGCCGAGGCGGGTGGATCGCTCGAGGTCAGGAGTTCGAGACCAGCCTGAGCAAGAGTGAGACCCCGTCTCTACTAAAAATAGAAAGAAATTATATGGACAACTAAAATATATATATACAAAAAAATTAGCCGGGCATGGTGGCGCATGCCTGTAGTCCCAGCTACTCGGGAGGCTGAGGCAGTAGGATCGCTTAAGCCCAGGAGTTTGAGGTTGCTGTGAGCTAGGCTGACGCCACGGCACTCACTCTAGCCCGGGCAACAGAGTGAGACTCTGTCTCAAAAAAAAAAAATAAATAAAAAATAAAATAAAATAAAATATTTTTATGTTTTTCTTCATTTGTGAAGGGTGTTTTCTCACTATATAAAATCCTAAGTTCATAGTTTTTTTTCTCTTTTTTTTTTTTCAGGGCTTTAAAGATAGTCTATTCTCTTCTGTTTTCTATTGTTTCTATGAGAAGTTGGCTGTCAATCTTATTGTTCTCTGATATAATGTGTCTTTTCTCCAACTGCCCAAGAAGTTTTCATCACCTTTGGTTTTCAGCTGTTTGACTATGACAGGCTTAGGTATGTTTTCTTTATGTTTATCCTGCTTGGGATTCCTGAGTTTCTTGGCTTTCCGGGTTAATGTATTTTATCAATTTTGGAAAATTCTTTGCCTTCATCTCTTCTATATTGTTTCTGCCCCATTCTCTCTCTCTTCTCTTTGTGGGACTGAAATTACATGTATGTAAGACCATTTGATATTATCACAAAGGTCTCTGCTATCTCTGATAGTCTTTTTGTTTCCTTTTATTCATTTTTTTTCTATGCTTCAGGTAATTTTTCTGAGCTGTTCACAAATTCTATTAGATTAAATTTCTTGTTACTTCATCCAATGAATTCATTTTTCATATATTATATTTTTTAGTCCTATAATTTTCTTTTGATTTAAAAAATAGATTCATATCTTTATTAAAATAACTCAATGTTTCACTCATTTTTTCCAAATATCCTTCTAAAGTTTTTGGTATATTAGGTTTGTTATGCTAATGTCCTTGTCATCCTTGGTCATCCAGGGGTTTACTCTTTCTTTTCCCCTGATTTTTTTTTACTCCTGGGTCATTTTCCCCTCTTGGCATGTCTCATAATTTTTTATCATATGCTAAACATTTTATATAAAAGAACAGTGGAGACTAAAATACTTATTATAAAGGGCTTGACCTTTTCTGTCAGGCATCTAATGAGATGAACTGTCTCTTTGATCTAATAAGCAGCTGAGCTTTGTCAGGGCTGAGTTGGTTCAGTTCACCCGATTTCAAATGTTTGGAAAATGGGAAGAGAACTGGTCAGCGGAGAAAACTCGCTGAGTTTGAAGCTCTTCCGTATTTCAATCTGCTATGCCAGGCCTTGGGGGCTGTCAAAACTCTAGCTGGCTTCTCCTTGTCCCAACAGTTTTGTTTTGTGTACCACAGGTACCCTTCTCCCTCTGGTCATGCTCTGAGTTTTTACAAATGTCCCGGTAATAGAAACAGTCATTGGCCCCTGTTCACCAACTGAATACTTAATCTCACTCTAGAATTTCATTTATTCAGACTTCTGTGCATCCACTGATTTTTGTGCCTTTAAAGATAAATAAGTTTTTAGTTCAGTGTTTTCCTTTTGTTATAGCAGGAACGGTGGTCTTTTGGGACAATATAGAACTTTTCAGAAGCACAGCTCTTTAATCTTTTTGTTATTTTCAATTTCAGTGACTTGATAATTCCAAATTCTCTGTTTCCAGGTGTAAGAGTTTCTGAGAAGCACACTTCCCTTGCTGTTCTGGGTTCAGTGCTAAGAGAGGTATGTATAGGCAGAATTGGACAGTGCTTATGAATTCAGGCCCTAGACAATCAGTGGCCCCTCTCCAAATTCTGGAACCGCTACCTACTAGCTATGGGCAAGGTACTTGAATCCGTCAAGCTTCAGTTTCCTTGTTTGTACAGTAAACATAATGATACTATGTATCCCATGTGGTTAAACACAAAAAACACTAAGATCAATATATGGCACAAAGAAAACAGTCAATAAATTCTGGCTATTTTCATAAAAAGACAAACCAAATTACAAAAGACACTTGGTGAGACCTAAGATGGGATCTTCCTATGGGTGGCCCTGACCAAGTATTGATTTCCTATGATTATTATTTTTAATCTGTGAATCCATTTAGTAATCTCTAATTGTTTTCATTGTTATTAAATATTATGAGAATTCAAATTGAAGATCATTTCCTCTTAACCACTGACCTCTTTGGCCCTATTAGCACCAAATTTCTAAGAATGAGGTTGAGAATGAAATGTGAAATTCAGGCCGATGGCACCTTGTGGTCATGCAGTAGCTAAGAATGACAGTTTATTATGCAGTTTGCAGTAGGGTGGCAGATTACTGCCGGCTGGACAGCTACCTACGCTAATCCAGGCCTTATAAGATTTCAAAGTAATTTTGGTTGCAGATATTTATTTTGAATTTACTACATAGCTAATGATAGGGATGTTACATTTATTTTTGTAAGATGATAGCTATTCCTCCAAGCAAATGATCAATGTCAAACAAATCACTTAGCTGACTAAAAGGATATTGCTTCTAGGAGACTTTCCGCTACCTGAGGCAGAAGAGAAAAGAATACGATTAGAATCTAAAAGAGATTTGATGGCTGTCATTTCCACAATAGGAATGTTGACAGGTGGAATAAATAACTCCTGGAGAGCAACTTGTTAAACTGGGTTAAAAGAAGATCTGTATGAGTATGGGCCGGTCTGATGCCATCTGCCAATCTGATTATATTTTATTACTCAGCTGAACTGGATTGCATGATTCAGTTTGTGGTTATCTAAAGGGGTCACAAGCTGCAGCAGCTCATATTTCCTGAACATATTTTGGCAGAAATTGTGGATTGCTTTAAGAGAATGCCAACTAGTGTCAGAGATAAAGACAAAGGGCTTCTTTATGGTTATTTAACATTATCGAACTACCAACCAAGGTGAGGCAGGCAGCCTCCTTTGTGGGATTCCAGCATACAGGCAGGCACAGAGAGTCACAGAATGTTCTCTCCACTCAGGAACCAGGCTTTATATACACACGACGTATGCACATGCACCATGCAGGTCTCTTTAAATGCAGTTTCTCTGGGTAAATCCACCTGGTATTGTTTGGAAATCTCAATCCTTGTTTAATATTTCAGCAGTCTCCTCTGGGTCTTGTTATCATTCACTTTTCATATATTCCTAAAATTATTAACACATTTTTAAAAATTTTTCCAGCTTCCTTGATCCCACTCTGATCTTTTTCTTCCAATTCTTTGACTTCTCTTTTTTTTTTTTTTTTTGAGACAGAGTCTTACTCTGTTGTCTGGGCTACAGTGTTGTGGCGTAAGCCTTGCTCACAGCAACCTCAAACTCCTGGGCTCCAGCAATCCTCCTGCCTCAGCCTCCTGAATAGCTGGGACTACAGGCATGCGCCACCATGCCCAGCTAATTTTTCCTATATATATTTTTAGATGTCCATATAATTTCTTTCTATTTTTAGTAGAGACGGGGTCTCACTCTTGCTCAGGCTGGTCTCGAATTCCTGAGCTCAAACCATCTGCCTGCCTCGCATCCCAGAGTGCTAGGATTACAGGCGTGAGCCACCGTACCCGGCCTCTCTTTTTTTTTTTCCTTAAGCAGTATGGCTCTTCCTGGCTTCACATTAATTATCTATCCAGTTTAGATCTCATGGTTAAATCGTTTATTTACCTTCTTATCATCATCATCATCATCAAACCTATTTCTCCATTAGCTTTCAGCAGCTTGGGTGAAGTTAACCATTCGCCTATTCTTTCCAACACTGAGACTGCTCGTGCTGCTAAAATCAGTGATACCTACAGGAAATGCACAACTTCTGGGGCCTAAAGCTGCTTTCAAATACTATGGTCTTTATGGCAAAACTTCACCACTCTTCAAGTTTTTCCCTATAATATTGCCTGTATAACCCCTGACACACGCATATACTATTGAAAAAATGACCTCTTTCCTCCCAAAGAAATTAGAGATTGTCAAGATTCAATGCTTTCAGTTTAGAACCAGCATCCGTTCACTCATCTATATGAGAAGCAACTTAGCGGCATGATTTCCAGCTGGGCCATGCAGGGAGATAAACCTGTTTATCCCATGGGCTAAGTATGTATCCTTCAGCAGCTTACTTAACCTCTCTTTTGGTTCCCTCACATACAAACTGATGAAAATAAAGGTATTTACTTTCAAGATTCTTGTAAACATTGGAAGAAATTATATATACACGTAAACTTAGAGTGCTTCTGAGTTAGTAAGTACTCTGATTAAATGTTCACTATAATTTATATTGTTACACATACATTTATCCCTGCATTTTTCTCTCTTGTCTAGATGTTCCTTGTTCTATCCAAGACTAATTTCTCTGCGTACACTCAATACCCTCTTCCCATGCTTTAGTGATATCACGTCATCAATTCTGTCTCTCATGACCTGTATTTTTCAGTCTTTCATCACATAAACAAATCATAAATACATACACACATATACTCTGCAACCCTATGTGCCCTGCGAACTCTGCATTTCTTTTTTTCCCACAATTATGTTTCTTTAAAAGTAATTTACACTCATTAATTTCCCTTCCTCTATCACTCCACAAAAAATTGCTCCCGAAGAGCGAGCAAATCTGCCTGTCCCTTGGCTTTCTTCTACCTGATTGGCCTAATAAGTTGTGTGCAATTGCTGGTAATCCAGGTGGTTAAGGAGGTTCAGAGACCGAAGTGTACGTGCTATCTCAATAGAATTTTAGTATTTCCCCATCAGTACTTACCACTGGGTTTTATATCAAACCATCCACCAATTAGTATAAAAGTTTGGCTCATGATAATATTGAGAAATGGTAGATTGTTCTTGGGAGATTTATGAATATGCATGTTAGAAGCTGCTCTTCTTTCAATGTGGCCTCCTGGAGAGAATACTAAACTGGAAGGTCAAAGCCCTCAGTTTTATTCTTGGCTTTGCCACTCACTCCCTCGGTGACCTTGGACAAGTAGCTTAGCCACTCTGCAGGCAACTGTTTCTTTGTTGATAAAGATGTGAGTAATGATAGCTGAAACCTCTTTCCATATAGGGGAGTTGTGAAGATTAATGAGATACTGTTTATAAAGCACTCTGAACTCTCCCAAAGAGAGGAGCTGTATAAATACAGAGACTTGCCGTTGTTATTCAACAGCCTCTTTCCTGCAAACCTCTATACATTTCTCAAAATCTGCAGAGGGGGGTAAAATCAGAACGTATGGATTATTTCAGGTGACATCCAGCCCTGATAAACTGTGCACTGAGTTTGTTTCTATCCTATTTCCTATGTGCATAACCTTTCTTTGGAATAAGAAAACAAAGATGTAATTTTTTTGAAAATTCAAATGGTTTGAGAGGAAATCATCTTTACTGGTTGGTTGTGGCCCTGGGACACAAGGGAACCATTTAAGAGGGAAAGCGTAAGACCCTCATTTTCGTGGTAAGCTACTTAAAGGACAAGATACGGGTAACTTATGGGTAAGACTTACTGACTGATGAAAATTTCTGTCTGGCCCTGCATCTCTACCTCCCAAACCACTAATCGAGCAATGAATTGGAAACCAAATTGCCTGCTCTCATTTGATTTCTTCTCCCGGAGCTTGAAAGTCCTTTTGTATTATGGAAGAGGCCACAAGAAAGCAAAGAGAAAACAAAAGAGCCCAGGATCACACTCACTCCCACTGATTAGACCGTGAATCACCACGAGTTGACTCCGCTGTGGTCAGACATACTAGAGCAGTGAGACTCACTGTCATTTCCTTCATTTGTATCCATTATACGTCAAACACTGTGCTTTTCAGTGCAAGCTATTCTCTTAAATGTGATACCTTAATATTCAGAATGTGTGGAAAATTGATGTTCCTCCGTGAATCTCAATCTTGTATTAGCAGACTCTTTTGCATTTAATTTTGTCCCCTGTTTATATTAAAGACAGAAGAGCCTTCTTTTGACATGAGGCATTTTAAAATGTAGGTAAAGTCCTTTAGAATACCCGATTTTCCATCTGCTTATTAGGGCCAATGGGAATAGCTTTTCTCCCTCAGATTTTAAAGTTCCAGATGATCCACAGTCGTTATAAGGGCACTGACTTTATGATGTATTTATTTCTAGAAAAGAACTAGAACAAACAATCTGCTAAATGCCTGCAGTTGCAGTTATTGTGTCGGCTTTGGATAACTGATTGTGGCTGAGATAGGTTAAAATTTGGGAAACAATACATTCAGTTGGCCACACACACAAAAAATCTGAGTTTAGCACAATTCAGCCAGAATCTGACAAAAAAAGAACCTAGAAAATAAGCTCAACATAGTAATTTTTCTGTTTTTAATTAACATGGTAGAATGCTTTTTTAAGTTACTATGGGAGATTTATGTGTTTAGGGTTCCTTAAGTGATATAATATAAAGCAAGTCATTTCAAAATAATTTAAAAAATATTCTTAAATTTTAGAAAATATTAGGCATGACTTTTGCATCACCTTCATTGTAGACTGTGTGTTTTCCTTGAAGGAGGCAGAATGGGCTTCATGTACGTTTTAATGACAAAAAAAAATTCACTGATCACACTTGCATTTCAGATCTGTGATGGACAAACCAGAGAGTAACCTTTCTGACTCCTTGACATCCATGGAAGAGTCACAACTACGACCCAGATTTTATAGTTTATCATTCCATTTAATCTTTCCAGCACCCTCTAGCCTACCCTTCCTAGATCTTCCAAAGTTTACAGAAAGAAAGAGAGGGAGGAGCAGAGAAACAGAGGGAGGGAAGGGTAGGAAGACAGATCAGACTTTTTCTTTCTACCAGTTTTGCTCTCAACGTTGGAAAAGAAACCATTCGTGGTAGGCTGAAAATAATTCCCCAGTGATGCCTGTGTCCAAACCCAGAAAATATTAATATATTAGCTTATATGGTTAAAAAAAGACTTGCTAGATGTGATTAAATTAAGGATTTTGAGACAGGGAGATTATCTTGGATTATTCAAGTGGGCCAATGTAATCACAAGGGTGCAAGAGGATTAGTGTTCAGGAGAGAGAAGATGTAGGGACAGAAACAGAGGTTAGAGAGTAGAAAATGTGCTACATTTCTGGCTTTTCAAGATGGAGAGAGGACCATGCACGCAGCTTCCAGAAGCTGGAAAAGGCAAGAAAAGGGATTCTTCCCTGGAGTCCCAGAGGGAACACAGGCCTGCTGATGTCTTGATTTTAGCCTCGTAAAATTGATTTTGGACTTTTGACCTCCAGAACTGTGAAATAATAAATTTGGGTTGTTTTAAGCCCCTGAGTTTGTGGCAATTTGTTACAACAACAATGGTAAACCAGAGGTGATCTAACTCGTGTCATTCCTGCTTCCAAGTGGTGAGTGAACAAAGAGTTCTTAGTAAACTATGCATGGGGGTGGGGGAGGGGCAGTAATTTCCACTTTGACCCTGGAAATAGTTTGGATATTTGTTCCCTCCAAATCTCATGTTGAAGTTTGATCCCCAATGTTGAAGTGGGAGGTGTCTGGGACACCGGGGCAGATCCCTTATGGATGGCTTGGTTCCCTACACAAGGTAATGAGTGGGTTCTTAGTTAATTAGTTCATGCAAGAGCTGGTTGTTTAAAAATGCTTGCCACCCTCTCCTCTCTCTTGCTCCTTCTCTCTCGCCATGTGGTACACCTGCTCCCCCTTCACCTTCTGCCTTGATTGGGAGCTCCCTGAAGCCCCCACCAGAAGCAGATGCTGGCGCCATGCTTCTTGTACAGCCTAATAACTCTCTTTTCTGTACGAATTACCCAGTCTCAGGTATTCCTTTACAGCAACACAAAATGGACTAACACAATCTTCTCGGTGTAGAGACAAGCAGAGTGCACTGCCCAAGATCATACTATCCAATGGCTAGAATTACGAACATTGCCTGGCTTGCCTTGGAGAAGGCATCATAGGAACCCACCATGCTTGGAAACTAAAAGGCTCTCAAGCAAACACCCTAACTCACCCCTTTCCTAACCATCCCACACTCAGATTTACATAAACCAAAAAACATTGGACAGCTATGTCAGGTCTCATCTTGGGATTTTAAAGATGATTGACGCGATGGTAGTAGCCTAGAAAATAGTTCAGTAGGAAACACGAATATTTAATAGGAGGCATAATGCAATATGAGTAACTTGTGTGGGAGAACACATGTTATGGGTTGAGAGAAGCAGATGCTAAAGAAAAATATCTTTAATGAAGACAAAAAGTATATATGTAAAAACAAAAAAAACACCACAAGTACAAGTTTCTAAAATATTTACTAAAAGATTCACCAGAACCAGTTTATAATGGTTCCCAAACTATTTGGGTGTGGCTTACCATAACAGTTCATCATTACATCAAATTTCAGCTAAAAATTACATCACCCAATTGCCAGATTAAATTCTATGTTGGACCCTGAAAGCTTTGTACAAGTATTTTGTTAACACCATTTGCAACCAGAACGAACTCAGCTTTGCACAAAAGAACGAGTACAAGATTTAAAGGCAGGCAGATTCTAGTTCAAAATCAGCATTTTTTTTTTAAAATTCAATAATATTGTTGAGCTTTATTCCTGTGTCTCTGGGCAAGTTACATAACTTCCCTGGGCCACAGTTTTTTCATCTCTAAAATGAGAGCAGCAATGTATCTACTTCGTAGGATGTTAAGAGGTTATGACAAATAATGCTGCTGTGGTTTGGATATTTGTTCTCTTCAAATCTCATGTTGAAATTTGATCCCTAATGCTGGAGGTGGGGTCTAAAGGGAAGTGTTTGGGTCATGGAGTGGCTCTCTCATGAATGGCTTGGGGCTGTCCTCGTGGTAACGAATGCATTCCTACTTCACTAGTTCTTGTGAGATTTCTCCCCAACACCTAGTTATTGAAAATAGCCTGGCACCTCCCTCCCTCTCTGTTCCTTCCTTTCTCCCCATGTGATACGGGCTCCCCTTCACCTTCCACCATGAACGGAAGCAGCCTGAGGCCCTCATCAGAAGCAGGTGGCAATGCCACCATGCTCCTCCTACAGTCCACAGAACCATGAGCCAAATAAACCTCTTTTCCTTAGAAATTACCCAGCCTCAGGTATTCCTTTCACAGCAACACAAATGGACCAAGACAAATGCCTACAATACATCTTTTACAGTCTGACCCCAAGGCCACTAAATGTTCCTTTTCAAAAGACTTCAAAAGTCAATCGAAGAATTTAATTAGGTCACAACGAGATGAGCCATGTGGACAGAAGCAGGGATGTGAATGAAATGAGGCTTATTCACTGAGTCAAGACCAACGAGGAGGAGCCAGGGGAGAAGTGACCCAGCTGCAAATGCCCAAGAGCTGTGCAATCCGAAAAGCTCAGTGTCCTTTCCAAGGCTTCTCACCACCATGTCCAGTTTCAGCCCAGACAAGCAATTGACACCATAGAATCCAAGCTGAAATAACACCTTTGCAGGTTTACATGGGTTGGAGAAGAACAATGTAGAATTTCTATGTATCACGACAGGGTGCCAGTTAGGACATGAGACAAGAACCAGGTGGCTCCCATTAAGAAAACTGAGAAACACAGACCAAGGCCAGGTCCATAATAACTGGGACATGCCAAAGGGATTGTGGGTTGGGGCAGGGCTCGGGAACCAGGTGGAAGCTCGTTTATATCAGGGTCAGAACAGCAGCAAGGGAATCTAAACTCAGGTAAAAATCCTCCCACGTCCAGCCAGGATTAGGCTAAGCAACAGGGAAAAGGGCATAGTCTCTGGAGATCATCAAAGAAAATTTGTACTGAACAGAATTTAACAGGCAAGGAAGACTGTACTCAAGACTACTGTAATAGGAGAGACGGAACAGAACTCTGCTGAAACAAAGGTGGGAGAGTTTTCTAAGCATTGGAATGAGGTGGGGAAAGTACTAGAGGGGAAGTTGGTCAACATGATTAGGACATCTCTGTTTGCTTGTTGATGCTGATGGAAGTTAGGCTCCTATCCTCTCGCAGAGACTGGGAGACAGGGGCATTGTCTGTCTTAATGATTACATTTCAAAGGGATGTCTGCCAGGCCCTGGAGAAGGATGTCCTGGGTTATAAAACTGGCAAGAGACTGGGAGAAAGTTTACATCTCAAGGGAGCGGAGGAAGAATTTACAATTGCAAGTTCTCTAAAGTAAATACTTGGAGAAAAAGGAGATCAGGTGTCCATGGTCAAAAAGAAACCTGCCTAAAGTTTAATCAAACTGAAGGGGAACACTGAAGCCTTCTTGGTTGGTAGAGAATATATTAATACAACTATGGGATTTTAAGTATGGTCCCAAAAGATCTGAATACCTAATTCCAACACAATGGATTAAAAACCAGAGTCATCTTTTCAGTATCTGGTAGCAATAAAACAAAGGCTAAATACAGAAATTCCCAAGTCACATCATTCTAAAAGTAAAAGGGGGCCATTTAATAGTATATCCTGGGCTTTATTCCTCCACCTGAAAAATCTCTGGAACTCCTTTCCATTCCCTTCAAGGTCTCTACCTCTTTCCACCAGCTATTTCTAGGAGCATCTGAAGATCTGCTAAGTGTACTCACAGGCAAATCCTTTCAGCTAGCAAGAGCCAACTTCCACCCTCCTTCCCTCCTGCTCTGAGCTCTTTGGTGTTATTGGAACTGATTCCTGGTCCCTGCTCTTGCTGGAAGTCCCTGTCCGGGAAAGCCTGAGCCAACACCATCCTGCAGTCCAGGGTCTGGCACCACCGAGCTTGGCTGGCACTGCCTCTGGCTGCTGCTGACTCTATGGGTGATGGAAGCTGCCAGAAAAGACTCAGCTCCCGGCTCTGACTGCAGCTGGAGTCACTGTAGGAATAATGTGCTGGAGTCCAAGGTGGTCAAATACCCAATGCCCAAGGGAGCAGAATGTCTCACTTGTGTCATAATCCAAGATCATTTCCGTATCCCATGACTCCGGGGAGATTGTGAGAAAATAGCTTATTCAGTTTACTGTAACAGTTCACCCCTTTCTAGGTCTCCAGGTCAACTGGCTTGAGAAAATACAAATGGCGAACAATGTCCTGTATTAAAATTTACCCTGATGGCTGAGACACTTGACTGAGCCAAACTTAATATGCAAGTCTCTTAGGTCCCTTAAGATAGGATCTTTCCCAAGAGAGTACCCACTTCCTCATACAAACAATACAAATACAACATTTGTCTATTCCCAAGGCCTGACCCATGAGTCTTCCTTGTTTACCCAGAAGGGTCTAACTGCCAGTGGGATTCTCAAGTCTGTGCCAGTCTTGGGCAGCTAAGGTACACAGAGCTGGCCCGGAGGACAGAACAGCAAGAAGACCCTCTGCTACCAGAATGTAGACTGTCTGGTTAATTTCAGTGCCTAGAATTCAGTGATCAGTTTCAAATCGGCATTCTTCCACTCAGTTAAGTAGGTAATCTTAGTTGGAAGACCATATACGTTGCTGTTCCATAGTACTCAATAAACTCACTATCATTTTTGAATTTTGAAAGGAAAAAAAAAAAAAAACATGTGCCCTGTGAACAGTTCTATTTCTCCAGAAGTTTTTTTCATACAAAAATTTTTACCCACCACTAATTTAGAACCAAATGCCCTTTGTCCACACTTTTATTCCTCCTTAGAAGACTAGTTTCTTCTAACCAATTTGGGGACAAGGGGAGAAACTACAATGATGCTATTCCACCAGAATGTTACCTTAGAAGGCAGCAAGCATTGGCTAATTCAGGCAGTAGCCTCAGCTAAAGACAGAAAAACTTTAAAGGCAGAACTGATTGAAGACACTTATGCATTTCAGAGACTAGTATTAAGGAATGTGTGGACGGTAAATATTCCTCTTCTATCTACTAGAGTCACTTTTCCTTAATCTGAATTCTTCCCCTTTTGAAGTACAGATCACCAGTCTGGTTGAAAGAATCACATATTGGGATTTCTCTCCCTGTAGAGAGGAAATGAATCCTAAAAGCAATATACTTTTATCATTATTAACAACATTTTGTTATTGTTAAGAATAAAACAATTATTTAAGGGAGAGCGAATTTTCTATAGGATATGAAAATATACCTGACAATAATTGCAGAATGATGTGTTTGCTCCTGCTTTAACCCCAACGTCCAGAACAGTGCCCAGAACATAGTAGGTTCTTAAACAAATAATAAACACATGCCTGGGTAAGGGAATGAATGGCAGGATTTATAAGGAGATAGAGCTATTTTAATTTAATAAGATTCATAGCCTGAGGGCAGTTCTGGATTCTGTTCCGTTTCTCTGCTTTTCCAATCTGGAGTTGATTAGATAATATATTAGTCAGGGTTGTCCAGAGAGACAGACTCAGTAGAGAGATAGAGAGACAGACAGACAGGCAGGCATAGGTAGAGGCAGAGACAGAGATAGAGTTATTAAAGGGGATTTATTAGGGTATTTGGCTTACGAGATCATGGAGGCTGATAGAACGTCTGCCAGGTGGAGAACCAGCAAAGCCAGTACTGTGTCTCAGTTCAAGGACTAAGGCCTTAGAACCAGAGAAACTGATGGTTTAACTCTCAGTCCAAGGCCAAAGTCCTAAGAACCAAGGGGGTGGGGGTGGAGGGATGCTGGAACAAGTCTGAGAATCCAAATGCCAGAGAACCTAGAGTTCTGAAGTCCAAGTGCAAGAGAAGAAGGGTGTCCCAGCTCCAGAAAAAAGAGAGCAACTTTGCCTTTCATCTGCATTCTGCTCTCCAAACCCTGAGCAGATTGGATGGTACCTGCCCACACGGGCAGGTCTTCGTGACTCAGTCCACTGATTCAAATGCCAATCTCTTCCCAAAACACTCTCACGGACACACCTAAACATAATGCTTTACCAGCTATCTGGGCACCCCTTAATCTAGTCAAGTTGACACCTAAAATTAACTATCACAGATAATATCCTTATCCTGGTTTTTCTTTAAACCTTTGTGATTTCTCAGTTTTCTCATATGCAATGTGCAGGGTTTGGACAAGAAATCTCTAAGATTCTGTCAAGTTCAGAAAGGCTTTAATTTTCAGTTGCTAGGCATATAGGTGGTAATAACCCACAATCAGCAGATCTGTGCTATTTAAATCCCCCCTTTAATAAAAGCAGGTTGCACGTTGCTTCAGGTCCACCAGGGGGCAGGTACTAAGGCACATTTTGGTTAAGAATGACTAGAAATACAAAGCCCCACCACATGAGTTATTGTGGCATAGAAATGCAAGTTGTGTAATGCTTTACACTTGAACATCACGAAGTATTTTACAAGGAGAGGATATTGACCCTACTTGGCAGATAACAGAAACTGATATATTCAGAGCAAGTGACTTGCTAGAAAGCACAGAAATTCACCAAAGATATGGGCTAAGACTCCAACATCCTGTTCCTTAGCTTTGGATATATTGATCACCACTTGACTGAATTACACAATGATGGGATCAGAAAAGAGTTGGGGAAACTCAGAGGTTGTTTCACTCAATGTAATGAACAACAAGCTCATCAGTTTTGCATTCCCCCAACTCGGTCGGCCACAGAGCAGGCCAAGGGACCACGCTGGAGGTGCCCTTCAGAAGTGACTTCCCTTCGAAACATTCAGAAGGGATTTTTAAAAATCAAAGAAGAAAACATCTTGAAAAAATTGGCTGCTGGTGGTACCGTCTCCTCCAAGTTGACATCATCCATCAAACAACAGTGTAGGAAAACTGTCAAATCCTAGCAGCGTGAGGGACAAGAGAAATAGTCAGACACTTGAAAAATGGATACTTGCCCCGCCAAACAGCTGGAGTCCCACTTGGTTATTTGGGAGCGGGGACATTTCATGGGGAGTGGGGAGGAAAAGAGAGGGTGTTTGTGCAAAAACATCAATTAAAATGCGCCTGATTCATAATTTTCTGTATTTCTCGGCAGAATAACTTTCTGCCCTGCCTCGTGCATTGTGCACAGTTACCTCTGAGTTCATTTTTCAGCTGTTATTCATACTTCAGTTTGGTGTTGCTGAATGTATTCTTCCTCACAGTAACTGTTGACAGGTCCAGCCCCATAACCATCTGGCTCCTCAAGTAATGAGACCAAATGAAATGGAGCTTGAAGAAATTAACATTCTTTCCTTAATCTATTAATAACTGAAAAGTGTTGATTTGGGTGACAGCTAGATACTTTATTATGAGGCATATTGGTTAATTAAGAGCATCATCATGAAGGTTATAGGAACGCATATCCCTCCAGAAATACACATATTTTTAATAAGCATAATTTGATTCTTCTCACAGCCTCAAAAAAAAAATCAGTGAAAATGTTATGCACAAAGAAAGTCTCAACAAAGAATAAACAGATGATTTTGTAGTATGGACCACGGCTACCGTTGTTTTATTGTGCTAAGTGTGCCTGTGTATATCAAGCACATCTGCTGCATATCAATGGATGTGGCAGATAATTGCAGGTCTTGCGATTCCATTGCTCCACTGTCCCACGATTCTTTCCCCATCTGTGTACTCTCAGACGATGTTTGCGGGGTTCTTATGGGAGTAGGGGAAAGGAGAATCACCCCTTTTATCAGAACTGAAAATGCACAGACTTTGGTATTTAGAGCACAGATAACGGTATTTCCTTGGTCTTCTCTGATGTTTGCAAACATTTTCCTTTTGCCTGTGAAAATTTTACAAAAACCCTATTTTGCACATGGACCTGTCATTAATAATAGATTGGGAGCTGCCTCTTCCCTCTCACCTTTCCCTCACACTGAGCTCAGGAAGTTCTGCATGTCCCATGTTGCCACATCAATGCACATTTCTGATGCCCATTTCCAGCCACGGGCAGTCCAAGAATTTGCTCCCAGACCTTATTAAGAAATTTCATTTTTCCCATGCTTACAGTCTTTGTTCAAGTTTAGTTAACATACGTATGTATTAATACTGTTGCAGCAAGTTCAGGATCATTTTTCTTCCTGACTTGGTATCTCATTAAAAAAAATATCCACCAGTAAATTCCCAGTGTTTTCTCTACTGAGAATATAAAATGATTCGTGTGTGTGTTTGGACTGCACAAGTTTGCTACACTATGTCCTTCTTCTTCTCCCTTTCTTTTTGCCATTGTCCCTCCATGAGCTAGCCAAGAAGTCCCCACAGAATAGTTGATTTGTCCCTTCAGCTCTTTTTCTCCTAAGATGTATTGTACAAGATTGAGTAGAGGGGTAAACATCTACATAATTCAGGCAAAAACTGGCTAATGATGACCAGGGATGTGTTTTTCTACTTTTGGCCTCAATTATCCAGCTTGGTTGTCAAAGTTGAAAAATTACTTAATGAGGACCAGATCTTTAGTATAAATATGAGCATGTTGCCTTGTGGGGCAGAGGGAATAAGTTTTCTCTTTGTTTTCCCCATTTTCTGTGTTGTGCTCAGTCTCCATGCAAGTTTTTCTTTCTTGTTTTCACTTCCTGACACCTTCTTTCCATTTTCCTGTCCCTTGAATCTCTCATGCCAGATGTGTGGGAGCACCATCGCGACATTTCACTCTCAACATCAGACTCAGGAGACACACCAGGGACTCACTTTCTCATTCTGTAATGAGCATTTCAGTTAGTCTCCAGTCAGTACTTATTTCTGTTTGTTCAGAGAAGTAATTCTATTTTCCAAAATATAGTCAAATGACATTATTAAGCAGAATGTAAATGGCAGCTTTACTTATGGTATGTGGTACTTTGGCCTTCTAGAATTCCCAGCCACAGTTCGGCACAGCAGGATGGCCTGGCTGAGAAACTGGCAACAGACACAAAGCCATTGCCAGTCCTTACCTGCTGTGGCCACAGCGATGCCCGATTCCAAAGCAAGAGAACCCTTGACCTCATCGTCTGAACTTGGGGCCAGAAAACTCATAAGGTGAAGTCAAGAACCATGGTGACTAAGTCAAGGTCACTCTTGGTACATATGGCACTGATAATTGGAATAATAGGGCTGAGTTCTTTTTTCAAAAGATTGGGGATAAGAAAAAAGAACAAAGAGAACTGTTGGAGAAAGCTCTATCCAAATCAATGACAGAGAGATGACTTCAGAAAATGACCACAAGGCATGCTTATCCTTACTGATGCTGTGCTAGCTCACTCCGGACTGTTTTAAGTGGATCCATCCCTCTCACATAAACATCATCCTTGAGACGGTAACAAAAGCCCAGCATCAGGCTTTTCCATCCTTTTTCCCCCATCGCTATCAGGACACATTTACTCTAGACCTTCTTGACTCTCCTATCTCTTGTCATTCACTCCTGCTCTCAGTTCCTGCTGTCCTCCTTTGGTTCTCCTGTCCTGACACAGTCCACTTAGACACCCTTCTTTAGCTGTAAGCCTCAGTACTGTCTCAGCCAATGTATTTTTTTAATTTTGGAATATTACAGGGGTACAAATGCTTTGGTTACATAAATTGTCTTTGCACCACTCCAGTCAAAGCTACAAGCATGCCATCCCCCAGACAGTGCACACCGCACCCATTAGGTGTGAATATACCCATCCCGTCCTCCCCTCCCACCTGCCCGATCCCCAGTGAATGTTACTTCCATATGTGCACATAAGTTTTGAGAGATTTGTACCAATTTAATGGTGAAACAAACACGTGGTGTTCGTTTTTCCATTCTTGCCATAGCTCACTTAAAAGAATGGGTTCCAGCTCCACCCAGGATAATACAAGATGTATTAGTTCATCATTTTTTACAGCTTAGTAGTACTCCATGGTATACATATACCAGATTAATCCACTCATGTACTGATGGGCATTTGGGTTATTTCCACATCTTGACAATTGTGAATTTTGTTGCTATAAACGTTCGAGTGCAAATGTCTTTTTTATCTCAGCAAATATTTTATTCTTTTCTTCTAGCACCATATGCACTACAGCCAAGGGTAAGAATTGTTTGTGCCATTAGATTCAGCTTGGAAAGATGGATACTTGCCCATCAGGATAGCAGAATCAGATAACATTCCTGATATGGCTGTAATTCCAGACTTAAAATATTACTTTATAGTTTGTTTAGATCTTCAAGAATAAAAGAACTCTATGTAGAGAACATAAGAGTACTACATGACTTCAGATGGCTCAGGACACACGGTAAACAATGACGTGTTCCTACAAAGGTTTCCTTGTTGCCAAAGGTGACGCAGGAATGTCGGGTCATCCCATTTTGTTAGAGGTGAAATGGTATAGATGGAAGTTTGCTAATGTTAGGTTAGAAATTTAGAATCTTGTAGGACACAAAAATAGAATAGATGATTAAGTTAAACCTATAAAATGTGCCAAATTTAAGCAAAGAAATCTAAAACGTAAGTATTTATTATTTCTTTTTGTTTTTTTTTTTAATTTCAGCTCATTATGGGGGTACAAAAGTTCAAAACGTAAGTATTTAAAATGAAATTCATGAGTATCGAACTACATAGATTTATCATGACTGGAGACAAATAACTATCTGAGAATTAGAATAACGCTCCTGAAACATGTGAAATATCACCAATGCGACCCAAATTAAGGCCTATACAGACATTGAGAATTTATATAAATTAAATTTCTGTTTTACACTGCACCTTACATTTTCCTCAAAGCATTTTCCTCTTATAAAACAAGATATTTGAGTTATAGAAAGAATAACACCGCTTTGACAAGATACTAATTTATTCAATGGCCACAGTATTTTTTAAACTTTTAAAATTTTATTTAATTTGCAAAATGGAATATATGATAAATTCACTAATTCAAATTATGGGAAAGATTAACAAAGTTAGGGAATGTGTCTTAGATGACACTATCACTTTTAAGTACTTGTTTTAAGTTGAGTTATCTAAACAAGTAATGTTAAGGTAAAATTCTTCCTTTTTCTATATTAATAGTTCTTCTATATCTTGTGAATAGCATAAGTGCAGAAAGTAAATTTTCTGGTCAGGGAACTATTTCTCCCAAGGTCTCTTTTTACTAGGAATTTATTTGCTATGCACTTCTTTCACAGAGGAACTCTTTGGTTCAATGACCTCAACTTCAAATGAATAAAGCAGCATTATTTCCAGAGTCAATCAGGTTTTGCTATACTTAAAACCTTATGATGCATCAGAATCATTTACTTAATTTTCCAAAGGAACGCCAGAAGTCTCATATTTTGTACTAATATATACAAGTCACACATGTCAGGTTATGTTCAGGGAAGCCAAGCCCCTATGAGAATGACGGGATAAGAGCTTTGTTACAGGCATAACAACACACAGTTGTGTAGACACAGTTGGGGAGAAGCTGGGTGGATAGTCAGATGCAGCACCTTGGATTTACAGGTGCAAATAGATAAATAGGAGTTTGCCAGGGTATTTGGGAAGCCAGGCAAGTCCAATTTCCAGGGTAGGAGTGTGCAGGAAGCTTGCAGAGAGATCTATAGAAGGCTGTTGCCTCTGCTTCCGGTGGAAGATGTGGGGTCACTGGACACAGAGTGGGAGAGAAAGAGCACAAACTGGAATCCACCAGTAATTAATTCTGTGTCAGTCTCTTAGGTTGCCTTCTAGTACCCTGACCTAGAGAGCGAGGTAACTGCAGCTTTGCCTTCCCCATTCCATGTGAATTTCTCTTTTGTACCACTCTAACCCAGAAAGGTTCAGGAAAGAGGATTCTGGGAAATGTAGTTCAGCTTAGCCCTGTTGCTACAGTACAGATCACTAGAGTTATCATTGCATTTGGTTTACGGAACATTGCGTTAAGGCATTACGGGGTCGGGGGAGGGGGCAGCGGGAGGAGGGTGCAAAATGCAGAGCCCATGTTTATGAGAAGGACATCGTCTCAAAGGAGAGATGACATGTCCCACTCAACAGTGCAAGGTGGCATTTCACAAAGTGTCAGCATGAACGTGACAGCCAAAAACTGAAAATGAAAACCAAATAAATAAATAGTACTTTTAAAAATATTTTTCATATCAGTTTTTTCTCCTTTCCCCTAGTTTCATTTGCTTAATAGCTTTTTTTTTTTTAAATCTATGTAGGAAAAACAAAGAAGTGCTGGAAAATGCAGAGAGATCCAAATGGCTTGTCTGATTTCATTCACTGAATTAAAGAATTCATAAATTTTCCTGGTTGCAGACTAACCTTTGCTACATCCCATTTGCAGAACATACGCTCTTTGAGTGAAATGTGAGCCCATTTTGTTGAAAGAATAATGTCTTTTTTTAAGTTTAAAACCTTTTCATTGGTATCCAAGAGACACCGACTAAGAACCACAGAATAAACCGCATTGAAATCTGTTCTATTTACCAGATGTGTAATTTCCAAGACTCTCCCTTCTCACAAGTACCTCCAGGGAGATGCACAGCCTTTGAGAGGGAAGCAGGAGAGAAAAGATCAGTTTGAATGATAATGAGGTTTGCAATGAGAGACCTTTACCTTTTGCACAGAATGGGATGGACAGCTTTTTTGATGTCAGTTTGGAACACACATTAGCAAGGATAGGAGTTACAGGTCCATCAAGAGAAGAATATACCCCTATGGATTAGGTAGCAAAGGGCTCCCACTCTGAGCTTCATTATTGTTACAAAAGGCTCATTCACACGATGCTAATGGGAGGTAGACACATGCTGCAGAGAACAGACTTCATGGGATAGAGCACCACTCAGCTAGTTTCTAATTTATGCACATATGGAAAGAGAAAAATTGTTACTGTGTTTTCCTGTAGATCAGCCCCCTTGCCCCCAATGCCTTTCTTCTTTTCCCCTTCATCACCTCCTCCTCCCATCCTCCCAAGGAAGGCAGCACTGACATGACCCACCTGTCATCAAAGGTAAGCCCCTGAACTTGTTGGAGAGTGTGTGTTAAGCCTGTGGTCCCAGACTCCCAGGCCATGGACCCAGGCTGCACAGCAGGAGGTGAATGGCGGGCTAGCAAACGAAGCTTCATCTGCATTTACAGCCGCTCCCCATCTCTCGCATCACTGCCTGAGCTCTGCCTCCTGCCAGATCAGCAGCGGCATCAGATTCTCATAGGAGCACAAACCCTACTATACACTATGCATGCAAGGGATCTAGGGATTCTCCTTATGAGAATCTAATGCCTGATGATCTGAGGTGGAGCTGAGGCAGTGATGCTAGTGCTGGGGAGTGGCTGCAAATACAGATTATCATTAGCAGAGAGGTTTGACTGCACAATAAATGTAATGTGCTTGAATCATCCTGAAACCATCATACCCCACCCCACCCCCGTCCATGGAAAAACTGTCTTCCATGAAACTAGTCCCTGGTGCCAAAAGGCTGTGGACCACTGTGTTCAGGGACCTGTGTCCTGAGCTATGTGGATTATCCTCTGTTCCTAAGAAAGTCAGCCTTAAAGTTGTATTTGCAGATCAGATTTTGGAAGCAGAATGACCTCCCTGATGTTTCATCTTTTGGGGCAATCTTTGACAGAGCCAAGAAGTCTTAAATATTACACTTCTTTGGATTGGGGAATTGGTTGACATTATTTATCACAAGGTAGAAATCAGTTTGGGAGCCTCGCCAAATGACACTCAGGAGAATCAAAATGATCACTTCTTTTCCGGGGCTGCAAGGGAGAGTTCAAAGTTACCAAGTCTTATATAACTGAGGCACCTTGTGAAATATTTTTATACACAGAAAAGTTTACGTTTCCTATAATTGTTTTTACCAAATAAAACTGTTTCTTTGCCCCTTAGCCCCTTAATCTCAGAGGAAGCATCTCTGGATAAGTGATGTATGACAATAGCTAAGAGGGATCAACTAGAGAGAACAAATTAGAAAAACAGAACTCACAGAATAATTCAGAGCACAGAGGCCTGAAACACCTATACATAAAAAGAAAAACAAATATATGACTATTGCCACAAAGAAGTTAGCCTAACAAAGGGCTTTGCTAATTGGTTTTGCTAATTTTTTTTAATATGCCTTATATTTTCGAGTCTTTTCTTTCCAAGGTCATCAAAATAAAGGCACTTGATCTAGACAAATAGTTGCAGCTCAGTTTTGGCAAGTACTGAAATTCTCTGTGAGCATTCATTCTGCACCAAGAAAATTCTGTCTCCAAAGGTCAGTAAGGAGATGCATATTTATGTTGCACGCACTCATGTGGGTCTAAACATATATTGATTTTATAAATACTTTTCATGAGAAGAGAAGGATTATTTTCCATTTAGTATTTTCCATTTTCACCTTTCTCTTGCTGGACAGTGTGCCTCCTTTATTAGGGCTGTAGACTAGAAACCTTCCTTAATTCTCTACTTTCTGCTGATCTGACACTCAAAGGTCCCTCAACAGATCAGCAGAATCATTTCTTTTCCAACCATTATTTTCAAATTAGTATCTCTCACCTTGAGCTTTAGGTTGGCTTCTTATTGTTCTAATCTCTGTGGAGATGGGGACTAATTGTGGCACATGGCTTCTAAATAATCTACCTTAAAGGCCCCAATTATGTAAGATACCATCTCCTCTTTCATCTATTGAACAATTTTGGTCATTTTTGCCTATTTCTTGTAAGACCGATTTCCAACCATCTTTCTAATTCTTTCCCAGCTTCTCTACCCCTTCATTTAGATAAAAAACAGAAGCAAGATCATTGCTTTAGAATGAGTCAGACTAGGGAAGAATATATGAAAGGTTCATCACTACAGTGACCGTAATGATCCTTCTATTTTATCCCAGGAAGAATTCTTGTGTGTGGTGGGAGAGCAGCGTAGAGCCCTAGGTGCACGATGACAGACTGCAGCCTGAACAAGCTGCTTTTTGTTTTTAGCTTGCACTATTGTTTTATATAAAAGTTGAATTGCAATGCATTTCAGTAAAGCATGCACTCTTCCATTCACCATGAGGCCCACCTGTCTCTATTTTCTTATATCTCAGCTGGTTCGCAGATGGATATTAATTGCCTACCCCCAGTACCTGCATTCGGTATCCTTCACAATATTGCTACATGGTCTGCCATGACTAACTAAGTCACAAATGCCAGCCAGTCACTACACTTATTTCACATTGTCCCTAGTCCTTATTAATCTGCTTGGCCTGCCATAACAAAATACCACAGACTGGATCATTTAAGTAACAGACATTTATCTTCTTGCAGATTTGGAGACTGCAAGTCCTGGATTAGCGTGTCTGCAAGTTTGGTTTCTGGTGAGGTCTCTCTTCCTGACCTGCACATCCACCTTCTCGCTGTGTCCTCACCTCCTTACCTCCAAGCTCGTGCGGAGACAGAGCCCACTGATGTCTCTCCTCTTATCGTAAGGACCTCAGTTCTATCAAAGTAAGATGCTACCGATGCTACCCTTATGATCTAATTTAACCTTAATTACATCCCTAAATTCCCCATCTCCAAATATAGTCACATTATGAGTTAGGGCTTCAAAATATGAATTTTAGGGGACACAATTCAGACCATAACGCTCTCTATGTAGCTTAAAGACTATTCTCTTTGTGTCATTGGGCAAGTCACGGGGGGCTATAACACAAATAAAGACTCTTGCTTAGATGCTTGGATAATCATGACCAAAACATATCTTTGAACGGGGGGTGGGGGGGACGGAGAGGTGACTAGTATTTTTGTAATGACAGAAATACTAAAAGATCAAACAACATGAAAGCTTTTATCGAAAATTTACTCTATGGTTAACCTCTAGGATCATTGGAATTATTGTTGAGCAAAAGTACATCCCCACCTCCCCCGACTGTGGGCAGGTAATATGGAAATGTGATATTAGCAGACGTAGTCTAGGCAGAGGTTTGAAACGTGTTTGTGCAGATGTTTTGAAATGTCTTGTGCTTTGGCTGTTGCCATGAACAGAACACGCTGGTCCAAGGAGAATGAGAGACATGAGGAGCAGACGTGGGCTGACCTGGCATCTTGGAGCCAAGGTCCAGCCTTGAGCAACCAAACCCCAACTAACCCAGACAACCACAAGAACTAAATAAACGGTAATTATGTGCCACTAAATTTTCAGGGGGTCTTTTTTAGGTAGTCATAATTAACTGATACAGATACCATCATCCTCAAGTGGGGTCCCTTCTGTAAAAAAAGAAAAACCTAAAGTTTATGGCATAGCCTTAGGATATAGGCAGTAGAGGATGAAGAAATGATAGAAGACTGGATGAATAGTGAGAACACCTAAAAAAAAAAAAAAAGGCTGGGAAAATCAGGATCTGTGATATATTTTGGCACACTTATAGTTAAACTGTCATTTTCAATAAGCTGCAAAACAGGAAATGTACAAGATGTCCCTTTCTAGATTGGTGAAGATATTTCGAGACAAAGTTCTTAGGTTTTGGGTAGTTCGTTAATAGAAATAGCAAACTGAATACATTACTTAATAAATCATGTGGAGCCCTTTATTTTGTTTGGTGAAATTGTTTTTCTCCAATAGTGTTAACATATGCTATTTTTTCCCTTTTTGTATATTGATATATCGTATCAAACACAAAGAAAAAGGGAAAGTGTGACTTGCTCTCCAGTAAGCTACACGTTTGTAGTTCTTCTGAAATTTCAAAATGTTTCAAAACCAAACTCAAGATAAGGCAATTCCATAGTCACATAAAACATTACAAACATAAAAATATGCAACAGTAAGTAGACAAAACACTCTGTACTGCCCTTCCAGGTGGAAAGACGGCGCATTCTAGACTCAGCCTGAACTTCCTCTGGAAAGAACCAGAAAAACCGCAAATATCTTTCTCTTGGTGTCAACGTTGGTACGCTTGAGGGATAATGAGAAATTTCCACAAAACAGTCAAACTGGGAAGAGTTACAAATACTATTAAAAGGGAATTTGGATCTAAAGTAAGAGGAATCAGTAGTTCTCTTAAAGGAGTTTTTGTGGCCATTTGACTCAACCCCCAAGACAACAAAAGGACCTAGAAATGTGATCACAGTGTCACTGCTATACCTAAAATGCAGAAAGTTGCTCATAATGTTTTTGGGTTTTTTTTTTTTTTTTTTTTTTTAGAGAGGGTTCAACAGAGAATAAGAGTAGCACCATAATCCTGAAGGTGGGAGAATGTTAAAAAATTAAGAAATAGTGAAGAACCTATAAATCAGAAAGATTAACACTAGACCCCTGCAAAATTGTAGAAGTAATTAACAGATGGTATATGAGAACTTACAAGAGAAAAACAATCACTACGAGAGTCAGAATAGTTGGTTACAGAAGTTATTTTGCACTTTTAAAAATACTATATTTTATAAAATTGAAGAAAACATGGATTATTAGACGCACCATGATTTTATATGACATTAAGGAAGAAAAACATTGGTACGTGAACCATGATATGCCATCTATTCTAAGATTCATTTCAATTTCAAATATGTTTTTAAAGGGGAAATAAATATGTATATCCCAAAGTGGGAGAAATGTAAGGCTATTTATTTTCTAGCTGACTTCTTCTTAGGGGCTGCCAGAGGGAAAACAGAGGGCTGGAAAGAAACAAGGAAACTTTTTTTCCTATCTGACTTCCTATTTCCTATTTTGTTTCCAATTTCTTTTATCATCCCTTCAGCAACACTACTCCCTCCTTTGTCCTGGCTATAGCTCTGTGTTCCCGCAGCAATAACTGTTTCCAGTATGCAGATTTATAACATTCCCAGAATCCTCTCAGAGACATCAGCCGGCGGGGCAGTGGGGGTGGGGTGGGGGGGTGGTACACCCTTCTCAGAAGTCTCAGCATGTGGTCCCACCTCTAAGCTACCTGGTTTGGGTGATTTTCAGTCTTGTCTCTTTTTCTGTCCTATACCTAGGGATGGTGGCTACTCGTACAGCTACTGCTCTGTGACGTCTAAGTGTTCAATATTTGCCTTTTCCATTATCCAAGTACTTAATTAACTATAATTTATATTAATAAAATAATTCATGTGGTTTCCATCTCCTGATTAGAAGCTGATTGATACAGCATGTATATGTGCACACACATGTGGAAGAGGTGGAACAAGAGGGAAACCAATGGGTGGGTCCCTTTTTGACCTGCGTAAAGATAATTCTGCTACATTGTGAAATGGGAGCCTTGTATGTTGAGTTACTTGGTCTGTATGACACCGTATGGATGAGCAGAAAGATGGGGAAAATCTTTTCCTAAATGTCATCTGCTGGCCTGAAATGGGCTGAGTTTCTGAGTAACATAAACAACTATCCATACACAGTCAGTTGACTGTAATTAGGTACACATTATATTAAATGTCTACTACAGGGAACCATTTGGGGGAAAAATTATTAAAGCAACTACTATGTGTGTATGTAGCTGCTTTATTATTCAGACACAAATTTCTGACTAGAAAGTCTAAGATGAGATTCACTATTACTGCAGGAAAGGCCCCACTTAGATTCATCTTACAATGTTCAATTAAAAATTATTAGTTATGCTAATAATTAAATACTAACAAGAGAAAATAACAGACAATAGAAAAAGACTCATAGACACTAGGAAATACACTTTAAAATACAAATATTATTAATATACTCAAGAACATCCAAGATGGAGATTTTTAAATGGAGAACTGGAATCCATAAAAAAGAATAGCATGAAAATTTTAGAACTGAAAAGTATAAATATTTAAAATTAAAAAGCATATTTAGAGATGGATTTAATAGCACATTAGGTACAGAAGAGAGGATTAGTGAATGGAGGATAGACCAGTGAAAATAATCCAAATTGTAGCCTAGAAAGAAGAAGGAAATGCAAAAAATAAAAATAAAAAAGTATAAGTCACACATGAGATAATGAAAATAAAAAAATCACAAATTATTTACAAATGCTTTGAAATTCAAGTTTCTATGACTTAACTTCTGTGTACATAAGAATCACCTGGAGGACTTAGTAGAAAGATTCCTGAGCCTACTATGTTCCTAAGATGACAATTTATTATCAAGAGATTCATTCTTTCCAAATCGGTCCATATATGCAGTGCAATCACAGTTAAAGTCCCAGTAGAATTTTTATAGTTACTCACAAGCTGATTCTAAAACATATGTGAAAATTCAAAGGGTCACAAATAGCAAAAAGAATATTTAGGAAGAATAATAGTGGAAGGATTTACACTACTGAATATCAAAACATATTATTAAGCAATATAGTAAGTATTGCTATTAGTATATTAGTTCAAGGACAGATGAATAGATCAATGGATCAAAAATAAAAAGTCAAGAGAGACTTCACTATACCTGTACCTATAGAGAAAGTGCTACTATTATGCAAAAAGAAAACGACAACTTTCTTGATAAATGGGGTTTTATCAATTGGATATACATGTGGGAAAAATGTGAGTCATGATCTCTTTCTTACAGAATACATTTTTAAAAGCTCAGGTGGACTTTTAGAGCTAAAAGAAAAAAATACTCTAAAAAAGCATAAAAGATTATCTTTACAGTCTTAGGATAAGCAAGGATTTCTTAAACAAGACAAAAAAAGAGCATTTATCATGAAGGAAAAGTTTGATAAATTATATATCAAAATTAAGAACTTTTCTTGATGGAAAGACATTATCAAAAGGTAAAAATGCATACCATGGCAGGGGAAAAGATTTTTATAAAACATACATCCAAAAAGGAACTCAAAGGCAAAATACAGAAAGAATTCATATAAATCAATAAATAAAAGCAGGACAAAAAATGGACAAAGTCACAAACGTGAAGTTCACATAAGTAGATATACCAGTGATCAATAAACACGTACAACGGTATCTCAATAATCATCAAAGTGACGCAAACTAAATCATAATGAGATACAGCAATGCAGCCATTAGAATGGCATGCAGGAAAATGAAACTACCACGTATTAGAGAAGATATGGAACAAATGCAATTTTACACAGCACTGGTGGGTGTACAAATGCATATAACTTCTTTGAGACAATCTTAGGTTATATAAAATATGCATATACATATACTATGGCTCAGTGTTTCTACTTTTATGTATATACCCAACAAAAACACATATATAGTAATATATTCACCAAATGACAGTGTGAAATACTCATAGCAGCATTGTTCATAATTTCCCCAAACTATTAATAGAAACTCACATGTTCATTAATGGTAGATTGGCTAAATAAACTATCGTATATTCACACAATGAGATAATAAATATAAGTGATAGAGTGGTACATAAAATCACATGAATAAAACTCAAAAACAAATGGAATAAATCAGACACAAAAGAGTAATTGCTGCATGATTCCATTTACGTCAAGTACAAGTCTACAGTGATGAAAGTCATAATAATGGTTGTTTTGGGGCTGTAATGATTGGGAGGGAGCACAAAGGAGACTCTGGGGCAGGGGTTATGCTGTCTTGGTCTTATGTTTATCTTATGTTTCGTAAGATTCTATCCAGCTGCCCATTTAAGATTTATACATTTTCTGCACTTACATTAGGGGCTTGTGGGTGAAATCCTTCTGAAAGCTCCAAGTGCCATGCAAATGTGGGGTTTATGTTATTCTGTATTTGCACACATCAAAGTAATTTTCACTACTGGAAAATAAAAAGATCGCACAGGAAATAAATGAAATGCCCCAGCTGTTAACGATAATTATACAGTCACAATAACTAAAAATAAAATCTAAACACTGATTCAAGCAAAAGGCAAGTGTTTGTGTGTCTGTTCAGAGCATGTGTGTGCATGTATCTGTCTGTCTTCTGATGCAGGATAACAGCTATCCACATGACATTTATAAATGTGGTGTTGAATTACAGAAGATACAGCTGAAAGAGTTTTAATTTTGATTCAGAGGAGCAGAAGTCGCGAGTAGAGGATGGGATAGAGCAGGAATTGACCAGTGTTTTCTGAAAAGGGCCACATACTACATATGTTAGTCCTTGCAGGCCATATGGCCTCTGTTGCAATTACTCACCTGTCCTTGTAGTGTAAAGGTCACTATAGATAATATCGAAACAGAAGAATATAGTTGTGTTCCAATAAGACTTTTTTTTCCCCCACAAAACAGCTAGTGGGGTGCAGTTTACTGACACTTGCGATAAAGGATGGTTAATTTTCATTATCATCATGCTATTATGATTTACATTTTATTATATATTCCTTTGAGAATAACAAAATTATCTTAAGGAAAAAATTATAGTAACCTTAATAGGTTCTTTGTAGCAATTTTAACATTAGTCTTCAAATACTTTTCTTCTGTATCCCCTAAAATTATTCTGAAAACCTATGTACCCTTTGCATATTTGTAATAGTCGTCTACAAATGTTTATCATAAGTTTCAAATAGTGGGAATTCAGGTGTGTTATAAATATTGTCATTTAAAAATTAGTGTGACATTTTTTAAAATGTATACAATGAAGACATACAAATGATCAACAGGTACACGAAAAGATGCTAAGCATCAAGGAAATGCAAATCAAAACCACAATGAGGTATCACCTCACACCTGTTAGGATGAAAACTATCAAAATGCTGTCCTCACCAATGCTGGTGAGGATGTAGAAGTAACTGGAACCCTTGTACACTGTTTGTAGGAATGTAAAATGGTACAGCTTCCACGGAAAACAGCACAGAGGTTCCTCAAAAAATTAAAAATTGAACCACTTTAGGATCCAGCAATTCTGCTTCTGAGCATGTATCCAAAAGAACTGAGGGTCCTAAACAACATTAGCACTTCCATGTTCATTGCAGCACTATTCACAGTAGCCAAGATGTAGAAACAAATGGATAAAGAAAATGTGATATATATACACATACAGTGGAATATTACTCAGCTTTAAGAGATGGAAATTTTGCCATATGTGACAATATGGATGAACCATGAGCACATTATCCTTAGAGAAATGAGCCAGTTATGGAAGAAAAAGTACTGCATGACCCCCACATGTATGAAATATCAAAAGTAATCAAACTCCTAGAAGCAGAGAATAGAACGGTGGTTGCCAGGGATTTGAGAGGGGGCAAGATGGAGAGTTGCTTTTCAATGAGTATAAAGTTTCTGTTATGCAAGACAAGTAAGTTCTAGAGATATGCTATACATCATTGTGCCTACAGTTGACAATACTCTGTTGTACACTCAACAATTGGTTAAGAGGGTAGATCTAATGTTAAGTGTTCTCACCACAATAAAATAAAAATTAATAAACGCATCCACTGAACTCCAAATACCATAATAATTTGTACCCACAATTTGAATTTTAAAAATTCATGCAAGGCTCTTTTTTAATAGGAAAGCTTTACAATATTCCATTTTTCTCCTTCAAATCCTCTTCCATTTCACCTCCCCTGTATTTTTATCCTTTTGTAATTATTTTTATCCTTTTGATTTTATAAAATATATGTGCCATAAAAAGAGTATATAAATTAAAAGTTTTGTTAAATTCTGACGGTAAGGCTCTAAGTGTTTAAAATTATTTTTCTGGGTTATTAGGATTATTAGTAATACAGTAATATAATACAATTGATACAAGAAATATATTGCAAACTTGGAAAAGTAATTTTAAACAGAGAGTAAAGGTTAATGGAAGGGAATCTCATAATGAAGTAACTAGGGCTGTTTTTTTATTTTAATCTGTTCGTGTATTCATGGGTGAATATTATTTATTGCTAGGATGAGATGGGGTATGACATGAATCCTATTTAATTCTTTGTATTTATTGTTGTAAAGCCTGAGAGACCTTGCTCATATTAATAAGTAGATGGGAATGGAAGTAATTTTATAATAATATCACTTGTTGCCAAGTATCATATAATGATACATAATGAAAATTATTTTTAATGATGTATGAACTGACAATTTGATAAGGTCCTCCCCTCAAATCTTTTGAAAGGAAAGAACTGGAAATGACCTGATTTGTCACTCAGTCAATAATCTCTTTCAAATTTTGGGAAGTATACCAAAGGGCTTCAATAAGATTTATCAAGTGTCTATTAATTAAGCCTGCTTGAGACCCTTTGCATAACCCAATAGACTTGGAAAGAGTTGGAAAAATCAAATCTCAATACACCTTTGCTACAATATTTTTGATTAAGTATTTTTTATTTAATCATATGCTTAAATAACCCTTTTGATCGAAATCTTGGATCTGTGTACTTAGCTCCTTAAATTTGTGAAAAATAGTCTACACACAATCTGATACCAAACTTTGTTCTTTTTTGTCAACAATCAGCCCAATCCAACATTCAAAAAACGTCTGAGTTCATTTTTTAGTTCAAATAAATGTCTTAATATTCATATCAAGAAATGAGAACAAAAGGCAGGAAAAAACTGACATTCTCTAATGTAATTTACTTACTTGAATTCCACAACTTTATAAAAATAAGAAAATCTATTTCTCATTCCTCAAGCTATTAGAATCCAATATACTGTCTAGTTAGGATTATGACTTATTTTGCTTAGCATGTATGTTTAGCATGTGGAAACAATAAATTAAATAATCATCACATTTTTTAAAGCTCAGAAATAACATCAATATGCTGAAATGTCATAATTGTACTTTTTCTATACATTTAATGAAAGAAAAAACTATCACTAAAAAATAATTGGTTGTAGCTTTTGGTAATGAGGTAGAAAATATTAAACATTTTGTAATATGAAATAAGTTGATGATAGACTGTACTTAGAATAATTAATTGTACTACTACATAGCACATTTTTTTGTAGAGTACAATTCTTTTTTGTACAGTTTTAATAGTTTTTTTGTATAGTACAAATCTTTATCTGATTTGGTAAAGGAAATTTTAAATTCTTTTTTGAATCAAATACATAGATTCTACAGAAATCATGTAAAAATTTTATCCATGGGCTCTATTCAGTATACCTGAAAAATTTTAATCGTCTCAGAAAAGATTCAAGTAACTTTTAAGTGAATCAGCCTCACTAAGCCATACTGCTTCAGATATTTAAAGGTCCATTTCTTTCCTGCTACCATCAAAACCTAGAAATGGGAATTGGGAACAATTTTTAAAAATTGCTTATATTGAAGCATGTGAAAAACATGTCATTCTTAGTGTTCATTATTTGTTACTTGTGATACATACTGTTTTTCTTGGCATTGGTGACCTCTCCCTTCAACAGAGAGGGAGGTATCCAGCAGGTGAAATCAACCAGCTAAAACATCAGGGGTCCTTGCTCACAGAAAGCCTCTGCCCCACCAGGCCTGCAAGGGGCCCAAGCAATGTGTTTACAAGGTCGTTACATTGTCATAAAATTTGTAACAGTAAGATAAATAGTTTAGCCATAACTTCTGGCTCTCCCACTTCGACTTCAGTTCCTCTACAACTGCCCCTTGAGCTGGAGGGCTCTCCAGGCTTTTTGGAGGATCTGAGAAAAAGGAAGGTGAGTTTGAAGATACTTTCACTTTGGGTTTGATGGACTATTTTTATACAACTTGGGGTTGCACGGTTATGACCATTTATACTCCTTACTTCAAGCTGCACTAATATAAAAATGTCTTTCACGAATACTCCCCGCATAGCGACAAGCTTGCTACCAGGAATTTAAGGGCAGTGTAGGAGAAACAAAGAAGCAAGTGTGGGAAAATTCTTCCCAATCTTACAGCTCACATATGAAAGAAACTTTATAGTGACTGTCCCACAGTGGATAATCCTAAATAGTTCTACCAGATATTACCGATAATGAGTTATAAAGTTGTCAGAAAGTTTCTATGTTATCAATACCAAGAAAAAAATTTCAATCTGTCATGCTCGAGGAAACATTGAATTATCTTTCTCTTCTGTCCATAGAAAATGACAATTAAAATAATGATTCAATAAATAAATGATCAAAACATATGGAACCAAACATGGGGAAAACTATTTTTCATTCGGATTGTTAACAAAATATACTATGTTTCTGAACTTTGTGATATTTGTGGCATGTGTCAGCATTTTCAAATTTGAAATAAATGTAATTTGTTGGACTAAACAGTCCCTTTTGTGCATAATTTTGTAATAGTGATTTTGCATTTTCATAATAACGGCTCCCCCAATTTTATAAACTTCAAGACCTCAAACTGGGGTGAACCCCAGCTCAAAGAGCAATACATCTTTTCTAATAGTTGGGGGATAGAAGAGGTAAGGTCATTAAACAGAAATTGCCATCATTGCCACTACTCTCACGCCACAAAATATTTCAGTTTCAGAGCATCCCAAGGTTATTTCTAATATCATTTTTAACAAAAATTCGTGTAAGACAGGGAGAGAGTGACAGGCTTATGGTTTCACGGAGGCTTGACTAATCATTAAAGGCACAATCTCCCAAACAATATCTTGAATTTTCTTTCGTTTTGCCCTCCTCATTTTTTTTCTACCATCCCAGGAAACATATCAGGATGGAAAAGGGGAAACCTTTCTTTTATAGACTGTGAGAAGGGGGTCTGCGAAAGGGAACATAGGAAAGGTGAATCAGAAAACCTGGAAATCAGTAAATTTAAGATTATTCTAATCAGTGAATCCCATGGCAAGTTCCTGGCTACCTTCTAGGGCAGGTGTACCCCAATTGCTGCTCTGCTTTAGACAAATGCTGGTCACACTCGCCACGCCCTACGCTAGAGCTCAGTGCCAAGTCCAACTGGCACCCAATCTGTCTGGGCTCCTCCTCCTTCCCTGCCTCTAGGTTTTCTCCCTTTCACCTCTGGCTTTCTGCTTTCTTTTTCCTCTATTTGCCCCATTATTCACCCCTTTGGCTTGGATGTTTATCCAGCCACACACATCCTGATTTTTCTTCCTTTCACTCCCACCCCCGTCCTCCCTTTCTTCCCTCTCCTTCCTCCTTTGCATGCTCATTCTCTTCTAACCTGTGGTGGATTCAAGTTTTTAAGTTAGTGCAATCTGTGGAGTGGCTTTTTGTTTACAGAAAAATTGTGCAGAACATACAGAGCCCCCCCATCCCGTATCCAACCTCACCCCCCACACGGGTTTTCCTGTACTGACGGCTCGCATTACTGGGGTGCATTGTTACACTCGATGGACCAATACTGAGACGTGATTATTGACTAAAGCCCATAGTTTACGTGACGCTTTATGCTTTATGTCGTGCATTGTTGTGGGTTTTGCCAAGTGTCACCTATCCACGATCACATACCACATAGAACACACTCACTGCCCTAAAAATGTCCTCTGTTCCACCTCTTCATCACTCACCCCCTTCTCCCCTTTTTTTCTTAAAAGCTAATACCAAAAGCTTACCTTTGCCACCATCAACAACAAAAAAAAGGAAATTGATTTATTCATTTCCAGGCTGTCTTACAGATATTTAATAACAGTAACTCATACTCTATTCATTATTTCATTTGATTATCATAGTAAGTATAATTTTCTCTACTTTAGGGATGAATTTATCAAATCTCACAAAATCCAAATGACATGTTCAAGGTTATATGACCAGTTGAAGATGGGTGTGGGTGGAGCCACTATCCATATTTGCTGATGGTTGACTGATGGTTTTTTTTGTTTTTGTTTTTGAGACAGAGTCCCACTCTGTTGCCCAGGCTAGAGTGCCGTGGTGTCAGCCTAGCTCACAGCAACCTCTAAATCCCGGGCTCAAACGATCCTTCTGCCTCAGCCTCCCGAGTAGCTGGGACTACAGGCATGCACCACCATGCCCAGCTAATTTTTTCTATACATACTTTAGTTGTCCATATAATCTCTATTTTTTTTTTTTTTTTTTGAGTACAGACAGGATATCGCCCTTGCTCAGGCTGGTCTCAAACTCCTGAGCTCAAACGATCCACCTGCCTCGGCCTCCCAGAGTGCTAGGATTATAGGCGTGAGCCACGGTGTCCGGCCTGACTGATGGTTTCTTCACATTTCTACCTCCTTATACAAACATTAGTGATGCACCAAAGTATTTAATGTCTTTTATATCTAAAAATCCACTGTAAGTGAACTTCTAGATATTTACTATTTTGTCATCCATAGATTAGATAATATTTTCCTGCTCCAAGCCTCCCTTCCAATACTTAGAGGTTTATTGCCCTTAGTAAAGTGCCAGGACCATGTATTTTACAATCAAACCAAATTCAGTTAGGCACTTCTCAGGACTTGTAGTTTCAACTGCAGTCTCTCAGCCTTACATTTTTGTTTCAGGTTGAGACATTCTGTGTACTGCTGATTCACACATAAACGATAACTTTTTCACCCCGTGTAGAGACAGACCCAGCCATGCTTGTGTTTTTTAGTTTTTACAAACACTCTCTATGTGATGCCGAGAGCCCAGTTTTGTTTATACTGACAGCTGTGTGTGAATAATTTTACTATTTTGAGAAGGGAACAGGTTGAGTTTTTGGGTGTACAAGCAAGAAAGTACATTGTCATTGGCACAGTAGCACTTCCTCGCATATTAATAATAGATTTTCTTCTTCTGCCCAACTTTTTTCAGTGATACTACCAGATCATGAAATGTATAATAATCACATGTAAGTTTCAAAATTTTTTACCAAATGCAATGGTGAAAAATCTTTAAAATGCAATTAGTGTTAGTTAAGTGATTAGTCATATGGCAGAGAGAATACAAGGTAAGATGATGCAGGAAATAATATTTGAGCAGATTCTTAGCTCCAACTTTCATTTTGCCTTAATCAGATGTCTTTAGAAACTGCTGTTAATTCTTCCAAGTGACTAGAAAGAACGTACTTTCAAGTACATCAGGATTTCAGCTTATGAGGATCCAGCTCCCTGAATGCTATTAATCGGTCACTGTATCTTAAGTTTTGAAGTTGCACCATGAAAACAATTCAAATTTTCTCTGCTAGTCACAGAACTTATATTAAAAAAAATTATTAATGATTTTATTTTTAGAGCAGTTTTAGGGCTATAGAAATGGCTGCACAGAAAGTATAGCGTTCCCATATACCTTCTCTCCCCTGTTCTCCCTGTTATTAGCATCTAGCATTAGTGTAGTACATATGTTACAATTGATGAACCAAAGCTGATACATTATTATTGACTAAAATCCACAGCTTAAATTAGGGTTCACTCTTTTGCTGCACAGTTCTATGGGTGCTGACAAATGCATAGTGTCATATGCTCACCATTATATTAATAATATCACATACAATCCTTTCACTGTCCTAAAAATGCCCTCTTCGCCACCAATCCCTCCATCCTTTCTCTACCTAAAACACAGTAACACTGGTCTTTTGACCCTGTCTATAGTTTCGCCTTGACAATATGCATTTAAGGTCCTTCCATAAATTTTTGTGGCTTAAGACCTCACATTTTTATTGCTGAATGATATTCCATTGTATGGAGGTACCACAGTTTGTTTTCCCATCCACCTGTTGAGGAACACCTTGCATGGCTCCATTTTTGGCACTTGTAAATAAAGCTGCTCTAAATATTTTTATGCAAGTCTTTGGGAGAGCGTAAGTTTTCACATCATTTCAGTAAATAAATACCTAGGAGTGCAATTGCCAGATCACATGATAAGACTGTGCTTAGATTTATAAGAAACTGTTCAAGTCTCTTCAAAGTAGCTGCGTACTTTTTCATCCCCACCAACAACGAATCAGAGTTACTTCTGTTGAACCACAACCTTGCCAGCACTTTTGGGTCAGTATTTTGCATTTCAGTTGTTCTAGTAAGTATGCAGTGTTATCTCATTGTTGTTTTGATTTGCATTTTTCTAATGACATATAATAGTGAGTATTTTTTCATATCTTCTTTACCATCTGTATCTTTGGGGAAGTGTCTGTTGAGATATTTTGCCCATTTCTAAATTAGATTGTTTGTTTTCTTATTGTTGAGTTTTAAGAGTTCTTTTTATATTTTGGATCCAAGTCCTTCATCCAAGAGATGCATGGTTTGCAAGTGTTTTCTCCCAGTCTGTGGCTTGTCTTTTAATTCTTTCAACAGGGTCTTTCACAGAGCCAAAGTTTACATTTTTAATGAAATCCAACTTGTCAAGTTTTTCTTTCACAAATTATGCTTTGAGAGTTGTATCTAACAATTCATTGCCAAACCCAACCTTCTCTAGATTTTCTCTTATGTTAGCTTCTAGAAATTTTATGAGTTTTGCATTTACATTTAGGTTTATGATGAATTATGAGTTAGTTTTTTCTGAAAGGTATAATGCTAGTGTCTAGATTTTTTTTTTTTTTTTGCACGTGGATATCCAGTTAATTCAGCTCCATGTATTGAAAAGACTTATCTTTCTCCACTGAATTGTCTTTTTCCTTTGTGAAAGGTCAGTTGGCTTTTTTATGTGATTCTATTTCTCAACTCTATTCTGTTCTATTGATCTATTTTTTCATGAATACACTGTACCATACTGTCTTGATCACTGTAGCTTTATAGTAAGTCTTGATTTTGGGTATTGTCATTCTTCTGACTTCATTTTTCTTCAGTATTGTATTGTCTATTCTGGATATTTTGCCTTTCCATATATACTTTTGAATCAGTTTGTAGTTATCCACAAAATAACTTGCAGGATCTTGATTAGAATTGCATTGAATCTATAGAGCAATTTGAGAAGAACTGACACATTAACAATATTGAGTGTTACTATCTAGGACCATTTATTTAGATCATTATTGATGTCTTACATCAGTATTTTATAGTTTTCCTTCTATAGATACTATACATACTTTGTTGATTTATATATATTTCAAAAATTTTTGTGCTAATAAAATGGCATTATGATTTCAATTTTAAATTCCAATTGATCGTTGCTTATACAGGAAAGCAACTGTCTTTTGTATGACAACTTTGTAGCCTGTAACCTTGCTGTAATCACTTATTATTTCCCGGAGGGTTTTTGCTGTTGATGCATTCGTATTTTCTACATAGATAATCATGTCATCTGCAAATAAAAGCAGATTTATTTCTTTCTTCCCAATCTGTCTTTTATTTTTTTTCTTGCTTTATTGCATTACCTAGGACTTCCAGTGCAATGTTGAATAGGATTGTTCGTCTTGCTCCCAGTCTTGGGGAAATGTGTAGTTTCTCACCATTAGGTACGACGTTAGCTATAGGGTTTTTGTAGATATTCCTTACCAAGTTCAATAAGTTTCCCTCTGTTCCTAGTTTGCTGAGAGGGTTTTTTTTTTTTTTTTTATCATGAATGGATATTGGACTTGTCAAATCCTTTTTCTGTATCTTTTGATATACTGATATAATTTTTCTTCTCTAGCCTGTTGATAATGGATTACTTTAGTTTTCTAATGTTGAACTGGTTCTGCACACCTGAAATAAATCACACTTTGCCATGGTATATAATTCTTTTTATACATTCTTGGATTTGATTTGCTAATATTTTAAGAATTTTTGCATCTATTTTCATGAGACATATTGATTTGTGATTTTTCTTTCTTATAATGTCTTTATCTGGTTTAGATATTAGGGTAATGCTGATCTCACAAAATGGGTTAAGTCATTATGAACTAGGTTTTATAAAAAAAAAATGCATTAGAGTGTGTTCCCTCTGCTATTTTCTGGAAGAGACTGAAAAAAATTGGTCTCATTTCCAATAAGGGTACCAATGACATCTTAAATATTTGATAGAATTTACTAATGAAACCATCTTGGCCTGGTGCTTTCTGCTTTGGAAGGTTGTTAATCGTTGAATCCATTTTAAAAATAAATATAGGGGTCTTCAGATTATTTCTGTATTTTGATAGTTTGTATCTATCAAGGAATTGGCCTATTTATCAAGTTTGTATGCATAGAGTTTTTCATAATATTTCTTTATTATGTTTTTAATATTGCACTGATTAGTAGTGATGGTCCCTCTTTCATTTTTGGCATTAGTAATTTGTCTTCACTCTTTTATTCTTGGGTAACCTGTTTAGAGGCTTATCAATTTTATGATCTTTTCAAAGAGGTAATGTTTGGTTTTATTGATTTTTCCATCAATGTCCTGTTTTTAATTTTATTGATTTCTGCTCTAATTATTATTTTTCTGCTTATGTTATTCACTTTGCTCTTTTTTCTAGTTTCCTGTGATAGAACCTTAGATTCTTGATTTTAGTTCTTTTTTCTAAGATATATCTATTCAATTCGATGCATTTCCCTCTAAGTACTGCTTTGCTGTATCTACAAATTTTGATGTTATATTATTTTCATTTAATTTTAAATATTTTAAAATTTATCTGAAGATTTATTCTTTAACTCAGGTGTCATTTCAAAGTGTATGACTAATGCCCAAATATTTAGGGATTTTCGGGCTATCTGTTACTGACATCTGGTACAATTCTACAGTGGTCTGAGAGCATATTTTGCATAATTTCTATTCTTTCAAATTTGTCAAGGTGTATGTAATGGTCCAGAATGAGAATGTGCTATATCTTGATCAATGTTCAAATGAGCCTGTGGAGAATATGTATTCTACTGCTGTTGGATAAAGTAATCTATAAATGTAATTAGATCCAGTTGATTTGAGCTCAACAATATTAATTTTCGTAATTTTTTGCCTGCTGAATTTGTCAATTACTGATAGTGAGCTGCTGAAATCCCAACTACTGTAGCATATTTGTCTATTTTTTAAGTCTATGAAGATCTGCCTCATTTATTTTAATATTCTGTTGTTAGGCCCATACATGTTTAGGATTATGTCTTCTTGGAGAATTAACCCCTTTATTGTTAGATGATGTTCCTGCTTATTCCTCATAATTTTCCTTAATCTGATATCTGCTTTATCTGAAATGAATATGGCTACTCCACATTTTATTAATGTTTATGTGGTATATTATTATACTTTTATCTATTTGTGTCTTTATATTTAACATGGGTTGCTTGCAGACAACATAGTTTGGCTCCATTTCTTTATCCACTCTGACAGTCTCTGTCTTTTAACTGGCATATTTAAATCATTCATATTTAAAGTGATTCTTATAGTTGTATTAATATCTATCTTCTTTTTAACTTTTTTGTACTCATTGTCTTTGTTTCTTGTTAATTTTCTTTACTCTTTCTTTTGGCCTTCTCTGGTTTTAGTGAGCATTTTAAATGATTGCATTTTCTCTCTTCTCTTAGTGTATCCATTATACTTTTTTTCTTTTACTTTTTCTAGTGGTTGTCCTAAAGTTGGCAATATACAACTAATTTACACCTTCTTTTAAACAATACTGTATCACTTCATATGCAGTTCAGGTACCTTATAATAGAATATTCCCAATTCCTTCTTTATAATCTGCAATTATTCAATATATTCTTAGTATAATTATTTTGAACAGACTCTTATCCATTATATCAATTAAGAATAAGAAATATAAAATATAATTTATCTATACTTATTTCTTCTCTAATAATCTTTTCTTTATGCCTATCCAAATTTCTGTCATTTTCCTTCTTACTAAAGAATTTTAACTTTTTTTTTGCAAGGCTTGTCTACTAGTGACAAATTACCTCAATTTTTATTTGAGAAAGTCTTATTTCTCCTTCACTTTTGAAGAATAATTTCAGTGGATACAACATTCTAGACTGGTGGTTTTATCCTTCCAACATTTTAATATTTAACTCTATTATTTCTTACTTGCTAGATTTCTGACGAGAAGTCTGATGTAATTCTTCTCTTTGTTCCGCTATAGGTAAGATTTCCCTCCCTTATCTTCTTGCCTTCCTTCAAGATTTTGTCTTTGATTATAGTTTAAATATGAAATGCCTCGGCGTGCATTTGGGAAATTTCTACTAACCTCTCTTCAGGCTCACTGATAAGCCCATCAAAGGCCTTCCTCATTTCTGTTACTGTGTCTTTTATTTCTAGATTTTACTTTCAATTCTTTCAGGATTTCTATTATCTCCCCGCTTGCTTTACCCATCTCTTCTTGTATGTTGTCCACTTTTCTATCAGAGTCCTTAGCATATTAATCATAGTTATTTTTTAAGTTCCTGGTCTGGTAATTCCAAAACCTCTGCTGTATCTAAGTCAGGTTCTGATGCTTACTTTCTCTTTACATATTTTCTTTTCCTTTTGTAGTACCTTGCAATTTTTTGTTAAAAGTCAGATATGAAATATAGGCTATAAGGTACTGAGACAAATAGGTCTTTAGGGTAATGTTTTATGTGTTTTGAACTAGGAGTTAAGCTGTGTTTACTGTTTGCAGTTTTCAGTGTTAGAGACTATAATTTGTTTATTTTTTTAATTTCAGATTATAGGAGGTACAATCTTTGGTTACATGTAAGGCCTTAGCCTCACCCAAGCTAGAGCTACCAGTGTGCCCTTCCCCCATACAGTGTGTTCTGCATCCATTTGTTGTGAGTTTACCCACCCCCTACCAGCCCCCTACAATTTCTGTTAATGTCCTTATTTTTGTCTCCTCTACTGTCTTTGAATTTCCCTAGAGACTCCTTCTTAAATAGAGTCAGAGCCTTACAGTTCTTTCAGTTGCAATCCCCTGTTATTATCCAGAAGTACTGTTGAGGTGGTAGTAAGTTGTAGGGAGAAGAGAAGTATTTTATAATCCTGAAGTTAACACTCAGTCTTCTTAGTGAGTCAGTGCCCCTGGGATGTGACCTTCACAAGTTCTTAAGGAAAGATCAGTTTTGGAAATCTGAGTCACATTAACCCAAGACAGGAGAGATTGAGAGAGAAAGGACAATCTGGTTTATAAGAATTAGAAATATAATCATCAGAATAGCTATGTCCTCAGAGTACATGGCCTGGATAGACAAATTAACATAGGAAAACCAACCATGTTTTAGAACGTTTATAAGCAAAGAAGTAAAGGAGAGGGAATTGTATATTCATTCTTATAGGATCAGTTCATCTAAAAGTTGCAGCCTTAATGCATTACTCATGTGGTTCTGAGGATATTTCTGCTCAGAGATGATTTATACCATCCATACTGTGTCATTTTCACTAGAGTACTACTACTTATCTTCCATTAGTGTTGTTGACACATCACTTTGACATTTTCTAAGCTTTGGCTTTCTTTAGCTATACTCCATGTGGACCACCACCCATCTGTCATGACAACATCCATTTATTTAAACCCAATTAACTAACCAACAATTTATCTTATATTTTCTTTAGTCCTGGTTAGAAAGACCATATGTCTTAAGCTGAGATTTGAGACTTCTCTACTTTTTGTATTGATCACATGAATTGATGATTATTGATTGAAAGACCGATATTTTCCAGGAGCTGTGCAAGTCAGAGAATGAGGTGGTGAGCAAGACAGACCACTCACTGCCCTCACAGTGGTCTACTCCTTCATCACTCTTTCTTTGATAGAGCACATACATCCATTTTATGCCACCTCTTATGACCTTTGATTTTAAAAAGTGACTTTTTTCACTAGGTCTTAAAATTATGGAAATATGTTGCTATGCTTCCTAAGCACTACCTTATCACTGAGGACTAATTCATGAAATTGTATTCTTTCTGATGAGAAATAAAATGGTATGGCCCGGATTCAGGGACATAGGATTAAACAACTCTATTTGGCTTCTAGTTTCCCAAAAAGGGCAGAGGCTTTCACTTTCTGTCTTAAGTTAACTAATGAGTTCTCTTGACATCAAGATCACCACTGGCCAAAAAGTCCCCTAAAGTAGAACTATACCAAAGCCTGAATCAATCATTTATCTAAGAGTCAGAAAAAGTCTTCTGTATCCTTGCTTTTGTAAATGATGTTTGTAACAGGTTTTTCCGTCATTTGTTTAAATTTCTCTGTCTGGAATCCTGGTGTTAAGAACAGAAGGTAAAGTCTGTTATGAGTTTCACTTGATAGACACTGTTAGAATTTTTATTAATAGTGCCTTGGCTCTGCTAATCAATTTCTTACTTTTTTAAAAAATTAAGATAAATGTTTACTGATGCAACATTCTTCCTTATTTATATACAAGAAAAGTTTGGTGTATACAGGATTCAGTAAATTTCTGTAAATACTATAATTGAGCTAATAGACATAAATGATTATATAGGGCTCACTCTTAGAAGAAAATAATTTTTATATACTTTCATTTAGGCTGTGCTTGAGTTTATTTTGAAGCTGTGAGTCATTTTGATTTGAAATGCTGTATGCCCCAGAGGCGAATGGTTGCCAAACTCTTGCTTAGGATGGGAACACAGCACCTCATTCGCTCACCCAAAGCATAGAGCAATCAAGGAACAAATGCCAACCAAATTGGAGTCTTTTCCCCAGCTTGCAACCATTGATGTGCTTATGTGCAGGCTGCAGTGAGCAAAAAAAACAAAGTCTCATATGATTTTGAAGGGCAATGAAGGAGCAAACAAAGGCTGTAATACTGTCCATGATATAGTTCTCTCAATTAAAAAAAAAAAAATCTAGAATAGTGTTGTCCAATGGAACTTTCTGCAATGATGGAAATGTTCTATATCTATGTTGTTCAATATGACAAATACTAGACCCCTGTGTCTAGGAAGCATTAATGTGACTAGTGCAATAAACTTAATCTTTAATTTTATTTAATTTAAATTAATTTAAATTTAAATAGCCTCCTATTGCTAGTGGCTATTGAATTCAATAAAATTATCACACATAATAGGATCAGACTTGTAGAAAATAAAGTTACTAAAGAATGATTACATAGAATGAGAAAGTAGTTTTAAGAGATTCTTGGAGTTAGGAAAACTGGCTATGTATCTCAAAGTCTAACAAGTTGGGTTCAAATCTTACCTTGACAACTCACTGATTTTGTGAACATCATCAACCTATTATGTCTTGCTCAGTTTCAGTGTCCTACTTTGTAAAACAAATTAATAAATGCAACAATGTTCAATAAATTTCCCTTTAGGAAAATAGAGCATTCTTAAAATATTTTGCTCTCAGTAAAACTAAACAACAGAAAAATGGCTAAATAGTTGACATGAGATATTTTAAAGATAATTTGAAGACAATTTTATCATTGATAACAACAAACATAGCTATCTAACATTTAGTGAGCTCTTCTAATGTGCTGGCCCACACGTATTATCTTGTTTTTACCCTCACCACAACTGTAAGAATTAGGCATTAATATCATTAGTTCCATTTTACACATAAGGATATTCAGACCTTGAGAGATTAAATAACTTGCTCAAGGTCATATTGCTATGAAGTAGTAGAAACAGAATTTGAATTCAGCTCTTCAGTTCCCAAGAAAATGTTCTCCAGCAGGTACTTCACTGCCTTCACAAATCATGGTAGTAAAAACTGTCATAACCATTTCTAAAAATTAAGTGTGCTAGATATTCTGATAATCCCTCTCACTACAAAGTACCTAAGAATGCTAGAAAATAATACAACAAACCTGTCAAATGCATGTTGGAGCACGCACCAATGTAAGAGAAGCCCCCAAAGGACAAAAATGAAGCAAAAGCTTCAATGCAGTTGGTCAGTAAAGAAGAAAACTAGTTGTTTCTTAGATACCATACCACCTAAAGTACAAAAAGAAAAATTGTTCTTCATCAAAATTAAAACATTTTATTTTTTTATTTCAAGGGACAGTATGCAGAAAGTGAAAAGACAACCCACAGAATGGGAGAAAACATTTGCAAATCATATGTCTGACAAGGGCTCAGTATTTAGAATATAGAAAGAAGTCTTGTAACTCAATAATAAAAAGACAGCCCAATTTAAAAAATGGGCAAAGGATTTGAATAGATATTTTTCTAGAGACGATATTCACATGGCCAATAAGCTTAAGAAAAGATACTCAACATCATTAGTCATTAGATTAATGAAAATCAAAACCACAATGAAAGACCATCTCATACTCACCAGAATGGCTCAAGCATATGGAGAAATTTATACTCTCATACATTGCTAGTAGAAATGTAAAATGGTGCAGCTGCTTTGCAAAACAATTTGATGGCTCCTCAAAAAGAGTTCCTTACCATTTGACCCAGAAATTCTACTCCTAGGTATATACATATATACTCAAGAAAAGTGAAAAATTATATCCATACAAAAAACGTGCACATCTGTAATCACAGCAATATTATTCATAATATCCCCGAAGTGGAAAAAACTCAAATGCCCGTGAACTTATGAATGAATAAAAAATATACAGTATATCCACACAGTGGATTCAGCCATAAAAAAAGAATGAAATAGTAACACACGCTACAACATGGCATTACTTGCGTAGCTTGGAATAAGCAAAACCAAGAAATGGATTTTGGTTTTGAGTGTCCTGGAATCTTGGTAGAAGAACATACACCCTCCTAGGTGAAAAGCATCGTAAGCCAAACCCCTCAGAATGTCTGCAGATTGAGATCAAACTCCCAATCTAAAATGACTAATACTCAAATAAGTTAGCAATTTTGACAAAGTCTACAGAAACAACAAAAAGGCATAATTATAATTATGTAATTATATAATTATATCAATCCAGAACCAAGATGAACATAAGACATTTCAGATAGACAAAAGCAGATTCAGATTTGTAAAGTACCTCCAATTTCCCACAAGTGAGGCTTAAGATGCAAAAAATAATGGTGAGCAAAGAAATTGCTAAACGTTTAGGTAAATGGGAGACATTCCCTGCTGGCTTTGCAGTTTTCTGGGTCAATAATTTGGTAGCCATTCATCAGGTAAGACTTTCATTAACTGTCCACTGTCCAAGACTCAGTTTTGTTCCCCATATTGTCAATGGACACCCAGAGTAGCCGGCGTATTTTTAGTCTCTCCAGTGTGTGTGCATTTTCCAAGGGCTCTTGAATGTCTGACAATATTTTCACTTAATTCACCGATTTCCCATTGTTCCTGTGCCAGAATCGTGCAGTGAGTTCATCTAGCTCTGAATGGGCCGCACCTGCTCTGTCTGCTTTACAGGCAAATCTATCTACCGGGTGGTATGACCACTGACAGATATTTCCAGACCTCTGAAAATCATTTGATTCTAGAATTGCAAATGAGAGTTTATAATTCATTATTCAAGCTTCAGAGATCATTGAAAACAAAGACTGTATCACATCCACAGCCTCTTCCTACTAAGGGATAGTCATTTCATTTTTAACAATAATTGAAATTATCTCAAACCTCTAGATTTTCAAACATTTAAACTCCAGACTCATTACATAGGATACGTAGTCATTACAGATTCCATGATTCCTCATGGTCAGTGGCTTATTGTTGAAAGTGAATGAACTGAGAGAAGAATTTTGCCTTGTGAATGGGAAAAGCAGAGTCTGTCGAAGCTGTGGTAAGTTGGATCCTATTGTGACTTAATTTTTCTTTGAGCTACAGTTACTGCTCAATACCATGGAGGTCCATGTCCAACAAATAGTTTTCCATCTTTAAGGTGGACAGGAACAAAATAGATGATTAACCCAAGCAGAATTTTTAGCCCCTCAAAAATATAAGTATGTGAAAAAGGAATATGTTCTAATAGCTGTCTCAGTGTGTGATTTAATTTTGGATATAAAAGAAAATCTCAGAAATTCCATTGACTCTGCTATTGAAAATATCACCTTATACCATAAACCAACCAATAAATAAATAAATATGTAAGTACGTTTTAAAAAATATGTACGTTAAGATGACTACTCCAAATGATCATGCTCATTTGCAATGTTACTTTCTTAATAAACTCAGGGTACTTCCTTGACAGTTCACTGCCTTCTGCATGGGGCATTCAGAATACATTACAAAACATTTGTTTTTATTAGTCTTCAATTTGCTTAATTTCTTTTGGCAGTTGTGGTTTTTACAGCATAGATGATGTGACTAATTTATGTTTTCCTAATTGGACAGCTAAATATTCTTGTATTTATTAATTTTGCACAGTGCCTGGATGTTTCCAGAGAACTCTAATAAACTAATTAAATAAACCAACACACCATTTATGATTCATCCATCATTCATCTGCTACCATTTCCAATATCCCCTCGCTTCTCTGGTGTACATGAGTTAGCAGAATATATAAGGAGAAAAATGAAGCTATAACAATGCTTTGTATTAGATTTCCTGTGACTGGCTGATAATTAACATTAGCAAGATATGCTTCCATTAGAGAAAGAATGGTGCAATATCCAGTGTTTGGCTAAATGCCTTACGTTTTGTGGCTGACTAGTGTCAGCTCCCAATTTGGAATAATGAATCCTGTCAGTTTCCCACCTCCTACTCAGTCAGGGGTAGGACTAACCTTCAGTGATGAAGTAGGTGGAAGAGATCCTGTACCTTCTTGAAGTTTTGCAATTGTAGAGTGAGTCTGAGGATACAGAAACAGTGTTTGGAAACACAGACATCTCTCTGTTGAAATAACCCAACTCTTGCAACAGACAAAGATATACATCCCCTACAAAAGTATTAGTATAAAATTCTGAAAGATCTTGAAAATACACTTTGGAAATGCTTCATGGGCATTTAGAGTCATACAAACATCAGCTACATATGAAATAAGCTTAAGAGGAAGTTTAATATTACTGCCTTGAATTTTATTTATTTATTTATGTTTACTGGCCATAAAACCCGAAAGCCTGAGCCTTTAAAGATTCTCAAAGTTTCTAGTCAACTGCATTCCAAGGAGTTACGTTAAAAATAAGGAACTGGGAACCTTGGTGATTATTATCTAGTATATAATACCAAGGGATTAGAGAAAGTTTAAAATTTTCTTAAAATTTAAAAGCCTGCAAAAAATTATCAGAAACACCAGTAGGTAAAATTTGCTTACTCTTCTTTGTTTCATTTAAATAATTCCTTACCCCTGAACTAAATTAGTCTCTGGCCAAACCAAATTATAAACAAATCTAATAGTCTCTTGTATAGAATGGGCAATCAGAACGCCTCAGGGAAGTCTATGCATTGCCATCTGCTGGTTGGTTTTCTGAGGTTTTGTTATCTGGCTTGGCTCTTGAAGGTCATGTTCAAAATATAAAGCTCCGCCAATAAACTTAGCATCAGAAGGTGAGAAATGACCCATCTTGTTTCATTTTATTAACTTGGATTTCTAAACCAGAGCTTGAAAATTAAAAGTATTTGCTGTATCACAGATACGGTGGCTTTACTAAGTGGTTTGTTAATCTCACTTCATTGATGATGGCTCCTAATTTCCTTTCACATTGCTGAGTATCTGAGTAATCAGACCAACCAGTGAACAGAGGAGAGCAGGGACAAGGGAAGAAAAGAAAGAACTGCTGGCTGGCACCTGTAGGGGGTGACACCACTTATGAGACACATGTCTTGAGGCATTCCAAATGATTCTTGGCAGGTGTACCATAAACATATCCTCAGCCTCTGCCAGGGTGCTTTGGCCATTGTAATTAAAGTTACATTATAAAAAGCTCCTGCTGTTTCCTTCCTCTGAAAAATGCTGACAGAGACTTCCTCAGACAGCTATGACAGTATTTCCAACACCTCTGCATTTGCTATTCCTGTGGCTGCAAGCAACAGCATCCACCTTTACATTCGTTACAATGCAAATGAGACAGGACAGCAAGATCCAAGCAGCATAATTACAGATGAGACAGGACAGCGCACCTTTGGGTCAAAGATCAGCCTCTGCGGAAAGCGACAAGCAAAGGAAAGGCCTTTTGGCTTTTTAAAACTCAAAGTGGAAAGCACTTTTTTGGAGCAAGGAATAAACTCAAACTATAATATCATGACTACAGATAAAATGTAAAAATGGTTTCGTGTTTTCAGTGGGATACCAGAAGAGATAATGCAATTTGACTTCATGGAAATTTTAAGAATTTGGTAGAGAGCTATCTGTGTGGAATGGTTAAATCCCTGGAAATAAAGAGGAATAAATTAAAAGACTACTTGAAGACCTGCAGTCACATAATGATAAATGCATACAATAATGCTTCAGCACTGTGTCTAAACTTAGCGTTCATAAGAACTAAAAATAATGACAAAGGTAGCAGCTGCTTCATGGATCAAAATACTTAGATTCCCCTTCACTAGAAGACGGTATTAGATATTTTTTAAAAGTGCAGATGGGATACTTATGGAAAAATGAAACTAATGGCAAGTATTGTAACTAGGAATAGAGTAGGAAAGAACACTGAAAATTTGCTCTTGTAATTCCATCTACCCTCTTCAATCTGGACAAGCCAGCTTTCCTCAGCTTGGTGAGGTCGTCTGCAGACTTGTTTTAACTATTAATATGTGATCACAGGCCGGGCGCGGTGGCTCACGCCTGTAATCCTAGCACTCTGGGAGGCCGAGGTGGGCGGATCGTTTGAGCTCAGGAGTTCGAGACCAGCCTGAGCAAGAGCGAGACCCCACCTCTACTAAAAATAGAAAGAAATTATATGGACAGCTAAAAATATATATATAAAAAAAAAAAAAAATTAGCCGGGCATGGTGGTGCATGCCTGTAGTCCCAGCTACTCGGGAGGCTGAGACAGGAGGATCGCTTGAGCTCAGGAGTTTGAGGTTGCTGTGAGCTAGGCTGACGCCACGGCACTCACTCTAGCCTGGGCAACAGAGTGAGACTCTGTCTCAAAAAAAAAAAAAAAAAAAAAAAAAAAAATATGTGATCACAAAATCTCACTATAAAGAGAACAGTCTTTTTTTTTTTTTTTTTTTGGAGACAGTCTTGCTCTGTTGCCCTGGGTAGAGTGCTGTGCCATCATCATAGCTCACTGCAACTTCAAACTCCTGAGCTCAAATGATCCTCTTGCCTCAGCCTCCCAGAGTGCTAGGATTACAGGCAGGAGCCACCATGCCTGGCCAAGAATAGTCTTAAATTGTTAAACACAAGCTAGTGTTTAACTTCAGATTCAGTTGCTCTAAATAAGTTTTTATTTTAATAACTAAAAATGCAACATTTGTTATCTTTCCATATGCTTATGAAATGGCTTTTGGTGGTCACTCAATCATTCATTCATTCCCACCAAAACATTTATTGCCTATTTACTCTGTGCCAGAGACAGATCAAGGTACTGGACGTACAAAAGGGAACAAGTCAGACTCGGTTTCTCCCCCTATAAAATGTGTTTTAGTTGAGAAGTCAGATAATTAATCAAACTGATGAATAATAAGAGGTACAAAAATGAACAAATTTTTGGAACAAAAAATATTGAGCAGAGCTAATCTAGAATACTAGCATTCAAAATTGAATACACACAATCCCATAATAAATAAGCAATATAGCTATGTGGAAAAGCACCACAGATGCATACATGTACTTGAGTTTAAAGGGAATAGTTTTGACAGATAAAGTCTGTGTAGAAATTTCTCTTTCTGTAAATTTAAGATAATTTTTGCACAGGCTACATGACCAGAGTTCTGAAACAGTAATATTCAATTTCATGACAAGAAAAACAGGCTTAGCCTTCTAGTTAGCATACTTCTAACCATGTAGACTTTTGACATTTTCCATATCTGGGACTCTGTTTTGACTTAGCCTTCCCTTTGGACTACGCTGCTGTCTTCAAGGACTGTGCATCCTCATTATGCATGATTTGAAGGGAAGGCTAAAATTCTAGATATTATTGGACAGATAATATATAAATACAAGATGCCATGGAAAAAAGAATGGAAAATACCAAGGATAGGGAGCAACTGAAATTCTAGTAGGAATGTAAATTGGTACGACCACTTTGGAAGGCTGGCAGAACCTACTAAAGTGAAACATGAACATGTTACCGGCCTCCAAGAGGAGGCTTTTCAGAGTTCTTGGTGTTTGTCAGGAAAAGAATTTCAGGATGCACCACGCGTAAGCCAAGCAAGCAAAAGCTTTATGGAAAGCAAAAGTACTCTCTCAGGGAGGAAAGCAGGCAGGCTGGAAAAGAGCAGCTGCACTGGGAGGAAGTGGTTTTAAGTCTTTTGTTGTCTTACTAATTGCAGAGAAGAATATTCAAGGCCAAGTGGTTGGCTTTTACTAAGAATTTGGGTAGCAATTCCTAGAATGAGGTTCCCTCCCATTTTCATATTTATATGGTTGTTTTGCAACTGTCATGGCGATTTCAAGGACAGAGAAATCTTAAAACCATAATGTAAATATTATGATTAGGCAGAGTACATGTAAAGTGGAAGAGATACCTGACAAGCCAGTCAAAGATAGTTCTTTTTATGATTTTCCAAACTATTAAGGGGGCACCAATGCTTTAGTTTATATGGATCATTTTTATACAGCTTTAGTCCTGGCTATAGGTGTGTCCATCAACCCAAACAGTGTTCATAGTACCCATCAGGTTTATTCCCCTCTCTCCATCCCCCCAGCTGCTTTCCACTGAGTTTTACTTCCCTCTGTACACTTCTGTCCTCATTGGTTAGTTTCAATTTAATAGTGAGTACATGTGGTGTTTGTTTTTCCATTCTTCGAATACTTCAACTTACAAGAATGGACTTGAGTTCCATCCAGATTGTTACATAAGGTATAAATTCATCTTTTTTATGGTTGAGTTGTACTCCACTGTGCACATATAACACATTTTATTAATCCACTCATGCATTAATGGGCACTTGGGTTGATTCCACATCTTTGCAATTATGAATTGTGCTGCAATAAACGTTTGAGTGCAGATGTCCTTTTGATAAAATGACTTGTTTTCCTCTGAGTAAATGCCCAGTAGTGGAATTGCTGGATTGAATGGTAACTCTACTTTTAGTTCTTTGAGGAATCTCCATACTATTCACTGCATACACAAAAGCAAAAAAAAAAAAAAAAAGAAGAAGAAAAGAAAGAAAGAAAGAAAAAAGAAAAAAAAAGAAAAGAAAACATCATATGATCATCTCACTAGATGCAGAAAAAGTATTCAACAAAATCCAGCACACTTTCATGGTAAAAACCCTCAACAAACTAGGCATAGAAGGAACATATCTCAGAATTATAAAAGCCATATATGGCAACTCACAGACAACATTATACTGAATGGGGAAAAGTTAAAAGCATTCCCCCTAAAGTGCTGGAACAGGGAAAGGATGCCCACTGTCACCACTCCTATTCAATATAGTGCCGGAAGTCCTAGCCAGGGCAATCAGGCAACAGAATATTAAGGGTATCCAAATCAAAGGCATTTCTTTCCTGCAGCTGTCAGTGTCTTCTGTTTAAAGCTTGTTCACTTTAACACCTGCCCCCAATCTTCAAGCCTCTGCATCCTGTTTCAGCCCTCTCAGTCTCCTACTCTAACACACATACCCTGTGATTCATCAATTCTTCTTGTAGTAGTAGACCCAACAGAAAAGAGTATGTATGTTCAATAAAAGGTAGGTATTAGAATTTTATCACAGCATTATGTATAATAGCCAAAAGCTATAAAACCTCCCCAGGATCCATTAACAGTCGAATGAATTGTAATACATTCACAAAAAACACCACTGTACAGCAATAAGAATGAATAAGCTATAACTACAAGCAACATGGATAAATATCACAGATGTAATATTGACCAAAGGAAGAGATACAAAAAAAATCAGTATGGTATGATTCTAGGTACATGAAGCAGGAAAGCAGGAAATAATAATCAATGGCAACAGAAGATAGAAAAATGGTTATATTTGGGGTTACTGTAACTGGAAGGGAGAAAAATAGGGGTTTCTAGGTCACTGTTATTCTTTTGCTTTATCGGGGTCCTGGTTACACTGACATATTCTAATTTATGAACATTCACCCATATGCATACTTATACATAATATGAAAGTTTTTATGCATCGATTAACATTTTTATTTTAAAAAAAGAAAGAAACACTGAGAAACTTTAATACTCATAGGTCTCCTGATCTGACCTAAGAGTTAATACCCATTTGAGCCAATCTCAACTCCACAGTAATCTGCATTGTTTTTCCTACGTTTCTGGCCCTCTAGGGAGAGTTACCAACTCTGAAATCATTTGACAAGTTTTTTGTTGTTGTCCTTCCTTCACCATTACCATACATCATGCACTCACTTTAAAGTCAAACTGTGTAACAATTTACGACTAAAGATCCATTATTTTAATTGACAAGTTTCCACAGCAGATTGCAGTGTGTTACTATTTCTGTGACACGTTCAGCAGACAGGAGCACTTTGGGGCTCTATTAATAGTAGTTTTTAGAAATAGCAGTGAGCAACTCTACTTCCTGTGGGGAATAAATAGTAACTTTTTGGATGGAGCAGCTCTTGGGAATGAGGGGCCAGGGTGGGGTACCCTGACATCTACAAGGTCTGCCAATAGAAATGGAATAAACCAGTGCCTTTAAGTGTCTGAAAAGTTACTTACAATGAGAAACCTTCTCTCATCTCTTTCTCCATTAAGTCCCTTAATGATTTCCTATGATCTTTCTCTATCCAATTTTCCTTCTTTTGGATTCGACTTCAACATGTGCTCCATGCCATTTCTCTGCAGTCTGGTATGGTATTCAACAGCAACTCTGTTTAGTAATACTCATTTTAGTAGCAAAACTAGCAGTGTTCTTTTTATCCCAGTAGCTCATACTTTAAATTATAATGTCACCTCTACTTATAAGGAATCCTTCAAGTAGTCTTGTTAACTCATGAATGGGGAAAACTCAGTGTGATGCTATTTTTCAAGCCATGGGTGTTCAACCCTTACTATTCTCTCTGCCTTTCTCCATCAGTTTTCCTCTTTTCTCTAGAATCGTTAGAATGTAGTGATTAAACTCATTCACTTGAGCTGGCCACCTGTGACGTTCTTCCCTATAAGGCTAAACATATGCCCAGGTATTTCCATGTTCCATTTTGGCTGTGATGTGATGCTGTACAAAATATATGTCCCACTAAACTTCTTGTAAACAGAACAGCAGCTAGGCAGCTGGTACACACAGATAATCGGCACTCTCAGAGTTCCAGTGTATTCTTAGATTCTCTGCTCATCTACAGGAGAAAATTTAATTATACTGGTACAATTTGAATGAGGACTCAAACACGAACATTAATACACAGTCACTATCTCTTAATTCTAGGTACTATAAAAGATGGTGTGATCGAAGACAGACATATGTAAGGACAAGCAGGTTCAGGTGGATATTGAAACAACTTGTATCAACATAGCTTATTTTTTGGGACTAAGAACTGAGACCACCTGTGTCAACATACTTTGACAGTTTATTCCAGGAAGCTAAAACCTTAAACCAATATATTACTTTACCATTTGCTTCAAGAGATTCCTGCAAACCAATTTATCTAGGCTAACAGTTTGCTTATGTGTGCAAATAGCTGTCCTACTGGGACAAGAGATTTCTTACTTAAGCAAACAGCTCAGTTTTCACAAAACAGTTTACATATCAAGACTTGTTAGAAGACCCTTATCTTGCTCTATCCACAAATCCTATTTATGCTACAAATTCGTCCACCAGTTTCAATCCGTTTCCTACCTTGCCAAGACCTGCCTTAATCCACTTGAGCTTGAACCTCTAAACTGTGTAACTTCTCCTGACTTCCCACATCCAAAATACCACTGAGACATTTCTCTCTCTCTTCCTCCCACTCTCTCTCTCTCCCTCCCACTCTCTCTCTCTCTCAGTGGTCTTTCTTACTACAGTAATTCTGACAAACTTAGCTTTGCTTGATCAACAGGTTTTTCTGGTGGCCTCCTTAGGAGTCTACAGTCAGTAAGTAATAGAAATATTACTACATTATTAAGAATGGGTTATGAATAACAATAAAATGTTTTCATATTGACCATAATGAACACAAGCTAAAAGAATTCCCTCTTATGTTTTCATCTGATTAGTCATAAATATTTTGCACATAAAAAATTGCTAGGTATGTAAGTACCTCAATTTTTTAACGTGACTGAAGAGGAAGGAAACTTTGATTTCATAGAAAGCATCTTACATCAAAGAATTTGTGAAGGTGGACCTTAATTAGCATGATTAATCAAAGGATAATTATAACCTTATTCAAATTATTTTTGCCATGCAGTTAGATTGCAGAATGCTTAAGAAAATTAAACCTTTCAGTAAAAAATGAGAAGGCAATCCAACCTCGAGCATAAACTTATTTTTTGAAATCCCACTCAGAACTGAGACCAAAAAAAGCACAATTTGTCTGTCAGGTAGTATGAACTAATGGCTTTATTTGGCCTTCAAGAAAGTAGGAAAAAAAAAAACTATTATAATAAAGCACAGTCATTCTGGATGTAACAGTTCAATTATGTCTTTTTCCAGGAAACTCTAGGCTGGACTCTGGACCAAGTTTAAAGATGCTCTCCTGTCCTCATTAATGTCTACACATAACCCAAGGTGGGGGATAGAAAACTCCAGTCTGATGTACTCATCTAGTTGCTTATATGTGTGGTGGTACTAGAGTACCAGTGTGTTTTTGAAGACTTTATACGATTATGATTGAAAAAAGGAATCATTTTCTAAATATTAATTAACTCACTCCACAAATATTTTTTGGTTTCCTACTCCTGGTCTAGGATGCCATGACAGTTGATTATTCTTCAAAAGAATTATTTTTAAAAATGGTACAGATTTAAATGTAAAAGTTTATCACTAGTATAAATGCACAGAGACTTTGAGGAAAGTCACTACCGGTATGAGTAGAAGAAAAAGTGTATTATGCAGAAATCCTGCAGCAAAGTAACAGGAAGAAATAGCAAAACTACAACAGCACTGTTAGAAAAGATGTTTCCCTCAATCCCATTCCAGCTACCATTCCCTTCCCCTTGATCCACAGTTATTACTAATCTATCCCCCTGCAGGGTTCCATAAACAAACTAATGGCTTAACCACACAAATACCTGAATGCTGGACCTGACATTATACCACTTGAGACTCAGGAGAAATGTTAAAGTACTTTGTATTTCAGCATGTCGAATCTCCCAAGAGATAAAGTCCCCATTAAAATCTTCTTTTGAAATGACTGAAAGAGATCCTTAGGCTCTCAAAATCAGCCTTCAGCTGTGTTTTAAACAGCTAAAAAAATTTAGATTCGAATTTAGTAGGAAAAATTTTTAAGGACTTCCAGAGTTAAAATAGTAATAATAGTAATAGCAAGGTAAACTGCAGCCTAATTTATACAAGTAGGTTATATGCAAAGAATGTAACTTACCTACATATATAGAAACTTGTGTGCAAGTATAAACTCCAAATGATATTTTTTCTTGGAATCATTTTATTGACTTGCCTAGACAAATAATTAATTCAGCATGTTGCTTTGCTTGGCTATAAAGGTACATCTTTATTAAAATCTACATGTTGAAAACTTCTATACACCCAAATGTTCTTAAAAGTTGTCTCTTGGGATCTAATCTGTCAGAAACCTATGGTTGAAGTGTTGGATACCATGATCATGTTGCCATCATAACCAAAGGCTATGTATTGCATACATGTCATTAGGCTTAAAGCAGAATGGAGTCAGGCTATTTTCTTTGTCTGTAAGTGTCCAGAAACACATTTCCTGTGGAGGGGCCACAATAAGGGGTCAGGAATACAGCAGGAGTCTCCTCTGTAATGATCCAGCTCAAAATAAGCCCAAGTAAAAGGCAAATGTGTGCTGGTGAAATGTTAGTTCATCGACCTTGTAGGTGGAATAACAAGGTCAAATGCATGCCCAGCTTTATTCCGGGAAGCAGCCTTTACATTTCAATTCAATTCCTATTTAATAAAGAAAAAAATCCAGGTGGGGAAAAAAAAAAATCCCTGCATTTTAACTTATATTGGTGGGGAGACTTCCTGTTCTTGTTCCTTTTGCCTCTCAGAGCCAGCTAATCACAGTAGCCACTGGTTCCTAAATTGCATTTCTCTTTTTCTCAGCATATGATCACGTTTACCAGATCTCCATCATGCTTTCAGCCACGTAGCTCTAGCTCTGCTTCATCTGTGTCTCACTTTCTGGCCTTTCTGACGAACAGTGACCTTGCTCTACTCCCTCAGAGTCAATTCTGCTTCTTAAGTCGGAACAACTCGTGCAGGCCTGTGAGTAAGCGCTCACCATCGCTACCACCTTGCTTAGTTTGGAAAGATATTATGCACACTAATCTTCTGCTTTGTTGCAACATACCATGTGGCTTTCGCTAATGTTGAAAGTAACAATGTGTTTTTAATCTAATTTACTAATGTGGAACAGCTTTCTTCTGAATCACGGTGATGTAACCATTGACAACCAGGGCTTTGGCTCGTGTTGAGTGTGAGTGCGTAGGATCAGAAAGTAAGATTTTTCCAGTATCTCGCTCTCCCGATTTAATCTTCATCAATCTTAGTGAATTAATTAGGAAGTAGTAAAGGGATGCCATTATCAGTAAACGGTTATGAACAATTCTATGGTCTCTTTAATTGCTTTCTATCCAAAAGGCGGTGCCATTGAGTTCAACCAGGCTTTTATTGTTGCTCACTCATTATGTTGGATTATTTTTAAACTTTGTGTACACAGAACAAGCAATGTTCAAGTCTCCCACATGACTCTGACATTACTCCTTGTTCACCTGACACTCATTTTTTTCCTCTCGATCTATGCTTTTGGGCTGCTTTTCAGGGGGGAGGTGCATTACATTCTTTCCAAAGTGAACCCCTCTACCTTTGCTCTTTCTGTCATGAGCTCCCTCCCTTTTGGGGGCATCTATTAGTATTTCTCTCCCCTCTCTTTTCTGCACTGAAATAGGCTCAAAGCTCCCTTGGTTTGAGGGGACATAAAGCATGACCATTTTAAACTTTCAAGCCTATTTTCATTCTTGTGTTCATGGCCAGTTTCTTAAAGCCTAGTTTTCTGCTTCTCTCCACCTATTCTCTCCTGAGCAGCCTGAAATCCCCCTGTCCTCTCCATCACTGGGCGGCTAATACTCCTAACAGAGGTCACCCATGGCCGTATCACCAAGACAGGAAAGAAAACAAAGATATTTTGCTTAATATATGTATATGCACACACCAACATATTCGTAACAAAATAGGAAAGAATTACTCACAATTATAGTTCTCATTTCTGTAAATGGTCACACAATTGTACCTGGTGTTTTGTTGTTTTTGTTTCTGTTTTTTGAGACAGAGTCTCACTCTGTTGCCCGAGCTAGAGTGCCGTGGCGTCAGCCTAGCTCACAGCAACCTCAAATTCCTGGGCTCAAGTGATCCTCCTGCCTCAGCCTCCCTAGTAGCTGGGACTACAGGTGTGCACCACCATGCCCGTCTAATTTTTTTCTATATATTTTTAGTTGTTCAGCTAATTTCTATTTTTAATAAAGAGGGGGCCTCACTCTTGCTCAGGCTGGTCTCGAACTCCTGAGCTCAAATGATCCACCCGCCTCTGCCTCCCAGAGTGCTAGGATTACAGGCATGAGCCACAGTGCCTGGCCTGTACCTGGTGTTTGTAATTACGTTTTTCTACTTACCTGTTCTATTTCCTCAGCCCCTAACAGGTACAATGAACACCATCTGGGTGATGGGCACACTTTTAACCCTGACTCGAGCATTGCAAAAGTGATCCATGTAACCAAAAACATTTGTACCCCCAAAATACTTTGAAATAAAAATAGAAAATGTTTGTGCTAGAGACACTCTCAGTACCAAAATCTGTGTTAGTCAGAGTTCTCCAGCAACACAGTACTACATAGATATACATACATACATACATATGGTCCCTGACTTACAATGGTTCAACTTAATGATTTTTCAACATAACAATGGTGCAAGAGAGATACACTTTCAATATAGTATTCAATAAATTACATGCAATATTCAACACTTTGTTATAAAATAGACTTTGTGTTAAATGATTTTGCCCAAGCGTAGGATAATGTAAGTGTTCTGAGAATGTTTAAGGTAGGCTAGGCTAAGCTATTATGTTCAATAGGTTAGGTGTATTAAATGCATTTTCAACTTACAGTATTTTCAACTTATGATGGATTTATCAGGACATAACCCCATTACAAGTTGAGGAGCATTGAGAGAGAGAGAGAGAGAGAGCGCGCGATAGAGAGAGAGATTAGATTGGCTCACATGATTATGGAAGCTGAGAAGTCCTACAGTCTGCCATCTGCAATCTAGAAAACCAAGAAATCTGGTGGCGTAACTAAGTTTAAGTCCAAGGGCCTGGGAACTGGAGCAGGGCTGATGGTGTAAATCTCTGTCTGAGTCCAAAAGTCTAAGAACCAGGTGCTCCAATCCCCCAGGGCAGGAAAAGATGGATATTCCAACTTAAACAGAGAGAATGATTTACCCTTCCCTCCACCTTTTGTTCTGTTTGGGCCCTCAATGGATTGGATGATGCCTGCACACATTGGTGAATGCAATTTTCTTTACTCAGTCTACTGGATTCTAATATTATCTATTCCAGAAAAACCCTCATAGACACATCCATAAATAATATTTTACCAGCTATCTGGGCATTCCTTAGCCCAGTCGAGTCAATATACAGAATTAACCAGCCCTTGTATAGAGTAGATATAGATGTGTGTGTATCCTCATGACTTACACACAGCATTTTTTACCTGCTCCAAGTAGTAGCCTAACTTCCCTGTTATTCTATAGTCTATTTTCTGACTATAGAAAGCTAACTGCCTTTGTGTCTTATTGTACATTAAAGACAAAGATGAGAAAATGAATATGGCTCAACAGAAGCCACATTTAAACCTACACTTATTTGTATACATGTTCAAAGAGGAGAAAGTATTCTGAAAATACCAACAGAATCATCTTTTGGCATAACACACAATTCTTCCTATTGCTTTGGAGTTTTCTTTTTTCAACAAAATTGAATGTTATGTACCCTCTGAGCCTCCAAACCCCATCCCTCATCAAAACTTACCAGATCTTTATCCCCTCCCTCAGACTCCAACTAACCTAGTAACATAATAGCCCCAAGGTATTAATAGCTGATCATGATTTTATGTTTCATTCTTTTCCAACCTTATTTTCCATTTTGAGTAGGGGATCTCAGTGTCTTAATTAATAGAGTAATATACCTGTTTGGGAAATTGGGAAGGATATCTGGGCACAAAGGCCATCAATTCCTTTTCAATTACTCATGCATACTCCTAATATCAGTTTTACCAATGTTATTGACCTTCTCAAAGAACCATCTTTTGGTCTCCTTTATTTGGTTTTTCTCTATCGTCTTGCTATTTTCTCTTTTATTGACATCTGCTTACGTGAGGCCTTGCACTTGAAATTCAATAATTGCCTTAGATCACCCTGTTCCTCAATCCTATTTAAGTCCATACCTCACACTTACAACAACAAATATCTCCCTACCAGGCCACCCTCTGATATGAACTATAAATTACAAACATCAATGTGATTGTATGGATTAAATGGCATCTAAGCAAATAAGTTTTGCAGCCTCTAAATGCATTTTAATCTACTTACCTTCTCCTCTAACTTTATCTCACTCACCTTTCAGACAGCCAACAGGATTTCAGATTACAGCAAGGCCTTTTCAGGGTCAAGTTGTCCATCATTTCAAATTTAACTGCAGATCTATTTCCTTTAAAAGTAAAGGAACCAAAAATGTCAACTTCAAGTGATTGCTCAGCAGCTTTTGAGAACCAAACATTAGTTACATACCTATTGTGCATTAGGTATTGTCTAAAAATATGCATCATTTCCTCCGGTGTTCAGTTTTGGTGAGGGGAGACTGAGTCATCAGGACCCACGTTTCATTGTCTAGGCACTTTGTGATCTCTGAATAATTTGAAAGAAAAAGACCAATGTGCCTGGAAATAACTTGGGAGGTTTTTATTTTCTTTGAATAGCTAAAGAACCACACGGGAGGTTGTCAACGCTGTCGATTTTTGTAAGACTTACATAGACCACAAAAACCCCTTCTTGTAACACAGCATTACTCAGACCTTTTTTCCACTTTTAGCCCCACGCGTAGAAAATATCATCACCACCTGCAGCATTTGACAGGGGCTGGAAGGATTACCCCAGGAGAGAGAGGCCAAATCACCTGTCACTATTCTATTTGTTACCGGAAAGATACTGGATCTCGTCCTTGTGATTTCTTAACATCTTGTGACACTCTGCTTTACGAGACATCTTTGCATTTGTCTTCTTCCCCAAAGCCAAGACTTAATGGTACAAATATCCAGACGCACTAGACCCTACTTATCAAATATGTGAAAAGCAAAAAGAATTTTAAGACTGTATAGGAGGGGGTCACTAAGAGAGGCCTTTATGCAGTGAGTAAAGAAAAAAAAAAACCAAAAACAAAAACAGGAATATACTATTGCTCAACCCAGAAAGGCAGGAAGCTGGAATGTTGCCTACACCTGAAACAGCAACACAGACTCCAAACTCTTCACTGCTTAAATGGGGAGCATCAAACACTCAATTCTGATGAAGGCCCTTAATATCCACTGTTATCTACTACTTACACTATGACCGCAAATGCTTATAATGATAAAAAAAAAAAATCACACAATGTATTTCCAAATAATCAAGTGGAATTTTGATCTAACGAATGAATGTTCCTCAATGCTGTGTGTGCAAATTTAGAAAAAAAAAATACAGTAATGCTTCATTTCCAGATAAGGATTCTCAATGCATATTTCCTCTCAAACTGACTTTCATTCTGAACTTGAGGCCGGCCCCGCGTAAACTTTTTATTAATGAACCTCTTTCCTTGAACCCAAGTGCAAAACTAGAGTTCTTGCCCAAACTTTTGTCTTTCTCCAGTGAGCACCACTGTATACCTGACATAGGCTAATTTAAAATCCTCGTTTGACGTAAATTTTAAAAAAATGACCAGTTGAAAAGGAATTTTGTGTTTTTCTTCCACTTCCTGTGGTATCTTTGAAAACCAGTTTCCACTTTGGCTTAAGAAATGAGTTTTAAAAGGGTGAAGACATTTCCATCTTCTACTGACATTAGACATTTTCAAAGGTCTGGATATAAAATGATAACTTCTGGCTCTATTTTCCCTTTTCCAGGTTTTTGAATTGTTTTGTCTGAAAGAGCCAGTTAGAGTCTAGTGGCATATCTAGAGGCCCGTTTACTTAAGATCTAGTTACCTTTCTATTACATTTAGGAACTGTTCATGGTTGATACACACTTTCGGATATGAGTGGGAGAGCTAAGTTGTATATATTCAGTGTTCCAATCAAAGAAACATTATGAATCGCAGTTTTTTCTATGTTGGGATCTGCGAATACATTATTTGTTTAATTATAAAATATTTTTTTCATTTAGAGAACGCTATTTACAGTTTGTATTGTTAAGACAATATATAAGCACAATGTTGGAGATTTAAATTCTATTCATGTTATAATCAATGATTATGAGGCAACTGACCTAGAATCTAGAAGAGAGAAATCTGGGATTTCTGATTAAAGTATTTTTTCTCAAACTTTTATACAGTTGACTAAAAGGAGTTAGTAGGATTATAGTTCTTGCCACACTTCTGCTTTTACTGGGCCAGCAAACAAAACTTTGGTTTCTCTGCATCTCTAATAACAAGAGTTTATTGGACATTTACTAAAGGATATTGCGGAATATTGTGAGTATCTCAGGGGGCCAGAGTGTCACATTCGCTTTTGTATCCTTGGCACAGGGCTTGAAACCGAGTAATACTTAGTGGTTTTCTTTTAAATTGCTTTTCTCACAGAGATCACAATCTTACCGAATGCATTTAATACGTACAAAACAGAGAGTTTGAGAACAATTACAAAGGAGAAAGTATATACTAACTCAAGGAAATGGAGAGTTTCCAAGTAGAAAAGGAGTTTAGCAGCAAATCATTTGCGGAAACTGCAAATATATTACACGATTGCCTTGCGGGGTCAGGGCCAAGTTGATGAATAAGAAGACGGAATGTTGAGAAGGTCAGAAACTGGTGGTGACACCTGACCTGGGTAGGAGGCTTGGACCCATAGCACAGAACACAAACCTTCCTTTGTCTTTTCCTTCTACGTAACGGGAAGTAGCTGACATCAACCATTCTTCTCTGTATCAAATTAAGTTCTGTTGATCCTATTCCTAAAACTGAAACTCTAGAAAAACATCTTTATTTACATGGTGTGTGAAAAGAAATAGATCTGAGGGTCAAGATGACACCAAGATCGAAAAACTTCCAGGAAACCAAACCTGTTGTTGCATTTTAGTAAATCGGCGTATTTGAATTACTGACAGTGGATGGGATGAAGGGAGGGGGTGACATTTATTATTGACCTGGAGAGAAACTGGTTAAAAAAAAAAAACCAAGAATTTATAACTCATTACCTCTTAACACTTTTTGGTTTGGTTTGGTTTTTGCCAACAAGGGCATATTCACCAAATATCGAGGTTTTCAAATTATAGCATCACTGAGTATTTCTTAGGAAAGTTGGGTAGATGAGGGGGGTGAGAGGGCTGAACATTAAAAACCTGGCTATTCAGAAGATTTCCAAAAGGACAGAACTCCAAACAGGAACATTAAACACTACCAACAAAGCAATCCATATGGCCAGAAATGATATAGGATAACCCTGCAATGAATGATTTACAGTTACTTGTAATTACTTGACTTGTTAAAAAAGTATTCATTTAGATATTGTTTATTCCTTTAGATTAGGAAATTCATACACATAGCACAAAATTTTAAAGGTCCAGTCCCCCTCACCTCCTAGTACTCCAGTAATATAAATACTATCTTTTCCCCCAGTTCTTATATATCCTTTCCAAAATATTTTATGCATACTCAAGCACATTTATGTGCATATACATATACATATGTACACACAAATACATAGACATTATGCATACTTCTTTCATGTTTCAAGTTCCTTAAATATGAAACATTGCAAGTATTCAGAAATTGCATAACATAGTAGATAGCCTACACTGACCCAGATTTTCAAAAACTTAACATTTTTGTAACGTTTGTTTCAAACGTAATTTTTTTAAAAAAATAAAAGGCTGGAAATACGGTTGAATCCACCCACGTTTGTTTTCTTCCCTTTCCTGAGGTTAACATTATCTTAAAAAATGGATGGGCACGCATACTATCCAAGCTTTCATATTTTTAATATTTTTAAATATTGGTATGAGAAGTGGAATCCTGCCATCATAAAAATCCAAAATGTGTCGCCATTCACTGGTTGGCCAGGTAACGGATGGCAAGGAAGCCAGCCTCGTAGAGTGGGAAACAGGTGGCCCTTGGTGTGCTGTGGCTAAGACATTTGGTATAACTATTATCTTTGATAACTTGGAATCCAGGTCAAATGCTTCTCGAGTCTGTCACTGTGCAGGCACCAGATTATTATGATTCACTGGCTGTTCTTTTGCTGATTTTAGCAAAGTATCACCAAAAAAAGAGATGAGTTCAGACAAGAATTAACTTTTTTCAAATGCCAACTAAGAATTTTTAGTTGAACAGAAAAAAGTCTGGGGCAACCATAAAATGAAGAGTGTTGCCTTCTCAAGAAAACTTGTCATCTTAGATTGTCTTAAGTTAGCAACCATTATATTGGGGGAGAAAAGGATAGAGGAAATAAGCATCCCTAGGAGGGTGGGGGCTGGGGAAACTCTCTGCCTTGGCTGAGAGGGTATATTTTATCACTGAAGCTGTTTAGAATTGCCAGGGTGTGGAGAAAATAAATAGCAGTCCCTCTCTGGATCCACTATTCCTTTTAAATCCTCTATAGACAATGTGCTTCCTTATGGTCTTTATTCTGGGCAGACTCTAACGCTGCCTCTTCTTTGATACGTCACTGGAACCAGAAGTCAGGAAACAAGAGGTGAGGTTTAAGAAAACTGGCCATCGAGAATTTTGAATGTGGTCACTGTAACAAGAAATGGACGAGAAATAAATAGATTAGAAGCCTCCAAAATTTTTGAGAGAATTATACTAGCAAAAATTCTGACTTGCAAAATTCGATGATTATTTTCACCCCTGAAGTCCCCAGGAATGGTTTACTCTCTACTACTCATTTCAGGTGTGGCCCAAATGTCTTCATGATGATCAATAAAGAAATTCTCAGAGGGCAAGCCAGGGACCATGGAGAAAAATGGACAAAGGAGTTACTCTATAAGAGAGTGGAACCAGGTATAGGCCAACCGACAAAGCAAGAAACTTATTTCTCTGTCAGGGCAAGGAGTCTGCGATTACCAATATTTGATAACTTCCATGGGTCACTGAAAGGGGAGTGGGTATGGCAGTTTTTCCTATTATGTTCTGGGTGTGTCTATGTCATAGTGTAGGAGGATGGGCTGGCAACAATTTGTCTTCACAAGTTGCAAGAGCAAGGAGACAGATCCAGACCCAATGGAGACAACCACATCTCACCCAAAAATTTTGGATTTTGAATTATTTGCCGTAAGTGGCTGGGACTTTGAATTATCTGTCTTGTAAAGGAAAAGTGCTATGGGTAGAAAGAAATGCATGCATAGATATTTGGTTTTTTAAGTAGATCTCTACTTTGCAGAGTTGGGAACAGACTTTTCAATAGCACAGAACTATCGGAGGCATACGCGATGGCCAGTGGGAAAGACCAGGGCACGCTGCTGCTTGTAGCACCAAGTACGTTCTGTTTTTCTTTCCAAGGTCATAGCTGTCCGGTGACAGATTACATTTTCCAGCTCCAATGTGACTAGAGCTTTAGAATGCTAACAGAAATGATGTGGGAAGCTCCCTGCTCACTTTCCTAAAAAGAAATGGCTATGCAATTCTTCTTCTCTTTTCTTTTCCTGCAGTCTAGCATGTGGTCTTGCTTTGATCACAGAGCTGAGGACCATGCCCTCAGGTGTGGCCCAACAAAAGACAGAAGAAGCCCGAGTTTCTAGGTGGCAGATCTGCCTTTACCAAACTAGACTGTTAGACTGTTATGTAAGAAAGTTGGGTGAACTTTTCTATTAAACTCACAGAATTTTAGGTTCTTATTGTTACAGCAGCTTAGCGTCGATCCTGACCAGGGTAATATGTGTAGTTCTAGTTCATTCATTTTAACTGCACCTGAGTACCCAAATTTACTTACCTATTTCCTTATTTATGAACACCTACAACTTTTCCTCCATTTTTTAGCTCTTTGGAAAAATGTAGCACTGAACATCTTTCTAGATATGTCTTTATATACCTATGAGCATTTTCTGTGCCATACAACAGCCTTTAGCCACATGTGTTATTTAAATTTTAATTATTGAGAACATTTTTTAAATTAAACATTCATCTCTCAGCCACACTAACCATGTTTCAAGGCACTCATTAGTCACATTAGTCACTTTCTGAGTGGTGACTCATAAAGTACAAATACAAATAGAAAAGCATTTTCTATTTGTACAAAGTATTTTCTATTTGTAAAAGTACAAATACAAAACATTTCTATCATCGCAAAAATTCTTTTGAACTTCTCTGCACAAGGACCTATAAACCTAGAAGTAAAACTTTTACGTCATAGAATATACACATCCTGCAGTGTTACTCATGTCCAAAAAACTCACTAACATGATCAGAGTGATTTATAGCAGCTTGTAAGAATTTTCATTTGCTAACATCTTCACCTGCACTTGATATTATCTATGTTTTAATTTTTTGCTATAATAATGGATGTAATTGGTATGACTGAGCAACTTTTTATGTTTTTGTTTTCTATAGCACTTATTCTATGACTATTATTCTATTAGATGCTTTGTTTTTTTCCTAAACATTTGAAAAAGTTCTTTCTCTATTCTATAATACAAACGAATCCTTTATTGCTTGGATGACTTGTAAATATCTCCTTTCCATCTATAGCTTGTATTTAAACTTTGCTGTTGGTGTTTTGATTTTGAACCAAAGAAGTTTATAATTTTAATATAGTCATACATCTCTTTTTTTTAAAGGTATAAGATTTCTTAATTAAATAATCCTATCTTGCATCAAGTTAATAAAGATATTTTTATCTAAAAGATTAAAGTTTTGTTAGTAACATTGAGATCTTTAAATCCATATGGAAGTTATTGTATGTCACATTGGGTAGAAATTTAATTTTACTTTCTACCATCTGGATAGCTAATTGTCCAAATATCACGTATTGAATAATCCATCTTTTGCACTTTGATGTGTGATGCCAACTCTGTCATTTACCAAATTTCCTTATCTTCATAGGTCGTTTTCCAAACTGTCTATTCTAATCCGTTAGTCTATTTGTTTATTCTTCTTATACATGCTGTCTCATTTCTTAAAGTTCTGATATTTGCAAGGGTGAGTCTTCCGCCCTTGTTATAATTTTCCTTCCAAATTAGTTTGGCTTCTCTTGACACTTTGTTCTTCTACATGAATTTTAGGATCCATTTATCAATTTCAAATAAATGTTGTCAGGATATTGAGATAGGCTGGAAAATATCCTCCCCTACCTCAAGATATCCACACCATAATCCTTGCAACCTGTGAATGTTCCTTTACTTTAAAAAAAGTGTCTTTGCAGGTTGGATGAGGTCAAGGATGTTAAGATGGGGACATTATCTGAGATGATCTGGATGGGCCATAAATGTAATCACATGTATCCTTATCAAAGAAAGGAAGAAGGAAATTTGTGCGCGCACACACACACATGCACACACAAGAACATGATATGAAGACAGAGGCAGAGATTGGACCGAGGCAGCCACAAGGCAAGGAATGAAAGTAGGCAAGGAACAGATTCTCTCCTAGATTCTCAAGAGAGAACCTGCCTCCCAACACCTTGATTTCAGGCTAGTGACATTGATTTTGGACTTCTGGACTCCAGAACTGTGAAAGAATAAATTTCTGTCTCAAAGAAAAGGTCTTTGCAGATGTGATGGGGTTAAGGATCTTGAGATGGGGAAATTATCCTGGATTATTCAACCGGCCCATAAATACAATCGTATGCATCCTGGAAGAGGGAGGTAGAGATTTAAACTCATCCACAAAAGAAGAGAATGTGATGCCAGAATACGGGGGCACCAGAGTGATGCAGTCACAAGCCAAGTAACTACAGTAGCCAACAAGGAACAGATTCTCCCCTGGAGTCCCAAGAAGGATTGCGACCTTATCAACACCTTGATTTCAGTCTAGTAGTGATGGATTTTGGACTTCTGGCCTCCCAAATCATGGGAAAATAAGTTTCTATAGTTTTAAGTCACCTAAATTGTGGTAATTTACTACAGTAGCCACGAGACCCTCATATTTTTGGAATTTCATTGAATTTAGAGATTCATTTGTATAGGATGATTATCTTTATAATATTGAGTCTTCTCATATCTGAGCATATCAATCATTTTGATTAAATCTTCTCTTACCTCCTTTGAAAAATTTAAAATTTTTCTCCATAATGGTCGTGAGGTTCTCTTGTTAGAGTTATTCCTAGAGAAATTATAGTAATCACTGTTATTGTGAATGGAACATGTTTAGCAATTATTTATGTTTTCTGTTTAATTTTTGAGTTCATTAGTTTTAGCATATTTGATAGTATATACAGTTTGCTTTGAAAAGTCATTTTTCTAGTAGTTTGTAGACTTTTCTCAATTTTCTATTTAGAAAAGCACAGTGTGTGCAAGTGTTATGATGTTTACTTCAAGATTTTCTCTTATTTCTTTTTCTTTTCTTAGGACACTACCTAACACTTCTGTAACTTTATTAAATAGAAGAGGTGATTTAAAAAAACACCTCCCCTCTTGTTTTTAAAGATAATTCTGTTTCGCCATGAAGTATGTTTTTGTAGGCTTTTTAAGATACCTATTATCAGCTTAAAGGATTTCTTTTTATTCATTGCTTACTAAGATATGATTGTGACAGAGTTGAAATTTATCAAGTAATTTTATTCTGGGAATTGATTATATTTGCTTTTTCTCTTTAAGCTATTAATCTGTAATTTGTAAACCCTGCTTGAGATTATTAGGGCTCACTGAATCTATGGCTGATGTCTTCGACCCATCTGAGAATCTTCTGGCGACTTGCATATATATTAAACTTTCTCACTGTATCTTTTATGTCTCGTATACACAATTATATTATTTTCTATCCTTTTTTCCCCTCTATGCTTTATTCTTGATGTATTTTTCTGAACTATCATCCAGTTCACCACCTCCCTGTACATTCATTTAGATCTATCCATTTAGTTCTTAAGTGAGACCAGGTAGATTTTCCTGGCTTATTTCCCTTAACATAGTACCCTCCAGATTTTTTCTTGTTGTTTCAAGAATGGCAGAATTTCCTTCTTTTTTCAGGATGTATAGTATTCCATGTGTATAGACACCACATTTTTTGTTACTCATTCATTCATTGATGGATACTTAGGTTGCTTCAGTATCTTGACTATTGTGAATAACGCTAAAATGAGTATGGACATGTAGATATCTTTTTGACATACCAATTGCAATTCCTTTAGACAAATATCCAGCCTCTGAGGAGCTAGGACTACAGGCATGTGTGACCATGCCCAGCTACATTTGTGTGTGTGTGTGTGTGTGTGTGTGTGTGTGTAGACTAGGGTCTCACTATGTTGCCCAGGCTAGTCTCAAACTTCTGGCCTCAAAGCTATCCTCTCAACTCAGCTTCCCCAAAGTGCTGGGATTACAGGTGTGAGCCACCATGCCCAGCTACCATACTTTAAGAAACCCCTCTGTAAGGAAAAAAATAACTAAACCAGTGGTTCTCCAAGTGTAGCCTACAGATCAGAGCATCGGCTTCATCTAGAAACTTGTTTGGAAAGTAAATTTATGGGCCCCAACACAGAAAGTCTGAATAAGCTAGTCTGGGGGTAATGCCCAGTGATCTGTGTTTTAACAAGTCCTCCCTCCAGAGGTTTCTGATACACACTCAAGCTTGAGAATTGCTCAAATAGAGATTCAGAAACCCCAAGTTCAAGTCTGAGCTCTGTCTCTGTTTAACTCAGTGACCAGAGGAAAGTTTTCCACTCTCTATTCACTTCAACTTTCCAATTTACAACGTGAGGAAGAGAGGCTAAATATCTCCAAAGACCTTTAAGGCTTAATCTCAAAATATTTTGTAACTTGTTCCATGTTGTATTTTTGCATGAAATAAATTGCATTTGGTTGAGGTTTGAGTACTATTACTTGTATTCCACAGGAACGCCCTGGGATCCGACCGTTACATACTGTATTTCACTAGAGCTAATCAATCGTTCTCCAGAACAATTAAAAATACATGCATAATTATTAACAATAATCCTGAGTAGAGATTGCATTTAAATCCCCGGCATGGTTTCTTGGCAAATAGTTGTTTTTCTCTCATTTCTCAGCTCTCCTTTTAAATAGAAAAAGGCTGGATTCCATCAGCGTGTGGCTCCCCCCAGCTCATTTTCTTCATCTGGCTCCTCTGATCTTAATTACTAGGGCTAGTTCTTGAATTGCAGCAGCTTGTTTTAAGGAGCTTATAGCAGAAGGTGCTAAGCACAGGCAGCCGACAATGTGTTACTAAAAGGAGAAGAAATTTTCCTTTACATAAGAAGCCATATGCAGCCCAAATTTATCCATACTGTATCACCGAAATGTGTATTTTAAAACTTCATGTATGATTTTGCCCAGGTATGGGTTTTGTTCTCTTGAGTGTTGGACAAAGGGCCTCCAAAATACCAGTTCAGCTTTAAAAAGTGCTTTTCAAAATATTCCCAAATTGCTCACATCAGCGACATCAGGCGTGACCATCCACTGCCTCCTCTTGGAACGTTTTCACCGCACATCTAACACCCTCTTAGAGCATCCTTCTCCCCACGGCATGCTCAGCTTTTAGGTTTCGAAAGGTCTTGTTGTCAAGGTGCTCTTTCCTTGAAAGCAGCTGGACTGTGAAGATTCCCACACCTCTGCTTTACAAAAGAGCAAAGCAGAGAAAGGAAACCGAGTTTTTGCTCTTTCTCTCCATCCTGTGCCCTTTGCCTGTCTCACTGAGAGACACCAAGTCTCTGGGGCGTCCGCCTTTGATGCCTTCCAGCTCACCTGTGAATCATCAAAGCCACGAAACGTGGCAGAGTGCCAGCCATCTGGATGTGGCCCTGTGCAAATTTCCTTCATCAACGCACTTCACCTTTGAAATCTTGTCTTGGAAACTGTGTTCCTTTTCCCCCTCACCCCACTTCATTTGCTGTCACCCTCCTTCAGCGACAGCCCTTTGAGAGAACACATTAGACAGTCTTTATTGAGGTTTTTTTTTTTCCTTTTACAACAACTGCTCTGTCTCACCATCATCCTCGAAGCTTCGCGTTTGCAAGTGTGGCACCTACACAATCTAATTGCCTGGCACCGCGTTGCTGACATCACGGTCTGTTGCCATGGAAAGTGCCACCAATTCAGCATGACGACTTCTGTGCCAGGAGGAGAGGATGCACTGAGAGAGAGACAACATTTGTTTAAGCATAAATATCTTTGGTATTTAGCAAAGAGGCAGGAGACGCCACGGAAGACAACAGAGGGAGCAAAAATTGCAATTTACACGATGGTTTGTTTTCAGGGTTCCTCTTCAGTTAAAGTCATGGGGTTCAACTTTCCTCGGGTCTTCACAATGTGCAAGAATTTCAAGGTGCTTATTTCTTCGACTTCAGGGTACATTGGGAATAATATTGAAATGTGAAAGCAGAGTTCAAAAAAACAGAATGTCCCTTAAAATGCTACATCTGCCTTTTCGTGTCGCTGTCAGATGATTATCTTGGTAGATAGATGAGCAGCAGTCATTCTAAATAGACTGCTCATCTCAGCACAGCCTTTCCAATGAAGCCAGTTTACAGACAATTTAGCTTCTCCCTCCTGTGCTTCTGCTGAGACGCAGGCCCCCCGCCCCCGTCTCCGCCAGGAATAAACCCTCCTGATCATGTCTACGGTTGAATTTACAGGGTTCCCATGAACAGTTTTTGCGAGAGCCCTGCCAAAACTCAAGATCCACTCTCATCACATGGACGCAACCATGAAATGAAAACTTGAGAACATTGTGTCTGGAAAATTACAAAAGTTATAGTCTATTTTTCACTATTCCCGAATGGTAAATTTGTGATTTGCTACTTAGAATTCTGGGTCAAAGAGCAAATTGGAGTAAACGTATCTAGCTCTTCTAGATACAAATTTCCTTGATTCCTATTAAAGTGGAATTTTTTAAAAGAGGATACAACTGTATCATTTGCCAGATACTACATACTCATACTCTAGTACAGATCCACACCTGAAACTTGGGGAAATTTCTGCCCATGTCAAACATAGAAAAGAGACACTTTAGCATGGAAAGGGAACTCTGGGTTGCAACTTTCTTCTGTTTTTATTCCCCACTTTTCCCCATGAGTTGCTAGACGTCTGAACTGTAACAGTACCACGATAAACCCACAGCTTCCTTTTCCTTGGTATACTAGGTCTGGAGTCTTTGAACAGGGGTTACAATATCTGAGAGAAAAACCAAATCGGTTTACAACAGTAACATGGATACATCTTGAGAAAGAGAAGTCATAGATATGTGAAAGTGTATTGAAGTTCACAGACCAGAAAGCTTGCTAAAGAATCAACACTAAGGTCTTCTACGAAATGGTCACTGCGGAACACAGGACAACAATGTAGACACTTCTGATTCATTTTCTTAAGGAAATCCAAGAGAACGCTTTATCTATTACCAGGCTGCTAGAGTAGTGGTGAAGACTGGGCTTTTACAAATTTAAATCATGCTTTTGCTACATGTGACCATCAGTAAATTACTAAAACTATCTTTCCCCCATTTTTCCACTTGTAAAATGGAGTGCTAATAATTACCTCATAGGGTTATTGTGCACTGTAAGTAATATAATTCTTCAAGCATTGAAGAAAAATGTATGTGGCACATATTAATTATGCAACAAAAATAATTATTAGGAATCGTGCAAATGATCCTAAATAAGGAGCAATCCAAAATTAGTAAAGACAGCAGGAGATAAATACACAATTGCTGCAGTCAAAAATCAGAAAAAACAGACACTAAATACTACTCATACAGTTGTGAATTAGATAACAAGTGATATTCCTTGTAAAAGTCCGAGGAAAAGGATAAAAACTGTATAATAATGAGCATATTTAAATAACCAGGAAAAAGGTGATATAAGTCCAAATGTATCATACGATAACCATTCCCATGAAGAAAATTGCAAATGGAGAAAAAAATACATCAAAGAAATTATTTAAAAATGCAGCTTCTGATGAAGACTGTGTGCTGGTTTTATACTACCTGCACTCCCTCTCCAAATACCAACAATAAATCAAGCATAACAAGAGAAAGCCAAAAAGATACAGGTGGAACTAAAAATCTAGATAAAAATCTAAATGAACAGAAAATGAAATAGAAATACTAAGTGGTGAGTGGTTTCCAGGTAAGAAGCAGGTAGTGGAAGCTCCCGAAGACTAAATGGGAGAAGTTTTCCATTCAGGGTGGAGGACATTCATTGTTTCAACCAGTATTTATTGAGCCCGGCATTGTGTAATATTAATAATTTGGGATACAGCAATGAACCAGACAACTTCTGCTCATTGGAGCTCATGTTCCAGTGAGGAGACAGGCTCATTACAGAAAGTCATGGGCTGGGTGAAACTTACCAGCAGCCTACTACACAGAGGGGGATGTTTATGATTAACAGGAAGGAGGAGGCAGGAATAGCTAATCGTTGGCTCAGTATGTGAGTGCAAACCCAGAATGGACAATACCATCCCCACCTCCCCAGCTCACGGTTAGCTTTAGAATACCATGGCCAAGTAAATCCTCCCAATGGGCAACGTCTCAAGCAGGTGAACCTGACCATTCACTTAGTATGAAAAGAGAACTAATCTGAGATGAAAACATATACACATTTGTGGGCAGTGGTAACTGAGTTGACCAGAAAGAACAAAAATGGGTAGATGAGGGAGGTGGAGGTCTTGGAAAGAGGCATGTGGGTAGGAGTAAGCATGAAATTGAAGGTCTTTGACTGCATGTTATCACCTGCCAGAAAGCATCCACCAGGGAAGGGGCACTAAGCAACCAAGCGGACAAAATAATTTGACCAGTTGATTGTCAGCCAGCATCTGTCATTGGCCATGCCAGAGCTGGCAAAGTGGGCATATGAACAGAGTCACCCTGGTGGCAGAGTTGGAGGCAGTCCATGATCCCAGCAGCCTGGGCTCACGCGAGGCATTGTGTTAGACCAAGGGACGCATTTTATATAAAGGAGGTGCAGAAGTTGGTACCTGACTGTAAATACACTGGTAAATTGTCATGTTACACCATCCAAAAGCTATCATCTTCGCTTGATCTTAGCCAAAAAGCCGTGAAGCAATAGAAGCTATTGTCTTAAAAGAGTGATAAAATGGTCTGTTGAGAACATAGCTAAGGTGTCATCTCAGAGACAATAAATGCATTATCCTCTAGGGTGCGACATATCTACATTGATGATTATTGAATGATTCTCTCTCCAACAGGTAGAAAACATGGGTCCGGGACCAAAGGGGTGGAAGGAGCAGTCCGTCTTACCATCATTTCCAGTGCCCCAGTTGAGAATTTGGGCTTCCTGTCCATACAACTCTGACCTCTATGGATTTAGAGGTCCTAGTTCCCCAAGGAAGACCAATGCTTCTTATGGAAATCACAGCAAGAATGTCATTGAACTTTAAGCTACAGCAGCAACTGGACACTTTGGGTTTCTCATGCCAAAGCATACTCTGGCAAGAAGAGAGAAGTCAAAATTTTGGCAGAGATAACTGACTGGCATCATCAGAATATGCAAGGCAGAGACTGATAAAATAAAACAGAGGAAAGAATCTAAAATCTAGCTCCATCAATAGTGAATGTAATATAAATGGATTAAACTGATCTGCTTAAAGACAGACACGCTCAGGATAAATGCAAAAGCAAAAAAGTTATCTGTTGCTTTAAAGAGTTACACTTAAAACTACAACCGAAAGTTTAAATGAAGTAATAAAAATCACTAAGCTAGGGCAATCACTATTGAAAGTTCAGTGGTTTAGATCTCTGAAAAGATATCCAACTGAAAAATACCAAAATGCCAAAGTCTGAGAAAAACATTTAAATTGCATTGTAACATTTTCAATAATTTAAAGGAAAAAGCCCATGGATTAAAAAAATAAACCTAGATTATTAAATGAGAGTGATAAAGCATCTTGGAAACCAATAATGCTCTAAGAGCAAATGCCAGGAAAAAACAAAAAAAAGAAGGAACAATAATCAGAGGTGAATGTGCAGTGATACAGGAGACGTGGCAAGTTCTGGCAGGCACCTGAACTTGAGAACTCTGCAGAAAGCTGGATACTCTGCAAACGTTTCGCTTTCAGTAAAAAAGGTGGGCTAGGAGAAAAAAAAATCCATCTTCATCAGGAAACAAGAAAATTGGTCTCTGATACAGCTCCAAAGGACAGAGGGCATTTTTCTCTGAGAAGCTCTAACCATTGGCTATTCTCAAACGGGTCCAATTTCAAACTTCTACTTCTTACAAGGTCTAGGAAACCTCAAACAGTGGAACTAAATTAAGTAGTCCTCATTATTCAAAAATCAATGAACTCAACAGGTTAACAGCCTAAAAAGAAAACCTGTATGATTATCTCAATAAATGCAGGAAAAACATTTGGCAAAATCACATCCTTTCCAAAAAAAAAACCTCTCAGCAACCTAAGAATAGAGATTCCTGAATCTGATAAGCAGCATTTACAAAAAAAGAAAAAAAGAGAGAGAGACAGAGAGAGAATGACAGCTAACCGCTCATAATGGTGAAAAATTGAATGTTCTTTCCATAATAGAACAAGCCGAGGATGTTCTCTTTTATAACTCTTATTCAATATTGTATTAGAAGTCCTAACCATTGCAACAGGACCTGATAAAAGGAACATAAAAAGGACATGATATTGGAAAGGAAGAAATAAAACTGTCTTTATTCACAGATGTTATGATTTTCTATGTAGAAAATCAAAAATAATCTACAAAAAAACTTCTAGAACTAGTAAGTGATTGAGTTAGTTTCCAGATAAAAGGTAAGCATTAAAATATCTATTTTAATTCTGCACATGGACACTGACAAAAATGGGAATTTGAAATATTTTTAAAGTATCATTTAAATGCCACTAAAATTTCTTAGGTATAAATATAACAAAATATGTGTGAAATCTGTATGCTGAAAGATATAAAACACCAATGAAAGAAATCAAAGACTTAAATAAAGATATATAGCATTTTCATAGAATGTAAGATTCAATATTGTTAAGAAGTATCCCTAAATGTATCTGTAGATTTAATGTAATCTCAACCAAAATACTAGCAGACTTTTTTATATACAATGACATGATTTCAAAATGTATATAAAAAGGAAAAGGAACTAGAATAGTCAGACAATTTGCAAATATAAAGACAAAATGGGAGGACTCATGCTACCTGACTTCAAGATTTACTATAAAGACTTTGTAGTAGAATAAAGCTATTTAGGCTGACTTACTACCCGGGCATCATGATATTGGCAAATAGATACACATGGTTCAGTGGAACACATAGAGAGTCCAGAAATAGACTCACACAAATATAGTCAGCTGATTTTTGTCAAAGGTACAAAAATAATTCAGTAGAGGATAGTCGTTTCAACAAATGATACTGGAAAAATTGGATTTTCATATGCCAAAAAAAAAAAAAAAAAAACATAACATCCACCATACCTTATATAACAATTAAAATTTTACAACTCAAAATTGACCAAATATAGAGCATAAAACTAACACTTCTAGAAGAAACTTTTAGAGAAAATCTTTGTGACTTTGAGGTTGGCAAAGGATTTTTAGACATGCACATAAAGATCTATAAAAGAAAAATTTTATAATATGGACTTTATTAAAATTTAGAATTTTTTCTTGGTGATAAGTGAAAAGACAGTCTAAAGATGGGGAGAAAATATTTGTGAATCACATTTAAGATAAAGAGCTTGTAGCCAGAAAACAAAGAACTGTCAAAACGCAATAATAAGAAAACAATTCAAGTTTTTTTTTTTTTTTTTTTAAGAAGACCATTTCTGCTTCAATCCAAGATGGTATGACAAAAACTGGATTTACTCTCCCCACATGAAATGATCAAAAAAAAAAAAGAGGAAAAATATCTAAAATAATGGTTTTCAAGAGCTTGGGTATCAATCAGGCAATGAGGACAGATATCCCTGAACAATGGGAAACAAAGTGAGCCCTACGACTACCCCAGCTTGCTGCTCAGAGAGTTTCCAGGCAATAGTGCAGGGGCAAGGTAACACTGGCGGAACCCATTGCACTTGATAAGAGGGGACAGAGTTGAGAATCCAAGGAGACTGAGGCAGCTGGAGTTTGCAGGAGAGAGCTGCAAAGAGAATGAACTGCAGAGATCTGCACAGGGTCCTCCCCCCCTCCAGTATTCAGACCAGTGTGTATGTGAAAGGATGGTTCTGGAGACTGGGTGTCTGTGTGGGGGGAACACCCACAAGGATCAGAGGGAACAGCAGTTAGAACTCTTGGAAGGCATGGCTGGAATAGTGCCTTTTCTACCATGCAGAGTGGAGAACCTCATAATTCATGGGGCATTGGGTATGGTACTCAGAAGGGGGTCCTTCTGAGTATGAAAAATTAGCCCTAGACTAAATTAGCTTCTGTGGTCCCCTCCTAACAAATCTTCAAAGCAAGATCCAAAACGACAAAACTGTTTCCAAGTAACTTAATGGCATCCCAGATCAAGGTTCAAAAATATTTATAGGAATACAAAAATATCAGTACCCAAGAAGATAAAAATTCTTAATATTTGGCAGCCCATGAAAGATTATCAAGCATGGCAAGAATCAAAAAAATGTTACCCATGATGAGGAGAAAAATTAATAAACAGACATCAACCCAGAACTGATATAGATGCTAGACTTACCATATAAGGATGTTAAAATCCTTATTATTATAACTGTATTTCATATGTTCAAAGAAGAGAAAATGCACATCAGAAATATAAAAATAGACATAAACATACTACAGAGATTATAAAGATAATAAAAACATACAATAAAAAAATTATGTGAAAACTTTGAAAACTTAGGCAAAATTAAACAAATTACTCCATTAAAATATGGCTATTGAACCTCAATCAAAAAGAAGTAGAAAACCTTTTGCCCAATATATCATAGTGGCTAAATGTGCAGACTCTGACACGATTATCTGGGTTCTACCCGTTATATCTGTGTGACCTTGGACAAATCACTGAACATTTCTGTGCCTTGAACAAGTCACTTGCAATTTGAATCTCCCCTTATAAATTGTGAATAATAAATAGTGCCTACCTCTTAGAGGTGTTCTGAGAGGCTAAATGCGTCTATATAGGTTAAGTATTTACAATAGTGCCTAGCACATAGTAAAAGCTCTATAAGGTTTAGCTCCTTAATATTATTGTTGAAAGTCGTCAGGCCTATTATGGGGAACTCTATTTCTTGGTCCAAAACCTAGAGAAACTCTCATGCCTGTGCAGCTACTACCAAAGAAAAGTCTCAAAAACATAATGTAAACTGGAAAAAGATACAGAAACATTCACAATATGATTCCACATATAAAGTTAATGCAATATAGTAACTTAGACATATTTGAACTCATGCATATATAGGATAAAGAAATATATAAGAAATATGGACATAAAAATCAGAATAGCATTTACATTTAGATTTCAAAGGTGAATGGGATAGTGGAAGGATGTACAAGAAATTTCAACTACTGCTGTACAATTTGGTATATTACAAAATTATTTGTGGCATATATGGAAAAATGTTATGACTTATTAAAACTGAGTGGTAGATGGGGCATGCATTATAAGATTTTATTCTCTCTTATATATTTTAAATATTTCATAATTTAAAAAAGAATTTTCTGACTGGAAGGAACATGAGTATTAAAATTGAAAGGGGTCACGAATTATAGACAAAATTAATGAGAGGAGACCAACATCTAGACACATCCTGATGAAATTTTGAATTTCAAGGATAAAAAAATATGAGAACTATACAGGCAGAAAAAGAAGTTTCTTGCCACGGTAAAAAGTCTTAGGGGACCTCAAACTTCTCCGCGCATTAACTAGCAATAGTCACAAAGCAGTTTTTAGGGGAAACTGAGTACAATAATTTCATGCCTAAATCAGTGATTCTGTGGGAAGGAAACAAGAAAGTTCTTTGTCATTCAAGGACTCAAATTATACCAACCAGAAATTCTTCCTGAAATATCTAGTCAAATATTAATACATTTCAGCTGTCTAAAAGATCAATCATAATAAAAAACCCTGTAAGCCATGGTATAAAAGAATTGAAGACGAATCATGTAACCTGTAAAATGCAGAGTTAAATCCAAATAATTTTAAATAAAACTTAATACCATGTCAGTAACAAATGTGACAGGTAGATTCATATTGCAAAAACTTAATTATATTATAGATCTAAATTTACAGTTTATTTGAATCAACAAAAACTATAAAAGTAGGAGGCCAAGAGAATTGTTAAAAGTTTAGAGTTTCTCATTCAGCAGGGAAGAAAGAGAGATATCTGTCTGGAGATAGTTGTAGTGCCTTTTTATTTTTAATTCTCGGCAAATGGAATAATTTAGAATATAACCAAGACTTCCAGTTTCACTTCCAATATGTAAAGAGCTTAGACATCATCACTCCTTTATTAGTCAAGGGTGTCCAGAGATGTAGAACCAATAGGATATTTTTATTCTATTCAAGCCTTCAACCGATTAGATGAGACCCACTCACATTATCAAGGACAATCCGATTTATTCAGTCTGCTGATTTAAATATTAATCTCATCCAAAACACCTTCACAGAAATACCCAGAATAATATTTGAACAAATATCCTCTATAAGTCAAGGAGATAGGCGTCACCAAAAAAACAAATCCTGGTGATACCTTCATTTCAGACGTCCAGCCTCTAGAATTATGAAAGAACAAACTTCTGCTGTTTAAGCCACCAAGTCTGTTTTACTTTGTTATGGCAGCTCTAGTGTCTTAGTGCATTTTGTGTTGCTGTAACAGAATACTGCAGACTGGGTAATCTATAATGAACAGAGATTTACTTGGCTCACAGTTCTGGAGGCTTCGAGGTCCAATATCAAGGTGCCAGCATCTGGTGAGGGCCTTTGTGCTGTGTCATCCCATGTCAGAAGGCAGAAGAGCAAGAGAAGAGGTAGCAGGAAATCAAACTCACAGCCTCAAGTGCTTTTATAATTGGCATTAATCTATTTATGAGAATGGAGCCCTCATTACCTAAGTATCTCCCATTAGGCCTCACCTCCCAACACTGTTGCAATGGAGATTAAGTTTCCCACACATGCTTTTTTAGGGGACACATACAAACCATATGACCTAGCAAAAAGAGACATTTGTAGAAGTCACAGGCCAGAGACATTGGCCTAACAAAAGACTGAGATTTATTGGAAGAGTGTAGAATAATCCTTCTCTGCCATTCTTAGCCCCACACCAAATAGGGTTCCAGTACGATAATCGTAGATTACAGCTGAAGGAGCTTCAAGACACAGATTTTCTTTGAGTAGGAATACTTAGAGATGCCCAAAGTCAAGAACGGAGAGCAACATCTCACATAGTTACAGACAACTTGAAATAAAGCTCAACTCCAAGCCAGGTGAACATAAATTGCACACTAGAGACTTATTTGCCTTGATTGCTATTCCACACTACAACATGTCCAGCTTTAATCCCACAATTAAAAGATATATCAAAAGGCAAGGAAAAACATAACCAAAAAGTACCAGAATCAGACTCAGATACGAGACAAATTTGGGGATTATCATATAGGGAATTAAAAAAAAGTATGATTAATATGCTAAGGGCTCTAAAAGGAAAAATAGGCAAAAGACTAAAAATAGACAAATAATGTAAGCAGAGAGATGGAAGTTCCTTAGAAAAAAGAAACAAAAGGAAATGCTGGAAATAAAAATACTTCACTGAAGTAAAATTGCCTTTGATAAGCTCTTTGATAGACTTAACTGCCAGAAGAATTAGTGAGTTTGAAAATAGGTCAATAGAAACTTCCCAAACTGAAATGCAGAAGGAAAAGAAGATTGAAAAAATAGAATACAATATCCAAGAACTATTGGACAATTTAAAAGATGTAGTGTATATGTAATTGGAATATCAGAAGGAGAAGAAATACAGAATAGAATGAATTAAATATTTGAGGTAATAATAGCTGAGAAATTTCCAGAATTAATTTTCGACAACAAACCACAGATTCAAAAATACCAGAAGAAAAAAAAATCAATACAAGGCACATTATATTCAAATTTTAGAAGACCAAAGACAAAAATAAAATCTTGAAAGAAGCCAGAGGAGAAATACACCTTACCTCTAGAAGAACAAAATGAGATTTACAGCAGATTTTTAATCAGAAACCATGCAAGCAAGAAGAAAGTGGAGTGCAGCAGTAATTGCTGGAGAAAAAAAGTACCGAACTAGAATTCCACCAAAATTACCCTTCAAAGGGAAGAATAAAGAATCTCTCAGACAATCAGAAACTGAGGGAATTCACCACTAGCAGGTATGCACTGCAAGAAATGGGAAAAAGATTTTCTTTGTGAAGAAGTGAAATGATGTATGTCAAACATTTGGATTTATGTAAAGAAAGAAAGAGCATCATACAGGAAATAAAGGTAAAATAAAATTTTTTATTTTTCTTATTAATTTATATAAAATCTAACTCTGTTTAAGTTAGTAATAGTAACAATGTATTGGATTAGAACAGCATATTGGTAAGTGAAATGAATGACAGCAATGTCACAAGAGACAGGAGGGAGGAATCAGGAATCCTATCTTTAAGGTACCTGGCACTACACTTGCAGCAGAATTGTGTCATTTGAAGGTGGACTTAGATGAGTAAAAGTGAATACTGTAAACTCTAGGGAAACCATTAAAAACACTTTTAAAGTATAATTCATATGCTAAGGAAAGAGATAAAATAGAATCCTATAAAACCTCACTTAAAACCAGAGAAGGCGGAAAAAGAAGCCTCTGGCAATGAATACAAAACAGTTACAAACATGATTGCTATTAATTCAAATACATCAATAATCACTTTAAATATAAGTGGTATAAATACATCAAATAAAAGACAGAATACCAGAGTGGTTTAAAAAAGGAACAAGCCACAACTTTAGGTTATGCACAAGAAACATAAAGACAGGTAAATATAAGGTAAATATAAAGACAGGTAAATATAAAGACAGGTTAAAAGCAAAAGGACAGAGGAGGATATACCACACTAACAGTGATGAAAAGAAAACTGCAGTATCTATATTAATTTCAGATGAAGTGGACATAACGATCCTAAATGTATATGTATGTCATAAAGCATCATACCAATTATATTCTCAGATGACAATGGAATTAAACAAGAAATCCCTAACAAAGGTAGCTTGATTATCCTCAAATATCTGGAAATTAATGAACATACTGCAAAATAACACATGAATCAAAAAAAATTTTTCAAGAGGAATTTTAAAATATTTGAACTAAATGAAACACAACTTACCAAATTTGTGGGCTGCAGCAGAAACAATGTTTAGAGGAAAATGTACAACATTAAATACATATATTAGGAAAAAACAATGTTCTAAAATCAAGAATCTAAATTTATACCTTAGAAAACTAGAGAATGAGCAATTTAAACCTAAAGCAAACAGAAGGAACAATAAAAATTAGAGTAGGAATCAATGAAATCAAAAATAGGAAAACTATAAATTCAATAAAATTAAAAACTGGTTCATTGAAACAGTCAAGTTTATAAACTTCTAGCAAAGCTAACAGAAAAAAGAAAAGGTGCAGATTTTTTGTGTGAGAATCTAGGCATCTTATATAAAAATGAATGTATGAATGATTCATGAGATGATGGATCAGAGTTGGAGACATTAGCATGAATTCAAGTGTAGCTTAATACAGACACAGATGATCATATATAGAAATATTTATAGATATGTGTACAAACATTGGTTAATATGCACACAAATATTTGCTTGTTCTATGAGCTACAAGACCCTAGAAATAAGGACACCCCAGTAACAATAAGCACACCCAGCCCACAGATCTTGGTTTCTAATATTATTCTCCAATAAAAGGAACCAGAGCTCCTTGGAGAAATGGCTGATTCTAGGACTGAGACAAGAAATGTACAAGATGACCCTGGAGCATTTTGCAGTTCCAGAGTGTAAGGAAGTGCTAAAAAAAAAAAAAAAAAAAAAAAAAACAAACCAAAACCAAAACAAAAACCAAACCACGAAACATGATGATGTGCTAGAAGGACAAAGAAGTCAACTGAAAGAGCTCCCAATGGCCAACAATGGAAAAATTTAGTGACAAAATAAAGTAGTATTGGATTTGTATAATCCCAAATATAAAATACATGTACATGCATCATACAGATTTAAATGACTAGATGAATAAACCAATGAATAAATAGAAAATAGACAAATTACCTGTGCAGAACAATTCAAAATAATTTATGTGAATACTCCATACTTAAGGAGGCACAGTATAACTTTCCATTCCTTAACTAAGGCCTATACTGACTTCCTTCCAAAGAGTTCAGTATGAAAAAGGAGAAGAAAAAGAGTAATTTTATGGTGGAGAAACTAAATGGTATCTTAGTCCAGGCAATCAAGGTCAATCTCAACAGTGGTTAAGTTGTACTGATAATATGTATCCCTTACATTATGGGATCAGAATGTCACTTTATTTCTGAGATCTTCCTCTTCAAAACACATTACCCTCCACTTCTTTATGAGAAAAACAGCATACAAATCCTAATGGAGGAACATTCTAAAAAATATCAGCACTTCTCAAAATGTTCAAGGTCATCAAAACCAAGCAAAGTCACAGAAACAGCCCCAGCCAAGAGGAACCTAACGAAATAAGACTAAAAATACCATGTGGCATTCTGGATGGCACTTCGGAGCAGGAAACAGACATTTGGGGAAAACTGGGGAAGTCTGAATGAAGTATAGGCTTCAGTTAATTTAACAATAATGCATCAACACTGATTCATTCATTTTGTGGCCAAGGTACCATATTGCAGTCAGATGTCAATACAGGGAAAAGTGGATGGGGATATATGTGAACCCTCTATACTATCTGAAATAATTCTGTAAATCTAAAACTGGTGCCAAATTAAAAGTCTATTTAGAAATATCAAGAGTGTTTTTTGTGTTGTTTTAAATAGTCTGGTAACACCCAGTCTTGGTGAGGAACACTCATACTTTGTGGATGGCAATGTCTAATGGCACAACTCCTTTACCCAATGATCCTACCCATGTTTTTCAGGAGTAAGAAAAACGTATCATGACAAGACGACTTGTCCAAGTACATCCAGAGCAGCTTTATTACTAATGGCCAAACGGTAAAAACAAACAAATGTCCCTGAGCAGGAAAACGAATAAACCATTTGTGGTATTTTCATACAATGGAATACAGCTTAATAGTAAAAAGAAGTGAGCTACTTATATTCTCAACATAGAGATACGGAAATATGGAAATATTCTATCTCTTAATGAGAGTATAGTTCACAAGAGTATATGCATTTGTCAAAATTCATTGAATTTTACACTAAGATCTGTGCATTTCACTGTATGTAAATTACCTGTAGAAGAAACTGTCAACAAAAAGCAATGTCGATGTACCCATCTGAGCTCAGTCCTTGAAATAACTACCCTCAAGTTATATTTTGCTTGTCTCATTAATGTCCCACGTGCTTCCAAATATGATTTAAGATGATTTATAGTATGTTGTACATCAAAAGAATAATTTGTAATTATTAGCATTTGAGTGTTTAGTAGGAACCGGCACTATGACCAAATGCCCACGGAGTAAGAATTATTACCCCACTTTACAGATGAGTAAATTAGGGCTCAGAAAGAAAAGCAACTTGTTTAAGATTACTCATAGAAGGGGAGAGCTAAAATTCCCACTGACTTCCAGGATCTTTGGATCCTGCTCCTAACCAGGTAGGGAGTGGTGGGAATAGAAGCTGAGGACAATAATGTAATTGAGTAGTGAATTCAGCTGTGTTTTCAAGAATCCAAGGCAAAAGAGACACTGAAACGAGCCACATAGCTTCTACTGCCTGATACAAGAAAGCATACCAGCTCACTAGGGGAGGCAAGCATTTTTCTGACACTAAATTCCCAGAGGAATGTAGAACTTAGTCCACAAGTCATTGTAACAATAACACTCACAGTGTATTAAGTAAATGGCAGTTTTACAGAACATGCAGACTTGTTTTTAATCGGGCTCTTTCTCATCCTGACATTCCATAAAAACAGAAAACCGGCTGCAGCTGTCTTGCCCTGCTAACAGCCTAAAACCATCGATGTGACCCACCCAGGAGCTCAGGGCTAACATCCCCTATTTCATTCATTGTAGCCTGAATTAAGCAGCCTATTAGTAATCGTGCTAATTGAACTATTTGTTGTGAGTTCAATCTGATCTGCTACCGAAGAAAATAAACATCTTGGTTTATCCATGACATGTGTTCTCAAGAAATGCTTCACTTAGCACCCAGCTGTAAATCTGGATAAAATTGAGAGGAGAAATTTGCAGAGACTCATGTTTTGGCTAACTGTCTCCTTTGGCATTTCAACTGAAATCTTCTCTTTAAAAAATATAGCTGCCATTTGAACCAAGATTTCTTTAGTTTGTTCCATTTCCAATTAGTGGCTCAGCTTTGGGCTGGCATTTCTGTCTTAGCAGCTGCAGTGGAATCTTTGGGCCAAATGCTGCCTTCCACATTTGCTCACATGCCGCTTTTACTGATGTACACAAGGGCCTGGAGGCGAACGCTGCCCCCGAGTATCTGCTATTCTTATCATTAATGCCCCAATGAGTTGACAATGATGGCAGGAGAAATCAGTACAAAGTTTTCAGAAGAACAATAGATAGCCTGCTTACGGCTCGGGCAGAGGATATTACTTATGAGCAAAGGAGTTGTTAAAAGCAATCAAACAATTGTGCCTAGAAGGGGAATATAGTCTCTCTCCTCCCAGCATCAGGAAATCATGTCTCATGGTAAAAATAGTCCTTTTATATTTCAAGAAAATTTGGAGACTCTTTTAGAATATACAATGAATATACATACACACACACATACACATGCACACACACATATATGTATGAATGAGATGGGGTCTCACTATGTTGCCCAGGCTGCAGTGCAGCAGTTATTCACAGGCACAATCCCACCACCGATTGGCATTGGAGTTTTGACCTGCTCCATTTCCTACTCAGGCTGGTTCACCCCTCCTCATGCAACCTAGTGGTCCCCCATTCCCAGAAGCTCACCATATTGATGCCAAACTTAGCATGGACACCCAATGGGCATAGCACACTACAACCCATAACTCCCAAGCTCAGCGATCCTCCCACCTCGGCCTCCCGAGTAGCTGGGACTACAGGTGCATGCCACCAAGCCCGACCATCAAATCTATTTAGTAAGCATCTCTGAACTAGAGGTTCTGCACTCTGCTGGTCCTAGGTGCTCATCAAAAGCAAAAGTTATTCTTTCTTGTTCTGCAGCGATGCTAGAAATATTTTCAATGACTAGATTTTGAAAAAGAAATGGGGTTTAGGCCTAAAGAATAGCAGCATGCCTTTAGCCCAAGGGCTTGAGGCATTGCTGTCCCTCAGGTGCTTTTTTCTCCTACTTGAAGGTACGAGGATTCACTTGTGATTGCAGAATAATTCTCCTCTAATCTTGGAATGGAAGGTGATTGTAGTTTTCTCTCTTAGGATAACGATGCTACACTAATACCTATAGTAGGTAACCTCAGCTCTCTGTGACTCTATCCAGCTATTTAAAAATTTTAAAATCCAGTTTCTCAGTTGCACTGGCTACATTTCTAGGTCATTGACAACAGAGAGCAGGACATTTCTATCAGTACTACAAGTCCTATATGTAAAGGATAACTCTCCCTAAACAGAAAGCTCCCGAAGGCATGGCACCAGACAATTCTGGTATTGTTGAATTCCAGATGCATCATAGAAGCCCTTGATATATGATAGAGGCTTTTGGTCTGACTGCAAAATCACTGATGCTCACTTGGGGTGGGCTCCTACTTGTCACAGTATCAATGTGACCACGTGCACTATCACATTCAAGAGAAGAGCCGTACTGAAAACCTGAATCTTGACCTCAGGGAGATTTCAATTCCAGACATCTCTCTCCCTCTTGCCTTGTGAATGTGTACCTCTCTTTATCACCTTCCCTCTTTCTCTGATTAGATTTCCCCTTGCCTGCTCAGCAATGGAAGAGCTGTATGCTCATGTACGCCTCCATAAGGCGATGACTCAGTATGAGAAGACTTGTTGCTAGGTTTGAAGACAAAAGTTTTAATGCCATGAGCCTGCTCCTGAATGACTTCTCTGCATATTGTTGTAAAAATATTTCTCTTTCCCTTCTGGGAACTAATGGCATCCACCATGATACAGTGAAATCGTTGGATATGCAGAAATGTCTTGCCAGACAGATGAACTGGTAAGTATCCAAGCTTATCAAAATGTTGTTGTGATGTCAAGGCAGCAGCAAGACTGCTTCTGGAAAGCCTAATTACAGTGGCTGCAAGATGAGCTTGAAAGGCTAAAACACTATCCCCAAGTAAGATAAGCAAGTGGAACTTTACAAATATATATTCCCGTCCTCCTATTCTCCTCTGTTGCCAACAGGCAGCCAAAAAGCCAGCAGGGTTCTTTTAAAGGCTGTCTTTCCATTAGGACTTCAGTGGCATTGGCAATGAAAGGTGAGACAGAAGGGCATGTAAAATGGAGCTGAATGCCACCCTGGAACCCAGTTTATTATGCTGAGAACATACTTGTTGCAATGCTAATGGGACAGGATTATGTTTCTCTTATTTAAAAATTTTCCAGCACAAATGAGGCAGTGGAGTGGAGCTGTTACATCATGTAACTTTCTGAAAAGGCTGGTGGCTTCTCTCCATTTACACCTCCTCCTCCTGCACATGGTGAGAGGATGCTTTTGCTTTTTACAAAGTGGTCCCATTTGCTTGGAAAACATCATGGAATTCAATCAGGATTTTGTCAGGACTCAATAAAGGTAAAGATATCTTGGCTGTATTCCAAACATATTCAAGCCCTCATCTGTTCTCCTACCACTGTTTCTTAGCTGTTCTACCAACACCAGGGGGTGGAAATGGGCCATTCAACTGCAAAGAAGAATCAGAGTTAAAAGATTTGGTTTTGGTGATTTTTTTCCCCCTCTAAGTTAAATTGAATTCCACTGTGTCGTAGAGATGACAGCAAAGGAAGATAAAGCTAGAGGAACATGGAAGAGGAAGACAAGAGGAGGCTTGTGTTTGGGAAGTTTATTATTTACTGTGGGTAAGATTAAAAATAAACGGTACACCATCAAGTGCCTGAAACAAAGGGTAACTCACAAGCAACACATAAACCTTTGTGCCTCTCAAATATGTCCACTTCTCCTAATGAATCCCACCATCCTAACCTTAGATAGCATCTTCTCGCAGCTAGATTCTATACATTGCTCCCAACAGTCAACCTATAGCCACTCTTGCTCTGCAGAAAGGAGAATAGATTTCACTTCTGTTTAAATCTCTTCAATAGTCTGTAGTGCTTTTAAGATAAAGGCAATATTCCTTAACACAGTTTTCAGGTATTATAACTTCTGGCTTCTCCCTACCTCTCTGAGAAGTTTCAGCTCATCTGTAGACCTCCCTCAGCCCTGGCAATCTATCTGTCGGTCTCTCTCAGGCATTCGACGACATTCATTTGCAGTATATTTGTGCATACCTGTCCCCTCTTTGTTCCTCTGTTTATGTATGTAACTCCATTCAACCTTGGTATCTCAGCTTAACAGATATTTCATCACAGAGCCTTCCCTAACCCAGCTAGGCAAAAAACCTGTACTATATTCTATGGTTTCTTTCTACCCTTACTTCAACTTCGTAATTGTTATCAAGGTTTCATTTCCGTATTCACTGTGTGAGTATTTGATTAATGCTTTTTTCCCCCCCTCACTAGCTACATGAGGTCAGGGAACATGTTCTTCTTGCCTACCATTACATTCTTAGGATCAACTAATGTAATGGTACTTAGTAGCATCTCAAGAGTATTTGAGGACATAAGAAAGACAAAGAAGGAAGAAAGGGAGAAGGTGAGAGGGGACGGGGGAAGGAATTTACCCAGACTTAATCAAATGTATTCCCTGAAGCCACAGAACCCAGCACATGATGCTGCTTGCAGTAGCTTCTTAATAAATAATTCTAGATTTGCAGATTACAGAAAGCATGTAGCCAAGATGAAGTGACAGAGGAAAGGGGTGAGAATATTAACAAAGGTTTCCCAGGTACAGCAAGGGGCACATCGAGGAGAGAAGGGCATGTGTAAAGTCCATTAGTGACAATGTAGGCTGGCATGGTTTCTCTCCATTTGGTGGATTCTAGTTGAGATGAACCAGACTCTAAGGCTCATGGCCAAAGGCAATTGTTCAGTGTTTCCGTGGAGGAAATAGACCTTGCTGAGCTTGCTTTCATCAGACACTGGAAGCAATAGGATGGACTGGATGGCATCTGCCAAGCCCTCTGGTCCCCAATTAAATTATCCAAATGCTACCAGTGAGTTTACTGAAGGGCCAACGGAAGAGAAGTAAAAGATACACCTTCTAAAAATTACACAAAATATGACAATGGTTCTATTGCTATTGTCCCAAATTAAGGAAATCTTAGCTCACCAAATTAGTACATAAAAAAGCCTTTTACCAAACAATGGGCTTGATTTAAAAAATGATGTTATAAAAAAAGACTCTCACATTTTGCCTGGTATATTAGTACGTAGTAATTATTCGATCAATATTTAAACTACCGCATGTTACACAATGGTACTTTGTTTGGTATTTGCTCAATTAAAATAGTAGCTCCCAGCACATTGTTGTTAAGTTTGGCCTGGATCTCTGTCTAAAACAGAGTGTCCGCTTTGCAACCTGTATTTGGGTCACATGCCTGTTTATACAGTTCCTTGGCAGTTTTAGTGACGCTGGGCTCCTGCTAAGATGGATGTTGGCTCTCTCTACCTAAATATTGAAGGGTCCATTTCTGCACTGCCAAGTTGTTTCTAAATTGTACAAGTCGTGCATAGATGAATAAAGTCTTAATTCACAATACTAAATCCATTATTAACCAGAGTCCATGACTAAGGCAAAAAACTGAATAGAGAAAATTTTAATTGAAGAAAATTAGTGTATGTTCCATTTAAATTTCAGCATTCAACTAAAGCATGAATTTGGGTTAAATGATTTCATCGGTAAGCTTGTCTAAGTTAGCAAGATTCTAATTTATAATATCCTTGAATTTTGTTTAGCAATTTTATAAAAAACATGAAAAAACAAAGAGATGCTCAGATTTGTTCACATCATTCTTAAATGGTTTATTACACTATAAATACCATGATTTGGTAAACTGAAGTAGGAAAAAAAATTCATGGAGACATATTTAATCATTTGGATCTAGGAGTACAATGCTTGTTCATTCATTTTTAGTCCATTAGAGTGTAAATTAGATTTGATTTGCTTGCTCTGATTGGCTTAATTGCCCCAGTTACAGCTAAAGTACAAATAAAATTATAATAAATTGAACAGATGTTTAACCTACTCTAGCAAGATCTTTAATAGTCAATTCCAATTGCAATTTACATTCACCAATTTAACAAGGCCCTTAGGAAACGTATTTGATTATTAAAACAAGCTGTTTGTTTCTGTGTGTGATGGAAACAAGACCATTGTGTCATGTGTTTTGGTCTAGTACAATTTTTTGCATGGTTAATTTTATCTCTCGTTAGGAAAAAATACATGTATGTGTCATATATATACATATACCTATAAAGTATATATAACTAATACATGGCTATAGACGTTAATTTGCCAGCTTAATATAATGGTCTTCTCATTCAAATTGATGCCAGAAGGGAAATTTTACAAAATTACAAAATATTTTATAAAGAAACAAATCCTATTTGATTTTCCACAAGCATCTTTGCTAACAGCCTCCCCTATAGCCGATGGGAGAGACTCATCTTAATTAAGCATCAATTAGAAAACAATTCCATTATTCAGATCCTGCACGTCATTCACCCGCTGCCCAGGCAGAAATAAAAATATTCTCTCAAAAAATGCCTAGCATTGCACTAATGACTCCTACAACCTTTTTGCTTTCATTTAATGAGGCTGTTAAGATACTGCATAACTTTTGTGTGATCTGCCCTTAAGAATGCTCGGCAGAAACTTGCCCATTGTAGCTGCCGTATGTCCTCCAAAAGAAATTTAAGATGGCTTTTATGTCTAGTTCTAGAAATTTATAATCTGAACTCCCAAAGAGATTCACAATTATTGCACACGGAGGCCGTGTTTAGGCAATAGGAAAGTTAGTGTACTAAAAAAGTAAACTTGTAGTATGGGTATAGAATCACTGAATGGAAAACTGAATCCTCAGTAAGAATCAACTAAATCTTGGAGCCCAAACTCCAATGTCTACAGAAGTCAGGCAAACAGCTTAACTGGGGGAGACTTCTGGGGGGCAGGGGGGACAGTGGTAAATTGGAAAGTGCCTACCTCCTCTAAAGGGGACCGTCCCACTTAGCTAAGTGTCATCTTGATAGAACGCAGGTGAAGAATGACAGAGATTCTGATTTATGATGAAAATCCAGGAATCTAGATTCTCATCTAGATTAAACTCTTAGTTAAAAAAATAAATTTGCTACTTCAAAAAATTGTTAATATTTTGCATGATAAACAGCAACAACAAAAATCTGTGAACCAAGCATATCCCCAGACTGTGGATTGCTATTTACTCACTGACCCAATCTCAACATTTCACAGTTGATGACGGGCCTAAAATAGTTCAAGTGACCCTTATACCTTAAGCAGTAAAACCAGAAACTAGAGCCCCTGTTCTCCAGGTAGTTAAAACCACCCACTTTGGGTTCAAACCCCAATTATGACCCAACCTAAGCTACACAACCTTCAGCAAACTACTCAATCTCTCTGATCTTTAGATTCTCAATTTGTGAACTAAAGATAGTAATTGTACCTACATCATAAGTTTCTTGAGGGGATGTGAGACGTGAGATAGTGTATAAAGAGCACTTAGCAGAATGCATAGTATGTAGTAAGCATTCAAGAAATCAGAATTACGATCATTGTCATCATTGCAGATCTTTCTGGGAAAAAAATGAATCTTTATGATAAAACCCTAATGAAGAGGACATTTTATTTAAAATTTACTGCTATGTACACTTTTATTGCTATTAGAGTTTATTTTGAGCAAATGCCTCTGCCGTTTCAGAGAAAGATGACAAACAGGACTGATATTAAGGGAGACAGAGCAGAAAGGAAGAGGTCAGGGGACTGTTCCTATAGAGCACCATGTTCTCAGGAGACCCCCTTATGAACCTCATGTCCAAGAAGGGGGCCTTGACTGAATACTGTATCTCCCTATTTCCCAACACCTTTGAAATAGATGACATTAAAGAACTAATAATCTGGGGGAATATATTTGTTTTTCTTACTAGATGTTTGTGCTCATGGTACACAACCATTATAAGGCATGCCAAAAAGTGAAAAATGAAATAGAAATGACATTTTTTAAGCCAACTGTTCATTTGGAAACTGTTTCATTCCATTATGTCCTTTTAAAATATCAAAACAGTAGAATAAAAAAAAAAACAAAACCAGTACCATTATGCCCTTTTATTCTATCTGAGTCCATGGTGATTTAACGCTCACTCAACACACCTTTATTATGGAAGACTGTATTTGATATCCACTATATAGATATAAACTGTAATCTCTTGCCATATATAACCTATACAAACCCAGAATTTACTTCCCAATCATACCATTCCAGTCCAAAGAAAGAAAAAACCAAATGCTTATAACTGGAATATCCAATATTACCTTTGTGATATTTTTTAAACAACTAAAAAAGAGGATATTTGATTAACTCTGAACAAAACTTGCAAAAAGAGAAAAATAAAGAGGATACTGAGATATTACAAAGCAATTTTTGTTTTTGTTTTTTTTTACTGAGAGTCACCATATTCAACTCAGGACAAATTATGCTATAATATACCATAAGAAAAATGGACTAAAATTACATGCAAAGCTTAAAACTGTGCCGATTCTAAAAAGAATTTGATCTTTTCTCAATAAAAAAATGAATTCTTTCTAAAAATTGCAGCACTTTTGCAAATAACATCCTATGCTTCTTTAGAAACTGTTTGCTATGATTTTGTAAGTAATCCCCTTTATTTGGTTTTATTGCATAGTAAAATGAACCAATAACACTATGTAAAAAATGACACTTAAGATTAAGGATTTTGGCATTATGTGTGATGGGTAACTTCAAAGGAAAGCTCTGTTGACTTGCATTAATAAGGAAGCATATGTTCTCCTGCTAACCCATAAGGAATAATCTAAATATAAAGCAATAGAAGAGTTAAATCATATCCTGAGAAGATAAACTTAAAATTCATGAGCTTTTTTCCTCGCCCCCACATAAAAATTCCTTTAGGTAAAACTTGAATTATGAATACTGCTGTTATTGTATGATATCAAGGGATGAAATTCTGATGAAATAAGTCAATTGGCCTCTTTTTGGAAAACCATGTTGCAGATCCATCAGACCTAAAATTCTTTATCAGAGAAAATATTGCCAAGCACCATCTAATTGTGCTTGGTATTTTGGGCAACTTTTGCTTACAAAATATCCTACATGGGACAGATCAGACAATGTGACTGCTTTTCTGCTGAAAGGAGGTTCCTACAAGGCACTCTCTTTGTATTTGGGGCTAAGCATTTTGGTACCTCATGCTATTCCCCTAGTTGCCACCATAATGGCTAAAGAATCCATGGAAAATATATAATCTGTCCTCCCTGGGGCTCCATTAACCATGTGCACCTGGAAACTATTAGTAAGTCCTTTGAAAAAGTTTTTCTACCTTTTTGTCTTCAGTGGAACTATGGTCCAACCTATTTTTGTTCTTTTCCTTTTGACACTGTTTGTCTACTTCAACTCCTGGAAATGTGGGAACTCAAGATTGACAAAGCATTTTGCATCTGTGGCTAAAAAAACCCATTTGAAGATTCCCAGATAATCCCCCACCCTTGACCGTGAGATATTGCATCTCTGCCCCTCCAGAGACCCAACCGGACAGTCACACAATGTTGGAACCTGTATGGCATCCTTAGACAAAGCTCTCCAGCCTAGAGTTCAATGGAAAGGCCAGTGATGGAAGATTGTGAAGACCTCTGCCTGAATTACTTGGAGGGATGGCTACCCCATGTATCAGAAAAGCATCCTAAAATTGTTGGTTCCTCACAAATTAAAGTGCTGGTCATAAATGCCTCCCAAATTAGGTGAGTATACAACAAATCTGAAGTAGCTGTTGGCCTGCAAGAATTCCTAAAGCATCTCAAAATGGCAGTGTGTAGAGGTTAACATGTGTATGTATGTGTGTAAGTTTGTGAGCATATATACAACAGAGTAGGAAGGGTGTCTGGGCCCAGCAAGTATTCTGTGGTTAGTGTAGCTGTATTTCATGTTAGCATCTAAATAATGCTGAATCTGCCACATGGAGAGAGAATGGGCTTTAAAACAAACGAGAATGTCGTATTTGTTTTCTATTGCAACTATAAACAATTATCACCAACTTAGTGGCTTAAAACAGCACAAATTTATTATCCTCTAATTCTATAGCCACAAGTCTCACTGGACTAATCAAGATGTCAGCCGGGCTGTGTGCCTTCTGGAGGGTCTAGAGGATGCTAATTCATTTCCTTGGGTTCTTCAGCCTCTAGGGGTGGCCTGTTTTATGGTCCCTTCCACAATCTCCAAAGCCAACAGCATGGCATCTTCAAGTCCCTCTCCCTGACTCTGATACTGTAACAATCCTTGTGATTACCTTGGGCCCAAATAATCCAGGATCATCGTCCCATTTCAAGATTGCTACCTTAAGCACACCTGCAAAGTCTCCTTTGCCATGTAAGGTAAAATATTTGCAGATGTCATAGATTAGGATAAGGACATCTCTGGGCATTAAATATTCTGCCAACCAGCTCTGCAACACAACCAACTCTGCAAGCCAGAAGCCTTCTTTCTGGTGCAGGACCCTAACTAATGAAAGTAATTGTGGCTCTGAAGCCATTCTATACAGAGAAGAGAATGGAATGGCTTTAAATCAAAGGTCAGCTCACTTCAGGCTGAATAGGGTATTGGGATCAATACTAAAGTTTGTGTCCACAGAGGGCTTATCTATCCATAGTCTTGTCAAAGTGAAATGGTGGCCTCTCAAGGGAGATCTCCTTTGTACACAGGACCTTTGGTATTGGGAATAAGATAAATTAGTATGTACAGAATTGCTAGCGTTTGGATTGGGCTGTAACTGAGTCTCTCTTAATACATAACAGGCAAATGACTATTTGCTTCCAAAAATGTTTTGGTGGTGGTTTTGCTGCTCTAGAATTTCTTTCAAGGCATATGAGCCACGATGTTCACTAGTTTGGGGATTAAATACAGCTCTTTTAGAGTCTGGATGACTGTTTTTGCTTTAATATTTCTCCTTAGGTCTTATGTTCCAATTCAATTATAAATTTCTCATTCTCCTCTGAGCTCCTATCTATTTCTCTGCATCTCTTTTCATTACAGATTGTACAAAATAGGAACCACAGTATGCTGTTATTCTCCTAAAATTATTTCAGAGATTTTTGCACTAAGTATTTTTTTTAATCAGCAGGATGGATTTATAATATTTCACTCACATCTAAGCCCCCCTTTTTTCCCAAGGGGCCCAAGTATTTGCTTACTAGAGATGGAGATGAAATTAATGGCCAGGAGATAAAAGCAGGTAAAGACTGAACCTGTTACTTTGACCTTCCTAACAAAACGCATGAGCATGGCCACTTCCAGCTAGCCAAAGACTACTTACAGTTCTTAGTGAGTCCCATCCCTAATACAGTCCTTGTACCCAAATGCAGAGTTAAGGCTCTGTGAGAGGGAACTAGTCTTGACAGATAGGACTTTAAAAATCAAGATGAATCTGTGGGACAGAAAAGCTTTCTAGCACACACTTAGAGCAAAATCAAGTGCTATACATACATGCACAAAGTAAAAAGGAGCCCTGAGATGGTTACTGAAAAACGCAAAAGAGATTTCTTCTTTGATCTGTCTAAATTCTCTTGATAATTTCCTCCATCCTTCATTTCATTTTATAAGTTTTGCTAGAAAAATTACATTGGAGTTTTTCCTCAAAATAAAGCTTTGGATTTTATTTTTTAAAATATTTCAGATACATTGCCTTGTATTTTCCCCATAGTTTGTGTGTGTGGTGTAACAACTTCATCGAGATGTAATTCACATACCATACCATTCACCCATTGAGTACAACTTAGCGGCACACAGTATATACACAGAGTTGTACATCACCACAATTAATTTTAGATGATTTTCATCAACTCAGTAAGAAAACCCTATGCCAATTACCACTCACTATCTCTCTTTCCCCAATCCTGTAAGTCCTAACCAACCACTAATCTATTTTTTGGTCTCTATAGATTTAACTATGATGGGCATTTCATATAAATATAATCATATAATGGTCCTAGGTGACCGGTTTCTTTCACTTAATATTTTCAAGGTTCATACTTGTATTAATAACATGCATCAGGACTTAAATATTATGCAGACATATTTCATTTATTAATCAAAAGATGGGCATCTGAGTTGTTTCCACTTTTGAGCTATTAGGAATAATACTGCCATGAGTATTTGTGTACTTTTTAACATGGACATGTGTTATTTCTGTTAGGTGTATAGGAGTGGAGTTGATGGACCATTCAATATATCTATTTTTAACTTTTTGAGGAATTCTTGTACTCTTTTCCAAAGTAGGTACATCATTTTATGTCTCCACTAGCAATATATAAGGGCTCCAGTTTCTTGCCAATACTATCATTGTCTGTCTTTTTTATTATAGCTATCCTAGTGGGTGTGAAGTGGTATCTCATTGTAGTTTTGATTTACATTTCCACAATGGCTATATTGTACATTTTTCCCATGTGCTTTTTGGCCATGTCTATTCAGATACTTTGCCCCATTTTAAAAATTGTACTATCTGTCTTGTTACTGAGTCACAATTCTTTATACATCTTAGGAACAATCCCTTATTAGATATTTGACTTGAAAATATTCTCCCTTTCTGTTGGTGTTTCTTTTACTTTCAAGACAGTGTCCTTTGAAATGCAAAATTTTTTATTTGGATAAAGTAATTTCCTTTTTCTTCAGTTGCCTGTGCTTTTGGTGTCATATTTAAGAAATTAGTGCTTAATCCAAGGTCATGAAGATTTATGCCTGTTTTAGGAGTTTTACAGTTTTACCAATTACATTGGGGTATTTATCTACTTTTTGTTAATTTTTGTATATGGTAAGGTAAGCATTCAACTTTATTCTTTTACCTATGAATATCCAGTTATCCCAGCATTATTTGTTGAAAAGGCTACTCTCTGCCATTCAATTTTCTTGGCACCCTTATCTAAAACCAATTAATTATAACCATAAGAGTTTGTTTCTTGACTCAATTCTATTCCATTGAACTATATGGCTATCCTTATGCCATTGTTAGTGTTTAATTATTTAAAAGTATCTCTTTCCCAGACGTCACAGCTCATGGAAATAGTTAAGTATTCTAAGCTAACAATAACCTAACACCAAAAAAACAACCAGGTTGTTGTTATTCTTACTTTTGAGAATAAATGGTTTGAAAATGCTAAGTAACTGCTTGTATATTGAACACAGTCAGTACAAGTGCTATGACTAGGTCACATGATCTGAAGATAATGGACTATTGCCTATATGTGAGGTTATTTTTTGCCTCATCAACATAGTAAATTGTTCATCATTAAAATTGGTGCTTTAGTAAATTAGGTAGAAAGATTAAAACAAATACGAAATCTAAATTCAAATACATAAAGAATGCAAATTCAAGGAAATATTTTACTCTAGGAATCAATCAAAATAACAAGTGTTCATTATGAACCAGCCACTTTGCATTGCTGCATTTAATCCTCACAATACCCTCATGACCTGGATAATGGGATTTCTTCAATATATAGGTGAGAAAAGTAATGGTTAGAGAGATTAAGTAGTTTGTCAGTATCACAGAGATTGTGTGCAGTTCAGATTTGAACGCTGGATTAGTCTAACCTCAAGAGAATTGATAACCACACCACAATTCTTTTACACTTCTGGTTGTCCAGGGATTTCAAGCTAAGGGTTGAAACCTCTCATTACGTTTAAAATGAGTTTCTGTTATTTTAAGCCAATCATCTCAAATATTTCCCAGTCATCATGATGATCGCTTACAGAAAATTAGGTAGCAAGATTAAAACAAACAAAGTCCAGGTTCAGTAATGACTTCTAGAGCTTCCGGGAACTGGTAGCTCATTCAATCCAGCCCTTGGGTTTACACACATAGGAACTAAGGCTCCGAGGAATTAAGTGACTCGTTCAAGAGCACAGATACCACTGGGTCATGAATCCCAGCAAAGATTTCAAGTATCGTTCTTGTTTCAACCACTGACTCCACCATTCTAAACTTCGTCTGTTATCAATGACTAGTATAATTCTGAGTCACATGCTTTAGGATCTAAAACCTTCTGGGCTACACTTTTTCTGGAACTTTTCTTGCTTCAGAGCAGCCACCATAGACATTGATACTGAATACTTGCTGCCCCCACCTCCCCAGTTCCAAATCCCTTCTCTTCCCCACTCAGAGTCAGCTTTTGTCTTCTACCCTTTTTCCAAATTACCAATCCAACCCAACCTATTCCCTGTGGCCACCTGATGAATCAGGTCTTTGACCTGTTTCGCTCACCTTTGGCCAAAACACAGAAGAAAAGTAACACTGAATGTGACACAGTGAATTTCCATCATACTTCTTATATTCCAAATGATACATATGGCACGTCTCCCTGCCTTTAGCTCTGAAGGTCAAAGCAAATTTGTAAGCTTTATTTAATAAATGCTAAAATTGCCACTTTCATGAACTTATTCATCCTCTGAGAGTCTCCTTTTCTACTTAGTTTTTTTGTGAACCAAAAAAAAAAAAAAAAGCATCTTAAGAATCTAGGTATTTGTGTCTAGGAATAATACAAATAAATTGAGAATGAAACATAAAAGCTGTAAGAGATAATTCACAGTATTTCCTTATCAGTTCACAAAGATTCAAGAAAAATCCAAGCTCTTTTATTTCTGCCTGTCTTGTAAACAAAATCATTGAGTTAAATTATTTTTGAATTTTTAACTTTTCTCTGCAGAGATTTCAATTAATTCTCTTTTGTATCAAAGTCAAAACGCCAGGCATAAAACTAGCTAGCAATTTATATTTAGTTATCTTTTCAAAGTTTTCCACTTTGTTCTGGAATCTTCTGCAGAGCAGGTAATACCACTTTAAAAGAGGCAAGCATTTTTATTACAGTGAGATTCCCACACAGGGGGAACAACATGGAAAGCTGTGATCTGAGACGACAGTTGGTTTACTCTTACCATTTGATCACAAAATTTCTATGCCATCTGTGGGAAGCCACACAGGCAAATGTGTCATCACATCTAATAATGAAAAGAAAAAAAAAAAAACAGACAGAACGTGCTGGAGAAACAGACTGCTTTAATTACCCCCTCACAATGCTCCTTAAGAATGTGGAGGAAAAGCATTGTGCTTGTGAGTTATTTACACAAGAAGGTAGCCAGTGCTGAAGATTTTTTTTTTTTTTTTTTTTAAATCAAGGATGCATGCCCTTGTCATTTCAGCATGTCCAGTTGGAGCGGAAACAAATTTAAAGGTTGCAGGAGAAATCTTGAGAAAAACAGATTTGCTAAGAAAATAAATGTATCATTAGGGTCTATAATCCATTATTTATATGCTGGAATCTCCAAACTATATTTCTCAAATTTGAATATAACCTGTATTACAGTTCTGCAGTGGGAATGTTGGAAGACACTGGAGGTATATGAACAGCTCTAAGGCACGAGGGGTTGACCCATCCAATGTCTAAAGACGAAAGTCATGAGCTGTCAGCACTTTTCTTCTTTCAACCATAGACCAGTGACCCATGTCGTAACTGTGTTCTTAACTGCCGTAACATAGATGTTTTCCGAAAGGTATGAGAGCACCACAGTCTCTTTCTTTCTGCAAGCATATTATCAGTTGTGTCCTGGGCAGCTAAAAACAGATAAAAATGATATAGTGACTCATGACATGACCCTCATCAGTGTAACTTCTATGGACCCAAGACGATTGTACTCACTTTTCTCCTTTCGCTCTGTGATCAGTACAAGTTATATACTTTCCCTAACCATAAAAGGACCGTTTCATTTTGTTATCACTTTCCATTCTATTTCTGTTCGTTTTCCGTTTTATTTCTGGTCACATTTACCCTAGTTATCTTTATTCCTCCGCTAACCACCCACCAGTCCAGTAACTTGTACTTCCAGCAACAGGCCAATCTTTCCATCTCTCTGACATTGAGACTGTAGTGTTGAAGTGAATGGGGAAGAGGAAACAGGAGCCTGAGGAAGAGAGTGATGAATGGTCTCCAGACACAGTGACAGACACGTGCAAGACAGTAGGTTTATAGTCAATGTATTATTGCATGGTTGCATGCCATGTCCAGAGAATTCATTCTCTCACCAACTTGTGTTGGCCTCCCTCCAAAACTTTAACTATTTTTCAGGACCAACTATGAGCTACGTTGTGGCACTCAAGGGAATTTTTTTTTTTTTTTTTTTTTTTCGGGGCGACAGAATCTTGCTCTGTTGCCTGGGCTAGAGTGCCATGGCATCAGCCTAGCTCACAAAAACCTCAAACTCCTGGGCTTCAGGAATCCTCCTGCCTCAGCCTCCTGACCAGCTAGGACTACAGGCATGCACCACCACATCCAGCTAATTTCTTCTATTTTTAGTAGAGATGGGGTTCTAGCTCTTGCTCATGGCCCAGGCTAGTCTCAAACTCCTGACCTCAAGCAATCCTCCCGCCTTGGCCTCCAAGAGTGGATTACAGGAATGAGTGCCCAAAAATTTTTTAATAAAGATCACTGACCACAAAAACTCACCGTCTAGTTAAAGAGAATCAAAATAAGCATTTTTCCATTTCATATACTTGGAACATAATATAAGTCATTGCAAAACCCCATAAAAATGTTAAAATATAAAAACCGTGTAAAAATCTTTACAATGGCATATGATATATAAGTGTGTTTGAGTAGAAAAATGTTTCCTTCTAGATCAATCAATACATCTTTAAAAATTTTTTATTTTAAGGTTGTCTTATCTTTTTTCCAACATAATTACTGAGACCTGCTAGGAGTCAGGCACTGTTCTAGGTACCATGAACACAATAATGCATGTGACAGGCAAGATCCCTGACCTCATACATCTTATGCTCTAGTGACAACAGGATTTTTTTTTTTGAAAAGTAACATCTATAGCACATAAGAGAATAAATAATGCAGAAGAGAAATTATACAACAGAACAGAGATGGGGCAAAGGGATGTTAGGGAATGTCTTTAAGTTTAAAACTGAGTGGCCAGAAAGGACCTCACTGATAATGTGACTTTTGAAATACAGACCCAAAGTAAATGACTCTGTGAATCACACAGCTATCTGGGGGAAGAGCGTTAATGTTCAAACCACATACAGATACATTTTGATTTGTGTTCCCTTTAACACAAGTGTTTCATTTTATTTTAAATTTTTTAAGAAAAAGCATAATCTGTCAACACAGGTAGTTATGACATGTTTGAGGATTAAATGCTTATTAAAATGTAAATTGAAATTTAACTACACATTAAACACTTTTTATAAAGGCAAAAAAACTGTTTTCATGGCCTGATACTTGGCATTTTTGCATTTTGTACTTTTTAAAAAACCCACAGGTTTTTAGATTTCTATTTGCAAGTGCATTTCTGTAAATAACATATTGTGAGGGGGAAAGACTTAGTTCCCAGTAAGTAAAAAAAATCCAACTGGAACTAATCATCAGTATGGCTTCTTGACATTGGGTTTTGAAGCATCAATTCTATTTTGAAGGTCAACATGCGACATGTGATCCTATGAGTGTCATTAACAACTCTTAGAAAGCTTACGTTGCGGTGAATTTTTAGACTTAGCATCATTTGTATCTCCCTATTATTATATTGAATTTCAAAATCAGGTCTCCTTGTAGTTTATAGAATTTATCAAATACTATCATGGATTTAAATTTAATAACATACAGCCTATGATTAAAACCAAAAAGCACGTGCATACACACACACACACACACACACACACATAATCCAGAGCTGTGTAATGGTCACTACCACAAGGTGGGCAGCAGGGCTTAGCTGAATAATAAAACACTGGAGTTATTGACTCAGGGTCATGGTTACTGATCTTCAATAACTGCCTTCTCTGATCATCCATCCACATTTGGAAATTCTCCAGTGAGTCTATTTTTAAGGAGAGGAAAAGGTTTAGATCATTATTTTACTGCTTGACAGGTTAAATAATTATTTTACCACTGAACAGACACCATTGCTGTATTTAACACCGTGAACTGCCTTTTGGAAAACTCAAGCTGGGAAACACCACAATTCAGCAATTTGATGGCAAAGCAAGTAGCTATAGTAGCTCGATGGGGCTCAGAGCGGAGGGACCCATACTCAGGGAAGCCTTCCAAGAGTTCATCTGACAGATGAGTAGGACATAGGCTGGCAGAAGAGGAAGAGGGAGCTTCTGTGCAAAGGCACCGAGACAGAGATGGACTCAGGACGTTTACGGAACAACATGTGGTTCAGCACGGTGAGAACCAGGGACAGCAGCAGAAGTTAAAGGACGAGGATGGCACATTACAAAGAGCTTTACCTGCCATGCAAATAAATTCAGACTTTATCTGGAAGTGGTGGGGAGCCATCAAAAAGCTCTTTCATCATGGCTATAGAGTACTCCAATGGATGTGTTAGGACCACATCAGTGATCCTCCACTGGGGCTAGGAGGAAGATAAGAACTAGACAACAATGACATCATTTTTATTCTGACACCTACATAGTATGCCTTACAAGATCGAAGGAGATCTAGACAGCCTGTGCTACACTAAGGCTTTCCTCCTTTTCTTGCACCCTCCTACATATTCCAGCTAGATGAAAGCATTCTCTTCATGCATTCTTGGTTTAAAATAAAAATCACTAAAATCACCAAAATGGGGCAGTAAGAGTTATCAGTCTCAATGTTTTTGTATATTACTTTTCTCCTAAAAGGAGGCCAGTGAAGTAGGTGGGAAGGACAGGTTTCAGAGGTGCAGTGGTGAGTAGCCTATCCTAGAATGATCAGTCTTGTATAATCAGGAAAAAAAAAACAGGTGGCTCAGAATTCCTGGAGGATGTCAGGAACCATGAAGCCTCTGAAATTTTACCCTACATGCAAGCTATAATAACAAGTTAACCTGCCACGGTTTCAAGAATGCCGGCAGAAGACACAAGACTCTTGGGTCAGAGACAAAGGACAATATTTTACTCACAGCAATAGCCACAGTATCACCATTGTTTTGTTCACATTCCCTGATCCCCAATTCCTATAGGGCAACACAACAAGGGCCAGATGATACGTGCATATGCAGTGAGTTGAAATACAGGAGAGGAACCCCGAACTTAGGAAACCCCAGTCTCATACAATAGAGGCAGCAGATGAACGGCCCAACCTTTACTCTGGAGGGAGACATTATCTCTGAACCCAAGGCACTTCACTATACGAAATGTTTGAGAAGGGGGCCCAGACAAAATACTCTGCCTAAGGACATGCAAAAATGCTACAGGTCCATGAAGAATTGCCTCCCAACAGTGGCTAACTATGTGTCTTTGGCCGAGTTATTTGTCTTTATTGAGCTTGTTTTCTTAGCAAGAAGGAGATCATGAAGGCACTCAGGACAGTTTGAAATAAAGCATTATTCCAAACTCAAAAAGAGCAAAATTATGAGTACTTCATTTTTATATTATGTTGGAACATTTTCTGATAGCCCTGCTGAAAATATAACTTTCTTATCACCATATATTGCATTAATAATCCACAACCAATAAAAACACAGGTGATTCCAACCCACAAAACTTAAAGTTTAACCTCTGAAATTGATAAGGTATAGAAAGTTAACTGTGTACCTAACTCAGCAATTGTACTTATTCATTCCTTTTCTATCTTTAGAAATCCCTGTTTCTAAGACATTCTTTGAACCTGCTCTTTTGTCTTCTTGCTGGTTACTTTATTAGGGAATTATTTTAAAATTTGCACATGCTAACATACAAATTTGTTTGAACAGTTTGATTATAAGTTTCTTATGGAGATTCAAGGAGATAGTAAATAAACTGTCTGAAGGTACCCAGAACATAGGTCTTCAATAAATACTAATTCTTTCCTATTGTAATTTTAACATTCTATGATTTGAGGATGCTGAGCATAAGTCATGTCAACTTTATCATTTTGTAATTAAAATCACAAAGCCGTATTGCTTCCTAAAAGTTTTACAATAATGACCATTTTCACCAGTTGCCATATGTTTTCAGAATAAGTGTTTGTTTGCAACTACTCATGAAAAAATGGTACTTTAATGTCACCATTAGCTAAGACATGTTTGTGACTAGAGCATTATTTTTAATTATCTCTTCATGTCTTCTTTTCAGTAAGCTTGTGTATCTCTTCCCCAAGTCAGTCCATTGCTTTCAGGGATGGAAAGAGGGAAGAGGCAATCATATAATTTAGGGCAGTGGTCCCCAACCTTTTTGGCACCAGGGACTGTTTTCATGAAAGACTATTTTTCCACAGACCAGGAGGTGGGCAGGAGATGGTTTTGGGATGATTCAAGTGCATTACATTTATTGTGCACTTTATTTCTATTATTATTACATTGTAATATATCATGAAATAATTATACAACTCACCATAATGCAGAATTAATGGGAGCCCTGAGCTTGTTTTCCTGCAACTAGATGGTCCCATCTGGGGGTGATGGGAGACAACAACACCCAATATGTGTTGCTTATGTTCAGCCTGCTCCCTAATCTCGTTTTGGTTGCTGTCACTGCAGAAAACCCCGCTTCACAAAGATAGGATGTTGGAAATGGAAGCAGGTTTTTCGGTGCTTTTGTGGCAGTTTCAGGATATTCTGCCTTGACTTTAATCTAGAACATATGAAGATTTGAAGTTGTCTCAAACATACTTTTAAGGCCACAGTCATTTGTGATCTCAAGCAGTTGATTCTAGCATGGACCAAGTCCATTCAACTGCCTTATTCACAAACAGGCTAGGGATCCATTCCTTCTCAGTTTGGTGGGTCTTTTGTGGTTGGGAAGTAATGCTCAAAGTCCTCTTGAAAGCTGAAACAGGTGGTGATCATGCACCAGCTGAGAGAAACAATGTTCACTCATCACTCCCATGATTCCAGTTTGGCTTCGAATATAGCCACTTTATCTGTGGACTTAAACACAGTTGTCATTCTCCCCTGAAGTGAAAGACTGACTTCATTGAGCAGGTTGAATATATCATATACGTATTTTGCGACCCCTTCTGTGTCACTGAAATATGCTGCCCGTGGTGACTGTTTTTCTAAAAGAAATCTCTGGAGCTGCTCTCGTAACCCAAAAACTCTGGCCAGTGACCTACCTTTAGAAAGCCATCTCATTTCTGTGTATAAGAGAAGACGTGTGTGCTCTGCGTTCATCTCCTGACAGAGCTGCAAAAGCAAGCGTGAGTTAAAGGCATGTACTTGAATGTGGCTGATAATGTTAATCACATCCTGCAAAACATTGAGTTCAGGTGACAATTTTCAGTGAGCCAGCATTTCTCTACATTGATACAGTACGTAGACTCACACTCAGAAGCAACCTCCTTGACCCCAGTAGTAAAACCAGAAAGCCATCCAATCACGGCAGCCACTCCATCCGTGCATGCACGGACACAAAATGACCAATTCAGTCTTCCTGATATGTCATCATTCAAAGACTTAAACAGTTCTGCAGCTGTGGTTTTTGTTGGCAATAAAAGCACACATCACATGTCCTCATGCACATCTCCCTGAAAAATATATTGCACAAAAATAAGCACTGTTGCCTTGTTGTCAACCTTGGTACAGCTCATCAACCTGGATTGCATACCACGGGGACTCACTGATCCTAACACTTGTGCCTCAATATTTTCTTTTTCATCAATTCATCTAGTGATGATGCTAGCCAAAAGAGGAACATGTACCACCTGTTGAACTGCAGCCTCTCCTGAAAGTTCACGGTAAATATCCTTAGCTGCAGGCAGGATCAACTCTTCACCAATAGTAAAGGCCTTCTTAGCTTTAGCCATGCGGTTAGCCAACTAAGAACTGTGGCAGTTCTCAGGGCAGACACATTTGAAGTGGTGGCCTTCAATAACCGCATCTGTTCTTCATGTTCACATTTTTTTTTTCTTTTGAGGAATTCCAAAGGCTTGTCTTTTAATGCAGGGTGCCTGGTCTCCACGTGGTGAAGCAGTTTTGAAGGTTTCATGGCTTCATGGGATAGCCAGTGGCCACATACTATACAAAGTGGGCTTGGAGAATGTGACTCACCTGTTGCAATGAACCTGTAAACTTAAATAAGACTCTTGGTATTTTCTTTTAAATGCAGCTTTCATTTTCTTGGCAGTCTTAGAGTCTTCTGCTGTCTCATTATTGGGTCTTTCCTCCTTTTCAAAGAAGCTCTCCAGTGACTTTTTCATTCATTGTTGCTAGAGTGAGCTTGTGGGCTTACCAAAACTATGACTGATACAAGTGTGTGGTGCAGAAAAGAGGTACAGACAGAAGTGGTAAATAAAATAACGGGTGGGCCACACATGGCCTAAGAAAAGTGTCAGATTCTGACTTAAAGCTGCCACCAGATGCAGCTGTACAACTGAAGTACATTAACTCACTTGCCACTATAAAGCCTGCCACCAGATGCAGCTGAACTGTCACTTGCCACTCACTGATAGGGTTTTGATATGAGGCTGCAAGCAACTTATTTATTATTATGGTCTCTGTGCAGTCAAACCGCTCTGCTAATGATAATCTGTATTTGCAGTCGCTCCCCAGCACTAGCATCACCGCCTCAGCTCCACCTCAGATCATCAGGCATTAGATTCTCATAAGGAGGATGAAACCCAGATCCCTCGCATGTGCAGTTTACAATAGAGTTCAGGCTCCTATGAGAACCTAATGTTGCTGCCAATCTGACAGGAGGTCTATTTGGGGTGTGGACATCATCCCTTGTCCATTTTCAGATGCGTAAATATAGTCTTTATCCTGTTAGCACACACCCTGAAGCCATGCAACCCTGGTCTCCCACCTGGCTCTGCCTCTAATGACCTTCAGAAAGTCACTCAACCTCAGTGTGTCTGGATTTTCTCACTAATAAATAGGCGCAATACCAGTACTGACTTCACTGGCTACTGCGAAGATCAAGTGTTAATGTGCATCAGTTGCTTAGAAAACCGCATACCATGCAGTAAGCACAATGTTTAAGTCTTAGCTGTCATCACCATTGTTAATGATGTTTGATATTTTTACAACACACAGGTGCCTGCCCTCAGAGTTTGCAGTGTAACAAGAGGCATGGATTAGACTGAACACCCTTTGCTGTTTTCCAGCTACAAGATCAATAGGTTGTAACATAAATATGAATTGCATTTGAAATGTAAACTGCATGTTTTGAGAAAACCGAAAAACCCTACGTGGTTCTCAAACAGTCTTCTGGAAATCCCTGGGGTTTGAGTAGGATTCTTCTAAGGGGAAAGGGAAAAGGGGTAGAGAAGGAAGAGAAGAGAGGACAACAGGAAAGCCGAGTGTGTCTTTTCCAAGTTCAATGTCTTTTCCAAGAATGGCAATTGACAAATAAGATGTTGGGCAAACAGCTTGCAGATGGCGTCTGTAACTGTCTAACGAGCTTGGAAAATTGAGAACTTAAAGCAGATTAAGAATTTTTCTTGGCCGGGCGCGGTGGCTCACGCCTGTAATCCTAGCACTCTGGGAGGCCGAGGCAGGTGGATCGCTCGAGGTCAGGAGTTCGAGACCAGCCTGAGCAAGAGCGAGACCCCGTCTCTACTAAAAATAGAAAGAAATTATATGGACAACTAAAATATATATATACAAAAAATTAGCCGGGCATGGTGGCGCATGCCTGTAGTCCCAGCTACTCGGGAGGCTGAGACAGGAGGATCGCTTAAGCCCAGGAGTCTGAGGTTGCTGTGAGCTAGGCTGACACCACGGCACTCACTCTAGCCCGGGCAACAGAGTAAGACTCTGTCTCAAAAAAAAAAAAAAAAAAAAAAAGAATTTTTCTTTTGCTCTTGTTTATCAACACAATTAATAAACCATTTAGCTCTTTAGAAAATTATTTCAATCCTAAGAGAAACAAGAAAAAGTTCAAAGTGACTCTTCTTTATATTACACAAATTCCTGAGGTCACATTTTCTTATACTTAACAGCCATGGTTCCTGACATACATCTTCTGAGAGCCAGACTGTGATATTCCTCCAGAAACATCCAGTTGTAACAGTCTGTCCCTGATTCACAGAAAAACATGCAACCAATTTGTGCATAGAATTCTCTCACTGAAGTTCATAAATTTTCTTCAGTGTTTGGTGCCTACTACCATTAGTCTGGTAACAGGTGGTAACAGAACTGAAATCAACAAGTAAAAAGTTAATGAAAAAAAAAAACCTGGAAAGTGACCAGGCTCAGCTTGTTTATTTTCACGGACACGTGGGCTATGATTTTATAGAACACACATGTTACAGTGTTCTACTTCTGCCACCGTCCGCTTGGCAGAATTGCAACACTTCCTAAGGTCCCACAACTTTCAGGAGCTGAGACGTATGAGTGAGTCTGAAGCCACTGCAGTGTGTGCTCATGGAGCTGTGACACCATCTAGCAGAGAACCTGTGTCTCCATGCCCAAGAGCTCTCCTGCCAACTCTGCAGCCTATTTGAGAAGCTGCAGGATGATAAGCAACCATTAGCATCAGCTGTGCTATTTGTGATCGGCGGAGACGCATCCGCCGGGAACACGCTGAGAACATTGCATCCCAGAACATTGCAGCCTGCAGCCCGAAATGAACAGCAGCTCGATTTGATGGCAAAGCACAGTGGGGGGATTTGGAAAAGCATATTGTAGCTCTAATTCCATGGGGGCCTGTCCACCTTCCCATCATCCTTTTAATTATTAGGAAGGGCTTACCGGAGTTGCAGGAGTGATCACGCGGCACATGGCACCTCGCGCGGGAAGGCTTGCCTTCCACAGCTACACCGTGACCTTGGGGAAATTATTAAACCGTACTTGGTGAAATGCGAGGGGGAGTTGATAAGGATGCCTGTCCCACACGTACTGTAGAGGGATTTGGGGAAGAAGAAAATAATATATATACTAAAAATCTCCAGCCTCAACAGCTTGTGACAACAAAACAAGGTTATACTCGCTCATTTCCAGAAATCTGCCTGCCTCGAAGAGGTCCCCGACCTTTACTGAGTATGAAAGGGTGCGCCAAGACGACAGAATAAATGCAATGCCCTATTCCTGAACGCACTTTGGAGTATATGTAAACACACACACAGAGTGGTAGGTCTGCACCTAATTCCAAACAGTAGCCTGTATGTACTGTGTTTTGAACATTCAGGAAATCTAAGAGAAGTCCACAATCCTGCTCAGCCTTCTCAGGAATTTCTGATCTTCAATCGTGATTCGAACACCAGAGCCGTGTGAAGGTCGATTCTGCAATTTGAAGGCGCCGAAATTATCTGGGTCTCAAATCTAAGGCCAATGTACTCTAAACTCAGTCTTGGGGGGCGGGGGGGGGGCACGGAATAAGGAAAGATTTCTAATGTGTTGGTTCCGTTGCATTTTACCATTTTTTACCTCGTTTTATGTGTGTCTCACTTTAGTCCATAAGCTGGATGAGAATAGAAAATGCCACTACTTTGCTTATTAATATAGACCCAGAAATTGGGTTGAGCACATAGTTGGCCATCAGAAAGTGACACTGACATGACCGACTGAAGGGTCTGGGGAGAGGTGAATGGAAAGAAAAACGAGGCCACCCACAGGATAAGAGAGAGACAAACCCATTGGGAGGTTGGCAAGCTCAGGGGCAGGTTCCCGTTCTGTGACACATCCACTCGAGTAACAAGGTAACAATGCTGGGAAAATTGGAGAATGTTCTAGTTGAAAAGGATAGGAAATAAGCTCGGTGGCTTTTCTGGGCTCACAAAGCCAGGTAGTGGGCAATGGAGTGGAGAATGTGGCCCTCCCAGTTCCTGGTTAAGTGCCATTTTCTCTGAAGCGTGGGCTGCCCAGGCAGAGTTGTGAAGGTCACACGGCTCTGGAGCTACTGACAACCGTCCCTCCAGCCTTCTCCTGCCTCCTGTAAAGAGATACTCGGGGCCGGGCACGGTGGCTCACACCTGTAATCCTAGCACTCCGGGAGGCCGAGGCGGGAGGATGGCTGGAGGTCCGGAGTTCAAGACCAGCCTGAGCAAGAGCGAGACTCCGTCTCTACTAAAAATAGAAAGAAATTATATGGACAACTAAAAATGTATAGAACAAATTAGCCAGGCATGGTGGCGGATGCCTGTAGTCCCAGCTACTCAGGAGGCTGAGGCAGGAGGATCGCTTAAGTCCAGGAGTTTGAGGTTGCTGTGAGCTAGGCTGATGCCACGGCACTCTTGCCAGGACCAAAGAGTAAGACTCTGTCTCAAAAACAAAATAAAATAAAATAAAATAAAGGATACTCAGGCCTCCTGGTCCAGAGACTCGAATCGAGGAGGAGAAAAGGCAACGTTTGCAGCATTGATCCCTGAGTTGGACCAAAGTGAGACGTGGGGGAAGAGGGTCGCCGGGGGTTGGCGGAAAGATAGTTTGCAGAGGGTGTGATGTCGGTGGGCTGGCAGGGAGGATGTTGGGGGAGGGATCTGGCCCTGCGGAAGGAGTAACTGTGCTGAGTTGTTAGCGTAGCAGCTGGGAAGTGTGGGAGGCCTGTAAAGAGATCACAGAGGGGGAGCGGTGGGAACCACGGAGGCAGTGGGAAGCCTTTGACTGCTCAGCCAAGTGGCCATGAGACCCTGAACCCTGCAGCCAGTCTCTGGTCCTAAGTTTCTGGCCCCTTAAGCCCTGGCTGCAGTGCCTATGGCCCTGTTGGTATTTTGCCTTCTCTCCAGCCAGCAGCCAGTGCCTCTCGGGAGCTTCTCACTCTACTCCATCAGAAGTGTAACCCCAGCATCCGTTCTCATTGCATCCTTTTTAACTCCAAAGGCTGCAAGGCTCCACACTCCCGGCTGCTGCAGGTCTAACAGTTGCTGCTTAACCTGAAGCCAGAAAACTCTGCAGTCAGAAGTACAGAACTGCCCTTAGATAAAAAAAAAAAAAAAAAAAAAAAAAAAAAAAAAGTCTATAAAACAAGGGTGACCAAAGGAAACATTTCCAAGGACTTAGATGATGGGGGCCCTATAACAGAATGATCTTTCTCATCTAACCTGGAAGCCACAAGTATTACTTGCAGAGTGATTTACAACCACCTTTGTACACCTGAGGGTGACAGATTAGAAATACCCTAAGTTTTGTGGTTATCCTGAGGTCACAAATAAGCTGCTTTTGTGCATGAGGCTGTGTCTCGCTCTGTGACTCCATAGCTCACTGTAACCTTGAACTCTTGGGCTCAAGCGATCCTCCCACCTCAGCCTTCAAAATAGCAGGGACTACAGGCATGTGCCACCATGCCAGGCTAATTTTTCTTATTTTGTGTAGAAATGGGGTCTGGCTATGTCACCCAGGCTTATCTTGAACTCCTGGCCCCAAACGACTCTCCCACCTCAGCCTCCCAAATTGCCAGGATTACAACTGTAGGTGTGAGCCACCATGCCTGGCCAAATATTCTTTCCTCCGTGTTTTTTCTCCCCCACTTCCTGAAAACCAAAATGTGAAAAATGTACTTCCAAAGCAAAATTCTGAACTAATTTTCTGAGCTAGTCACTGAGTGTCAGCTGCTTCAACATTTTAAACATATTACTTCATTTCAGAAAAGCAAACATTATAACTTCAGCAGGGGCACCACATAATTGCTTAGCAGTTTTTTTTTTTTTTTAAATCAGATTTAAAACCATTTGATGAGCCAAATGTTGTGCCACACGGATTTATGTTCTTTTTTCTTTCTTTTGCATGCTCATGGCCAAATAATCAATGAGAATCCATGCTTTGTGTCACTAAGTAACTCAAAACTTTTTTTGGAGTGCTTCTCTTACTTCCAAGAGTTCATAATCTGGTTGGCTACATCCAACCTGAGTCCTAGAATTTTTTTCTTAAGACCTTTGCGTGTGTCCATCCTTTGCATGGATTTAACAAAAACCATTTGTTGCCGCCTATTGTATACAAGAATGGAGTTTAAGTCTGGTAATCTGGTGGTGATCAAGACCATTATGTTTTTCTTTTGCCACCTGGGAGACTAATCTGCTAGTCTCACTTTCAAAGCTAAAACTATGAACTGAGAGAAGCGTTCAGAAGGGAAAAGACAGGGCTCGAAATATGAGATCACAGAGCAAGGGGAAAAGACCTAAAAAATAAGACCAAGTGGAAATCAAATCAAGTGTCACCAAGAGTAACACTTGACCTGATTTCTGTAGGATGGGACAGGGCTAAACTGGACAACACTGGAGAGGGAGGGTCCAGACCGATGGAATGGCTCGCCTGCCATCTGTCATGTTACAGAAAGGACTCTTGACATTTTTGAAGAAAAAAGGCCAGTGTGTCTAGACACAGAGGGAGAAGTGTTCAAGCCAAAGAGACCAATCCATAGAGGCTCTTAGGAAAAAAAAAAAAATCTAATTGTTGGGATAAGGGTTTAGGTGTTTTATACTGGTGGTGGCAGGCTCTTTTATTAGTAGGGTCAGATTTATATTTTGAAAACATGCTGGCTTCAGTGTGGAGAAAAAAGTCAAGGTGGTCTAGAATAGCTAAGTTGAGACTTGTCAGAAATCTATCAGGAATCTAGGCAAGTAAGGATTCTAACATCATTAGGATGGTTGCTGTTGAGATAGAAAGAAGTGGATTACTTTGAGAAATGTGTTAGGAAATAAAACTGGGAGAATTGGTATTGGATTGGATTTGAGTCTAAGAGGGAAGTGTCAAGGATAGGACTTAAGTCTTTGGCTTTAATAATTAAACAGTGGTGCTAATTAGAGAAATAAGAATACCATGGGTTTTTAGTTTGAAGATTGTGAATTTTTGCATTTTTGAGAGAACCAAGAAGTGATATAGAATCAGCACTTGGATAAAGGGTCTAGAGTTCAAAGAAATCTGGGGATAGAAATATAAAATTGAGCACTAGGCCAGGCACAATGGCTAACTCCTACAATTACAGCAGTTTGGGAGGGCCAAAGATCACTTGAGGTCTGGAGTTTGAGACCAGCCTGAGCAAAGTAACTAGCCCCTACCTCTACAAAAACTTTAAAAAATTAGCTGGGAGCGGTGGTACACACCTGTAATCCCAGCTACTCGGGAGGCTGAGGGGGGATCATCAGTTGAGCCCAGGAGTTTAAGGCTGCAGTGAGCTATGATCACACCACTACACTCCAACGGGGTGACAGACCACGACCCTGCCTCATTCATTCTTTCACACATACATCAATTTGAGTGCCATCAGCACATACATGTGATTGAAGCTCTGTTCTTGTTGAGATTCCCCAGGAGAGAGTCATTAAGGGGAAAAGAAGATAAACTAGAATATAGCTTTGAAAACAACACAACATTTAAAGATGCAGGAAAAATGTTTCAAAAAAAAAAAAAAAAAAGAAAGAAAAAGAAAGACCGAAGGGATCACAGGGAGTCAGAAGGAAACGAGGAGTATGTGGTTTCTTGGAAGCCAGGATAAGAGAATTTTTCAAGATAAATGCTGTCCCCTACCTCGTATTACATACAAATATTAACTCAAAATAAGTGAAAGACCTAAATGTAAGAACGTTTATAAATCTCTTAGAAGAAAACACAGGAGTCTTTGTGACCTTGGATTAAGAAATGGTTTCTAGATAAGACACCAAAAGCACAAACAACAACAACAAAAGTAGGTATTTTGGACATCATCAAACTTAAAACTTTTGTAGTTCAGAAGACCCCATGCAGGAAGTAAAAAGACAACCCAGAGGATAGGAGAAAACTTTTGCACATCTTACATTTGGATAAGAGACTGGCATCTAAATTATATAATTCCTACCACTCAATAAAAACACAAATAATCCAGTTTAAAAATGAGCAATTTGAGTAGATATTGCTTCAAAGAAGCTTTATAAGTGGCCAATAGGTACATGAAAGATGCCCAACATCATTAGTCATCATGGAAATGCAACTTAAAACCAAAATGAGGTAGCACTTCACATCCACTAGGATGCATAGAATCAAGAAGTCAGGTAATAATGTTTGTGGGCAAAGGTGTGGTGAAGAAATCAGAACCCTCATACACCGGTTCATGGGAATGTAAAATGGTGCAGCCACTTCGGAAAACATTCTATAGTTCTTAAATAAACATAGAGTTCCCATGTGAGCCAACAATTTCACTCCTAGGTATAAACCCAAGAGAAATAAAAACATTTGTGTACACAAAAACCTGTGAATGTATGTTCATAGAATTATTCCTCACAGCCAAAAACTGGAAACAACCCAAATATCCATCAACTAATAATGGGCAAAATAGATGTGGTACTGTTACACAATGGAATATTCAACAATAAAAAGGAATGAAGTACTGGTACATGCTACAACACAGATAAACCTTGAAAACGTGCTACGTGAAAGAAGCTAGTCACAAGAATCACATATTGTATGATTTCATTTATATGAAATGTTTGTAACAGGCAAACTGACAGAGACAGAAGATACATTCATGGTTGTCTGGCCAGTAGTGGAGAGTGACTGCCAATGGATATGGAAGAGGAAAATTACTAAAATTGACTATAGTAGTATCTGCAAAACTGTGAATATACTAGAAAAAACATTGAATTTTACACTTTCAAATGAGTGACTTGTACAATAGGTGAATTATATCTCAAAGCTGTTATGAAAAAAAATAATGGAATCAAGTATCAAGTAAGTTAAAGTTTGCTGGAAAGACCAGGAAGTTAAACACTGAAAACTGCCTGTTGAGTTTCATGCATAGCCATAAACAATGACCTCACCGAGAGCTATTTTGGTTGATAAACTGGTGGGGGTGTGGAAGCCAGATTGGTGTGGGATAAGTATTGAGTGGAAGGTGAAAAAATTGGAAGCAACAAATCCAGGGAAAGTTTTCATTCAAGAAATTTGGCTAAGAAAAAGAGAAAGAGCATTAACTGGATGAAATGAGAGGTCAGTAAGAAAAATGGAAGAGACTTGAGCATGTGTAAATGATAAATGTGGATTGAAGAAGCAAGTTGATCAGAGAAATGTATGGAAATTATTAAGCAGTGGGTGAGACATGTTTTAACAAGCATGAGTTTGAATGATACTTAATTTGCTCTTTGTTGCAACCTTCTCCAGCACAGCTGAGCTGCTCATATACAGGTGGAGGTGGGGGGGGGGATAGGTTTTTACTATTAATAGATAAATAGCTTAACAACAAAGTCATGGGACCTATCCAAAAGAGTTATTGAAAGGAGAGGAATAAAGAAAATAGACTACTAGACTGGGAGAAAATAAAGATCTCAGTGGAGACTGAAAAATAATCATGGTAGTAGTAGTCAAGCAGGCAGGCTGGAAGGAGAGGCTGAGGTCCTAAGTACAGTGACTGAGCTAATGATCATGGAGGTGGAGCAATCTCGGATGGCAGAGTACTCATGTCACCATGGGGGTGAGTGACAGCATGGAAGAGGAAGCCACTGGAAATTAAAATGAGATGGGCCGTTCCATGGAAGGGCCGTCCATGTGTTGAAGGCACTCAGGAGACTTGTGTTCTTGGGATGGAGAGAACAACTTTAGACCAACGGGCAGAGTCTCCCACAAAAGAGGCAGAGTAAACAAGAGGTTGGTGCCTGACAGTCACTGAGGGAGAGAAGATTGTAAAGTAAACCATCATGAGATCCACAGTGGAAGAAACTTTCTTTCTTTTTTTTTTTTTTTGGTATTCTTTCTTCATTTGATTGCCAAGCAGAAGCAATCAAAAAAAAATTTAGTCTACCTCTAGAATTTATAGTCTCAGCTAATCTTAAAGATGTCAGAACTGACCAAGTATGGATTGGGAGAATCATCTCCTTTCTTCTCCATCTTAAGATATTTGATGCAATTGGTGCATCTGACTCAGTATCTGCCTATAAGTTTCATGTTGCCTTTCACAGATTTTTGCTGTGTTTTCTTGCCTTCTTTCATTTTTGCAACAACTTATTTCCTACAGTAATTATAGCAGTAGTGTTGTAAAGCTTTGGTTTTATCATGTGCATTGTTCTGATAACACAGCTAGGAATGGATTTTACATCCTGGATAATTTTTTGGGTCTCCTGGATCTAGAAATGAATGCCTAGACCCTTAACCAAAAATGTAATAACTTGGATCTATGTGGTGCTTTTCAGGGAAAGAGGAACATGTAAGAAGAAAGTATTATTGGTTTAATGTTCTGTGTGCAAACAAATTATTTTTGTCAAATTGCTTATCATGTCCAATGTTTATTAATTGGGTCCATTACTAAAAGTTAAACTTTGAGGGCAGTGGTTTTGTCCAATTTTCTCACTGGTGTGTTATGAGCACTAAGAAGAGTGTCTAACATAGAGCAGACACATAACAAATATTTGTTCAATGAACAAATGAGCTTTTGTAGTTAGCAAACATTTTGCTAAGTCCCTATCATTAGGGGTGCACTGGTACTGTCTTGGGTGAACTAAAGTCTAATTGGAGAGACAGAACTTGCACATATAGAAGAACGTTAGAAGGATCAGTAAACAACAAGACAATCTAAGTGAGCTTCAATCCATTCAAGCAGGACACAACCTGCCAGAGGCAATCAGAAAAAAAGAGAGGGTAGAATCTAGTCCAGGATTCTTTTGCCAAGGGGAGAAAAAATAAAGGCCAGTGAAGGTAAGGAGGCAGGTGCACACAGGTTTGACACACGGTGTATTGCAACTGTTCCCAAAGCGCCACATTCCAATAGGTTTTAGGAGAACCATGCTAAAATAAACCTGTGAAATGATCAGCTGAACAAAGTTGAAAATATTTCTTTACTACAGCAGTTTTAGACCCTTTGCACCAATAGTTTTTGTGACTATCCCAGGGAGGTGGGTATTTGATGACAGAACTTTTATATGTATGTGTGTATGTTGAGTTTCAATGGACATGTGCAACGTGAAACATACTCTAGAAAAATATTGATCCAAACACAACATTTGTAAATAGGGTGCTCTGAGGCTAGACCTCAGCTATTGTGAACAGCTGGCAGCTCTGACGCTGGAAAATGTCTCTTGGACACTTTGTTCTGGGCCATCTTCTTTAGCCATTTTCTCACCATGCACTTGTCAGCTAAGTGCTAGTCCCCTTGCTCTTAGAGAGCAGAACAACACAAGCTTCAAGCAGGTTTGTCGAGAATTGAGATTATTATGAGTGAGTGCTTCCCTGCATAATCATGGTATTAATGGATGTTCTGGGTTTCCTCCAGGAGAGCATAGCTACAGGAAGTTCAGGGACATGGGAATTAGAAGAAAGACGACGTGATATACGGAACCCAGGAGGAGATGGGCAAACCCCAGCAAAATGGCAATGGATTAGGTTTACGAAGAGAAATGACTGATAGAGCATAAGCAATGAAAGTAATGGATTTTAAGAGAACATTTACTTTTTAAAGCAGATATCAGATTGTAAGCTTCATGGTGGTAATTCCTATGAATTATTATCGCTTCTTAGTAAAGTCTGGGAAAGATGACAATTTGGGATCCCCATGGCTTATAATGCAGGCTCCTCAGGGGACATAAAGGCACCTCATAGACCAAGAATCCAGTCCCCCCCACCCCCCATCACACCTGTGGCACTGATTTACCTGTACAGCTGAGCTGATGGAACTGGGGGAGAGCTAAGAGGAAGGACTCTGAATCACCCTCAAAACCACAGACTTTCTCTAGGAACTTCAACACTGTTAGCTATATTCTTCTGTAAGAATTGGGTGAATATAAACACCTAAATGGCACTAAAGCATAAGTAATATATATGTGTATACATATATATCAATAATTTAGGCATACAATGAGATAAAGTGCATTGTTCTTTAGGCCAAAACTGCTGATTATTAAAAGAAAATGTACCTTAATAAAATTTATACCAATACCAACTAATGCAAGAGGTTGAAAAAAAGACTTAAATTTCTCATCACATCCTCAAAGAAATAACTGAAAGTAAAGAGGAACTTCTAAGAGGAAGATGGCATTAAAATTCAGAGAACAAAATGTTGTCCTACTATTTGTATCTAACCCCTTAGCCCAGAGATTTCATTTCTTTTGTTTGCTCCTTTATATACCAGCACCTAAATTAATGCCTGCCTATTGTAATCACAGTGCTTTGGGAGGCTGAGGTGGGAGGATTGCTTGAGACCAGGAATTCAAGACAAGCCTGGGCAACATAGTGAGACCTCATCCCTATCAAAGAAAAAAAAAAATTAAGTGCCTGCTCAAAGTAGGTAGTCAATAAACATTTGTTGAAGGAATGAATGAAGGGAAAATAAATATTGAGCATCTGCTGTGCATCAGAGGCTTGCGTAAATCACAGTGGCTATGAAAACTCTGCTATTGTCCCTATTTTGAGGAAAGATGACTTAAAGAAGTAATTTCCCTAAATTTAAAGAACTGGTAAGTGGCAGAAATAAATCCAGGACCCAGATGTGACCTCAAAGCTCACGTTTTTCCACTTCATTTGTATCAGCCCCAATGCTCCTCTTCCATAATAAATACTTTTAATGTTCCCCTTACTATCCTTAAATCAATTCCCTGAACATTTCTTTGCATACCTAAGTTCAAAAAAAATATCAATGCAGTGCCCTGACTGTAAAATAAAGAAAACAAATGCAGCCGATAATAAAACAATGTATTCATGAATGCTCAAGTATGACCACAGCAGAAGACATAATAGAACAGATACTTATCTGTACCCACAGAATCACCATGACTGTGGGAACGACAAATGCAGAATGACAGAGGTGATAATTATTAGGGACTCAAATACCTGACTGTGCTGCCATCAACTTGATAACGCTCCCAACAAAAAATTATGTAGTGTCCTCAATTTATGTAGTAGTTGAACTTCCAGAAAAGTCACTGAACATGAAAATCGTGCAAAAATACTGAACATAGGGTACTTCTTTATTGAACAGACCTGGCCCCTACCTATTAAATGAATGCAATGTCTGCTATCAATCTAACAAACAAAATACTCTCATTTGTTTTCAGAACACCACAAGGGAGGCAGCGCCACCTCCTGCCTCACTGGTCCTTTAGAGCTCTGGGAGGCTAAAGCTTGTACACTACTGAGGACCTCTCCAGGCCGTGAAGCTTGGAGCTCTTTCAGACAGACCTTCTCACACACCCAACCTTGTTGATGGAGAACCAGGACACAAGTAGGAGATTCCAGGACACTGTCTAATTTGTGTGGGGGGAAACACGATTGTTGACTTGAATACATTTTAATGACCTTGGCAGGAACTAGGGAAAGTCAGGTTCTTTCTTACCCCAGAGCTCTGCAAGGATTTTACCCAGTGCATTCCACCTAAACTAGGTGGTTTGATGTTTTTTCAAGTCTCCTTATAAGCCTATTCAGTGATAAAGTTCCTCAGTAATATTTTGAGCACCTGACACATTAGATCCAGAAGAAGAAAAATGACTTTGACTATCACTATGGTCTGTGGTTTTTCTCTATGATCTAGATAGTGTGCCTCTCGTATTTCTGGATTACAGTTTCAGTCCTCTGATACCTTGGGCATATCTTAATCATGATGCTATGCTTAATAAATGTCTGTTTGATTTGAAATCTCATCGACTGTATTGAATCAACATAGCCCTGCATTTGTGCCTGCATGTGTCGGAGATGCTGTCGAAGCATCTGTCCAAATTAGCACACTTAGCTTCATTTCCTTCCTTGGGGGAATCCTGTAATCTTTCTTACTATAGAGTTTTTTAAGAGGCCCTAATTGTTTGTATTCCCTGTTGTGAACGAGTCCCTTGGAGCTGTTAACAAATGACTCACTGTAAGTTAGACTAGATGATTTCTGAAATTCCTTCCCAGTTCCAACATTCTATGATTTCCTAAGTGGAGCATTAATTTCCCCAATTTCTAGAGAAATGAAATGTCACTGGCACATATTGAGAATGTGAAGTGGATCTTGGTGACCGGTCACAAGCTCACACATGCTGGGGACAAGGTGTGCTGGGAAGGGTGTTTAGGGACCCAGGAACCAGTCAAGCACTCAAGGTGATTAGACTTCGATGGTGTTTGAAAAGATGCTATCGAGTAGGTTGACCTTTTTAAATGGTTGGAGCAGGGAAGAAAGTCATGTATTGGAAAAAAGCCTTCAAGAAGTTCTTCTAGAAAAGATGGACGATCCAAGAAGTACAAAACAAAGACTTGTGAGAGATGAAGTTATACATTTATGTAGTGGACACTGGCAATTAAATTCCCCAAGATTTTTTTGGTCTAGGTAATTTTAAACTAAAAAACTAAAAAAAAAAAACCATATCAGATTGCTTCCAAGGCCCCAGTGAGCTAGCTGCCAGCAAGTTTAAAGACCCTAAGACAGCCATCTTGATCCGAGGAAGATTTGGCAAACCTATAGAAGAGGATGTATGTTTGGGGAAAGACACCAATATTTCACAATTTTGCTATTTTCTATTTCCTTGAAACATATATGCTGACCTAGTTAAATTAGAAAATAAAACTATTTCTACCATTTTGTCTTATAAAAAATATTTTGCTCTTTTCACAAAACTACCCATCATACCTGAGATGTTCATCTTCACTGAATCTTTCAATCCACAGCCAATGAACACTGAAAATTCACATTTAGATGATCTGTAAATGTAACTAAATAGTGATAATGTCATTAAAATTAGGGTACTCTTCTCTAACCCATCTTTACCAATTTTACGGGATTTCTATACTTTCTTCATTTCTAGCTACATCACCAACCTCTTTTTCTCCATATTCATCTCTGTCCTGTAAATTTCTCTGAGATTTCCCTGAATGAACATTGGTCCATTCGGTTTCCTACTTTGTCATGCACCTTAGAAGATCTCCTTGACTGTCTACCCACACGGGACGTTTGAGGACGTTTGCACCGTTGCCTGTCCCATCGGATTCCTATTTCAAAGTCAGCCACATCTCTTCTCTACGCTTTTGTGCCACACAGACTTACATGTGGAATTTTCATGTTACTTGGATTCATTCTATCGTTTACGTTTCAAGACCCACTTCACTCTTATCTCTTATGTACTCACACGTTGCCGCCACCACCACCATGTTCTGCACTGCCATTCCCTTTGTCACTCAGTTCTATTTCCCATCCCAAGATAAAATAGGTACGTCCTTCATTCTTCCTCCATCTTAACTCTCTTCTCTCTTCCTGCCTTCTAATCCAACCCTTACCATTACATACCTATCCCGCTTCCCTTTTTCTCCTGTCAGGAGATCACTTCGATAACGTTTATAAGAACAGATTGCTTATTTATCACTTCAGTGAAAACAAAAGCCCCCGAACCACAATGCAAATATTGAGACACAGAAGTGACACACATGTTCTCATTCATTTAGCAAATGTGTGCCAAGTATGGCACTGAGCTATCTCCAGTTTGGGGAAAGAGAATGATCAGGCGTGACACCAACCCTCAAGGAACTCTCTGATTCTTTAGACATCATGAAATCACAAACTGAATGTGATCGCTCTAGAGTGTCTGAAATCGAGGAGCTGACCAGACCAGAGGTCTAGATTCTAATATGTTGTAAGAAAGTCAAGATCTTTAAGACAGAGGGAGCTTCCCATAGCAAATGGGAGTTTTCATTAAAGATGCAAACATGCATCCCTGAATGAACTCACCGAAGACTGAAAAGAAAATGAAGTGAAAGGTACCCAAGGAGGATGCTATGGAGAGATAATACAGCTTTTAGAAAAAGAAAAAAAAAAAAAACACCTAAAACTAAAACCATACCGGAGTGTTTTGGAAGACAGAGCAACATACCCATAACATACTGATGGGGAGTCCTGGGACTTAGGACAAGATGGAAGGCTCAGAAATGGAAAGACGAAGAGGCTTTGGGTAACCCTATTTGCTGAAGGCAGAGAAGCTGGTTCTCTCTTCAAACCTCAGAGGTTCTTCCAAAAAGAAAGTATGTTCGCCATGATTAGCTTCTAGGGGGCCACTATGACCATGGGCTCAAACAACTGAAAATAGTATTACACTGTTCCTTCTTCCCACGTGACAACCCATGAGCAAACTAAAGTTTTATTCATGAACTACTTTCTGGAGAAGAAGCTGACTTAATTACTCACCAATTATTCACAAGATAAAACCTCTCCGTGCTTCAAAAGGATTCTTAGTAGTACTCACTCGGTTGAACAGTTACACTTCATACACAGCATGGAAACCTAGCACACTGAAAATTGGCTGTAAAAAGGGTATTTCCAGTAAAGCACAGCAAATCCTAAAGAGACTGTTTCCTTTCCCAGAGTTCCCATGGCTCTGGGACTCTCACACGTATTTTTTGTTGCTGTTACTGAAAATTTGCCTCACCAAACCATCAACTGTAAGTTCTTATAGGAGAATGTTCGCAATATAAAGCAATCAGTGAGTAGGAGTACTTACCTGTTTACATTCTTTCATTGCAATTGGGAAAATAGGGAAAAATGGAATCTATAAAAGAATCTGAAATATCAAAAATTAAACATTGCACTAAAAGGAAAAGAAAAAAAACCACACATTTAAAAAAATGTATTTAGGAGAGAAAATGGAAGTAAACACCATTTGATGTGTCCCTTTCAGGAGAAGAAAAAGCAATGACTATAAAATAAGAGATAAAACACGCAAATAGACAATTCAGTGGAGGGGAGAGAGGGAAGAATGGTCGTGAAGCAGGTAGAAATAAAAGGAAGCTGAATGAGACAAGAAAAGGCCAAAGGGAACAAGCTTGAGTCACTAGGCCAGAATATAGCAAAAAGAACATGAAACCGTCAATGCTTGAATCCGTATCATACTTTTCATTATTACAGCTTTAGAACAAGTTTTAATTATCTGGTTGAGCTGTTCACTTTTCATTCTTCTTTTTCCAAACATTTAAAAATAATTCCACACTTTCTTCCTTTAGATAAAATTTTTCCAGATCTAACAAATGAAATACCACAGTAAATTTATGCAAGCAAAATATACACGTGGAGAGAACTTATTTTTTACTTACATAGAGTCAACTCGTTATGTGTTCCCATTAAGTCTAGTTTCCTGTTCACTAAGGTACTACACATTTTTATTAAGTTTTTATTAAATTTATTCCTATGTGTTGTAATTGTTTACCTCTGATGTAGGACCCTAAAAACCAACACTCGCTTAGAGGGAAAACACTAGGATTATTTGTGTTAAAGTCAAGACGGCCCAATCACCTTCACTGTTAATGTTGTTTTAGAAATTTTACACAGTCAACTATGACTTCTAAAAAGCAGTGTCTAACTATAAATGTTTAAAAGAAGAAAACAAATTTATAAAGATGAGCAGATGCTTAGAATTCTACCTTTAAGAAAATCAACTCAAACTTATGATGATTGTAAGGGTTTTTAAGATGGTAAGTTACAATTAAGATTAAATAAAATTTATTAAAATTGGCTGTCAAGTACATGGAACAAACAGCAATGCTCCATGTTTTTAAGTTTTCAATGTTATTTCCTTAGCTATTAGAAAGTATGTTTACCTGCTATGTTAGTAAACATTTGAGAGAATGCCTCTATTTTGCTAGAAGAACAACTGATAGGCCGTAGGCCATGCACATTTCCAGTTCTACCAGATGTTGCCAAATCTCTCACCAATTTATACTCCCACTAGTATTACTTGGTATACAGTCATGTGTCACTCCACAATGGGAATATGTTCCAAGAAATGTGTTGTTAGGCCATTTCATCATGGTGCACACATCATAGAGCGTACTTACACAAATCTAGATGGTAGAGCCTACTGTACACCTAGGCTATATGATATAGCCTATTGTTCCTTGGGCTACATGTACAGCAGGTTACTGTACTGAATACTGTAGACGGCTGTAACACAGTAAGTATTTGTGTATCTAAACATATCTCAACGTAGAAAAGGTAAAAATACGGTATTAAAATAAAAAATGGTACCTGTGTAGGACACTTAGTATGAATGGAGGTTACAGGACTAGAAGTTGCCCTGGGTGAGTCAGTGAGTGAGTAGTGAGTGAATATGAAAGCCTAGGACGTTCCTGTACACTGCTGTAGACTTTACTTTTTAAAAAAATTTTTTTTTAACATCTCAAGTCAGTTTGAAGACATTGCTGTAGACTTTATAAACACTGAACAGTTAGGCTACACTAAATTTATTAAAAATAGTTTTCTTCCTTCAATAAATTAAGCTCAGCGTACTGTAGCTTTTTTACTTTGTAAACTTTTAAATGTTTTTGAAACTTTTTGACTCTTGTAGTAACATGTAGCTTAAACACGAACATATTGTACAGCTGTATGAAAATATTTTCTTTCTTTGCAATCTTGCTCTATAAGCTTTCTCCTATTTTTAAATTTTTTTTTTTTTTTTTTTTTTTTAGTTTACTTGTTAAACTAAGACACAAATACACAGTAGCCTAGGCTTATCCAGGGTCAGGATCATCAATATCACTCTCCTTCACCTCCCCATCTTGTCCCACCAGAAAGGTCTTCAGGGGCAATAACATGCATGAAGCTGTCATCTCCTATGATAACAATGCCTTCTTCTGGAATAGTTCCCTGAATGACCTGCCTGAGGCTGTTTTACACTTAGCTATTTTTTTTTTTTTAATAAACAGGAGTACACTCTAAAATAATAACAGTAAATACATAAACCAGTAACAGTCAATTTATCATTATATATTAGGAGCTGTATATAATTGTATGTGCTACACTTTTATACAACTGGCAGTTTATATCAGCATCACTGCAAATACATGAATGATCTGTTGTACAACGTCAATAGCAATTTTTCAGCTCCGCTGTAATCTTATGGAACTGCCATTGTATCTATGATCTATTGACTGAAATGTTGTTAAGTGGCTCATGACTGTATTTTAAATAAATCACTTTACACACTAATTTTCAAGATCATACCACTCCAAAAAGCAAGACACACCTTTATGCTCACTAGTAGTTAAAAAACAGAATTCGCTATTTCAACAAAATTTTTTAACTGAGCAAGCTATATTAACTGATTTTTTTCTCTCGAAGATTTAAATTTATCTGTGCCTCATATGACTCAATTGGGTAAGTATAACTAAAAAATACCAAAACTCCTGTATTTTTTTTTTTGTTGTTGAATCTATCACAACTCATTAATATCAGAACTTAATTTCTACATATAGGTCTATATATTTGTATACATAGTTCTATTATACATATTAATATATAGTCTTTTCTCATTTTTTGTGCTTTGATCATTGATAAGCTCAATAAAAATTGGAAGCAAAAGCTCAGAATCACCGTAACAATTGTGTCAGGAGAGAAAATATAGTAACAAGTAAGAAGAAATAGCTTATAAAATAATCAAAAAGGTAGAATATCAACATCATCAATGTTTCAGTGAAGAAACCATAAATACTGTAAAAGGAATATAGAAATATACCATGGAAAGGCCTAACTGAGCAGTTGATTTGGAGTTAGCTAGTAAGTCCAAAACATATGCAATTTAAGGAAAATTATACTTCACTCAGCTGAAAGCACAGATTATAATCCTGTCTCTTTGCCAAAAATGGAAGTTTCAGTTTCTTCCATGAGAATTTCAGTTCTTACTATTAATGTATAGTATGATATATATATATATATACATATAATATATAATATATATATAAATATATAGCATCTCAGGATTAGAGCCAATTAATATGAAATTGCACCTGTGACCTACATCAGCAATACCCAGTGTCCAGCCCAGAAACTGCCCACACTAGAGTAACGTTTCCCTGTGTGTTTGAAGCAAGCAGCGTGCTGGTCTAGCAAGAGGCAGCTGCAGCCAGTGGGCAAAAGCAGAACCCCTGCAGAAAGGATCTGGAGACCTCTGATCAGGGGATGAGTAGAACACATGTGGAAGGAGGTAGCAAGATACACTTGGACACAACTGGAATCTGCAGTTACTTAGAAGTAGAATCCAGGTCAGAACCTACGAACCCAGTTTCCATGGTGGTCCTCTGTCGGCTGTACACTCGGAATCAGGCTTAGTGAATAGCCGTGTTTGAGGCCCAAAAGGAAAGAAGAATCAAACATGATTCTGACATTGGAGACTGGAAGAACTACGGTACTGATGACAGAAAGAGGAATGGCAGGAGGGGGACCGTCCTGCAGTTCCTTGGAGATGAGGGTGAGCTTTCACTGGAGAGTATGCAGGCTCAGATCTTAGAGAAGGGACTCCTCTGTGCCTAGAGCAAGCTACTTTTGAAGGCCAGGATGGCTTAGAAGTGTACAGACCAGAGGGGAGAGATTGCCGGGAAGCTGGTGAGCAGAACTGTGTGGGTCGTGGTAAGCCCAAAGTAAAGAAATATACATGTAGGAATGATCAGCCTGCTCTGTAATGAGCAAAGTCTGTAAAAGAAACAGAACATCAAGTTGACTGATGAGGAGCTATTTAAAAAAAAAAAAAAAAGAAGAAGAACAAACCAGAACAAACAGTGCCATTGACAACATTACAAGGTATGTGTAATATTTTATAAAAATACTTTTGTATAATTTCTGGGCATGGGCATGAAGAAATCATTTTTGTACCAGCAAATAAAAGTATTGCTATTAAAATAGGCTGTTGGATCATTAGCAGAAATGGGTTATGACCATAGAACAAGAAACAGGGTGATAACGAGTTGAAATTGACAGATGAAATGTGACCCTCTTCTGTGATGCCTGTGAGGTAGCTGCCAAATAACTCAAACTCTGCCTGCAAAAGTGGTTCAGAGCATAATTGAGAAGCAAAGAGGAGACAGAACGAGAACAAGTTCATCACAAGCGAACATTTGGAAGTTTTGAGGATAGGTGAGGTGTGGTCAAGATATCTGTATTAGACTTCTGTTTAAGACCCAGGAAGGGTCCCTTAAGAGATCTCCATGAAAGTCAAGGACCCAGAAAGCAGAAAAGTCCCTTGGACCATGGGAACTGCATGAAACCATTGGCAACAGCTACACGTGTCACGTGACTAGTGTTGGTCCATGATGTCAGGCTGTCTGGGAGCCCAGAGACTTGAGCGAAATGCCTCTCCTGACCCCTGGGCAGTGTTTAGCGCCATCTGCGCAGCCGTGTTGACCCTTTCTGTGAGGTCACAGCAGCAGGAAACGACTGTGCACTCACTCGGGTGTGTGAGTCAGGAGTACTAATGGAAACCAGTTCCACAGACTTCTGGAATCTTTCAAAATTCAGGACCAGAGAGGTTGCTTTTGTAGATAATTAAAAACAATTATGAATCTAGTTATCCATGACAAATCCAAAAGTAAAACCAAATGAAACAATGGTTAATTTTAATAGTATGAAATCTACATTAGACCCCAAAAATGGGAAAAAATGAAATCTTAGGGTTCTTGAAGTAAAATACACACAGATGGTTTCCCAATTTATGATGGCCTGACTTGTGATTTTCCAACTTTACCACGGTACAAAAGCAACAGGCATTCTGTAGAAACTGTGCTTTGAGGACCCGTCCAACCATTCTGCTTTTGACTTTCAGTACAGTATTCAGCTAATTACATGAGATATTCAACACTGTATTATAAAACAGGCTTTGTGTAGATGCTTTTGCCCAACTGTAGGCCAATATAAGTGTTCTGAGCACATGTAAGGTAGGCCAGTGGGAAAAATACCACTAATTTCAAGATAAAACAGTAATCTCAAGAAGGAAAGACAAATAGGCCTTTACCAAGTATTTCCATAGATTTTAAAATACTGTAATTTTTCTATTCACAGAAGCTAGTGTAATAGATCAAGAAATAGATTAAAAGGACAGAAGAAGGAAACCCTACCATTGAGCTTGCAGAGAGGAAGAATTCACAAAAATCAAGCCATGTCGTTTTGCTTACAAAACATGTTAGACTATTTCATCCTTTAAATATTATTGCTCTTAGCCTGAACATACAAATGTCAGCCAACATTCTATGTCATACTGCTTTGAATCTCTTTAATGTAATTTAGACATGTTTTAGGGAACAGAAGATTCTGACAGCCAATAAAATGGTAAAAAAAAGATTTCAGAAATCACTGTACACTTTCCTTTTCTACCCTTCGAAAAATACATAGTCTGACAGCAGGTATATCCTTCTGTGTATCATTCTAATGATCGGAATCTGTGACACAAAGAAAATAAAATGTAAAACTGAGTCAAACGAAAATTTCATAAAGGATTTTTCTTCCACTTTGAAATTCGCCAGATTCCAACTATGTAAGATACTTGCGACAATATTTTATAGAAGGCTTTATTAATGTAAAAACCTGCACAAGCACTGGTATGTAAAGATGTAAGGTAAAAAAATAAGATTTCAACAGTGGCAGAACCTTTCTAAATTATTCTGAACGTAATTGCTCACCAACATACACCTCTGCGTGGTTTTCTTGATTTCCAAACTGTGTCATTTCTGTGCCTTTGCTAATCAGAACACTGCACAGAAGACTTTAGCTGATTGGGTCTTTTGAAAGTTATGGTAAAATGATTATGCTTCAGATGAAACACTTTGATGGACAATGGCTCCGTGGAAGTAGCCACTGGGGGGGGGGGGTGATAATGAGATTCAAAATTAAATCAGTTCAATTCAGCAAATATTTATTAGCTTTATAGGTAAGGCTGTAGAGGTGTTCTAAGTTTGGGGAGATACAAAGATGAATGAGACAAGTTTCTTTCTCTCCAAGTCTTCACAGCCTTCAGAGTGAAGCCAGGGTTGTAAACTCTGTCATGTAAGTATTAACATACATCACAGCGCTAGAGCCTCTCAATGCTGCGAAAAAATTTCCTATTGATTAGGGGATCAGACAAGGCCTCCAGAGGCGGTGGCATTTGAAGAAGTCCTGCAATGGCAAGAGATGGATCGACAGCAGAGAAAAGGCTGGGTGTGTTCCCCAAGTGGCAGAGAATCAACTGATGTACTCATCAAGCAGCAAAGTGGGAGGTAAGTCTGACCACAGTGTCTGGGCACACACAGTGTGACACTATCAAGCCTTCAGGCTGAGGGCTGGCACCGTGTTCTGTAGGCAACAAGGGAAGAGCACAGGCTTTCGAGCAGAGGAGTGATGTGGTTAGATCTGTATTTCAGGCCAAGCACTCGGGCAGCCACGTGCAGGGTTGGATGGCAGCCACGAATGGCTGACCCAGGAGGCCAGTTCCAGAGATCGTTTCAAGATGCTAGCTGAGAGGATATGAGAGCAAAGGGAGCGGTAAGTGGGGTACGGCCAGGGGGAAACGAAATGAGGCACTGGCTACAAAGTCAGATGGTGAACGAGAAACAGGAGTTGGAAAGCCTGCTGGCAGCAGAGATTGGAGGAAAGGGTGGAAGGGATGGAACTTGAAGTTAGTCTGTTTACTGCTTACCTGCAAGTAATTTCAGACGTACACAGAAGTTGCAGAGATTACTATCAATTATTCCCATAGCTCCTCATCCAAAATTTCTAAATGTCACATTTTATCACATTGGCTTTATAATGATCCCTGTCTTTTTGTTTTTCTCTCCTCCTCACTCCCATTAATATTTTTTTTATGAAAAATGCCCTTCATCTCTAAAAACCGAAGATGACTGAAATCGTGGGGTCCTGAGACACTTATGACAAAAGTGACTGAGGATTGAACGTGAAGGAAGAAAATCAGGCGGGCAGGGGGGCCACATGCTGCAGAGAGGCCAGAAAGCAGCTCAAGGACGCAAACCCTTCCCTCATGTATGTTTCACGTCACAAGGATGTTCCTCTTCAGACTAGAAAGGTTACCCCTTTCTAACAAGGGTACAACTCTGGGAGGACCACAGTTGGAGCAGTGACTAGGAAGGAGGGTGATCCCCTCTCCAGCTAGCTCAGCCAAATGTATTCTGAGATCTGACGTGGCAGCCGATCAGCCTTGACATTGACCTGGATACGTGTTCTCCCCCAATTCTGAATCACTCATTCATTCAACAAATATACTCCAAGGCTTTAGTAAGTCAGACATCATTCCACATACTGGAAATTCAGCAGTGAACACTACAAAGTCCTTTGCTTTTATGAAACTTTCATACTACTGCCGAGAAAGACAATAAATATGTATCACCAGATGATAAAGTCTGTGAAGAACAATGAAGCTGAGTAAAAGGCAAAGAGCAACAGACGAGTTTTAGGGAGTTACCTTAGATAACGAGGTCAGGAAAGGTTTCTCTGATAAAGTCTCTTTTGAGAAGAGACCTAATGAGATAGGGGGATTAGTCACGTGGTTATCAGCATGAGGAAATCATGTCCAGGAGGAGGAAAAGAGAGAGGAAAGGCCCTGGACTGGGAGCAGGTTTGGTGGGTCTGCCCTGTATCAAGGGGACTTCTATTACATTAGATATATGCCTAAAGCAAATACCAAAATAAAACGAAGAGTTACATTTAATAAGCCAACAGAGGAGATTAAATGGAGCATAGAAATACTCAATTAATCCCAAAGTAGGCAGAGTAAGAGAAAAAAGAAAAACAAAGAACAAATAATACAAATAGAAAATAGCGAGATGAGTTCAAACATAATTACCATCAATGACAACATTAAATGTAAATGGTTTAAATACTCAATTAAAAGACAGATTGTCATATTGGACATAACCCAATTATAGACTGCCTATAAGAAACACGTACTAAATATAAACACACAAATGAATTAAAAGTTTAAAAGATTGAAAAATATATAGGCTGAAACTCTAATAAAATGAAAGCTGAAGTGGCTACATTAATATCACACAAACGACATTCCAGAGCAAAGATTATTTTGAGGGATAAAGATCATTTCATAAGAGGTAAAGGGAAGGAATCAGTTCAACAAGAGGACATAGCAATTCTAAGAGTTTAGGCCCCTAACAACAGAGCTTCAAAACACAAGAAGCAAAAACAGATAGCCCTGCAGGGAGAAATATAGAAGTCCACAATATCATCATATATTTCAATATTCTTCTCAATAATTAGATCAAGTAGACAGAAAACCAGCAAGAATATAGCAGACTGTCAAACTTGACTTAATTCACATTTATAGAATGCTTTATGCAAAAATAACATTTTACACACTCTTTTCAAACGCAATCAGAACATTTACTGAAACTGGAGATACACATCACCTGCATCTCTCCAGGCAAAACTTTTTAAGTACCATGATTAACATGGTACCCTCCTCCCTGTGGCTCACAGGGAGCCCCTTGCCTTCTGACATCTTCTAACTTTCATAGGTAAAAACAAATATTATTACAAAGTTCTTTAAATACAATCACGAAGTTCCCATTCTATGAAGAAAAACCCATGGTCCAGACCTAGACTACGGGTCAGTCCACTGATCTTATTCTCCTGACCCATGTGTTCATTTAGCCAACGAAACAGCTCACTCTGCTTCTCCACTCAAAGGTGTTCTGTTCACTCTTAAATTGTTAACTCCCTTCTGAGTCAACATGAGTTTGCCCTATATTGCTACATTTTAGAAATTTTCCATGTTAACTGAAAAAGGGGTTCCAATAGACCCCATCCATGTGCTATGATAAAAGATTAATAACTACATTTAACACCAAATTAATGAAAATACCATCTACATGTAGAGTTGCCAGATTTAACAAATAAAAATACAAGACAGATGTCCAGTTAAATTTCAATTTCAGATTAAAAAAACAAATCATTTTTTTTCCCTGTAAGTATGTCCCCAATATTACATGGAGTCTCTGCATTTTAGATCACCTGGAAAGGGCAGTTGAGGACCACATGGCAAATTCTTGCAGCGAAGGATCAGAGGCCATAGTGCCTACAGGTGAGTAACTATGGGATCTAAAACACAACCAAAAGGACAGAAAGAGGATGAGAAGCACAGGATCAGTGCCACTGCTATGCGACACAGGAATAGTTTCTGTGATTTTCCCCAAGAGGTTTGGCCCCATCTTGAACACCGGTGCAGTAAGAGCGCCGCTCTCAAAGCCTACAAGCTACAGTGCTGTATTTGTTTTATATTTTCCTCATGCTTCTACATGTGGTAATTAAAATAATGCTGCTGTTGCTATTTTTATGGCCGTATATTGCTCTGACTTTCGAAATGAAAGCTTTAATCTATAATCGCACACCAAGGCTCTTGAGCAAAGGATATGATCTTTATTCATAAAACCATTTCCTCAAGTCACCACTCTATATAGGTTAGATTAAGGGGGGGAAGGAAAAGGAGGGGGACTGGGGAGGAGGGAGGGGAGAAGGAGATAGGAATAAAATTGCTTTTGCCAACAATGAACTTGTAGTTACAGCAGGCAAGAAAAAAGAAATGGATAAGCTTTAAGAATCCCTCAGGGCTAAAGCAATTGTCATTTTTACATTTTCGACTTCTAACTTGAGATCTCTCCCCTAAAAAGAATGCCCTACAGTCTTAGAATAGTAGCAGGCTTCGAGCACACCACGTTGACTACAGCAACCAGTCCTACTGAAGGAGACATCAGAACATCATTTGGTCTCCTATATTCAGACACAAATGTTCCTACATCTCCCGGGTCAAAGAGAATTGATTCTAATTTGGGGGGAAGGGCAGGAAAAACTCTTGCGATAATGAGATTGTACATCTTTGCTAAATCGTTTTAAGCGTCTCCTCATAGAACAGGCGGGAAGTTCTTTCTCCTAACTCACCCCGATAACTCCCACCGTAGTTCAGGTTGACATCCTTTGAAATCTATTAACACATTCCGTGGAGAGAAAGAACCGCTAGTTACTATCATCTGGACAGTCCTCACTCAGGAAAAATCCTGATTAAGTAATTCCATCTGCCTTCTTGCAGATGTAATCATTTCGGGGCTTGCGACCTTGGTTAATAAGTCCTATTTTCCAAGCCTTTGTTCATTTTTCATCATTAGCTACACGGTTGCATAGAGATCGGTGCATAAACCCTTTGACAAAGTGAAAAACTCAAATAATTCATTCCAACAAATGACATGCTAATGCTGTTGCTACGTAGCAACGCTGGGTTCATTAGATGCCTTTGCTCAGTACCATCTGCGGGGCTCCTCCTTTCTTCCCACCAGCCAAGGAACAGTTTAAAAGGGTGGAATGTGTCGTAACCCATTTATTTTGACTCAACAGCAGTTCAGATCTGTTTTCTACGAGACAAAATGAAGTTTGTCACACTTGGACTAATAGGTCTTAATGAGGATTATGTTCTTTGTGATTTTTTTTTTTTCCACATTCTCCTAAGAGACACATTTGCAATTTGAGTAATTGTTTAATTAATGACTCTAAAGCAATTTGATGATACAAAAACACCACTAGCGCTTAGCACAGATTTCTAAATAATCACAACTATCATTCTGAGCCAAATGGGCTGAAATTTCATTCCGAGGCATGTCAATAAAATAATTTCTTATAAGCTTTGACAACTCTCTGGGCAAATTTGTGATAAAAAGCAAGTGAGTAAGTTTGTCCTTTCAGAGTCTTATTACCCAACTGTATTTTCTCTCCTTACCTCCTGAACTGTGCCCACCAACCCCTAATAGGCCCTGGGAGCATTCCCACCCCTTTGGGGTATGAGAAGAGTCAACTGGCACAATCCACCTCACCCCCATGACCACACCTCGATTGTCGTAATCCTCTCTAGAATAGTGACTCTCGTTTGCTGAAATCTACTTCTTCCCAATCTATTCCCCCCAAAACTCTTCTCTGCTGGATGTTGAATAACTAGTCCAATCAATTCACCTATTCTAGTGGCTCATAGATTCCTTAGGAGAGAATGTAATACTATAATCTGAAAGCGTTATTTTAATTGGAGGGGGTGACTTTTGGACCATTAGAGACGTTTAGGACTATGCTTTTTAAAAACTCATTGCATCAATCTCCAAATTTAGCCCCCTATCCATCTTATCCATCACTTCATCACATAGTATAGGTATCACTTCAGCACTTTCCAGAGCAGCCTCACCTATAGATAAGAAGGCCAACTTCCCCTTCCTTTTGCTGGATGTATCATATTGTTGATTCATTAACACTGAACTCACGGTCAAGGGCACCATGACTCATTTCTGAACGAAGGTGATGTAACACATGTATTCTCGCCATAAAGCACCATCACGGCCTTCTTGCACTTAGGAACACTGGACAGCACCTTCAGCACTATGCTTGGGGACCATTCTAAACAGCAAAAATCCACCAAGGAAGTACAAAAATGTGGAAAAACTTCACACTAAATAAGACCGTGAAAAGGACACTTGTTTACTCAGTGTAGGAAGCGAAACAACAAGGCAGTGTCTTATTGTCACACTGTTCAACCTCACTTGGAAATGTACACACCAGACAATTCAAGTTTTTTTTTTTTTTGGCTGCTCTGGGTGTGACTGCCAATGACCACAAAATCTTGCAAACATTGATTTGAACATAATAAATTTTATTGAGTAGGTAAACTTGTCAATATGGAATCTTCTAGTAATAAGGATCGTATTATCCTCATTTGATGGATGAAGAAACAGATACACAGGATAAATAACTCGCTTAAGGTAGCACGGCAAGGGAAAAAAAATAGAAGTCAATCTGCAAGGCTTTGTGGATGTCCATCCTATACATAAGCTGATACCTCATCATGTTTTCCACATGACTATCATCATTAACATCACCTTACTGTGTTATATCCTCTGCTCTCAGTGAAACATGGAAACAAGTATTGGATGTCCACGCTTTATACACTGCAGAGCCCTCATCTCCTGACTTAGAAATATTAGGTTATTAAGCATGAAATGTCTAATTTCCAGAAGTACTAAGCTTGACCGTTAATATTGGACATTTCATGTTGACGCTTCTCGTTTCATTTTTATGGTGAAGGTACATCCTCATTCTTTGCAATACATGGTTTGGCTTGTGATTATCTTTCATCGTTTTTTTAAGAGTAATTTTTGTGAAATCACAAGTAAAAAATCTATGTTATTTTTAGATTGTGAGTTTCGTCGTGGAACCAATACTGCACAGAGAGCTCGAAATTAACAGAGTGTTTGGGAAGGATGTGGCTAATGAACGCACAAGTATGCTGAAGGTTTCATTGCCACTCACTCTCTCTAGGCTTCTTTGCTGCTGGCATAAACAAGCTACCGTGAAGATGCAAGACTACATCGACAGTTTAGTTGCACACTTTCATTAATCCAACTGTTTCTTGTTTGAAATGTAATAGACTAAATTTTTGATTTGAAATTGGACGTTTCGAGGGACCGTTGGGGTGGGCGGCAGCAGTGCCCACCGTGGGCAGTGAGTGTGGAGGAGCAGATGCCCAGCAGAGCTCGAGGTGCAGCTGCTGCCGCTGCCAGAGAAACCTCGGTCCCTGTGCTCCGGACACCCCGGGCCTCGCCACGGCTGACCAGCTCACTGAGGAGCAGATCGCAGAGTTCAAGGCGGCCTTCTCCCTTTTCGACAAGGTTGGAGATGGCACTATCACCACCAAGGAGTTGGGGACAGTGATGAGATCCCTGGGACAGAACACCCCACTGGAGCAGAGCTACAGGACATGATCAATGAGGTACATGCAGACGGGAACGGGACTTTGACTTCCCAGAGTTCCTGACCATGATGGCCGGAAAGATCAAGCACACAGACAGTGACAAGGAGATCCGAGAGGCGTCCGTGTCTTTGACAAGGATGGAAACAGCCGCATCAGTGCTGCAGAGCTACGTCACTTAAGGACCAACTTGAGGGAGAAGCTGCCCGATGAGGAAGTGGATGAGATGACCAGAGAGGTGACGTGGATGGTGATGGCCAGGTCAATTATGAAGAGTTTGTACAGATGACACTGCACAGTGACAGCCCCCGGGCAGCTGGTGATGCCCATTCTCTTGCTCTCTCTCCTCTCCCATGCACTCTCTCTTCAACCCTCCCCTGCACACCCCAGTCCAGGCAAACACCAACTGACTGACTGAGAATCTTATAAAGCAACAAAAGAGTCCCCCCCCCCAAAAAAATCAGACATTTCGTATTTCGTAACTTTGATATACTCCAGACCCTTCCTTCTCTATGGGACAGTAAAAACCTTCTCTCTTTTTTTTTTTTCATTTCAGGATATTATGGGGACACAAACATTTTGGTTACACGTTACAAAAACCTTCTTTCTGATCAATCTAAACTCCCCATATTGAGTTGAGAAGAGGTATTGCAACAGATTAAGGGCTTTGGGGTCACAGACTTGGTTTCTAAATTAGCTCCTCTCTGTACTAGTTATGTGACCCTAACACTCTCAGTATCCGCTGTAAAACAGATTGCGGGGCCATTTTCCTCGGATTATCCGACGTCACCTCTATGATCATCTCATCGGCCATTTTCCCCCAGCTTGTCCTTACAGGACATAGCTCTGTGGCGCTCATGTGACCATTTCCATCCTTGTCAAAGACATGGGCGCCTCTTGTATATCCCCCTCCTGTCTGTGTCCCTCATCTTTGTGGCCATCGTGGTCAGGAACTCCAGAAAGTCAAGGGTCCCATTCCCATCTGCGTCCACCTGAGGATTAAATGAGATGCAAGTGCAAGGAGTCACATTCAGAGTAAGCACTTGAAAAAGACCATGTATTAGTCTTCAGAATTTCTTTTTGGGGGGCCTCCCAGAACCTGCTTTCAGCAAAGGGATTTTTCATCACTTGGTGTCTGCATGCAGGCTCTTAAAAAGCAAAAGCAAAACTGAACTGTTGGCCAGGCGTGGTGGCTCACACCTGTAATCCTAGCACTCTGGGAGGCCGAGGTGGAAGGATCACTCGAGGTCACGAGTTTGAGAGTCCAGCCTGAGCAAGAGCGAGACCTCCATCTCTACTAAAAAATAGAAAGAAATTATCTGGACAGCTAAAAATATATAGAAAAAATTAGCCGGGCATGGTGGCACATGCCTGTAGTCCCACCTACCCGGGAGGCTGAGGCAGGAGGATCACTTGAGCCCAGGAGTTGGAGGTTGCTATGAGCTGGGCTGATGCCACGGCACTCTAGCCTGGGCAACAGAGTGACACTCTGTCTTAAAAAAAAAAAAAAAAAAAAAAAAAAAACCTGAACTGTTGCTTCTATCATCCTATGATAATAACAGCCATGTCGCCCTGTGAAACTTCACAGCTCAGCTCTAACTACGCTCCCTTTTTTCCCAAGGGCAGTAAATCCATGGGGTACGTAGGTAACTGCTCAAGGGTGGAGCTTCCACAGTCAAACACAACTTAAAAACAAACCCAAACCCCCTTAGGATGAAAGCGAAGTCTGCCATGCACAGTTGCTTCTCAATTTCAACCTCTTTAAAAAGCACTGATGTTTTGATTTTCAATTCTAGTTCAGAAATCACTCCATCTGGTCTGGCCAATCAGAATGCAGCAGTAGCACTGAATTTAGTATATCTTATTTATATATACATATATAATACCAGAGGATGTGTTAATGTAAAAATGAAACAAGTTTTGAAATAATGCAGGGGAAAAGACAGAAGGATTTCAGAGGGGTGGGTGAGATGGGACACCCAAGTATCTTCAAAGAAAAGGTCACAAGAGGTTAAGGTGATGCAAAAGGAATTTCTATCTCATGGCAGAGGTTAAAAATAACAATAATGGTGCCGTTTTCAAATATGAATCAACTAAGCAAGAAGATTCACCTACGTCATTGGTTTTACCCACATCTTCATAACGGAAGGATCCTTGGCTTTTTAAATCAGCTCTTCTTATACTTGTGTGATGCTAATTCTCTCAGTATCCTCTTGCTCCTCAGATTTGGATTTGAATCTATCTTCCTTAACTTACTATGTGATCTGGGCAAGTTAGTTCATCACCCTTACCCCAAGGTTTTACCTATTAAAAATGTCAGGGAGAATATCAGCCTCACATCGTTGTTGTAAGGACTGAAATTAGAAAATATACCTGCTGGGCGGGATGCAGTGGCTTACGCCTGTAATCCTAGAACTCTGGGAGACCAAAGTGGGAGGACTGCTTGAGCTCAGCAGTTGGAGACCAGCCTGAGCAAGAGCGAGACACTGTCTCTACTAAAAAAAACAAAAACAAAAACAAAAAAAATAGAAATTAGCTGGACAACTAAAAATATATAGAAAAAATTAGCCGGGCATGGTGGCACATGCCTGTAGTCCCAGCTACTCGGGAGGCTGAGGCAGGAGGATCGCTTGAGCCCAGGAGTGTGAGGTTGCTGTGAGCTAGGCTGACGCCATGGCATTCTAGTCCGGGCAACAGAGCAAGACTCTATCTCAAAAAAAGAAAAGAAAAGAAAAAAATATATGTGCTGCAAGAGAGGGCCCCAAACATCCTTATTTATCTTTTCTAAAATAAAGAATTGTTTACTGGCAATAAATATTTGAGATGAATTTCTTCAAAGCATTTTAATAATTTATTCAACTCTTACTGACCATCTTGTGTGTGCCAGGCACTGTGCTAAACTCTGTAAGTCAGAAATCCTTGCTGTGTGGTTTTTTTTTTTTCACCCCCAGAGGGGGAGTGCTGTTGATGGAGAGGGAACCTGATCACATCCACAGATTTCTCTTCAGAGATGTATAAATCTTTCACTTTTCTGTGCCATGCATTGATGTATTAGCAAGGACTGCACTCTTAGAGTGATTGCAAATAGAAATCCAATACTTCAATAAAACCTTCCATCAGTACCCCAAACAGAAGCATTTTATACCCTAAGTTCTTGTTATACCTCTTATTCATTTAAGAATTAATGTATTCACTTTTTCATTTCACAAACACTTGTTAGACTCCTACCATAAAGGACGTATGAAATAGACACTGGGAAGAAACCAGATACCTATTTTACTCCCTGCCTTCCAGAAATGTTCCCATGGAGTAGGGAAATTAAGGTATAGACACAAATGTTTTAGTTCCATAAAAGTAGAAAACAGTGCCATGAAGAAAAGATCACTTCTCAGAACAATCTAAGGCAGCTTCTTGGACGATGGACTTTAAAGGATGAACAACATTTCAAGAAATAGTACAAAATATCAAACGCAAGATCTTTTGGGCTCAGCAGACATTTGTAAAGTCCGCCCTTGTTTTGTGACTTACTTATCCCCATTCCCACCTCATCTCCCTGTCTAGGTCTCACCTCCTTGATGGCCACAGAGACTGAGCATCTTCTTCCTCCCTGTTACAGCCATACCACATAGCTTCACGGACATGTACCAAATGATTGACTTTTCAGTCCAGTTACTGCATGTAACCAGGGCCCCTCAGTACCTCGCAAAGTGTCCAAATTCATCTCCTCGACCCTGAAATTCCTTCTCTGTACCCATTTCAGGCTGGTGGAGCCTAATTCAAAGAATACTGGAAGGCAAAAATCTATTCTGCTTTTTAAGACCCAGAAAAAGAAAACCCACAACACTTTCAAAGCCAAAGTGCCTACATTGGCATCAGGAAGCTGCCCCCAGATCTCAAAGAGCTTAGTCACCAATCGGGACATGTCTGTGGGCCAATACCAAAATAGTTCCATATTACAGATATGATGTGTGTGCCTCTTCTCATCTGCTACATTCTTTGGGGTGTCTTCTTTCTCTCGAGTCTGACACATTGTTTTCAAAGGGGTCCTCTCCATCCCTGACCAGGAGATGGACTCCCACGTTTGGACCTAGGCAATACCACTTACCTTCCATGTTAGAATTTGCTCAGAGGGTCAGATTCAAACCCTATTTTAGGGTTGCTTTGCATTTCCAAGGCAGTATCAAGACATGAAATTACTACAGCACTAAATTAGCATATGCCATTGCAATTTTTTGGCATGAATGCAGTTTTTATGTAGTTAGAAAAGGTTATTACTATGGTTTTTGGAAGGGAAAAATAAATGGTGGGAGAAATAGGTCTGATATCATTTTTTAAAAATATATGTGTTCTAAACTCCCAGTAGCTAACTCAGTGCAGAAAATATGGCTCTGAATTTCAGTGCATTTTCGACAGGGACCCCAAGCTCCCTGTGTATTAGCAGCACTGACGTCACGTCATCTAATCCACATATGTTAGAACTGAAAAATACCTTCCGCTTCTTCTTGGGTTCTTCTAGGAGTGTTCTGTGTTGTTATTTTCTCACTTCTATATTGTTTGTGGTTCCTCCTGGGGAGGTCTAAAGGCGAGAGCTGATTCCAAAGCCCTGGGACAGTCTTTTATTATGGGATACAAACCAGCCAATTCCTATTTTAATGGCAGGTTTTGGTTTTAAGCAAAGGTAATGACATCCTTGTATAAAAAAGACCAAGTTTCTAACAGAGTTGATGTAGATCAGTAGGCAAGTTGCATAGGAAAAACTCGCAGGTCAGAATCAATGTGGCCATTATTTTTGGTCCCATAAATATACCACAATTCCTCTTGGCATGAATGTGTTGCAGGTGATGTTAGAAAGATTGGTTCACACTGGTCATGAGTTTTGAATCTTTTCCCCTGAAATCACAAGAACAGAAATTCTAGCCTTCTGAGTACTAGAATTGAAAATGTATTTCCCAGATCTATTAAATAAAACAAGCACTATCTGTTGGGGTGAGAAGAAAATTCCATTTGCCTGGTACAAGTCTTGCTTTCTCAGGTTCTCGGGGCTGCTTGGTGGTAGAGCAGCTCTCAGAATCTATGCCCTCTGATTTCAGTTTCTGAATTCCCAGCTGATGTTTCACCCTGCCTCCGTGTTTGTGTAGTAACAGAAGCATAGTGTTTAGTTTTATAGAGTTGCATCTCCCTTGACATTGTCAAGGTCTGTCTGGTGGGCAGAATTATGCCTCCTCCCCAAAGATGTGAAGGTCTTAGTGCCCAGAACCTGTAAGTATACTATGTCACAGGATGAGGGGACATTAAGGTTGCAGGTATAATTAAAGTTGCTAATCAACTGACTTTAAACTGGGGGGATGAGTCTGAGTTATCCAGGTGGGTCCCATGTAATCACAAGAATCCTTGTAAGTGAAGGAGGGAGGGAAGAGTGGAGACAGAACAATGCAACGTGGCAAAGACTCACCCAGCTATTGTCGGCTTTCAAGATGGAAGAAGCCATGAACCAAGCAATGTAGCAGCCTCTAGAAGCTAGAAATGGCAAGGAAACGGTTTCTCCCCCAGCCCCTGCCCTCTGCAAAGGAACACAGACATGCTGTCCTATTAATTTTAGCCCAGTGAGATCTATTTTTTGTTTTTATAATTGTAAGATAAATTAGTGTTGTTTCAAATCACTAAGTTTGTGGTAGTTTTTTACAGCAGCAATAAGATACTCATACACTGTGCAAGTGTGTGTTCAGGTCAACTTCCTCTATGGCACATAGGAAGGCACGCAATATGCTTCTTCCAGCTAGGCACAGAGGAGAAAACCCCTCATTAGTTTCAGACATAAAGACCCATGTATCTGATCACGGCCACTCGGTCTCTCGGCACCCACCCCAAGGAGCATGGTACCCAGGCAAGAGGTACAAACCACTCTGCAGCAGTTGGGAGCCTAGCAGGAGGCTCATTGTCCTTCATTCAAAAAGGGATATTGGAGAGATTTATTAATATGACCATTTGCAAAATGGTAGGTAGTGCTAATGGTAACCAAGAAGGAATTATAAAGTACCCAGGGATGGGCAACAGAGGGAAACTGAACCTAGGACTAATGAGGCAGGAATGGGAGCAGCGAGACCTTGTGCTGTACGAGACGGCTGCCCAGAAGCAGCTGTAGCCTCGGGTAGAGGGGTAGAGCCCCTGCCTACGTCAGACCATGGGGAGCACACGCCAGGGGAATAGACACCCTTTCTCTCTTCGCACGTTTGGGCTGCCTTCCAGTGCCTCCCGTTAACTGAAACCTAAAGGAAGTCAGAGGGCAAGAGTGGTTGATGGCATCTACACAGGTCAGCCTCCCAGGGTACACCAAGGGGGAGAAAGAATTATCCGTCTATAGGACCTACATCCTAACTCAACCAACCCTTACTTCTTCCCTTTTCTGAGAGTAATAGAGATCAAATACTATTCCCTATTATCTTCTATCATGTAAAGATAACATGTGATGGCAGAACAAAGCAAAAACTTTTCAGCTCTTTCTACTTTTACAAATCCATTAAGTGATTTCAGAAAAAGTAGGTAGCAATGGAACTTTTTTAATGTTAAGAAGTATTTAGCACATTTGAGATTGGCTTCACAAAAGGGTACTAACCCTCCACTCCTCTCAGTAAAATGTTGGTTAGAATCACAGCCAAGGACAAGACGGTGGGTGGATGCACCATTGGTCTACCCCAGCAGGGCATTTCTTATCGTGCTATGATTTCTGGAATTGTGATTTTTTTGGGCCAGGAAATATCAGAAAATTTACTGAAGTTTGTTTACTTGGCCTTCTGATGTTGCAGTAGGAAGGATGGGTTTCTATAGACTTTCCTTGTTATATTTACAAGAAATAACAGATAGAAAGTGAAATAGCTTAAGGACCAAGAATGAGTCCAGCACAGAGCCAGTAAAAGCTTACCTCACTCACTTGGATTTCTAAAATGACTAGAAAACAGTTGTCCTTCCTGGAAAATTAATTTAGACACCTATTCAGTCAAAAATCTCGTTGATCTAAAGAGACATCACAACTTCTGACCAGGACTTCTGGGCCCATGTCCACCCTGCTGTATTCTGAGCCACAGTATAGAGAGACAGATAGACCAAAATTGAGATCATCTCAGACATTCCACCCCCGCTGAACACCCATGGTCCTTTCAGCATTACTGACCCGGACAAGCAAGTTCAAGGGTGAGCATGCGTGATCAGTGCGCACAACATCCTCACAGTGAAACACGAACCCCAACATGGAGTCCTTTCCTTTTTAGCTCCTGGATGAAGGCAGGAAGCTCCACTGCCTTCAACAACCACACTCTCCTCACCCCTCGTAAGTGTTAACAGAAACAATTCTCATGGAGACATTAGCCAGATGGCAGCCATGATGGTGAATGAAGCCATAGTCTCACGATGTGTGAACAGCCTCCTGTGGGTTTCAGCCAGTGGAAAAGGCTTCATGAAAACTGGTCATAGATTTAGGGCCCTTGCAAATTATGCTCCAGTTCTCTAACAGTTCCTCACATCCCTGGGATTGAGGAGATATGGCACAAGGTGCATTTACACATAGTAACAAAGGACGCACCCAACTCTGTTAGTAAAATTGTACGGGGGTAATTGAGGATAGAATTTGGCTCTGCATAAAATACATCCAAAGACCCAAGGTTACCCTTATTCAGTTCCCTAATTAACATTAGTTTTCAAATTGGCCATATTATTTCCATGCTACTTTTCCATGTACAACAACATGATCATCATAAAATTGCTACTTCTAAAATTACTAAATTTTCTTTAAACCTTATTTGACAATTCCACAAGATATTAAATAATATCTAACACTTGGCGGCATGCCTCCATTTCTCGTTGCCAAAATATGTGGAGAAGGTACTCATTATCCAAACATACAATGGAGTCAATGAGCCAGGAAAGAATGTTTTCGTAATTAATACATAAGGTGATATTAACATTAATGTGTTCTGAAGGCGTCTGGACCTCCGCTGTCTCCCACACACACATACTGGCAGAATTTCAGATGTAAAAACTTTTGACATTTAATCTACTTAGCAAAAATCTTGATTCTCCTACTAAAGTCTTGGTAGTCATTAGTGCTATACTTATAGTTATCTTCATCCTGGGTAAACAGCAAGATGTATGTCCCCCTTCAAGTGAGATGAAGACCAGATGGCTTGCTTAACTTTAGCCAGTGAAGGGTGAGTGGAACTAATGTGTGTTGATTCTGGAGAAAGGCTCATAAAATATGTGGATGATCTACCCTATTCCCTTCCCCCTGCCATAGGTATCAGGGCTACCCCATAGCTGGGTGCTCTTTCAGCCCGAGTCTCAGAGCGAGGACAACATGAAGCAGAGCCCTTGCTGCTCCGAGATGCACAGCTAGTGGGACTGAGAACCCTACATGCTGTCCTTGGAAAATGACTAAACTCATCAATATAAAAAAAAAAAAAATACCCACATGACCCTAAGGTCCAAGCGGTGTGCATTTCACAGCCCACATTGGTACCTAGAGTACTTGAGATTACTGGGGTTCCTACCACAGCACAGCCATGCCTCTCCTGCCTGTTCAAAGACAACTTTAAACTTGTCACAATTCCCATCTGTCACAACAAGGAGTCAATGGACAATGAAATAGAAATGGTGTATTTTCAGTGAATGAAATCTGAGTTTTGTCATCACCTCGATCAGGTTGAAATCAAAAGGGTTTATCACTGATTGCTCATGTGATCTTATCAACCCACCACTTACTTATTTTGAACTTTATGTTCCTCATCCCTCAGATGGGATAATATTATCCATCTTGTAGATCGCTGGGAGAAATAAGTGAGATAATTAACGTGAAGTAACTAGCTCAGTAACAATCGGTGTCTATTCTTTTCTTCCACACTCAGATCCCTTTGGTAACAAAGTATCACAAGAACTGACTACACATCAAGGGTGGAGGAATTATAGCATGCAGGCCCAATTTAGCCTACTTCCTGTTTCTGTAAATAAAATTTTACTGGAACACGGCCACACTCATTCATTTATACATTGGCTATGGTTTCCTATACGCTACAAATGCCAAGTTAGAGTGGATGCAACAGAGACTATATGGCCCAAAAAGTCTAAAATATTTACTATCTGAACCTTTACAGGGAAAACTTGCTGACTCTGGACTAGATTCATTCATAACCTGGACAATTCAGTTTCGCATATGAATATAACCCTGAGCTACATCACCCAGAACAAGTCAATATTGTGTTGAGTACGAGTTGTACATTTTATTTTCCCTGAAAAGTGCTAATTGGAAACTTGATCACTGCCTAGATGTGGCATTGCCCAAGACTTTACAGTCCATTGTGAAACATACTAAAAAGGCAGTCAAAAGGTTGCGCTAAGTCCAGCTCCTTGAATATCATAAATAAACACTTGTGCATTCATTTCATAATTCATTCAATAAACATTTGCTTAAATGCCAGTTATACACTAACAAACTAGGCTCTGAGGATATGAGGATAACTAAGGTTCACTCTTGCACTCCAGAAGTTCATAAACTAGCAGAATGGAAAATATGTAAATAAATAAATACAGTACAGTGAGTTAATGGCATAAACATACAGGCATACAAACAGGTAAAAAGTATTAACATACGCACATGTGCGAACTATAGCAAGAAGATGAGACGAAGTGATATCTGAGCAAAATGTATCAGATACTTTGACATAAAGCATCCCAGAGTGAGAATCTCCACATATGGGCTGTGCAGAAGTAAAAACTAGCTGAAGTATCAACAAAGCATCTAGCAGACCCTCAGTATAGGTGGAACATGCACTTTCCCTATTCCCTGGAGACTTCAGATAGTACACCCCTTGGTGTGGATCCTACTTCATTCCTCAGCTCTGATTTGGGGCTCTGATTTTGGGCAATTTCTTGTGACATTTCACTTGATCTTGGAGTTTGCTCCTCAAGAACACTGTATCCTTGGTTAGATTTGATTTAGTTCTTGTTTCTACAATCTGGATTTGCCCAGAGTCATTCTTACAGCTCCATCTGGCTGAGAAATCCTCACCCCAAGCTTTGGACAATCTTCTGCCCTGCTCTGATATTCTTACCCCCCTCCCATCAACTTCTCACTCAGATGTACCAATGGACTTTGTTCTGTTTTCAATTATCCCAATCGGATTCTGTTGAGTGAAGTTTCACAGAAAAGGATTTTCCCCAAGAGCAAATGCAGACAGTTATTCAGGAACAGAATTCCTGAAGTTGTAGAGGTCTGAAAAACCAAGGTGAGTTTAGTAAACCCAGTAGGCTTGATACAGATGGTATATTGACTACAGGGCAGAGAGTGGCAGAAGATGAAACTAAAAAAATAGGAAGGGGCCAGATTATGGAGAGTGTCGTAGTTCATTTTTGTTGCTATAAAGGAATACCTGAGCCTGGGCAAAGTATAAAGAAAAAAGGTTTATTTGGATCATGGTTCTGCAGGCTGTACAAGAAGCATGGTGCCAACATCTGCTTCTTAGGAGAAATTCAGGAAGCTTCCATGCACGGTGGATAATGAAGGGGAGCTGCCCATGAAGATCACATGACAAGAGAGAGAAAGAGAAGGTACCAGGCTTTTTTCAACAATCAGTTCTCTCGAAAATTAAGAATGAGAACTCCCTCTTCCAAGAACGGCACCAAGCTGTTCATGAGAAATCCAGCCCCACAATCCAAACACCTCCCACAGGCCAACTTCCAACATTGAGGATCAAATTTTAACATGAGACTCAGTGGGACCAAACAAACCACATCCAAACCATAGCATAAAGCATTGAAAATCATGTAAAGGAATACACATACTTCATTCTGTAGCTAACAATAAAAGATTTAAATACTACTCTGGAGATGATATGGTATATGGTTGGAGGAGGAGTAGAGAAGATTAAATAAGGAAAAAGCAACTACATGGTCATTGTCATAGCCCAGGTAAGTAATGATAGCCTAAATTTAAAGGAGAAAAGGAAATGAATTTGAGATACATTTGGGAAGTATTTCAGCATCTGTATCTGCTTGGAAAGAGAAAAGAAGTGGTCTAGAACAGATCTTCTCTAACTATCTTGGTGAAAGACAATTTTTAGAGTTTCTAACCCATTTTGGACCAAGACTTTTCTATAGTAAAACAAAGGGAAAATGATCATGTGCTTGGATATTGCAGAAATGTCAAATTGCTCTACGAGTTTCTAATGTTTACTTTCCTTTTCTGTACCTCATCTTGCTATGATGGTAATCTGTGGTCAAGCACTTATCTGCAGACCGTATTTTGAGTTGCACTGTTCTAGAAGGACTTCAGAGTTTCTGGCTTGAGGACTAGGTGAATGGAGATGACTTTAGCCAAATTAAGGAACAAAAAGTAAAGTTTGAGGTTGAGGGTAAGTTCCATTTCAGACATGTGAGGCCAGGGAGTTTTGCCTTCTCGATGCCCCCGATGGAGAAATCCATGAAGCTCCTGGCAAGGCAGCGTGTACAGCTCATTTGTAAAGTATCCTTCACATATGGTAGGTATTTGCTGTTTTGTAAATGCATAAATGGAAACAAACTTCCCATTTGATTTTCTTCAGGGTAAGTCCACTGGGCCTATTAGAACAACCAATGGCAGGATACTGTGGTAAATATAAAATACCCTCTCTTAGGCTTCTGAGAAATTAAGACCACAATCTAAAAATCTCACTAAGATTACTTTTAATAATAGTGCATGACATGAAAAGTTGACTTTTGCACAAAGAAAAAAATGACATAAGGCAGTCATTTTTTCATGTATTCATTTTTCGGTAACATACTTGAGGTTTCTACTATGACACAAATTGACGGGATTCAAGTTTACTGAGAAATCACAGAGGTTAGCCAAGTTGTTCGTATAAATCTGTCTACACAACTCAAGTGCCAAAAAACAGGTAACATTTTCTACACATCATGGTAATTTTTATTTGTAATTTCTATTCTACAAGAAGAAAAGTTAATTGTCCTTTTGCCCAAAGCTGCATCTTAATAGCAGGTGCTTACAGAGTGTTGGCATGGTGTGGGTCCCATTGTTGGTGGACGGCTGTCCACCCCACCCTCTGCTCACTGTTTCCCCACCACTGTCATTCCTCAGGTCCCAATCACCCATTCACATTGCTTGTTTCTTCAGTGACCTCTGTTCTCACCCCACCATCTCAGGTGGAGCTTTTTCTCCACCATTTCTCAACCCTCTCCATCCCCCTCCAGGGCCAGGGAACTCCGTGGGGCCAAGACCTTCCACTACAATTGTGGTGCTTTTTGGTGCTCGAGCAATCCTTCTACTCCCTCCTGGACCATGCTGTGAAGCAATTCATTCACCATTCTATACCAGCAAACATCTTGCACGCACCTCTTATGTTCCAGACACTGTTCTAGACTCTTGGGAAATGACACAGAACAGACAAAACTCGCTGGCCTCTCAAAGCATTCATTCTGGGATGCAGAAATAAACAGTAAATACTAAGCATAACAAGTAAGTAAATTATATGTATGAGAAATAGAGTAGGGTAAAGAGTATTCAGGGATGCAGGCTAAGGGTAGCCACTTGGAATTTTAAGTAGAGTTGTCAGAATGGACTCCATTGAACAGGTGATATTGGAGCAAAGACTTGAAAGAGGTGAAGAATTTAGTCAAATAGGTAGTTGGGAAGATGACACTCCAGGCAGAGGGAATAGCATGTGCAAAGGCCCCAAGGCAAAAGTGGGCTTTTTAAGGAACAGCAGGTAGGCCAGTGTGGCACAGTGGAGTGAGCAAGAGATACATACAAAAAGCCAATGGGGCAGGGTAGGTTAGGTTGGGCTCTCATTTTGAGTGAAATGGGCAATTAACTGAAGGATTTGAGCCAAGAATTGATACAATTCGGCAGATTGTAAAGCGACTTCTCCAGTTATGTTGACACCACACTTTGGGAAGAAGGTTGGAGAAAGGAGACCCATTAGGGGCAATTTCAGTAGCAGTGGAGGTGGAGAGAAGCATTTAGATTTTGAGTAAATTTTGAAGGTAGAACCAATAGAACTTCTTGTAGGATTGGATATAAGACGTGAGAGAAAGATGAGCTGGACCATCATGCCAAGGTTTTGTCCTGAACTCTAGAGGGATGGAGTTACCATCAGCTTGTTAGAGCAGACTGTGGACAAGTCTTTTTGGGACAGATCAAGCCCTACCGATCTTTTATTCCTGGGCAGAGTTCCCTCCTATGCATTGGTATCTCCAATGCTAAGTACAGTGCATACCACTTAGGAGGCAAAAAATACCTGCTGAATGGGCAAGCAAGGGAGTGAATGATTAAATACAATCCCCATAGGGCAGGTAACCTGAGGCTGTGCTTTGTTGGGTTTTATTCAGGGAGCACAGGGCAAAGTTTTTCTCTGCTTTCAGATTCCCAAAAACTACTCAATTTCTTTCATCCCATTTCATCCTCTTCCAGGGTTTTCCGGGCTAGCATAGAGATGAAGCAATGATCTTATTCTCAGAGACACAGCTCATCTCTCCTGTTCCTCCCCAAATTATCCTTCTCCTCAAGTTGTAATGCTTGGTTTTCGGCCTTTAAAACTTCAAAGTTAAGACTCGCACTCCTGCTCTCTTAGTTTATACCAATCAATCCAAACCTGGTAGGATGATATTTTAACGTACTAACGGGTGGCATATCACTCTCTGAAGGTGGAGGAAAGGCAAGAGGTATGAGGCAATACCAGAAATCTAACACCATCAAAACATCCTGCTGCTACTTTTTGATCATTTAGGATGAAATGGATCTGCCCCTGAAACTGGCTATGTCTACACAATCATAATTGTTATCAGCCTGCCCATCGATCCAGAGTAAATTAGTCTGATGATATTTAAATAAAATAGATTCTGCCCATGAAATTATGCAAAATGTAACAATGTTGACACTGGTCATACTGTGCAAGCTAATAATTAGACATCGTCTATGTCATTTTTCTGAACTTTCAGAGAGAACATTAAACAGTGAGACGTTTGTTAATGGTAGAACATTTCCAGGGGAAAATGGCTGGCAGGGGAATTGAGGAGAAAGGATCAACAGAACACAGTGATGAGAATGAAATGTGAAAGGAAAGAAGAGAAACGGATACTTCAGCCACAGGAACAGGGGGGTTTTGTGCCTTTAAATTCTGCCCATGTTTATATCCTAATTAATTCTTTTTTATAGGCTCATCTCCATCTCGTTTGTGAAGATGCCAACTCCCTGTTAGCTCATTAAAGAACAATACATTCTTTAACTCAACAGGACGAGTTCTTGGAACCCTTGAAAATCCCCAAATTCATAAAGTCCATCATAATATATCATTTTCCCTATGTCATGTAGTTTCATGGAACTGAGAAATTATACATAAAAGATTCAACTCTCACTTGATGATCAGTTTCTGTCCTGGCTCAAACACTTACTAAATCCATTTCACAAATTTGTTTTAAATTTTCATAAAGAACATATGGCTGGCTCGATATCATAGATTCTAATCACCAATGAATTCAACATTTCAGTCTTTTTATCCAAAAAGGAGTATTTTCTGGCTAGGAAGTAATACTTTTTTTAAAGTCTACTTCACTTACCTCATCAGTTCTTGAAGCTGTTGTCGTGGCAGGCATCATTTTCTGGCAGATGAAAAAAATTTTCATATACACACAAGATCCTAAGTTAAGCCCCAGCCTACTTCCAAATGCATACATCTTGGGATACACACTGGCTCCTGGCTATGTTAGTCTCTAAGAGACTCAGTATTGTTCACCAACGTCTAGGATTCAAATTAATCTCAGCAAAATTGCAAATTATTTCATGTCATGAACTTCCAGGTCACCTGCAACTGCAAATGTTAAATTCATGAAGCCAAAGGTTCTACTCTAGTTTCCTTTGAAAATAGAGCAATTCATTTGAAGAGAGCTCACACAAAATCATAGTAGCACAGGCTAAATTTCAAGAGCTCTTTCTTTCATTCAACAAGTAGTCAAAATAATCTAGTAGGTACTATGAATCATGAAGAGGTGATTCTCCCATGTTCCCTGCCCTCAGAGAGTATATAGTCTGCCCTGGAATTTAATCATTCATTCAACAAATGCTCGAACAACTGCTATATGCCAAGCACCTTCCTAAGTACTAAGTATAGGACAGTGAATGAGACAGGCAATGCCCCTGGCTCTACCGCAGGAAGACAGACAATAAACAAACAAGCAAATAAAGCAGTCGGTAGTGGTAAGTGCTGCAATCAAGTTGCAGTAGGTTATTGAGATCAAGAATGACAATAACCTGGGGGTATGATGCTACCTGTGGGTTTTTCATACATGGCTTTTATGGAGGTAGATTCCTTCTATACCTAATTTGTTGAAAGTTTTTATCATGAAAGGATGCTGAATTTTGTCACATTTCTTTCCATCAAGATGATTATATGATTCTCATTCTTCATCCTGCTAATGTGGTGTATCACATTTATTTGTGTATGTTGAACCATCCTTGCATCGCAGGGATTAATCCCACTTGATCATGATGTATGATCTATGTGCTGTTCAATTTGATTTGCTAGTATCTTGTTGAACGTTTGTGCATTTATGCTCATCAGGGATATTGGCCTGTAACTATCTTTTCTTGAGTGTCCTTATCTGACTTTGGTATCAGGGTATCCACAAACATATAGACATATAGACCAACAGAGTGGAACAGAAAACCCAAAAGTAAACCCATGCATCTATAGAAGTATTCCCTCCTTTTAAGTTTTTTGAAAGAGTTTGAGATAACTGGCACTAATTCTTTAAATGCTTGGAAGAATTTACCCATGAGGCCATCTGGTCCCTGCACTTTTCTTTTTTGGGAGGTTTTTGACTGCAGATTCTTTCTCCTTACTCATTATTGCTCTGTTTAGATTTTCTGTTTCTTCATGATTCAGTTTGGCTAGGTTCTTTGTTTCTAGGAATTTACCTATTTCTCCTTGATTATCCGATTTGTTGGCATTGGGTAACCATTTATGGCAGTTTCTGATGAGTCCCTGTATTTCTGTGGTATCCATTGTAATGTCTCCTCTTATACAATTTGAGTTCTTTTTTTTTTTCTTGGTTAGTCTAGATAAAGAATTGTCAATTTTGTTGATCTTTTAAAAAAAATCAACTCTTAGTTTCCCTGATCTTTTTCTATTATCTTTCTTATCTCTATTTCATCTGTTTCTGCTCTGATGTTTATTATTTCCTTAGTTCTGCTGACTTTGGGCTTAGTTTGTTGTTCTTTTTCTATTTCCTTAAAGTCTGATGTTGGATACCCATATGATCCAAAGCGATCCACAGATTTAATGTAATCCCTACCAAAATTCCAATGACATTTTTCACACAATAATCCTAAAATTTGTATGAAACCACCAAAAAAAAAAAAACCAAAATAGCCAAAGCAACTTTTAGAAAGACGTACGAAACTGGAGTCATTACACATCCCGATTTCAAATTATATTATGAAGCTATAGTAATCAAAACAGTACCGTACCAGCATGAAAACATATATACAGAGAGAAACAGAACAGAATAGAAAACTCAGAAATAAACCCATGTATATACAGTCACCTGATCTTTGACAAGGGCACCAAGAATACACAACAAGGAAAGGACAGTCTATTTAATAAATGGTGTTGGGATAACTGAATATCCACTGCAGAACAATGAAATTAGAGTTAGGCCCATATTTCATACTATACACAAAAATTAACTCAAAATTCATTAAAGACTTTAATGTAAAACCTGAAACTGTCAAAGTACTAGAAGAAAACATAGGAGGAAAGCTCTATGACATTGGTCTGGGCAATGATCTTTTGAATATGACCCCAAAAGCACAGGCAACATAAGCGAAATATACCAATGGGATTATATCAACCTAAAAAGCTTCTGCACAGCAAAGTGAACTATCAACAGATGAAGAGACAACCTACTGAATGAGAGAAAATATCTGCAAACCTTACATCTGAGAAGGGATTGATACCCGAAATATACAAGAAATTCAAATAACTCACGAGCAAGAAAACAAATGGGCAGAAGAGCTCAACAAACACATCTCAAAAGACAACATGTAAGTGTCCAAAAGGTGTGTAAAGAAAAGCTCATCACTAATCACCAGGGAAATGCAAACTAAAATCACAGTACCACCTCATACCTGTTAGAATGGCTATTATGAGAAAGAGGAAAGATAACAAGGTATGGCAGAAAGGCAACCCTTGTACACTAGCATATGACCCAGTAGTCTCACTATTGGGTATTTATCCAAAGAAAATGAAATCATTATCTCCAAGAGTTATCTTCACACCCCCATGATTGCTGTAGCATTATCATCAATAACCAAGACACAGAACAACTTAAGTGTGCATCAGTAGGTGAATGGATGAAGAAAAAGTTTATGTGTATGTATGTGTACACACATATATACATACATACACACAATGGGCCATTATTCAGCCTTATAAAAGAAGGACATCTTGCCATTTTTAGCAACATGGATAAATCTGAACATTATGCTAAGTGAAATAAGCCAGGCATAGAAAGAAATACTGTATGATCTCATTTACATGTGGAATCATAAGAAAAAAAAAAACCATCGAATACATAGAAACAGAGTCAAATAGTGGTTACCGGGGCATAGGGGGGAAGAAATAGGAAGATGTAGGTCAAAAGATCTTGCAGTTATATAACGTAAGTCTAGAGATCTAATGTATAGCAGGAAGGCTATAGTTAATACTATTGTATGGTATAATAAAATTTTGCTAAGAGATTTTATGTGCTCTTACCCCTCCCCCCCCCACACACGAGGTAACTATGGAAAATGGATATGTTAAATTGCTTACCTATAGTAATCATTCACTATGTATGTCATAACATGTTGTACACCTTAAATTTATAAAGAAAAATACATACAAGCATATAGTAGAGAATTAAAATCACTCATTATCCCAAATCAGGAAATAATACCTGATAATATTTTGGTCTATTTACTCCCAATGTTATTTTCCTATATTTTTATGTATGTGTATGTCTATATTTTGCTTTAAAAAAATAGACTCATATTCTTTCCACTGGCTTGTAACCTGATTTTACGTCTCTGCATTATGCTGTAAGTATTAAATGTCTTCAAATGGTTCTGTTTTTAGAAACATAATTTTTAATGGTAGAATACTATTCCCTAGTACCATAAATTATTTAACTATTTTTCAGCTGTTGGACATTTATGCTTTTTCCAGTTTTTCACTATTTTAAATAATGCTAAAATGACTAACATCAACATCATACATAAATATTTAACTACAGCTCGGATTATTCTGTGACATTTATACATTCCTGGGAGGCCTTCTAGCATAGCGGTTAAAAAAAAAAAATCAGATTCTAAAGACACTCCATCCTTACACCTTAAGTTAAAAGTTAAAAGTTGAGCTTTACTATTAATTACAGCTGTGTTTCCTTAGGCAGTTACTTAACCTTTTTGAGCCTCAGGAATAAAAAGAGGACATTTCTATGCATACATAGTTATGAGTACAAGCTTACAATTATGTGATATAATTAAATAAAATAAAAATAGTAAATAGATCATGCCAGTATCTGCATGCTGTACCAGTCCTTGTTTTAAATGCCAAGACACCTACTCTTAGTGCAGCTGAAACATGAGTAAGCATGCACTCTAGGGGTTTTAGACATTTTCTTCAACGTGACCATTGTTTATGTGTTCAAACAGATGAGGAACGGTGAGAAACAAGTGGTATATTTCACCAAGTGCTGTTAATTGAGTGATTTTGCTAATTAATACACCGTATCCTAGCAGTGAATGGAGAGAGATGTTAATTGTCCTCTTCATTACCAAGATGGAGTTAATGCCAAGGATTTGAGACAAATAGCACTTAACCCCCTGAACTCTGGATGAAGAGGGAGATGGATGTTTGCTTTTGATCATTCTGGTCTTTTCATGATCTGAATCAATAGGTACTTCTTCCAGATTTAAATCATGATTCTAATTAGTTGTTCTCCCGGTCCTGGTTTACGAAGTAAAATATAAATCTAATCATGTTTGCAAATTCCAACCTGCTTTCTCTGCCCATGCTCTCTCTCGATATTTAAAATAGTTTGCATGCCACCTCCTGTTAAAACTATTCTCCCCTATGCCAAAATATTTATACTATCCAATTTAAATTACATTTGAAAGAAAAGGGTACTTTAAAGACATAAATGTGTAACATAATGCTGTCATAAATAATGGAGTGTACAGTAAGTTCGTAACTTAAGGGAAATTTAATCTGTATATGTTAAGAACTTCAAAATAAAAACTAATAGGAGTGTGTGACAATTCTGAAAGGACAGTGTAGGTGGTGTGTCTAACCCAGAAAAAAATGTTAACAATTGTCACCCACAAAAATCCCTTGCTTTGCCAAGGTGCAGAAATCAAAACATAGCAATACGAACATTGGTCCGGAGTTATGCCCAAACATCTAACACAACCAGACAAAATTTAAAGGAGAACTGTCCTCAAAATTATAAAATCCTTTTTATGAAATAAAGAAGTCTATGTAATGGGTAAGGTTAGCGAGGAGTCCTTGTTTTGCCTGTGAAATGCAGGTGGGATACCTGGATTGTAGATTAGCAGTTGAGTTTAAGAATTGCCAATTCTCTGATCCAGGTGTAACCACAATGCCTACTCAGTAAGTATTGCTTCAGTGAGTCATCCACACTTTTAAACTGGCTATTTGGTGTGCTGCAGGGATTGTCCTGGTAGATCATAAACCCTGTGGCAACAGGAACCAGTCACCTGCCTCACCTCTGCAACTTCAGCATCTAAAGCAGAGTAGGTGACTAGATTGCTGACCCAATGTCAGCGATGCACTGAAAGACAAGATAATGAGACCCTGCTCAGGAAGAATATCCAAGCTTTCGTTTGGCATACAGTATCATTTTGTAAGCATTTGTTAAATTAAGGGGAGGATGGGTTTCTAGAACAGAAAACACATCAGAAGGTTCCAGATCCTAGTAACAGCCATCATTTGTTCAAGTTACTTGTATCGGGGCTATTTAATTAGGCAAGAGAAAACTCAGGTAGGAATTAGGGTGGTCAGAGAAAGTTCAGATGGGAATTAAGAGAAAACTATGATAGGGTAACAATGTAGCTGAGAATTGTAGTAAGAAAAAGAGGAGACTGAAATTGGAGCCAGGGTGAAAACATGGCTGTTGAAGGCACAGCAAGGCAAGGACAGGAAAAGGTGTTTCAAAAACTGAGTGTCCTGTGAGGTTAGAGAGGTTCAGAAGGGCCAGGTCCTAATTGTAGTAAGAATGTGCATTTTTTTTTCTTCAGTGCTCTGAAGGCTCTTTTGCTAGTTAACTTCTCTTCCTCTGGCCTTTTCATTTTGGAGTTCCCCAGGGGTCTTGGACCCCTTCTCCATCTAGACCAATACCCTCACTGATAACCTCCAGTCTAATGTCTAATTGCACGTAACATGCAGTGTACACATTGGCAACTCTCACCGTATAACCCCAATACTGTGAGTCCCAGACTCACGTGTACCTACATTTCAACATAAACTCATCCCAGTCCAAACCTCCTCGTAACTCGCCAAAACCTGCTCCATCTGTCTTCTTCATCTCAGCGAATGGCAACTCCATTTGTACAGTTCATCCTCGACTTTTCTCTTTATCTGACATTCCACATTAAATCCACCAACAAACCCTTTGGTTCTAACTTTTAAGGCTCATTCTGATTCAATCAGTTCACACCATCTCCAAAGTTACATCCCTAGCCTAAACCACCGTCATCTCTCGTTTTGATTTTTGGAGTAGCAGCCTCTTTTCTAATCACCTTGCTTCCCCTCTTTTCCTCCTGTGCTGTTTTCCTTCATGCAACAACCAGAGTGTCTTGATTTTTTTTTTTTTTTGAGATAGAGTCTCACTCTGTCACCCGAGCCAGAGTACAGTAGCATAATCACAGCTCACTGCAACCTCAAACTCCTGGGTTCAAGTGACCCTCCTGCCTCAGCCTCCCCAGTAGCTGGGACTACAGGCATGTACCAACACACCTGGTTAATTTTTCTGTTTTGTGTAGAGAAGGAGCCTCACTATTTTGCTCAGACTGGTCTCCAACTCCTGGCCTCAAGCAATCCTCCCACCTAGGCCTCCCAAAGTGCTAGGATTAATAGGCATGAGCCACCATGCCCCACGCAGAGTGACTTTTTTAAAAGCCAAATTATGCTTAAAACCCTCCAAGCCTTGCTATCTCATTCCAAGTAAATGACACAGGTATGTATAGGCCTAAAAAGCCCTAGATCATCTGGACCCGTTACCTCTCTGATCTCATCTCCCCAATATCCCCCTCTTGCTCACTTGACCCCAGCCACACAGATTTCCTTTCTCTGTTCCTCAGACACTCCCACCGTGTTCCCATCTTGGCCTTGCATTGGCTGTTCCCTCTACCCAGAAAGTTCTTAACCCAGTTATCTGCATGGCTCTTTCCCTCTCTCCTTCGTGTTTTGCTCAAATGTCATTTGCTCAACTAGACCTTCCCTGATCAGTCTATTTAAAAATGTAACTCACCTGCCTACAGGACTTCTCATCTCCCTTTCCTGCTTTCCTCTCTCACCATGTTTTACTCATTTGTTTACTGTCATTCTCCCTTGACTATCATACTGTTCCACAAGACCAGGGGTTTTGTCTATCTTGTTGTAACTATTTCTCTAGAGTCTAAACAATTCCTACCATATAGTTGCTACTCAAATATTTTGGAATAAGTATATGAATTAAAGAAGGTAGGTTTTTACTTTGCAGAGTGATATAGAGATTTTCAAATAACTTAAACTCAAAAAAAAAACAAACAAACAGACAAACAAAAACCAAACAAACCAGACTAGATGCTTAGCACGTATTTGTTACATGAACGAAACAAGTGAGTTGTTTTGTCTGTCTCCTTCACCCTTCCTCCAGTGAAAGTCAGTGAGAAGATAACTTCTATTTGTTGTCTCTTGAAGACTACAAAAAGTTTTTTTTGTTTTTTTTTTTTTTGAGACAGGGTCTCGCTCTGTTTCCCCAGGCTAAAGTACAGAGGCATCATCAAAGCTCACTGCAACCTCAAACTCCTGGGGCTCAAGCAATTCTCCTGCCTCAACCCTCCAAACAGCTGGGACTATAGATGTGCACCACCAGGCCAGGCTAAGAGACTGCAAATTTAAATTCCAATTTTCTGAAATTGCATCCTAAGTTTGCTGTAGCAATGCCCTGCTTTGCAATGGGCTTGCAATCTGCTTTAGAATGGAGATCACGGAGGGATCAGAAAGATTGATCAGCATTTGGTGAAGTGGTTTTTTTTTTTGTTTTTAATAGCATTAGGTATTCATGCAACACACCATATGTGTAGTACTTAGTATGAATATCACAACATTATACGTTAACATATGCATATTTAATTGAACACACTTAAGCAAACAACTCATTAACACAAATACTTAGCACCTTAAATCTTTTTGGTATCCAAAGTAAAGCCTCTAGATTCCTATGGGGTCCTAAAGAGCTTGGAATTACTGAGCGCCGCCTCCTCCCCAGGTGAGCTGATTTTCCCAGAAGCAGGCGGTACCATACCCACTCTTGCCTGATTTGTGGCTTTGGAGACGCAAGAGGCATCAATTGCATGGATGCTTAAGTCAAAAAGATTGAATGCGTTGGCTTTGTGGAGTCCCTAGAGTTGCACGAAGTGAGAAGGGAAACCCCAGGCTCCTCTTAAAAAAAAATTCAAGTCGCTACCATTTTAGCTGCAATGTATTAGGTTCACATTCCTCACAGTCTTTAACCTCTTCTATTGAACAAGCAGAAAAATTAATGTGAATCCTAACACAACAAAAACCATCATCTCATTTCACTTCTGCCATTCTCTTGTGTCATAGATTCATTTATTGCCAGAAATAATTTTCTGGTGTCTTTCTGAATGTACCTACAGCTGGCCAAAACTGCTTATTTCATAAATACCCACTGCTTTTGTTTTGTTAAAAAAAAAAAAAATCCTTAACTTCATCAGTAAACGAAGCAACTGCAGTATCATGTTACTTTGAAGAAAGAACCTGCTAGTAACTCTCAGCTTTGGCACGGGGAGAAACGATGGTTACTTGCCTGGAAGTGGGTGGAGAGCCACATTTTGTTTTTGTTCTTATTTGTTCACTTTAACTGTTCACCATGGAATGGCCTATCACAAAAATCACTGCATTCCTTTTATGTGTCTCATCAGCTCTCAAAAATAAGACCATTTGCATTTATTTCATAAGAAATCGTCCAGTGTAGGAGAGTATTAAGGAAAAGTTTCTCAGCAAAGCTAAGCCCTGTGCCCATGAAAACCACCCGGTAACCTCCATGCCCAGTGAAGCTGCAGGAGCAGGCAGACAGCAAATGAAGTTGAGTTTTTGCTCAACTGACCCACTGCCCCCTGCACCCTCTTTCAGGTTTCAAATATCTCTGGCATTGTTGTCCAACTTTTAAGCTCTTAACTTCAATTTATTATACAGGAGCATCACAGCCTGAGGCTTTAGAGTTAGCCATCCCATGTTCAAATCCTTATTCCTTATCATTTACTTGTTGTCTCACTTTAGACAAATAGCCAATTGATACCTGTTTCTTCATCTGTTAGATAAGGGTGGCTAATACCTCATCGGAGTATAGTCATTACTCGATAAATAATAACCTAATATTAACATCTCTTAGCTAAGGGACACAAATACTTGTTGAGATGAAGGGTAATTCAAGGACATTTTTGTTCTGACTTGTGCACATGTGTGTACAGCTATCCCTGGGTAAACAGAAACAATTATATGCTACATCATTACAAGTTAAAATCAGCAACAATGGAAAAAGTAAAACTACAACTAACACTGGAAGAGGACTGCTTTTCCTCTTCTCCTTTTCGAATAGTCTGGTTCATATGAGCTACGTATTAAATGTCTACCCTATGCCTGCCCCCATGCTAACTGTTATAGGGAATTAGAAAATGGTACAAGACAGTATCCCTCAGCAAACAGAAGATAAGGCTGATATACATTAGGAAGAAAAAATAGAGCCACAATAAGGTGGGCTAAGATTTTAGAACAAATTATACTAGTTGGAAAGTCCCTTTGGTTTTCAAATTGGCTACAAATGGGGCCAGGGTGTCTCAACAAGAGAACGATTATCTCAAGCAGGAAAAACATTATGGCCATAGCCTTGGAGAGGAACATCAACATGGAACGTTTGGGGACATAGTCAAGAAGAGGGTAGAGACTGACTAGATGCAGAATGAGGGTCCTGTTCAAAGGTAGTGGGGAACATACTTAAATACTCAGGCTGAGACAGTGTTACGGAGAGCATTGAACTCTTGCATTGGGTGCACCATTAAGACTAGGAAGCTACACTTGCCACTCAAGTAGATCAACAGAATAGGCAATCATTTTAAGAATTCTCTAATATGCAGAATGGGGTAGTGGCAACAGAGACAGAAAGAGGGAAGATTTTCGTTGTGGGGATGCAATTTGTTAGCTCATGTGATAACTCACAAATGCAGGGAAGGTGTCCTGCTAAATTTGGTCTTTAATTAATTTGGCGTTTCTCCCTCCCACACCCACAGATTAGTGGGAGAAAAATAAACGAAATATCCAATCTGGTTTTAATGTGGTCCTATTCAATAATCAAAACAGTTCTTCCATCTATTGCTTAGTGTATCTCTGGGGGGACGGCAGTCCATCTGGCAGAGCGCCGCCCTCTCCCCTGCTGCTCTAAGGTGATGTTCAGGTGTGTGCAGTGAGGAATGTGTTCTGTGTGTCACTATAGCATTGGGAAAGAGGGGAAGGGCTTCAGGATGATCCTTGGGTGGGCACTAGCCTGCACCCACTAATCTCAGGGCCGATGTCCTCTGTCCACCTGTATGTCACTTGTCCAGCTGACACGTGCAACTGAAGTCTGCTTCTAGTGTCCTGTGATCTAATCTCTCTAAGCTTGCGCAGAACCTATGAACAGACTCTAGCTCACTTGGCCTTGTTTCTGACTTGCTCCAGCTACAGATTCCCAAGTGTCAGTGACACCATCTACCAACCCACTTACCCAGTGACCTCTCCCCTAACCTCTGCTGCCCAGCCCCTTCTCCCTGCCGTGGTGGGCCCAGCGATAAGCCATGGCTTTCTTATGTAGTGAACCTGGCTGAAATGAAAGTGGACCTTGAAGGACAATGACAAGGTACGAGAATCCTAAACCTCAGATCCTCCCTCTACCTGATGCACTGTGCCACCCAGTTTAATTCGCTGTGGCTGCACTCCAGGTTAGTTGGGGGTTAGCTCCAGGTAATGCTAAAAGTTTTAGCTGCATTTTGGGGCAGCTCTTCCTTTACCGAACTGCCTGAACCTGAAGTAGAGAACAAAGTATTTGGACCTAAGTTATTTTTTTAAATGGGGAAACTTATGAAACTTGAGTGACATTAAAGATAAATGGCATAATATACCAAGTTCATGGATTGGATGGACATAGTATCATAAACATGTTAATTGTTGCCAAACTGCTTTATGGTTACAATTTAATCCAAATCCAAATGCAACAGTTATTTTGCGAAACTTGACAAGCTAATTCTAATATCAAACCATTAAGGAGATACTGTCATAATCACCAGATTAGCTAAACATAAAACATCTAGCTGTGATAAATGTTGGAGAAAGTATGGAAAGGTGAGATCTTTCATAAGCCATGGATGGGAGTGTTCACTGGCACAACCATTTTGGAAAATATTTTGCTATCATCTATTAAAGGTCGATTAATATGTGTTGTGGGCTAAATTTTATCCTCCAAAAAGATATGTTCAAGTCCTAACCCTGGGTGTGTGTGAATATGAACTTATTTGGAAACAGGGTCTTTACAGATGTAATTAAGGAAAAATAAGACAATACAGGATTTGACTGGGCGCTAACCCAGGGACTGGTATCCTCGTAAAAGTAAGGAGAGGGTAGACACATGGCTCATGCCTGTAATCCCAACACTTTGGGACACAGAGATGGGAGGGTCACGTGAGGCCAGGAGTTCAAGACCAGCCCAAGCATCACAGTGAGAGCCTGTCTCTACAAAACCTAGGAAACAAATCCAGGCATAGTGGCATGCACCTGTAGTCTCAGCTACTAGGGAGACTGAGGCAGGAGGATCACCTGAGCCCATGCGTGTGAAGTTACAGTGAGCTATGGTAGTATCTCTGTACCCTAGCCTGGATCAAAGAGCAAGAACCTGTCTCAAATAAATTAATACAATAAAGAGAATGACTTTAGAGACACATGCAGAGACACAGACACACAGAGGAAGGTCACATGAAGACAGAGGTAAAGATTGAAGTGATACTGCCCCAAGCCAAGGAACACCAGAAGCTGGAAGAGGCAGGAAAGGATTCTTCCCTGGAGCCTTTACAGGGGTTATGGCTTGGTTGACACCTTCATTTCACACTTCTAAGCCCCAGACTGTGTGAGAACAAACTCATGGTTGTGTTAAGTCTCCCAGTGTGCGGTTGTTTGTTATAGCAGCCCTAGATAAGTAATACGATACACACACCCTATGGCTCAGCATTCTACTCCTGGGGTATATTATATAGAATAAATTCATGCACATACATGCCAGGATACATTTGAAATGATATTCATAGGACATTGTTCATAATAGCATCAAAGTGGAAATAACCCAAATGTTCATCAACATCAAGTGGATAAACTGATTTCACTCATTCATTCAACAGTACGCATTGAATGCTTACTACATAGTAAACGCTTTTTGAAACCTTTGTAGAACTTACATTCCAGTGGGGGTAGACAGATCATAAAAAATACATGTGTCAGTCAAATTATATACTATGGTAGAAGCTGATCAGGACTATGAAAATAAAAAGATAATACATGGTAACAAGAATTGGAAGTGTCAGACTGGTGCTAATTTCAACAGGACGTTAGATAGTCAGATGTTATAGGATTCATGTTGAAGTCCTAACCCCCAGTACCTCAGAAAGTGACAATTTGGAGACAGGGCCTTTAAACAGGTGATGCTAAAATGATGCCATTAGGGTGTGCCCTGATCAAATCTGACTGGTTTCCTCCTAAGAGGAGACTGGACCAGACAGACACCAGGGATGTGCACACACAGGAAAGGTTGTATGAGGACGTAGCAAGAAGGCGGCCGTCTGCAAGCCAGAGACAGAGGCCTCAGGAGAAACCAAACCTGCTGGCACCTTGATCTTGCAGCTGCAGCCTCCAGAACTGTGAGAATGTTAAGTTTTCACTGTTTAAAGCCATCCTGTTGGTGGTATTTTGCTATGGCAGGTCTAGCAAACTAGTATGTATCAGGTTGGGCCTCACTAAGAAAATGAGATTTGCACAAATATTTCAAGGTGAATTAGGAGGAAGAAAGTTTGATGCAGAGGAATAAGCTGTAACTAAGGACCCTGAGGGAGGAGTTTGCTTTACATACTTAAGGAGTAGTGAGGAAACCCAGTATCTGAAAGGGAAGTTCATGTGCATTGGGAATACAGGGGTAGGAGGAGCTAAGGGCTGAGGTCCCCAGGTAACAGGCAATGGCCAAGAAGGGCCTAGCAGATTATTATGAAGTCTTTGGCTTTTGCTCTGAACAAGATAGGGAGCCATTTCAAGAGGATACGGAAGCATTAGATAGCTCATTAAACCGCTGATGGCAGTGTAAATTGCTACAACAGTTTTTATCCAACATGGGTTTTAAAAAGGTTCGGTCTGATGCGTCTCGTTCTTTCTTTCTCATTGTGAGCAATTCAGTCCAGAAGCCATTAGGTAGCACAAAGCAAGGTGGGCTTCACACCAGCAGCACAGAAGGATGGACCGACCCATGGTGACCCAGAATGGGTGTCACAGCCCAAGTAGGGCAAAAGGGACATCCAGGCAGAAGATCTGCCTGACCAAGGCCACCAGAGACCAAGTCAAGTCAGGAGGGCGTCTATGTTGGGGGCTTGGGCGGACGTCAGGTATTACAGCCCAAGCAGGTGAGGATCACCACACAGATGACCACCCAGTGAGAAGGATCAGAGACTGCAAGTCTGTAGAGGAAACCTGCAGAGGGAACCCCTCCACAGGGGTCTGGCATGGGGAATCGGAGCCCAAGCAGGATGTGTGGGAGGGAGTGGGAGGGAGAACAGCCCAGAAAGCTGTGTTGAGTCCAAGTTGGGTGGAGAAGGTGTTTATGCAACAGAGCAGGTGATGATGCAGATGGAAAAGCAGTTACTTACACACAGTGAAATACATCAAAGATAATGGGAGCCAATTTTCTCATGGTTACAGAAGAAAATAACAACAAGGGAAGGGAAGACATTGTAATAAACCCTGTGGTGTTGGAAGTAATCAGTATCAACTCTAGGCTTTCAATATATAGTTATGGAAATAATCTAGATATAGATTAAATTAATATGTAGTGTATACACACCCAGATTTCCTAACTCTGTCCTCTGAGAGGGCTGGGAACAGGGACACCCCAATAGCAATGAGCACTCCTAGCACCCAGGTCTCCAGTCCTACGTCCTGTGATTTACTATAAAGAACGAGGGTGTCTTGGACAAAGGACTGATTCCAGGGCTGGCACAACAGGGCATGTAGAAAATAAACCTGGAACATTGTCTTGTACTAGAAGTCATAGAATTACTAAAAGGACAGCATGTTAAAAAGGACACAGATGCTAGCTCCAAGGGGCTCCCACTGGCCAAACATGGGACAATTTGAGTATCACAGTGAATAATAAGAATTGATAAAATAAGAAATCACAAGTCCATACAGACTAAAATGAATAAATCCCAAGTTTGATGATTGGTATGTTTACATAGTTTTAAAATTCTTATTAATTACAATAAAAGCCTTTTAAGATTTCCGTAAAACTTCTGTAAAATTCATCTTAATTGTAAAAGAGAAGAGTATACACTATCAACAATGAATGATGAGTTTGAGAGCCACTGGAAGTGAAGAGGTTGTACACTTAGAAATAACACAAATCCAAATTACGACTAATTACAATGATACTATCTATTGAACATTATTGTTCCAGGAATTCTGCTAATTGCTTTATATCATCTAAAGTTTAAAATTTAACAATTTAGTGGTTGATGTTATAGATATTATAACCCCAACATTCAAATGATAAAAATTGAATCTCTGAAAATTTAAATAATTTGATATATATCAAACAGGCAAGTGGGAGAGCAAGGATTTGAACCCAAGACCCTCAGAATGTAAAAAAAAAATGTGTTCTAAATCTAGGTTTCTATGTTCCAGTACCTCATTAAAGAAAAAAAAAAAAAAAGCACACACCAAAGTACTGGTTTAGATGAAAGTTTAGAATTCTTCTAATTTTCTTTGGAGGCTGTTATAAATGATTTATAAGATCCTTTTCTAAATATTTCCTGAAGTGACATTTGATTTGATATTTGATTTTTAATTTCTGATTCTTTTATAGATATAGGAACCTTTATTTATTATGGGGCCTACCCAGAGTGCTTGATGGGTCCATCCTTAGGGAAAATTGGAGAGTCAGACTGAAGCTTCTTTGGAAACACGGAGAAATGACAAATTGGTATAATTAAGTATGTGTAACCACATCCTTTAATCAGAGAGGTTTTTGCAGGAAAAAAACTGCCTCGCTTCAAGGCAAGTGGTTAATTTAACAGTTACAAAGCAGCAATTTTTGAAAACATACTATTGTGGAGATCAGATACTCTTTCTAGGTTTTCCCCTCACCTTATTTGGGCTGAAAAAGGAAAATATGGACCAAGAAAGGTTAAGTTTGGATTCCTTTATGAATGCTTATCTTTTTCAAAGAATAGTCCACTAAAGCTGGACAAATCACGAAGTGCAATTATATACCCTTCTGCTGAGCATAAGACCTCCTTAAGTCCACTGAGGACACCCTCCAGATGGCCATTATCACTGATTGTGGATCCCAAGTCCCACCAGTTTACTTTGATTCAGAGCCTCAATTGACCAGGCATTGAAACCCGCCACCATCCAACTCCAATAAAGGGAGATTAATAGCTAAGTGCTGTCACTGAGCCAATGATTCCATCGCCAACATTTCCTCATTTCTTTTTTTTTTTTTTTTGAGACAGAGTCTCACTTTGTTGCCCAGGCTAGAGTGAGTGCCGTGGCGTCAGCCTAGCTCACAGCAACCTCAAACTCCTGGGCTCAAGCGATCCTCCTGCCTCAGCCTCCCGAGTAGCTGGGACTACAGGCATGCGCCACTATGCCCGGCTCATTTCCTCATTTCTTGAGTGGTATCATCGCACGTTTTACAGCAGAGATGGATGGAAATGGACCCCAGGGTACGCAACTGGGATAGTCCTCTAGACCCGAGCGTCTATTGCCAAATGTTACAACGCCCAATTATCTACAGAGTTTTTTCCAAAGTCTGTGCTTTATGGTTTGCTTAGACTTTGAGGCAGACTTCTAATAGAACCCTTCTCCCTGCAAGTGCAGAATGAGAAATGCATCTCCAGACAATTAAAAGGTAATAGTCAGTGGATTGGTGACAGTTATCTAAAAATCAGCTGTTTTTAAAAATACATAATACTGAGGTCCTTTTTTCTGTCCTTGTTTCTTATGGTTCTTGCTGCTTTGGTCATTTGAAACTGCTCATCAACACTTTATTTCACTTCTGAATTCTTACCTATCATTTGCCATTTATTGCTGTTGTTACACAAGATGCTTCAACAGTACAACATGCTTGTTCTCTTTCATACTCATTTATATTTCTAAGAATTCACTACACTGTAAGATCAGAGAGTGGCAATATAAGACAAAAAGACAAAATAATATGGCTGGTTGTTAAATTATTAATTCCTATTAGGTACATTTTAATAAGTGTCCATAAATTAATGACTGCAAGGGAAAGGTTTTCTTCCTATTACTGTCAGGATTCACTCATTCTTGTTGGGTTTTATTTGGAGTAAAATTCCTTGCATGTTGGTCATTTACAACACACTTTCAGCTGCATGAAACATAAAGACTCAGAGTGGTATAAACAATAAGGACATTTGTCACAAGGATTGAAGTCCAGAGAGGTGTAGGCCTTCTGCAGAGTCGCTTAACTTAGCAACATGACGATATCCTCAAACATCCAACGCTTTCTTTTCTAGGGTGGCCAACTTGTCCCAGTTTTCTGGGACATTCCTGGTTTTAGCACTGAAAACGACATGTCCCGAGAGTCCCCTTAGCCCCTGACAAACCTGGACGGTTGGTCCCCCGACCAACCCTTCCATCCTTAGGGTGTTGGCTTTAGTCCTCAGGCCTGTGCTCCCATTGCTAAAAATGACTACATCAGCTCAAGTTCTCATTCAAATTCACTCAGAGGCAGAAAAGGGTATTTCTTTCTGTGCCTCTATTTTAATGCAATAAACTGTCCTAGAAACTGTCCACCAGACTTCCCCAGATGTCTCACTGGTTAGAACTGTGTGATGTCCCCTCTCCCCAACCAGCTGTTGGCAAAAGAAATGGAAATCGCAGGACAGGTTTAACCTAATCAAGATTCAGCCAACCACACTAAAGAGGAGAACCAGGAAAAAAGGTACAGGTGGGTGCCGATGGGTTTGAATAGTGTGTAATTGATATTGTTGGATGCATGTGGGTTTTATTTTTTTAATTTATGCTGGTCTCCCTACCTCTGTAGATTTCTTGTGGGCAAGGAGAGCTCTTCCCCATTGACATTTTAGGATGTCTAAGGGAGGGAAAACCCTTTTCCCAGGCGATGCTGAGATTCCTTCTCCCCTCTGTGCATTGGGATCAGAGAAGCCCTAGTAACACAAGCTAGACTCCCAGGCTCTCCGACAAATGGTGCTAAGTGTATCTAGAGTCTCAGCTCTCCAGAAAATCAGACTCCAGCTTTGCAGACCTGAGGTTCTTTGTCCGTGAAAACCTGTTTGTTTCCTTACATTGCAAACCTCATATTTTCTTAGGCAATAGCATCATTACCCCTATGTAGCATCTATCTGCCATCTATCTACGTGTATCTACCTTTGAAATGTCACCACTTACCATGGTGACAAAGGCAGAGAGTGGAGTGGGTGTGCAGCAGGAGGCTTTTATATGATCTGGTGCTTATTAGGTGAGCTACCTTAATGTTTGTATCATAGAAAGCTACTCTGTAAGAGGTTCACTAGCACAATCGCCAATTCATCTTGGAGGGAATGTTCTGCCTTGTCTTTCCAGAGCCAGCAAGATTCATTTAGAGTTCATTTTGAATTTTTCCCCAGATTCTCAATAGCCAAAAGACTGGGTTTAAGCCTCAATGCTCTTTAGCTATAGCATTTCAGACACAGACTGAAGTAGCATCCAAGTTCCAGGTTAAACAAAAAAAAAGTGTTAAGTCAAAGGCGTCAAACATGAGAGTAAGCCATTTTTCTGCCTAAACTGGTCGTTATCTTTGTGAGACTTAAAAATTGACTGAAGTAACACCTTCAATATTTTCAATGAACGGCAGCACAATGACCCTGTTAGTTGCTTTTTTGAGGATGTCTGTGCTGAGGATTTTTATCTGCACTTACTCCCTTGCTACAGAGGACCTTGTCTGCCACACCTGCCCTATCACATCAACAGCAGTGAATGTCCTTTGCAAATGCAAATATTTGTAAGGTATTCTCAGAGTAGGTGGGACGGACTGATAGTTTAGAATAATTAAAGGAGCTGTGTGCAAATGTCAACATGGAAAAAAAATTAACAGAAAACGGGGCAAAGTGACAATACAAATGGCCAGATTTCCCTATTATCACTTGCTGTACATCTCACAAGACAGCCGATTCCCCACTCTGTATGGGTTCCAGCATCCAGTGATTTATTGGGTAATTCAGCATTTGCCAGTATGTCTTGTGCTAATTAAATGCATCGCACTCTATTCAGAAATGTCACAATTGATTTGTCTTCTGCAAGCACTGACTTTATTTCAATCTTCTGAAAAAGATTTTATGAGTCCCAGATAACTTATCCTGGCACATTTCATCTCCCAGGGTAGCTTCTGGGAGTGGGGGCAGGAAGAGAGGAAACCCTCGGTGAACATTCCATACAAATACCTTTGTGGACATCTTATTTATCCATCATACGCCATGTATCTGAGCTATAGCGTAGGTATAGCAAAATTACAAACTGCCCCATTAGCCTATGAAAGCATTTAAACGTGACAGCAGTTAACATGAAACGATATTGGCAAAAACTTACGGGATCTTGTTAGATTTATCCAAGAAAACATGAACTTTGAGAGTGTGTTATTTATTATGAGGTGTTTACTTATTCACAAATTGATTTTGATGGAATTTAGCCATTAACTAACTTGCATGCAAGAAGAAATCTCCTAATGTCATTTCAGGGGCAGGGAGAAGAGAAGAGAAAATGCAGTGTAGTGGAGATTTTAGGAGATGTAACACATCTCCCACCGCTGTAGAATAACAAAGGTCGAAGACTGACCAACTAGCTGTTATTTAACTCCACGTGGGTTCCCCCTACTTCACCCTCTGAACCCAGATGCAGCCTAAGTTCAAAGTGTTCTTTGAGGATCAGCCACGGGAAAAATATCCAGCTTAGTCTAGGGGAAATTAAAATTCAACCTGAAACAGCCACTGCTTAGGAATGAATAATCTGTGCTCCAGAAAGAGAAAGACGACTATGTATGTCCCACTGGAGAAGAGTGATTACTGTATTCAGAAGACAAGAAAAGAATTAGTCATGGAAGAGCCACTCCGCAATCTTCAACAGGGCAGTTTTAGAGGGCATTTTTCTGGAAATCAGTAGCTCACTAGTTTGTATTATTCCAGGTTTGTTTATATTAATGTTTGTGTTTGAATGCAAAAATGCATCACTGAACAGTAATAATATCGATTTTCAGAGTCCGTGTGGTCTCCTGCTAAGGACACTTTCTTTGAAACTAAATGTAACGCTGCTGACAAGGGCAGAGCTCTTCACTGGGTTCAAGGAGGTGTTCCATTAACATGGCCAGTGCCTGTCAGTTTCCATCTCGTGTAGCGAGAGTCAGTTTGAGAGACTAAGTTATTCAGAGGTCCTTAGAACCAGCCATTTCACCCTGCTTCTAAAATAGTGCAATCCACTATTTTTAAAGTCACTCCACGGGATTTGGTTTGTGAATAAGCAAATAATCTGCGAATGTCAATTGAAACATTCTTCAGCAAAAATACAAAAGCAAAGTATAAGGTAACAGTTACTAATTTCTTATGCCTCGAAACTTGAAGATATACTATTCTTTCCATAGAACAGGAAATCCAGATGCAGAGTCCTTAAGAGGCCATACTTACAAGTATACAAAGAGCCATAAAATGGCAGAAATGAAATGGGGGGGGCGGGGAACAGCTTTCTAACTCCAAATTCCAGCTCTTTCCAACACAGTAGCACTCTGTAACAGTTTCAACTGTGCTATGTAAATAAAATCAGAACATTATCAAGAATGACTGGCCCAGGGAGGAGTACTGACCCCTCCCTCCAAGGAAGATTGACGATGAAGGCCACTTTGGCTTTAGAAGTCACTGTGGGAATCACTGAGGTCTCTATGGTCAGTGCGCTGCACTTGGACTTCTGCACTGATTCCACCTGGCTTCCCTCACGCCTTCCCACGTGTGCTTCCTAATAAGCCTCCTGCAAACCAAGCCCCATCTCAGAGCCCATTTACCAGAGAATGTGATTTCTGACAATAAGCACCGATTTGACCCAAAAAATAAGGCGTTTCACATTTTGGGCATGTAAGAAATAACTATGCAAATACATGTTTTTCTAAAGAACATTATTACCTATCAGTATCTCCTCATTTTTGGTCACGTACACTCCACACTTATCTTTGTTACTCTTATTTGTTCTAAAATTAGGTGCAATGATTTTTTGAGTTGTAGGGGCACAACAAGTGAAACCAGTCAGACCGATTGTAACACGTTAAAAATATAAGTAGTTCTTAGGTATATGCCCCAAAGAATTGAAAACAGGGACTCAAACAGTTGCTTGTACACCAATAAATGCTCATAGCAGCATTATTCATAATAGCCAAAAGGTAGGAAAAAAACCAATATCCATCAACAGATAAATAGGCAAACAAAATATTGTATATTCATAATAGATTATTCAGATATGGAAACAAAGTTCTGATACATGCTACAACAAATATGAACCTCAAGGGCATCATGCTAAGTGAAATAAATCAGATGCAAAAGGGCAAATATGGTATGATTCCAATTATATGAAATATCTAGAATAGGCAAATTCCTAAATGGAGAAAGCAGATTAAAGGTTATCAGGGGCTCAACAGAGGGAAGTATGATGAGTTATTGCCTAACGGTTACAAAGTTTCTGTTTGGAGTGATGAAAACTTTTGGAAATAGTGGTAATTATGAATGTAATTAATGTCACTGAATTGTACATTTCCAAATAGTTAAAATATGGCAAATTCTATGTTATATATGTTTTCAAATTAAATAATTAAATTTGAAAAAAATATGTAAGTAGGTTCACTTATGGGGCCCTGCCAAAAAAAGTATCTATATACGTAGGTTTGGGAGTTTAAGAATACGTTTAGGAATATTTTCCATAAAAAAACAAAGTGAAAGTGATTCTGAACAAAGTTCATAAAAATTACAAAATGTGAATTGAATAAACATGCTTTTTGTTTTTTACTCAGGACTGTAATAAGAGTTTCTCAGGTTTGCAGGAAATTTGCAAATAAATACAAGAAAGCAGCAAATTATTATCCAACTGAAGGTAGAGACGTAAAATAACAGCAAGTTCTTAAAAGATTAAATAAATGTACGGATGACAAATATTTAAAAAATGGTAATTATCTAAATAAATCCCCAAAAAGCATTTGTGAAAATTCAGTACTCAATCATGGTAATAGGGAAACACTGACCAAAATAAAAATGGAAGGACCTTCCTTTATCTGACCAAAAAATATGGATTTTGAGACATTGTGAAATATTCAAAGCTGTCCCCAAATTGAGAGAGACAAGGATGCCACAAATATTCTATTGAAAATCAGATAGTTCTAGTCAGTGTGATAAGGCAAGAAAAAAAACTGTAAAAATCAGAAAACAAAAAATAAAACTATTTAACATGATTTTTACATAGAACATGCAAAAAATAAAATTAGCAATAGTAATTAAATCTAGCAAAGTCACTGGTTCCAAGACTAACACATAAAAGTCAATTGTATTTCTAAAGATTGGCAACAAAAAAAAAGTTGAAAAGTTATGCCATTTAAAATAGCATCACACATAAAATAAGTTGGAGATAAATCTAAGAAAGGGTATGTAAAGATTTGCATACTGAAAACTATAAGACTTTATTGGGAAAAAAAGATTTAATGGATAACTATCATATTTATGGTATGTAAGCAGCATATAAGATCAATCTTAAAGATTTCAGTTAAGAGAGCTAAGCATATACCTCTTGATCCAGCAATTCCACGTTAGATATTTACTCAAGAAAATGAGAACATATTTCCACAAAAAGACACCTATTAATACCACCTTTCTTCATAATAGCCCCAAACTGGAAATAACTCAAATATCCATTAATAGCCACATGGATCAACAAGTTGTGTTATGTTTATTCTACATTAGAACTCTGATGAGCAATAAAAAAAGGAACCAACCACTAATAGACACAATGAGGATGCATCTCACAAACATGACGATGAATATAGAGACAGACATAAGAGTATGTACTACATGTTTCCATTTATATTAAGTGCTGTAACAGGCAACACTAATCTGTAATGACAAATCACATCAGTTGATACCTGGGGCTGGTGGAAGCAGGAGCTAGGCAGGAGGAGAACTTTCTGTTGCGATAGGAATGTTTTTTAATTGCAGGTCAAGATGATTGTATCACGTACAATTTTCAAAAGTCAAACTATACACTTAAAATGGGTACAATACATATTATTTCAGAAGCCAAAGTTTTTACATTTTTTAGCTACAAGCACACACAGAATGTAAACTCATTCTAAATAAACTCATGAGATATATAGCAGTATGTTATCTCCAGGAACAAAGATCTTGCAAATTTTAGATGGACATTTTGTTTTATTTTTAAGAGACGGAGTCTTGCTCCATTGCCCGGTGGCATGATCGTAGCTCACAGCTACCTCAAACTCCTGGGCTCAAGCGATCCTCCCACCTCAGCCCACAGAGTAGCTGAGACTTCAGGTGCATGCCACCATACCTGGCAAATCGTTAATTTTTCTGTAGAAACAGGAGGGTCTCCTATGTTGCCCAGAACTGATCTTCAATGCCTGGCCTCAAGCGATCCTCCCACCCCAGCCTCCTGAATTGCTGGGACTATAGCCATGAGCTACCACACCTGGCCTAAATGGGTATTTTAAGCTCCCTTATCAAGATTCTGGCAAGAAAATAAAAAGATGACTAAGTCAAATTAGGTAATTCAAGGAGAATTTGAGGAAGGGGTTATTTAAAAGACATGGGCAGAACGTAAGAAAACTGGAAGAGAAAGTGCAGTAACCGAGAGGTTTTACCAGCCCCAAGACTAAAGGCACAAGGAAGGGAGTGGTAACCAGCATAGCAGAGTCCTGTAGAGGGCTGCCTCGTAGGACCTGTAGCAGGGCAGTAGCCAGCTGCAAACAACCTTAGGGAGGAGTTAGGGTGGGTGGAAGGTAAAGATACAGACTCACCCTCCTCCCTCCTCCTTCTGCTGTGGCTCCATTTACTGAACTCACCTGGAAACCAGAGGCAAAGGTGTGCGGTAATGTTCGTACAGATCAGCCTCTTGGGTACAAAGGAGAATAAAGGCAGCTTGAGAGTGACTGCGGACAGGTGAGTAGTATAAATATATCATCACTTCCAACTCCTTCAGTCCTTCTCACTGCCCCCCAAACTTTACTTGGTAGGTAAACAGTGGGCCAGGAATTTGAATCTTTAAAAGCTATACAGGCAGGTGGCTGGCCTGTGTGCAGTCGTGTTTACAACTCATCGATCACAACCAGTTACGGATTCCTTTCTTCCTTCTCCACTCCCCCTGCTTTGCTTCACTAGCAATTTTATTTAAAAACTAAAAAAATAAAAGCTATACAGGTGATCCTCGTGACCAGAAAGTACCTTTGATCCCTTCACAGAATGGACCTCTGAGTTGATCATCAGCATTTAAAATTTACGATATGGCTACATGGAGGCCAGTTTCATGACATTCTACTCTTCCTTATACTTACTTCTTTGTAGATTCCACTCCCCTAAGAATGCAAAAAGTCATTGAGTATTTATAATACGTGCTTTACTGGGAGCCTGATGGGATCAATACTGGAGGCAAAGGCACTTCATTGACTGTTAGACACTTAGGAAATTAAAGTGTTGCATCTGGGACACTTGGAAAGGTGGAAGGAGGTCCCTTCCTCGCTGGGAGTTGAGGAGCTTATGACTCAGGTCTTTATCCTTGAAGCTTACGGCAAGGAAGCCCTGAAGTCACAAGGAACATGAGAAATCACCAATGTCAAGCTACTCAACTGTTCCAGAGGTAGGATGATAAAGTCATCAGGTAGTCACAGGCAGGGACATCGCCCCATAAAGGCAGCAGCTGGTAGGTTTAAGACATCAGTTGTGTTCAAGGGCATCCTTTATGTTTTGGGGGGAGAGTCTAGGATTAAAGAGAAGGGATCAACTCACTTTTCAGAGTTGTTCAACTGCTCCCCTCTTCATCCCAAGTCTCTTCATAGACCGAGAAGAGCACACAAAGAGGCATTTGCTCCCAGGTTCAAGGGAGAAAACTTCAAGACATTTCCCTAGTGGCAAGTCACATGGCACTCTTAGAACTCTCCTGATCAATTTCACTGGCAAACTAGTAAGGGGAGAAAAATTCAGTGAACTTCAACATCAGCACAGAAGCAAACACTTTCACAGATGTGTGTTTTGGTAATACAAAAAGCTCTGTTTTTGCTTCAAATTACTTACAAGAAAAAAATACAACTGAAATTATAATATGAACTCTGCCAAGAATGTATTTTGAATGTATTTTTATCTTGAATTCATGTAATAACAGTATGATACATATCACACATGATAGGACAGTTACTAACACATCTACAAGGCTTCCTTTTTCGTGTAAATATCACTGTAGTAGATGCATAATGTTTTGGTATAGGAACATTATATAAATATGTTCATCTCTGAAATGACAAAACCTAAGCACAGTTGTAGGTCAAAGAACATCTCTAAAATGTTTCTCATTTTTCCCCACAGTAAGACATCAATCCCACTTTTTTTTAAAGAGGGTATTATTAATTCCACTCTCTAATTTCTTTTTGTTCTCTTACATCAGTATGTGACACAATTCTATCAGAGAATCTGTTTCTATAGACAAGGGCTGTGAGACAGTGAGGGCAGCTCCAGAAACTTCTGAAGTCAAGGAACCTTGAATACGGGACCACAATTAACTGGAAAGAGAAATGCATGGGTCAGTTTCTGTGAGGTCAGTATGGAGGAAGCAGCTTCTGTTACGTGGCCATAGGGGATGTTTCTGTAGAGTTCGGTAGTAGGGAAATTAAAGTAACTGTTTCCCTGCAAGTGCTCTGTTCTGCCTCGGTTTACACCTGCTGCCAACATTTGTGGGATGGTTAAGTTGACAAATGTAGGCAGACGTAATATATGTCTAAACATTTTCACATTAAAAATCCAGCTGAAAATTTATGAAATAAAGTATGTTCTGCCATCTTGACAAATATACCTTCACAGTATCAAAATAGAAAACTGTATATAAAGCTATGGCTTTTCTATAACTAAAAATCAGTAGAACAGTGTGTGGTTGAATTTTTTTGAAACAGTCTTGCTCTGTTGCCCAGGCTAGAGGGCTGTAGTATCATAGCTCACAGCAACCTCAAACTCCTGGGCTCAAGCAATCCTCCTGCCTCAGCCTCCCAGAGTGCTGAGATTACAGGTGTGAGCCACTCTGTATATACGCAAAGGAACTGAAGTATGCTGAAGAGATGTTTGCACTACCATGCTTATTTCACCATTATTCACAACAGCCAATACACTGAAGCAACCTAACTGTCCATCAACAGATGAATGGATTTTAAAAATGTAGTAATACACAGAATGGAATACTCTTCAGCCTTAAACAAAGTTTTTTTTGTTTGTTTGTTTGTTTGTTTTTAAAACAGGATGTCACTCTGTTGCCCAGGCTAGAATGCTGTGACATTAGCCTAGCTCACTGCAACCTCAAACTCCTAGGCTCTAGTGATCCTCCTGCCTTAGCCTTCCGAGTAGTTAGAACAACAGGTATATGCCATGCCCGGCTAATTTTTTCTATTTTTAGTAGAGATGTGGTCTCACTCTTGCTGGGGCTGGCCTCAAACTCCTGAGCTCAAGGGATCCTCCCGCCTCGGCTTCCCAGAGTGCTAGGATTTCAGGTGTGAGCCACCGTGCCTGGCCAAAACAGGAAATTCTATCAATTGTGAAAGCATGGATGAACCTAGAGGACATTATGCTAAGTAAAATAAACCAGGCAGAGAGAGACAAATACCTTATCTCACTTATAAGTGAAATCTAAGAAAGTCACACTCACAGTAGTACAGAGTAGAATGGTGGTTACCAGAGGTTGGGTCAGGGTGGGGAGGGGTGAAGTTGCTCAGTGGGTACACAGTTACTCAGGAAGAAAAACTTCTGGTGTTCTATTACTATGATGATAACTGTAATTAATAATGTAAAGTGTATTCCAAAATACCTAAAAAAGATGATTTTTAAATGTTCTCACCACAAAGAAATGATCAATATTTGAGGGGGTAGATTTGCTAACTAGCCTGATTTGATCATTCCACAAGGTTTGCATGTATCAAAACATCACATGGTACCCCACAAATATATGCAATTACTACTTGTCAATTAAAAATGAAACAAAAAAGCATTTACCTTAGGTTAAGTTTCACTTAGAATAGAAGAAAATGAAAATGGTGCTTCTTTTGTAGCTCAGGCTCGAGTGATATTTGTTACATTTTTTTCCTAAGCATGAGAATATCTTGAGTCATATCTTCTACCCCTCATAAGCATTCTAAATTATCAAGATTTTGTTTTGTTTTAAACATAAACAAAGGGAGAAAGTGACTAACAAGCCCCCTCAAAAAAAAATTTAGTACATGCTACGTGCAAAGCACATGGCTAACATGTTCTACTCATATCCTCAGAAGAGCCCTGTGAAGGCTATGAAGTATTGTTAGTTTCACCACCATTTCACAAGTCAGAGCTCAGAGAGGTTAACTCGCCTGCCTGAGGGCACACAGCCCGTTAGGGGCGTGGCCTCGACTTCAGACCGTGTCTGCTAGATTTCAGAGTACTTTATCTTTATGCTTTTTTGCTCGCTGATTTTCACCTCAGAGAGCTTCCCTCCATTAACTCCATTTCGATCTCAACTCCCTACCCATTCTAGCTACTCTTGTTTAGATTTTTAATTCAGACACAATGTTTAAGCCTATTTATTAAAAACTGATCTGGCCTCATCTCTGATATAGACTGATTTTTTTTTTTTTAAGGAAAGACAATGAAATCTCTTCCACATCATTATTTTAAGCATATTTCAATTAAAATTAAACAGATTTAAACATTTTTTCCAGAGAACCCATAACATTAGTTCCTGTCTCCTAAGATGATCAAGGAATGACTTGGAAGGTGAATGGAATTAACGTTAAAGTGATGACATTTTCATAAGGTGGAGAGTCTCCTGAGATATGAAACAAACTTAAATATAATTTAGTGAATTTTTGGAAGTCAAACTTCAGGGCCAACCGGAAACTACCCTTAGGCCACAGAATTCTTGGACAAAGAAATAGAAAGAAATGTTCAAAGAAAATGCTTACCAAGGAAAGCTATGGTTCAAAACCACCATAAACTAATTTTTACTACATTGTTGGTTCATCTTTCGACCTGCACATAACTTTCTGCACCTTGACTCAACGAGTGGTTTAACCTAGACCGAATGGTTGACCTTTACTGGAAAAGTAAATCAACTACAGTTCTCGGTTCAGACATGACTCACTGGTGACTGCTGTCTGTGAGCACTGCCCGATACGGATAGACATCTGCTTCATGATTAACCTCTGCTGTGGGCTCCGTCGATTTGGAGACTGAGAAAAATGATTAATGAGTGAAGAATTTGTTTTTTCGTCTGCTACTTATAGTGTCTGCACCAAGAGAGAATGCTATGGCAACCGGATCATAGACAAACGATCGAAGGATGTTGCCGAGTAGGACAAAAGGATTTTGCAGGAAGTATTGAAGCTGTGAGAAAAGGAATATGAAACACAAATGAAGTTTTTGGAAGAAAAATACCCAGAAAATTAAAAGGGAGAAGGAAGAATGCAAAAAAGCCCGACCTTTAGGGAAAGGAATCAAACTTCACAGATGTTAAGCAATATGAGAGAAGTTACTGGATAACATGGAATAATAGTAATAGAATCCACAATTCAAAGAGTTTTGAGGCCGTCAACTAAAATTAGGTAATTTTTCAATCACATTTCGAGCAGGTGTGATCTGCTAACCAAATGTCACAAACCATCACCATCATGTTCCAGGAACATCTAGTAAATGTCCATTGAGCATGGCTGGTTAGGTCCCGTTTGGTGTTCAGTTTTTTTTGTTTGCAATAATTTCATATTCTGTTTTTACCGAACACATCACTTGGTTACATATTTAGTGCACAATTGTTTGCCAGTTGCTTTGTTAGGCTACAAACACCATCACACTCAGGAATATAGGATAGGAAAACATAATTAGAAATGGTCCAAAACATGTCACTTCGTAGTTATTCAAATGAATACATATTTGCAACATACTGTAAGGGCAATGGTAAGCTTTACTTTCATTTCTGGGAGACCCACAGGGAGTAGAGGAGCATGTAGGAGCATCTCTAGTGATGGATGGAACAAACAGCTCGGTGTTCTAGGAGAGGGCTACAGGCAGGGCCTCAGCCAGTGTAGTGACACCCTGTACATGTGCCTGAGATAACCATGGGCTGAGGTATAGGAAGGTACCAGGGGAGATGGTAAGGCAGTGAAGAGACTTGAATATTCCCAAAGAAACAAGATCAACAGGACTATGAAAACCTACATGGTGGGAGAGATGGGGAGAAGAGGCTTTGGCCCTGTGGATTAGGATATCCCAGAATGGGGTGATCTTCTTTGCAGACATTCTTGTTGTGTAGGCATGGAAATCTCAGGAAAAAAGAATTTGAACATAGAAATTAGCACAGTTGGAACTTTGTAAATCAAGCCGGATGCACACTGAAGTTAGAAAATCTCAACAGAAGGGAATAGCAAACAAGGCAAATGTTGACTTATACCATCAAGTGCATTTGATTTAAGCCAAAAGACTTCAATGTTAGTTCTTCCCTCCTCTAGCTGGTTGTATGAACACTCAGGGCGAGTCACTCTCAGGACTTTTTCTTCAGTGCCTATAGATAAAGCATAGAACAGCATGTACCCAATGACAGAGAAATTAACAAATTGGTCAAGCTTTGGAATCCGTATCAACTCTCATTATCGGCTTAAGTACCCACCCTAAAAATCACTGAAGATGGCAGTAGGAACTCACAGCTGTGGTGTTTAAACCCACAGTGAACTATTCCAGTATCAGAACAAGGTTGATTAGACAACATCTGCAAAGACAGGGATGAGGTTCCTTACGGTCCACAAAGGTGCCCACGAGTGGTTGGTTCATCTATGGCAAAATCTCAGCCAGAGCTGGGGAGGGAGGGGATGTGGCCCCCAGCTGAGCTGATGTCTAGTAATTGGTCTCTAAGAAGCAACAATTACTTTTCAGGTGTCCTACCAATGAAGACCTAAATGCACGTCGTACTCTCAAAATGTCTCAACTATTTATCTGCAAATCCATTACTTGCAAATAGCCTACAGCTTTTGGCCCTAAAACACCGAGATTCACCTCCTTCCTGTTAAATATCTAAAAAGGGAGGCAAAGAACAACGGGGCGGGATATGACTAACCCATCAGTCGGTTCACTTCTGTGACTATTTCCCCAGACCCTTTGTCCCCCTCTCAGTCAGTATTAACTAGACAGTCCAATTAAACCGAGCACTGGTCGTCCACAGGGATTCTTTTCATAGAGAAATGCAATTCTCTTCAAGATTCTCTGCATTACCTAATGGCCTGCATAGAATCAGTTTGATGGGCTGCGGCTGGTTCCTAGGGGACAAATTGATCACCATGGCAATAATCAGAGGCTCTCACCCTTATAGAGGGGCAAGGTAAAATCCACAGAGCTGTGGAGGAAGCATATCTGATTATCTCAGAAGAGCTGCCTTCTTGGAGCAGGCTGCTGCCTCCGATTAGGCTGGTCTTACGAGCGCACGTAGAGCCCGTGCCAAGACGTGGAACGAGGCATATGGTTGGAAACCGAGTGGGGAAAACGTGCCAACTTCTGATGCCGCACAGCTGCCTCTGCTCTGGTGGTCTGGTCAGCACTGAGGAAGACCTGCTCAGCCGCGGCAAAGGGTACTGACGGCTATTTGCAGAAAGACAGCTGGATTGCAATCAGTCAATTACTTCACTAGCAAATACCGTGCAAGAAACACCCAGGAAACGTGGTCCTATGAAAACGTTAGAGAAAGCAACATGAGCCTAAACGCTACTATCATTATGATCCGTTTAGATTTTACAGTCTTTTTGCGGAGACTTTAACCAGCAAAGAACAAACTATAATTTAAATATTTTTTCTGCTGTATTGACCCTACATAGAATGACTTTTGTTCCAGACACCCTCTGAAAACAATTAAAATATACATAAAAGTAGGAAACGTACAGGAAAAATATGCCTCTAGTGTATAACCTCTGTAATATAAGGAAATGTCCAGTGTGCCAAACAAAACCAACTAGGTTCCTACTGTTGTGTGAAGTTGGTGTGTTCTCGCTGAACAAAGCTGGAATAATTGTTCCAGACAGAAGTTAATATATGCATTCTCATTATTACCTGTTGTGGGCACATACCTACTTTATTACTCTATGCATTCAAAGGCCTTCAGAAGGGTGTATTTACAATCATTACTTTCCTTTAATGTCAATAATCTAGGAACAGTTCTCTATAGATGATCAAGGGACAGAAATATTTTCTAAGCCCTCATCAAAAGTCCCTACCTGGCCTGGCACGGTGGCTCATGCCTATAATCCTAGCACTCTGGGAGGCCGAGGCGGGTGGATTGCTTGAGCTCAGGAGTTCAAGACCAGCCTGAGCAAGAGTGAGACCCTGTCTCTACTAAAAACAGAAAGAAATTATCTGGACAGCTAAAAATACATATAGAAAAAATAAGCTGGGCATAGTGGCACATGCTTGTAGTCTCAGCTACTCGAGAGGCTGAAGCAGGAGGATTTCTTGAGCCCAGGAGGTTTGAGGTTGCTCTGAGCTAGGCTGACGCCACGGCACTCTAGCCTGGGCAACAGAGTGAGACTCTGTCTCAAAAAAAAAAAAAAAAAGAAAAAAAGTCCCCACCTTGGTAAGGTCAGAGGTTGACACGTAGCCCCATATGGCAGAAAGACTTGGGCCAACAGACCACTTCTCAGGGGGGCTCCGTGCAATCAGCTCCGAGTAGAGAAATGGTCGCTTATAGGACTTTAATGAGCTTGCTGAAAAATCGCACCGATCCTAAGCCTCCACCAATTCCACAATTAGAAGTTGCAATTGTCTGTTCTCTTACTTTTCTGTCACATTTTTGTACTGGGTGTTAATAGGTCCCTCAAACTCTTTTTAACCAACCCCTTAACTAGACTGCAATTAAGAAATTCAATGGTGCTGTACCATATAGAATAAACCACATTTTACATCTGTGAAAATGAAACTCATCTTTTTTTCCTCTTTTGCAGAAAACCACTACATTGTGTTAAGTTACCTTGCATTAAAATAAATTTGGATTTGACATAGCGTTTTGTAGAAATTTTCTTCGTCTTAAACTGGTGCCATTTAAAATAAATAGCAGCCTCCTCTTTGCTGTGATAGTGGCATAGATCTGACCTATTTACTTAATCTCTCAGTTTCAGTCTCTTCAATCATTGAAGAAATTGAGATTTGTGTGCCTATCCCATAGGTTCACAGTGAGGATTACAGACTTGGCAGGTTATAGTCTCCCCAAAAAAAAAAAAAAAAAAGAAAATATGGGTTACTTAACCCTCCTCCTCCCATTCACTAACCATCTTTATGTCAAGACTTTGTGTTAAATATCCTTAAATAACAAAATTCTGCTTCAGTTCTGTTTGCTATTTCACGAAAACAAAACGCCGAAGAAAAGAGTAGCTTTTAAGCCCTTGGGCCCATACTGTAGTGAATCCTTGGGAAACTGATTAGAGAGACTAAGACAAAACACACTCATCTGTAAACCTCCTCGCAGATACATTTTTCTTCCAAATCAACTGAATGTCCTTTCTTACCTCAAATTCCTTCATTCTTCCTTGTCCTCAAGTCAGGGGATGCAGGGACAGCCTAAAACAAGAAGCTACGAAAACCCAGAGTGGCAGGGAACCAGGGGAGCAATGCGTTTGTAGAGGCCCGTTCTTATATAGTGGGGGGAGAGGGGGCGGGTAACCTTTGGAATGAGGCAGACCTGGGTTCGAATCCCAGTTCTACCATTTTCAGCTGCGTGATTCCCGACACGGTCTTCGAACTGGCTGCATCTCGGTTGCCACAATTGGGCCACAGGTTTTACACATCTATCTCTTAGCACGAAGACGCAGGTGGATTTGCCACGAAGCTGAATTTGCAGGACGGCTCCCTCACATGGTTCCTTCCCAAGGCCCCCGACCTAATACTGTATTTGTACTTTTTATTTGTTTTCTTAAACAAAGCTTCCTGACTTACATAAACCTCAGGCCCCACAAGTCCTGGATCTACCTTGTATGATGATTAAAAAGGATAATAAACAGAAGGTAACTGGCCTATAGTCATAGTTCAATAAATCGTATTTTTTTTTTTTTTTTGAGACAGAGTCTCGCTCTGTCACCCTGGTTAGAGTGTCATGGTGTCAGCCTAGCTCACAGCAACCTCAAACTCCTGGGCTCAAGCAATCCTCCTGCCTCAGCCTCCCGAGTAGCTGGGACATGTGCTACCATGCCCGGCTAATTTTTGCTATATATTTTTAGTTGTCCAGATAATTTCTTTCTATTTTTTAGTAGAGACAGCAGGGTGGGGTGCGGGGGGGGGGGTCTTGCTCTTGCTCAGGCTGGTCTCGAACTCCTGACCTCGAGTCATCCTCCCGCCTCAGCCTCCCAGAGTGCTAGGATTACAGGCGTGAGCCACTGCACTTGGCCAATAAACGGTATTATTGTCACTGGACTCACAGGCCGTATGTTTGGATCTGTCTGTGAGTAAAAGTACAAAAGGCTACCACAAAGTGGTATTGCTTACAGGTTATACAAAGTTTGACCCGTGCTAAAATATACCACACCTTAGCCTGCTGAGACACCTGAACACATCTCCAGCAACAGGTGTGGTTAAACCTTCATTTTTAAACATGTAACCTCACTGAGGTGCGTTAGGACGTCAGGAAGAAAGAGAACAAACCACAGGATGGTTCGTGAACTTAAATATGGAGGAAGAAATGTGAAAAGTCGAGCCAATAATAGCGTTTGCAAGGGCTGCAGGGAGACGCCTCATTGCAGATGACGTCTCGTGGGGACCCTAGAGAACAAGAGCAAGTGCGAACTCCACGTGGACTCCATGTGGCACTGTTTATCCACGTGCGGTCTGTGGTCCAACAGCATCAGAACCACCTAAGGAATCTCGGTGAAAACACAACCGCCCCACCCTGTCCTGGCCCACTACATCAAGACCTCTGGAGGCACTCTGCTTCTTTAACAAGCTTCCCACCAGGTGATTCTGAATTCCATTTCATTTAAGAACTCCCACTGATAGATTGAACCTGAAGTAAAGAACTGATCAGATAGTTTTCAGGATTCCATATACGATCCTGCCTAGCTCAGAAGAAGTCCAATTTTCCACCGACAGTATAACCCTTCTCTTTCACTTTAAGGGGCGAGTGTCTGGCTTGTACATTTTCTTTCTCGATAGGTCTACTACAATTGTGGATGAAGAGCATGCCATTCAGACGTACATCATGATTTCAGCAAGATTGGGTATCTCTTATATACTGTGGATAAGATGATTCAATATTAGCTGAGACGTGTCTCTACTGTGCAGAGACACCATCCTCCTAGAGAAAGTGGATTCATAGCCACAAAAGCCTAAAATGAGGTTTCTAGTGGGATAACAAAATGTGCTCCCTGGGACTATCTTAGTCAATCCTGTTATCAATAACTTGGATGGAGACCCAAGAAGCATGCTTACCTTACCTAGGAAGATGCAGACCTAGTACCATGCAGATGATGCAAAATCTGGAGGTAAGGAATGCCCAGAAACAAATAATTATCAAGCTACAAAGTAACCCCAACAGGCCAGAATGAGAACCCAAAACAAATAAGATCACAGAACAGATAGAAGCACGACTGAGAAGAAAAAAAAAATCAGTATGGGTTTGGGAATGTGTCATTGATACAAATATTGTTTTTGTCTGTTTGTTTGCTTGTTTTTATGAGACAGAGTCTTGCTATGTTGCCCAGGCTGGTCTCAAACTCCTGGGCTCAAGGAGCCCTCCTGGTTCAGCCTCCCAAGTAGCTAAGATTACACACATACACCACCATACCTGGTTGATATAAATTTTGTTTGAGCCATAGTGTTACTGCTAGTCTTATGTATGCATTTTTTTTTTCCAGTTCTTGGAAGAGAATAGCCCTACTCTATTCTACACTGGTCAAACTACTTTAAACACATACACACATACACACACACACACACACACACACACACATATTCACTTCTGAGCCTGGGATTTTAAAAGGAAACAAATTCAAATTACCATGCAGCCAGAAGTGGACTGCAAGAACGGTGAGAAATCCATAAACTACTATATTTAGCTGGAGGGGTGGACAGGGAACACCTTTTCTTTCTTCAAATAATGGATTTTCTGTAGATTTAATCTGTTGGTGCAAGACAAGACCATGAGTATGTGACAGTTTCAAGATGGCACATAAGCTTAATGTGAGAAAAGACAATGAAACAGTTAACTATCTCCAGAAATGCAAAGGAGAATCCACAATGGAAGTGAGCGCCCCGCATTGGGGAGGTGATCAAGTGCAGACTAAATGATGACACACCCAGGATTGCTACCAAATGGATTCTCCTTACTCCGAGTGTTTGGAGAGGGGAGTGTAAAAATATGAGATGCTTTCAGCTCCATAGAAAGGTTTCTGTTGTTTGTTTTCATCCTAGCTAGCTCAGGTCTCTGGCAGCAAAGGGCGGCAGGAGAGGGAACAGAAAGTAACTAGGAGCAGAAAGTAAAACCAAAAGGGAAATGTAGAAGTTCAGTACCTGTGTGTGGAGAGCATGTCCTAAGTGCCAGACACTGTCCTTAACACTGGGGATAACACCAGAGGGAAAAGAAGTCAACCCCACCCCCCTCCACCTTCACAGAATTTACATTCTATAGGAGACTATTACAAGATGCAGTTGGGCAATTTTCCTTTGCTATAAGAATACAAAATAAGGTAAAAAGCGAACGTGGAGAGTGAAAGAGAAGCATAATTGTGCCAAGAAGGACTTCGAATGAGTATGTTTCGGCCCAAACAAATCCCAAGATTGCTTATCCTTGAAATCTATTCCACATTAAGATTTCGCCGGCTTCTCCAAAGCATTGCAGTCTATTCATTCACAGAGGGCAGCACCTTTCTGCCCCACCCCCTTTGTAAACACCCCCAAATGGCCATCCAGCTCCATCAGTATTGACTGCTTTCCAAGCATCGCCAGTTACCAGCTGTTACATCCATCACCACAAACAAGTTCCCCTTGACATATTGATTATTTCATTTTTCTTGTCTTTCAGCCAGAGCCTCCCTTCTAATTAATGGATCTATCGTCGGTTCCATCGGTGTGTACTCGTCCTGTCTACCTGAATTACATATTCGGCTGCCTGATTTTTGCAGCTGTTGTTTCCGATCTCTGCCTAAGTGATCTTCCTGAGCCTGGCTTCCGTGTGCCTCACTTTAAAAGAAAGGTGAACACCTTGGCAACGTCCCAATTCCAGCATTGCTTCGGTTTACATGTGTGTTTTTTAAAGTAGGCTTTCTCTGCATCACCCGCAAAGCATCTTTGGCAGTGAATGGCTCCAGCTCTCAGAGTCTTAAATAATCAGATAAAACCCCCTACTTTCTCTCCGCTTTTATGTCTAGTTTCTGCTAAAGTCTGCTCACCTCCAGGAATAAAGTTGCTGGGCTCTGGAGGTCAACTGTAAGGGTGTTTGAGTTAATAACTGCAGCAAGTCGCCATACATTGATCTTGCGTTTCCTGGTGCGCTCATATTTCTCTCCCTGGAATTAGATGCTCAGCTATCTGCCGGGGTGGGGGGGACCTCTTCCCAGACACTCTTTGATTTGAACTAGCTGAAGGTTCCTCATCAGGCTGTTACAGAAGAATAACAACCCACATAGCTCATGTGGTCCTCTCCTCTCGGAGAAAGTTGCTGCATTTTTGCCAACCAGTCAAACCAATACCTCAATCACCGAAGATTAATGTCACTTGGCTTATGTCCTTGAAGGGGAAAAACAGCTACTGTGATTCCTTCCTTCATAAAGGCTTCTGTGCGGTAAGTGACCAGGATTAAATGATACAATCACTTCATCTGTCTGTTCCAAAGCCTGTCATTCCTATGCTGCATTTGCCAATGTGTCCCTCTAGCAGAGGGTCTCGATACGGTGGGCAGTGGGACAGGGAGCATTATGGTGCCTGGTAATATAATTCTAAATGCCATCCAGCCCGTAAAATGGGGAATAAGTGATAAATAATTTATACTTATCAAAATGACTGAATCTTATTAGAAGTTCAGCAATATGATATCCTCCATCACAGCACAGACACGGATGGGGAAAGGGCTCAGAATTGCAATAGTTTGCCAGGGCCAGACTGAATTCCTGTTAAGGACCGAAGAACCCAACGTGAAACTGCGAGGCATTTGTTCAGCAGTCCATAGAAAAAATGGTGTTAGTCTTACCACAAGGGGGTCAGCAAGTGAAAAAAAGAAATCTAATACATCAAGATAATTTGGAAAATGTGTTAAAACGTGGCAATAAGTAACAGGGTTAAAAGGCCATCAATATTTCTATTCCTTTCTCCATTCCAACTCTACCAGCATAAAGCAAGGCGATCCATTTGTTTATTTTTAATTCATTTTTTTTCATTTATTCATTCATTTATTCACTTTCTTAAATACCTACAGTGCGTAAGATACTGTATCAGAAATTGTAGGAGATGCAAAAATGATGAACAGGTAAGGTTCCCACCTCCAAGTAGCTTCCGTTCGAATATAGCACCCTGGCTGAAACCTTAGGAAACAGAATTCTGTAAAGGAAAAGTGAGCATGGATCTGAGCTAAACGCTAACAAACTATCTCTTTCTTTATTCTTCTATTTTGATGATATCTACCTAAATCAGAGCTGGTCCCACTTGAAAAGTTTTTTCCCGGAACCATATCCCTGGTTTGAAATGCAGAAGTTCAAATACACTTTCATTTCTTAAATAGCATAGTCAGAGCAAAGACGTTTCTCAAGTGATTAGACCTTTTTGACATGTTTTCTTCATGACCCTTGGCTTGGGTCCCCTGCCTCAAATCACTCTGATCTCTGCTTCTGAGTCACATCCCCCTCTCTGTTGCTGAGACTCTCCTGCCTCTCTCTGTCCCTTCTTGATGCCATTGGCCCACCCACATAATCCAGGATAATTGTCCCCTCTGAAGACCCTTAACCTGATCACATCTCCTCAAGTCCCTTTTGCCATGGAAAGCAACATATTCACAGTTTCTGGGGATTGGGACACGGACATCTCTAAGGGGCTATTATTCTGCCCACCTCCTGTAAGCCCCACTCTCCTGTTACAAATGTCCATGTCAGCTGCATGACACTCAGGTACATTTTGTTTGCAGAAGTCACCTTAATAAGCTATTGTCCCCCAGAGGGAGGTATTTGGGTCTTCAAGTTCTTTCTCCAGTGCCTAGAATGTTGCTTAGTACTTAGCAGATGTTCAATCCATCGAAATGAATGTCCGTGGGAAAGAAACTCAGGAAAAAAAAAAAAAAAAAAGCAAGGACAACTTAACTATAAGGCTTATTCTTTCATGAGAAAGTATTATCAACAAACTTTTGCATCTATGTGGATGCCAAAACAAATGGTTGGAAAAACGCAATCAGATTAATTTTTTTTGGAATGATGTTTCATAGATAATCTCAAAACAACAAAATCCAACCAGTTCAGATCAGGGGTCAGCAAACTCCAGCCCCTGCCTGCCTGTTTTTTGTAAATAAAGTTTTATTGAAACACAGCTGGGTCCATTTGTTTAAATGTTGGCTGTGGCTTCTTCTGTGCTACAATGGCAGTGTTGGGAAGTTGCAATGGAGATTACATGCCCTGCAAGTCTGAAATATTCACTATCTGGCCCTTTACAAAAAAAAAAGAAAAAATGTTTGCTGACCACTGGTCTAGATAATTAGAAAGATTAAATCAGAATTTTGTTCAACACAGGTTAGACTAACCATTCTGAAAGCTGAATTCACATATTCAGCTATCATGGAAGTTGAATATCCATCTATTTAGCTGGACTGCCTCTTACCTATTAGATAAGTGGGCTGATATTCTAATCCACAGTCATGAAATTATAAAGTTGGTCAATTCACTCAGTTTGAATATCTTGATAGCTGGGATAAGATAGTGGTGTATCCAATTTCTTTTTTTTTCCCCCTCACATTCTAATCTTTAGAGCCTACCGATTCAATGATCAAACTTCAACTTTCCTAACTCCTTCATCGTGAATGTGGACCAATGCCAATACTTAACAGTGGCACCCTTAAAAAATTGTTTCAGCATTCAAGGTGCACAATTTTTACTTCCTACTTGCCTCCTCGGGGTTTATGCAGAGACTAGAGACAGTCATTCAATTCTCTTTGGTAGAAATTAACTTGTTTGTAAGAGGAAATAAACTGAGGATGAGAAGAAAAATCAAGAAGTAGGCTTTTGATTTTCAAACATACTATCTTTTAATAAAGATGGCTTTGTAGTTTTGTTTTAAAAGCCACTATTTCTGGTATTTGCATGAAGTCAGAACTTTTATTAATAGCATGTTTGGACTAAGAGAAAATACTTACTGATCAAGTCATTTTTGCTACATCACTTTAAACAACACTCCTTCAATTTTAAAAATTAAGACTGAACATCAGAAACCACGACTATAAAACTACTAATATTTAACCTTGCTTCTAATTCTGGTGAATTGAAATTAAGAGTCTCAGATCATAATTCCAGTTTTACCACTTAACTTGCCTGGTGAACTAAAACAAGTCACACAAATTTCCATATGTAAAATGGAAAGTCCTCAAATGCCCCATATGTAAAATGATTGGAACAATATCTTCCCCACCTAATTCATAGCACTGCTGTTATGATAAAATGAGGTAATGTTTGTAAATTTGTGAAAGCACTATACAAGTGAAAAATATTATTATTATCTGATTATAGCCTTAATGTCTTCCCAAGTTGTCTAAGGTAATAAAAATGTTACGGTCATAAACATCTAAAATAACGTTCCATAGTTGACTGTGAAATTCTCCTTGTGCATTTCATAGTTTAGATTTTATTTTGATGTAATAAATGAGCATAATTAACTTTTATTGTGTGTGTTATTGCTGAGGATGTTTTAACGCCTTAAGTATAGCCATATATCTCAGCATTACACAAGGATAACCAAACTGAGGAGTGCCATCTTTAAAAATGGTATGATTTCATTTGGAGATTTGAGTTTAGTTTTATTGCCGAGATTAATAAAATGTTGCTGTTCCAAATGAAACTGTTTTCTTTCCAGCACTTCGCATTTTCGCTTGGTTAAAGAAACAGCAGTAACATGATTAGATGTCAGTAATTAAATATCTCTGCAGAACAGTATCTTAATAGGATATATTTAGAAACACAGCCATACCAAAAACATTCAATTACATAGATGCAGCTTTAATATTTAACAGCTTGTTTCTTAACTACCAACCTTCTGGTGGGCTGATGTTGACTGCGCAGAAAGGCAAGCAAGCCTCTTAGTGTCAAATTAAGAGAAGTGGAATATATTATAATGGTGCTTTTTATGTTTTGCTAGCCTCATATTCAGCCAAGTATAATGTTTTTATTTAATACGTTTAACTATCAATTCATCTCCCTTATTTTTAGCAATAGGAGCCTTCAATTTTCTCTAAACAAAATGAAGGTTTATCCAGGGACCAAAGAAGGGAAAAAAATCACTTCACTCCAGCAACACAAGAAAACAAACATTTGTAAGAAGCCCTAGACGCAAACCCAGGCCCTGGCAAAATTCCCTGAAACCAAAATGTTGAAACTACCAGAAAGCCATCTTGGGAAGTAGAAAGATAGCTCTCCTATAGCTGGGAATAGCCAGGAAGCCAGAATCCGTGGTTCCTCTTTCACATAATGTTAAGTATGAGTTTGCAAATAAATTGAATTATCCCTAATTTATTTATGCTGCACTTTGTTTTTTAAAAGAACTTAACATTTTCCCAAAATTTTGATTCTGATTCTACTTTCATGACTATTTACTATAATCTCGGGCCTCAGACTAAGGAATTACTAGAATCATTCAAAGAGCAAGACGTGTGTCAAATACTGATTCATTTCTCTGGTGGTGGAAGAAGAAGCTAGACATAACTGAGTCTGAAGTTAAACTTAGGAATTAAAGTGCCACCACTTGTTCATTGGGGGACCCTGGGCAACGTGCTAACTATCCAAATCCCAGCCTCTCACTTGTGAAGTGAGAGCTAATAATCGCACCTATGTTCTGGAAAGATCAGTGCTTAAGCCTAGTTTGCAATTAGTGCTCAATAAATATTAGAGGAACTATTGCTGGAGAGAGAGCACCTGTTTGGATTAGAGTAAACCTTTTTGCAGGGAGGCGGGTAGGAGGGAGATGTAGAGAGAGATGACTCTCAAAGTAGTTGTACAGAGAAGAGAAATGTGACAATACCTCGGTGACAGGTTGTGGCTCCCTCATGTTAGTTATAGTTTATGAACAGGATTACCAGAAAGGAGTTTTCTGCTTAAGTGCAGTGTGCTTTGTCTTGGCCTTTGATCCTTAAAATATGGTGCACAGTGTCTGGCCTGTGGATGTTAATTAGGATGGCAATAACCAAAAACACAGATCTGGAGCAAACTACATGCTTTGCATGTGAACTGTGGTGTTCAAGCCTCATTAGTCTGGTTATTAATGAGTGCTTGATAAAAATGTGTCGGATAGTTAAAATTCCTGAGAATCTCATAGCCATTCTGCCCATTATCCATGGAGCATCAGGTACCTCAAACAGAAGTGGGGCAGGGCCGGGGACGGTGGCTCACGCCTGTAATCCGAGCACTCTGGGAGGCTGAAGCAGGAGGAATGCTTGAGGTCAGGAGTTTGAGACCAGCCTGAGCAAGAGCAAGACCCCGTCTCTACTAAAAATAGAAAAGAAATGATCCGGACAGCTAAAAATATATATGGAAAAAAAATTAGCTGCGCATGGTGGTGCATGCCTGTAGTCTCAGCTACCCAGGAGGCTGAGGCAGGAGGATCACTTGAGCCCAGGAGTTTGAGGTTGCTGTGAGCTGGGCTGACGCCACGGCACTCTAGCCAGGGCAACAGAGCAAGACTCTGTCTCAAAAAAAAAAAAAAAAAAAAAAAAAAAAAAAAGGTGGGGGGGTCGGGGATCTGAGGGGCATCTTGCATTACTTCTAGCAGATGAAGACACTGAGGCCCCAAGTGAGATGCCACCGAGCGACCACTCTCTGGAGGCAGCAGGTTGTCAAAGGAAAAACGAGCACCATAGCAGGGAACTGCTCCTTCCGCTCTATTCTCTATCCAAGATCATAATCAATATCCCTTAGCACTGAATGGCCTATCAATAACTGGAATAGAAAACATATATATATATATATATATATATTTGATTTGTCTTTCAAGAACCTCCCGAGCAGGAGATTTCAATAAAGAAGAGCAGTAAATATTCTCTGCACCGTGGAACTGAAAAGAGGACAAACACCGCTCTGGCTCAGCCTGTCAGGAGAGGGACTCTGACGCCCGCGGTGGAAGCAATATTTCTATGAAATCCTCCCTGATCATTTCCACCAGGGTCTGCCCCGCTTAAAAGACACACTATTTAAAAAGAAAGAAGAGCGGGTATTGCAGCGAATAACTCGAACACGGAAAGGGAAATGCGCAGGAGAATAAGTCACAGAGATAGCATTAAAACGCCTTTTCATATTCCACATAGAAGAAACCTTATCTTCAAGGGAGGGAAAAAAAAAAAAAAAGGCCGATGAATATATGAGCTGCTAATACTGTGCTCGATCTAAGATTCCATCTCGGGGAGAATAAGGAATGATTTCATTGTGGTGTTTTGAAAAGAAACCCACAGAGAATGAAGAGGAAGTATCTTCACTTACAGATTGGACAGGGTGATACCACAGTCTGAGAAGTCGTCTCCTGTCAGGAGCCAGTGTAGCAGCCCAGATTTTTATAGGAGTCGACACAAACAAAAGGGGAGGTTGCAGAGAAAGAAAGCGCTTTTTCCTTTTTTTAACCTCTGGTTTAAAAACAATGCAAAGGATGAGACTGTTGCCTCCCTCACAGACAAAGCAGAGCGCTATTTTTCCATTAGTAGTTAACTTCAAAGTTACTAGGATCAAAAAATATGGAGGGAAGATATATTACTAAAGACTTTGCCTCTATAGCCTAACAGTGAAATCCATCAGAAATGAACAGGCTGAAAATGGCTTCAGTCATTTTGAAGTCATTTAAATCCAATGCATTGAAAATAATTAAGTGAAAACAGTTGGTCCCACAAAGAAAAATCAGTGTAGTGAAATGAACCATACCGGAGCAATATTCTCCCATGCTGATATTTCTGAATCACCCTAACCTAGGGTTTCTCAATCTCGGCACTATTGACATTTTGGGCTGCATAATCCTCCATCCTGCGGGGCTGTCCTGTTTATTGTAAGTTGTTCAGCACATCCCTGGACTCTATCTAACCACTAGATACTAGTGATACCCCTCACCCGAGTTATGACAACCAAAAATATCTCTAGAATTGCCAGATGTTCCCGGGGGGGGGGGTGCAAGTCACGCCCCGTTGGGAACCACTGCCTTAAGAGACTATCCTGCTTCTCACTGCTCTGCACTCTGCCCTCTGTTCGGATACCCCAGAAGACACAGCATCACCGCCAACTTCTCAAATATCTCAGGACTCACCTCCAAATGGGCTAACTCATCCTATCATCAGCTCATTATCCTAAGCATTATTTCCCTGTAGATACTCCTTGCACAGACAATTTTGCTTGCTCAGGCATTTGACTTACAACTCTACTGTTACAGGCTGAATGTCTGTGCACCATCCTCCCCTCAAATTTACAGGTTGAAATCTACCCCCCCCCCAAAGGTGATCTTTTGGGCTGGAAGTCTAACCCCCAAGGTGTTATTCTTAGGATGTGGGCTCTTAGTGATCAGGTCATGAGAGTGAAGCCCGCATGAATGGGATTAGTGCCCTTAGCAACAAACCCCAGCGCTCCCTCGCCCCTTCCACCATATGAGAACACAGCAAGAAGGTGGCCCTCTACGAACCAGGACATCAAATCTGCTAGATCCTTGATCTTGGACTTCTCAGCCTCTAAAACTGCAAGAAATAAATTTCTGCTGTTTATAAGCCACTCAGTCTATGGTAGTCCGTTATAGCAGCCCAAACAGATGAAGACATCCACCAAACTATGGATGTCTTCTATCTAGAAGGTCTCTATCTAGAAGGTGTGGCCTACCAAGGGGAAAAGAGAACTTATTGCAAAGTTGGCTAGCCCTGGGTTCAAATCCTGCCTCTGCCACTTAGCAGTAATGAGATAATTTTTGGGCAAGTCATTTTCCTTTCTGAGTCTTGGCTTCTTATAATGTGAGGATAATCATAACTACCCTATAGGAATGTTGCTGATTAAATGATATTGTCTGTAAAGGCCCTACCAGCATCTGGAGGTACTTTATTCATGAGAAATTGGAAATATGCTGCTTACAATTTGAAGGTAACAACGGGAGGCCAGTTGGAGCTGAAATAGTATTTGATAAACTAGGACAAGAATGGAAATTGACAGTATGTACTAGGAAGAAAGGAGCAGTCAGGGGAGGCAGGTGGGGACACATGTAGGCACAGATCACCTGGAAATTTGCAAGCATCTTAAGGGTTATGACGGTCAAGGTCAGGAAATACCAAATTATAGATGTGCAAACACGGAAATAAAAGTATGCGTGCCTAAAATAAACGCAAATGAATCCGGTGGTTGATTGGTGATCAATCCTTTTTTTTGCTCCATTGTGTTTCAATAGCCGACAATTTTCACTTCATTGATTTTCTTGCTAATTTAGAAGTGGTCCCCTGTTTGTAAAAGAACTCCCCACTTCTTTCAGGTTAGTTTGTATCTGCTCAGTGTTTCTTTTTATTTTTATTGTATTTTTTTGTTTTTTTTTTTGAGACAGAGTCTCGCTTTGTTGCCTGGGCTAGAGCGAGTGCCGTGGCGTCAGCCTAGCTCACAGCAACCTCAAACTCCTAGGTTCAAGCTATCCTCCTACCTCAGCCTCCTGGGTAGCTGGGACTACAGGCGTTTGCCACCAGGCCCGGCTAATTTTTTCTATATATATTTTTAGTTGGCCAGATAATTTCTTTCTACTTTTAGTAGAGACAGGGTCTTGCTCTTGCTCAGGCTGGTCTCGAACTCCTGACCTCGAACGATCCACCCGCCTTGGCCTCCCAGAGTGCTGGGATTACAGGCGTGGGCCACCGCGCCCGCCTTTCAGTGTTTCTCTGATTGGTTCATCACGGAAGTATCAAAATATATTATTAATGAAATGTGACATTTCTATAGCACCTATTCTGGGAGCACAAGAAAAAGAAAAAAAGTGCCTGAAAATGTCTTTGCCACATAGAAAGTCATTCTAGTCTATGTTTTTAAAGGGAAAGTAAGTGTTAAAAACCCGACTACTGTTTAAAAATTAGATTTCAAAAAAATAAACAAAATGCACTGCATTGTTAAATCATTTGTAAAGTGGATTTCTTTATGTCTAGAATAGCACACTAACGATAATTAGGTAACGTCTGAAGATGAATGCAGTCTTCAATACAATCTTCCCTTCAAACCCAATGTTACTATAAAATTTCATTGCTGCTTAATTAGGGTCTGAGATGGTAGGTCAATATATTCTTTTGCTGTAACAATGGTCAAGAGAAAAATTATTGTATGGCATCAAAATAAGAAAGCAGTAGCTGACAATTGCATTTTTCTATCAGGTGCATTCCTAATAGCTGCGTACAATCACTATTAGACCAAGCCTCGGTGAGGAATGTCGAGAAAATTAAAACAGACAGGCATCTCTTTAAGGCACTTGGTACAATTTAGTTTGGCCTAATAGGGTGTTTCTTTGAGAGTCTGAATAGAAGCTTAAGCAGTTCCACCAAAATTTTCAGATCTTATTTGAGTTAGAAAAGTCAGCTGCTTTTGATCACATTGCTCATGGAGTCCTTTAATTTGCCTTGTGCATAAGGTTGGGCTCCTACAGGATATGATCTCGTTTCTGTACTCACTTCAATGTTTCTCTGCTTTTGTTTCCATTTAAAAAAATGAGCATCTGGCAATATTCCACCGAATTGTATATTCCCTCCAGCCAGTATTCTGGGTACATCTCTTCAGCCCTGTCTTTTCCATCGCTCTATGTCTCCCTCTGTATCTATTCTTAGGTGTCATGTATGTTATCTCTGTTATACACAGCTTTATCACTCTATTTTTGAACAACCACAAGGGAGGTCTTGCCTCTGGAAAAATTACAAATGGAGACAACTTATTTTTCATGTTAATAGAAGAGAAATCCTATAAATTTTATCATCAAACCCTACCTCTGTTTTAAATGTTTAGAACAACGAATTTCACTTGTATTGCATTGTATATTCCATTTTTGAAAACAGATTAGGGTGCTTATCCCAACTGTGAAACTTCCCTTAGCAACCAGACATAAGAAAGGCTATGGCTTCCTTTTGCATTTTCTGGGATAAATGGATGGGAGCTACTTTGATTCTTGGTTTTAAAATGCATTCCCATGCAAATCAAAACCACAATGAGATATCACTTATCTGCAGTGAGAATGGCCTTTATCAAAAAGTTCCAAAACAATAAATGTTGGCGTGGATTCGGAGAGACAGGAACACTCATACACTGCTGGTGGGACTGCAAACTAGTGCAACCTCTGTGGAAAGCAATATGGAGATACCTCAAAGAGCTATAAGTAGAACTACCATTTGATCCAGCAATCTCATCATTGGGCATCTACCCAAAAGAACAAAAGACATTCTATAAAAAAGACATCTGCACTCGAATGTTTATAGCAGCACAATTCACAATTGCAAAGATGTGGAAACAACCCAAGTGCCCATCAATACATGAGTGGATTAATAAAATGTGGCGTATGTATACCATGGAGTATTATTCAGCTATAAGAAACAATGGTGATCTAGCACCTCTTGTATTATCCTGGATAGAGCTGGAAACCATTCTACTAAGTGAAGTATCCCAAGAATAGAAAAATAAGCACCACATGTACTCATCATCAAATTGGTTTCACTGATCATCACCTAAGAGCACATTTAGGAATAACATTAATCGGGTGTAGGACAGATGCGGGGGAGGGGATGGGTGTATACATACATAATGAGTGTGATGTGCACCATCTAGGGGATGGACATGCCTGAAGCTCTGATTCGGGGTGGGGGCAACGGCAATACACATAACCTAAACTTTTGAACCCCCATAATATGCTGAAATAAAAAATAAATAAAATGCATTCCCTTCTCTCTCTCTCTCTCCCTCTCTCTCTCATACACACACACAGCTACATACATAATTTCCAGGATCTAAATTATGACTAGGATTGGTGAAGGAGGGAGTAAGGAATTGTGATTGTATGTGGGAGAACATGGTGGTATTGTTGATAGTGAAGTTTCTTAGGCTTGGGGAAAGTACACAAGTTCTAAAATCTCAGAGCTCACTGTTGTTTTGTTGTTTTCCCTGCCCCATTAGATATTTTCCCTTCTGTGAGCTGAAAACCTGGCCAACTGCAGTAAGGAAATTATGATGACTAATTTAACATTTTCTGAAGCCCCCAAAGCCACCGATCTACTGGTGGGAGACTCCCGGTTCAACAATGTGGCCAGGAATTCCAGACTCAACACTCACACAACCTGCTGTCCTTTGGAAGAGCAGTTGTCGCAAGGCAGTGCCTGGACAATGATATTTTACAATGAATAATTGCATTCATGATGCAGGAGATGAGGAAGACTAAGCCCTACTTTTCAATATTTGTGAATAAGAGGAATTTGTTTGCTGTTTTCAAATGTAAGGAACTAATAATAATTCTAGAGGGTGATGCCATGGAAATCTGGCACCAAATTCCTCTGTTTGTAGAAATGGCATAGCTCACCCATCCGTGTTTACTCAGTTCTGGTTTACTTTAGCAAAGGGTACCTGTTACATATTTGTTGATGTTCTCTTACCTTGTGTTGTTGATGCTGTTTTGTTTTTCTAAGAAGAACCACCAAAGTAAGAGGTTCTGTTTCATATTTCTCAAGAAACATCTATTTAATTAAACATGGAAGTCTGTAAAGAGACAGAGAAGGAGCACGGAAACACAGTAGAGAAAAGAAATTGTTATAGTAATATATCAAGATAGGCATGCTTTTGACTTTTTAAAAATTGTTTTTATTAAAAACTGAATGAATATAAAAGAATATGTATAATGTGTGTGTAAGGTGCTCACTGCCCAGGAAGAGAAGGGTTTTTTGTTACCTTTGAAGGTAACAAAAGGTTGAAGGTAAAGTCTGACACCTTTTTGCACCTATGAGGTTATGTGCGACTCCATGATGTCATAGCACTCCTCCCTAGAGGAAACCACTACCCTGAATTCCGGTTTATCATTCCTTTGCTTTTCCTTGTAGTTTGGCACATAGGTTGGTCTTGAATGTTTTGAGTTGATATAAACGGAATCATTGTCTGAATTCTTCTGTGACTGGATTTTTTTTCACTCAATATTATTTCCTGAGATGCAACCAACTCAATGTGTATAGCTGTGTTTTACTCTTTTTCACTAATGTGTAGTATCGTTACATGAAAAAACATAAAGGGTTGGAAGAGGAGAAGGCCACGTGACAAGGGAAGTAGAGGGATATAGAGTCAGAGGGAGAAAAAAAGAGAGAGAGAGAAAAAAAAACATAAAGGGGAAATTGGCTGTAAAACAACATGCATCTTTATGATTTGTTGTTTAAGAGAATTCCTATCTTCATTTCCATTTTTTGCCTCTGACTCAACTTTATGCTTCCCCTGGAGAAAAAGAATGATATATTGATTATTAGTGCTCAGAGGGAATTTAGAGATCATCTGGCTCATGTATCTCACCTTTTGTGTGAGGTACCTGAAGCTCAGCTAAATGAAGGAATCCAGCCAAGGTTACACAACAAACAGATCTTTGGGCAACTGGCTCTCACCTATATTTCATACATCCTCGAAAGAACGGAGGGTTTACTCTGTGATTTTCATACATTCTCTTTTCTTCAGGAGTAATTCATCAAGATCCTAAAAAAGGGACTGTGTCTAGACTCATTTCAAAGTGACCACAGGTCCTGAACTTCAGAAAAAATACAAGAGACCTCAATGCATAATGCATATTTATACTCTCAACTACTTTTTTCATTTGCTGTCATTCAGAAAATAGGCTCTCTGTAGATTGCAAAGTTTTGTTTTCCTACTTGCACCAAAAAAAACTAGTGATACAAGCAAGTTAAAGGGGAAAAAAAGTAGGGTTCTTAAACTTTAGTAGGCACAAGAATCTCCTGAAAATTCAGACTTAGGAGGGGCACAATGTGGAGAACATGGATTTAGAAGGGTTATGGAAGAGTCGAATAATTCTCACTTTTAACAAGCGCCCAAATGATGGACACAAGTTATCCAGTGAGCTCCTTGAGAAAATATATTCACAAAATGAGCTTGCCCATTATGTTTGAAAACTGATTCCCAAGACTATTCTTGCTTCCCAAGAATAGATTTAAAAAAAAAAAAAACATAAAGAAAGTGAAGCAAAAAGAAAGAAAATGATAGGACCAGCTAGAAGCTTAATTTCAACAAATATACTGAGGGTAGATAATAGCAAAAGTGTAAAAGTTATTATTTTCAATGGTCTCAACACCAAGTCTCCTGATAAGATTTTTAAAAGAAACTTATTCAGTATATAAGCATACACCAACCACTCTTACAGAACAGTTCTACTTTCACCTAGCACAGTGTGACTTTCCAGGTGTAGCAGACTTGTGTAGTTGTTGATTGGTTTATTTTTTCCATTTTGTTTGTTTTGTTTTTTTAATTGCCCCCTATTTGAACCTTTTCCTATACCTGGGTAATATGCATCATGTGGGAACTGGCAGGAGACAAAGACCACCTTCTACTGTGGAAGCCCCAAATACCAAATCCCTTGCAGCTAGGCTTTGGTTATATAGGTACCCTTGATCTGTCAATACACAAACTCTTGACTTAGAAGTGAGAGCTAATGACTCAAAATTTTATTGGCAGTGGCCGTAGCATCCAATTTCCAGAGACGATAAAGGCAGACTAGACCTAAGTCTATACAAATTGAAGAGTAACATGAATTCATAATGCAAAATTTCCCTCCGCTGCCATGTGTAACTACAGCAAATACCATGTTAATTCACGAGCATCTGCGGGACTGCAAATTAGAACATGAAGAAAAGCAGGGAAGCGGATGTTCAGCTCTGCTAAGAAACGTTGTCTCCCTATGTAAGAATAAATTGCATTGATAGTATCCGAGATAGATCTGACAGGTTAATTCCGTGCACCTCCTACCTACATCCTTTTGCTCCTCAAATTGTCCCCGTGCACTGAAGCAGTGTCCATCTCTAGTGTTGGGACAAGTATTCACTGCATTGGGTATGGTGGTCTTTTGTTCAAGGATGTAGAACAACAGATTTGGAGAAGTGTTTTCCCTGCGGCCAGAATGGTGTTCAGCTCAAGAACAGATGTTTCCATTGAAGTGGTGAAGTATCGAAAGAATGGAGAAGCAAACATCGCATGTCCTCACCACTAAATTGGAACTAACCGATAAGCACACGTGAGCATAGAGGGAGGGAAACTCAATGGAAATCAACCAGGAGACAGTAGGGAGAAGGGAGGAGGGAAGGGGCAAAAACTTACCTAACGGGTACAAGGAACAATACCTGGGTGACAGGCATTCTTTTAACCCAAAGAACAGATGTTTAAGATTACAAGTCACGTTGCACTGCGAACACTGAATGCCAGATCCCAAATGTCAGGGAGGCCCAAGTGTCTGTTTGCATGTGTGCGTGCGCGTGTGTGTGTGTGTGTGTGTGTGTGTGTGAGAGAGAGAGTGAGAGAGAGAGAGAGAGAGAGATTCAGGACCCAAGGCAGGCGCTTCTGTGGCCTGGATTTAAAGGCACTGACCGTGACAGCGTTGGTACCCATGGCTGCTTGCCTCGGGGCAGCAGCAATAACGATGTCCTTCCCTGACTGGTTCCCTGCCACGTTGCTTAGTCTCCTTTCCCTGTTATTTACAGCTTTAGTCCCTACCTTCCTGACAATTCTTGTTATCCGTTCATAAAAATGGCTCCTTTACAGCTTAAATCCACCAGAGTTTTGCACAAGTTCCATAATCCACCCCAATCCACCCCAGGCAGTACAGGCGCTATTGCATTTGCTAACTCATAGAGTCCAGGTGACAGAATGACTTCTCCTGAAGCTTAGATCAGCTAGAAAGTTTCTCTTTCTTTCTCTTCCTGGGAAATAGGTGCAGAGAAAGAAAACTTCCCTAGAATTTTTGAGCATTTCCGTAAAAAAGTCTTAGTTTCCTGTGACTCTTCACACACCAGGAGAATTCCATCTGGAGCCATTGGTCTAGTTAATCGTTCTGATCTGAAAGTGTATTAACTTTTCATAGCTCCGCTAAGTGAGTCGACCCTGAGTAGGTTCTTAGGCTAAGTAAGCCCCAGTTGCCTGGAAAAACTGCGGTGCTATCTCCCTAGGTATTTGCATTTCAAAGAGGAAAGAGTCCAGGAACTTAAAGAGGTCCCAAGGTCAGACGTCCCAAGCTGTACAGCTCCTGGCAAGATTTTATTTACATTCAAAAGGACTGGGATAAGGAGGAAACCTTTCAGGAGAGGAGGGAGCAGCTGCCTCCTGACCCTTTAAAAACAGGAAAAATCATTTTCCTTGTTCTTACCCACTCCTGTAGGACAATTGCTCTGGCTCTCGTTGGCCCTCATCGCTGTCACCGCAGGGGTAAGACTGGGGCAAGGGGGACCAGCGCGCTTGTTACGTTTCCTATGGGATGGTTAATATGAGAGCTGTCTCTGATCCAGAACTCTGCCACCATGTGTCTAGGACCAATCTGATAAAGGTGTATATTAACAACCCAGCAATAAGATACAGGCAAGGGTTTCTAGAGGTGCATTTGCAGACCCCCGCGTGAAAATCACTGGGAGGAATTGGGGTGGAGGGCGAGGATAGGAGAAGTGGGGGTCGTGATTTTTGACTAGGAGAATTCCTGAGCCTTATCTCAAATCAACTGAATCCGAGTCTCTTGGTGTGGGACCCACTGATCTACATTTTAACCCATATACCCGGGCGATCCTATGCCCACCAAAAGGTCAAAGGGATTGGACCCTAAGAAATGGTTTCTATGGACACAGTGATTCCCATCACGTGGTCTGGAGACCTTTGGGGTTCCTTGGGTCCCTTTTGGGGAGTTCAGGAGATGAAAACTCATCTTATAATAATATCTGAATGTGATTGGCCTTTTTCACTCTTTTTTTCACAAGTGGAGAGTGGAGCTTTGCAGAGACCATGTGCTGTGCGGTGGCTTCATCACTCTAGCAGTTCCCAGGAGGCGTGGCAGGCATTCTTACGCTCTAAAACTCTCCCAGTTTTAATTTCTAATAGGATAAATATTGAGAAGTAGAACCAATGTAATGAAAAGTATTTTGGGGTCTTGGGATCTTCCACAAAGTTTAAGCATGTAAAGGAATTCTAGGACCAATAATAATAATAATAATAACAATAATAATTTAGCAACGGCTGTACTAAGTCACGCAGGACCTAGAGGTTGAGTTTATCCAGAGAGCATTTGCACTCTGAGGTTAGTTTACTACAAAGGAACCTCTAATTCATAGAGGCTGAATATACCGTGCAAACACTTTTTAAGTTACAACTGTTGGATGCCAGTGGGTACGCTTGGCAACCACCACTTTACTTCGCATTCTCAAAGCAAAAGGTTTAGAAACTCGGTACCCCATTCCTGAAAGGCCACTGTTCCCCTGGGTTAGCATAAATATTCACTAACAGGCATTGTGGTCGGTTTGAAAGTGTTTGGTGGGTAACAACAGTAAACTTACATTTAACTCCAATTAAACAGAAGATCTTTTCCTTTCAATCCTTATTATTGAATATCTTTCCAAAATGTATGAACTCTTTTCTTAGAAGGTAAAAAATATTCTTTAGCTTGTTCTTAGCATTCCTGGGTCTGCCCATGTGTGAGGACAAGTATTCAGAACTCCCAGTTCTTGCACTGAAGTTGGGAGGGGGGGCAGCGCAGGGGGGGATGGAGGGCTTGTTGGTGTATTGGCAAAGGGGTAGTGGTTTTATTTTAGTATGGTTTTCTAACCAGAAGAGCTTGCTTTCTTATAACTTTTCCCTGGAAGCAATTTGAATTACTGTCTAGTAATAGTAATTTGATCAGCTTAGTATTTTTCTGTTATCCAATACTTTTACATTATTATAACCCACAAAACTTACTATATATCCAGTATCTATTCCTAACAAACTGAAATTTCATTATGTTCATCAAATCTGTTAGTCTGGTTCAACTGTACATTTTTTTAAATTAAGGTTTTCATCCAATCTGGTTTTATGAGTAATATTTGAAAGTTCTGAGCAATATGTTTTAAAGTCATGTTAAAGGCTGAAGAAGTACAGTCAAATGTAATGCCTTTTACATTGGTTTAGGGCAGACATTAGGATTCGAATGCATGCTTTTTTGCCAATTCTTGTTTGTTTGTTTTGGTTTGCTTTTGGAGAACAATATCTTCCCCCTTAAATTTCCAAATAATGTTTAAGAAAAGTACTATTTGGTGGGTGAACCTCCTTTTCTTCAGTAAATTATTATATGTCTATTTCCTTTATAAAGCAATACATACGATTTACTTTTCACCAGAAGTGAGACATCCTACAGTACTTTAAACTGACAAATATGTGTGTTTCTGTTAAGCTTTCTCTTTCCAACCTCTTTCCAACTTCATTTATAGAGGAATAAAAATATTGACACCATCTCCAGTGACGTTCAAATTTACCAAGTGACACTAATCGCTTAGGGAAAGAGTGAGAGCCGTACTCAAGATAGTTGCTGAGGGGGAATGTGATATTTGAAATACAAGTTTGGTCTTTATCCACTTATACTGCTACACAAATCCTAAAATCCTTGGAATCACCGAAGTGATGTCTTTTGTATGCTAATGTTAACTTGATTGCCTTACGCCAGCAGTAGGCAGCTTCAGGATAGGGGCAGGTCACCAGAAAGATCCAGGCAGAATTAAAGGCATTAATCCTATTCATGTAGGCCCCATTCTTTTGACCTAATAATGTCCCAGAGTCCCCACCTTCTAATACTGTCACACTGGGGATTAGGTTTCAATGTGTTATATACATTTGAAGGGGGACCCAAATATTCAGACCATAGCAGTATGGGAATATCCTAACCATGGACAACTCATGAATCCATGATTATGCATAAATCCTTGAACATGGATTTCTTTTCCCATCAAAACAATTAGCTTCAGAGAACAGAAACTTACAGCAACAAGAGATTTTCATTTTGGTGTTACTGAAAGATAATGGTAATACCTAGAGGGTGTAGGGGTGGGCGAAGAATATTGTTGGGACGAGTGAAGTTTCAATCAAGACCCTGAGTTAATATGCAAACACCATTCTCATTTTAAAATTAAATTTCTCCATGTTAAGCGATCAGGCAGGCTTTCACTTGATCCTAAAAGAACCTTTCAACATCGCCTCTCACTATAGCTGAATAAGTTCAGAAGAAAGTGGTGATGGAAGTTTTATTTTGGAAGACAAGCAGATCATGTCAATACTGTAATTCAATGAAGACACGACGCACGTCTGGACTGTTACTTTGAACTGCGACTGAAGGCAAAATGTGTCTTGCAAGAGGTTTTTTTTTTTTCCTCTTCCCACCTAAAGTCATATTTTCCACCTTAATACTCACATTCAACGAAATATTTTCATATTCGGTTTCTACCGCCTGTCAAAAGGCGCAATCTGCCTGTTAAAAGATGTGCTGAGATATTTGTTCCTTATCAACTGTTAATTAGCATGACAGCCTGCAACTTTTTTTTTTTTTTTTTAATTTACTGCGGCTCTTGGTGTCTAGGCTCAGGTTAAAAGTGCAGGCTGACATTACCACTCTCCTTTTACACTTACTCCGTGTTCTCTGGATGCTGACAGAAATAGTTTTTTATGCTGACAACTCAGGCTGTCCTGTTATCTAAATGAGGAAGAAGGCAAGCTAAGAAGTTAGGGAAATAAACATTTCCATGACTTCACCCACGCCGGAAGGAAAGTAATAATCCCAGCTCTGAGGGGTCTAAGTGAAATCTTATTTCCTCCATGACTTATTGTAAAATACTGAATTTGCCTGATGTCAAAAAAAATTATGTTGTCTTCTATTACTATAATCAATGATGTTCGAAATAGGAGTTTGCCCTTTTAAATAACTCCGTTATTAAGCTCAAATCCTGCCTTTTCCATTTTTTTCCCTCCTTTCCTTCCTGTCCATCCCCCACCCATTAGGAAGTTTCCAGAACCACAGGAATCGTTCAGTGCAGGTGCGCTTGCAACGTCAGGTGTGAGTGAGGAAGAGCCGCATCAGGTCATCATGCGACTCATAAGCAAAACACAACTCTCAGGCAAGACACAGGAGTTATCCCATCTGCTAATCGGGCAGAAGAGTGTTACAGCAACACTCAGCACTCTCAACAGCACATGGCTGCTTTGAAACAAAGCACAATATAAACCATTGTCTTAGAGCCGGTACATGTTAGCCACAGGCATCTGCATTCTGATAGATTTGCCAGTGTTATTACTGGGACATAGTTTCTAGAACACACAACCAGAGGCAGAGAGAACCGTGCCAAAATGAGCTACAAAATAAGACCCAACCAACATTACTTTTCGGGTCATCAACCACTCGAAATGATAAAACAAGTTATTTCACATCATTATCTTTGTTATTTACCTACAAGACACAGCCAGCACTTCCTGGCATTTTCTTCTTTCTTCTCTTTATTTCTAGTCCACTCTCTGACAAAGTCACATGCCTTCCTATCCCAAATTGTCCCTGGCTCTGGATCTGTAGTTCCATGTTTCTTTCTGTTCAATGGCCAGGTCGGGTTGTTTCACTGGCAGAGCCCAATGAGCGTTAAGATCGAGGACCTGCCATTTGTGGTTTTCCTCTGATACCACAGGGGTACCTGAAGTCCCACAGGTACCCCTGACTTGCTGGTGGATCCTGTAGCTCCTGGTGCCCCTCCAAGCCCGGGTTCTCCATCTGCCCCTCTTCTAACTCCAACAGGGAAGCCAGTGAAACCAGAACTGCTCCTACCAAGGTCTTACCCTCTCTGCAAAACTTCCTCACCCCACACTGTACCTGCAAAAATGGAATCATTTTGACAAGTACAATACAGAGTTTCACCAGGAAAAGCTTGTGATCTCTGATCTAAGGAGCAGAAGAGCAAGCTAAGAAGTCTTCTCCATGATTCAAAATCTGCCAAATACAAAACAGTCTTTCAATAGGTAACTATTATAGACATTAGCCCTTTGGGAATTATAATCTCCATATAACTAAGACCAAGTCAAGTTTATTAATTTGGTATACACTCTAACCGGCCTACTGTGTGTTGATTTTGGCAGTTGAGGGAACTTTTATAAGTCACTTCTGCCTTATTTTCCATTTCTGTGAAAAGGACCATCCTGAGCTGTATTTAAAGACAAGTTCAATTTGAGCAAAACTGTATTAAGAAATATGGCATTTGCTGTCACTCTGCAACTCTGATTTACCACGGTCATACTTGCCCGGTATTTGGGATCCTCCGTGCAGGAGGTGGCGGTGGTGAAGGGGCCTGAAATAGTGAGTGTCTCTAAGAACAGCCAAGGGATAATTAACATGAAATTCACGAGAGTGGCTGCCTCTGGTGGGGATGAGGCCAGGGAGGGGGTATGCAAAGGGCATCAGAGGATTTGGTCATGTCAGGTGGGGGTTCACAGCTGTTATACTAAACCTTGTAACTTACATAATATATATTGCATATGTTTTTCTGTGTCAATTAAAAAATTCTATGTGCCTAATACTCAAGACAAAGCTGCCATACATTTATGCACTTACGTTTAAAAAGATAGTTCTTTTTTTTTTTTTTTTGAGACAGTCTCACTTTGTTGCTGGGCTAGAGTGCTGTGGCGTCAGCCTAGCTCACAGCAACCTCAAACTCCTGGGCTCAAGTGATCCTCCTGCCTTGGCCTCCCGAGTAGCTGGGACTACAGGCATGCGCCACCACGCCCGGCTAATTTTTTCTATGTATATTTTTCGTTGTCCATATAATTACTTTCTATTTTTTTTCAGTAGAGATGGGGTCTTGCTCTTGCCCATGCTGGTCTCGAACTTCTGAGCTCAAACAATCCACCCACCTTGTCCTCCCAGGGTGCTAGGATTACAGGCGTGAGCCACCGCGCCCAGCCCAAAAGATAGTTCTTTATGAAAATGACCAAACCATCCTCACATACTATTACCAGCTAGATGTCAGAATAATGAAATGCTCTATTTAAAAATATTTTAAGGAATCTTAAGAAAAAGAATGCTACCGCTTAAGACAGAAGTTTGTCCACCGCATCTGTGACTATTCCCACGAATTCTACCCTGGGGCTCACACACGCACCGTGATGGTGAAGTGCTTTCTGACTCACCCCTGCCTCTCTAAGTTCAAACCTTTCTCTGAGACTTCAGGCCCTTGGTGTTAAAAGCCCTTTTGAGTTTGCTTATTTCTCTGCAGTTGGTGATTTAAAAAAATCTCAGTGAATGCCATTTGACTTCTTCCGAGAGGAGAGGGTTGGAGACTAGATAGGTTTTAAGATCTTCTTCTGGCTCTGAGAATCTCTGATTCTGTGACAATCAAGAGAAGTGTTCGCTTGCCTTTCTGACTTCCCTGTTAGGAAAGTGTCTGGTTCCTTCTCCACACAACTGAAGAGCAAGAAGGACGCCTGGGATTAGGGATCACTTTTCTCTCTGACTCCTGGCTTCTTTAGTCTCTGATGTGCATCAACTTGCCTTACCTGCAGACCACCGCTTAAGTCCCTCCACCTACCCACTGGTCTCTCCTACACACACACACACACACACACACACACACACGGTTTATAAGAAGTCTGGCCTCACAGGGTCTCCAGGTGAGCTCTAATCTTGCTTCTGCTGATCTGGGTCAGACACCCAAACCCTTGTCTAGATAACAGCAGATAACGTTTACTGATCCCTTTGCCAGGCACTGTGCTAAATGCTTCACTTGGTTACTGGGTAGTTCTTAGAGTTTGCATTTTAGAGTCAGCTAGTCCTAGATTTGAATCTCGATTTACTCATTTATTAGCTATGAGACATTTCTAAGCATCTATAAAAATGGGGATGATGTGTGTATACAATCTTCAAAATGTTTACAAAGCGCTACTAGAATGGAGACTGGTGTATAGGTTGTCAATAAATGATAGTTATTTTTGCTAATACGGTTATTTTTGTGGCCACTACAGTGGCCAATATTCCTAAATCACTGTGCATAGACTCTTGGCCCAGGGCACTGGTACTTGGTTTTCCTGCCCCCCCGTCTGGGGGCTGGGTCCCTTCTCATGAACTTTGGATCCTGGGCTTCTGTCTGATGCTCGTTGCACAGTGATCTCTTAGAGGACTGCGCCCTGAGACTCACCTACCCTTCTGTCTAAAAGCACATTATTTACTCAATTCTGTTTGCTGTTTCTGACTTGTTTGCACTTGAGCCGTAATTACCCTCTCCTGTCTAGCAAACCTCATAGGATCATTCTGAAAGCTCCAGATAAGACAGTTTCATATAGTATCATTTAATTCACACACCAACCCTAGGAAGGTACAGGGTCTCTGCCATCTTCAACACATAAACTCTATCTCTGGTTTCAAGGCAGCTTCATAGACTCCTGTCATCTGCCAGTGGAATGGGACACATAGCAAATCCTCTTAGTAGCATGGCTATGCCTAGCACATGCCACCTGTGTTCACTGAGAATGTAGCTGCCTCAGCACACCCTGTCAGGAGAGACATTCCAGAGAGAAGACCCTGATTTTCCCCCTTTATTCTAGCTAAAAGATTGAATCAAACTCTGATCCTCAGTTATTTTAGTTGCAGTATGATTTTTATTAATATATATTATTTATATGATTTTATATATATATAATTTTACGTATCCTAGATATTTTTATATATCTTAGTAATATTTACTAAGGACGTGACACAATGTTGCAAGCTACACATGCAGTCAAAAGAGTTCTTTAGCAACTAAGGCTGCAAAAGCTTTGGTTGCTTAGGTAGACAATTAAAAACAATATTTAAACAAAGTATCTGATTAGAAACTTAAACTCATTCCATGGCAGAAAAGACAAATTTAAAAGATCCTCCAATGAAACACAAAGAAATCATTCCTGTTACTTAAAGAAAAGAAAGTCAAGTTATTTGATTTATAAACTCAAGTGATCCTTTCAGGGTTTGGTTCGAGTCCACGTTGTTTTTCAACACTGAGAATATTACCATTTGGTATTCTTCAGACACACATGCTTGAACTTACAGTTAATGAATATCTTCTCTGCCGTCTTTTTTGGCATCCAATTCATTCTGTTTAAACCAGTTCTCCATGCTGTTATTTATTAGAGATCAATAATCACATTGTTGTGTGCTAATAGATGTCTCTAATGTTTAAATAATTCTCTCAAGGATTTGGAAGCCATCATGGAAGCCATTTAATATTAGTTATTAATGACTGGCTAAAGGAAGGTGGCTTTCAATTTGTGTACGGGTTCATCCCATTCTCTTACAAATACTGTATTAATCAGGGTAGGCTATCTGCTGTAACAAATAATCTCCAGAGCTCAGTGACTTAAGACAATAAAACTATTAATACATTTTTCACTTAAGTCTTTGAACAGTTAAGGTTGGTAGGAGGGCTCTCTTCCACACAGTCAACGAAATACAGCTCTCTGCCCTCCCGAATCTCCATTCTCCAGTTCTAGGAATCCTCTTTGCCCAGCCCACTGATGGACAAAGACAGGTGGATGGTTATTGACCGGCCAGTTCTGGAACACATGTGTCTTCCACATCCCATTGGCTGAAGCACCCCTAACTGCAAAGGAGGCTGGGAAATGTAGTCCAGCTGTGTGTCCAGGAGCAGGGAGATTGCATCACTGGGCACCTAGCCACCAAATACCACCGAGTCTCTGTCACAAATACCAAAAGGGATTACTAGGCCAGAAAAATACATAAACAAGGCAATTCAATTAACAAGATTTCTTTTTTTAAAAAATAATGTGATATAATTTAAAATTATGACCTTTTATTTAACACTAGCAAATACAAGTGAGAGTAATACGTGTTTTAATTCAAGTTTTTGCAGGGTCTCTTTTTTTTTTTTTTTTTTTTGAGACAGAGTCTCGCTCTGTCACCTGGGCTAGAGTGCTGTGGCGTCAGCCTAGCTCACAGCAACCTTGAATTCCTGGGCTCATTTCTTTCTGTTTTTAGTAGAGACAGGCTCTCGCTCTTGTTCAGGCTGGTCTCAAACTCCTTACCATCGTAACCATTTTTAAGTGTACAGTTCAGTGGCATTTAGAGCATTCACGTTGTTGTGCAACTATCACCGCCAGCCATCTCCAGAACTTTTTTAAAATCATTCCAAACTGAAACTTTGCACCCTTTAAATAGTAACTCCCCATTTTCCCCCTCCCCTCAGCCCCTGGGAACCACTATTCTACTTTCTGTCTCTATGGATTTATGACTCGAGGTACCTCATACAAGTGAAAAACTACGATATTTGCTCTTTTGTGTCTGGTTTATTTCACATAGCATAATGTCTTCAAGGTTTATCCAAGTTATAGCATTACCCGAATCTCACTCTTTATAAGGTTAAATAATATTCCATTGCATGTATATATCACATTTTGTTTATCCATTTATCTGTTGGTGGACATTTGGATTACTTCCACCTTTTGGCTATTGTAAATAATGCCACTATAAATGATTGTTTGAGTCCCTGTTTTTACTTGTTGGGTATATACCAAGGAGTGATATTGTTAGATCACATGGCAAGACTACGTTTAATTTTTTTTGAGGAATTGCCACACTGTTTGCCACAGCATCTATAAAATCAAAATATTTTTTAAGACAAACTTGTCATTGACTTCGACAAAAGGTTGTAATAGCATTGATGAAGTCATGGTCTTCAGTTCATTCAATTGGGCGATTATGTGTTTTCAATTTGGCTCCTTAAGAACTAGAATAATTTTAATGTCATTTTTTTCTTTGCATCTAGGTGAAGTAATAAAATATGCTGGATAGTTAGTTGTATTCTCTGGGGAGTATAAAGAATAGGAATTTGGCCAGGCGTGGTGGCTCACACCTGTAATCCCTGCACTTTTGGAGGCCGAGGCAGGAGGATGGCTTGAGGTCAGGAGTTCGAGACTAGTCTGGGCAACATAGCAAGATCCTGTCTCTATTAAAAAAAAAAAAAAGGAATTTGATAGAAAAAAATATGTGTTGAAAGTTCTTTTCTAAGCCTCCTGTGACAATGGTATCTAATAGATTTACTAAAAATGATAGGAATGGCTTGTCACACTATATCTAAAGATTAAACCAAGAAAATCTCAGCAGTACTGTAAATTTCAACTTCCAATTAACAATTATTACTTGATAGCAACATCATTTAAAGAATTGACATCATAGGTTCTGCTTTTTTTTTTCTGCTACTTATCTGATAATTATCCAGATTACTTTATATCTTGACCTCCCCACATTATTTCTATAGACTATTTTTGTGTAAATATTTAAAACAACTAACTAGGGTGATGAAAACCTGGGAGCTTTCTAGAAATTGAACCCAAACAGCAAGGGGCTTTGGATGTTTGGTTTTGATTTCATTCTCTCTGCCAATTTAGTGTTTCTGAGTACAGGTACCATCCAAATTCAAAGATACTATGAAAATGAAAAGCAAGCACAGTAGAAATGAGAGCGCATTTGAACTAAACCCTTAACTGAGAGATTGATTTGGAAACCTTTGGTTCCTTAATAATGTGATTTTTAACTTGGTTATTTCATCGCAGATATATGACAGTGCATTGGTATTCTGGGTTTCAAAAAATATTTCCAGGTTAAGCTTCCCTTGGAAGAAAGACTGAAAAATGGAGTTGGGCACAAGCTTGATGCCAGATTATCATTTTTGACAGCAGAACATAAAAGACACTTTTCAACCATTCTTGTCTGCTTGTCCCCAGGGCTAGCAGATTTTGAGGCCAGTGCTGAAAAATGTTTATTTTACTTTCTAAAAAATATAACAGCATTTGGTGCTTAACTAACAGTAGTGCTTAAATCACTTATGATGTGAAGTAGGATTACAGTACATACACAGATGCTATATGCTAAAAAGTTTTCCCGTGTTGTACATTGGATTTACATACCCTCTCTGCCCTTGTTTGAACACACCTGTTCACAATAGCTTGATAAAGTTCCTGAAATAAATCTCCTGCATACTAATTTGAAGCGTCTTTATAGTTATTTCTTTCAAAGGGAAATAAAATCTAGCGTAGTTTCGCTTTAACACTGCCTTTTTTAGGAGTAGAGCCGTAGAAAGAAGAGCCTGTATGTTAAATCCATCACAGATCTTGCTCCCTGGATTTCATGTGGGCAGTGGAGAATTTAGTAACTTCCATAAAGAAAAACCGAAGTCATTTTTGAACAAGAATCTGTGTATAATTTTGCATCTGGCAGCATGGACTACTGAAATACATAACATTAAAAATAATGGACTTTTAGGTCTCTCCTTAACAACCATTGCCACGTTTATATGGCTCCATGGTTGTTGCACACACAAAGTGCTGAAATCACTCTAGAAGCTTCCCTTGATCCATCTACTCATTACACAATCTTGGTATGAGCCCCAGTTATTCCTACTAATATCCAACTCTCTCAGTACTCATATCTCTGCTGTTCATAACTTCTACATCTATGCTTTTTCTTTCTTTCTTTCTTTTTTAATGCATTCCAACATCTATTCTTGTTTCTCCTATTCTTGGGCCCTATTCTTCTCCCCTTCCCTGTTTCTAGGATGTACCCAGCCACGCTGCGTAAGAACCTTTGCTCTTCTCAAAATCTTCTCCCTGCCTATTCCTTACCAATCAACTTCCTTTCTCAATAAGTTCTCATACTCTTACCTCTCTTAAAAAAAGCAAAACAAAAACAGAAAACTAGACCTGTATATACTTTTCTCCTCTTTTTTCTGACTTAAATGGATTCATTTGTTTCCTCTACTAAGAAGGCATGGTGTAGTGATTGATATCAACCGAACAGAGTTCTATCTAGTCCTAGCCTTGAACAAGATGCTCATCTAAGTCTGTTTTCTTGTCTATAATTGGAGGGAAATAGCTCCTCCTACTACATATAGGTTGCTCAAAAAAAAAAAAAAAAAGTTGAACAAGACAACATATACCTGTTTCAAAGCCTGGTAGAGTTGGCCTCAATAAACATTATCTGCTATTATTATTATTATCTCTACCTTCCTTTGAAATGACACCTATAGGTTCTTCCCATCTGAGTGCTCAACTTCTTTTTCTCAGAATTCAGGATACAACTGATTATGGTGTAATACTGTTGGGACTCAGAAAACGGTACCCCAGAATGAAGGGAGCACTCTCCGAGTGCTCCTCTCTCTGGCCGCTCAGTCTTCCCCGAGACCAGACATGGATACCAGAATCCCACAACCTCAAGGCAATTCATAGGACCCAGAATCCCTTTTCCTCAAAGCCAGCCATAAAAATCTAAAAATATTACTCAAATTCACCCCTCCAGTTCTGTGCATAAACTGGCCATAAAGAAATGATTTGACCTATCTTGTTTGATTGAGGGTCATCAGACCCCCCCATTCCAGAAAGGGCCCTGCCCCACACCCAGAAGGAAGGATGCTGCTCAGAGAGGCCACAGAGAATCTAGACACGCCTTCCTGGGTTTTCTCAGCCTATTAGCATTAGATCATACCCTTTTTTCCCCAATCCTACACAGCCGTGCATACTTTATTGAACCCAAACATAAAAATGGACACTCCTCCCTGCATCTTTGGGTCTCCATTCTGAAGTTTCCTGTGTCTCATAAAACTATGATCCAGTAAACGTGTATGCCTTTCCTCCTGTGGTCTGCCTCTGACAGCTGATTTTCAGGAACCTTCAGAGGGTGGAGCGAAATCCTGCCCTTGGCCCCTTCCACAATTACCGGTATTTCTCCTTGTGTGTGGCCCCCTCTCCTAATACCACGTTGTGCCAACAGACTCACACACATTCATGGAACTTATTTCAGTCACTTAAAGTCCTGGGCCAGTCCGAGTGCTCTAGCACAGAACTCTAATTTTAAAGAGGAGGAAACTCAGACCCAGGGGCATGAAACAAAAGAAGAATTGGGAATACAAATCAATGTTCTGCCTATTCAGGACGGGGACCCAGAGCCTATTGTGACACAAAATTGCCAGCCCCGCCACCTCTGATTTGATATCTTTGGAGAAAACTAAAGGAGCTCCAAAAGGCTCCATTCTGGGGAAAATGTAGCTACTTCTTTTGCCCTCAGGGATCCAGGAACCTGTGGCCCTAAGGCCACACGTGACCTGCTATGTCCTTAAGTGCGGCCTTTTGATTGAATCCAAATTTTACAGAACAAATCTTTTTATTAAAAGGGGTGCAGCAGAGAAAGATGACGCTTTCTTGCTTTCTTTGGTGCTCAAAAAAGAACAGTCTTGAGATCAGAAGGCCGCAGGTTCCCCAACCCTGACGGGTGCACAGGAAGTGGGCTCCCTCCCAGCCTCTGAGCGATTCTGCAGCTACAGGGTAGTAAGACTGGCAGGGAAGTAGGCCCGCCAGCTGCCTGGAGCCCAGACCGGACCTGGGGGTGGGTGGGGCGGGGCAGGGACCTGCTGGGCGTGGCCTGGGACCAGGGAGAGGCGTGGCAAGGGCCTGAAGGGCGTGGTCTAGACTGGGGTTGGGGAGTGACCTGGGCCGGCGCAGGGCATGGCCTAGGGCGAGGGCGGCGTGGCCCAGGCGGGGTGGGGGCGGGGGTGGGGGCGTGGCCGGGCGCGCCCTGGCCGGGGCGGGGAGAAGACCCGAAGGGAGGGCGAAGAGGGAGGGCAGCGGGGACACGGAAAAGGCCTGGGACCGTGGTAGTGCTGCGGGCTCCGGGGGAGCAGGCGGCGCGCGGCGAGCGGCGGGAAGGCACCTGGGAGTCGAAGCGGGCGCAGGAGCTGTGGGCCCGGTAGGAAGGGTGGGGACCAGACGCCGGGGACTCACTGCTGCAGGGCTCCGAGCGCGATCCCCAGCGGGAGCCCCGCGGAGGCCTGCCCTGGGGACGCTGCAGCACGCGAGCCTACTGAGAGACCCGGCCTGGGCGGCTGGCCCGGGCTCGGAAGGGGCGTGTTGCTCGAAGTCCTGCGACCTGTGCCTTTAAACGCCAGAGTCAGCCCGGGGTGGCTGGATGGGAACGCCCTGGGGGGTGTCATTGGGGGCCCTGCTCGTTCTCTTTTCCTAACTTATGTTATCGGACCTCCAAGCCTCAGGCCTCAGCCCCGCCGTTTAGTTTACTGTCTAGTGTTTCTATCACAAAGATATAACAAACACACTTAGGTGCGCCTCCCTAGGGATGCGAGCAAGGGTCCTCACAGCCCTGCTATGGGGGGATATTTGTAAAGACGCCTCGGGCGCAGTGACACCCACGATGGGGACATTGCTAAACTTTTGCGTTGTGTAGAAACTTGAGTCCATGCGTCCTCAAATCACCTCGACAGTGGAGGAAACTGACAAGATTTTATTCCTGTCCTAAAGGATTGTCGCATTCAGTGTCACAGGGAATAAATATCTGTCAGAAAAAGGCTGGGTGCCCTGGCTCACGCCTGTAATCCCAGCACTCTAGGAAGCCAAGGCAGGAGGTTCATGAGCCCAGGAGTCTGAGGTTGCAGTGAACTATGATCACGCCACTGCACTTTACCCAGGGTGACAGAGCGTGACTCTATCTCAAAAAAAAAAAAAAAAAAAATATATATATATATATATATGTAAGCAAAAGAGCTCTGGGACTTATGACACCTACTTGGCCAGTTGCATTTTATTTTACGTAGACAGTAGGAGTGTACAGCAGTTAGCTTAAAGGTCTGATGTAATGCCAGAAATAACTAGACCCCCTTCAAAAAGAAATCTCAGTGCACCCTGCAAAGAAAAACAGATCAGACAATGTGCTGTCGATAGAAAGATAGCAATGTAATTTTTAAAAGGATACTGTGAACACCAAATTCACATAGTGAACCCTATGAAATTATGTTTTCATTTGTGGAGTCTGGATGTTGCTTTAGCATTATACAAGTTATTGAAATATATGTAATATAGATTTTTGGAATACAATAGCAAAATATATTTCCATTTCATTTATCTTTTTTTCTCTCTCTTTTTGAGACAGAGTCTTGCTGTGTTACCCAGGCTGGAGTGCAATGGCCTCATCATAGCTCACGGCAACCTCAAAGTCCTGGGCTCCAGCGATCCTCCTGCCTCAGCCTCCCGAGTAGCTGGGACTATGGGTGTGCGCCACTAGGCCCAGCTAATTTTTCTATTTTTTGTAGAGACAGGGTCTCGCTCTTGCTCAGGCTGGTCTCGAACTCCTGGCCTTAAGCGATCCTCCTGCCTTGGGCTCCTAGAGTGCTAAGATTATAGACATGAGCCACTGCACCCAGCTAGGCTGTATATCTTTTCTAGGCAGATTTAAAAGGTAATTGATCTCTAGGTCTCTACTCAGTCTAATCTATGGATATTTGAAAATAAGACCCTGATTGTACCACTTAATGATAAAGTTGAAATTACAAGGTCATCAGAAAGGGTCTGTTCATTCAATCAATAAATATGTATTTGTTATCCACTAAGAACAGGACAAATGATGATGCCAGCCTCTTGGAATTTATATTCTGGTTGGGGGTAGAGGGGCCAGAGGAAACAAAGAAGGAGCCAACAAATAGGTAAGTTAACCAACAGCTACGAATTGTAAGCAGGGATCTGCGATCAAGAAAAATGGCAAATTTGAAGTGGGAGTCATTAAATTTTGAGCTGGACAGGAGCAGAGAACAAGAGCACACACATATATAACAGGTAGGACACTGAGAGTCTGGAGAGGTATGAGCCTGTGTACTTCGTGCCTTCCTGGTCTGGGTCTTGGCCATAGACAGGATCTTTGTGGTTACGGGAAGTCAAGAATCCCTAAGCAGGCATTTTATAGATTGCTTCTGGAATGAAGCTGGAAGACAAAATGATGAACTGTATAGCACGAGAGGAGCTTGGGAAATGGCCACCATGCTTCCATCTGGTTTAACGTGTTCATACATGAGGAGTCCTTCTCCTCCAATGTCTGAAATAACCCAGTAAACCATCCAGTAACAGTATTGAGACTTCCTGATCAAGCTCTATCCTGCTCAGCTGCCCTAGGAACTTGGCTGAGATAGTTGTTGACTATTTTTTTTTCATACACCAATTGTGGCCTCATTCTGTTTTTCTGTAACTGTTATTTCTAGCATATGTTGGGTGGCCCAGGTTTTTCTAATAAGACTTTTATAACAAAAGTCTTCTCGTTCGTAGACATCCTCCCTCACTTAAAAAAGAAAAGAATAAGAAAAATAAGACACCTGGTCCCATCTGGCATAAGCTGGCTCTGTGTTTCTGACCACCTGTTCCGTGAAAGCTGTATCCGCCTGAGTACACATACCTCTGCCTGCTCAGCGTGGGAGAGTAATCAGCGTTGACTGTTTCTCTGTCCCCTTCCTGGCCAGCATGGCCATGTGACTTGTTTGGCCAATGAAATGTAAGTGGAGTGACACGTGTCACTTCCAGGTGACAGTTTTAAGAGCCAGTGATTTTTTGCAACCTCTTCCGCTCTGCCGCAATGACCACCCAGTGGTGGCCCTGTTACCCTGAGTCACGGGGTGACAGCAATGAGTAGAGCCCCTCATTGCCCCGTATTGCCTGTGTTAGGCATATACGATGAGCCAGAAACTAACTTTTGTTGTGTTTAGACCCCGAGATTTGGGGATTTGTGTGTTACTGCAGCACAGCCTGGCCTGGCCCGCCTTGTTCATACACTCGGGTAAGGTGTGAGTGACATGCGTGCTACATGTACACCCGGGTGACATTGGGAGCCTCTGGGAAGGTGCTGTACGACACATGCCTTGTGACTCATGCCCCTCCCACTGTGGGGAGATGGCAGGTGCCCTGGTTCCCATAATGCTCCAGTGAGCTTCATAATTTTAATCAAAGGTGGCAAGAATGGCATTTAGATGTTTAATTACCTTCCATAAGGGCGGCGGGTGTTAAAATGTAAAATATATAAAGTCTCTGTGCCTGGAAGGGATAGAAATCAAGGCTGTCATTTTTACTTCGAAAAACACAATTTACGTATTTTTTTAGAATTTTCAATGCACTTCCAAGTTGTCCAGTATAGAGGAATGTTCGTGGATGAGTTGTGAAGAGATGATTCTTCCCAAATGCAGTTTATCAGTGGCTGCATTTCAGAAATTATTTTGTCACCAAAGGACATTTGAAATGAATCATCCAGACTTACCATTGACTAATTTCTTTTTTTCATATAGCTTCAAGGAGTATTTTTAAAAGGTTTCCTGGCTATTCTATTTTGGATCCAAGAGTATCAGACCTAGGTTTTGCTCTCAGTGACCTAGGGGCAGTGTGTTCATGCTTTTACTCTGACTTAAACAGAAGTGAAGCAAGGAGCATTTTGCTTTGGGCAGAGACGTGCTGCATTCTTAGGGACGCTGGCTATAAATCCAGTCTCCCTAGAGGTTAACAATCAAAGTTCTCCCCCTCTCATACTCAGACGAGTGATATGATGATGATAAATTGCTTGGACATGACTGCCCCAAGCACTAGTGTGATGAATTATGTTGTTCAGGGCACGACCGAAGATTCTCTATTGTCAGTCTGCAATACCGAGTATTGGCAGGATTCATACATAGCCTTCTGCCGATTATGGCCTCTGCTTTGCATATTAAATTCTCTGTTTTCACAGGTCATGGCTCTTAGTTCTTTCTTAGACATCTCGGTCTTCCACTGAATGCACTTAGATAATCAGCCTTTTGTTTTTTTGTGTTCCTTACTCATTAAAAGGGTGGGATGTACCCATGTATACAGTAAACATTGAGTCTGTCTTCACAGAAACTGTTAAAATAGTAATTATTAGTCCCTTTCACTAAATCGAGAGTAATAACAGCTTATCTTGCAGTGGCTTAATTGGGTAATTATTTGGTGGTTGAAAAGCACTTTGAGAGAATATTGGTAAATATCGTGGTTAATTGAATGCTCTTTTGTGTAATCGAAAGCCCATTGTGACCAAAATCCTCAATATTATTGTGTAGCAACGAAGATTTCTTGACGTTGCTTACTATTTAAAAAATTATATATGTATTGATTTTTAAAATGTTTTAAGTATTTTCATCAACTCTCGAAGTTATCTCATGTTTATACCTTCACATTCCTACCTGCCTCATCTATTACATTCCGTACGTATCTGAAAAGTTAAATGTTATCAGTCTTGCTCTCTGAAAGTCTGGAGAAAAGATAATGACTGACCTCCATTCCAGGGACATTTCACGTCATAAAGCTTCTACATATGTTTAGTGGTATCTGCTTCAAGTTTCAATAGGCTTTGCTATTATTCCCTGACACATCATTGACATAAGTATTTATTCGGATCTGATTGTCATCAAAATTTGTTAATAAAGCGTTAGGTTGAATCGCACCTGCCTGGCTAGGCCTTTTGATAGATTTTCTCCTCAATTCCTAGAGTCAGAACCCCCAGATGTAATTAAGAGCCATTTCTGTAGCTTCAACTGGACAACTTCCATTACTGACTGTATTGTCTGTTGGGGCTGCCATCTCAAAATCCCGCAAACTGGGCGGCTTAACCTTCTAACTCTTCCGAGGACACCAGTCCTATTGGATTAGGGCCCACTCTACTGACCCCATTTCACTTAACTACCTCTCTAGAGACCTTATTTATTAATACAAACACAGTCATATTTTGAGGCACTGAGGGTTAGGGCTTCAACACATGAATTTTGGGGGGACACAAGTTAGCCCATCATGCTACCCTACAATAGTTAGGGTCTCTTTGGAAACTACCATTTTGGGAGTTAGTTTCTTTGATTCTCAATATCTTGAGCCACCAAGTGATGACTTCAAGTCATTGGAGGATCTGCTCAGTTGAGGAACTTCGTTTTTTTGTTTTTTTTTTTTTTTTTGAGACAGAGTCTCACTCTGTTGCCCAGGCTAGAGTGAGTGCCCTGGCGTCAGCCTAGCTCACAGCAACCTCAAACTCCTGAGCTCAAGGGATCCTCCTGTCTCAGCCTCCCGAGTAGCTGGGACTACAGGCATGCGCCACCATGCCCGCCTAATTTTTTCTATATATATTTTTAGCTTTCCATATAATTTCTTTCTATTTTTAGTAGAGATGGGGTCTCGCTCTTGCTCAGGCTGGTCTCGAACTCCTGAGCTCAAACGATCCGCCCACCTCGGCCTCCCAGAGTGCTAGGATTACAGGCGTGAGCCACCGAGCCCGGCCGAGGAACTTCTTAACATTACTTGGAGGAGTGCTTAGCGCTTGAGACTTGAAACACTGGCACAATTAGATAGAAGTTGAAGCCACATTATTACATTATTATTGCAATGTGAACTATAACCATCCATATATTTGCTATAACAACCTACAGATACTTTTACCCACAATTTCCTCTCTGAATAAAAAACTTGCTAGGATTAGTTTGCATACTTTCTTGTACCATCAAAAAGGGTAAAAGGATATAGCATATACAGTGGTCCTATCTCCGCTCTTCTCCCTGTAAGGTGGCATCTTGTGCTCGTGTTGCTTAAATGGATATTGTTGTCCCCATATTATCAACTGAAGATGTCTAAGAAAAGAAAAAAGTCTCTAAAGAGAGTTGTGCATCTAAGAAGCTAGAAAAGCTCTTATAGTCAAAGAAATATTGGAAAATGTGAAGGCACAGAATCCCTCAGTTTGATATCATGTGTCTATATCTGCAATGCACACTATCGGTGATTCTAGCAAGCTCTACAATGTTCCTTCAGAACAGAATAATGGGGTTTCTTTTTTAATCTCTAAAAAATCTCTTATTGTAAATAGATAGCCAGAAATCCTTAGAGGATTGTTATGTGGTATATGAGAGTATGTAAGTAATATTTGGAGTTTTGAATGGGCTGTGAAACAATTTTCCCTTTAAAATCTGTTTGAAATTGGAATTTATTATTGAAGGTGAATGATGGATACATAAGAGTTCGCTATACTATTCTCCCTACATTTGTGAGTTTTTGAAAATGTCTGTATTTGAAAGTTTAAATAAAAATTTAAAAAGATAAGAAATGAATGAAATATATAGCCTCCTGTGATGCCAAATTTGATAGCTGTTCAGGGACGGATTAAATAAGGTATACTTTGCATATATGAGACAATACATGTGTGGGTAGAGTGTGGTTTTAACTACCAATTGCAACATACAAAAGTCTTGTTGAAACCCTCATCCAAGAATGGCGATAAGAGCATCTTTCCTAGTTTTGGCCTAGATTATTTGACATGTGTTTTTATTTGTCATTCTCTGGCATATGACATGAGTCAGTGCCTGTCTCCTAGTTAGGGAGGTTCCCAGGCTGCAGTTTCTGCAACTTCAGTCTTTGACTTCAGAGCCCATCCATTAGCCGCTGCAGAAATCCACTGAACACAGGAATTTAAGAAGAGGCCACTTGCCTCCAATGCTAGTGCCTTCTGTCTGACACCGTCTCTAGCAATGTCCTGTGCTGTTGCAGGAGGGATCTCACAGGCTGACATTAGGCAGTAGAGCTCTCCCCTGACTGTTCGGAGGAGTGATACTCCGAAGCCCTGTCTGCTGCTGTCCTGCCCAAGGCCGATCCAAGTTCTCCCAGCCCTCACATCTAGGATTAGAAATTGTCCTGGGTCTCACCTGGGAGTCCCACTCACATTGCTGCTGAAGTCTCAGGCCTGACATAGATTCTCTTTTGCTTCTTTGCTGCTTGGAGCTTGCCCCATTATCATTCACTAAGGTGCATCTTCAAGGGTGTTTCTCTCTTTCCAGTGTACTAAGTATTTTGGAGCAGCTCACTCAGGGCACAAATAGGAAAGAATCTGCTGTTTCAAATACGGACATTACTGAGCCTTTGACTTTGCGGGCATATTTGATCTTATGGATGTACAGGGAAGGGGAAGGCTCTTGCAATATGGTTGTGATGCTCCTTTTTGATGTTCATCATCTCTTCCAGGCATTATCTTTTCTCTTTTTGCCCATCAGTGTATCTGGGTAGAGAGATCAAGATATATCAAGCTAAGAGTTCCAAGTTTAAAATGATCTCCATGAAGATTCTTACAGTGCTATTAGTCCATCAGATTTCTTTGTTAGATTTATAATGTATAAAAGATCATATGCAGTTTCTTAGCATTAGGGATACTTCATGGACCTTTGCTACTATTTATTCTTGCTATAGTGAGGTCAAAAAAATTAATTTTTAAATTCATTTTTCTTTCTTTTTTTTGTTTTTTGGATAGGACAAAGGAAGGTGGTAAAAGACTTTTTATGTGGAATTTTCATCATGTATTATGTAGCGACACTGTAGTTTTTTGTTTACCTGTTTCCACTTTATTTTGATTTTTGTGTTAGTGATACCTTGGCCAAAATAAGTTTCCAATAATGATTCCTATATAATGTAATAATTTCACATTAGTTTTAATGAAGGTTTAAAATATTGTTTCTGCCTTACATGTAGTTTCTATGTTTCTAGTCAATGATGTATTAAACTTTAGAGTTTTAGTCTACAAATATTGGAAAGCTTAGTAGCTGTACTATGTCTGACCACAATGTCTTAATCTTTATTTATATAATATATCATATTTATATTTTAAGCCAACATCATTTATTAATAAAATAATGTCAACAATGATAGGATCAATAAATGATCTGAGAGATAAAATTCGATAATAGCTTTTTCTGCCTAATGAGGAGTCTAGATTATATTTCTGATGAGGTGAGAGGGATGCTACAAGCCAAAAAAGGAGTTAGTTCTTTACTAGGCCAAAGCAAATGAATGTGTTACAACAGCAATCCCCAACCTTTTTTGGCACCAGGGACTGGTTTCATGGAAGACAATTTTTTCACCGACTTCGGGGAAAGGGGGGGGATGGTTTTGGGATGATTCAAGAGCATTACATTTATTTGCAGTCAAACCTCTCTGCTGACAATAATCTGTATTTGCAGCTGCTCCCTAACGCTAACATCACTGTCTCAGCTCCAACTCAGACCATCGGGCGTTAGATTTTCATAAGGAGTGCCCAACCTAGATCCCTCGTATGCGCAGTTTACAGTAGGATTCATGCTGCTATGAGAATTTAATGCTCCCCCCACCATCTGACAGGAGGCGGAGCTTATATGGCGATGTGAGTGATGGGAAGCAGCTGTAAATACAGATGAAGCTTCACTGCTTGCTGGCCCACCCGCTGCTTGCTCACCTCCTGCTGTGCAGCCCAGTTCCTAATAGACCAGGGACAAGTACCAGTCCTCAGCCAGGGGGTTGGGGACCGCAGTGTGACAAAACGTGGAGATGTTGATATGCCCTTTAATTTTCATAGACTCAGTATAATTTTCATTAGTTCCTGTGAAACTTGATTTATTCTCCTAACATCTTCAAGAGTGTTTGCTATGCCTATGTATTAAGTATTACCGTTACCACTAATTACTTGATATATTTTTTTAAACCAATCCACTTTTTTGCTTTAGCCCCATCTCCTAAGCAATAATATCTATGAAATCACAGGCTTATAGTGTTTATTACTTTCTTTTCTAAAACACATTAAAATAAGGAAATAATTGTTTAAAGCATTTAAAAATGCCCATATGCCACCTAAAATCAGTTCAAACCACCAGTGGCGGGAAAAAAAAAAAAAATATATATATATATATATATATATATATACATATATGTCACTTTTTGAAAACAGTGGCAAAAATTTAGCAGATTACTGTGTTTTTAAACTTATTTCACCATCCACTGAAGAACAAAATTATTCTTGGTTAAGTTGGCACAAAATTTTTAGAACAGTTTCTGTAGTTGTACTGGGATGACTAGAAAATGGAAAAACTCTGTATGTATGTGAGTATGTATTTATATATACACATATACATACGTACACAGACAGATAATGGATCCCATAAGCTGTTATTTGGAAAAGAGCCAAGAGTGTTCAGCGGCTCAGGCAGACAGCATCATTTCTTTGAGGGCTAATAAAGTCACCGTTATACTTGTGCTTCCATTTTATCCTCATTCCCAAGCAGTATAACAAATGCTAATAAATAATTAACAACCTGGAACTTCTGGGCTGTGAGGTATTTTTGTTTCATTCATGTGTTAGTAATAGTCTGTTGTGTACAGTACGTTTACAGCAAAGTAAATGTTGTCGTACGGTTTGTTTGAGTATGGTTTGCCTAATGGGACATCAGAAAAAGGATCCATATCGGGAAAGATGTCAATAGGGTTCATGCTCCTTGTAAAGAAATGTTCTGTCTGATTTTCTGCTACACATATATCCTCATTTATTTAATATTTAAACAAATTGAACTAATGGAGAAACCACTGCAGGGGACATTTACGGGCCATTTAACACCTCTCCACATAGAATCAGGGAACTTGTATCTGGAAGGAACTCTACAGATCACTTTGTTCTACTCCTTTCTTTTATTTATGAGGAAACCAAGGTCCAAGACTTAAGTGATTTGCCCAAAGACACATATCAACTTGGTTTGTAACATTTGTGCAGTTGATAAATTTCTGGCTTTTCTTCCTCTTAGGAAAAGAGTGGTATGTTCAGAAGAGCATTAAGTTGTCCCATCTGTGTCCCTTCTTCCATTTTTTGAAATCAGCAAGTTGACATTAATTTTTGGTAGCCCTCAAGATACTCTATAGCTACTGTGACTATTGTTTGTAACAGTAAAAGATTAACCTATTGAATTAGGGATTAACCTATTGAATCAGGAATTATTTCTGTTGCCTTTAATACATTTAAATGAGAGAGGGAGAAAAACTATTTTTATAAGCAGTGTCAAAGATAATAATATTATACATAATTATAAAATATTTGCTCTCTACACATCCGATAAAGGGCTGATAACAAGAATCTATATAGAACCCAAAAAAATCAACAAGAAAAAATCAAAGAACTCCATCAATAAATGGGAAAAGGACATGAACAGAAACTTTTCAAAAGAAGACAGAATCATGGCCAGCAAACATATAATATAAGTAAAATGCTCAACATCTCTAATTGTTAGAGAAATGCAAATCAAAACTACAATGAGATATCACCTAACCCCAGTGAGATTGGCCCCTATCAAAAAAATCCCCAAACAACAAATGCTGGCAAGGATGTGGAGAGACAGGAACACTCTTACACTGCTGGTGGAACTGCAAATTAGTGCAACCTCTGTGGAAAAGAATTTGGAGATACCTCGAAGACCTAAAAATAGAAATACCATTCAATCCAGCAACAGCACTATTAGGCATCTACCCAAAAGAGCAAAAGTCATTCTATAATAAAGACACCTGCACCCGAATGTTTATGGCAGCACAATTCACTATTGCAGGGATGCGGAAACAACCCAAATGCGCGTCACTTCATGAGTGGATTATTAAAATTTGGTATATGTATACAGTGGAATATTACTCAATTATAAGAAACGACAGTGATCTAGCACCTCTTATACTTTCCTGGCTAGAGCTTGAGTCCAACCTCCAAAGTGAGGTATCACAAGATCAGAAGAATAGGCACCACATATACTCGCCATCAAATTGGCACTAACTGATCAACACTATGGTGCTCACACGGTAGTAATATTCTCCAGGGATTAGGGGGTTGAGGGGGTAAACTCACAACTAATGGATGTGGTGAGCATTGTAGAGGGGAAGGGCATGCCTCTAATCCTCGCTTGGGTGAGGCAAAGTCAAAATGTAACAAAAATGTTTGTACCCTGGTAATATCCTAAAATAAAAAATTAAAAATATAGAAAAAAATGATAATATTTACATATATGTGCATATATGTATATTTTATTATATAATATACACATATATCATATATTATAATTAATGTATATACATTAATATGTATAACATATACATATTATATTCCTATGGCACATATATGTGGGTTTAAACATTCCAAGTTCTTGATTTTTAATCCATAATTTTGTCTAATAATAATAAATAATAAATACTGAATTTGATAAAATGATGAATGCTATATTATAAAATAAAAACTGATAATCAAATGTAATAAAAGTACCTTTTGATATTAACATTTAATGAAAAATGTATGAAATAAGTTACTATAAAGAAGCAGCTAAGAAAAGAGAGTTTAATTTCAGGTGATGCCTAAACAAGAACTCAAGGAATAGGATAGCTCATGCCATAGAGATTTACCTGTGAAGTTAAAAATAAGTTGAAAGGAAGGACAGCTAGTTTTGTTTATGTAACAGGTTTATACTATATTGCTGTGCAGCTTGTTAGTAACAGTAGCTTTGAGCACTCAGAGAGCATGTCTTTATCCTCACTGTGTTCCAATTAAAAAAAGTGTTATTACTTCTATTTTGGAAACTGAGCCCAGAGTAGTTCTGAGGTCTCCCACAAGTTGAGAAAGGGAAAATTAGCGACTATGATCCCTCAGAATGCAGCGATCTGCCATAACCAAGAAGGCACGCAAGTCTCTAATAGTATAAGAGACGTCGCCAGTTGTTAATCCTTCTGCTGTTAATGCTGCCGGAGAACACATATGACAGATTCATTCACCGGTGTTTTTAGACCCAAAGCAGCTCTGAAGCCTGTGCATTCTTTCCAGTCGGGTTAATTTATTCCCCCGTCCATAAACGTTTATGGAATCGTGCTATGGGCAAGATCGTGCTAAATGCTGGCTGTGATGTTGTTCTCACTTACACACCGAGCACACAGGGTTCCTTGAGAGTTCCGATAATCCGTTTGCAGTTCTCCTGTGGTGTCCCCAGAGAATGCCAGAAGATTAGAGGCCCCTCAAATGAACACAATACCCTGCCAGTCTCTGCAGCGTGTGCCATTTGTCACTGGTACCTGATAGTCATTGGATACCAGGGTTTCAACTACAGAAAGCAAATCAAGGAGATTTTTGGGGGGCTGCACAGTGCTTTGCTGCACAGGAGTTTCTTTTTTTTTTTGAGACAGAGTCTCACTCTGTTGCCCAGGCTAGAGTGAGTGCCATGGCGTTAGCCTAGCTCACAGCAACCTCAAACTCCTGAGCTCAAGCGATCCTCCTGTCTCAGCCTCCCGAGTAGCTGGGACTACAGGCATGCACCACCATGCCCGGCTAATTTTTTTTTCTATATATATTTTTAGCTGTCCATATAATTTCTTTCTATTTTTAGTAGAGATGGGGTCTCGCTCTTGCTCAGGCTGGTCTCGAACTCCTGAGCTCAAACGATCCGCCCACCTCGGCCTCCCAGAGTGCTAGGATTACAGGCGTGAGCCACCGCGCCTGGCCAGGAGTTTCTTTTATTCTGGCCTTTTAGCTGATGATTCAGGAGAACATCTCTGCTCACCCTTCTCTAAGCAATAAAGAACCAGGTCCAGCTTCCACTCTCTCCACTCAGAGCAGCAGAAGCACCTGCAGGGAGAGCTTTGTTTTTCTTGCTCCTCTTTTTTTTTTTTTGGGTGGGGATATGGCTGTGTCCACTGCTAGTGTCTTTGGTGGTCTGTCTTCTTCCCACAGTTGCTGAATAAAAGATGCCAGCCAGACTCAATGAATCCTGGTGCTCTCCATTTCTGCTTCGAAGTCCTTATGTTGAATACATTTAACCCTTTAGTTGATTATTAAACATTTCCTCTTTAAGGAAGCGTTGCTTGGTTACTCTTATCACTATGTAATGCCAGATACTTCAGAGTACTTTGCTTAGCATAAGAGTGTTCATTGTGTTTACCTATATACTGTACATAATTCATTGTCAACCTGATTAAACTGTAAACTCCTTGAAGACAGGGACTATGTCTGCTTTTTTTTTTTTTTTGGTACATCACAGAGAGGGACTAACCCAATTTATTACTGTCGTGTGAGTCCTAAGCAAACAAACAAAAAGAAAAAGCAAAACAAAAACTTAACATCTTGTGCAAGGACAAATATTCAATTAAGGCTTGTAGGGAGACCTTAGAACTTCACCGCTGAGCGTTAGTTTTTGTGTTTTTAAGCTCTCATATCACAACAACTGGGCTTAGTCACAATTAATCTTATATGGTAATGCAGTGACAATGAGATGATTTCTCTGGAGAATCTATGCTAATACTATTAAAATGCTCTTACAATGTCACCGTGATTGCAGTGGCAGCATGCAGGAGCTATGCCTATGTGATTATGATATTATAGTGATGGGCGATTACCAGAGGAAACTACTAATTCAACCCTGCAGGGACTTGCATTATGAAGCCATTATAACATGAGATTATAATGACACAATAACGTGGATGCCCATTCGTGATGTGAAAACGAAAAGCTAATTGGAATGCAAGTGGTATTTCCATTAAGTTGTAATTAAACACTGAAAGCAAGGCTTGTTTAAATCGGAGACGGCGACGTTGCCATCCAGAAATGAAAGTTGTGGGTGAAGAATGCATGCCGAGTGGAAGCTTAGAAATGGCTAGAAACCATTTGCAACTCTGCCCGTTAGTATTTACTAGGTGTGAAAGCTCTCATGCAAGTGGTTTCTGCAGACTGTCTCCCTCTCTGCTGGTCCTCCAAAGTAACCAAAAACAGTACCAACATACGAGATGCCTGGATCCAATTCACATTCCTCTCATAACCGCTAACATTTTCAGCTTTCTCGTTTCATTTTTGAAGTGGGCATAATAGTACCTTACCTCCCTCGAAACAAGAGAAGAAAGCAAATTTCTTTTTCTGCAAAAGGTAACCTTTTTTTATATGTAACAAAATTAATCCATGTTCAAAATCAGACAAAACAGATAAGCACAAAGGAGAAAAAGAAGATTAGAAAAAAAAAAAAAAAAGCCTGAAAAAATCCTACCCCCTGGAGATGACCTATATTAGCATCTCCGGGGATTTTCTTTTAGATTATTTTCTATGCATAGTGTACACATTTTTTGCTTTAAAAATTTGCATTCTACAATACTTTTTAAACCTACTTATTGATTCTTCCCATCCTTTCTAGTTGCAAGAGCTATTTCTTATCCAGGAGAAGCCAGTTGATAAGTTTTGTTTGTGTTTTAAAGGTCAGCTTAAGCTGGACAATTTTACATGTCACTTGGGAAACTACATTTTACTACTAGGGACTAATATTTGGAAGGGCTTATGCTCTGCATATATCAGTTAGAGGGTAGATCTACAGTAAATTCTTCAGATTCTATTAACAGTACTATGGGTACTTAACATTTCGCTGTTTAGGAATCAATGGTGCCTTTGAGAAGGCGAAGAGTTGCTTGTTCAGATGTTATAAGGACACACAGTAGCTTATATGTTCTCCCTCCCAATTATGACTCAAGTGGTTATTGCTCCTTGGTTTAAATATAGTTAAGATGAGTTTTTGTTATTAAGTATTCAGTTTGCACTTAGATACGCTGTATGCTTTAGAGATGTTTTTATTACCACTTCTTGCAAAAACCAAATTAAGTAGGTAAGTCTAAATTGCTAGAGTCCTTATTGTTATAATTAGGAAAAGGAAAGCACAGTGCAATTAAATGGCTTGCTTCATGTCACCTCATGAACAGTGGAATTGGGATGAGATTTTCTGGCCCTGAAATACTATAGTGTCTTTTCTAAGCAAATGTGTGGTGTTACCTTGGAATAGCTCTTCCTATTAATGGAAACAAGAATAAGTATTTCTGATGTTCATAATAAATACCTACATAGCTTCATGAAAATAACACTGGACTCACAAGCTCAAAGACTGGTTCTAGTTTCAGCTATCTGACCTTCAAAAGATCAAAGATTCAGTTTTAGCATCTAGAAGTGAAGTCATCAAATTAAATGATCTCCATGGTCTCGCCCAGCTAAAAGATTCTAAGATCAATTAGTATTTAACATTAATTGAAACTAACATTTTCATTATAAGCATCATACATTTTAATATTTGATAAAATAATATTTTACCTACTTTAAAACTATCTAAATTCAAAACCATACCTTACTTGGATGGCATATAATAATTTGACATATTTTAGCAGATTTGTAATTTGACTTAAAATGTCTTTTTTTTTTTTTTTTAATTTGAGATAGAATATTACTCTGTCACCCAGGCTAGAGTGCAGTGGCATCATGATAGTTCACTACAACCTCAAACTCTTGGGCTCAAGCGATCCTCCTATCTCAGCCTCCCGAGTAGTGGGGACTACAGGTGTGTGCCACCATGCCTGGATAATTTTCTTATTTTTTATAGAGAGAGGGTCTCACTATGTTGCCCAGGCTGGTCTTGAACTCCTAGGCTCAAAAGCTACCCTCTCGCTTCAGTCTCCCAAAGTGCTAGGATTACAGGTGTCAGCCACCACACCCAGCTGCAATATTGTTAAAATACAGTTAAAACTACAATGAAAGGAGATTGCTGCTGGCATAATTATATAAGTATGTAAATCACTGTGTCAAATAACATTTTAAATAGATCATATTCTATGAGTTCTTAGAAAGCAGGTGATAGCAATGATCAAGGTACCAAATTAAATATGGTCCAAGAAAACCATGTCTAAATCTTGTAGTGCACCTTAACCTTTATGGGGAAAATATATATGAGCGATTAAATTCCCTTTATACTTAAATGCATAGACGTATTAATTAGTTAATTAAAATTTGTTATTTTATGGTAGGAAATTTTTTTAATTTTGTGAGGCTTTTTCTCTAGACAACTTCGAGTTCTATTAGAGCATTTTTTCAGCCATCTCAAAGACTGGGAAAGAGTGATTATTGCTCTATGACACATGTAGTCATTAGAGATTCACCCTTGACCCCATTGTAGTAAATCAGCTTTTGGGAGTAGAAATAAGTTGTTGGTTACTTTGCTTTTAGTAAATCAAATACCAGTCGTCCCCCAAAAGGAGTCTCCATGTCACGTGTCACCCTCTCTTAGGACTAGGCAAAATTTGTCACCTTGACTTCCTTCCCAGACCATTCCTTCATGCCTGCCTCTAAAGCAATTTTTCTCAAACTTGAGGATCTACAAAGTCTCAACAAATTTTTAATTTTGTGTTTTCATTTTCATGATAATCTAATTTTAAGCATATTCTGGAAGACTATATCCATTTTATAACCAAATATTCCCATAAGATTTCATGATTTGCATCTCCACTTTTTAAGACTTTAGTGATACCCAATTATTATCTAAAACAACAGCATTTATCTTTTTTTATGATTTTTTTTTCCTAAACTGGGGGGGTTTCTATTTCCCTAGGAGCTGTATTTCCTAGGATGTCAGGAAGTGGTTGGGATTGAGAGAACCATGTCCTAGATGACAAAATGGTTGGGGCCCTTTAATCTCCTTTATAAGTGGAGTTGGTTTATAAACTAGGTCATATACAATAGCTGCATGTATGTTTGTTTTTCAGAAATCTGACTTTAGGGTCTTTCCCAGTATCCTAAGGGTAGAACCAAGAGTAAGGGCTTGTTCTGTGTTTTCTTTTCTTTCATTCTTTTTTTTTTTTTTTTTGAGACAGAGTCTCACTCTGTTGCCCAGGTTGGAAGTGCCGTGGCGTCAGCCTAGCTCACAGCAACCTCAAACTCCTGGGCTCAAGCAATCCTTCTGCCTCAGCCTCCCATGTGTTTTCTAGTCATTCCAATTTTTCTAGCCCTGCCATTTGTACTGTGTCTTCAACATAATCAACCCTACTCCTAACATTAACTCCTTAAGACTGGTGTCCACTCGTCTCTCTGGAGCTGACGGAAGCTTAGGGATATAGGGAAGGAAGCAGGGGCAATGAATCAGTTAATCAAAGCTAAGAGATGATGTATCATGATAACTTGGGATTCTTGTTCTGTATTCTTTTCTAAGAAAAAGGCAATGTGGATTTTCTTTGGGATACATTTTACAAGTTCATTAATAAGTGTTGGTTGACTCTCAAGGAGAAATCTCAGAGGTCATGGTTATTATATTATTTTTTAAAGGTCTCCCAGGGGATGCTTACAGAGTCTATAGCAGTGCAATTCTGAACTTTAGTGAAAGTGGAAAATAGCTCACTATCTTTGTGTGAACAATAACCCCATTTCTTCATTGGTGAAATGGGAACGATAACAATAAAAACGGATTTCACCTAAAAGCACATGCTATGGTCCAGTCTTCCACTGTTTTTGATGACTCACCTTCTGCTGATCCCTTGCCTACTTCACCAGGACATTAGGAGATTTAATTAAAGTGTACAGAGTATCTAAGCTCTTCAGAGAAACACACAGCATTATTATTGTAGATTACGCTTTTGATATTCCATAATCTCCTGAAGGTAATGAAACCAGCAATATAGAAAGCTGAAGCTCTGAGACGGTTCAAGTTTTATGAAGACACATTCATACAATGTTTTATTAATTAATGGTCAGCATTGTGGGTTTGAGAGTTCAGAATTCATTTACTGCGAACTTTCTAATTGTTCCGCCTATCTTGAGTGATTTGTTTTCCCATCAATGAATAACACATTTGAGAGGTCAGTCAAGTATTCAAGTCGTGCTGGTTTTAGTCAATGTTGAAGGTTTTCCTTTTTTGTTTTCAAACTATGATTATTACAACACTCTTATAAGTTAGAGGGGGGAAAAAGGAGTGCTCATGCATGCCTGGCTTTCCCCTGAAATTCAGTCCTGCTCTTGAGATCTCTGAGGAACCAGGAAAATTGCTTGAGCTTCCTAACTTGTCTCCTGCTTCTCCATTCAGGCCACACGCCACACTGCCCACGTAATGATCACCCTAATGTAGGTCTCATCCTCGCTGGGTACCAAATATGCAACCTGCGTACGAGCCTCTACAGGCTTCTTAACAGCCCTAAAACATGCTCTTCATTGCTCATGCCATCAGAACGTCTCTGTGACATGCCACCTCCCCCAGCAAGCCTTCTTTCCCTCTCCAGCATCAGTGAAAGTTGTCCAGACCCATCCTACAGGGCACCTGCTTTGTACCTCTTTCCTAGCACTGACGGCACTCTGCCTGATGTCACAAGTGCCTCATTAATATATAAAAATAATCGACCTCTCATTGAATGTTTGCGAGTTGCCAAGCTCTGTACTGGGGGCTCTTCAGCCTCCTAGGGAAAGATTGTTTCTTTCTTTATCTTTGTTTCCCTTCATATCCTTCTTTGGACATGGCAGATCTTCAGCAAACATTTGAATTGAAATTTACGCAGGTGTAATTTGTGGGTGCCTGGGAAGAAGGCTTCTTTGTGTTGCTTTCCTGTCCTCTGAGAACATAAGGCCCAAGCTATGCCCTCAGATCTGCAAATCAAAGCAGTTTTTCTTAATATTTCAAGAAGCGTAACAATAGTTGATTACAATCCTATAAAGAAATCACAATGCTAATGAAAATATAGGTTTGCTTGTGGCTGAAGTTACCTTCCGTCACTGTGGAATTGAAGGGTACATAGAATACTCTTCATTGGTTGAACAGACATTTATGTGCTCAAGATTCCTGCTCTTACAGTGTCCCCTCATGTCCACAGTTTCACTTTCTGTGGTCTCAATTCCCCGTGGTCAACCACAGTCCAAAAATATTAAGATATTTTGAGAGCGAGAGAGACAGAAAAGAGAAACCACGTTCACTTAACTTTTATTATGGGCTATTGTTATAATTGTTCTATTTTATTATTAGTTATTGTTGTTAATCTCTTACTGTGCCTAAATTATAAAGTAAACTTTATCACAAGTATGTGTGGATAGGAAAAAACACAGTATAGAGTTCCACGGTTTTTGGCATCCACTGGGGCTCTTGGAATATATCCCCTATGGATGAAGGGGGAATATTGTATTTATTAAGAGAAAGTTTACAAAAAAAAAAGCATAGGTATTCCTATGTAGTTGAGCACAGAATAAAAAGCTAAAATGGGACATTTGCTGTCTTCTGAGAGCTTGGAGTGTGAAGATACAAGGTGAAAAATCAAACATGGCTTCCAAATCCACAGCCCAAAGACTTTTTGGGAAAACATTAATGCTTTTTAATAATTTTTAGCTCTTCTGATTTAGGGAAATAATGTGATATTCGGTGGAAGGGGTGTGCTATGATCTCAGAATTATCTATTATCAGAAATATATTAAATAAGTATTCCAGGGAAATGTTTAGCCCTATTCTAACAAACTTTTAACCTCCATAGACTATACATTTAGGTTGATCTTCTCCAGTGCGTATTCCACTTCTATGTATAATTTCCTTGCTCCTGCTTTAATATTTGTGTTCTTCCTTCATTATTTGCCTCTTTTGTGCCCGTTGCCTCAAATCCTTCGTGGATGGGGCTGGATTAAAACAAGCGAGCACATGAATGTTAATGAAGCACATAGTAGGAGCTTAGTATATGAACAAAAGGCATCATTGTTGGTTCCCAGCCACCAAGTGACGGGCAGGGGGTTGGGAGGGGGATTCACTCTTGTTTTCTTATTTGTTTTTGTATCTCCCGTGGACCTGCCCAGCACAGCATCTTACACTTCACTTAATAGATGCTAAATAAATATTTACCAAATCTATAATAACGTTCTATTTCATCTTCTTGTTTTTTTGCTAATCTGCCAAAGGCTGTTGTTCACCCTCCTTTAAAAAGGATTCTTTTTATGGTTTCAGTCTTATATGGTTTATCTATGCTTAAAATTTATTGCCCTTGATGCTTCTTTTTTACTTAGAAATAAATAATGCCCCATGCTTTATAATTTCTGACACTGTCTTATAAAATGTCCTCTTGACAATGCCCCATCTCTGCTCCTGACCCCACATAGGAGTGTGTTTAGGTGGGATATTGGTCCTTGTCTGGAGTGACTGTGGTAAGAATTATTCAGGCCACTGAGCCTGTTTTGGTGGAAGCTCCAAGACTTCCACCAAAGTCAAAATCAGTTGACAAAAGACTGACTCAAATAGCTTGAATTTAATCAAAGTGAACCACAGCCACTAAAAAGTCCTGTCATTTGATCTGAGATATTTGCACATGAACAATATCAAATCTCAGGCAAGACTGGCAGTTAGCAACTTTGTGCTAATAAAGAAGAATTTGAAATACATTTTAAGTTCATAAATCTTTGCCTGCCTGTGTCTTTTAGCTGGAGGACTCAAAGTCTATATTCTATCATTTTGCCTGTGACATTAGTATAGTCATCTGATGGGTTTGTACTAGTAACATGGATTTTTTTCCCATTTTACTGTCTTTTACTGATTATAAATATAATAGGTAAACATTAAAAACTGGAAAAATACATTAGATTGCAATGAAAAAACAATCGTGTATCTTTGCTCCTTCTGCCACACAAAGTGTAGTATTTTAGTATCTCTAGTTGTTAAGCCCTATATATATGAAGATGTATACACTGCATAAATTTATCATACTTAAAATAGTCTTGAATTTTGCTTTTTCATATAATAGTAGCATTTTCTATATCACTAAATATTCTTTACAAATATAATTTGAATGGTTATATAATGTTCCAGCATATATATAAACATTCCTATAAGACATTTTGTTGCCATTCTATATAATGCCATAATGAAATATTGGTGCATAAATATTTTTTACGCACATCTAAATATTTCGTTAAGTCAGATTCCCAGCAGCAAAGTAACATATTTAAGACTCTGGATACATGTTGCTAAACTGCTTTTCAGAAGAGTTGGGCAAACTTGCACTTTTACTAACGTAAATAGGAGGGTTGTCATATCACCCCAATCACCACACTCACTGCGATCTTGCTCATTTTCACAAACTAGTCAGAGAACTGGCCGGGTGTGTTGTAACTGTCTCCCAAGTGATGCTTTCTATTGGATCCCTGCTATGTGACTACTTCTGCTAACTTTTAAGGACTAAGTTATTAATATCATTTTAAATGGAAAGATTTTTTTCTTGACGTATGAAGCTAGATGTCTATTCATGAAAAATTTCAAATGGTTTTTTGGTGTTTCATGCATTGCTAATAAGTTCCTTAAATATTATATATATTAAATCTTTATTATTTAGCATTGTATTCACAAAACTGAAATCATACATCCCTCTCCCCCACCATATTTTGGGGGCTTATCTGGCAACGGTAATCCCAAATAAATACCTTAGTTAATTGGTATTTGGACGTTTGGACAGTTATTTGAAATTTGGACAGTTCTCCATGATGTTGCATCCGCTGGAAATTATAAAAATAAAATACATCATGCTTCAGATTTAGTCCATAAGCATGAGCATTTTATGTATACAGTTTCTGCTCTCTTCATTTATCACTAAGAAAGCAAAATTTAAACCAGTCTTCACATTTGTCTGGATATAAAAGAAAAAAAATAATTATGTGTAGGATATTTTAATCCAGCGGGATTTGGAGCATTGTTCGGGACATGCATATTACATGCTCAATCCACTTGCAAACTTCAACAACAAAAAAAGTGCAAAAGTCTTATTGGAATTTCAGATTTGGTGTCTAACGAGGGCATAATTCTGTGGTTTGGTCAGGCTGCGCTGGGTCGTCTGGTACCTTCATAGGGACAGCTGCAAGGCTGAGCTCAGTGGGGACCCTGGGATGGCTGGGGCCCCTCTCTCTCTCTCCATGTAGTCTCAGGGCCTTTCCTTCTTCAGATTCGTTTAGCCAGATTTTATTTATTTTTGCCAGATTTATTGCATTGCAACTTAAGGTCCTCCAAAGCACAAAAGCAGAAGCTACTTCCAAGGCTATGGGGTCCCAAACTGGCACGCCATTGCTTTCACCACATTCTCTTGGTTAAGGCGAGTCAGAACAGCTCAGATGCAGTGTGGAAGGGGCCGCACAAGGACTTTGACATTGGAAAGCACGTTCACTGAAGGCCATCTATGGACACCAACCCACGGTATTAAGCACATTCATTTAAAAAGGCATTTCTGGTACCAGTTAACCATGGATAATGAGGACCTCCTGTAGCTGTAATCACTTTGCTGGGTCATTTCTGAAAACCTAATGAGTGGTGATGTCAATTGCAACTGTCAATCTGCTCTTAACAATCACAGGTCTCAAGTGAAGAAATTCATTTATAAGCAAATTAGAGCCTTCGTTTGATTCATCAACTTCAACCTCCTATTATTAGTTTTTTAGTTTTGTGTTGTTTTTGTGTGTGTTAGTTTTGTTAGGGACCAAGTTTAAGGTCATTTGCCTAAAGGATACTTGGCAAATATTTGGAAAATAATTTGAAGTTTAATGTATAATAATAATCCTGAACACTTGTTTGGTGCTTTGTAATTTAAGGAGTGCTTTTAGGTATCATTTTACTTGCTTTGCATGTCAAATCTTATGTGATAGATCGGGCAGATGTAATTCCACTTTTCAAGAGAGGAAACTAAGTCACCAGGAGCTTTTAAATGTTCTGCATTCACACAGCTAGGACACAATGGAGCCAAGACTCCAAGTTCTGGGTTCTTGCAAACTGCCCATTCGTCTTAGAATTCTCTTTTAAACTTTAAAGGACCTGAAACTGAAATTCATTTTCTCTTTCTCTCCCTCTCATTACATGTATTTGTATGCGTGTCTGTACATGCATATATTATAAAATATACATTTAAAAACCCATTCTTAAAGTATAGCCTTCATAGATAGTTAATGATCTATAGAAGATCAATAATATTCATTTCAAGTTAAAGGACATCACAAATGCATAGCTGTCATCTGGAAGTCATCTGGTCCAACCTCTTCATTTCAAAGATGGGAAAACAGGCTCAGAGAGGTTAACTTCCTTGCCCAAAGTCACACAGCTATTTAATGAAACAGCCAGAGATTCCTGACTCTGAACCCCCTGTTCTTCCAACTAGACCACGCCACCTCAAGAATAGCCTTCCAGATGAAATTATGAGAAGAATATAGATGTTTTACCTGTGTAAAACTTTAACTTGTGGCTTGCCAAGAATGAAAAGTAACAAATTATAAGCTCTTTGGCGACCAAATATAGTTAATAAGGACCAGTTGTAAAATTTGCTCAAAGGCTTGCTGTTGCTAGGAGCAACCTACTGCTAGGGATCTATGGAACAGAAAATCCCCTCTAACAAAAGCTGAAAACTGACTTCCACGTGGAGAGCTCTGTATGAAGAAAACGGAAGTTCCAACGGTTGGATTCCAGCAACTTGGTATATGTTTCACTCTCAGGATTATATGTTAGCAGCGAAATAAAAAATTTTACATCAAACATTCTCGAGGCATTGAGTGGGCAACCTTCTTCTGGGAATGAAAAGGGCAGAGATGAGATCGCAGTTTTTCAAATTAAGTAAAATGTAAAGGTCAGTTATTCATACAGCGCCTTGACAATATCGCCCTTGTCCCAACTCTAGTGTGTTCCTATAGTAAGGAGTGAGTAATGTTGCGTTTTGACCTGAGTAGAAATAGCAGAAATACTGTCTTTTTCCTCCCTTCCCTTCCTCTCCTCCACCTTTGCCTTCCTCCTTCCCTCTTTTTCTTTTTCTTTTGTTAACAAGAACCTGTTTTCAGTGGGTTGATTAAACAGATAACAAATTCAAGAATAACTTTCTCAGTGAAATCGAACGAATGAAAAAAAGCGTGAAGCGGGAATGAAACCCACCGTTTTCATTTTCCTCTGAATAGAAGCTGCTTATTTGTATCTCTGAGCAGTTTTGTTTTATTTATGTTACAGTGTGAAGAACTTTGCTGGGTCCCATTATTACTCTGTATACTCAAGTGGTCGGATTTCTCTCTCTTCAGGCATCGTTCTTGATTTTTTGACAGTGTTTAATATTAAAAGTTATAAATCTACATGCAGGAGAACCATTTCCCCATAAATACCGGAGAAAGTGGAAATGCAGAGACTCCGCGCAAGGAGCGACTCCTGGTGTCACCGTTGTTCGGCAAGCAGACCCAGGCTGCTTGAAAGATGACGTGTCACAGCTTTGAACTTGCACTCGCGATGGAAGTATTCAAGCAAACTTTAAAAAAACATTATGCAGCTTAAAAAATATTTTTGTCACAAATCAAATGTCAGCGTTAAGTGCGATGTTTATAGAGTACAGCCGCACTGTGTGTTGTTACACATGAAAAAATAGAAGTGCTGATATATTTGGATCAGACAATACTTTTTTTTTTTTCTTAGACACCCGTTTATTTGGAGGATGCTTTTAGAGTACCAGCAAGTCCAAGTGCAGTTAGAAGGTTCCATCTGCTCTATCTCTTAACTGCTTATGCCATCTCCACTGTGTCCTCTCACACCAACCCATCACCCGATTTTCTTCTGTATCATAGCAATGCCTCACTGGTCTCTTTGCGAGCACACTTGGCCTTCCTTCCATTGAATCTCTACCCAGCTGTCAGGCTATTTACTTCCTATCTTCTGCATAAAACCCTGAAATACCTTCCTTTTTTTTTTTTTTTTTTTTTTATTAGTTAGGGTTTGGTTCAGGGAAACCAAACAGCTATGAATGAAATGGAACAAGGGATTTATGACAGGGCTTAGACCTTTCATCGTCGTGAGAGAAGTTGGGGAAGAGAACTGAAAATCGATTCACTGAAAATCAATGTGCCAATTTGACCGTTGCATTTAAAATCGTCAGACTAGTACCTTCAACCAGGTCTACAGCCAAGTACAGCAGAGGCAAGGGCAGGAGAAGAGCATATGTCTGTGAAATAAGGATAATGTACTGCATTTAACACAAATTCCCCTCCTTCACAGGTAAAAGAGTAAGAGTTCTGGAAATCCTACTCTCTGAAACGTGAAATGCAACTGAAACGTGTATTCCGCCGAAGCAGACAGAATTATCTTAAGCAGGCAGGCCAGGGTGAAATAGCTGTGGGAACAGCTCAGTGAGATAAAACTAAAATTGCCCCCAAACCACACTCCTCCACACCAAATCCTTCACTATTAGGCAAATTTTCTAAATATTTGATCAAAGTTACTTCATGCATATATTTTATTTTATAGCATAGTATTCAATTTTATTAAGCTAGCATAGGAATTGATATCTCAATATTCATTTGGCAAAGCTACAGTAAGAAGACATAAAAATAGTAGCAAGAATCATGAGTCTATAGTACAAAAACAATTGTATTCTGTATTTACAGATTTGAGTCTATTTAGAGAAGAAGCTCCATGCACCATATATTTTAAAAATAGACAAATCCTACCTAGTGTCCCTGTCTTCCAGCTGTGCTGTAGGACTGTTTTCTAATTCTCTTCTCTTATCCCTATTTTTTTTTTTTTTTTTTTTTGTCTTTAAGAATCCCACATTCTTTTTGATTCCAGACCCATCAGAACTAGAAGACGTGTTTTCTCTGGCCAGGCTGTGATAGCAGTTGTAGAATACCCCCCGATTGCTCAAACTTCACATTTGAAGTATAGCAAATCTTTCCACCGACATGTTTGTAGCTCTAGCTAATCCCTTTTCCACTAGCTTCTGTGCAGGTATGTGCAATGCTGAAGCCTTTCGTGCATGCTCTGGAAAATACCCGAAGCCTGCTTTTTTGCTGGTAGTCACTCTTGTCTGCATAGTTGTGTACATCTGTTTTCACTGTTCATTACTCCCCTTTCTTGGTCTGTGAACTCTCATCTGGTGGAAGCCCGTGAATAGCCCCTTGCATGAACGTTGAAAAGAAAGCAACTTTCCGGCTGAAAAGGGCTCCCTGGCTGTACGGGAAAACCGTGAATTCTAGATACACACTTTACCCCTTTCAAAGACATATTCCAGCTTAGAGCGGTGTTGGCTCCGGTTTGTTCTTTAATCGTTCCTTATCCTTTGAGTGTGGGTTACATTGTGTGGGATCGCAGGACGCGCCAACTAGTTCTGCCCGAGAGCATTAGAGGAATTTCCCAGACGGGATAACATTTCTTAAGTGATTTTTTTTTTTTTTTTCCCCACAAAGACTCACAGCTTGTGAGCTTGAAACGTACCAACATTGCTCTTTCAAATATACATCCATTAAATATGCAGTTTGGGACTTTGCTAGTAAAAGTGATAGCGTTTTACCAATTTATCTCCCTTTCTACCCCTCTGTGACTCTCTACAACACACCTGTAAGATCGGTAGCCAGAAGGAAAAAACAGAAAATTAACCCATATGGAAGACGGAACCTGTTATTGACGGCGCTTCACCTGCAGCAAGATCATCAGCAACAAGTAAGAGGCCTACCTGGGACTCCTGCAGCCCGAGTACACCGAGGACGCCGCCCTGGACGCCCCGAGCCTGAAGGGCTGCTGCTCCCACCGCCTCGTGCTGCTGCCGCACGTGGACCCCATTGAGAAGCTGCTCAACTGCGCCCCCTGGAGACGTGACTGCGCTAGAGCCTCCCCCACCCTCCACCGCACCTGCTGTGCTGGACGTGGGCAGTTAATGTCCTTGCCAGGGTCCATTAAACCGAGGTGTCAGGGAGCTGACCACTGCTCGTGGGCGTGTATCCCCCACTTTGGAAGGAACATCCAGTAAAGGTCTTTCAGAACCAAAAAATGAAGAAAAAAAAAAAAAAAAAGAAAAAATTAACCCATATGGAAGATTGAATCTATCATTAATGGTGCTGTGATTTCATCAACCGAAGGAATGAACTATACATATTCCTTGCTCTCAGTAACAAGGGATAAGACGCTGAACAGTGAGTTCCTAGACATCATCAGTGGAAAATACTGCCCTGTGCAGTGACTGGCAGCTATACAGTAATTCTCTGAACAGATAACTACCTGCTTTTATTACAGCCACCTTGTGAATTGCCTAGCTGTTGGAAGTCTGGCTTGCAGAAGAACCTCATCAAACAAAAATCAATGGCCATGTTAGCCACAAGTTCTCTGTCAAACAGTCTAAATAAATCATTTATGCCTTGCAGGCCACTATATCTCGAACACTTGAGTTCAAGTTAATTGCAGTGGCTGGTTGCAAATCAGCCTATTATTCTGTAACCCTCTGACCTCTGACATTGTTTTCACCTTGTCTTATCTACGTACTATACCCTTTGTAAATTTCCCCATTGTTCCCCAAAATCACCTCCCCTCTAATCAACCACTCCTTCCGCAAAGAAATAACCTAGGAAATACATAATAGTTCCTCGAATTAGCATAACAAAGCTCATATTTGTTGAACAGTGGCTCTGCACGGAACATTTGTACAGGTATTTTTACCTGTGGTTTCTAATTTAACTTTATTCTTATGACAACCTATGAAATGTGCTTTGTTATTCTAATTTATAGATGAGAAAACTGATGCTCAGAAAAATCAGAGAAGGCCTTCAAAGGGATGTGGGGGGAAAAGAGTGATTTCAGAATGTCTTTTGAAGGAACAATTTGAAGGCTTCGAGTTGGTTTTCTAGTTGATTTTTCCCACCATCCTCTGAACGTGTCCAGTTGGTGCTCTCAGTGGAACTGGTTCTGCCAGTGGTTTTGCTCTTGGCCATGGAGGTGTTGGTCTTCACCACTTTCAGCAGTGCTTTTTCTTTATAAGTCACATCCTTTTATTTAGGTAGCGTACCGGTAAACGAAAAGCACTGGAATTAGAGTTCTTGTTGTCACTGATAGAAATTGGTGAATACTTAATTTGTGTTACAAATGAAAGTAAAACAAGGACAGTTTGCTCTTTTTAGAAATAGCAGATTTGGGTTGCAATAAATCACAGCTGCTTTCATTCTAAGAAAATTTTTGCTTTTCAGTAGTTTTGGTGCTTCTGACTGTGCCCTTTGACAGCCAAACATCTCAAGTGGAGAGAGGTGGGTTCGTTTCAGTTTTTCCATTATTAAACCTAAGTGTGCTCCCTCAGTTGTTGTCACGGTTTGGGGCACATTTTGTGAAATCAGACAGGTCAAAGATCTTGTCTTTTGCTTCTTTATAGCTCCAATTTCTGGCACATAGTAGACCTTCGAAAGAATTCTGTTCCCTTGGCCAGCAAATGAACAGTGGCATGATCAGCTGCCTCCTTCTAGTTAAGTCGGCTAAAAAGTGACTCATGACACAGTACTAATATGTGGCTGGTTTTGATGTAAGTTATTGGTTATGAAGAGTTTTTATTTTTTTAAATGAAGATCCGTGTTGAATTAGCCAAGAAAGCAGAGCTATGACTAAGAGAGAAAATTAAGTGAAAGAGAAGTGTGACCTGAAAAATGAGAAATATTTCCAGCAGTTGTAGTTGGGTCTAAGTCAGGCAGAGGAGGATCAGTGGAAGTGGTGAGGGTCATTTAAAACCATGCGTGTCCCTTAGGTCTAGTGGGGACAGACTCTGACCTTGGCAGGATGGTAACTGGCATTGTATCTTTAGTTTCATTGATTCTCTTTCTTACATGGGTATGTATACATTCACAGCCTCTTACCCCTTATGGATGGAATTTATATGTGTGTTCAATTTTCTGATTATGTTTTTCTCTTTTTTCCAGAAAACCTTCTTTTTAGAGCATCTCCCGGTGGAACCATCAGAAATGTCTTCTTTAAGTGGGAAAGTCCAAACTGTTCTGGGCCTGGTGGAGCCCAGCAAACTGGGCCGCACCCTGACCCATGAACATTTGACCATGACCTTTGACTGTTCTTACTGTCCACCTCCGCCCAGCCATGAAGCTATCTCCAAGGAACCTATCGTGATGAAAAATCTATTTTGGATTCAGAAAAACCCTTATTGCCATAAAGAGAACCTTCATTTGAATGAGGAACTAGAAGCCGTAAAGGAAGAATTGTTGTATTTTAAAGCTCAAGGCGGAGGGGCTTTGGTGGAGAACACGACCACCGGAATTAGCCGAGATGTGCGGACGTTGAAGTGGCTTGCGGAAGAGACCGGTGTCCACATCATATCTGGAGCTGGGTTTTACGTGGATGCAACTCACTCTTCCGAGACCAGAGCCATGTCAGTGGAGCAGGTAGAAAGCCCTAAGTTCTTTAACAGTATCTGTTTATAAATTCAGAATAGCCATAATCTTATAAATGCCATTGGCTCAGAGGTAGCTGGGCCATCCTAAAGGAATTTACTAGCTGGCAAAGACATCTGCCAATTGGGACTCAGGAACATTTTATTTTATAAAGAAAAAGTGGCAAGGAAGGAGATCTTAATGTACTAGTCATTGAAAAAAAAACATTTTAATACTTAGATTTCTGTGTATTGTATCTGTGCCCAGCAGTAGTGCTACAGTCTGTTTGTAAACCTCACTTTTCCATTAGAAGCTTCAGTTATGCAACCTTGATTTTTTTTCTCCTGGATTTTATAATAACCCTCAATAAAGATTCACTGCAGGGCAAAACTTGGCAGGCAGAGACTTGGCATATTTGTGAATACGTTTCCTTCTCCTTTTACAAAACAGGGAAGGTAGAAGAAATTTCACTCTCCTGATTCTGAAATGATATGATCTTAAGAATGGGCAGAATGAAGTAAATCATTTAGAGACAGAAAGAAGGAATAAGCTGCAAAGCCTTTTTGTACATGTATGTGCTCTCTTTCTAAACAGGTGTATCTGTTTATATGTGTTGATGCATATATGTATTTATTCTGATATATCTTCCATTGCCTGTCTGATGGGCATAGAATGTCAGCTGCAGTCTTTGCAAAGGATCAATTACTCCTTAAAATACTTTGCATTTCAAAATTTTACCTGCATCATTTTCCTATCAGGTCTTTATATTTTAATATATATATGTTATTTGAAGGTTAAATTACAGATTTTTTTTTCTCAATCTCACTGTACCCTCAAGTTACTTTCCCTCCCCCTCTAGCTTCCCAAAGCTGTAAATTTCTTGTTAAATAATCACAATAAGGTATTACTGACTCTTAAATTTAGAATGATTTGTTGAATTTGTGATTTAGCCAGCAAAATGTCTTTCTCGTTGGCCAGCATTAATAGAGTGAATGTTGAATACATTTTCAAAAGAATGAATGACTACATAAATCATTCATTCACATACTGTGGTAGATCTATTTGGATAATACCACAACCTGTAAAGTGTGTTCATTCTCACTCTTCCTTAGCTTACCGATGTCCTTGTTCGTGAAGTTCTCCATGGAGCTGATGGAACCGATATCAAGTGTGGTGTTATTGGAGAAATCGGTTGCTCCTGGCCTTTGACTGAGAGTGAAAGAAAGGTTCTTCAGGCAACAGCTCATGCCCAGACCCAGCTTGGTTGCCCTGTTATCATCCACCCTGGACGGAACCCAGGTGCACCGTTTCAGATTATCCGAGTATTGCAAGAAGCAGGTGCAGACATCTCCAAAACAGTTATGTCACACCTTGATAGGTAAGCAGGCTGCCTTACAGATGGGTGCAAACCACCATCTGATGAATGGATGATCAAATAAAAAATCAGCAGTAATCAGATCAAAGCCATACTAATGACCTAGAGAAAACCACTAACTTCATGGAAGACAGTATTTATCAAGTTTTACAGCTGACATTAATGAAACTCAGTGCTGCCATTTTTGTGTCCCTACCCTGTGTCAGGTGACATCCCGGGTCACTTGCATAAGTCGCTTCCTTTAATTTGCTTAGTCCTTCATGACCTTTGATAATAGGTGTTACTGTCTACTTGACTTCTTCGTCTCATGTTGTGATATCACAGTAGCTGCCAATTCCGCTTCCTCGATATTTGCCAGTAGTTGCAGTGATAAATTTATCTGCAAATATAAAGGGAGGGAAAGTCACTTATTTCACCCTGAGAAGAAAACCACAAATATAAATGTTCACATTTGTGTCAGCCGTTGTGGCTTGAATCATCTGAATTTTGGAAAATGCCATTATAAAAAGTAATAGCAATAAGTATAGTGTTTGTTTGGTGGTATTATGTATTAGTGTCCTATAGCTGCTGTAACAAATTATAACAAACTGGGCAACCTAAGACAAGAGAAATTTATTCTCTCCCAGTCTGGAGGCCAGAAGTTTGAAATCAAGGCATTGGCAGGGCCTTGCTTCCTGCAAAGGCTGCAGGGTAGAGATGGAATGTTTCTTTGGTTTTCTGGTAGATTCAGGCATTCGTTGGCTTGTGGGTCCGTAGCTACAATTTCTGCCTCTGTCTTCACTTCGCCTTCTCCTCTCTGTTTCTTCCCTTCGCTTTCACATCATTGTAACATCAAAAAATCATTAAGTCGAATCATCATAAATAAGCTAGGGACTGTCTGTCATCTCCAAAAACTCTCTGTGGGCCAAGTTTTTACCTAGTTCGTCCACAAGGGTATTGTCTTTGGGTGAGGGGGCTACTCCTCTTGTATGTCTCTACTTTGATCTCCCACCCCGTTCAGGCCCAAACTCTGTTTCACTTGGCCCATTAAAATCTTCCAGGCAAATGTTAGCTCCGGGTCTCCCCTTATTCCTCATTTTCTCAGCTCTCTTGTTTCTGCCCCCTGAGCAAGTCTTACTTTCCCACCATCTCAATCAAGCATTTAAAAATATGGATTTTTTTTTTTTCCTTTTCAATTTTATTCAGTATTTCACATGCACTCTGCTGGAAAGGTTTTCTGTGAACATTTAGTCTGCCATACTGCTGGAAACTGGCTCAAGATGGTTCTTAAGGAAAGAAGAGTCTTTCTGTCCCTATCTATGTATAGTGAGGCATGTATATAAGTTAGAAAATTATGCCTGGCGTAAAGAGAAAACAAGCTTTCATTGGAAAATGTAAAGTAAACCCTCAGTCCTACCACCATAGTGTTTCCTTGCTCATAAAATCAAACAATATATAAATTGCAAATGTTTTCTTTATTTACTGGTGAAATGCATATATGTATACACTATACCTATACACACACATATGTGTGCACTTATATATGTAAACACACATATGTATTTTTTCTCTTACACAATGAAGAACATTACATGATTTCCATTTGGCTGCAATTTCAATGTTTCCCTCTAGAATGGCTCAGAATTGAATGGAAAGGTTGGCCTGACATCAGACAAGCTCAGAGCAGCCTAGAACACTCTGAGACCATTGCTACAACAGCCACCCATTCTGTACCTATGTTACAGATTTTTCAGGGCAGGGCTCCCGTGCCTGAAAAAGGAATATATGGAAGGAAGAGTATTTCACTAGGGAGGGAGGGAAAATGGCTTTAGAAAAAGCGGTGCATTTCAAAAAACACAACTGAATAAAATAACAGAAAAAAATAATCCAGGGAGGCAGATGCAGGCAACGTTAGCTCTCTGAAGCGACTGTTCACAGCAAGACAGTTGCCGGGCTGAGGTTTGACTAGGTCAGCCTTTCACAGACGCTCTGAGGTCCGCTGGGCTGTGTGCACAGTCTGATCCGCACTGAAAGGGCAAGGACTTCAGCTTTCTGTAATGGGGACAAATCACAAAAGGGCATGTATTTCATGCAACAAAATGCACAGAGGACACACACACAAAAAAGAGCATTCCCGAACCCAAAACAAGGCCTCCAAAAAAAAAACAAAAAACAAAAAACCCAAAACAAAACAGAAAATCATTTCATTTCTCCCACCGTGCCTTTTCAGAAATAAGGGAGACGGTGCAGAAGCCACAGGCTGCTGTGGCTGCGAGGTAACAAGTTAAGGGAGTCACAGCTCCTTCTAGAACGCTGGGGCTCTCCAACAGGGCTGACCCTCAGCCTCAATGGCCCATAAAATCAGTTCATTTTTCCCCTTCAAACTGGTATTTCTATCATTCAAGAATACAATAATAAAATATTCCAGTATGTCCCCAAGCACCTAGAAGCAGTTTGATATTTTTGAGGGTATATATTAATAAAATCTTCATTAGGATTCCTGCATTCGCAGGACAACACACTACAACAGCAAATTGCTACATGGCTATCCACATGGGGCAGCGGGGACCCTGAGAGGGAAGAGTTAATGACTAGCCATCACCTTTGGAGGCCTCCGAACCACATGGTTGTCATGTGACTATTTGTGACCCACTTAAGGTCATTTACCTGGAGATAACAGCTTGACAAGATAAATCTGCTTCTGTGTCTAGGCCCTCCCCTGACCATCTGTTCCCTTTAAGAAACACCAGGCCTGTTGGCTGGTGTGGATTTAACCCCAGGGAACATTGTAGGGGGCTGCCCTTGACAGTGAAAGCCACCCAAAGTCAACATTTACGGGAAAATAGCACCAGCACTTAAGTGTTCCTCCTTGCTCTTTTAATCCACAAAGGCTTTCTGCCTTTCAAGCATTTGTTGTAATTTTACTACCTGTTAAAACTCTACCCACATTTCTAGGTGGCACGTTCGCCCCCTGGTCTAATACAGGGTCTATGTGATTGAAGAAAACACCCCACAGATACCTGTTTTGCTATTCATCTTCAAGGAGGTTTTATTCTTAGCGTATTATTGGAGTAGCTGTAGATATTTTTATGACAGCAAAATTCTTTCATCACCAATGAAAGCCGGGCAAGGCGACCTGGCTGGCAGGTATTTGGGTACTAACTATTTACTGATTAAATTGTCGAGCCCCCTGGATGGTGACAGACAGGAGCTGTGCCTGAATCTTTTTTTCAGCTTGGTTATCTATTCCACAAGCCAAAGGGCTTTCATGAAAACCCAGGGCCTAGAGTTTAATTAAGAGCACGATGATAATGAAGGGTAGGAATATGGCAGATCACTCTCTCTGAAAATTTTTTGCCATGGAAGGTAGAGGAATTTGACCCAAGGGTTTCTGCAAGACAACAGGGAAAAACCTAAGGGATGGGCCAACAGCACATTTTATTCTCTTTGCTCTGATCTGTCATGCCAAAGTGGCCCAACTCTTGGAAATATATAATTTTTTATGCTCTTAATTAGAATACCACTTCATTCATTCATTCCACAAATATTTGAGAGCCTAATTATCATATACCAGACACATGGCTACAGCCTGGAGAACAACCCTCTCTCTGCCTTCAAAATGATTATTCAATTATAATTATGGTGACTTTTAACCTTACGGTTTTCTTTGAAAAGCCACAAAAAATAATTATGTGGTATCCTTGGAACTGTACACATTTAATCCCTAAGAATACTAGTGAATTAATGTGAAGTCTTTCAAAAAAAAAAAAAAAAACTCCAAGCAAAAGTTTGGGAGGCTGGAATTGGGCAAAACATCTTTATATAGTTAAACAGTGCAGTAGCATTTTTTAAAAGAAAAATTGGAATGTTATGCACATGGAATTATTTACAACATCTAGAATCCTGTGAGTGTGATGCTGTATTGCTCAACGGTTTATTATCAGGATTGTGTATAAGCATCATTAGGTGCATAACGCATGGAATACATTGAGAAGAATGAGTGTGCAGTAATAGCATTTGCAGTGTGTAAATAGTGGCTAGTGAAATCACCTTATTTTAGTCCTTTTGGTTCACCAACCACAGAGTAAGAAATTTAAAAAATTAGTTCGGACAACAAAGGACAGGCCTGATAAGCAGGTGAGAATTTTTGATGGAAAATATTTGCTAACACCACTTCCCTTTTTCCAGTTACTAATATCCGTGGACATTTCCTCTGTTTTCACTACGACAGGAGATGGAAAATTATAAGAAAAGCTAAGTGCTCTTAACACATCATCATGGCCACTCATATGTATATACTTGGGTACAACTGTGAGTAAATTTTACATGCTAATCTACGTTGTTTTGTAAAGAGTGCTCACTGACATAGACACAAAACCCTTGAATACATTTATGTTGTAATTGTTTGATGACAGTGGCAGCAGCTATTCTTTCATTAATGCGATGTAGGTTCTATGCCCATGGGGGACAATGGAGAAATAGGGGATCCTGGGGCCAGGTCGCCTGATTCTGGGCTCTGACACCAGCATGTACTTGTGTGTGACCTTCAGCGAGTTACTCAGGCCTCCGGGTTTGTTTACTCGTATGTCAAAAGGGGTTAAGAAAATATATCTTAAACCCTGAAGTGTTTTGCAAATCCCTCCTTCCATTAATGCTTGCTGTGGATTTCTTCTCAATGTATGGGACCTCTTTTTAAAAAGAAAAAGAAAGAAGAAAGAGAGAGAGAAGAAGGAAGGAAGGAAGGAGAGAGAAAGAAGAAAGAAAAAGAGAGGAAAAAAAAAGGAGGGAGGAAGAGAGAGAGAAAGAGGGAAGAAGGAGGGAGGGAGAGAAGGCAGGAAGGAAACAAGGAAGGAAGCGGGGAGACAGAGAGAGAGGGAGTCCAGGCAAACTTTTGACAAGCTGAAATGCACTAAAATTCTTTATATACATAAATAGTGCTGAATAAAATGCAATAAAGTTATTATAATTCTTGAGTATCCCCAATTGTACTTTTTAACAGAGACTTTTGGGCAATCTGCCTAGCCCCAGGGCAAGAGAAGGCACTGGCCATGTATTCTACACGGTGCAATTCTACCCATCCAAAACCTTCCACTAGTAATTTTTTTTCTAAAGCAATTTCTCATGACTCTGACACCATTTCCATGAAATGTGACAGTTTAACAAATAGGATTGCCATGTCTATGAGATTTATCTTCACTCTCCTCAGTACCATCATTCCTTGAACCGTGTATCACCTTACATGAAACACACAACCTCTTTTGTGCTGTGTGGCAACTGCGAAGTTCATATGGTAAAAAGCTCTTCCCAGGATGTATAAACTGTGAAATGCATTTTAAAATAAAGTTTTAATTACACTTTGTAATTCACAGCCAACTTCTGGTTTTAGTCTAATTTAAACAAGGGTTTTTCTCTCTTGCAGCCATCTGTTCCTTTTGCTTAAGCCTACACTTAAGTCATAATATTGAAAAGGTGACGTCATCCCTCCCTATGATGTCATTAAACATCACTGTAGCGTCCCAAGAAGTCAAAGAACCGAATACTGTCAGGGGAGATGCTTGTTAAAATATAAATAATGGCAATCTGTAGTATTTTTCTATTATTTTTCATTCCCAGATACTCTACAAATCAAAAATCCTGTTTAATAAAAGTCATGCCTTCATGCAAAAAGAATCCTATTAAAAAGAGATCAATGAATCTTTACAATACCTCCATATGTGGGCATAAACTAGCATATTAATGCAAATGTACCATTCTAATTGATGGCTTGAGTTTGGGTCCAACCAACATTCTTGGTAAATATTTAATCGAAGCAACAAATTATATATTTTTAATCATAGGCAATGTTTAGGCCACACATTAAAGACTTAAGCCACTCCTATGTAGTTTCTATTTTTAACATTTAAATTTACTTTTAATAAAAATCATCAACTGAGGATTTTTTAGGTCTCATAATTGAGGTGGAGCCGCCATGAGTAGTGTAGGAATACACATGAATAGTGTTTTAAAATAATGTTAATATTGAATTTATTAGATTATAGTACATTAGATTATAATCATTAGATTATAGTGACATATTAATTTCTTTTAAATATTGCATTATAAGTATTTTAAAATTCATTTTAGGTTATTAGATGAATAATTCTAGTTGGCTTTCGTAATTCTTTTAAGACCTTTTTTAAAAAAAAACTTTCATAAAATAATAAAGAATCCCACATAACTCTATCTGTACAAATATCCATTGGTTTTAAATTGAGAAACTCAGCGGGGGAGGAGAACAAAGAGGTTTTTCTGAAATTACTTTTTTGGCAAACGATTTTTATCATGATCAGTCACTGAAATTTAGCAACATTTTTAATAAGTCAGTTGTATATGGAAGTACCCCCTTGTTATTGTAATCGTACACCAGTTTTTAAAAAGCACTCGAGTCTGTAAGTTTTAGCAGGGAATGTGCTCTGGGAGGTTTTGAGCTAGCTCCTAGAGCTACTCGGAGTGGGCCCACATGTGCCCCGCTCTGGGCCCAGGAATTGGCAGAGGGGAACAGCTGATGACTTAGAACCAAGTCACGGCACAGCATATGGGAGGAGCACTAGACTAGGAGTTAGAATACCTGAGTTGTTCATCACTTCAAAGACTCATGCTTTAGTTTCTTTATTTATGCAATGACAATATGTGGAATAATTATTTCACCAATGTATCGTGAGTTTCAAAACCTCCTCCTTCCATGTGCTTGTTATTTAATGGCACCAACATTGAATCAATTGCCCAGGACACCTGTGAATCCCCTCCTCCGTTGCTGCCCCTGTGGGGACAGTATCCCATTCTTTGCTCTTCCTGTTGCTGTCCCTATTCTGGCCAAGGACAGCACTGTTCACCCTGCGCTTAGCCTAAGTTCTTGCCTCCTCTGTCTGCCTCACTAAGGTCTCCAAACACAGCCCCTCCTACCCACTCCTCTGCTGTTACCTGAACTCAGGCTTCCTCTCTCAGCCTTGCTTCTAAACCTGCCCTCCACAATCCACCAGATGGAGCTTCCCAAATGCCAATCTGGTTATATTCCTGCACCCTGACTTAAAACCCTTCAATGGGTCCCCTTTGCCTTCGGCACAAAATCTAAAGTTTTGGTCTTCTCGTCCCACCCCCACCCCCACCCCACACCTCACCTCCCATCATTCCCACTGGACACTCAGGACCTGGGCTGCAGCCACATTGACCCTGTCTTTAGGGCTCTGGGCTGATCATTCTTACAGGCTGCTCACATGTGCTCACCACTCTGCTATCCATTTGCCACAGTCTTTCTTCAAAATGCAATTCACCAGAAGGTTTCATCTCCATGAAGCTTTTCTAGAACCAACTGAGCAGCGTTTGATATCTCTTTCTCTTTGCCAACCCAGCTCCTAATAGCTAGCACTCTTACTATGACACTTGGTAAATTCTGTCAGCAATTATTTGTTTCCCTGTTTCCCTAGTAAACACCTGATAACTTCCTGAAGGATGGAACTATGTGTTATTTGTCTTTGTTTACCTAGCTCATGCCCCATAGTAGGTGATCAACAATTTCTTATGAAATGGATGGATGGATGGATGGATGGGTGGATGGGTGGGTGGATCTTCCCTCATGCACTTTAGCTCTGACAAACTACAGCCCCATATTGAGGAACAACAAGCTTCAATTTTTTTTCTTTTTTTGCCTCTCATCAGATGTTTCTCTGTAATGTTCATCCCTTACCTGACACTGAACCCCACCAACATTTATCTAAACAATATACTTTATGATTCAACTCAAATGAATCAAAGTGAATCAAATAAAAAAAAAAAAGAATCCAAAAAAATCAAATGAATCACCTCATTTTCTTTCAGAATACTTTTTATTTGTACTATAAAAGCTTTTTCACACATTTAATAAGAATTGTTAGCTTAAATGTCCATTTCATCTGCAGAGTTTAAGATCCTAGAGGCAGCAGCTTAAATTTCTTATTCGTAACTATACAACCAACACAGAGGGTAGCACAAGATAGGTGATAGGAGATGTTTACTGAATTAATTCATGAAGGTATGTTGGAGTGTATGAAATGAAATAATGTATTTGAGAGTTATTTCAAACGGTAAAGCCCAAGACAAATGGTAGGTATTGTTGTCATCTTGACCATATCCATGAATCATATCTTTTTCTCTTAGTTCTTTCTACCTAGGGAGCACACAGACCTTTGTCTAAATTATCACTTCACGCAGATTTCTTTTCTCCCACTCAGAGTACATTTTGACATTAAACTAAACCCCTCAGCACAGGGATAAGATCTCGAATATAAAGCGGGTTGAAAAAACGGAATCCACTGTTTTGCGTTTTAGTATGAGCCTTAAAACACTGGGTAAATGATAAGTGTATTCTGAAAATGAAGATAGCCAAAGCACTCCAGACACCATTTTTTTTTTTTTTTTAGCTGATGGCAATATGTTTTTTGCCTGTTCCTTATTTACAGAGAATTTATTTATCAGTTGAGGAACAAAAATATAAAGTATGCAGCAGAAGAAATGATACCATATGCATGATATGAACCGCTACTTGATACAAAAATCTCATCTTCTTCCTGGGAAATCCCAGGGTATTTCATAAATGACACGGCAATAAGTTCATCCTCCTTGAAGAAGAGACTTTCTTTAGGGTGAAATGCAGTAGCTCTTCTTCAAGTTGCCATCGCCTCATTGTTTAGGGCAAGAAGTGAAAAATACTTATCTTAAAAGCTGGGGAGGATTGGAATAAGAATAGAATTAGTCATGGATATAGACCATGGAATGAGGAAAAGAGGCTGGGGTATACACCTCTACTCTTCCAAGACGTGCTAGGAGATCATTGATGACAGAGAAGGCGGGACCTTTGTTTCATCCTCATCTGGAGTACGCCAAGCAGAGCCCATTTTCCCATGGCGCCATGTTGACATTTGGGGTCAATCGTTTCTCCAAGTGAAAAAGAAAGTCACTTGCATGAATGCGGTGGTCCCTGGAAGCCATCCAACTGAATGTCAGTTTCATGTGGGTAAGTCCCCTTGTGAGACATTCATGGCGCAGGGTGCTTGCTCCTAGACATCACTGTGAGGGCGCGAGTTTCTCCGTAGAGTGACGTGCCATGGTGGGTGGGTACTCTCCCCATGAAGAGGTTGCCTAGTCTAAACACAAAGGCAGTCTGGGTGTCTTCACAGCTCCTCAAGTTGGAAGCTTGAGTTACTTCCCTTCTCTGGGACTTAGTTTCCTCATCTGTACAATGGGGATGACCTACTTTCCTGATACAGTTTTTGTAAGGATTAAGTGAGCGAGGGCTGTGTTAAATACCTGATGATTGTGAGGTGCTGATTTCCTGGTGCCCCCGGCATCTCCTGTCCTGCCCTTCATTAACATCTACTACAGCATTCTGCTTTCTTCCAGGACTTTCCTTTGAAAAATAGGTGTGATCACTGACACTATTATCTCCCCATGGATTTTGCACTCTGTTTCCTTCTTCAATAAGGAGGATGGAAATGAATTCATTTCTTAATTGCCTTCACACCCGTGCTTAGTTATCCAGAGGGCATCATATCACTAAAGGTCAGTTAAAAAAAATAATAGCTACATATATATACGTGTGTGTGTGTGTATCTTAACAACAGCAAATTTGTCTGCTCCTCTTTTTAAACTACATTTTACTAATGTCTAAAATGGGAGCCTAATGGCTTCCCTTCTGAAGAAATCTCCTCTACATGTGACTGTGACATTTTTAACGGCATTTTACGGAGGAACCAGTTCCCTCAAAGTCACACTTCTTTCTATATGCTTTTCTACAAGGTAAGAATTCCCAGGAGTTCCTTGTTAAAGTTACATGTGTGGATGAATGTTATGGCACAGTGCTAGCCTTCCTCTGGAAAGACATCTCTGCCCATGGTGACATTCTTCAGATAACATTTGTACCATAGGTAATGCTTGGGTGTCATTGCTACTTGGAGAACTGGCTCCCGAAAGTCCCCGTTCCTCTTTTAGATGAGGCATAGGTAAGACCACATCGAAAGAGACCACGTCGGGGGCCTCGTGGGAAACCATTGCTGGGTTTGGAGCAGAGAGACCTGGTGTGACTCAGGCGTGGAGGCAGCACTTTTGTTGCTATATTTAGAATAATCTGTAAGAGAGCAAAGGGAGAAGCTGGGAGAATGGTTGGCAATCCACTGCAGGGATCCTGCAAGACAGTAGAGTGATTCGGATCAGAAAGGTAGCAGAGGACAGGATGATATGTCTGGATTCTGGTCACATTTTGAAGGTCAAGCCAAAAGGCTATTCTGATGGATTAAATATGGACCACGAGAAGAAGAAAGCAGTCAAGGATGACTATGTCGGTTTTGGTCTGAGCAGCTAGAATGGAGGCGCCATCAGTTGAGATAGGGAGGAGTCTTGGAGCAGCCAATTTGGGTGGCCAATGAGGGGTTATTTGGGGGCATGTTCAGCATGAACCATCTGTTAGGCATCCAAGTGGGGGTGGTAAGCAGGCATTGGGATGGGCAAGTCTGGCTTCAGGAGAGAGTTCTGATCTGGTGGTGGGTGCTGTCTCTGTCTCCCTGAATATTTGAAAGGAGCTTAGAGCAATGTAAGGCTCGTAGTAAGAGAGTAAGTGATTGTCCTAATTAGTACAGTTTCTTCTCCTCAACCATGTCATTCAAATTTTCCAAAATAACTGTCGGGTCTCATCCTGCTTATTCTATGCAGTTACCCTCTGACTTAGCATTTAAAGATCTCCACAAGCTAGTCCTTTCTTACTTTTCTGGGCTTTTTACTTCCTGACCCCCACACTACCTATTGATGGTCAATTCCCCGTCTTTCAAATGTCGTTTGAGGGTTCTATGGGGAGGAAATCAGATTTCAAAGCTAAAAATTAAAATATACTCTGTGCACATTCAGTCAATGTAATTCTGGAAAATGTCCTCTGAGTAAAAAATATACATATATATTTAGCAGTAGGAGAAGCCATATAATGCAATGGTCAAGGGAGTAGGTTCTAGCTTTGAAATGAATTGGAATTCTAGTGCGTCGCCTTGCGTGACAGTCTAATCTGTCAAGCCCCAGTTTCTTCATCTGTAAAATTGAGACCTGGTTGGGATTATGGAGAATATTAAATGAGAAAATTAAGGTAAAGCCCAATGCCAGAAACAGATGATGATGATGAGTAACTTTACTTTTTCTTTTCTTTTCTTTTTTCTTTGAGACAAGGCCTCGCTCTGTCGCCCAGGCTGGAGTGCAGTGGCATGATCATAGCTCACTGCAACCTCTAACACCTGGGCTCAAGCGATCCTCCTGCCCCAGCCTCCTGAATAACTGGGACTACAGGTGCACGCCACCACACCTGGCTAATTTTTTCTATTTTTTTCTATTTTTATTTCTCACTCTTGCTCAGGGTGGTCTTGACCTCCTGACCTCAAGCCATCCTCCTGCCTCGGCCTCCCAGAGTGCTAGGATTACAGGCATGAGCCACCGTGCCCAGCCTACTTTTCATTTTCAATTGTAACCAAAACTGAAGATTTTTCAACGGCTTTACTTTGACTATTAACTTTTCACTAAGCATATACTTCAATATATTACTTAAAATTTAGAAAACTTAATCTCGAGGCATTAGGCCAAAAGAAGGAAAAAAGATATTAGCAGCAGAAATAAGAGTCTGATCCAACCTGTCTGTGGTGACCCGATTCCCCTCTTGACTTCCCGCCACCCAGTACTTTTGCCCATATTGGGCAATTAACAAATTGAATTGAGTTGACTCAAAAGGAAAAAAATACCAAACTTCTCTCTTCCCTCTTATGTTATTTTGATCGCGTATATTTTGTTTTTAAGCATGGTTCTTTCGGGGAAAACAGAATATGTTTACTGTAGAAAAACACATATTCTTTTCGCCTAGTAATTTTGGAAGCAAAAGATGGTCTCCATGGTATGAAGATGGAAAAGGAGTAGTATTAATAGAAAATAGAACAGAACTAATGTATATTTTATCGTATAAAGGGAAGATTTTTTAGCCTCCCTGCCTAAAACAACATCGGGAACTATAAGTTATGCTAAATTGGTGAATAGAATTAAAAGGAGCCAGCCACAATATGATAGCTCAGAATGAAAGTCGATAGTCAACTCCCAGGAAGGCAGAAACCTCCTGCACCCGTGACACAAGGAGGCTTAATTGGTCTTCTTATGGTTTGGAAGAAAGGCTCTGAAACTGTGTCTGGCCTCTTAGAAGCAGGTTTATAGACATATAATAGTGCTTTAATTCTTGCATCCTGGAGTTGCCAAAGTAATAGAATATTAGCGTGGATAAGAAGCTTAACATGACAATGATCATCTGACGTTCTCAGCTGTTCCTCAGGCCAATTCTGGGTCCCAATCATTTGCTTCTTGTAGGTCCTTAATTCCCTGCATGTGATGTGTATGGGGTGCATTTTCCCCTCACATTCTTTTTTTTTTTTTTTGGAGACAAAGAGTCTCGCTCTGTTGCCCGGGCTAGAGTGCTGTGGCGTCAGCCTAGCTCACAGCAACCTCAAACTCCTGGGCTTAAGCAATCCTCCTGCCTCAGCCTCCCGAGTAGCTGGGACTACAGGCATGTGCCACCATGCCTGGCTAATTTTTTCTATACATTTTTAGTTGTCCAGATCATTTCTTTCTATTTTTTAGTAGAGATTGGGGGTCTCGCTCTTGCTCAGGCTGGTCTCGAACTCCTGACCTCGAGCGATCCTCCTGCCTCGACCTCCCAGAGTGCTAGGATTACAGGCATGAGCCACTGCGCCCGGCCTCCTCACATTCTTTCCATATTGTTTCCTGGTAGGATGTTTTTATTCTTTGTTAGTTCTCTATGTGATTGAATCTCTACAACAGTACTTTGGGTTCCCTTAATGCCTCCCTTTTTACTTGTTTTAATCTGAATTCCTTGAGATAATCTACTTGTGCTTCGTACTCTGCTCCCCTGTCTCTAGCCTGTCCTCACCTTACCTTTCTCTCCTTTCCCATCCATTTACATAGTCTTGCATCCTAAAATAATATTCTTAATAGGATATCTATTGCAGTGAGAAGACAGCCACAAAATGTATCGTAAAATAATGCATTTCATTTAAAAAACGTGCACTCCAGAACATAAATATCTCTGTGAGCATTGGCCCTTTACAGAAAAGCTGGAATTATATTCACATAGGCTTTGAAATCAGTTTTAGCACCACTTTCTGATCTTCACAAAAGAATCACCCTGCTACCTGACAGCAAAGCTTCATGTTTTACCCAGGTAGGTATGACTCACCTAATTCGCCAGACCGAAGGAGAATTCAAGCTTGTTTGGGAGAAATGACAGCAAAATTAAAATAAGTCTATAGTTCCCCAAGTACTTTAGAAAGGAAAACACCCTATTGGATGGGTAAGCTCTCTTATTTCTGGTAACGAATTGAACTATTTTATAGTCACATCATAAGAGCCAACTCAAAAGTCCCATTACCCAACTCAATCTGTGTTCTAGCACATGGCGTGCTTACTACTTTTAATGTGTACGCGGGGGAAATATGCTCTTAAAAATAACAATATGTCTGTTTCATTGTCTCCAGGACCCTAATTAATAAGAAGGAGCTACTGGAATTTGCTCAACTTGGCTGTTACTTGGAATATGATCTCTTTGGTACCGAACTCCTTCATTACCCGTTCAACCCGGACATCGACATGCCAAATGATAACGAAAGAATCAGAAGGTAAATATGATGAAATCTCTCAGAGCATTTCCTTTTACTAGCCCTTTTTGATTGTCATATGTGGGTGAGTATTAGCAAAGATTCAGAAAACAGTAAGCAGGCTAAACCACAGACTCGCAGAGAAAAATATATCTGTGCTGTTTCGGGGAGAAAATCTCTATATATTATTTCAAGGAGAAAAATGAGTCATCCTAAGTAGGCTAAAGCTTAGCAGAGCCTTAGAAGTTCGGTGCAGATGGGCAGCTAACAGGAAACACAGAAACACAGATAATATCCAACCCCTGCCATGGCAATCAGAGAACAAAAGACGTTTTCCTTCTTTTGCCCCTAGTAAAATAAGCTGTTTCTTTCCCAGGTTGACCACGCTAAAGTCATAACTTTCTACAATTAATATTTGAAATGCTTTATTAAAAGTATTCATTGAAGGGGTGATTGCAATTTAAATGCTAAAAGTATTATGTCTGAAGATCAAACATCATATAACATGCAACCTCCTCAAATTGTCCAATGTGTGATGAAAGCTAACCATTGTAGAGTCATTCTTTGCAATCAAGTGGAGAATATGAGGAGTGGAAAGCATAGTTACCTGGTTTGGGTTTGGTCTTGGTCACATGGTGTATGAAGATTGAATGGACCAAGTTAGAAAATCTGGGATGAGGGTGGGTCGGGTGGTTCACACCCATAATCCCAGCACTTTGGGAGGCTGAGGCAGGAGGTTCCCTTGAGGCCAGAAGTTTGAGACCAGCCTGGGCAACATAGCAAGACCCTGTCTCTACAAAAATAAAAAGTCAGCCTGGCGTGGTGATGCACACCTGTAGTCCCAGCTACTCAGGAGGCTGAGGCAGGGGAATCGCTTGAGCCCAGGAATTTGAGATTCCTGTGAGCTATGATCACACCACCGCACTCCAGCCTGGATGACAAAGTGAGACCCTGTCTCTTAAAAAGAAAAGAAAGAAAATCTGGGAGGAGAAATAGATTTGGGATTGACAAGGAAGACTTTAGTTCGAGAGTATCTATGTGTTGCTGTCCAGTGGGGCCCTAAGATAAGGATGTGAAGCCCAGGGCAGGGATTTGGGCTGAGATAGAAATCTACACATTGGTTTGCATGTGATAGTTTGAACCATGGGAATAAATGAGATCACTCAGAGGAGAGGACGAGGACAGAGACGTTAAGGGATGGAGTCAGAACTGTCACTCAAGGACAGGTCAGGAAGAAATTTTCAAAGTGATAATATCAAGGAAATATGCTGTTACGGAAGTCAGTGGAGAGGAATGCTCATGGCAGAAGGCCTCGGACACCTGTAATAGGTGGCAGGTAGCAAGGGAGATGAAGACGGAAGAGCATCATTGGATCACACAATTAAGACGCTTGCATCTTATAATCGGTAAGCACGGTCTCAGTAGAAAAGGCTGGAAGGATGAGCAGGCAGTGAGGAAGAGGAGAGAGAATGTGGAGGTGACTCTTTCAAGAATCGTGGCAGTGGAGGGAAGCAGAGAGGTGGGGCTGAAGCTAGAATACAACCCAGGATCAAGGGAGGCTTCTGGTAAGTTCCGCAATGTTTATGTAGCTAAGAGCAAGGGCAGACACAGAGAGAATGAATCCAGGAAATAGTGCCCATGCCACAGGGTTGCTATGGAATTTATAGGAAATAAAGTATGCCACGTCTTTTATCAGAGTGGCTGGTGCAGAATATGGAAGTGTTCAATAGATGTTGATTTTAAAAAAAAACTGAATAGATAAGAAATATGCAGCAATATACAACAAGGAGATAAATAGAGGGTATCCGGGGAAAAAATAGAAAGTTGGTTGAATAGATACTTTCTCCACGGAAATGACAGAGCACAAAGCAAGCATTCGTGTGAATTTGAATAAATGTCTTAGTGAGGGGAACAGGAAACTGAGGACACACACGGCCATGTGTCCTCTAGCGTCCCTGTGAGGTTGACGTGGCCATCGCTGGAGAAACAAGGAGTGGATTTAGGGCAAGACCATGTAGAGGAGGGCGAGGCTAAGAATGGCTGTTGGGTGAACGAGAGAGACACAGACAAGGACGTGTTGTGCGTAAGTCCCAGATGAGGCTGGAAATCATGATTGCATATTGGCCTCAATGCACGTCATTGGGTGATTATTTTCCAAAACGATATTTCGTGTTTTGGTGGTAGAACCAGAGAACCTTTGTAGAAGGTAGATGCAGAACATGAGATCAGTTAAGAGATTGAGGGTTGGGATTCTGTCTGAAAGATGAGATTTATAGCCGGGGGAAACAAAGGAGGGACTTTGATGAAGTGGGCAGATATATATTTATATAGTAGAAGAGGTAACATGATTAGAATTGATCAATGTCAACAAATTTTATGACTCCTCTTGGAAATGGGAAGTTTGCACTCTGGATCTGCTTTCTTTTCCTAAGCTTTTTCATGGCGGTGAGGGGTATCTTCTGCACCCCTATGCCTTTCGTGAGGCTCCCAGACCTTCTAGAAAAGAGAGAGGAGATCTGTATAGGGGAATCTATGGAGGACATAGGAGGGAAGGGTAACCACTGCCTCCCAAGTATTCCTTCTCAGCTCCTTTTGACTATTTGGTTATCTTTTGTGCCAAATGTAGAACATTCTGGATGTATGAAATACATTAAAAATTATATATGTATAATGTATATTATATGTGTAAGAGTGTGTGTATACATGATATATATGTACTATTCTATACATACCTATATGTGTGTGTATGTGTGCTTAATCTTCCTTAAATTAAAACCATGCATTAGGTCACTTGACCCAAGGACAGCTCACGTTAAGTACCGAATGACCTTTTGGAGTGTGCGTGTCCTCCAGGGCCCCACTGTCCCCCACCATCTTGTGCACTTGGTTTCATCATTCATCTGCGGTCCTTTTCTGAGCCATCTTAAACCTCTGACGAACAAGAACACAGAAACACGCTTCTGCCTACCTCTGGTTTTCAGCACCAGAAATTCTGCGTCTAACACCTGTTTTCAATCTTCTGCTCCATTTCTCGAATCTTATTATATCTCTGCCTTTTCACACTTTGTAGTCTCTCTCTAATATTTGTTTGCAAAACACTAACTCATTTGTATTTCTATAATTACTGTGATTTTTTGTCTTCTCATCTGTAGCGGTTCCTCCCTTCTAGCAGCATCTCTGTGGCTCCTGTTCTTCCATACAGCGGCACAACACGAGGGACGATCTCTTAGCTTAAAGCCCAGGCAGGTCTCCTTGATAATCAGAATATAATTATGTTTCTAGAGCCATAACATTATCTTTCCCATGAGACAACCAGTCTCCAGATTTGTAATGAGTTCTAAGGGTTCCCATTTTCAAATGAGGGTTATCTCGTCCACTACATTCTTTCTTTACTATTAATACTTTACAATTCGATAACTTTGTGTTTCAAGAGACGACACATGACATCTCACATGAATTTGTTTATCCATAGGCTACGCCTTTGTAGCATGAGATAGCATATTTCTCGGTTAATAAAAAGATGGAAAAACTGTGGGAAATACTCAGAAAATATCAGGGAGAAAGTGTCACCTAAAAGGTCTTGTGCTCTGGTGCCCTTTTGCAGTTTTGGAGCAAGGTTTACTGCAATAAGGTTCAGCATCGTGTATCCATTCTGTCAAATCTTTCTCTCTTTTTAATGAGTGATCATATAACTGTCTTAGATAATTCCCTTAAATAGGGTTTGTTCTAACAGTAACTGCTTGTCAGAACTCTAGGACATTACACACATGTCAACAAGGAAAAAAAAAAACTTAGTGACACAGATGGCATTATATACACTTAAGGACAGGCATAGAGTACATGTGACATGCACACTGATTTCTGGACAAAACACCCAAGTTGGCTCTTCCACTGTGGCACTTGCATTCCTTTGACCTGCAGATACAAGGTCTAATCTTCAGTTACAATTTATCTTAAAATGTATCTTCTCAGAGGGTAGGGCTTTGTGCATGAGGGATTTTTTGTTTTGTATAGTGCCCTACATTTTGCTTACTGTAGTAGGTATTAAATATGACTCATCCACTAGAAGCCCAAGAAATGCTATGGAAACAGAAAGGATACCTTTCAAATAATCAGCCTCTGGAGGAAGGCGCGCGCCGTCCATCCACCGAGATCCACTTTGGAATCCAGACACACACAAGACTATACCGAGAATCACAGAAAAGAGCCATTGTCTGCAAATTGCATCTTCTGCCATCAGAGACCCCTGGAAGTCATGGCAGACACTGCCCAGAGTCCAGACACATACAGATGGTGGCTGTCAGGAGGTGACTCACACTACAGATTAGAGCGTTTAACAAAGCAAAGAGGGTTGCATTTTTAGACCATAGTCAGGAAGCTGTTCTTCAGTCAACTGACTATAAATTTAAAGGAACAGCTTCTTATTTTAGCAATGTTGTTGACATGGAAGGAAGATAGAATACATTTTTATTGATCAATTTAACTCAATGCTCAGAGACAAAATTCCCATAGACTTCAAAGGGACAAGTGCTCAAAATACTGAGCTACCTTTGCCAACATTATTTTTTTTCCGAGTGCATAACTTATCACATGCCTATCACTTGCAAACCAGCTAATTTTACTCATAGAATGTTTTACTTGTACAAAGATTCCTTTTGCATTCCTGTTTAATCACAGATACCCATTAATTTTATTTCCTAGATAAAAGCAGGGAACGGGGATGAGATCTGAAAAATGGGCCCACTAAGAGAGGCATTTTAGGGAGGGGAACACAAATGCTAAAGAGAAACCCAGGAAAATGTTATTTAGTGAAACGCTAAAGTGGTCATTCATTCAAACTGGCACGTCCTATCAGGAGCTATCTTTAACGCAATATTACCGAGCGTTGTCATAAATATCACAGCCTAGAAATTTCCATGTGCACGGAGGAAGGATCATGTTCCTACTAGGATGCAGCAATATCTTTATCATCACCACACAATGTTTATTAAAGGTCTCTCAGTACACATGCCACAGTGGAAGACAGAATCTTTATGACAAGCATAATAGGTTGCCGAGTGAAAAGTTGAAAAACACCCTGAAAAGCTAAAAAGTGAGACAAATGACACCTAACGAGTCACCGTTTTTCACAGGGTACGTCTCCTGGTGGATGAGGGCTACGAAGATCGAATCCTGATGGCCCATGACATACATACGAAGCATCGGCTGATGAAATACGGAGGTCACGGCTATTCCCATATATTCACCAATATTGTTCCTAAAATGTTACTTAGAGGTATAACTGAGAGCGCACTTCATAAGATTCTTATAGAAAACCCCAAGCAATGGCTAACTTTCAAATAGGATGGTGGCTTATGAGTTCATACCTCCGGGTATAAAACTTGCAGAGAACACTTAGTGATTTTAAACTCACGGTGGGCTATTAATCAGTTACCTAGGACAAATAACTGATCATTTCCTTCTTATGAGAATAAGAGAGTTTGCCTTCTCCAAAACCTGCTGACTGTTACTATACATCTGCACCTCTAGGGAGTTACTGAGCCTAACTGAGCCCTGTTATTTTGCCTTAACAAAATAAATACAGAAGTACCTATTTCTAAGCAATGATTTAAAGTCTATATCCCTTAAGTGGCGTTGGTTTGGGTGTTTTTTTTTTTTTTTATCTATCAGCTGCAGTACTTCAGAAAATTTAAAATGTTTCTAGTTAAATTATTCCCTTCTCGAGCAATCTAATGCTTCTTGTAATATTGATGATCCTACTAATTATCCTGCTGTTCTTTAATTAATGCTTGATGAATAATATGGCACTTTAAAATAGCTTCTGCAGCAAGGGAAGTTAAATTTTGAGCCTTTTTTTCCTCCCAAAGGATACTGTAATACAATTACCAAATCACAATGATAAAAATATTTTGAAAGGTTAATGTTTTGCTGCCCACCTATTTCTATATTCTTATAATAAATCAGTTTTGATGCCTTTGGCTTTCTGTATCCATATTTTTGCCATAAATTTTGTTGTGTTTTGCAAAGTTTGTATAAGAACATGTAACAGTACTGAATTATAAAAATTCAATCATAAAAGTCAAAATATATTACATAATATAGTTTAATGAATCATTACATTTATAATAACAAAGGCCACAATTTAATTGATAAGATATAATGCAAAAAAAGAGAAATGTTTGCCTTATATATATTCCCTTTATATCTAACTTTACCTTTTGTTTTTCCTTGGGCCTAAACAGAGAAAAATAATGCTTCTTTATCTGAAGAAAAGGTCAGATCTATTGGAAATGACAGCCTGATTCTAGAGCCTACTCTTTAAAAGATATCCAACCCTGATATTTTGTGTAAAGAAAGCCTTTCTTAAAACTCTTGGTTAAAACACTTAGTTGATGTATACTGCTGTTTATAAATTAATCTTTTGGTTGAATCCTCATCATGTTATTTGGGACCTAAAAAACTTCTCTAAACCCTTGCTACCAATTCCTCTTTGATACATAGATATTGTTAAATAGAAATAAAATCCATTGCAATTCATTTATGAGTTATCTTATATATTAGAAAGGCCAGATAGAATTAGTCATTATTCTTGATGAATGGCTGGGTTTTATTTTTTTTAAATGGCTGTTTTTAATCATATAAATCATGACAGTTGCAGGGACCAAAACATTTAAACAGAGCAAAGAACACCTTCAGATGGGAATGCCCTGCGTAACTCTTGGAAAGTTGAGCTTTGCTAAATAAAAGATATTTCTGCTGATCATAGATGATCAAGGTTTCTGTGTATTAGAACAGAAAGTACCAAAGAGGAACGAGCCAGGAGAACAAACTAATTCCTTTAAATGAAAAAAATGCAAATCTCCTTCATGACTAAAACAAGCAGATTTTTCAATCTCTCCTTTTGAAATCTACTTGTCAAAAGAGTCTTCAGAGGCAACTGAAAGGGGAACAGATTTTTCATTGTAATAGTAGAAGTTGTGTGATAGTTAGGAGATAGCAACATGCATTTTTAATCTTTTCCTTAGATTAAAGAGATGGCTTTTGGCAGTGTGTTTTAACCCGAGAGAAAGGATTTGCATTACTCTCAAAGTCTACTGTACTGTCAGCCTCAATCCACCTGAGAAAAAAGAAAAAACTGATTACTCAAATGCACCTAATTCATAAATGTTGCGAAGGAAAGCCACTTGGTTTACGTAGTCCTCATATTAACAGTCTGCCACAGAATGCAGTTAAAATATTGATTGGCATATGGTGATAGAGCAACCGTAGCCTTAACTTACAGACATGTGAAGTATAGAGCATGTCACTCTAATAAAATTTAATTTTCTGGATAATTCTTAAAGGGAAGTCATTTTCCTTATTTTGCTATTCCATATATATTTGTCATTGAGAATATATTTCGATCCAAAATAAGTCAAATAATTTATGCATGTTTGTGTGTGTGTGACTGTATATATGCATATACTTTTTTAAATTAAAATTTTGAGACTATATAGCCACTGTGCCTTATGGAACTAAAGCCATATATATATTTTCATATATATATAAAATATTTCATTTAACATGTGTGTGTGTGTGGCAGGTATTTGTATAAAATATAAATACTTTGTTATATTGGTTATATGTGAAATTGTTAATTTTGAAATAACCTCAGGCCATAGACTTGCAGTAACTATTCGAAGGCCTTACCCAGTGTCCCTTTGGTGACACGTGCAGTAGCTCAAATTAAACCTTTGTGCATTGGGTGATGAATAATCTTTTGTTCCAAAGAAGGGAGAGACCTCAGTTTGATTGAACACTAAAGAATCAATTTCTCTGACTTTCCAAGTAAATCTAAATGTATTTGGTCGACAAAACGGACACATAAGGGATTTCCTAAATACCACACGTGATTACACATTTTCACACTTAGAGGGTAATCCTATGATACAAGGTCAATCTCTATTTTTACAGACTACCACTAGAAAAGAGAGAAAAGGAAAACTCCTAAGAAAAAGGAAATGTGAAAATGACCACAGGCTTGGGAATTCCCTCAAATCCAGAAAATTCCAGGTTAAGGCTTGAAGTTGAATCCTTCCCAGGTCTAGCTCTAAAGGTCACGAAAGTAACAAGGCAAACAATTTCTTTGGGGACAAGCAGCATTATTTCAATCAGACCTTCTCCTGCAGGGTAAATTCATTCTTCCCCACACTATGAACGGACTCCACGTATCCTAATTAGCAGGTAAACTCACAAGAACCAAAGCTGACATATGGATAAAAGCAGCAAGATCACAGTACACCAAAGTATTATATATATTGAAGAAATAATTCAGTGTCTTAGATTTTTCTATAAAAATTTGTGATCTATATAGGACTTCATTCACATGGACACTAACAATAGGAGTATTTGCTTTGGCGGTAGTGGATCACACATCTGTTTATCTTGTTTTTATATATATATATATTTTTTTACATAATGTTTCTGAGCGGTACAGATGTGAGTCAGGTAGCATTTGATTTCCCCACATATACACAACTGAGGCGCCCTGCATCTGGCATCCCCTGGGATCCTTGATTCACTGACGTTAGCCACACGAATCCAGCGTTCAAACTCAGAATCTCAAGCTTGATTTCGGCATTATCAGTCTGCATAAATAATAAATCCAGAAAACGTGCTGTATTTGTTGTTGTTTCCTCCGTGGGCTTTCCCGCCATCTAATTTGATATAGACTTCGTCTCCTGGCTCCAAATGAAGAACCACGCTGTTGCTGGCGTAGTCGTAATTCTGATCAGCATCTTGGGCAATCGCACTAGCACGCACCTGCGTGAAACAGACAAGAATTAGAATTCACAAAAGAGAATTCTCAAGTTTTCTGTTTTTTGCCTTTCACACAGCATCCCAAGCTGAACTTGCTGCCGTAGCACAAAATGGAGCATGGGAGGTCCACCTTGACCTCTGAGTTTTAGGAGGACATCTCTGTAAGTTTCAATGACGTCAGTGAGAAAGAGGAAAGCGAAGGAGACATTCCAGCAGTCTTTTCTAACTATACATTGTAAACAATGCATACACTCTATTCTCTTCCTAAATCACTCATTTTTCTAATTGCTTGAATCCTTATGCTCATCACTTTTTGAAATTTACATAATTTGTTTTGCATTTTAATTTAAGTAAACTAGCAATATTCTAACCAGCAGTGGATGAGTGCAGAAGTTCAAGTCTAACTTCAGTTGGTCACCACGATTATTAGAAAATTGAGATCTATATAGTAGGTAAAAACCCAGGGAAAGAGCAAATACTCTGCTAACATAGAAAGAAAAAAAGGAAGAAAGCCTTTTGACTTAGGGTTTTAAAAATCTAATTCTAGTAAAGCCCCTTTTACCAGGCTACTTTCAGAAGTTTAACTCGTTTAAACATCTTTGTTTGTATCACCCAACTTTTCAGAGTTCTTTTTTCTATTTGTGCCTTTTTGGTCACTTAATTATGATACATGCACTTAAGATCAACAATGTAATCTCAATATATCTAAACGTTAAAGAAGAAACAAAATTTTCATGATTTGAGACCTCTCAAATTTCAAGAATTTGGAATGATCTCATTGAATGTCCTTTTATATTTACACAATGCTAAATGTGTGGTTTGCTTTGAGGATGGAGGTTGCTTATAATCTGCTCATGGTGAGCTGTGATCTCATTAGGGAGTTGACAGACATTTGCAAACAATCAAATTGCCGATCATATCATGTTACGTGGACATTCTGTCAGATTCTCAGCTCAAATTAGGCTTCATATTCATTTAGCTCTATTTTGATTCTGCCTTGGAAAATCTTTCCATAGGCAGTCTTGCATTTGATTTATTTCAGTAAAACATCTCCTACTTTGTGGCCGGTTTCTATTCCACTATAATGATATTTTCCTGAATAACACAGCAAGTGATTTAGTGGTTTTGTAAACCTGCACTATGTAATAATGCATGACTTGGGGTACAATATGCTGGATTTTTATCACTTGGCAATATGAGAGAAATGAGACATAAGTCAAGAATTTCCATGCATTTCTTTCAAATTTTAAATGATAGGTTTTTAAATTAAATTTTCATGTGATATGGTCTCACATTAATGCTGAAACGTTAAAAAAGGAGAAGGCTTTTTGACACTGCTGAACTTGTAAAGTCATTTGAGTAGTATTTTAAAAATTTTCTTTCTGGGTATCATATTGCAAAAGAAGAAAAAGGCTTAAAGGATTTAGAATTGCTTAACACTGTGCTAACTGGCACTAACAGAATGAAAGCAATATAGCATGTAATTATGCTTCGAAGCATTGACTCCAATGTATACACCAATTTAATGAAGTGATTCATTTTGACCATTAAATAATAACAGAATTGAATTTCATAATATTTCCTAGGAATTAATCATCAGTTTGTAGGAGTTGAATGCTTTGTTTCATTAATTTCATCTAGTCATTAATTCCCGGGGGGGGGGAATCTATTAATACAAAGAGGATATCGCTATTATGACTTTTTCTTTAATATGTGGGTTTTTAATGGGTGAAAATATTAAAATATAAAATCTTGATTAGCTATATTAGTAATGTATTAATTGATTATATATTAATTATCAATCCTTAATATACCTCTCTGCTATTACTAATAACCAGACACGTTTGAGTCAGTGCTCTGGGTATTTAGTATATGTTCTATGGGTATTGTGCTTTCACATTGTTTTCTACACGAAAGCATTTTGGAACCAGGACACAATAAAATCACTTGATTTAGAGATAATAGTCTTTAAAAAATAGAATGCAGTTTTTATTCTCTAGGGTGTAACCACAAAACCAAGTGAATGTTAGTTACCATTTTTATTCAGCAGGACTAACCACAAAGGCTGGGAAAGCATTAGAATGATTCCCCGGACTGAAGGGTTACCCTTACGGTTTTCACCACCTCTGTTGGATAAAGCCAGTCAGTGTGCTTGCTTTTTAATGAAAGTAATTCTCTAAGATTTTAACCTATACAGTAGCATAAGGCTTTCTCAGTTAAATAATTGCCACGCTCCAGTGCACGTTACATGATTTTAGTCTGCCTATTCACCTGATCGTACTCTAAAAGTATATTAGGACTTGAAATGTCAGGCTCTAGTATCCAGCTCTGTGACTTCAACAATGCTTCTTTCAAGCCATCAAACTATTGAGGAAAGGAATGGGTTCACCCCGGGGGCTATTTTCAGGTTCCTAATTGTACACCGATTTCAGCATTTTGTCTGGGAATATCATGCATCCTTTTCTCAGCCCAATATACCCATTTCTACCTAAATTTATTCTCATATCGTTTCTTCTTATAAGTTAACTATTTAGATTCTGTTTTATCCTAAAACAGAATGCCTCACTGCCCCTAAAAAGATAATTAATTTGACATGTCATTAATCTCTCTAATAAATGAATATCAGCCCACAAACTATCCATTCTTGTTAGTATATTTTATGTTCATTGGTGCCATAACTAATAAATTCTGAAGAGTAAAATTTGGTCTTTAATCATTTTATAGTTTTAATCCTGATCCAGTTTTAGTTTTTATTAGAGTGTTTTGTTATGGTGGTACTATAGTGCTGGCACCCAAATAGCAATATTTTTTGCAGGTTTTCTGCTAAAAGTATACAAACATTCAAAATATTTTCCTGTATCTTATGTAAAGCTATTCGAGCTCAACTTTTACCTTTAATATGCACTGTCATGGGCTCTCAACAAATGGTACGATTAAATTTAGGTTGATGGTTTCACGGGGAATATGAGACCTGTGGTCCTTTTAGTGGTGTGTTTGTGAGAACCTAATAGGTTGTAGCTTTAGCATTATCTTATTAGTGAGAGTTTATCATTAGAGACAATATTGATGGTAACATTTGCTAATTTAATTAATTGCTACTGATGTTCTCATAATTGCATTTTCATTGTACTTCTGTGGAATCATAAACAAAAGGTTAAGTGTGGCATATCACGTTAATTTCCTGGTCTTTGATGTTTCCATCTGTGATCCTACATTCAACACAAAGCATAAATAAAATGGCTCTCATATGGTTACGGTCCAGAGGCATTGCTCTCTCCTAAAATGAACTGCTTCTTTTAGTTTAATTTTTATGCTTCTCAAAATCCACTTAATCCATAGAACATTACACTGACATGGATCTCTGAGTTTCTGTTTTATGAAAACAAATTAGGTCAGCTCAGAGGGGGAAACTGCCACGCTAAGAAGTGATCAGACAAGAGTGTAATTGAAAATCAAGGATAAAGTATTTATTTAAAATTAATAAAAAGATTTGACAAGGTTTCTCATTTGTAACTGCCTGCAGACCAGACTTAACAAAATAGTTCTAGAGATAAAATTCCTTAACAGTAACAGTTAATAACCATTTTTTAAAAGAGTCCACACTGAACTCAAAAATACGTTATTTACCACTATATATTTATTTTTCTGAATTACCTGTTGCACACTTTTGCAGAAGTAGCAGTTTAATATTGCCAATGGAAAGCACTATACGTTATAAGGTCAGCTGTTTTACCTTATTATTTTTCTTGAGCCTCATGAAATGTGTGGGCTAGGATGACACAAAGGAGCATTTTATACCCCAAACAATGAAATCATTTCAAAAAACGAAATGCACATAGAACACCTCTATGGAATGATTTTTTTGGAATCAGTATTAAATACACAGACTCAGCAGTCTAGACATCAACATTTAAACGAATTTAAAGGTATTAATCCCTGGTTTTTCCTGCAGTTGCAATTTTCATATATTTAAAGAGGTGAGCATTTTTATATATTTGCTGAGAAAACTGGGATCTTATTTCATATTAGTTGATGCTGCTAAAAATAATCTCTTGAGCCTGATGGTATTTTCCAGATCTAACCTTTTGAGTCAGAAGAGAGCCAATTTGTAAATAAAGAGGTGCCTCATTTTGTTAGGGTGATACGGCAGCTCTGTTCTGGTACAATGAGTCATGCCCTTTTTAGCCATTTGCCTAAACTAGCCCACTGCTCCGCGAATAATTTTTATTTATCTTAATATTATTTTCGTGCATAACAACTATAATAAACAACTCTGTCAGTGCCTCCTGGTGGCCATTTTTCCTCGTTTTGTTCTATGTGTCCTGAGGGTCCTTTAAGCTGTTTGTAGGAAAGGATCGAGACAGTCTCTCTCTCTCTCTGTCTCACATTTAGGACAACAGTCTCTCACTTGGAAAGAATTCTGACACTCAATTAGGTCTTTGGAGGAAATCCTACTTTTATGGTGCTTAACAGAGAGACCTGGGTTACAGCTGAGAGGGTCTGAATTTCCCGGGGGGCGAGTCACCTGAAGCCCAATAGCCCTTGTTAAGTCAAAGTTGCTGCGGGAGAGGAGGCCTGCGGAGGGCGAACGAGGGGTCGCGCTCCCCTCCTTGTGCCACTCAGGAAGCAAAGTTAAAGCCCAGAAACAGCCACAGGCTGCGACGCTGCAAGGCCTCGCCCCAGTGGCTGCTGATTCAGCGGGTACAGAAGGTCTGACTACACTTTTAGGTAGTTACGAATATTATTTTCCTCCTCTAAGATCGGTTTCGCAATGACCGCGAATTTCTCCACGGTAAAGTGGCCCCGGCAGAACACCGCAGTGGCCCTCGTGTCAGCGCCGCCCAGCTCAGGGGAGCAAGTCCCGGTGGCCAGCGGCTGGCGGGGAGGCCCCCAGCCCCCAGGCTGGGCTCCGACTGGTCGTCACCCCCCCCACCCCGGGCCACCTGCCTGTGAGTCCTCCTGCCCCGCAATCTAGTGGAGTGTTTGGATTCTGTATTTGGCTGCGTAAACCCCTGAATCTCAACTTTTCCTTTTGTTGTCGGCACTCCTTGCCTCTCCCCTTCCACAGCTCAAAACTCGACCGGAGTTTGCGGCTTGAAATTGACTGTATGTGAGTTTCACAGCCTGGGACGCCGCTAGGGCTCTGTGACCGCTGGCCCCTCGGTCCCGCCTCCGTCCTGGATGCGACCCGCCTGGACTCAGTCCTTTGGGGCCCTTCTTTCTCCCTCGGGCCCTTGTCTATCTCCCCCGAGTTGGCCACCCTGGCACGCCCATTCCTGGCTCCCCCAGCCCTCTCCGTTCCCGGGAAAGCCTGTAAGCGACCCTACGATGCTGAGGACCCCATGGCCAGGGGTCGCTTCCTGCTGCAGGACTCCTCCAGTGCACGAGCCGTCCCGGGGACCCAGCTCCCGGCTTCCCGGCCCTCGAGGGTCGCGCTCACACGCGCGCGCACCGGGAGAGGGTCCCAAACTTCGGAATCACCCTCTCCAGGCCGCGGGGCACCCTCCTCCGCGTGCGATCCCCGCCTCTCCAGGGTGGAACGGCGTCCCCCCTCGCCCGTGGTTGCTCCCGGGAACCCGGCTGCCGCGCCCTTCCTCCGCAGGCTCCCACCCCCATTTCCGGGGTCTCCTCCCTCTCCCCCGCACCTTCCCGCGCTCCCTCCCCGCCCTCCCCGCCGCCTGCCCGCGCTCACCTGGTTGTTTTTGCAGAGATCAGCCCACATACTGGTGCCGTCCCCTCCCCGCATCAGGACGTGGTAGGTGAAGAAGTAGATGCCCGGGATGGAGCAGGTGAACTTGCCGGTGGTCGGGTCGTAGTGGTTCCCGAGGTTGGTGACCACGTCGTCGAACTTGAGCACCTCGTAGCCTTCGTGCTGCCGCTTGAGGCCGGCGTAGAAGGCGATCTTGGGCACCGTGCTGTAGGTGGCGGCGCTGATGGCCCCGGCGGCGTTCAGGCCGGGCGCCCCGGGCGGGCCCGGCAGGCCTTGGCGGCCCGGCTCGCCCTTCTCGCCCGGGGGCCCCGCGGGACCCGGCGGCCCGGGCTCACCGGGGGGCCCGCGCGGGCCCGCCTTCCCCGGCCGGCCGGCCTCGCCTTTGGGGCCCTGGATGAAGGTGGGCAGGGACTGCATGAGGCCGCGGTCCGGCGTGGCGGCCGTGCTGGGCGCCCTGGTGCCCCCGTAGGGGTCGCAGACCATGCGGCAGGTGCCCAGCATCTCGTAGTGCGCCGACGTGCCGGCCGAGCTCACCAGCACCGGGATGAGGATGACCAGCAGAAGCACCATCACCACCCCCAGCGCCCCGGCGGCGATCAGGCGCCTCCTGCTGCCCACGAGCCGGCTCAGCGCGGGGCGATCCTCTTGTCTGCTTTTGGACAAAATTTTGAAGGTTGGGCGGGGACCTCTTCAGAGCCGAAAACAACCCCCTGCGAACCCCAACTCCCCTGGGCGGGCGCGCACCAGCCGCTCCTGCCCGCTTCGGCTCCCCCCGCTGCGGCTGCGGCTGGGGAGGGAGCGAGGGCGCCAAGTGACTTGAGCTGAAGTCCCGAGCCGGGGGTGGGGGCGGGGGAGGGTGCGCAGGGCGCCCTGGCGCCTCCCGCAAGCCCCTTCGCACCTGTGGCTGCCGCGGGCGCGGCCACCCGGAGGGCAGAGCCAGCCGCCGCCGCTCGCGCTCGCCGGGGCCGCTCACACTTTTATGCCGCCGCCGCCCGCGATCGACTTTTCCGTTTTTGCAGACTGCGCCAGTTCGCACCAACTTTCCGTCTGAAGTTGCCTTTTTCTGCCTCCTCCTCTTCTTTCGCTCGCTCAGTTCGCCCGTCCGCTGCCGGTGGTGGTGTGTGTGCGCGCGCGGGTGTATGTGTGTGTGTGTGTGTGTGTGTGTGTGTTTCCCTTCCTCCTTTGCAACCGCCACAACTCGAATAGAGGCGCACCCCAAAGCCCCAGGGCTCGGGCCGGGCGCCCCCCGGGTGCGCCGGACGGTGGCGGCGGCGGTGGCGGCGGCGGGCACGGTGGCTCGGCGAGGCTCGGGGCTGGAGCGGAGGAGCTGGCGAGCCGCGGAGAGCGCCTCACGGCCGGGAGCGCGGCGACAGAGAGACTGAGCGCAGAATTCTGCCTGGGTACCACCTGCCAGGAGGAGAGGAGGCTGACAAACGCGCGCCGGAGCAATTTATAGGCACCCAAGGCACAGAGGAAGGGGAGCCGCTTTGGCGTCTCATCGCAGCATCTGCTCTGCTCATCCCACTCAGAGAGAGTTTGGCATTACTCTGACAATGTGGGATTTTTTTTTTTTTTTTCGGCCTCTCTCTTTTTTCCCCCCCTCTCTGCACATGGATGCACAGGGAGATTCGCAATACTCCCTGGCTGAACCAGGCTAGGGCAGCGCTCTTGCTGGCCATCCCTGGGGGAGGGAGACAGCCGGGCGACAGCCTTCAGGACTCAAGGGTCACACCTAAGTCCCATATTTCCCCACTGCCAGCAGCCCCCCCCCCGCCGTTGGAGGGTGGGGGTGAAGGTTGAAAGGAGGGTGGCTTGCTAGACAGTATTTCTTTGCTAGCTCACCCATCATCAGTGCTTCAGGTGTTTTTCAAAATGCCACATTTAACATAAGGAGGCCCCTTTAGAATTTTCCAGATGGTAGATGTGATTTTTTTTTTTTTTTAACCTTATGATTTTTCCTTCCCAGCCTTGGAAGTGAAATAAGATGTTACCCTGAGAACAGTAAGGTGTGTTGAAAAGCCAAAGGACCTTTCTGAATGATTTTAAATGGACGCGTCCACCGCATAATGGCGGGGAGGGTTGGTTCTTTTTCCAAATGCACCGTGGTGAATGCATACATATGTACTCTACTTGCAGACTCACATTTCTGCCATGGGACCTGAAGTTGCATTTACTTAAAGGTGCTACATGCGTGAGAAATAATCACTTGTCAAAATGCCATCAAAAATCTTAAGATCAGGCAAGCAGCATTTACACAAGTGCTGGGCAAGGTCTTTTCCTAAGTAAGATATGGAAAGGGTTCTATAAGTTCCATAGCAGATTTCCCAAATGTACATCGAGGGAGGGGGGAAATAGGAAAACTATGAGAAAGGAGAGCCCCGGTTCCCGGTGGGTCAGCAGGAGAAGGAGCAGCCTGGATGTACAGTATTAATGGAACACTCTGCCCCCTCCCCCAACCCTGAGTAGATATTAGGCAAGCTATGCCACCCACAAATACAGTAGCCACACAAGAACGGCTTTCAATAAATAAATAGAATTGATTCCTAAATCATACTTCTGCATTCAGGAGCAATGGATGCCAATCAAACGTTGGTGACATTTGCTTGTCAATACAGGGATGATGGCTGGGAAGACGGTGACTTATTACATCAGGGCAAGCATTTGAAATGAGAAGGTGGAACAAATAAGACTACAGCAAGCAAACAATCCCAGTCCGGCGACCATCAGCAGCCTGTGATCTTGTCTGCGGGCTCCTCACCCACTCCAGCCCACCCCTCCAGTTCGGTTCTCTCTTTCCTTCTCTGTTTCCAAATGAAATAAGGTCAAATGAGCAGACAGAAGGAAACAAAGATTCATTGATTCTTTTAAGAGAATCGATGTCAGGAGCTCCTTCAGCTCTTGACTGGGAGAGTCGACACTTAGGAATTGTGCCGTGTGGCTTGCAGAGGTGGGGTCTCCAAATTCTGTCCCCAGCCAACGGCTGCTGATAGAGCCACTGTTCCTAGTACTCGAAAACAGCCTTCCCACTTCTCAAACCTTTAACTTTTACTTTAAGGCAGTGGTTTTAGCAACATGTGTCTATTTCTTGGGCATAGTTATACATCTATTTTTGTAATATTTTTGTTCACATGCAATATCTTATTTGTTTATTTTTAAGCAGCAAACACATAGTAAGTTCTCTCCTGGCCGTGATGCCTACTTTCTCCCCAACATACCTTCTGGGTTGCTTCTCAAAAGTCACCTTTCTTTTGGTGGACAAAATGGGTAAGATTTGGTGCCAGCAGTGGTGGGTGGTATCTTAATGAAATAAACTCTTCTTTGATGCACCAAATTATCAAAATTCATAAAGCCTCTTTATTGCTAAAGAGAGTTTAGTAAGGGATACAAAGGGAGTTTTTAAAAGGTAGAGATGTATTAAATTCTCATCAAAACCTCTAGGTACGCGGAGTTTTCCCACTGGAGAATGTCCATGTTACAGACGAACCCATCAAGGACAGCATGAAATATCAGAGTTGACCTGGACCCTAGAAAGCTGGTGTCTCCCATGCTCATGGAGATGATGAGAGTGGGATGAAGATCTTTGAGGAGAAATAGAGCCACCCAACGAGCTTGTGCTACACTCTCCTCTACACGACATTCATACATCCCGTCCAAGCCTGAGACTGCCCGTACTTGTCCTAGTAATTGAGATTTTCTTCCTTCTATTTTCTCTGATGCCAAAGCAAATTTGATTTTGCAAGTGAATGCTCTCATGTTTTAAATCTCTGCTGGGATTTGGAAAGGGGTGCAGTAGTCATGCACAATAAAGGCATCTCTCCCAGGGCCCATGGCTAACCCTACACTTTCTACCCAGTGCACAAACCCGGGCGACACATGGACATTTGGCTTTTTAGTGAAGGAAGATGAAATTACAGGTCTCCATCCTCTGCTCTAGAAATGTCCCCCCCTCCCCCATGTAATTTGGGAGAAGCAGTTTGTTCCCTGCTCGAGATTTTCAGGGATGACCTGGTAGCAGATGAACTCATGGCTGGGTACTGCCATTTTTCACTACTTCAATTTCCCAGAAGGTTCTCTGGAAAGTTACTCACGCTTCAGCTCTTGTTCTGACAGTTTGAATAAACCATCTGATATGCCATATTACTCATCATCCTTGTATGTATATAATAATAGAAAATGTGTCAATTGAAAAAATATTTGGTTTTCTTCAGTTCTCATCAGAGGACCAAGTTTTCTCTGGTATTTGTTATTAATCCTGGAAGTGGGCCCTGGAATCTGATTTCCACAGCACCTCCCAACCATTTTGCAAAAAGCAAAAAACCCCACCAGGATTTACATCGCATTCCTAGTCCTTCTGGGGCTTTGAGACCCTTTGGATGACAAAGTCTGATCCAGAAACCCATCACTGGGGTTGGGCGACAGTCCTGTGATTTTCATCCTCCCCACGTCATTTCTGTCCCTTTTCAAGAGCTGAGAAGATCCTAAGCATGTGACTCCCACACAGATGTGCAGAGCCATCCATTAATCTTTACCAAGTATTCACTGGCACCATAATCTTACATGAGGCTCTTACTAGGCAAATAAATATTTAGTCATGAAAATGATTTCCAAATCCAGCAGCACTTAAACAGAAATAGCATTTCTTATGAAAAAACAACAACAAATGAACAAACCCAAGGGCTATTTAGAAAAGCAGACATTTAAAATATAAAACATGGGGACCAGGTCAGCTGTTTACCTCTAATTTTGGGGTCTCCAAATTCTATTGTATTTCAGAACATATACTCCTCGGAGTGAAGAATTGTAGATTTCTAACCAGAAATGGTCAGCTTGGAGTTATGCAGGGAAGCAGTGTATCCTTATGGGTTTGGAATCAGATGGGGCATTGATTTGAATCCTAGCTTCCTCATTTAGTAGCTGTGAAAGTTACTTAATCTCCCTGGGGTTTGGTTTCCTTTTCTGTAAAATGGAAATAACACTAGTACCTAAATCATAGGGTTGTTGTGAAGATTAAGTGAGTTAATATATTTAATTACAGTGGTACCCAACTCATAGTAAGAGCCCAATAAATGCCAACTTCCATCTTAGTATATTGTTGGACTACTGGGTAGTTTATATGTCTATGAATTGGATCGTAGAACACAAGGCTTTGTAAAGGAAGCTAAGAGCAAAAGTCCAGACTTAAGACAAATAGCATAAAATGGATAATAGGTATTATAGACGTAGACAAAACTAGAAAGAACACAAGAGTTCTCCAGGAGAGTTGCTTATGTGTACTTTTATAATATAAAATGAAGCAAGACAAAACTCAAAGCAAGGATCACTTTACCCTTCTCCAAAGGAAGAAAACAAAGTTTTAGATGGAGGTCATTTGAATTCATTGTAGTTTGACAGCCCAGATTTTCAGACTTAGGACCTAGTAGGATGCATTAAAATGTGCTCTTTGTCCTCTAGAAAGTCCCCAAGTCAACAAGTTGCAAGAGTATTTAAAAATTATTGAGGGAGTTCCCCAGGAGCTGTTCCTGTGGATATTGATTGTCAACAAAGCAAACACACCAGAGAGGCTGCTGTGTGCATTGGCAGAAAGAGACCAAGTTTTAACCACACCCGTGGGTAATTTCCAACACAAAACTCTTCATAGAAGACAGTGACTTGGACAGCTAGCTTGGCAGGCCTATTGTCAGAAATTATTGATTGGCCAACTAGAGAAGGTAACCAGCACATGGCATAAGACTCAGCTACAATGTACGACCTCCAGTTGGTCTAAAATTCTGATGATATCAATCCATAGAAGGATGAAATCTCAAGGATGGATATAATATTTCACACTTGCCACGGGCAGGAAGTTCAGTCCTTATGAGCCTACTTGATGTAGAATTCAAGGGAAAGTTAACCAAGAAGGAGATCTGAGAGCTCAGAGAGTCCTCCTAAGCTGTGGTCGTAACACAGTCATAACGAAGGCAGGTGAATTCAAGGAACTGGAAACAGTTGTCATTAGACTGCAGAGAACTTTCCAGTAGAAGATATATCTATCACAGAAACTCATCTGAGAAGCTGTCAACCGGGCAGCCAGTGACGAGAATGGTGGTAGTCTTACGGTAGTGTTTTGTTTTGTTTTAAAAACCTAAAGCATCATGCATTTTGAAAGGAGAGTTTGCAGAAAGCCTCCAACAGAACCAGACCTTGCCAAGAGCAGCTGATAGTCTAGAATCTGGCTCTAAGAGTAATTAGGTGAAGGAGGTATGAACACCAGGTTCAAGTGTACTCAGCCCCACTCCCGTGTGAGTGTAACTCCAGTGCAACTCACTTTCAGACATGAACAGCATGTCCTGTGAACATACCAGCTTTTCCCTACTGCAGGCAAACCTCTTGGGGACAGTTCTAAACCAGATAAAAATAGATATAATTTGAAACCATAATGTGAAGGTATTTTAGATTTGTAATAACCTGCAGGGGCCAGAGTTAGAGGAGGACAAAAGTTACCCATTATAAGTAGTTGTATGTTTGATATCACTACTTGTATACTTCAGTGTTTCCCATTCAAAATAGTTGTAACAATTTGTAATTAGTTAATTGATTAATTAATAACTTTGGCCCTGGAAAGTGAAAAAAGCCAGTAAAAGTTGGTCCTACTGAGATTGGGGTTTCGGGTTTTTCTTTTTCCTGCACAGCTCAAGATACAAGTCGACATCCTTACACTTAATATCCACAAAGGTTTCTACGTTTTCACTCGAGCCTTCCTAATTATGCATCAGCAGATAGAAGGTTTCTCAGTATGAGCCACCTGCAAAGATGCTAGCAATCCCGCGTGCTTGAGCTGTTTCGATGCCACTGCTGTGGCGTCTGAACCATTCCTGCGAGCCAGCAACTTCACAGGGGCAAGAACAGAGAGGTAAATTTGTTTTATTATCAATGGGTGCTTCTGTGAAAAAAAGTTAAAATGATCACTTCAATTAGGGGATTACCTATCCAACAGCCGTCATCAAATATTTACATTTGTGTATATACCCCCATTTTATATATATATATATATATATATATATGTGTGTGTGTGTGTGTGTGTGTGTATATTATGTCTTTTACATTTACTCCTAAGGATTTGCTTTTGCGGGTGGGCAGAAGGTCTACAATGGCCAAATAGTGACAGCCAGATACTGACTGCCCATGATGGTTTCTCTTTGTCAAAAGCCCCAGAACGTGATTCAGGCACACTAGCACATATGAACACAAGTTCTGCCATGACACAGACAACTGATTGGTCCTTTGTCCATATCCTCCAGGGATGAGGGTGGCATCCACCCTCAGTGTGTCTTTTTTAGAAAGGTCCTTGAAAAGAGAAAAAAAAAAAATTTGGAGCTAATTAAAAGGGATTTTAGGAGAAGTGTGGTCCTCAGAAAGAATCATGCCTTAGCTCTAAACTACATCATCAACTTTTCCTTCTAGAAATTCCGACCAAGCTGAGAAGGCCCTCCTCTAATGTTTTATCCAGCGCATTTGACTGCGCTGGTTAGAATGAATTCTCTGGAGCAATCAGTTCTATTACCATCTATTAATGTCTTCCATTTCATTTGATTTAATTTAATTTGAAACACGCAGGAAGAGAACTGGACTTCACTGTCCATTTCCCCTCCTCCAGGCTTCCCCATCTCCAAACCATCTCACAGGGGCCCTCTGTGGTCATCTTCCTTCAGCTGCTGCTCAGAGTCTCTGAGCACTCTGCTCACAAACGAAGACGTCCGTCCTTGTCATCTGGGTGGTCAGAAAGTCCAACTGCTTAAGCATGGATTGCCAGGCTCGCCACGATGGGTGCAAAACCTTATTCCCAGCTTTGGTTTTGCACAGCTGACCCTCTGGTGCAGGGCATTCTCTGGTTATTGGTGAATCACACCTGAAATGGCCTTGTCATTTCCCATGTTGCTCTTGCCTTCCCCTCCATTCTTTCAACCCACCTCCTCCCGGTCCTGTCCCTCTTTCAGGATCCTGCTTTAAAGCCACTTCCTTCATCTGCCTCTCCTCCCTGCACCCCTCACCCGCCATGCGTGGGATGTTTCTTCTCTCTGCTCCCAATCACGTTGTGTTTGTCCTCTTAGGCCACTTACCCCATTCCGCCTGGTCACAGGCTCTTCCTGGTCTTTTCCCCTGCGATTGAGACCCATACCAGGCCTTTTCCTCTCTGGCTCCCTGACTCCCACACACAAGCCCTAAAGACGTGTTTAGGGGCTAAATATGACTACATGTTTGTTGATGTGAACGGCTGGATTGGGAATAAACAGCACAGCTTTCAACAGAACTCTTAAGATATCACAAATTTGGATGTCGTGAACAAGGCTGGACTGGAAATTAGACATTTCTAAGACCCAACTTACGCAAAAGACTGGGGACTCTTTCAACACGGTCAAAAAAGTTTAGACTAAGCACCAGCTTCGTATAAATTTGTTATAAAAGAAGTAAAGATCAGAATTGAGAGGTAACCGGGGTAAGACTTGGAGTTTGAAATGTCAGACCTAACGTGTCAAGAAGGGATGCTTGTAGACCCATTGATATTCAGTTTCTAATAGTTTTAAAATGTGATTAGATTTGTTTAATCATTGCATTTTCAAAATGTCTTATACCATGTGTATGGTCAGAGCAGAAATTCCACTGTAGTCAGTGAAGGGGAACATGAATTCCTCTGGGATTTCTGCCTGAGAGGTGGCCACGTGAACCACCTAAACTATGTACCCTGGTGGATCTCCTATGGGGTTCTTCACCTCATTTCTTTAAGATTTGTGGAAAAGTATTTTGTCTAGATCCTATTTGTTGTGAAGAAATGAGACAATATTTCTTCTAAAACATAGAATGATCGTATTAATATCTTTTCAACTTTACCTACTTCCAAAAAGGTATTTGAAGTTTCTGACATAAAATAATTCTTTTAAACTAAAAATAAGAGAACTACAGTTAAGTGGCCAAAAGAAGGGCCAGGGAGAAGAGAGAAAGAGTTGCACCAGAAATGCTATGTCAAGGATGATAGCTGCTATGTAGAACACAAAAATACTTTGAGTTCCCCAGCAGCCAAGGCAAAAAGGGAAACACCACGAGTTACCGTTACCTCATGATTTATTAAAAGAAACACTTCAATTTTTCACAAGAAAGGGAATTTTTCCCACCCCAAAATTTTAAGATGACTTTATCAAGTGAGGGGTATGAAATAACATGAAATAATAACGTGAATAATAGTCAAAGGCAGCTTTATAGAAAATGCAGAAATGCTTCCCAATGAGGAACTAAAGCAGCCTGAATCTTATTCAGCTCACTATTTCCTAGTACATCTTGAAATTCAAAGAAAGCTGACATGCTGAACAAGAGGCAAACGCTACCCCCAGAAAATACACAATTAGCAAGAACAGAATGGCTGAGAGAGATTGAAGAACAGAGAGTGAAGTTTAAACCAGAAGGGATAACAACTCATTTTCAAAGAAAAAAAAGCTAAAGTGCAATAAATGCTATCACTGGAGTGATGAAGCTCAGCTAGAACAAATGCAAATAAATGCCAGATTTCTGTTTCTTTTTAGTATGTAATTTGAAAAGATCAGTCAAATGTGACTAGCTACAGAAAAAAAAAAAAAAAAAAGTTAAACAATTTGGCAGATTTGTTCCCAAGTCAAGCCTACAATATTTTGACCTGTGAATTACTACAGATACAAAAGTGTTACTACTTGTATTATAAAAACACAACCTTGAGCAAACAGGAAGTTAACTAACTCACACTGAAATCTCCAATTCTGAGAGTGAAAATGATTGCATATACTATTTGATAACAATATTCATAACCACTGGGAACTACTCATATATAAAAAATTAACTGTATGCACCCCTTTGAATTTGCAAGCACTGATCTACTTACTGCAAATATAAAAGTTACTTTTCCCCCCTCATGTTTAATTTATCACTTATAATTAGAGTATTTATTTCAACCCCAGTAACTCCTTAATTTAGCCTATAGTAAGTCATTGCCTAATTACTCAAAATCTCCAAAATATAGACAAGTATATGCAAGGTATAGGCATCACAGTACTCTGGAGACAGCCAACGAATTTTTGGAAGATTTTTGAGTATGCGGTATAGGAGGAATTTTAATGATTTATAGCTCCTCTTAGATTTACACGCAGATATAGAAATATGTATTGTGCAATGTAAATGAACTGGAAATGGATTCAACGAATGACAATGTCATCCCTTCGATAGTTGCACTAATACCCAGGACCGGAAACCACTCTAAAGGTAACACTTTCCCATCAGCTAAAGACAGCAGGCAAACTGCTCTTACAAAGCCATAAGCAATACACATACAAAAAAGGGCTCATGTAACCCAAAAGAGGATGGAGCTAGAGAGATAAAAATGCAAAAATAAGTATAGGTAGTTTAAACTAGTAAAGGAAAATTCTGAATGAAAGAGAAAAATGATTTGCTGATTCTCTTTCCTTAAGGTCTTTGCAGATCAGCTTTCTCGGAATAACTCAAGTTTCAAATATGGCAACACGTTTAAGTTCAGGGTTTAAATCTCATCATGGTCACAGGAAGATTTTGAAGCACCGTGAGCACATCAACTGGAAACTCTTCGAAACGTCAACTACACTATTTGTCAGCGCCATTAGACATCACCAAGAGGGAGGAATGAGAGAAACCCAGTGAAAGTTTGCCATACTATTATCTGCCTGTTCCTTTGACCATCCCCAAATCTGCTGTTATCCTTACTTAGTGCCCTGGAGGCATGATGAACTGTGGAAAGTTGATGGATGTGCACTAGGAGTGGAGAGCTGGGAGGTGGGCATCTCCAAATTAAAATCCTCACTGCTTTGTTGGCTGAGAGATTCATTTTTGCTGTCATCCTTTTTATCTACCCCTCCCTTTGTTTCCCGATTATTAATTTTAGAATCATTAGCGATTTAATTTTTTAACCACCAAATGCAATCATTTTTAATTATGCACTTGTGTAACATTTTTTAATTTAAAGTAGGAGACAGTTTAATCTAAACTGAGTTCTCTGCCATGAGGCAGCCGCTTTCTGGTAGACGGCATATTTTAAAGGGATTTGAAGACTGCAGTGGAGTTCCGCTGCGATCCTAGAGCTTGGGGTTAGGGGATGCTGGAGGTATCTATATGTGGCCTTAAATAAAATGTACAAGATCGAAGGTGGAAAAAATCTTTTTGGATGAACTATTCATGAAAGTGGAAAATGACAGGATCTTTTCTCAGTGATGTAAAATTTGGGGCTACGGGAAGACACCACCATAGCTGATCCTGGCCATAAAAGCTCATTAAAGTCAACGAGATGCTTCGAAGGGAGGACCTCAGGTTTGAGGGCTGTTTGTTTTGTTTAGTTTTTCATAATGGTCAAGGAGCAAAGTGACAAGAGAATTTATTAAGGTTGTTAAAGGAAGAAGCAAAGAATCCAGTGACAGGAGCTTCCTTTTAGTTCTACAATTGTTCAGTCTTAGATAGAACGAGTTTGTATTAAGGGGTTGGATATATTCGTAACAAAACATATCTTATTCTCTTTTATAGCTCCCAGAGCATCTATACCAGCACCTGCACACCAAGTCAGTCTTCAGTACTTGTTTTCCAAACGAGCAAAGAGAAACACTGCATTTGTGGCTTGTGCCCTACTGAAAGTAAAAATCAAAGCCTGGGCCACTCTCATGGTATAAGTGAAAGGTTCTGGACCAACCACTAAAGAGATACATTTATCCAGAACCCTGTACCCTTATAAAGGTAGTGCCTCTGCTCACGGTGACTCCTTGATCTCCCAGATGATCAGGAAGATGGCAGGATGGGCAACCTGTAGGCTTTTTACCCTGGGGGACCCAGTTGCCAGCGTTTCACCAGCCACATTTGGCTGAGGGGACTCAACATGGGCCAATGAGATTCTCCTTCCTGATTTTTGAGACTTGGAACAAAAAGACATGGAAATTGAGGACCATGGCAGCTCCATAGAGGACAGGGCATGAAAGCATTCTGCTGAAGTCCTCGGAGCTGCCTCTGGGTCTTTTAAGTGTCCTTTTGATCTTGTGGGGTATTTTATATCTCCCAGTAAGGTCCACCACTATCTTCCTATCCTCTATTGTTTTTTAATATATTCTATCCTGAGTGGGTTTCTGTCACTTACAACTCAAAGAACCTTAACAAATACAACCAGGTTGGGGCTTTAACAGAGGGGGTTAAGCTTTCTTCTATGCCAGCACTATCCAATAGAACTTTCTACCATGTTGGAAATGTTCTATATATGTGCTGTCCAGTAAGGTATCAACCAGTCACATGCAGCTATTGAGCACTTAAAATGTAGCCAGTGCAATAGAGAATTCCACTGTTCAATTTTGTTTCAATGTTGAATTTAAATAGCTGTAAGTGACTAGTGGGTATGTATTAGGCGATGCAGTAAAATGAGGGCGATAGGAATTCTTTTCCTCTGCTAAAGGGCAGAACAAGAGACAATGGATTTAAACACAAGCAATGAGGCTATGTATCGGCTGTGAGCCAACTCTCAGAAAAAAAAGGACCAAGAAAGGTTCCTAGAAACACCCTGGCATGCTCAAAAGTGGCCGTCAGGATAGAACGATATATTCATTTGTTAGAAGTGCCATAACAAAGTATCACAGACCAGGTGGCTTAGCGACAGAAATTGATTTCCTCACACTTCTGGAGACTAGAAGTCTGAGATCAAGGGTGTCAATAGGTTGGTTTCTTCTAAGACTCCCCTCCTTGGCTTATAGATAGCTGGCTTCTCCCTGTGTCTTCACATGTTTTTCCACCTGTGCTTGTTCTCTTCCTAGAGGGGCGCCCATGTACCTCATTTCACTTTAATGACTGCATAAACACCACCAAACACTACACAGGAAAAGAAGGCAGGGCTACAGGATTTTGATCAATGGAGCACTATTTTACACCGCATGATTAGGGAAGACATTTCTGAAGGAGTAAAATGTGAATGAAAGTTTTCTTTTAATGAATAAGTGCCTTCAGGTCTGGGGCCCTGGGAGGTATTCTAGATGGGGCAACAGGAACAAGACCCTGGGCTTGGCCACGTGTCTGAGAAATGCCCATGGAAAGTGTGGAAATAGATCTGGAGGACTCAGAGGAGTTTTGCTTTTTTGGTAGCAATAGAAATTAAAGTCCTATGCAGGGGGTAGTTAGGAGATTAAGTATAATCAGTGAGACGTTAGGAATTTGGGGTTTGTCTTGAGACAACTGGGCTGAGAGTCCACTTTGAAGTTTCCTGGAAATGAGAGTAACAATCCCATGGAGAACATGGTCTCTTGGGAAGAAGAATCTAAACTCGGTATGTAGAATGAACGAGAACTGGAATAAACTGGAGCCCAGGAGACCCTGCAGGAAGCTACTATGAGGACCCAGGCATGTGGTCATAAACATCCGCTTTATATAGCGGTTGGGGGAAGAAACATTTAGAACCGGAAATAATTTCAAAGGAAGAAGCGACTGCGCCAAGATCGGCATTCAAATCTCTTAGTTACACGAACTAAGTCACACTCATTAAACTCCCTGGAAATGGTCACCTAGAGTAAAGCTACGCTGTTATCTACAGTTCATCTTATGTTGCAATTAACATGCGTGAGAGGCAGCCGAGCTTGGACTGGAAATGCTAAGCAGATCTCCCGTCCTGGGGACGGCAGGTTCCTGGCCATGCTAGTGATTGGAATTCTCATCATTCCTGTCTCTCTGGCCTTTCCGCACCTAAACTACTCGTTACCCACTGAACGGTGTCTCCCTCCCTCCCAAAACTCATATGTTGAAGGACTAACCCCCAGTTACTGCAGAATGCAACTGGGTTTGGAGACAGGGTCTTGGAAGAGGTGATTATTGTAAAATGAGGTCATTCGGGTGGGTCCTAATCCAGTATGCTGGTGCCCCTGTAAGAAGAGATTAGGACACAGACACGTGCACAGAAGGAGAACCCTGTGAGGACACAGGGAGAAGACAGCCGCCTACACACCAAGGAAAGACGCCTGCCACAGCTCCTTCGCTCACGGCTCTCAGCAGAACCCAGCCATGCTGACACCTTGATCTTGGACTTCTCACCTCCAGAACCGTCAGAAAATTCATCTTTGTTGTTTAAGCCACGCAGTCCGTGGTACTTTGTCATGGTAGCCTCAGTAAAGGAATACACCTGTGTATGTCACTAACCTTTGTGTCTATTTCCCCCCCTTACAAGAAAGCAAGGTTCACGAGGGCAGAAATACAGTTTTGTTCACTGTTGTATCTATACGTCCGGGGCTGCACTTGGCACATAGTAGATGCCCATTAAATGGAGTTCGGAATACCGTCCACATGCCTGGCTCTATCCATCTCTGCCGATTTCTGGGGTTTGGTAACGGAGGCTTGTTTACCTGCAGATAAGAACTATACTCCCCAACCCAGCCTTTGTTGGTAACAGAGGTCGTACTTTGGTCTCTGTTAGCTTTATTGTTCAATGGGTTTAGAACCTGGGCAAAGAAGAGGGGTGCCAGTTTTTAGGACTCTCGCTCCCTAACACCCTGCGGCATCCTGCCAATGGTAGGTACTCGGTGAAACATTTATTAAATAAGATGCTACTGACATGTTTCCTGACAATTTCATACATGCATATTTTCACTTCCAGCTTCTTAAGCGGAGGGATTGTCCTTAAGGCCTGAAATGCTGCCCTCTTTTAGCAACAGCTTAATGAATCTTTAGTGAATGAATGATCCCTACACCCATCCTGTGGAGCCCTGGGGGAGTATCAGTCCAGCTCCCAACAACTCCCCTTCTCTGAGGATCATCTTCGCTTCCCCATCCCTTCCTCTCTCCTCCACGGTGTACAAAGCACAGAGGAAGCAGGAGTGTTTGCACCGTGAGTCTCTGCCCTCCCTCCTCTTGGCCGTAATAGACTGGACCACAGATGGACAGCGTACCGTGAAGATGGTGCCTTCCAGGAACTTGGATTGACACCAAGAGACTCAAGACAGCCTCTTCTGGCTGGAAGACTTACATTTCGTACATTTAGGCGATGGAAGGAAGGCAGTAGATGCTTACCTTGTGGAGCAGAGAAAGGAAGGCAGTCCACAGAGAAAAGGGGAACATGCAGCCAGGCAGAGAGAAGCAGGCATGGAGCCCCTGAGGATTTTCCTGAGCTTTCTGGAGCCAACCTCCCTTTCTGCCTTTCCTTTGCACTTGACACTCTGGAGTCCCTGCCATCCCTTGCCCCTTCTTTGCTTAAAATTGGTTCAAGTTTGTTTCTGTGGTTTGCAAAAAACAAACAAACAAACAAACAAACGCCAAAACAAAGCCATTAACTGTGATGGTTTTTTTTGAGAAGTTGGAGTGATTTCCTTCCGAAAACAAGGCATAAAAGTCCTACCCTCCTCCTCTGCCTCTCAAATCACCTATTAAAGCCCATTTACTTTGAGGGAATATAGGAGCTGTTCCCATGAATCAGCTAATGCACAGCGTTGGACAGCATTTCTTTGCAATTCTTTCCAAATAGAAGATAGCACACCTGTGCTCCAAAATCTACCAGGAACACTCAATGTTTTTAAATCTATCTCTTTTGAAATTGCCTCATAAATTCTCACTGCTCTCAGGATCACCGTCTCCAACTATACCAGCTGAGATCAACTCAGGTGGTTACCCTCAGTTCCAAGATGTTAAATCGGCAAAGCTAAACAAAGATCTTTATGGGAGGAAGGGTGTTCTTTTTTTTTATTTTTTCCTTGTGTTTACAGCAACTCGGTTCAAGAGGAAAAGGTGGAGGAAAAAAAAACCTTGTGCATGAAAGTAAATCCGAATTGCACCGAAAGGACAAAATTGTTGGACTCATCTTCAAGGACACCCACCCGTCTTCATTAGTATCTTATTGATAACCAGTTAGGAGGCAGCTGCAGCGCATCGAGTCGGATGGCGGCGTAGACTAGCGCAGTCTCAGTGGAGACAGCGATGTGCACACAGTCAGGGAGGGGCCCCGTGAGAACAAGAACCCGAGACTGAGAAGGAAGACATGGATAATAGACAGGGAAATTGAAGCTAGCAATGATAAATTCCGGGAAGAAAATCAAAGCAGGGAGCTGGGTCACTGCCCTCTCTGAAAACTGATATGTCAACTGGGACCTGGAAAATCTGGGGAAAGAAAAGGATTCCAGGTGGAGGGGACAACTTATGCAAGGCCCTCCCATCTTGAGCAAGACTGGCAGGCTCTAGAAGCAGAAGGAAGGTCGGTGGGGCTGGCACAGAGCGAGGCCAAGGGGAGAACAGGTCAGAGAGCCGGAAGGGGACAGCTCCTCAAGGTCCCTGTACAGGGGTCTTTTTTTCTATTTATATAGGATTTGTCCTTTTGAGATGGGGTCTTGCCCTGCTGCCCTGGCTAGAATGCAGTGGCATCATCATAGCTCACTGCAACCTCCAACTCCTGGGCTCAAGCCTCGGTCTCACAAGTAGCTGGGACTACAGGTGCGCACCACCACGCCTGGCTAATCTATTTTTCTTTCTTTCTTTCTTTTTCTTTCTTTCTTTCTTTTTTTTTGTAGAGGCGGCGTCTCACTTTTGCTTAGACTGATCTCAAACTCCTGGCCTCAAGCGATCCTCCCACCTCAGCGTCCCAAGGTGCTGGGATTACAGGTGTGAGTGAACCACTGCACCTGGCCTCATTTGTCCTTAACAGACAAATTAATAGACTCTTAGAAAAAAAATTAATAGACTATTTTTAAGAGCAATTTTAGGTTTACAGAAAAACAGAGCAGGAAGTAGAGTTCCCATATACCTCCTCCCCGTCCCCTCAGTTTCCCATGTTATTAACATTTCCGCATTAGTGGGCACAGGTGTGATAATTGAGGAAGCAACACTGAGACATTAATAACGATCGACTCAAGTCTATAGTTCCCGTGACGGTTCGCTCTGTCACTGAAGAGATCTTAGCACAGGTGGGGATGAGACTGACACAGTCTGATTTACAATTTTCGGAGATCTACGTTCACAAAGCTGTTGTTATAGACTGAATTATGTTATGCTCCCATCCCCAAAATTCATATGCTGAAGTCCTAACCCCCAGTACCTCAGAATATAAGTGACCTTATTTGGAAATAGGGTCATGGCAGATGACATTAGTTAAGATGAGGTCATACTGGAGCAAGGTGGGCCCCTAAACCAGTATGACGGGTGTCCTTATGAAAGGGGAACATTTGAATGCAGGCAGGCACGTACTGGGAACACACCCAATAACTGTGAAGGTGGCCACTCACAGGCCAAGGGGAGAGGCCCAGAACAGGCCTCAGGAGGAACCAGCCCTGCTGCCACCTTGAGTCTTGGACTTCCAGCCTTCAGAAGCGTGCGAGAATAAATTGCTGCTGGTTACGCCACCTGGTCTGTGGCACCGTGGTAACGCAGCCCTAGCAAACCAGTAACACCTGATGTAAGAAAACTTCTTATCCAAATATTTTCCAACATGTAAAATCAGAAGCCTCCCCCCTCCCTTTTTCTATTGGCTTTTGACCCTCTGCAGACTAACATTTTGTACGTCACACTTTGGACACCCTGAACTAGAATGTAAGCTCCATGAGGAAGGTATCTGGCTTTGGTCACCCCAAATCCTTTTTGGCATTCAATAAATATTTGTCAAACAAATGAGCTAAGCATGTGACCTTATGCTGCTCCATATACTGCACCTATTTCTCCTGCCCAGGTTCTCATCCAGGGTCCCTTTAACAAATCTTGGGATCAGCTTTCCTCAGGTTAAAGGTCAGAATTACCTCCTAGCTTGTCTTTATTTTCTATGAAAAAGTCACAGGAAATTGAGGTGACTGTCACCCCAAACTGGTCCTATGTGGATGCCTGTATCTTTCATAGGATTGAAACTTCATCTCAACTTTGTAATTTTCTCTATTTATATTTCTCCAAAGTTAGGTTTCAAACCACCGAAATAAAAGTAACAGCCACAAACAAGCAGATACCAGTTTTTTTTCTCACCATTCTCACTAGAGAAGGCTTTAGGGTCACCTGATTGTCCAGGTGGGTATGGACCAGGTATCTGTTTTCCAGAGATCTGTTTGGTCATCCATAGAGTGTTGCTAGGACAGAAATGTCCTAGGCCTAAAAGTCAAGCCTACAGGGCACCAAGCAAAAATGAAAGGTGGTCATCTTTGTTCTCTAGAGGTTTCAAAGCACATTTATGAGATATTTAAGAAAAGTAACAATAGCTATTCCAGGGATTAAATTAGGCTGTCTACAGATTTCACCTGTGATACTAGGATTATTCAGAAATAAGGAACAGAGTTCTCCCCGGAGCGACTTAAGCAGAATGGCATGTAGCATAAAACACACCTAGGCTAGAGCAAAAGCCATCAGCCTGTAAGGTGTCTTCCCAGACAGACTTTGCATGGCCTTCATTGTCTAGTCTACATGTTCTCTCTTAAGTATCCTTGGTTCCCTGATTTTCTGTGTATGTAGGCTGAGTTCTCTTCTAGGTTTTAGTTGATCATGCCTTTACATATTCTCAGATTCTGGACAGAATGAGTCATCTTTGTCCAGCTCATTACTATAGTGACTTTGGGCAGAGTCCTTTGTAGGAGGTCATCTCAGATCACTGGACAGACCTATGGTCAAGCGTCCCAGAACACTTTGTGAGGCTTTATACGCTGTGCCCAGTGGCTCTGGGCTGCCTGTGGGCCGTGTACATATCACGGGGACAGTCAGCGGCCACCCTTGCAGAAGGAACACTTGAAGTGTCTGTGATCGTGGTAGGCACAGCCGGGATGCCTCGATTTCCCAGTCCATGCCCTTGTCCCTCAGTTTCCACCCAAGTTCTGCTTTAACGCTAATCAGGTCTGAAATGGCATAAGGGCTGGACACGTATTTAATAACGATGACCTCTTTCTTGGTTATTTTCATATTAAATTTAGTCTCCTTTGCAAATTATATTTCATTTGCACGTAAGATGGGATGTGCAAAACTCAACCTTGTTTGGAGACTTCAAATATCAAATAATTTCAGATTTGAAAACGTTAAAAATTCACATACTTTGAAGGCAACATCCTGATAGTATTTTTAAAATATGTATCTTAACTTCTAAAAAAAAAACCCTGATAGAAAATATAAAATGTAGCAGTGAGCACATGATTAAAAACACCGTGAAGAAAACCATCTTTTAAGAAACTGACAATAAAACTGACGTCTCTATTTCCCTTGCCACGTACATGAGGGTCCTGTATTGGCTCACGCTAGTGGAGAAAAATGGAAAGTTTTCAGGAACAATAAGCGTAACTCCCCGTCCCTCCCCTGCCCTTCCCACTGAGGAAGGACACACTGTCACCACACCTCAGACGAATCCCCTCATCCCGGTCCCTTGACTTCATTTGAAGGTGGACGGGGAGGAAACAGCCTGTCTCCCAATAAACAAATGCAGAGGGTTCCAAAGGTCTCCTCAAAGGACCTAATTTATTTTCCAGCAACTTCTCCTAAACCCAAGGGCTACATGGATCATGGTAAAAAAAAAAAGACACTGTATAGACCAAAGCATTGGGATTAAAATATTATAAAAAAAAATTTAGGCATTAAAAACATGCAGAGAGTACTTTATAGATATATAAATATTTTACATGTAAAATCTTCTTGGTGATGGGAAAGGAAAGAAGTGCCAAGCTTGGGAAATGGCAGCTTCCACCAGGCGTGTGAACGAGGAGAAACGCTGGTTAGCTTCTTACTGCCTTTGTGAATCCTGTTTTTACTAGGAAAAGGCCGTCCTGTTTCTCTTCACTATACACTTAGCAGCTCTGCAGCCAGATTTCTTGCAGAGGAACGAGGCAGATTGGCGAGAAGCAAAGAAGGAGTTTTCCAGCCGTTTGGTTGGCACTGTGCTTGTTAAAATGGGTTACAGCACTTCATATTTCCCAAGAACTCCAAATCATTTATGTAAAAAGTGAAAAAAAAAAAAACCAAAAAAACGATAAAGACAGAAGTCAAGTGTTTGTTTTTTTCAAAGGGGTCAATAACAATAGCAAGGAGTTGTTTTAGATTTTAACTTGGTCTTTGAGAGTCAGGCTTTGGTCTTAGGTGTCTGTTTCTAATTTTTTAAAGCAAGCACCTGATGGAATGATAGAAACTAGAAGTCGTGATTTTGCCTTTTTTCTTTCTTGTTCGGCCTGGTTCCCTTTGGCAAGCACCGTTCTATTTCCCTTGGCTCGTGCGGCAGCATATGCCAGGGATGGTGTTTCCTCTATACTTCCTGGTTTTCAGAAGCGATGTTGGTAGACTGCATCTCCAAGCAGCAGAGCTGTGTTAAGGGAAAGAGTTATTGACGGCAAAAAGGAAGCTCCCTGTGCCGGTTGAGGGCTCCCTCTGCAGAGAGGAATGTCTGAATATGCATTTAGAGGCCAGATTCTTTCACCCTCCTGCCCAGCCACGAAAGCCTTTCTCAGGATGAAGGTGAAAGTGGTCTACGCACTTGAGACCCGAGAGAGCCCAACAGGCGAAACCACAGCAGATCCCTCTGAGCTTTCACACACAAAACCTGGGACTCTGGACAGAGTTAAATTTATAAGGTTTATCACTCCGAAAGGGACAGATGGCAGCTCTCCCCTGAAATAGCTTTTCTGGAAGAGTAACACATGGTAAATTGCATTAATTGTAATAATTGCTTTTTATGCCTTGATAAAAACCTGGCAAAGACCTTCAGAGATCTTCTAATCATGGCAAATTAGCACAGTTCCCCTTAGCAGTGAGAGAGTTACAGGGCTATGGCTTTGGCTTTTGCTTGGAGAGGCTGCAAGATTTAAACAGAGCACGGGAACCCCCAGGGTTAGGGAAGAGACGGGCAGAGGATATAACACAAGCTGGAAGAGTATCTAGGTCCATGTGGGGCTGGTTGTGGGCATTTCTTGTAAGCAGCTAATTGATTAATTCAATAGTCCCGGTAGGTAAGGAATTAGGGAGGTTCCTTCCTTAGCACGTATTGCAGGTAGCGATTATGTTTGTGGCTTGGCTTTCTTTCAAACTCAATGGAATAGCAGGGAGAGGTGGAGGGCAAGGTTTTCTATAACATTTCTGTAAGTTTCCTCCATTATCTAACCATGTAACTCAAGGAGAATGTCTATTATTTAACAAAGCTTCCCGTTGTTTCCTTTTCTCCTTCTACGAAGATTTTTACGTCCTAGTTTTATTGTACCTCCTTTCAGTATGTTGACGTTGAGTCAAACTTCTGCCTGTGCACGGAATCAGTCTGTGACTTTGGATATTTTCCATTATTTTAAACTTCCAGGAATATTTCTGTCTGTTTCTCTTGATTCCCTCTGCCAGCAAATGCAAGAAACCTTTCTGGAGAAGGCAGGAGATTTCAGGCAGTCTAATAGTGCAGGCTCCTTGAATGGCAAGTGGAATGAAAAGATTGCTATTTGGCCAGGAACTCACTGGGAGCTCACGGGGAGAGAAAGATTTTTCACACGAAGATTAGGATAGTTTTTAAAGAAAGAAAGTTCACTTTGCTTTTTCAGGGAGAGAGAAGGGAACGAGGCACAGCACACAGAAGAAAGTACTGTACCAAGCCCCCGAACAGAAGAGGATTGGAGTTTTTATAGGGAAAAACGGTGAAGAAACAGTTAATGTCATAACCTGGTAACTGGAGACAGCTGAAGTGGCTCTGTTTTTTTTCCTTTTTTTTTCTTTTCTGTGAGGCCGGCTTACCAGAGTCCTTGGGAACGTGCTTCTGGAAGGAACTGAGACAGAGTTCACACACCTGTTGTCCACTTAGGGCTCTTCAAGGCTGTGAAAATGAGCTCTTAGCCATACGCAGGTGGTTCATCTTACAGACAACAAGTCGAATCCCAGGTGTCTAAGCAAACAAAGGGCAGTTGTGCTGTAAGTTTTCTCTTCAAAGGGGCAGTTACGTGCTGTGAGTTTATTTCTCTTCCTTTTGGTTTGATAGTGTATCTTCCTCTGTTAGCTGGTTTATTAACAAGGCTGTCCTTTCAATTACTTATTGCTAATATTTTTTTTTCTCCAGACAGTATTCCAAGCACGTTTGCAATATCTCATTTAATCCTCACAGCAAACCCTTGCAGTTATTATTATCCCTGTTTCACAAATGAGAAACCTGTGGCCCAGACAGATCAAAGAGATTGTTCAGGGTCACACAGCTCATAAGTGGCAGAGCTAAGACTTGAAACCAGGTAGTCCACCTCCGGGGACCGGGTTCTTCATGGTCTGTACCCTGAAGGACTAACAGTATCACTACGTGGGTAGGCAAATTGGTAAGTAAGCAATTTCCATCTAAGACAATAAGGGCCTGCCCTGTTATTTATACATGTGCAAATGTTTTAGGGCCGAGGCTAGCAAACCTTGTAAGTACCACGTGATTCATATTTAGGCTTTGCCAGTCAAACAGTCCCTGTGGCAATTACACAATTTTACATAGTAGCAAGAAAGTAACCACAGACAATATGTAAATGAGTGAGGTGGCTGTGTTCCAATAAAACTTTATTTGTAAAAACAGGTGGCAGGCTGGATTTGAGCTATTGGACTGTACTTTGCTAACCTCTGTGTTAGGGGATTACCAGGAACACAGAGAACCAGTTCTGCCTAAAGGTGAGAAACAGACATTTGAATTAATCCTTAGATGTTAGGCAGAGAAGAAGGAGAAAGTCATCCCAAGGAGACAGAAACCTGTTTGAGAATTGGGGGAGTCTGATTAGAAAATGGATATTTGCAAGAAATGTGAAATTGTGAGTGACAAGCAATGTGTAAGACAATGGCACGATACAAGTTTGGAAAGGAGGATTTGTGCTTAGGTTAACAAATAGTGTGTTATACAATAACTGCCTTGTAAGTACAGTTTGTTTTGGTGGGCTTTTGGTTTTCTTCTGTGAACAACTTGCTCCTCATCCCCCCCGACACAACTCTGATATTTTCCTCTTAATCTGTAACATAGAAAATGCCTCCCTATGCAATTTTTTCATCAAGGGTCTACCATTTACACGTGGTTAAACAGGGTCAAAGAAACGTGGTATTTCAAAGACACTGGACTGCAACATTCTAGGAGCTAGAAGATGAGGACAAATTTTTGTCTTTTGTGAAATCCTGTGGGTGAAATTTTGCCATTAGCCAAGATGGATGTTTCGTTGTGGAGACATGAGAAATCTTTGAAACACCAAGACATAACAAGAGTGCTGCAGGCAAAATGAAGTTGATTCCTTTCTTTTTCTTGGGCTGTAAGTCAACTAAAGTTGCTTATGACAGCTTGCGGATGCAACATGATTTATAACGTTCACAGACACTTATCTCAGTTATTAAGGTTATTAGAATTACTGCATAGGTGTGAAAGCTGTGAGGTGTGGTGTTGGATTCTAGTTTCTAAAGTCCAGTTCCACTAGTTTCCCCCAAAACGTGGCTATGTCCTCTCGATGCAATCAGGAGATTTCCTTACTTTTAAGGTTCCTTGGGTGGAAAAAATTTTTAAGGTTTCAGCTGAAGCACTGAGATAAAATAGATGATATTCTTTAGTCAAGCGCCAAGCCGAGCTTTCAGGTTTTCAAAAGAGAAAAACCAAAAAGTGTTACAGGAGTCTTAAGCCCCTACCCATCTCTAAGGAATAAAAGGGTGTAAAAGAGAGCTGTCAGGGTGCCTGGAGTCCCACTCCACCACACCCACCCAAGGAGCGGGTGGAGAGGCTCTGCCCTGCAGTTGGAGCCCGGTGGACTGCGTCAGGACCCCGGAGTTAGAATGACACGTGGGGCCCAGTGGCCGGGAGTCTGACCCCTCCTCCTAAAATCAGAAAGCAGGCTGGTAAGCTACAGCGGGGATGGCTGAGCTGGGGATGCCTGGCTTCTCAAGAGTTTGTCAGAACAAAGGCTGCACCAGGGTCTCTTGCAGACTGGACATGGGTCGTGTGGGAGGGTGCTGACGGCTGGTCTTGATCTGGTCTAAGAGGAGCACACACGAGGTGAAAGGACTTAAGTGCAAAGAGGCTGGGGGTGAAGTCCAGATTCGCAGAGGTTGAAAAAGGGGCCACGAGAGGCCAGTGGGAAGAGAGATTCATTCTCCTTCATTAAGGGAACTGTAGGGAGATGTCCAGCTCTGAAGACATTCCCAAAGAAGCCATAGATGTGCTCACAAGAGAGAGGAAGCGTTAAACAGCTGCCAGGCCCAGAAAGCATGAAGCCAACCTTTGCACCAAATAAGAACTCTCCTGGCCCACACTCCACCCGCTCTCTGAAACCTGTCTCTCCCTCTGCTGCAGTGGTTGAGGTGTCAGAACCCGCACCTCGCAAGCAACATGGGCGAGGAAGCCAAGAGCAAAGAAGGGAAACAGAGCAGAAACTGATCACACCCCTCCCCTGACGGCAGCTTCCTGACGCCACTGGGCCTGAGTTACCAAAAGGAGCGGAAACATCAGCTTTGATCTAGGTTAGAGTGTTAACTCTGACACGTAACTGGATGATCTAATTACTGAATTGACACACTATATGACCTAAGAATGAAGCAGAGATGGCACGAGACCTGCCAACACTGTCATCCAGAGTAAGGAATTAAGGAGCCCCACTAAGGAAATGTGAGCAAAACGGGAATAAAATAAAGTTGCTTTTGTTTCGCATCTGCTGGTTTTGGGCCACGTTGCCCCAGATCCTTTTTTTTTTTACTCTACCCCGTAGTATCTTGGGGTTGGGGAAGCAGAATTCTAAGTTAGCCTCCCAAATGCCTGACCCCTAGCGTGCCTCCATTATCTCCTCCCCATGAGAGTGGGCAGGATTGGTGAAAATAGCGGCCAACCCCTTGACTGCGTTGTGCTATGTCACACTCTGCCTTAGCAGACTGGAGGGGGGACGTCGGGGCTTAGAATAGGTGAGCTGCATGACGGAGGATCAGTAGAGCCACCTGCTCATAGGCAAGTTCCATTTTATGGGGCTGGCCGACCTGGTGTTTCTAACGGGGGTCATTAACACTGCTAAATAAATTAGCCCTGCCATTACTCACGTTGGGCCATGATAGATGATTGCTTAACAAACCAGGCAATGCAGAGCGCAGACCATTCTGACTTTTGATTTTGAGCACTCAGTGATACTATGGACAGAAAAAACAATGATGGAGCCAAACGTGAGCCAACTGATTCCACAGAATGCTGACTTTTGATGAATTTCTGTTATCTACAGCCACGCCATGGCTGTGAATGATGAATGAGTATAGTTCCGACATGAACATTGGTGGATATTTTCATTCACAATAATGAGGAAAAGGAAGGGGGAAACAACAAAGAAAACATATGTTGGGATTTCACTCATTTGTCAATGACACGAGCGACTTCTTTGCTGAATCAGGTCATCATCTCTGAATACCAGGATACTGCCTTTGTGCCATTTGCAAGGTAGTAGCTACACACGCCACACATTTTTAAGTTTAATCTGCAGGGTGAACATTTTCTCTGTCACTTTCTTAAATCTAGAAAATCAGCAAATAAGAAATCAAGTTCTGATGTGTAGCGTCTGCCCATTGCTGTGGTGCAAATCTTACTATATAACCCTCAAGTGTTAATCACTAAGCCAGACGCTTGTCATGGGGAGGACGGACCCTTGTCTGCTTTGTGCACGACTACAACTCCCAGACTTGGTACAGTTCATGGCACATGGGAGGTGCGCAGTAGGAAGTTACTGAAAGAGGAAGTCCTATCTTCCCTATTCTGACCTGAGGAGAAAACAGAAGCTCCTCACCTTTGGGGAGTTATTTTATTAAAATTTTTAGGTTTAGACAGTTTCTCCTTCTTCCTTTTTTTTTTTTTTTGTTCCTAATCTGTGGCTGAGATCCAGCCATCCCAGTAGAGGCCTAAAGGAGCCTTTCTTGGTCAAGAACAGTGAGGGTTGCGGAAAAGAAGTTAATGCAAATTACATTTCTGCTACTTAGCTTGGTATAAATTCCTGGTTGAATGTGGACTCCAGTAATGAGATTAATAATCCATTACAAATTTGCTTTCCTCCTCCTCCTATTTGTGTCAGTTCTAGTTTTTCTTCACTCCTTATCATCTTCATTCTGGTCCTCAGTGAATCCTGCCACCCTCAGGTATTTTCTTAAACGTCACTTTGCAGGTAAGGCCTTCCCTGGCCACCATATTTAAACAGTCCCCATCTCCTATCAGCATAATCCTGACCTTTTTCTTTATTTTTCTCTAAAACACTCTACATGCTACATGTTCATATACATATAAATTATATACATTTGTCCCAAACACCCTGCATATTATATATGTTTATTTGTTCATTTTCCGCCTCGCCTTACTAGAATGTAAGCTCCGTGAGGGTAGGGATTTGTTGTTGCTTTGTCTAGTTGACATGTTGTTGTATCTCCAGTGCCTCAAACAATAGATGTTTGTTAAATAAATGAGAAAGCGTATGGAGCACCTACTTTGAGCCACAGACTGTGCTAGAAGAGAATGGTGAAAAAGACAGACGTGATTCTTACCCCCTAAAATTTATATCATCTAGAGAGGCCATTAAACAACAACAAAAATCACACAAATCATTCATGAATAATAATCTTATGTAAACTGAAGGTAAAGTGCAGGTTGATAAACCTGATCTTGAAGTCACGGGAGGCTTCACTTAAAAAACACTGCTTGTTAGGCTGAGCCTTGACGGAAGGTACCTAGATACAGCTACGCGTCACGAAAAATAGGAACAAAGTTGCTTATTGATAAGATGCAGCAGGTCATGAATAAATAAAAATTTAAAATTTAGGAATAAAGAAGATGTGGTGCAAAAACTAGCTGTGAGCATTGAATCTATTTAAACAACTAAGAATAAATAATGAAAAGTGTGACTTCATGCCAGCGTGAAAATGTTATAAACCTTGACAACATAAAAATAGTACTATAACTGGAGAAAGCGAAGGAGGAAGGAGAAATTCTAGGAGAAAGTATGAACGCTAATTTCCTCATTTTTTTGTATCAAAGAATGAACAAAATCGCTTAAAATGAAAAAGTGTATTTTAAAAAATTATAATGGGTTCCACCACCCTCATCACCAGAGCCAGTCTAGAAGACTGTGAATCCAGTGGTTTTTGGCATCACCTGGGCTATTTTGGATGCTCACCTTGCCCTGGGTCCTGGTGCTCTCACAATGGCTCATGTACCCTTGCTCTCTCACCCTTCCCTTGCCTTCTCTTCCTCACATCTTAGGAGTTAGTTGGTGACTAGTGACAATGGATTATTCAGATATACAAATCAGAGTCAATGCAGTTTTCAAAGGTTATTAAGGACTCTTAGTGAATAATGCAGCAACAGAGGTATTTTTAAAGCTGGGAAAAATCAAACCAAATATTTGTAAGTGAACAAATTCTGCTTTTAAATTTCATAATAAATTCTATAACTTTAAAAAAATTATAATGGGTCACTTGTCTCTTTTTAAAAATTGAGTTTTGAGAAGTCATTGCATATCGTGAATGAAGTCCTTTATCAGATAAGTGATTTCCGAAGTTTTTCTGCTGGTCTGTGGGTTGTTTTTTCATTCTTTCAATAATGTCTTTTAAAGAGGAGATGCTTTAAATTTTTGATGAAGTTCAATTTATCATTGTAATAGCCCTAGTTGGAAACAACTCAAATATCTATCAACACATAGTGATAAACAAATTGTGGTATATACACAATGTATACAATAAAATACTATATGGCAATAAAAAAGAATAAACTATTGATATATGCAGCAGCACAGATGAATCTCAAAATAATTATGTTGAGTGAAATAAGCCAGAAAAAATGAGTATATATTGCATTATTGTACTATTCTATTTTTATAAAACTCTAGGGAATTCAAAATGGGGCTAGGTATGGTGGCTCATGCCTGTAATCCTCGCACTTTGGGAGGCCAAGGAGGGAGGATCACTTGAGGCCAGAAGTTTGAGATCAGCCTGGGCAACATAGTGAGACCCTGTCTCAAAAAAAAAAAAAAAAAAAGAGAGAGAGAGCTGGGCGTGGTGGTGTGCAACTGTAGTCCCAGCTACTTGGGAGGCTGAGGCAGGAGGATCATTTGAGTCTGAGAGCCCAGGATGATCACACCACTGTACTCCAGCCTGGGTGACAGACTGAGGCCCTGTCTCAAAAAAACAAAACAAAAAACAAGAAACCAAAAAAAAAAAAAGCAAACGAAAAACAATGACAAAAACCCAAGTTATAGAAAGCATAAGCACAAGTGTGCCCAAAAAATCACTTTTTGAAGGCGACTGCTGTTTTATAGAGTCTTAGTAGTAGGGAAGTAATACTTTCTAGTAAACTTAAAAGAAAAACAATCCAGAACATATCAGTGTTTCCCCCAGAAACGAGGGGGGTTTTTCATTCCTACTGGAAGCGTCCCTGCAGTCAGCATTCTCACCCTGGCTGGCAGCCGTGGTGCCCAAGTTCAGTCTGGTCTTCGCTTTTGGTTCTACCACCATTAGGAGATGATGCACATGTAATCAAGTGTATATTTTCCTGCACAACATGAAAGTCATGTTTTGATTAGTTATGCAGGAAGAGTTTCTCATTTAAGACAGAGAGAGAGAGAAGAAGAAGAACAAGGAGGAGGAGGAGGAGGAGGAAGAAGAAGAAAGAGAAAGAAAAGGAAAGAAAGAAGGATGGGAGGGTGGAAAAAGAAATGAAAAGAAACAAAATCAAGTGAAAAGAGACAACAGCAGCAGACGTGGGCGAAACCCTTCAGGCCCCAGCCTTGCTGTAATTATTTAGCTCAGTGGGTTCAGGCACCAGGCGACACCCCCAAAGGGCTTGGACCAGACCCATCACTGTGACCAATTAGTTTCACTGAGTCTCCTGCTCTGCCTCAGCCATTTTTCATCACCTCCGGTCATGGACTTCAGTGTTTCACACCTCAGATTATTTTGCTATACAATAGGAGCAGTGATACTTTTCCCTGCCTCAAGGGACTGCTTTAAAATTTTGCATAATTGACTCGAAGGAAGCCATAACGTCCACAGTTAAAACAGAGTTCTCAATGCAGAGCTAATGTTTTTGCCTTTCTCACTTTGTCAATAAACAAAGATTCGCTAAGGCTGTACTTTTGTGTTTAAAAAGCTCTGTTCAAAGTTCAAAGTCATGGAGGAGACAGAGAAGTGGGTATTAAAAAAAGTCTCTTTTCATAAAAATTCACGACTTCCCGTCTTCGAAATGACAGTGTTAAGAAAATTAGGAGTCAAGCCACGGACTGGAGAAAATATTTGCAATCCATATATCTGACAAAGGACTAGATGTAGAAAATATAAATAACTCTTACAACTCAATAGGAAGACAACTGAATTTTTCAAAAGGAGCTAATGTGATATGAACAGATACTTCACAAGAGCAAGAATATAAATGTATGGACAGTGAACACATGAAAAGAGGTTCAACATCATTAGTCATCACCCACAGGTGGATACCACTACACACTCATTAGGATGACCGAAAGCACGAAGATTGACAATGCCAAGTGGTGGCAAATATTGAGACGGGAACAATTGGAACTCTCATACACTGCTGGTGGGGTATATTATAAAATTGTTCAACCCCTTTTGAACACTGTTTGATAGTTTCTTATACAATTAAATATATAGTTGCCATATGCCCTACCATACTATTCTTAGCTATTTACCCAAGAGACATAAAGACATTTGTCCACAACAAAGACTTATTTGTGAATGTATAAAGTAGATTCCTGTATAGTAGCCAAACACTGGAAACAAACCAAACACCCATCATCAACTGAATGGATACACATATTACGCTATATTCATAGTATAGAATAGTAACGATCCAAAAAAAAGAAAGGATTAAAAAAAAAAGAGGAATGAACTTCTGATACATGAAACAATGTGAATGAATCTCAGAAGCATTATGCTGAGTGAAAGAAGTCAGACACACATGCTATGCGCTTTAGATTTGATTTATAGAAAACTCCAGAAAAGACAAATCCGATCCACAGTGACAGAAAATAGTTTCGCAGTTGCCTAGGGCTACAGGGGAGGGGAAATTGACTGGGAAGGAACAAAAGGGAACTTTTGGGGTGATAAAATGTTCTCTACCTTGACCGTGGTGGCGGTTACATGCCTGTATAAATTTGTCACAACTTATTGAAATGTATACTTAAAATGGGTGCATTTTATTGTCTATAAAGAAGACCTCAATAAAATTGATTTAATTAACAACAACAACAAAAAGGAATCCTTACATCAAAATGCCAGAAAGTCTAAGATGCACTGTATCCTTAAGGCACTTTGTTCCAAATTATATCAATTTGAGGAGGGGGAGAATTTTCTAGTAAGGGATCTTAGAGCCTATTCTAATATTAACATACTTTCTATATTAATGTTACCATCCATCATATCTCAATCTATAAAGTGACAAAGATGCTAAGTAAATCAAGTCGCATACCAAGTCCCTCTACTGACATCTTGACTATCCTTTATAATGTCATCTGCCTTCAAACAAATCAAATTTTGTCCTATGAGGAACTATTCATAATATTTGGGCCATCAGTTTTACATTTACTGTGCGTACTGGCTAATAGCAAGGTTTTTTTAAGCTTAAGAGATGCAAGTGACATTTGAAAAATATCTGAGATGAAAAATATAGTCGATGAATAATTTCCTTAATCAGTCTAATCACCAAGAAATTGATTATCATAGTTTATAACTGGTTCGTGGGAATATTTTCAAAGTCTTGGATGACTGTCAAAGTAAATGCATTACAAATGATCACTGATGTTGTAAAAAAGAAGAGAATTAATAGTAAAAAGCTGCTTTTTCATATCCCTTCTACCAAAATTCCTTCCACTTAGCGTCACTTATTCTTTTGTGGAATTTCTTGCCGTCACCCTTTCATGACACATTTGAGCTCTGGTGTGCCCACACGAGCAAGAATTGTTTGCACTACTACTACAAAGAGTGCTGGTCACAGCAAAGTAACATAGACTTCATTTATTCAAGAATGACAGCATTTCCTTGTTGCCTTTTTCCTTGCAAAGTGCTCCTTGTCTGGTTCATCCTAAAGGTACAAGGATTATAACCTGCCTTCTGGCATCTCATTTTGGATTACATTTAGTAATAGGCTTCAATCTTTCTTGAGCCACATCCATTACACCTTTAAAGGAAAACCAACCCACAAGTGTCTTTTGTGTGCTAGGCACTGTAGGAAGAGTTTTAATTTAATCCTCCAAACCACCCTACCAGGCAGTATTTTTTGTTATTATTTCTATTTTGCAGAAAAGAAAACTAAGACTCAGAGGAGTTATGTAATTTTCCCAAAGACGCACAGCTAATAATTAGAAGAGACTGGAGTCAAATGTAATCTGACTCCAAAGTCACCAAGGTATGCTACTTTTCTTATTGGGGACCTTAGTGCCTACCTATTCAAACATCAAGGACAGTCCAATTGTGCTCAATAGGAGAGAGATTTTGCACAGAGAATAAGAATAGACTCAATCCAAACCTAAAAGTCCATCTGGGATATAATTTTGACCTAACACTAGGCTGCAAAGAAATTAGAATAAGAGTAGTAATTACATATGATAATCTTCTACTACAACTCTATTAATTTTCAAAAAGCTGTATCCAATAAACACATTTTTTAAGAGCTAATCAGAAAATATATTGGAGGGCAGATTGGCAGCATCTAACATTGTACATTTTTTGACCCAACATTTCCCGTTCTAAGTTCTGTCTTACAGTAAAACCTGCACGAGAATCGAAATATGTATATACGAAAACATTCTTCGCAAAACTGATTGTAGGAGCAAAAATGGAAACAGCCCAGCAAGCTATAATTGGGGATTGGTTAAAAAAATGTTACTACATTTGTTCAATGGCATTACAATGTAGGTTTGAAAGAAAGGCATAGATTTATACATGATGTAGGAAGTTCTCCAAAATATATTATGTTGGAACCATATGATGCATAACAACATGTATGCTATTTTTGTACAAATAAAAAGATATGTATTTGTATATGCATAGAAAAACCAGGAAGGATACATGCTAATTATTAAAAGGGCTTGTCTCGATGGGAAAATATTGATGAGATGAATAAAGGAGGAAGAATAATCTTGTCTTGGTTACCTTATTACTCTTAGATGTTTGCAGGAAGAATGTGTGTGTTGTAAATAAAAGCAAAGCATGTGAATTTAGAATATATTTGTAAATTTTTGACTTTTTACAATATAGTCAAGTATGTATACTCGTTTTTAAAAACTGAATGTATAGATCAGAATGTTAACAGTGGTTATTTCCAGAGGGTGGGACTAAGATTTATTTGTACTTTTGTGCTGTACATATTTTTATATTTAAAATTTTCCCCTGCCCAGCTTCTCTAGGGTTAACAAAATACAAAATAAAATATTTCCCTAGTTATTATGAATTAATTTTATAATCCTAAGGAAGTATGTAAGTCCCTGGGGAAATATCCTTCTCCCTGGAATTTGGCTCTATCCACTATCCCAAATGGGTTAGACTGAAAGAGTAAGATGTTCCTTTATCCTGTTAGGCGAAACAACATTTTACAACTTAAAATATTTGGCTCCACCAAACAAAACAGAGTGTCTTGGTTTTCTGAACATACATAGGCATATTCTTATGTTTCAAACAGCTTGTGAATACTCGTTTGGGAATCAGATCACCCAGTTAATCCACAAGTACTACTTAGGCATTTGTTTTGCTCAGTAGGCGAAGTGCTGCAGGAAAATGCCGGCATGAGACACGGTGCTCACCTTCAAGGTGAAGGTCAGGATCTAACTGAGCAGAGAAATACACATACAAGGAACATCTGCGAATATCCAAGACACAACGTCCGAAGGTTTAAAGTATGTAGTACAAATTAACATGCATGACGAATAAGGAAAGGGAATCATGAGATGGAAGTGTTTAAGAGTGCTCATGGCATTGTGTTCCACTTACCTAATCTGACACATGAAGATACTGCAGCCCAGAGAGCTAAGCTGAAGCCACTCATCAGAGCTTGGATTGGCACTGAAGTCTCTTAACTCCTGTTTCTTTTATCCATTTGACCCGGCTAGGTTTTCTTAACCTCAACACTACTGACATTTTGGGCCAGATAATTAATTCATTGTTCCCAGAGACTGTCCTGTGCTTTACATTATGTTCTGCAGCACCCCTGGGCTCTGCTCCCTCCAGGCCAGTAACACTGCCCTCCCCTCTTCCCTGCCCCTGTTGTAACAATTGAAAATGCCATTGCCAGGTGTTTCCAGGTGAGAACATTGTACTAGACTGGGCTGATCTTGAATAGGTCAAGAGGAAGGAGAGAGCAATTAAGGTAGGGGGTGACAAGGGAAGAGAAGCTATCCATTTTCGAAGGACAGGCAGGGAATAAGCCATACTGAGGGAATTTATATATATATTGGTGAATAGTAGAAAACATGGTTACATAAGCAAATTAGGATAAGCTTGGAAATGCAAATGTACTTATATATAATAGGAAATAGGAGGTCACTGTGAAGTTTGCATAGGGAAATGTCTTGAAGAAATGATGTTTAAGGGTTACTGGCTTGCACCATAGGATTGATTTCCTGGGGGACAGACTGGATTCAAGGAAACAAACGGGGCAGCTGTAACAGGATCCTTAGCAGCTAAGGGACTGAACCAGTAATGGAAACAGAAAGCAGTGGCAACAGATTAGACATATTTTATAGGGAACATGGACAGAACTTGGCTTGATATGGAAAGTGAAAGGAATAAAAGATAACAAAGTTTTTGATCCTAGGTGACCACAAAGATGGGGGTAAAAGTGACAGGATTTGGAAAGTCAAGAAAGGAAGCGAGTTTCTTCCTAAACATGTTGAATTTGAAGTCCCAATGAGACAAGTCAAAAGAAATGACCACTAAGCCATTGGAGATAAAGATCAGAGCTTTAAGATAATCCTTCCACATTTGCCAGCCCCAAATTCCAGAGATACAACCTCAAAACGGCGAGAGTAATTTTGTGGATGACGTGTGAATCACTTCTCTACAACTACAACTTGGACAAAGTACAAAGCACTTAAACTCACAAACTTAAGGAAAAAAAATCCATGTGGTTCATATAAAATGTTTCCAATCCTATTAGTTTCTCATTTAGCCATTCCCTCCTGAAAAGGATATAGGATATGGGCTGAGAAGAAAAGATTATTTCTCTGCAGAGTTCATTTTATGTTTTCAGATACCATGATCATCCAGAGGATTTATTTATTGCCAAATTAAACTCGAGCCATAACAGGTACTGCTCAGAGATAACAGCACAGATGTGGTCCCTGGCTTCTAGCCTCTTGCTTATACAAATAGGTAAAGTATTTACAGACAGAATAAAAATTCTAAACAGTGTACAAATAGGAAGTATGCACATTGTGTACAGAGTGAAAGTACTGGGGAGGAGAATAAGGAGAGGGTGTTGGAGAAAGAATTATGGAGAGAATTCCATAATCATACACAATGGTACGAAAGGCAGTGTAGTGTGAGAATGAGGTGGTCAGATTCATGCCATTGAATCACTGAATCACCACATGGTCTTTAGCAAATCACTTCAAGCCATAGAGTTTTCATCTCTCCATCTGTTAATTGCCACTGCTATCTGTTGGAGGAGAAATTCACCTATTTCCTTATTTAACAAGCACTGATTGAATTTTACCTTCACATGCTGGGCCCTGTGGTTGGATCTAGGAATGTCAAAATGAAAGCAACATTACTCTTACCTTCAGAGGAAGTTGGTAAAAGAAAAAAAAAAAAAAGACATTTAAGAGGAGGGAAATGTATCAGTTAGTATGCTTTTGACTGCAAGTAACAAAATTTGGTCCAACAAAATGTGGTTTAAATGATAAAGACACTATTATCTCACTTTTTAAAAAAGTCTCAAAATAGAGGGTTCTAAGGTTGATTAATTCAGTGGCCCAGTGCCATCCTGAGTGATCCAGTTTTTTTCCTGTTGGCTTCAGTCTTCAGGCTTGTCCTTTCTTGTGGATGAAAACGGCTGCCACAGCTCCAGCCATTACATCCTGATGCAACTGCAGATGGAAACTGTGAGGATTAATGCATATACAAAGCATAGGTCCTGGCACATAGAAATTGCTCAATGGATGTTAGCCTTCATTATTTTTTGATGTTATATGATATTATCGTGCTCCAAAGAAACTGCTTGTATTAGTTTATTAGAGTTGCCATAACAAAGTGTCACAAACTGAGTGGCTTAAACAACAGGAATTTATTATCTCACGGTTCTGCAGTCTACAAATCTGAAATCAAGGTGATGGCAGGGTTGATTTCTTCTGAGGGCTGAGAAGGATCTATCTAACCTCTCCCGTTGGCTTGTAGATTCATCTTCTCCCCGTGTCTCTTCACATTATCTTCCCTATCTTCCCTCTGTGTGTCTGTTTCTCGTCAATAACATTCTTTTTATAAGGACACCAGTCAAATTGGATCAACTGCGCACCCTAGTCCAGTATGACCTCATCCTAACTAAATACATCTGCAGTGACACTATTTCCAAATGAGGTCATATTATGCAATACCTGTGCTTAGGACTTCAACATACGAGTATTTCGGAGGGACACAATTCAACTTGTAATACTGCTCAATTATGTGCCTTACTTATTTCAGGTGTCTTTATTTACTAATGCTTTTAAAAGGGCCTTTCCAGACAGAGAAAAGAAGTGGGGAAGTTAAGAACTTGGCTAAGTGTTCCGTGTACTAGATCTGCCTTCAAGGTAGCAAATTCCCCTTTCTCTGACTATGGGTGGATTTATGATCCACTTGGAGGTGAAAGCTGTTGTGGGAATTTTGCATATACTGAGCTCTTTCTAGAAATAATTATGTTGTCATCCCCTGGTTTGGTTTCTGTTACTCTTTTCCCTTCCAACTTCATTTATGTCTTTGCTCTTTTTAAGAAAAAGAAAAAAAAAAATCCTAATGTATTCATTTGCATTTGTTCCCACCATGGGGGAGCATACCAACGGCCAGGAGCTTGTGCATGTGTCTTGTCATCATCCTTTTCTTCTCCGAGAGACTGTGGCTGGAAGTTGGCCATGGTGTATGCAGTCCACCGAGCAACACAAAGCATAGTACCTTTTACCAACTGATAAGCTCTGCCGGATGCAGGAAGGGTTTGTGAGCTATTAAAAGGTGAGTGAGGGGCTCTCAGCTGCTGGAGGGAACAGCAAGACCATCTAGATGATGTGTCTCTCTCTCACCAAGGGCCACAGTCACTCTGTCTGTCCTTGGCTTGCAGGGAAGCTGCATGGAAGAGAGCCCTGGGTTTCATTTCTGAAAAGAGATGGAGGCGAGAGGAGGTCTAACAAGGACTCCTCCTCCTGTTCGTCAGCTGAATCACAGGCTTCTTCATTATGCCAAGCTGAGAAGCTGTCTGCTCTCAGCTTCCTCACTTACCCCAGCTCCTGGCCACCTCCCCCTTCCTTTGTCTTTCTCATTTATCAGTTCTCTTACTGTTCGAGGACTGGAGCTTTTTCATTTTGTGCATCGGAGCCCTCCAACCCAGAGCCGTTTCTACCCGTGCACACTGGCACACTGTCTACACCCACTCGATGGGAAGGAGAACTTGGGCACCTGCCCTGGCATTTGATAAAAATGATCAGGTTTGTTCGTGGTGATTACTCCCAGACGTTTTATTCACGGGGATAGGAACAATTTTTAATTTCAAACTAAGCTGTCTGAAAAAACCAGATTAAATACTTTTACTTTCTTTTTTAATGCTTACCATTAATATTTTTAAGGAGAAAATGAAAAAAAAAAAAAAAAAAAGGAAAGTTTTAGCATCTCCAACAGTGTGTTCCATGAGTTTCCTGGTGGGAGGTGATAAAGGCATTTTTTTTAACTGACTAAAAATGGTTAGCCACAACACCATGAAAATATCTCAGAATGTTTTAAAATGAAAAAAAAAAAAAAAAACCCTCTGTGACATGGAAATAGCAATTTAGAGGGGGTCCAGGGGCGGTTGCCAGCTTTGAACGGCTGATTTCATTCTTCTGTGGCCCGCCCTCGTGTTGTCCACACCGATTTCCATCTACTTCAAAGAAGCAAGACTCCTGGGGTACAGAGGGAGAGAAGTATGGGACCATTTGTTATTTTGGACACAGATGAATCCAACTGAGGGAGGACATTAAAATGTTTCAAGAAACGCAGCCTTTGAAACACAGCAATAGATTCACATCTATAACAGACTCTCCCATAATAAACACCCCCACCGTCGAGTGCAGAACCCTTTTGTGACTCTGCAAGCTTCAGAGAACCCTCCCCGGGCACCATTTCAGGACTGGAATTTAGCTGGAGCTTGTACTGATGCTTTCCAGCGACTTGCGCCACACGCAGATCCAAGCATACAATTATGGTAGACAACATCATTCTAAAAACTTCTGCCATTTTTAACTTTTCTGTTGAAAAGAGGGTGGAAGTCCACTACTTAGGCTATCTATTCCTGGAGGGAAGAGAATTAACACCCTTAAGAGCAGGATTTCAGTTGAAATGGATGGGAAAATAAAAATACTTTAACCAAATTTGCATGTCCAAAATGGGAGTATGGAGGAAAGAGACTTAGTATTTACTGTCGCTTCAAATAATACTGAACGAAAATGTGAATCCCATTGTTCTGGGTTGTTAATGACCCAAATTGTTTTACTGACAAGCAGATTTTTCACAACGATTTTTCTGCTACCCTTGGCTTTCTCCTAGTTCTAGGCTTTTGGTGTCCACACACAAGCCTACTCAAGGGCTCTCCCCTGAACATCTTTCTAGACACTTAGGTATTCTGGTCATTCCTTATTTTTTATTGATTCAAGCTCCCTCTTACTTAGGGAGAGCTGATTGAGGCTTGTAACATTGTCTTGGAGGAGACCAAGGGTTCCAAGGGCTGGGAGAGAGAGAAAGGAAGAAAAAGTACAACAGATGCCCCTGTGTATTTCAGCCCATCTTGGGAGAAGGAAAAAGGGCAAAGAATACAGATATGCAAACCTACAGTTTAGCTCTGCCATGTTATGCTGGGATTATTCAAATTTAAGTGAAACAACACACAAAGAGGCCAGATTAAAAAAAAACAAAACAAACAATAGCTAGTCCCCTTCCTTTGTCTTCTGCCGTTAGGTTAGCTTGGGAGGGAAATGTAGTCTGGAATGAACAGACTGGCCTACAAAGAGACCTGCTGACAGTATACGTCTCTGCTAAGTTGATTCAGATGGATTTTTAACTCAAATATAGTTCTCTGTCTCGGGTAGTCTTCAAAATGTGCATGAAACCACCAGTTCCATTTCACTAGCCCTTAGTTTGATTTGATCTTTCTCAAGGTTTTTTGAACCCAAGGTGCTCACTTTCCATGAGTGTTTTTCTGTCATTCTCAGATTACTAACGAAGGGGGAGCTGTTTTTGCTTTTCTGGGTTGTATCATCCCCTCCCCGCTAAGTCTCTGACGTTATGCAAATAAACATCTTGTTCTAGCACATTCCAGATATCAAGGCTTTTGCCACATGGGCTCTGAATCAGCTTGAGTTGATCCTAGTGTTTTGCTTCCAAGCCCAGTGGTGGGGCTGAGAGTTTTGCACTACGACAAAATAACCATCATGCCATGTTCCTAATCTACTGACACTTTGCATTTGGTACCTTCATGTGCTCTGCAAATAGCTGATCTCCTAAATCACTCAATTCCTCGTAAAAGAGACGACAGCTACAGACACTGGCAGTCCCACTTTTCAGATGAGGACAGTGAGGTGCACGTATGTATTAATATGAAGATTCCGAGGACAGAACACATCAGCATACATTTTGTCGTTTTTTTCTCCTTCTTTAGTATTTTATTTAGATGAGCCCTGAAATTATGTCTGGATGTCCAGATTCTTGTACCGATTTTGTCACCGATTTGCTGTGAGACTCCTGAATTTCTGGGATCATTCAACTTGTGTCTGGGCTTCTGTTCGCTCTCATCTGCCAAATAAAGGGGTTGGACAATATGGTCTCTGGAAGCCGTGCACGAGCACATCCTTCAGCGTTCTCTGACATCGGGTTTTCAGACTATGTGCTTTGTTTGAGAGGAGTGGGAATGTGGGTATGAGGATGACAGTATTTTTCTCTCTTAAAGCTTTGATTAAACTAAATTGGCTGAGTAGGGAACTTATATGTATCTGCTCTTGTCTCCATATAGAATGGCATAAGTTGCTAACTATATGCAAGGAAGCATTTCTTGGGAAAATGTGAAAAATGTAAATGTGGTAAAGAACTCTTTTATAATGCACACATATGATCTCTACTTTATAAAGTTGGTGATCTCTGTTCTCTTACAGTCAGAAATCATAAAGAAAAAAAATCAGTGAGCCATGAAGAGGAAAATAGCACAAGGTAAGTTGCCTTACTTATAACAGAAATGGCATCAATGGATTTAGTGTGACCATTTGGTGCCTGGTCTTGTTTTGGTGTCATTGGATAGCCCTGATTTTATGAGGGTTTACTAAATGTTGGTGCAGTGGTGAACTTAATTTCTGCTAATTGCTCTTCATGGTGCAATGAAGTTTATTACTTCTTTAAAAAGTTAGTGGCCAAAACAAACAACCAGATTAAATGCCACCTTCCAAGTTCTTGGTTTCCTACAAAGACTTTTTCGGTATGAATATCCCGTTGCCATGGAATAGGATGGCTGGAATTTTGCTATCTGCGGCCAGTAAAATAAACACTGGTATTGTTCACAATGGTATCCATACAGCAAAATTCTCTGCTTCAAATTCTTCCATGAATTCCCTTTGGGTTCGTAAGAAAATCCAAACTCCATAAGATGGCTGGAAAAACCCTGCATTTGTTGACTGATGTGTCTTTAGTGCTGGGAACAGAATGAGGCATTTCGTGAACATTTGTGGAATGAATGAAAATGTTGCATGATCTTTTCCCTGCTCACCTCTGCTCCCTCTCCACTCTCTTCAGCCACATGGACCCTCTCCCAGCTTGAGAAATGTACCAAGACACCCTTTTCCTCTTCTTATCTTCTATGTTCCTTCAGATGAAACATGGTTCCCTCCGAGATTTTTGGTGATGCTCCGATCTTATTTGGTCTCTCTTATTATTTTTTCCTATAGTACCAAATTCTTCTCTTTCAGAGGATTATCATATTTTAAATTTCATAATTATTTGTGTGAATATTACTTAATAGATGGTTTCTTCCATTAGACTAGACTATTAAGCTCCATGAGGGCAGGGATTGTCTGCTTCATTTAAAACTGTATGCTCTATAATTAGCACAGTGTAGGAACGTAAACAGTGCTCAATAAATATTTAAGAAATATTTTAAGGCTGGGCACAGTGGCTCATGCCTGTAATCCTAGCACTCTGGGAGGCCGAGGCAGGAGGATTGCTTGAGGCCAGGAGTTCAAGACCCAGCCGGTGCAAGAGTGAGACTGTCTCTACCAAAAATTAAAAAATTAGCCAGATGTTGTGGCATGCACCTGTCATCCTAGCTACTTGGGAGGCTGAAGCAGGAGGATCTCTTGAGCCCAGGAGTTTGAGGTTGCTGTGGGCTATGATGACACCACTGCACACCAGAGAAGGAGACTCTGTCTCAAAAAAAAAAAAAAAAATTATTTTAGAGAAACCATTGGCATGCTAAAAATTAAACTTTTATTTGTTCTAAATATTTCATATATGTGGATGACTTTTTAAAAAGTGTATACAGTGAAAATTCAGTCCTCAGTTTTCTACCCCAGACAACCTCTGTGACATTGCTTACATATCCTTCTTGGGATAATCTGTGAACACATAAGCACATATTTCACATATATTCAACAAATATTCTTTTGATGGATAAATTCATGAATCCCTCTTATTATTACAAACCCATTGTGAAAGTTTTGCAAGGGGCAACTAGATGGGAGCTTCTCATTCTGTTCATAAAACTGTGGAAAGTACACTTTACTTAAGCAACGAAGAAAAAAAAAATTTAGCCAGCTCAGAAAAAAAACCTTTTCATAGATTCTTTTTGTTTTTCTTTATAGCTCTGGATCAGAAAATAAATGTGATGATATAAGGTCACTCAACACCTATAAACAGAGTTCTTTAATGGGGTAACCAAAAAGTTTTTCTTTCCTCTAAAAAGAGAGCTCCATTCCTAGACTTTTCTGTAGCAATAGAAGCTACCTGGTGTGATCATGATTATTCAGGTTCTTCACTGGGAAGCCGAATGCATGAGCCAGGAACAGGATAGTAAGGCACGTCCCTTAAGCATTCCTGGGGATTCACTGTCCAGGCTGAGATGCTGGACCTGAGGAAATCTGTCACACACAGTCCCGGGACTGTTGACAATGGAATGCAAACTGCGGACAGCCCCTGTTTGCTCTGGCTTCTTCGTTCTGATTATAGGAACAGTGACAGCAGGTAGTGTGTTATGTTACATCACCTGCTCTGACCTAATTATAGGTGTCTGTATTTGTTTCCCAAGGGTGCTATATCCAAGTACTACCAATGTAGTGGCTTAAACCAGAAGAAATTAATTCTCTCGCAGTTCTGGAGGTGAGAAGTCCAAAATCAAGGTGTCGGTAAGTCTATGTTCCCTCTGAAGGCTCCAGGGAAGAATCCTTCCTTACCTTTTCCAGCTCCTGGTGTTGCTGGCAATCCTTGGTGTCCCTTGGCTTGCAGCTGCCTCTCTCCAATCTCTGCTTCCTTTGTCACATGGCTTTCTTCCCGGTGTGTGTCCCTGTGTCATCACACAGCCTTCTTACAAGGACACCAGTCACTGGATTTAGGGCTCAGCCTAATCCAGTTTGACCTCATTTTAACACATTACAGTTGCAAAAACTCTGTTTCCAAATAAGGTCATATCTGGAAGTTCTGGGTGACATGAATTTTTGGGGGACGCTGTTCAACCCAGAACAGTGCCCAAGGCAGATGACTTGAGACCAACCCTCTGCAGCTTCTTCCTAGCGGGCAGGGTCCCAAGTATCTTCATCTGTGTCATTCACACACCTGCAGTTTCAACAACTACTCTCTCACCAGTTATTTTTGGATCAAATGCTATCTTCACTGCCTCTCACTCAAACCTTTCCAATTACTGAGCCTAACCAATACCACCACCACCAAAGCTCCACCTCACGCTGGAGCTGCTACATGGTCAGATGATCTCGAATCTAAGACCTAGTCTCCAAGCAGAGCCTCCCCTGCTGAAAGTATCAGCCTTGCTGCTGCACTGTGCATGGCGATTTAAAAAGTGGTTCATTGTTAAAATCCCGATTGCACAATGGCAAATCCAATGGCCCCCACGGAGAGACTGTCCAAGGGATATTTTGGGTGGTGCTCTGGGGGAGGTCTGAATGGGTTGTGTTTGTTTCCTTACTTTCAGCTGGTGGTCAGTGGAAGTGCTTTGATCCTGGGGCAGAATAGGGCAGTTTTGCTGACACCTGTACATAGGAAATGCCAAATTCAGAGTGTGCTGGGCAGTAGGTACATCAATAAGATGGTGCCTCCAGAGACTGATAAAGTTGGTCCCGTGAATGTGGAAACGGGGATGCTTTCAGGGGTGGGGGTTGGGGGGATGGCACAATTCCTGATCTCAGCTTTGAAACCGAAGGCTTGCTCCATTCTCACACGATGGGCTGGCAAATTGCCTAAGTAGTTGGAGATGAGTAATTCTAACTAATTAAATCTAATCTTTTCTGATACCACCACATTCTCATTCAACCCCAATTACTTAATTCAATCCCAATTCCTGGGCATGCAAACTGATTAGAGGTGTTGCCTGACTTTTTAGAAAGCCTCTAAACATCCTATTATAAGAGATCGCCTCTTCATTAATAAAGTGAGTATAAATGCTAAAGGAAAATGGCACCAAGACATTAGAAACATCCGGAAACAGCATTCACGCACACAACAGTATTTGAAAATCTAATATATTTTAGGTACGCACACTCTCAGGTGTGTGGAGACCAGGATGGACGAGATGGGGTCTTTCCTCAGTCTCTGATTCAGCCACTAAAAACACAGTCTCCAGGTGGTCTGATCACACCAGGCCAAAAATGCTTGAAAATGAAACTAAAAGCCACTTTCTGCCTATTTTAGGAGGCACTGCTCTTTGGTGGGTCATGTGAAAGAATCCCCTTTGGAGTAAAGCATTTCCTTAATGGGGCCGTGCTGGAAGTGCATTTCTGGATGAGACTGGAATAAGGCAAAGCTATTCTCAGGAGCGAGACTTCTCTAGTCAATGCATCACTTGCCCATCAGAGAGATGCTGCCGCCTGACCACGCAAGGGGAACAGAGACCATAGAAACCAAAGTTGTCATTTACAGAAATGGGGTAATGCTTTGCTAACCTGGTTGTCATCATGCACTGACTTCAATGTGTTAATAAAATGAACATTTCAGGAGCTCAAAAGCAGAAACTCCAACTTGAGAGATGATGGGAAGGGAAATGGCCACCTCTTGGACAGACCAAGGGAGTCTCGATTGGCAGCTGAGTGTGGTGCGAGATGGAGGTAATGACACTTGTCTGGAGTCAAAGGAACCTTCTTTTCATCCTTCCTCTGGCACCTGCCAGCTGTGGGCTCTTGAGGCAGTTCCTTCATCTCCCTGAGGCCAAGGTGCCTGCAGAATGAGGATGCCCATTGAGTGAGAAGGAGACAAAACACGAATAAAATGCCTGATACATGGACAGCCCTCCATCAATGACTACTATTATTAGTAATAGACAATAGATGGTGAAAATTCAGTGATGGCAAAGCAGCAAATTCTACTACATATAAAATAAGTGAGAGGTAATATCACAAAATATTTATATGCAGTCTTAATAGAAAATATGACATTTCCAAAGAGCACAGGCGTCTTCTAAAACTGTTGATGGGAAGATCAGTTATATATGGACATACACAATTGTATACATGGTTATAACATAAATAGTATATATGGTATGATCCTATGATGTATATGGTATATACCATAGATAGTATATACGGTATAGAAGTGTATTTTTGTGGGGATCCACTGGTTCTTTTGAAATTGACTCACATTGACAAGGGCACTTTGGATTTTGCTTTAGACACAAGACCCTTCCGGTTCCAGGAGTCACAGAAGAAAACTGATGGTTGTTTGGGGAAGGCTTTAAATAATCAAATATGCAACAACCGGGTCATTTGCAAGAGAAACTAAAAATTCAGGTCGAAGTCTGAATTTTTACAAGGTTGAATAAACTCTCACCTATAAGATTGTTTTTTCCTTTAGGGAAACTTTGCCTTGATGAAGTGGACTCAAATTACAACGCAGAAAACCCTAAAGGAGTGTCTTAGAATTTTTTCTTCCCTTTTCCTTAATATTAGCTTCATACAATCCAATCAATATAAATATCCAATCCCTACTAAATTCAATCAAATATTTATAGTGCCTCTATTTGACCAGACTGCAAAGCATCATTGGCGACAACTGATTTCATCACTGTGCTAACAGGGTCAGATTATCTTTGTGAAAATGCCACCTTTCAAACTGTGGATTTATTAATCCGGATATAAAGGAACCAAAACTAGTGTATAAAAAGACGTGAAACTCGTTTTGGTAACAAAAGAAAAGAAAAAAAAAGAGACCCACCTTGACATTTTATAATATGCTTTGCATTTAAACATATGTATTTTCTGGATTGCATAATATACCATAATATACCAATTTCATTTTGAAAAAATACGTATTTAATACTTTCTGATAACAAAAGTATACATGCTCGTTATAAAAAATGTAAAGGACAGAGTTAAGTACAAAAAAAGGAAATTAGGAAAAGCGTTAGTCCACCATACAGAGATAAAATTTATCCACATTAAAATTGTGTTCCATTTTAATTTTTAACGCATACATATTACAAACACAATTTTCTTTTTACACAACAGGGAGCACACTTGGATAGCTTCTTAAATCTTGCTTTTTCTACTTAACTAGATATGATTATCTCCGTTTGCCCTTAGATATTGTTCAACAATTGTTAATGTCTTCATAAAAGTCTGTCACGTGAACACGCCACAATTCACGGAATCATTTTTCCATTGTGGGTATCTGGTTTTTCCCAAGGTTTTTATTGTGTATAGAATGTTGTAAAAACACAGCTCTTGGTGTGCATCTCTGATAATTTCCTTAGGATAAATTCCTAGAAATAAAAATTCTGGGTCCCAGCATACAATTTTAAGGTTTTGCTACACATATTGTCAAACTGCTACCGCCTTTCTGAAAATTTATATTCCCTACAGCAATGTGTAAGAATGTTTATCTCATGTTACTCCTCTTGCACTTAAATACTGCCCTAAAAAAATATCTGCACATTTCTCATTGTTACGCACAGCTTATTTTTGCTTTGATTTGTATTTTTTTGATTACTGTTGAGACTTTGACTCCTTCACGTTTCCTCCCTGTGATTTTATGTGTACTGCCCATATTTCTGTTATAGCTCGAGTTTTCACCTTTTGGAAAAAATATACTCACAAGGGCCCTTAATGTTGTTATATTTTTACTCATGCTTTGCTGCTATGTAAAAGTCTTTCCAAAATGCCTCTTCCTGCAGCTAAGGTTCTATCAGGAAGTTGTCCGGAAGCAGGAAGTTTAGACTTTGCTCTGTGGCCTCTCAGCTTGAAATGCAAAGTCCCTTTCCTCATTAACTGGGGACTTTTTCTTTTGTTTTGATCTTGGCTTTTTAATACAGTCCCTGTCCCAGTAGTCTTGGGAGCTCAACTGGGAAGTCGGAAGGAGATGAAACAGAGGTGAGCGTAGGCCCCTGTCCCACAATGCATTTGAGTCTATTGTTTCTTCACACACCTTTTGTTGGGTGGCATCCTAGTGCTGGCAGCCCTCTTTGTAAGCACATACCCTCGGCTTGGATTTATTTTCATTTCCATACATATCACAGTCGAGGAGAAGGAAAGCTGCCTATCACAGATGTTAAACAATTGGTTGTTTAATGACTTTGCAACAGCAGTTTCCACACTGGTAGTGTGTGCACGTTTACACAACTTCTTTGGCATTAAAGTCGCTTAGAGAATGCTTGGATAGGAGCAGATTTTCTGCAGTGACAAAAAACATGCTTTATTTTTTTTCCACTCGCATCGTTTCACAGCTCTTGTCTACCAGCCCCTGGCAGAAGTCACCATTTCTTTGGCGAAGGAATGCTACTTTCCAAAATCCTTTGGCAGAATCTCTAGAGATGTGTTTTTCTGCTCCTTCCTAATTTAGAAACAGTCTTCAAAGAAAAAAAAAAAAAACCTGACAAATTAATGTGAGAAGAAACGAACTCTGATTTAATTTTGCATTTCTTTCATGAAAAGTTTTGGAGTTTATCATCTATAACCAATAAAACTGGATAAGAAATTTTGGGGGAAAAAAAAAGTCAACGAAAATATGTCCACCCCTTGTTCCAGTCAAGCAGCAACATGTGATACAAATTTAAGATTTTATTAAAATCACTTGTAAGTTAAATTAACATAATATCTCGGTGGTGAAAGGAGGCTTTTAATAAAGCAAAATAATGTGAATAAACAGAAAGAGTGAAAAGTGTTAACTGTGACATTTAAATGGTTACATGATTTTAATTATTCTTTTGATAATAAGCAGCCTGGTGATGTCTATTCAAGGAACAGAAACCTGTGCCTACTATGGAATTTGCAGTTGAATAAGAGCTTTGTTCCCTGCCTTGGGCAATTTTAAAGAAACAAATGGAAAAGGTTTTTAAGACCTTATAACAATCTACCACCTACCAAAAAGAATCTAAAAGGCAAGGTGGAAAGCACTAGAAGGACAGAGTGAAAAGGCCTTTCTTTTTTCAAGAAAGGCCACACTATTGTGTTTCTGTGAGAGACAGAGCAAGAGAGGACAGCGTTGGTGACAGGAGAGGCCGGAAGTCCAACTGATGCCACCTCCTTATTTGTTCTTGGCTGTCAGGGGTTTCCGGCTGATCTTTTTGGATTTGTCATTGTTCTTCTTTGGAGGTTCTGGGTTTGCCTGCATGTGTCTGCCATAGAGGCTGAAAAGAGAGAGAAGAAACCATGAGATCTGTTTTACTAATACAATATAGTCTTCTACTGGTAGAGCTTTCAACAACAGATTTATCTCCAGAAATAGACAGTAAGCCAGGGGACACCAAAAGATCACTTCCGTTTTCTCCGGGTCATACGCTGTGTCTGAGACGCCAAAATCCTCCTGCGCATGCGCACCGTGCCGCGCCATCCGGTCATGGTGGTTTCCTGGGTTTTCACACCCACTGGGAGGACCGGTGACGCTCAGTCCAGCCATTCCGGACTGAAGTCCAAAAGGTGGCGAGTGTCCAAGTCGGCAATGACAAAAAATTGGGTTGATCGAAGAGACAGTGTCCACTTAGTGGGAAGCGAGCACACGCCTGGCCGGAAAGCCTGGGGGCCGACTAATGTGACGAAGAGCAATGGCGCCCGCGACGGCGCTGGCTGCACACGCGTGATGGATAGCGCGGGGAGGGCGGCCACACATCAATGCCACGTTAATAAGTACCGCTGATTAAACGGTGACAAAGTGCCCTCCAATCACGGCGGCTGGCAGTCACGGCACAGCCAAGCTGGCTCCACGGCTGAGAGGATTTAACGGAACAGCAGGAGGTAATTAATCGATAATTTATGGGTAATTCTGATTAAACGAAATTAAAAGCCACCCTAAAATAAATAAAGCTCATCCTTAACTCCTCTTATGGAGATAACTGTGTCTCCAAGAGAGCCCTGGGGGCGGTCTCAGCTCCTCCAGTGACAGCCACCACCCGACTCTGCTGTCTGCTGTTGCCTTGAGCCAACTGCAAGAGCACGACACAGCGTGACCGCCCTGTACGAGGTGGCCCAGGTTCTAATGTCCACCGTAGGAACTGACATCCTGTCTTGATGCTGGCAACTGGTGGCCACGCACAGTGTGGCACAATTTAGCTGTCCAGCGAGAGCCCCTCTTGTCCTATGTCCCGACACGTAACACCAGAGTCTGCAAACTGGCTTCGACTTCTATAGGAATCAGTTTTGAGGAGCTTTTGCTCACGGAATGGAGAGAGAGGCCCCTTCCTCCTGCCCACCTGGCGGTGCCTTTCCTGGAGCAACAGGACAAACATCTCCTTCCCCAAGAGAACCTGCTCCCAGGAAGTCCCCGTCTCCCACACTCTGCAGGTCCCCCTGAAGACGAGGCCGCGGATACCTGGGGGGCCTGGATCCCAGGTAAAGAGCCACTGGTTTGGCCAGAGAGGACACTTCAGTGCGTCCAACCTAACCTCTGTGGCTGCCCCAATTCCCAGTGACATCCACGTCCTAATCCTCGGAACCTGTGACTGTGTTATCTTACATGGCAAAAGGGACTCTGCAGGTGTAATTAAGGATCTTGGGATGGGGACGTCACCCTGTATTATCCAAGGGGGGCCAACCTGTGTTCCTCCTTCCCGGCCGCTCTCCCAGATACACCAAACAGGCAGAAGAAACCCTGAGCCCAAGCGGATCCATCCACTTGGATCCATTGTCTACGCACTCTGAAACACACTAGTTCCTCACAGCCCCTGCACTCTTCCTCTTCCTCCTAGGATGGCAGTTTACGGACACTCAGGGGGTTAATGCTGCAGAGTGACGAATCCCGGAGGCCTCTGGTCTCCAAGCGCCTGTCACCTGCAGGAAGCTGAGGTCTCACCCTGTTCTGGGCCTTCGCACAGGCCCCTGCGGCCTCAGTGTGTTCAGTTACACAGCTCTCGTACAGCCTCTTATTTCTTCCCTCTATTTTCCAACCCCTCATCCCCGCGAAGGAAAAAAATATATACACGTTCTTACTCATAGACAACATCGAACTTTAAGGATTATAAAAATCTGCAGAGATAGGACTCCACAGTCCATGCACATGGAAACCTGGCGTATGCTAGGAAAGGGTCTTGGCGACCACAGGAGGTCAGAGGAGGGGGAAGAGAAGTAGGAATCGAAAGGAATTGATCAGGGTCCGCTTGTGTCATGTCCCGAATAGGGTAAGGGCCAAGGAGGGGAGGGGGGGCTCCTCACAGGGGTGGGTGTTCAGCTGGGCCCCGAGGGCGACACCCAGGGAAGTTATCTTAGAAGGGGACCCAGAAGTTGCTTGAGACTCAGCAGGGCACCTCTCCTTTTCCAGAGGGAACTGGAACATTCCAGTGTTTCAATGACTGCCTTTTGAGATTCAGATTCTACTGTGTGTGCTTGACTTCCTGGGGCTAAACAGCAAGTCCCTACAAAGGGCAGGTGGGAGACGGTGGCCCTGAACTTGATGTTCAGACCCTACTTTTGACACTTACTAGCTGTTGACTCTGGGCAAACGATCAGCAAATTTTACTTCCCTCTCCGTGCCTCAGTTTCTAGATCTGTCACCCTCCAGGGGTGCCAGTGGCAGTTCCACAAGCCCCGCACCATGGCAAGTCTACTGGAAGTGGCCAGCGAATGCGTGTTCAAAAATAGGACTGTCATGGGGTCACAGTCCGAGCAATTAGATAAAGATAATTACATGATTTCCTTACTTCTTTAGGGCTTCTTCCTCTGAAGAGTAACACGGTTATTTTCTATCAATGCTAAATCCCCAAACACCCCTGGAAAAGAGGTTTTAATCCTCTTTGAAGAAAGCAGCCGAGGCAGACCTAAATGCATCGCCCCACTTCCTCGGTGAGTCACTGGCAGAGCCGGGGGCCGCCGCCGGCCGCTGCACGATCCTTTCCCTCCTCCGGCTGCGTGGGCAGATGAGAGTCGGCGTTTTACTAAGCGGCCATTCCCACGTGGGGACCAGGCTGTGGCAGAGCAGTGACAACAAGCATCTCGGGCTCCAAAACCTGGTGGCTCTACCAGTTAGTGGCCACGGGGGCCTCGATTTGGTCAGGAAGGGTGGGCAGGCGGAAGACAGCCCCCCAAGACGGCCACATCCTGGTCGCTGGAACCTGTGAATTTGGTACCTTACACTGCACAGGGGACTCAGCAGGTGTGATTCAGTTAAGGACTCTGAGCTGGGAAGATAATCCCGGATGATCTGATGGCCCCGAAGTCATCCAAAGGGTCTTAGAAGACCGAGGCTGTGAGCTGAGGAGTACAGGCGGCCTCTAGAAGCTGGAAACCCAGAAAGATGCAAACATACTGACACTGATTTCAGACTTCTGACCTCTAGAACTATAAGATAATAAATTTGTTTTGCTTCTGGCTACAAAGTTGGTGGTAACATGTCACAGCAGCAACCGAGAACTAACAGAGCAAGTCTGGGAACCTCGCTAGGCCTGGCGGGGCAGCCTGCTGGTGAGGATTCTGCTTAATTTCAGCAGGAAAAACTGTCCAGTTTCGGTATAGCTGCTCAGTGAAAAGTAGGACGAAGTTTCGGGAAAGGCAAGGTGCCCCAAAGGAAACATGGGTGCGGTTTCTACAGAAGCAGCAAAAGCAGGTGTGCAAGCTGTGGCCTCTCTAATGTCAACCAGATCATCTCTGTCCACCCCCGTTCTCTGAAGCTAATGCTCGTGGCCCTTGTTTTGCTTGTACCTGGATTTCATGCATAACGGCGACCAAGTAGATGTTTTATTACTTGCAGTTCCTGAGAGCAGGGAGCACATCACACCATGCAGGGCCACATGCGGAAGCGCTAGGATTGGTCAAGACTTCTGTCCTCCCCAATGTCCAATTTCCTCCTCTTGTGACTCTCGTACCTTTTCCCTTGGGGCCTTGGTGGACACAGCTTCTTCTGCGTGGCCTGTTCCTTCCCATCGCCTCCTGCACCTGGGGAAACCCAACCATCCCTGCCCCAGGCCCTGGCGCTACTGCTGCCTCTTAGGTGGCACATGCCCTTGGCGCCACCATCGCTGCCACAGCTCTCTGCGAAGGAGCACCTGTCTGGCCTTGCATGGGGGGACTCCTGGAGAACAGCCCCTGGGCTGCACGCTCACCTCTGCATTCTGCACCCTGCTCGGCCCTGGATGATGTGTGGCCTTAGGAACATCAATAACTTGCCACAGTCTGATGTCCCCATCTGCAAGGTGAGGATGAAAATGTCCAGCGCCCTGGAGGGCTTGGGGTGGAGATTAAATGAGACGTGAAAACACTCCTGTCTGGGGGGTATACAGTAGGTGTTGCAGAATGGTGGCCGTTGCCTTTAAACTCTCACGAAGCGCTGTGACTCAGGCTACCTGGCCAGTTCCTTCTGCTCCTCGCAAGCTGCCACCACACCCGGAGTGCAGCCTGGAACCCGCACTGCCACCTGTGCCTTTGGGGCAGCTCCCCTCTTGGGGAGGGTCTCAGTGGGCACTGCTGCCTGCCTACGCCAGCTCGAGAGTGTGATAAAGGCAGCCTGGTTCAAGGTCACCCCTGGGGCTGCAGCAGCCAGTGGGCAGAACGCTCAGTCCAGAAAGTGGAGGTGACACTTCGGCACAGAGTCATTCTCTCCACTGAAATCTGGTTTGTAGGTGATAATTGGGAGATGATTAAAGAGTGGGGAAAAAAACCAACGAAGAGCCCTCCCAAGTGACATGAGAGGATCAATTACTCTCGGGAGTGTGATGAACAGGCTTCTGTCACCGAAGACAGTTTCAAAGACGAGATGCCTGGGATGCTCTCAGCTGCGGGAGGTGAGCACACCGGCCTGCCTGTGCTCCTCGGGGCTCTCTAGCTCATCCGTGGAGTCCAAAGGTGGAAATGGGAGTGGGCCCTGCCCGTGGTGGCCCTGCCAAAGACCATCTCTGGAGGAATCATTAAGAAACGATTCTGCGGCCTGCCCGGGTCACCAAGCTGGTGACTTCGGAGGCATGTTGTTAAAGCACCCTGCAGACTGGTTAATTTAAGCCCCATGCAACTGACCACTACTCCCTGTTGACAGCTAAGATTGTACGGCCAAAAAATTCCAGCCCACCAGACTCTGAATAAATTTTGCAACACATATTTTTATTAAGAGATGCATGATTTTCTATTACTGACAGGTGAGTTTTATTTAATACGGGCATCTTCAGTTTTGCAAAAATGCTCGAGTCTTATCATTTCAGTTGGATCCAAGGATCTCACACCCCTTTGTGGCTGCATTAATGAAGACCCTTCCCCCGCCCCTCCCACCCTGGGGCCATTCCATTCCTTCTTGAAAATTTCCTGCCTTGGCTAATGGGGCTATAGGGCACGATCCTGGCTCTGGTTCTCTCTCCGGACATCTCTTTGTATCCTCTTCCTTAGAAAGATCATCGAATTTTATAGCTTTAATGATTATCTCAGAGCGGCAGCTCTCCAAGTCACCACCCCCTTCGGCCCAGTTGGACACTCAGCTACCAAACCACCCCACAAAGCACCCCACTTCTCCCAGGCCCATCCCTCCACATCTCCAGACCATTAGGATCAAGTATTGAAGTCACTTTGACATCTGCCTCTTTGTCCAGTCGACATATGAATCAAATATGGTAGCAGTTTTCCCTACATTCGAAATTCTTCGCCTGGGACCACGGAAGAACCTGAAACTCTTAAGTAAAGTTGTACGTGTAAGTTTCAGCAGAAAAGGACCACAGCTTTCATCAGCTTCTCAAGGGTTCCTAACTCGATGGGTTAATCAGCTGCTTTATGGTGCTTGGTTTATTTTTATTTCCACATCCTCTCCGCTTTATTCATTCTTTTTTTCTGTACCCTAAAACACAGGCCCACGTCACACAGCCGTTAGATTATTATAAGGGTTCCCTTCTTGGCTTCCCTGATGCTAGTACCTCCCTTCCTCCAGTGTGTCTTGCACATGGCGGCCCAAACAATGTCTCCCTGGTGTATGCACGGAAAACTGCACCCAATGTCCCCTGGATCGGGGACCCAGCCTGGGCTCGGACACAGAGCAGCTACAGCACATGGCACTGGAGGCCTAACTCGCCCAAGCTCACCTCTCTCCGTGCGCTAACAGGCACGTGTGACCTAAGACCAGGCTTGAGGTGGGCAGTGTGGAGTGGAGAAAAGACAGGACGAGTGTGAGTTCTGCCACCTAAGAGCTGAGTGACCTCAGAGTCCTATGCCTTTCCAGAACCTTTGCCATCTTAACTGGAATTTGGGAATATCTGCACAGGGACCGCAGACTTATCTTCCTTTGTAGTCTATACACTCAAGGCACTGCGAGAAACACATTGTGTGCTATGTAAATATTGTGTTTCAGATTGCCAGGTAGATGAGAGGTACAATATGCTGTTCTTAAGTCATTTGCTCATGTCATATGCATCCCTACTGTTGTTGTGGGTGTTTCCATGGAAAGTTCTTAGACAGACCAAGAAAAGAACCAATTTTAAAATCTAAGGAGACGGTCAGTGAAAATAATGGAAAGAAATAATTTTGCTTATAATCTGTAATTTTCTGGCAGGAGGCTAAATTTAAAATCTCCGCAAATAAATCTGTGGACAAAGTGTGAAGCCTAGATTATTAATAAGCTACTTGCCATATCTTTATTCATCCTATCTAGCAGCTATGAGGGGCTGGTGACAGAGCCTTAGCACATAAGTTGCTGAGTCTTAAAGGAAAAAAACGAACAGTTAACCCTATTCCTATGAGAAGTCTCATTAATTCAAAATGCAATGATTTTTTTTTTTTTTTTTTTTTTTTTTTTTTTTTTTAGATCAAACCTCCAAGAGATGGTTCCATGCAATTCATTGACGGCAGTAAGTATCTGTCACATTCTTCTCTGTTATAACCCTCACTGCTTTCTGTGCCCAACACACGGTGGGGAAAAAAGAAAAAATAAACACGCACGTGCAAAAGGAACCTATGTAAATATCCAAAAGGAATGTGTAGTTGGCCTAAGACAGATATCAAGCTACATACGAACATAATATAAAATATGAGGCAGATTTAAAATCACCCCATACAAACTGGACACTATCTGCCCCGTTGGAGGGGAGAAATGCGCATTCTAGCACAGCGAAACTAACAGTATCATGCACAAAAGATGCTCATTAAACTTCATCATCCTGTCTACTCTAATGATGCTTTCACTTAATAAAAATTCCCCGAGCGGTTGCAAGGATATTAGGCAAGGTCTTTGGTTATGTATCAGAGGTCCAAGCTGTCACCGGCAAGCATGCAGTTCAGGAGGTATGTTCCCTGGGGACCGAGCTTTCACGGAATATATGCAGAGAAAAATCAATACCTGCAACTTGCTTCCTTGCTTAAGCATTTAAGAAAATAGGTAATCCTTTTAAATTAAACGGCGAAGTGCTAAAGGTTGCAATTTCCAGAATAAACTCAAAGGCAAAGGAAATTGGTCCAAGGGCACTGGTTAAGTTTCCCAAACAAGCTACTTCCCCGACAGACTTCATACCTGGGGTGAATATGTTTTATGAAGAGAAAGAATTTAGTACCTGGCATTTGTAATGATTAAAAAGAGACACCCAACTGTATATACCTGTATGTGTTTACAATATACACGTGGATATTCTAAACTAAGAAAGGAAGAGAGGAATTCTTTTACACGGGCAATTTACCCCTTTCAAAAATTATTCTTCAAAAACACTAGTGTGAAAATCCAATAACTTGAATCTAGCTCTCAAAAGCTAACTAGTAATTATCTAAGAGGCCTCTTAACATGGATAGCTGGATGTTAATATTGTAGAATCACAAATTCTCACTTTAGTTCATATCACATAACGCACTTTAAATTTCAAACCTTGCCCATACAGAACTGGCTGAAGAGATCAGGACCGTCGGGGCGAGAGAGAGCCCCCCCCCCCCCCCCCCCCCCCCGTCAAACACTTGAACTTAAGGGAAGTAAGCTCGCCCTCTGCGTGTTAAATGATAAAAACCAACACAAAATGGATCAAAGCAGAAACATTAAAAGTCACCCAAAATAACACCAGCACATCTCCCAGAACAGCGAGACTCGGCCTTAACCAGACCAAGGGTATTAACTAAGCTGAAGAGGGAAGCCACCCACCGGAAGGGCATGGTCAAGACAGGAAACAGAAGGGTAAATGCAGGCAGTGGGCGCTAAGCACCCTCCAGGGAAAGCCACCGGGGCCCAGCAAGCTGAGTCCTGCGGACGCCCTGGCAGGACCGTGTCTCTACAAGGCAGCACAGACAGCGAATCCGGCAGTATCCACCCTGCACACCTGCACGGCCCAGCAAGCGGATCCTCCACGCTCCCCATCCCCGGCGCCTGCCCACGTCTGACGTTTGTCCTTGCTTCTCTCTCTGCCTGGGATGTTCTTCTCGAGGTCTCCCACAGACAGGTGTTATTGCAATCCCCATTTTACAGGTGAGGAAACAGAGGCACAGACAGCTTACATACACAGCAAGAACCGAAAGATGGAGAGAGAAGGGCCCAGTGACAGCGACTGGGCTCCCAGGCCCGAAGCCCACAGCATCGCTGGAGAGTAGCAAATTGTCAAATCACACCCCCTCCCTTTTAGGCTTTGCGTTCCCTGAAATAAAAGGAATGCTGAATCCTAAGACAGCGTCACTCTGGCCTTCTTTAAAGGCCACACTATTTATCGTTGACTATTCGTGTCCCCATCACATCATTTGTCACAATATGGTTATTTTGTGTATTCGATTACTATTGGTTTCCTGTCTCCCCTGATAGCAGATTCGTTCCTAGAAGGTTGGAACCTTGTCTGTCTTATTCAGAGTCCCCTGTGCCTGGTACGCCACAGACACCCTATAAATGTTTGTTGATTGACTGAATGAAAGTGCCTATCCCTGCATTTAACCAGGATGCATTGAAAGTATCTGACTGTGTGGATCCCAAGTGGATCATCGTTGCCTCCGAGACAGGCGCTATGTCTCAATCATTTTTGTTCCTCCAGTGCCCGATGCCTGGTACACAACAGTCACTCAATAAATATGGACTGATTGACAGACTGAATGAATATCTGAGCCAAGGAATATTTCCTGACGTCCTCAATTCCATGCTCATCAGGTGACTGTCCATCAGCTTCCATTTAGGGCGGTTTAACAAGAGAGTATGTGATCTGCAGCCCCCGGCAAGCGTTCTCGTCTCTGGGGGCTCGTGTCCTCTGTCATGGAGCCCTGGTTCCTGAATCAGTTTCGTAGGTGTTTTCCTCTGCTTGCTGCAGGGTTTGTAAGGCCGAAAGGCTGAAGGCAAGACGGGCACAGGGTGAATGCTCCATAGTGCCACTTCCTGAGGCCTCCTGGAGCCAGGCCGTTGTCCCCTTGCAGAGACTCTCTTTCCCAGTGACTGTGACTGTACCCTTTAAGGTACGGGAGGCTTTTACCGAATACTAATCATCTGTGGTGCTAATACGAACTAGTTGAAAGATAGCTGCTAATAAAAGAAAATTCAGTTAAAATGAACATTATAAAAGCAGTGGGTGTTTTCCCCTTTTTCTTCTTGAAAAACAAATTAAAAAAATGAGAATGAACTTTTGTTATCACGGAAGGATGAGAGTCTTTCTGGCCACCCTTGGTGTCTTCACGAATAGCTCGGGGTTGCTCAGGAGCCCCGAAGCTGTGAAACTAGTCATCGCGGCAGCAGAGCACGAGCCGTGCACGCTGCGTGTCAGCATGAGACACAGGGAGCTTCTATGGCACTTCCTTTAAGCCTTAAATATCCCATGAATGAAACCACAGGGGGCACACGCGTGTCCTGCAGCTGTAGATGTAGACGGTATTACACACACACACAGACATGGTGTCCCATAACTAGGAGTATTAGTGACCAAAAGGAGAAGCCTTTGCTTTTTCTCTTTCTTTTGTTTTTAAGGTAAAGACAAATGGTAAAAGCACACACAGAGGTATCACTAACACCACTTTACTATTATTACTACTACTCTTACTGCTATTCCTCCTCCTCCTCCTCTTTGTGGCTAAGGAGGCACAAAGGATGAAAATGTCCCTCCCTCTCAGTTTCTCTCAGCCCAGGTGACCTGATTTGGCCATGGCAGGTGACACGCAGCCATGTCATTGGAAAGCTGGACCTGCCATCAGATGTAAGCACAGGCCTATCCTGTAAGTCTCAGGGTTTAGGGCAAAGCTCACTGCATTGGGACCGAGAAAGGCTTTGGAAATAACCCATAAGTTGGATGATCTGTGTTTTCCCAAACAGAAAGTGGGGTGCTTGGATTTAAATAGCGGTGGTAGCTATCTAACATGCCCACTGCCACTCCCCACCTCACATGGACGATGACAGGTATCACGCGCTGAGTGGGTGCTCTGTGAGGCTGCACCGAGACCCAGAGCCCATGGAAACAGAGCACTCCAGGCCACGGCTTCCACCTGGTCAGAGCTGGGCACCTGCACGGATGGAACTTACACACTTTACATCTAAACCCCGTGTAGCATTTTTCTTATAGTGACTCATTCAACCCTGCACCAAATCATGTGCAATGAAACTTCACAGGGCTTGCAACCCTAAGGTTCATTCTGTGCCCTGGTTAGAGCAGAGCGCCATGCCTGGGATTTTAGACAGGTATCACCTTCCCCTGCTCCATCACCCATGGATGTTCTGTGACGTGAATCATGTTCCACTTACAAATGCAGCAAACACATTAAAAAAAAAAAAAAAAAAAAACCACCACCAGGAATCAAGATTAGGAAGTCCCCAGCTACCTGCTACCCACGTGGTGCATTAGCCACAAGGTTCTCACCAGGTGGACTTCAGCAAGCAGAGCCCAGGTAAACCGTACCTGGCACTGTTTGCCATTTCCCTGGCAAGGCCGAATTCCTCCACATAAGCTGTGCTCTCTCTGAAAAGTGGCAAACACCATCCCTGCAACACGGCATATCAAGTTGATCTGTGCTTTTCCTGCAACCAGATGCCAATCTTAGAACTCCTGGCCGGTGACAGAGAGGTTGGTGGCAGGGGAGGGGCCCCGTTTCGTGGGCGAGGGAACATGCTGGAGTGTGGAAAGAAACAAAGTTGTATTTGGGAACAAGTCAACAACTGCCAAAGGGAGACCAGAGAAGACATCTAGGAGAGCTCGATGGGAGATGAGTCTTTGAATTCTATCCTTTTTTTATTTTCTTCCCATAAAACTCGTATTTCTGAATTTTATGGGGAAAAAAAAATCCTGAAAAAAAAAGGGTTTAACATGTAAAAAATATTATACTTGTAGCTCCCTGGGTAGATTCAGCAGATTTAATAGTTGTTGTACATTTCCTCCTAAGATTTTTTTAAATGAGATTTTTTAAGAGAGGCAGAGGAATTTATGGTCTGCAAGTGCAAAAAGGTTAAAAACTAAGACGTCTGTGGTTGAAGCTGGATGTTAGAAAAGATCTACGAGAGGATTCCACGCATCAGCAAGGAATCTGGGTGGGGACCCTGGAAGGCACCGCCAGGAGGATGTGACTGTCTCTGCACAAGAGCCTGAGCTGTTCGATGCCCCCAACAGGCCTCGTGGGCTCCAAGCAAAACTGTGGCCGTGGGCGAGGAGGAAAGAGCCAAAGCTTGTCACAACAGCCCCTTTCATCCAAGAATCCCAAGTGTTTCATCTAAGAATCTCACCCACAAAACACCCCTGGAAGGTGCTAGAGCATTCTAAATACAGCTGGTGAGAGCGAGGTGGAAGTTAAAGTGTGGGGCGGAGATGCCAGCGGAGCAGGTGTCTGTGAAGCACCTCCCGGGCCCAGTGTGACGACACTGTCGGAGGATCCCAAAGGAACGCACGCACCGCGGTTATTTTCAAGTATCAACAGCCCATGTCCCGTAACAGTCGACTCCTACTACCCTGACGATGTCCTCACAGAAAAATATTCTCTCCTGCGTAACTATCACCCATGAGGATTTTGGTCCAACACATTTTCCCCCCAAAGGTAAAACGAACCCCATCTTATTTGGTAGTATTCGCTGCATTGAATACCTAGACTGAGTTAATTTTTCCTCCTCCTGGGCTATTTTTAAAGTCTTGTTTTTAAACACGTATTAGTACTTCCAATTTGCAGAGACACATTCCATATTTCACGTATCTCCATAGAACAGCACTATCCAAAATATAATTCGAGCCACAAACGTAACTTTACATTTTCTCGTGGCCATATTAAAAAAGTAAAAAGCACATATTTTGTTCAACCCAATATATCCAAAATGTTATCATTTCAACATGTCATCAGTTTAAAAATGATGAATGATCTATGTTATCTTTAATCTAATGATAAATAATTCAGCAGATTTATATAAGTGTGATTTTTTTTATATCATGTCTTTGAACTGTGCTGGGTGGTTTTATAGTTACAGCACATCTCAATCAGACAAGTTGCAAGTCAAGAGCTCAAGAGCCACATGCAGTTAGTGGCTATGGTGCTACACACCAGATACGGACAATCAGAGTGGAGCCGTCTTCTTGTACTTGGATGAAAGGCATTTTAAAGACTGATGGACCCTTTTTCCAGGCATCTTGACCACGTGGTTACTTTTAATGCTTTCAAAAAAGGAAGTCTGTCTGTCTGTCTATCTGTCTGGGAAACTTCTACGTAAGTAGGAATATATATGCACTTATGGGTATATGTATGTGTGCATATATATGTGTGTATACACACACACACACACATATACACCTCCACTTGTATATTCCCATTTATGTAGATGTTTCCCCAATATCCTTAATTATTTGCAACAGTCAAAAGCTTGGAAAGGTCTTTAGGCCAAAACAAATAACTCCTAAAGCCCACGAACACTACTTGGTTGGAGAAAAGTGTGCCCAGTCCCTCTCTTCCCCCAAAGCAAGAAAACATAAACACAACTTCAAGAACCAACATCCTGAGAGCACAGCTGGCCAAAGTGCGTTATCTACGAGGCCCTGACAAGGGGGTTCGAGAAGCAGCAGCTACAAGCCAGGTGTATTCGCGAATCTGCCATCTCCCAGGCAGCCCGGACTTCCTCACCCGGCTGTGCGCCTTCTCAAGTGGCCAGGGCCGAATCTAGCCTCTGGCACTCCACGCTCCTCTGTCCTGTCTGGCTCTGACCTCTGGGCTGGACGCCAGGGAGGGTGGGCTGCAGGGAGGTCTCCAGAACAGGCTGCAGGAGGCCACAGGATGGGACACGATGATGAGGCTTCCATAAAGGAGAGACGGAGGAGCTTAGAAGAGAGGGGGCGAATATTAAATCTGCTGGTTGTATCAGGGCTAAGAGTATTTTTAAATTTCTCATTATGTGTTATTTTTCCCCCATACAATTCAGAAATATGCAATTGAAAACTAAAGGAAGGGTGAGACCCCAAGGCTCTACCATTGAGTGCCCATAGATTTCTTCCTCATTCTTTTGACAACTGCTGATGTGCTTCCAAATGCCACTTTGCTTCTTTCTCTGCAATAAGGCAGTCCCTCACCAATGGCCTCTTTGTGTGGCCTTGTTCTGTTTGTATCTCCCATGTCACCGAGGGCTGCCATCTGCACCTCTGGCTAATATTGACAGTGAGCCCTCTTAAGTGGGGGGCACTTTTATAGAGTTGACTTCTAAAATACACAACAAGCAAGGCTGGTATGACTCGTGAATATGGGCTGAAAGCAAACATTCTAGACAGCCTTGATACCCAGCCTGCTTTGAGAAAGAAAGGGAGGGGGAGAACGAGAGAGAGAGAAGAAAATGAATATGAATGAATCTCCGTTTATGTTCAACACCTGTGTGGAAGTTACAATGTACAGCAGACTGTTAGAAATGATTTTGAAACTCATTAGTAATTCCTGGCAGCTGGGTACCCTTGGACAAGTTACCTAACCTCTCTGAGAATGCTTTCTCATCTGCAAAATAGGACTGATAATAATAGTACATAACTCACAGGGGTGTTGCGAGGACGGAATAACAGAGTGCTCAGCAGGTACCAAACAGGTGCTCGACACACCAAGGCAATTATGCACCGTGCTCAGAACTGGGCTTGTCCATTCTAAAGCTGGTTGAAACCACAGAGTTGCAAAATGCCTTATGGTTGTGTGCCCAAAGTTTTCCACAAAACACAGCTTCCTTTCCAAAGAGATATTTTTTAAAAAATGCTGTAATATGTATGCTTGAGAAAAATAGCAAGTGGCAGAGAACATAAGGAGGGGGCCTTGGAAATAAAACTCCCAACAAGTTTAGTCACTTTCTGAGCTTGGTCTTCACTGAGTGTAACACACAACCATGGTAGTCCATGCCAGAGGTGGTCGTGGCAAGAATTCCTGGACAAGGCTCTTTGGCTCTGTCCAGGGTCCTGAACGCGCAGCTCACCAGGACTAACTGAAAACGTGAATGGGGGTACAGATCACATCTTCAGTCCTCCTCTTGCTGCAATTCTCCCATGCACGGGCTACGCTGTTCTCCAGTCTATTCAGCTGGGAACCACATTACGTAAGAGTCAATAATCTTTATGGTAACTCTGCAGTGGAAATGTCATTTGTTGTAATGAACACTGATCATAAGTTAAGCCCCTAGCTCCTCTCTCTGTTATTTTTCATTACACTGTTCCTTGCTCTGTTATATTTCAGGAGGACTGAGGGAATTCGTCCAACCGTGTTCGCTCGTCAGCTCTTCGTTACTCAGATTAGATTCTGCTAAGATGCAATAGAGCAATTTGCAAACACACGGATTCTTAAGGAAATGCATCAGACGCTGGTTATATGTTCCCTCTCCTGATCCCAGTGGGCAACCTTCTCCCCGCCCCTTCGCCCTGGTTATTTGTCCCCTTAATTTGCTATTTTTTTCCTCTCTATTTATCTTCCACTCAATTCACAGGATGGTTCTCCAGGCCCAAATCCGAGAGAGTATTAACAATGTGTTTCTGGGTATTTTTTTTTTTTTTTTCCTTCAGTAATAACTCTTTGTTCAATTCAACACCCGGAATAATGTTTCCAAAATCATCGTCGCCTCTCCTACAGCTCTCACTTGCAAACACCACTCTGCTTACATTACAGCTATTCCCCCTCTGGCTGCTTTAAAGGACACCAACTCCAAAAGGCTCACCAGCGAGGCAAAGCTGGAACCCTTCCATTTTTTAAAAAAGCCAATATGAAAAATTCATTTTGCCTGTTGTATATTAAGCATGAGAGTGGAATTTCCATATGTCTCTGTGCTTCCTGCTCCTGGAACTGCTTCTAAGTAGGCTGTGAGTCCCCCAGAGAGACCACCTCACCGCCACGCCTTAGTGGTCACTGACCAGCACAAAGGCTTGGGGACCCCGTGTGTTCACACCAAGCATGTGTTCACACCCACACCCACCTTTGGCCAGTGGGCTCTACCACTCTAACTGGGCATGGGGCTCGGCACATCCCCCTGACACTGGGTGTCGACAGTTTTCACTAGACTATTAGCTTTGATCCTGTTTGTCCATGCCAGAGAATAAGACATTAACGGTAAGAAAATGACACCTCCAGTGGACCACAGATCTTAGCTTGCCCCCGGGGTTGTTTTTAGGGCTGACTTGGCTGGGAAGGCTCCCTTTTCAGGGAAATCTAGCTCAATGAACTGAAATGTATTCAGACAGACAGGCTGCAGTAATGCTATATTCTCTGTTACTATACTTTCCTCTTGATACACATCAGAGAAAAACTGAGAAGAAACTTTTATTAAAACGTCTACAGCTCTTTAAAACCGACATTAAATCTTTCCCCAGACGTGACACAGTGCTTTTGGTGGGTGCAAACGATTATCTATTGATGGATGTGACGATCACGTGTATTTTAAGAATACATGGAACGATCTCACACCAGGCTGTGTTCCTTGGGAATTTGGGGTTTCAAGGAAAAATTACTGGGCTAGAGTCAGGGTCCTTGCAGGGATGGTGGGCACAGAATCAACACCAGAAAAAAAGAGATCAAAACATGGGCAAGGGAAAATGGTAATGTGGAGATGAGGAACAAGAAGTACAAAGTAGGTAAACCAAGCTCCTCTGGACTTATGGGAAAGAATCGTGCCCAGAAGGTAATTCACCAATATGTCAATTTCAAATTCAGTATAACACACAAAAATATTAAACAAGCAAAATGAATCTGAAAATTTTGGCAGATGTTAAATCAAGAAACAGCTAGTTTTTGACAAGAACTGATACACACCAGAAGCTGAAAAGAAAGCTCCCTTAGATGGTGCAATGCACTTACCCCAAACTCAAGGGGAATCACTGAGGAATGTATCACCATACAGAACCCCAGAGGCAGCAATCGTTAACCTGTCTGAGCCTCATTTTACTCATCTGTACAATGGGCATCCAACCTGCTACCTAATACACTGGGTATGAGGATCGAATGTCAGGTACTTAGTACCTTGGTGAAAACGATCTCTCTTGAGCACAGTGTTCACACAATGATTACCGAAATACTCTAGCTCAAAATACATCTATTATAAAGTACGAAGGAATGAAAAATGAATGGAAAGACACAGATGGAAGGATGTTTAAGTAAAAATAGTATCACCTGAGAATATTCACGTGGTTTACAAAATGTTCTATGCCTTCTGCCGGCAGCAAGTGTCTACCTGGCAGGACGTGAGAGAGTCTACCCTGCTTCCCCACCGTCTTGTCCAGGTGAAAGAGCTGATAGTGTTGTGGTTCACTGCGAGTCCCCCCTGTGACGGCGACACAAACAACTGCTGTGACTCAGAGTGAACCAATCTAAGCACAAGTCAGGTTCGTGGCCCTTTCTCTTGGGAGAGGTAAAGCTTCATCTCATCCCAGAGTTGTATTAAAACGGAACAAAACAAAACAACACAACAAAACAAAACAGAGTGAGCAGATCAACTACTCTGCTTTCCATCAGTATGTTGGCTGGGTCCTCGAAAGAAGTGTCCTATGTGTCTCCTTGAACAAGAGGTGGCAGGACAGCCCTCTGCCCAAAGGTACAGCAAGTTAACTCCGGAAGACTGCCGAGCCCAGATGAATAGATACGTGCACATTTGTACATGTGCAGAATATGGACACCTCTTAGCTAGAATTACAGACGAAAAGCAATGTTGGCAGTAATGTTAAATATATCTCCTTTTTTAACTTATAAATTTCATTTTTCAAACAAATAGAAACATACTACAACTCATACAGAAATTCAGAGAGGGCCGAAACTGCCAGAAGTACCCTCTTTCAACATAACTTCTACTAGTATTTTGGTATATTTCTTTCAAGTTTGCATCCAAGGCACTTAAAAAAAAAACCCGAAAACCCTAAACCAGTAATAATCAGAGTGTGCCGACAGGTTTATTATTTTAAACAAAAGTTACAGCATCAGTATTAGCACACGATCAGAACCGTAGTTCCCGACAGGTGACCTATGAATCCATGCTACATTTCATAATTTACGTGAACGTGTCTCTGCTTTGGGAGAGATTGTTTCTAATATTCTCCTTTAACAGAATAGCAACTTGAGCGGTGTGGCTTCGGGCAGGTCATTTAACCTGAGCTGCAGTTTTTCCTCATCAAAAAAATAAATAAATAAATAAATAGGAGTAAATAATATTAACCAGCATCATCAGACTTCCATGCAAGTTAAAAGAAATAATGAATTTAAAGCAAGCAGTATCTCCCTAAAATGTAAGGCCTCTGTTGATATTAATAGTGGAAAACACATGAAGTAATTTCTCATTAGATTTTTTTTTTTAAAGTAATCATATCATATAAGCCAGAAACACATGAGGAGGGAGGGAAGTGACAGCCGGTGGCCAGAGCGGGTCTCAGGAGAGGCCTGGGCTCTTCCATTTTGTGCGGAGGGTAGTTACAGGCATATTAACACATATGTTAAAACATGGACCCGAAAACTAGTGTATTTTAAATATGCATACTTAACAAAGTAACAACATAAGACCAACAAGAAAAGTAAGACTAAATGCAACATAATGACTTATGTGTAACACAGTGGTTTTTTACCTACATAACTCTGGCCTCTGCCAGGGGGCATTTGGCAATGTCTAGAGACATTTCTGGTTGTCAGTTGTCACACCTGGGAGGGGAGGGGTGGGTTTGCTCCTGGCATCCAGGGGACGGAGGCCAGGGATGCTGCTAACACCCTACAATGCACAGGACAGCCTCCAACAACAAACAAGCATCCAAGCCTCAACAGCGCTGAAGTTGAAAAATGCTGGTGTAAACCAAACTTAGAAGTAAAATTGAATCTGAAGCCCCTACTGAACATTAAAACGAGAGACAAATGGCCATTTTCCTCAGCCCCTGAAATATCCCATCCTTCTCTAGCACTGTTTTCCCCCAAAGATGTTCCATGAGAAGACCACACATGTACCCAGATCCGGGTCACCAAATACTATGTACGTGGTTTTATTAACAGCAAGTGAGACTCATTTATCATATCACAAAAAGTTTCCTTTGTAAGTCAGTTTGAGAATGCGGACTGATTAAAGGAAAAAATGTGATCACTGACAACAGTTCAGGTGCTATTTGGATACGGCAAAATCGCTCCCCTGGGGAACAGTGTCCCTGTGCTTACTTGGTCGTTGTGTGTAGACACTCTTCCCACTGGCCATTTATCAGACTCAGTTCAAGGCCGGTGGTGATGACACCAAGTTAGTAAAATTCTCCAAGCTATCGGATGGAAAGGAAAGCACAGAGCCACTATTTCCAAGGTTTCTTTTTTTTTCTTCTGAAGAGAATTGTGCCTGTCACAATATTCAGAGATTTCAGAACCGCAGAATGAGGGAAGCATTCCACAGGGCAAACAAATGCTGCGGACTTTATCTAGAGCTGCAGGGAGGGTTCTGGAAAATGCTCACCTGAAAAAAAATGTTTACTTGGGAAAAAGATTGCTCTGGACGTCTGGATTTATTGAAAAAAGCTATAAACTAGGGCTACAGAAAGTTTACACACACACACACACACACACACACACGTGCAACCTGAATGAAAATTAGCGTTTTATGGGAATAGATGTGAAAAGCATAATTGGATGGTAGAGTTTGGCGGGGGCGGTGGGGGGGAGTCCATCAAACTCAGCTCCCTATGGCGAGTCTACAAAGGACACGTCTTTGTGAATGACCTTGTCCGAGGCTCACGGTTAAGGATCCCCGACCCAGACCTCTTCTTGCATGATTTCAAAGAAATGCTACTCTTTGAAAGTTTGTCAAGGAGCATGGAGGGTCAAAGATTCCTGGACTTGGGGATCCCTGCATGAGAAAACCCCCAGCACTCTGGCAGGCGATTTAACAGAACTGCACATTGACAGACACCACTCAGTGATCTGAGTGTCTAGATGTGACATTAGGAGAGATTTGCACATTAGACTCCAATCCAAGCTTGAAAAAAAAAACTGTAATAAGTAATACTGTATGTAAGGCAAAGTCAAGAAAAAGTACATTACAACTAATCTCCATATAATCCTCGTTCAGTTGCTAGTGATTCAAGGAACTAGAGTTCAGTGGATATTAACATATCGATGTCAAAAGAGACTTAGAATGTAGGAACGTGGACAGGGGTTTTGAGGTGCTTCATATTCAGCCCCTTGTTGTAGGTATAATTTTGTTAATGAGCTGAGTGATCATGTCTGGCACTCATCATACATGAAATCCCCTCTTAAACTACCCTGCCACTTTCTGGCTCAGGGTACCAGATCGCTGCAAGAGGTCAAGCTTGCGTGCATGCGGGTGCATGCGTATGCGCGCGTGTGTGTGTATGTGTGTGTGTGTGTGTCATGCATGTGTGCGCGCACACAGTCAAGAGAGTCAAGACTGCAACAGCTGGTGGACAGACTCAGCACCGCAGAGCTGAAATGAACATCCCAGCTCGATGTTCACTACAACTTTTCTTTCTCATCCAACTGGCCTGATTTCCTTCCTTCCTCCTCTGTAGGGCCCACCACTCCTTGAGGACCTATTGGAAATCTTACCCCTTCTACCAGAGCCCAGCTCTGGTCATCCAGCCTCTGAACGCCAACTCTCCAGCCTGCTGGGTGGTCCTTGATTTCCTGCGTGCCCCAGCATCCCAGGAACAAGATACTCTCCGATCCTTTACACTGGCTCCAGACTGCCACCCCCAAGGACAAAGGGCACCTGCATGGTTGAAAAAGCTCCCCCACCCCAGTGCATTTCTATGCTGCTCGTAGCGTTCAAAGGGTGCCCTGCTCTCTATCTGTGCACACTCCTTGATGAGTGGACATCCCGAAGGCAGAGACAGTGTCGTATAAATCTCTGTCGGCACGGCCTGGTCCCGTACACGTGGAGTATACTGAACAGATAATTGCTCACGGGCTGATTGATTAAAAAAGGCTCAGACTTACTCCCTTCCCAGGTTCGTAAGATATATACTGTGAAACCGAAGGATACAGCTGGCGTACTAATTAATATTAGTCACTCGGCAGTTCTTAATTAAGACTGTAAAATAAAGACCCACCTTTTCTACTATGCCAAGTGGGTATCACCTTCATTAGTATTTAAGTGACGGAACCACAACTTCATTTTGATGCTCTTTTCTCTGCCCTGCCAGATGGGAACATTAGCTGCGTAGTATTTATTAAAATAATAAACAAAGACAAGTGCAGAAGCTGGGGGCGATTCAGGCAGAATCAGTCACTTGAACTGTTTTAGGAAGGAAGCCTCCTTTCGTCCCGCTCCCGAGAGGAAGTGAATGAGGTTCGATGTGGGAAGCAGGCTCCCTCGCTCTCAGTCACCAACTATGCAGAGCTTCTGTCCCCCGGGGGCTGGTGTGCCCCCAACACCAGGCCTGCCACCACCTGCTCTCATGATGCCCCGAGAGGCCGCATTCAAGGCTCGCCTGTCCCTGCCTCATGACAAGAATGGGGTGTGGGCTTTTTTAAATGGGAAAAGATCTCAAAAAAGTTACTGTCCCTCTCTAGAGGGTCACACAGTCATTGAAGGAAGCGAAGCAGTGCTCTTGTGACAGCAGGGTCCCCAGTGTGTCCCCAGGAGCACACACTACTCTCCCACCTCTGCGTCTGAGCACCAATCATGCTGTGGTAAAGACCTTCATCAAGGCCCTGAAATGGACAGCATCCCTGGGTGGCCCACGTCAATGTCCTGGTATGACTGTGTCCTCTGTCACTTTCAAAAAGAGTCCTCGCTTGGCCAATTAATTATTTGGTCACCTCTCTTATCAGGTAATGAGAGAGAAAGTGGAGGGACATCAGGCAGAGCTGGGTGAGGGGCACTCCTCCTCTGGAGGGCCCATTCTGCTCGAAGGAGGAGGAGCAAGAGCTCGGGCTCTGAAGTCACAATGAGTTCGAAACCCAGTTCTGCTGCTCGCAGGCTGGGTGGCTCGGGGAAGGGGTGCAGACTCAAGCTTTCTGCTCTGTGAAAAGGGAACACCCACATCTACCTTGCAGGGCTGCTGTGAGCACCAGACAACACATGCAAAGCCCCTGGCAAGGCAGATGGCAAGCCATGGCACCAAACAGATTTTAATCAACCCTTTCCCTTTCAACAAGCACAATTCTAAGAAATGATCCATAAAGGCGACAGGACTCGAATGCACAATGGTGGCCTGTCTTGATGCACGAGGGAGGATGGAACAGTGGGTTAAGTGCAGGGACTCAGGGGTCAGACAGACCAGAGTTTGAATCCCAACTCCACCACTTCCTGGCTACGTGTCCTTGAGAAAACTATTGGAGCTTCAGTGGCCACATCTGAAAAATAGGGACAGAAACCACAGTGCCCTTGCCTCATGGGTGGCGATGCTTCCTTGGGGCCTTCCTGGAAATCCGTAGGGTTGTTTGTGGTTGTCCTCGTGACTGGGGGGTTCTACTGGCATTTACTGGATGAAGGTTTGGGAGGCCAGATGTCTTTATTAGCAAGCCAGACCTGCAACACAGGAAGTGACCTCCCAGCCTGCACGACTTCTCAATGTCCCACTAGATATCTGTGTAGGGGAAAAACTCCATTTACAATTACTTGGGCCTACAAACTACATCTCTTTTCTATGTGAACACAGAGCATTTTCTCCCCAGTATCAATGAATACTGGATACGCCGGAAATGCAACGTTCGTGCAAATTGAGGTGAGCCTAAATTTTGTTCTGCATTTGGAGCTTCTGTAAGAATTGTTCACCATTTTCTAATACCATGTCACCAATAGAGTGAACACATAGTGTCTGACCAGCTAGTACATCACCTCTCTCTCAGTCTGCAGCTAGAGCTGTCAAATAAACAGAATCTCTATGCACAGATGCAAACATCTATTACTTTCTATCCTTGGGTGCAGACAGGAGCCAACATTCATATACTGAATGTACTCAATAATAAATTCTATTCCATTTCTCTATATTGTTATAGTTGGGGAATTATAATGATTTTTTTTCAAAAATTACGTGTAGAGTAGGTTGCTTATCTATGAGATCTGTTTCAGGATTGTAGTAGCACAACAAAAATATTCATAACATAAGGATCTGAGAAGCAGATGACCTTTCTCGTAGGGCTTCTGTGAAGATGTAAGTGAGGTCAGTAAATTATGCTATTGAGCAGAGTCCAGCACACGCACAGCAACTGCGCAAGAAACGTTCCCTGCTACGATCACCATTAACATTATCAGTAACCACCGTTTCGGCCTCACGCTGCTTGACTAACTGCTAGTAGAAAATGAAATTTACTTTCTGCTCCTACAGATAATCCATCCAGAGGTGCGACCAGCAATGGTGAAGGGCACCCCTTCTCTGAATCAGAGGGAGACTAATAACGTATGGCAAACCGCCCAGAAGGGAGAGAGATTTTTCCAGATAGCTCTGACACTCACAGAGGGTACTTCATTAGCCTGTCTATTACAAACCGCTGAAGACACATATTTATTGACAACAATCTGCCAATTGATTAAACATCTCAATATATGAAGCTGACTTCACATTAATTAGCCGTTGGGAGAACATGATCCTAGAAGTCAGGGTGGACAGTTTTGAAAATTCTCCCCACACTTTCATCTGCTTTAACCTATAACCCATTATAAAATCAAAGAGTCATAATCTTCCTCCAGATCAGAACACATTATGCAAACACACATATTAACACACGGATATTCTTACACTTCTCAGTAGATTCCATTGACCTTTATAATCAATTTCTGTTTTGTATATAGTACTCAAAATTTTTTTCATTGTAAACCTGAAAACCTTCACTGACTACGTAACTTCTTCTAAATAAGCTAAGTTTCGTGTTCACTTGTTAATTAGAATAAACAGATTAAAAGAACTTTTACATTTTTTAAATCTCCATTATAGAAATTTTTGTGCATTCAATTTTGTGCTACACGAAACAGGTAGGAAAGGCATTCATCGACGCAAGCTGTGCATTTTTTCTCAACCAAAAATACGAGTAATTATTTTGTGTGACATGTATGGTTTTTCACTTTGGAGCTGTTTTATGAGAAATGGGAACTTACAGGAGAGAAAACAAAGGGCAGAGTGCCTTGATGCACGAGTAGTTTTAGCCCAAAATAAGAACCTTGAGAAATCTGATTTAGAACTAAGTTTTCACCTTCTGTCTTTTTATTAATGCTTATTTTTTATTCATTGAACTTTATTGTTTGACCTTCCAAACAATCTAGAATGGATTGCTCCAAAGGGATGAAAAAAATTCTTCCTCGACTACAGAGGAAGCAAGTTCCACGAAGAAAGATTTTTCACTTTTACAGCTTTGCTTGTGTTGGAATCATTTTCACTGCTGGCGTTGGAGTCATTTTCATTGCTCGTGACTGTCTTCAAGACCTCATGTATACTCCTCCCATGCTTCATTCTTGGCTACAACACTGTCAACGCTGCTGTCGTGGATGATACTCGGAGTGGGTTCCTCTGCCTGGCAGCTCCCCAGTGTCCACTGGGGAGCACACAGGAATTGCCCGGGGAAGCCACGTGTGTGCAGATTCTGATACGGTGGGTCTGGGGTGGGGCCTGAGACTCAGCATTTCTGACAAGTCACCACGTGATGCAGATTCTGCTGCTTAGGAGACTCTACTTGAGCATCCAGGTGTTTATACAGCTCGCCTGGCCCCTACCCTGCTCGCCCCTCTCAACAGTGCCAAACTGCCAATCTGTCTGCGCCACATGGGGCTCTTCGAAGGCACAGCTTTCCTTCAGCAGAACGAGGACAGACAGGAGACTCAGCCTCTTTAAACACAGAGCGCTTTCCTCTCTGGCTCATGAGAGAGAGAGAATTGAGGTCACTGAATTGCTTCGTGGTAAGGATGAAAATTATCAAGAAAAAGTTGGATAAGGCAAAGAAAGGCGAGATTTCATAAGCAGAATTCCCCTCAACTTCCTGTTAGTCTCAACTTGCATTCCTACCTTGGATCTAAGAAAAAAGTATCGGGAAACTCAACCCTATGCGTAATTGGAGAAAAACTGCAGGGACTTTAAAAGAGCTCCTTATCACATCACTGCTTCCTCATCCACAACCTGTTCCGCCATGCAACGATGGACTTTATGTACCTGTCTTTGCCTCTGTGTAAATTTTCCCCGAGAAATGATTCTGTGCTGGGAGCGGTTTATGAGTCTCTAACGGACATGGGAACTTACTTCCCTGTTGTAGCCACACACGAAAAAAAAACTTAAAGGGAAATTTATGTTTCTGCCAGAAAGTTTTATCTGATACATAACAACTAAGATGCAACATCAGACAAAATTTAGTTTTTATATTATTTTACATTAGCCACCTAATTTAACAAGAAATTATAACTTTCTCTGAGAAAAAAAAAAAAACTATTAACCCCCCTCCCCCATAAAATCCTCCCAAAAGCATTTATGGGTGCCCTTTGTTTTTTTAGCCATTAAAGATTACTCTAGAATGCATGCTTGGACTACTGCCTGTATCCTATCATAAGTGCTGCTAAAGGAAGCCAGCCCGTTTGCATACCTATATGGAATGATTAGGAAGTTTCCTGCTCTTTTCTCTAATTTTCAACCTTCTTGCATCACACAGCACCACGAAGCACATGCCTGCCTTCATCTCTGCAGCTCGTTAAGGTGAGTGTGGATGGCAAAGAATGAGATGGTACTCAGAGCTAGTATTAACACAGCCGACTCCTGGACTGTCCCTTTGTGAGCTGGGTGGCTTTGTTCCCTGCACGACCCCTCACTACAGGTACCTTTCATGATTTCTTCTTCAGTGGTCATGGTCCACTTAATTGAAAATAATTCTTCCCGGGTGGAACCTGCTAGAAACATTTCACAAACCTGGGGCACAGTATGAAGTTGAATTAGATAATCAAACTTAGACATTCTGAGAACACCTCCCCAAATGTCACCTTACATTTAATCAATGCCAAATTTTTTTTACTTCGCGTTGAAATATCCAAGCTCAGTTCTCTGTCTACCAGAAACTAACAATTAATTAACCACTTCTCTAACCCCTTCCCTACAACCACGGGTTGCATCGTAGCTTTAACTTAGATCACGGTTAACTCAAAGTTTCCTAGCTTCATCTGCTTTGTTTTTCATTTAAAAGCATTTCTGCTGTATTTTATGGCTATTCATTCTTATCCACAACAACAAACATCAACACATTTGGGTTTCAGGGCCCCTAAGGTTCCAGTCATAATTAGCATCCAACTGTCTGCCAGCAAACCATCTCTGATAATTAATTTGGCCGTCACAGAGAAAACTGTCATATTCCAGAGGAGAGGATCAGAAGGCAAGCTCTTGCATGAGCGCTGCAGTGTCATCACTGGTGGCGACTGTTCGGAGCACGTCTCCAGAGGAAAGGGCTCAAAGCGCTGCCGAAATGATCTGAGCCGGGAACATGCCCACGGACACGGCCACATCTCCAAGAATGTTCTCGTCCAGCGGCGGCCACCATCAGGACCTCAGCTGCGTGTTTCCGTGAGTCTCACAATTGCCAGGGTAAAGGGTGATTTTTACCATGAACAAATCACCCTACTGAAGGAAGAGCCCTGCACTACACTGCGTCCTGGGACACCTTTCAACTCCAGCTGGTCCCTCTCTACTTAATAACATGTCACTCAGTGTTTTCGTTTTGCCATTTTCATTTAAAAGCGAAACCAGCCATTCAGTAATTCTGCTTACAAGCAAGGAAAGAAAACGCAATTCTTTTTGGATTCTTGGTGGGACAGTTCAGAACCCCAGGGTCCTTTGTTTACACTGCCAGACTTATTTCACCAAGTTAGGATCCGTGGCCGGCCTGGGACTCCTCCCTTGACCTGACTTTCGTGCCCCTAAAGAATACATGTTTCCATGGCCGGGCGCGGTGGCTCACGCCTGTAATCCTAGCACTCTGGGAGGCCGAGGTGGGCGGATCGTTTGAGCTCAGGAGTTCGAGACCAGCCTGAGCAAGAGCGAGACCCCATCTCTACTAAAAATAGAAAGAAATTATATGGACAACTAAAATATATATATACAAAAAATTAGCCGGGCATGGTGGCGCATGCCTGTAGTCCCAGCTACTCGGGAGGCTGAGACAGGAGGATCGCTTAAGCCCAGGAGTTTGAGGTTGCTGTGAGCTAGGCTGACGCCACGGCACTCACTCTAGCCCGGGCAACAGAGTGAGACTCTGTCTCAAAAGAAAAAAAAAAAAAAAAAAAAAAAGAATACATGTTTCCTGGTTCCATTCTAACACCCGACACCCAGTACAGAGCGGGCACCCCAGAAAGGTTTATTTCATCCCTTTTCAAGTTTGGATTGGTTTGAGTCAAAGGATGGGGTGGCAGAGGGGGCTGGAACTGATGCTCAGGGCAAATGTGACAGGGCGTTGCTTCTGGAAGCGTCCAGAGGAGCACTGGAGCTGATCTAATTAGCTACTGCCTTGACAGACAAGGCCTTCCGCATCCTCTCTCAGCGTGGGTCCTACCCCAAGAAGAGCGTGCGGAAAATGATTCAACGCTTATGTCTGTCATATGACGACGACACATCAGAACTGGCATCAACGTTACTTTTGTCTTCTAAAGATAATGAGAAAAAAAAAAAAATAACCTCACATGATTGTCTTTCAACAATTTTTCCTTTTGTCTCCCCTGCTATACAAACAAGATCAACCCAAACAAAACCCCAACCAACCAATAAATCGTACACACCAGATTTAGAATCCTCCATAAACTAGAGAAAACAAATTGCTTTCTGAAGCTGGATGAATAAACTATCAAAATAATAAAGCCTTTTAAAACTCTTTGATCCTGACTCTATGCGATCTTCTCTTTCAATGGGTGGTAACATATACCTCTTTGGTTTATTAGTCGTAAGTTGGATGTGTCTTTAAAAACCCAAGAGGCCTTTTAAAAAAGTATCCACCACCCTGTGAGCAACGTTATGGTTTAAAGCAAGCACTGTATCCTAGTGCAATCACTGTGCCCCTCAACACCTGATTTTCAATGAATTCTTCCTACAGCAAACTGCTTGGTTCTACTCTAACTCTTTCGTGAGAAGCCTGAAGACAAACATAAATGCAGAAGCTCTTCTGCTTATGAAATGAAAATTCTCCAATCTTCCTAGATACTAATAAAGGCAGAGCAAAAACTTATCTGCTGGGCTAGCCACCAAGGGATGATAATACTGGTTGTTTTTATCTGGTCTCTTTAGACCGGAGTTTCTAACCCTGGTCTCTTTAGACCGGAGTTTCTAATCCTGTTATGGGCCAGATAATTTTTTTGTTGGAGGTTTGGAGGCGGGGTTGTCCTGGTCACTGTAGGCTATTTAGTAGCATATCTGGCCTTTACTTGTTGGATAGCAAGAGCCCCTTCCATGCCAGTTGTGGCAACCTACATGCTTCCAGAGAGTGCCACGTGGCCCCTGTTGGGCAAAACTGCCCTGGTTGAGAATTACTGCTTTGGCGGTACAAACAGACTTTTGAATAGCTATGAAGAACATACACTAAACGTGAGGATAAATTTATAGACCAATGTGGAGATAAATCAGGATCACTTAGGATATGAGGGTCCCTGGGTAGGAAAAAAAAAAGTTTCTTTGTGTCACTAAGCAAGAACAGAAATAAATGCTTATGGTACCCACCATTCATCCCCATCTGGGGAGAGAAAACCAATCAGGGCTGCTACCCCCATGCCAGCTGTGGGCATGCTTTTGTTTTTAGATTCTCTCCTCTCTTCATGGAAGAAATGTTACCCAGCACTGGCTTGGGGATATTGTGTTTTCAGGGAATGTTCTGAAAGGCACATGGGTCCTATGCTGAGGTAGTGAGTCCCACGTCATTAGAGGTATTCAAGCAGCGGCCAGCTGACAATCAGGTCAGAGACATCGGGAAAGGGACTCCACAAGGGCCAAGAGTTTAGCCTAACTGACCTCTAATGGCTCGACTCCAAGACTCCGTGGGTGACGTCTGCCTCTCAATGCTCAGACTCTTTGGCGGGGTCCCTTTTGAATAAGTTGTGACAAGCAGAGGGCATTCATCCTGCCCTGGGTGGGTCAGGACCTTACAACCCCAGGACCTCCAAGGGTGACCGACATGACTGGACCTCTACCTCCACCGCCGCTCGCCACCTGGTTCAGGGCCATCTCCAACTGGTTTTCCCCTCCCCCCTCCCAATTCTCATTAACCCAAAAGACAAATTACAGCAGCGCGTGATCTCACACTGCTGTTCAATCTGTCTTTTCTAGCATCCTCTATTTATCAGACAACTTCCACCAAGTGAACCATGACTCCTCAGTCTCTGCTGAAGTGCACCCTTCACCGTGCCGCGCTGAAGTTTGGGAATGGACCAGCTGGGACGTTAACAGGGGGAGACCTACAGCAATGCAGGTTTAGACCCGACAGGCCACAGCAATCAGTGGGCACGTAAGCATTTTCTTCTTAAACCACTCAAGTGCATCTCCCAGTTATAATCTAAACAGAATCCGAGCTATTCAGGTATTTTTATGGTATTTTGAGGGAAGTCCTGTATTACCTTACATTATTTTCTTTTAAAGAATATGTGATTTCCACACACAACTGTGTGCTTCATGCAAACCTAATCCTTTTGCTTCTGTCCCGTATGTTCTAGATTTTCTCATCGTGTCCAGTACATTAAATGCTGCTCAACTCCCATGGAATAAAAACGTACACAGATGTGGCTTTCTGTCTGTTTATTACCATGTGGCAGAAATCTACCCAAAATCAAAGCATGTAGAGTCTGGAAGGGACCTTGTAGATGACCTAGTTTATTACCTCCCTGTAGCCTTTGCGGAAGTTGAGTCCATAGAAGTTCAGTGACTTTTCCAAGATTTGCTGAGACTTAGCAAATCTGAATTTCTACTCCATAGCAATTCCCATTTATTGTAGCTTATTTTCTCCCTAGGAGGGTGTCTCGTTTGCCTGGTTACTTTTGCGGAACAACCACTTCAGATGACTGGCAGTGTGGTACAAGATAATATATACGTATTCTGTGACCTAGCGGTTAGCAGACACATTAAGTCAAGGTTCACAGCGGCTGTATCCATGATGGCCCCACACTGGAAACAACACTCATGCCCAATAACGGGAAAATTGGATAAATAAATTGTGGCATATTTATACAATGTAACAGTGGCTACTTTTGCAGATATCCTGGTCAATTCTCCTGATGCAGCAATGAGAAGAAAGAGGGAAGTTCAATGCTCTTGGGTTATCAAGAGACCTTGCACGCTGGGCCATCTGCTTTCACTTGCTCAGTCCATTCTCTCTCCCCTGCTAGCCAACTATTTTTATACCCATTTCTCTGTCCTCAAACCTCTGATACTATAATACTTCCTCCTCCATCCTCCCTCTCGATGGCTACCTTTGCTTCCTATTTCACTGAGAAAATGGAAACACTCCACAGAGAACATCCATCGGGTCCCAACGCCAGTTTACCAACCTGTCTTGCTGGTACTATACATTCTGCCTTCTCTTCTATCACTGAGCCCTGGCCAAGGCCAGCCCCTCCTCCTGCATTCAAGATTCCAACCCATTTCACCTACACAATGACGCTGCTCTAGCCACCAACCCCTCTCCTACATTCCCATTTGCCCCACTCTGACGGCCATTGGCATGCACAAAAACCACACCATTTTACCGCCCATCTTAAACACGCCATCCCTTGATGCAGTACCTTCCTCCACTTATGGCCATTTCTTCATCTTCACTTGGAGCAAACTCTTCAAGGACTTATCCGTGTGGAACGCATGTCAGTGAGGCTTCCAGCCCCATTACGCCACCAAAGCAAGATTTTGACCTTGATAAGACCTCTACATCTTAGAGGCTGATAACTGCAAAGGCAACCTCTCCCTCTCATCTTACTCCAGTTATCAAAAGCAATTGGCAAAGCTGACAATGTTCACCTCCTGGAGATACTGAATTCACTCTGTTTCTGGGACACCATGTTCTCTTGGTTCTCTTCACGACCGGCTGTCCCTTCTCGGTTTCCTATGCTAGTCTCTGCTCTCCCTCCTGAGGCCCTGGGGCTCAGTGTCTGGAGTTCTCTTTATATCCACTCCCTGGATGGCCCCCTCCAGGCTCAGGACTGTCAGTCAACAGGCATACATCTCCGTCTCCAGCCAGGACCTCAGTCCTGCCTCCCGTCTCCCAGAGACACCCGCCCACCGTATCTCCACATGGACAACTAGAGGCAGCTCACCCTTTACTGTCCCCACACTGCCCCCTCCTTCACATCTGTTCCACCCCCGGTGTTCCCCCATCTTGGTAATGACAACTCATTCTCTGGTTGCTCAGCTCAAACATAAAGTCATCCCTGCCCGCTCTCTTCGCTCCATCCCACATCCGATTCATCAGCGCTGTCAGCCTGTCCCCCTCGGAATAAATACCAGCCTTTCACGACTTCTTGCCATTTTCTCTGCTGCCACCCTGGGCCGAGCCACCATCAGCCCTTGCCTGGGTGACTGCAACTGCCTCCTAGTTGTTTTCTCTGCTTCCCTTTGTACCACCCGATAGCAGAGATTCTTATTAAAAGATTATGCTGATCTTGTCACTCTTCTGCTCAAAACACACCAATGGTTTTCCGTCTCCTCACCAACAAAGCGCGAACTCCTTACAATGGTGCAAGAGCCCTACGTGGTCTGTCCCATCCTTGTCTGATCTCAGCTCGTACCACTGTCCGCTTGCTCTGTCCCTGTGGACCGGCTTCTCCCTAAGTAGATGCAGCTGATCCCACTGTCTGAAGCACTTTTTCCTCTAAATTTCTGCACATCCTTTAGGTCTCTGAGGCCGTCCCCGGCCACTGTAAATAAGTGTGCAATCTCATCCCCCCACATGTCCTGCCCTCTTATCCTTGTCACCACCTAACATAACATACATTTGTTTGTTCACTGTTTGTCTCTCCCCACTAGACTGCAAACTCCATGAGGGCAGGGACTGTATTGTATTCCCTGTCGTAAGGAACATGCACTATTATCAATGCTGGTTGAATGAATAAATGAATAATAAACGAAAGCTATGCTTATACTGCATGGCACATGTTCCCTTTATTTCCTGCAACCAACAACTACAGATAAATGACATTATCAACAAATTAGCTCCCCAAGACCACCGCTGCAGGGCTCTCTGTTCTCCAGGTCACCGTAAGCAGATTCAACGGCACCAAATCAAACCACAAAGAAATCCGATTCTGTCTCTGCATGGAATCAAAATGGCGCCTCTATGGTACCCAAAGTTATTTGTTAATTCCGTAAACATTTGTGAATGTGCCGCTGTGAGCATGAACGGGTTGGACAGGAGGAGTCAGGAGGCTGGAGCCAGAAGGGGGTTCATGCGGGCCATGCTGTCCACCTAGCTGGGAATTTGCTGTGAACTTTGCTTTTTTAAAACTTAGGCTGATCTAGAAAACCTCAGTGTGGAAAACAGAGCGAAAAAAACATAATTATAGGGCTGCGTTAATATAAAGAGAAGCCACTCTAGGCATTAGAATAACTGATAGTGAGCATTTCGGCATAAATACTAAAGCAGTGATTTTCCCAGCACAGAGGAGCAGGGTAGGAGGAACGAAGGAACACGAAGAACAGCATCCAGCTCCCTGGACTCTGAACAATTAAAGCGCTTGGCACATCATTTCTTTCACACTCTATTTGCAAAAAGATGCAAGTAGAAGAAAAATCAGAGTCTGTTACATTTTTATGTTACTTTTCAGCTTGTAAATCATATGAACATACATTACCGGTTCTGTCCTAACAAAATTTATGTGGTAGACAGAATAGTGTAACTGGATACTCTTTAATGTATCTTTTATGTTTTGATTTATATTTACATATTCTATAGAGAAGGAAACTCAGGGTACAATAAATTGTCTTCCAAAAAGGGTTCTATGGTTAATTAAGTTTGGGAAATGCTGCAAGCCGGACTCCTCCCTGGACACTCTTGGTGCACAGTTGCATATCAGAAAATGCTCTCGCCAACATTTCCATGCTCGTTTGAACACAACCCCCCACCCCCCCCCCCCTTGTTTTTTTTTGCTTAGTTCCTATTAACGTCCTTGTATCTTATGCAGATCATCTTTGCCTAAGGATTCTCCAGCATCACATCGTGGCCTCAGAAGACTTTACAGAACTAAAACCCCAGTGGGTTTACGAGTTAAAATAAAATCTTTACAAAAATGACAAGTATAAACTAGCACAGTGTCTGCCGGAAAGCACTCAATCACTGAGTGTTAGTTTCTTTGCTTCCACGCAAGGACAGGGGCCCGAGGTGTTCTCACGGGGGGCTCTTTGAGAGGTTCGTTTTGGATGGGAAGAGACTGTGCCTTCCTCTCTGGGATGGCAATGAATGCCTGGAGGCTGAAATGCGCGCAGGCTCTGCAAACCCTAAGCTAAACCATGACACACATGCCACTAAAATACACACAGCTCAATCCAGTCCATATAACAGCTTCTGACGTGCACCGAAGCCTAGCAGGATTGTCAGGGGGGTGGGTAGGGAAGGCGGGGAGGGCGGTGCCAGACGAGAAAATTCTACAATGGAGCATAAACTCAAACACCTTCTGGTTTTCACAACTTAAAGAATGGATGCAGACTTCACTGGATAATTCATGCTTATTAAATATGTGTGAAATTATTGTGATTCATCTTCCCTCCTGTGTTTTAAATGACTTCGTGAAATCTCAGACTTGGCAGCAACAGAAATAACACAACGCGGTGTAAAATGATCTCATCATTATAAGTGTCCTTTAATGCAAGACCGTCTCGGACAGTTGTGTGGTTGTGATCCTGAAGGACTCTTCCTGCTGATGAGTGGTAATATATGGGGGGAATTATTTCCTCGATATCACGCAAATGGAACTTCTGAACTCATTATGTATAAATTATTAAGTTATAAAACACCACTGCTAATAAAACCGTGGCTACAGTAAGAAGTGTGATTAAAATCACACGTGACTCTGCCCTATTAAACAATAATGTATTAATCCATAAAGCTGTAAGCAGCTTATCCAGTTACTATAATTAAAATATGCTACATCACTAATTGCCTTACCAACCCTTAAATTTCCCTGAAACCCTGTTTAAAGGATGGCAAAAGAGCAGCTCTTACTGTTATAAGTCTTCTAGTACCGGTAACTAAGAAAACCCTTGTCACGGAGAACTTTTTATCTCTGTTCTAATGCAATCCTATTGATTAGTAATACATTCATAGCTGGCAAAATGTTTTGGTAAAATTAATGTGTGTTTAAAGGTAGAAAAAAAAAAATCTATGCACAGAAATTGAGGGGAATAACAATGTTTCCCATATTTCTGCCAACATATTAACTAATACAGCAAAAAAGATCCTTGATATGTCACTCGCTGACTGATGAGAGTGCAGAGCTGAGACGCGAGCACGAAATTTTATTGCTGAAGACATTTTCATCTGCAGCCAAATCACCAGGGAAACACTTTGTCAAACAACTTCACTCTGCATGGAGACTTTGTGACAATATTGGCATCCTAAGAATTTGCTCGGGTTTTTTTCCTATTGCATATACCTGTCCGTGCCTGGGGATATTTACAGCAACACCGCAATTCATGCAGACGTTCGGTTCAGCACCGAGGAACAACCTGGCCAGCTCATGTTTTATCTCGCTGGCGATTTAAAAATAAGTGCTCCGAAGTTGTAGGCTTTTTAATAGAAATGAGACGATATATTTTAGAGAGGTTTAATGTCAAAGCCCCACTGCATATTAATGGAAGTGATCTAGCACTGGGTATCTATCTGCAAAGTTAGGGACCCAAGTTTCTTACCAGGCACCCCACCTTTCTGCCTGAGATGAACGAGAAAGTTAGGAAAATTATGAGAGAAGAAAGGAGGGAGGAAAAACGAGAGAGGAGGAGGGAGAGGGACAGAAAGGGAACAAAACACACTGCATGTTGGATCTGGTAATTTTGATTTGTGCTTTTTATTTTAGACCCTGTATTTATTTTGTCTGTGTGGGAAGACAACCCCCAGAAACAACCCTTGACATTTCACTCTTCCTCCTATCTAGTTACTATTTAAGTGCTGTCAAATTCTCCACCCTAAATAACTGTCTTAACCTCTTCATCATCCCTCTGGTCTACGATGCCACTGTCGCTCATCTAGGCCCCTGAAATAGCCTAGCAACCGGTCTCTCTGGCCACAGGCCCCTGCAGGCCATTGTCTGCACATAGTCTAAGGCAGTCATTTCAAAAAGCAAATCTGACCACACCCCTCCCTTTCACATTTGCTATCGGAGGATAAAAATCCTTCATATGGACGACGAGGCCTGGCATAAAGCAGCACCTAACTCGCACCCCGACTTCACCTGGGAACACTCTCCTTACCCCAAGCATAGTCTATTCCTAAAATGGGCCTTGCCTTCTGCTGCCACAGGGCCTTTGCACATGTGCCTTTCTCCACTGGGAACGCCTTCCAGGCTCACTCACGCATGCTCCTGCCCCTTCTCACGCCTTCACCTGTTAGCTTCTGCCATCTTTAGAGCTTTGTGTACCTGTCAAGTCCCCTGTTACAAGCTCACATAGCACAGCCCAAAGCACATCATCTTTTCCAAACCTACTACAGTTGATAACATACATCCACCTATGAGACTAGTTGATTAAGATGTGTCTCCCTTACCGTGCTGTACACTCCCGTGAGCATGGAACACACCTGTCCTCAGGTACCTTTGAATCCCTTGGCCGAAGGCCTGTCACAAACCTAAAACAAGTGCTCAACCAATGCCGCTGACTGACAGAATGGAGCTGAACAAGGGTCTTCCTACATCCATATTTGGCAAGAAGACATTTAGTATCCTTCCCACCATGAAGGTCAGGCTCTCGGACCACACAGGGAATCATTTGACAGGACTATCTCCCACGACTAATTTTTTATGCCATGGGGTTTTTTCCTCAAAGCAGACTGAAGAATTAAAAAAGGTTACACCCACACGCATACGCACATAGGGTATTGGCTGTTGGAAGTACATCTTTATTGGGACAATCACAGGGCAAGGACTTGGTCACCCGCTTAATGGACTGAGCTCCCTGAAATCCTTAAGCCAGATTCCCATCATCAATACCAGGCCCCTTCTTCCCGGAACATGACTTGCAGCCTAAAAGCTTGGATAATTCTTAAACTTTTGCTACAATCACCCTGGGACAGTCCCTCCAGGTCCACATCCGGCAGCAGCTGTGCCTGCTGTCACAGCTGACCGACTTCCCGGACAGGCAGGAGAGCGGGAAGCCACCGGCTGCCATATGCAACTTGGCCCTGAGCAGGGGAAGGGGTCAGAAACCTGGCCCAGGTGGTGGACAGGCCAGCAGGGCCTGTGTCCTGGCCTGGGGTCCCCAGGTGAGCTGGTTACTCTAACGTAAAAAGCCTCCTACAGGACTCCTTGCAGCTCTAAGAATCTAAGATACGGCCAACTTTTGTAAACTTGCCATTATAGGATTACAAAAACATCCTGCTGCTCTTGATTTTTCTTGGCTGTGGAAGCAGGGGTGGAATTGATAACAGGCATCGGTCTGATTTTTACTCTAATTTTGATTTTCTCTGACATCTAATACATTACCTGGCAATAGAGAAGAATACTGATATCCACTTTCTCCTTAATAAAGTTACTAAAAAGCAGGGAGACGGGCAATTCAGTCAGGCAGGGAGGAGAGGAGGAAGCAAAGGGACATGGTAATAAATGTCTGGAAAACCAAATCGGATAATCCGGAGAAGCTGGAGAAAAATTAAGTGCTGCTCTGTGGAGATCCACAGAGGGCATCTTAAAGACAGAAACTGCACCAATGCCGGCCCTTGACATTGGTTAGCAATAGGAATCTATTACTGGCTGGCCATAGAATTTGGGTCTCTAACCTTTCCCATCAGTGATTCTTCACAGATTGCCAGCTGCCTGCTGAGGGAAGAGCCACTCTTCTTTTGTCTTAAATTTTCTGGTCATTAATTATAGCTGGGATGGCATGTTTTCATGTGGTAGGTAAACAAAGAAACATCATTCTTGGCTTTGGAGGGATGGCAATGTTATGTAAAATGAGAACATTATTCTTAAAATCCAATTTATAACGTCCTCTTCTAGTCATAGAGATCAGTATTCTCTAAATGGACCCTGAAATAATATATTATGTAAAGGCACTCATTTTAAACCTATTTTCAAAACACTAACCACCATATTGAACAAAATGCCTGTAAAGTCTCTATTTTGAATTTATACCCAATTCTTTGCCAGTCTCAAAATTTCAAGTATTTATGTCCCCTTTACTTTTTAAAAGTCAGGTTGATTGGGGTATAATTTATGTACAGTAAAATCTCATGCTTATTCTTTATTTACTAAGCCAAAACAAACATTTATCAATGCTTATAGCTAAAATGTTAACTCTAAAAGTGGAAAGTCCTTTTTGATAAGTGCATGTATTTATTCCTTAATTTACTCAGGAGGCAACCAAAAAAGTGATCGACATTTTCATAATGAAGGGATTTTTAAGACAGCGTGGCTATGCAGAGACACTAGCTTGAACAAAGTTATGAGTCTATACAGAACTGCTTTATTTAAGACTCCTAAGACAGTCTGAGGACTCAGTCCAGTAATGCTCGGCCATGAGGCTCACGCAGATCTGTGTGGGCAACGTCACACACATAAACCGCGATGCACAGAAAAGGATGGCAGATGTGATCTGTCACTGAGATAAGAAACATCATTATTGCGCCTTACAGATAACTCCACTCCAGTGGGTTTCTAGTGGATACTTGCAGACGTAAAAATTATTTTCAGTATATGAATAATGCTCATACAAAGAATTCAGTAAATTAGCTCAGCACTTTGTGGGCAGGAGCTTCCTTTATGATAATGAATGCATGACTTAAAATATATGAATTTTATAAAAAATTAGGTTAGGAACAAGTATTTGGCGAACTCTTGTTACCTTACTCCTCCTCCTTCCAAGAATTAAAGTGACAAATAACTTCCATATCATATTTATTCCCACTCAAGTAACGTTAGGTGGTCAATATCCAAAGTGGTCCGTAGAGCTGTCTACCCCTGATGCCACCTTTGTTAACTATGAGACCTTGGGAAAGTTAGCTAACTGTTCCTGCCTCAGTTTCCAAATCTACATAACGGAGACACTAAGAACACCTGCCTTAAAGGGTTGTGGTTAAGGCTAAATTAGAAAAATACAAGTACAGTCGGCCCTCCGGTATCTGTGGATTTAACCAACTGCAAATCAAAAATATTTAGAGAAAAAAAAAATGGATGGTTCTATCTATAATATTGAACCTGTAAAGACTTGTTTTCCTTGTCATTATTCCCTAAATAGAGTATAGCAATTTTATATCATGTTATTTACATAATAACATTTCCATCGTATTAGGTATTATCAGTAGAGATGATTAAGCCCTCCATAACTATAAGCTGGGGTGATCATTATCAACAATTTACTACTACGCTCCCTGGTGGGTGTGACTTACAAATGATATACGGAGTTCGTGTTTTCAAAGTGAGTCATCACCACAACAAAAATGTTCCTCACTAGCGTAAGCAATCTGGATTAAACACTCCCCTTTCCCACTAAGGAGATAGAAACACAAGGGCAGGGATTACAGGTTACATGAGTGGTGTTTCCCACACACCTGCACTATCTGCTTTCCCTACACTACTTTACCCTTCACAGCACTCCTGGGATGTACGTGTCATCACGGCCTTTTTACAAGTAACAAAAGAGAAGAGTGAGATCTAAGACAAGTTAAAGGACGTGCTCAAGGTCACCCAGCTAAAAAGTGGTGACTCTGGGTTCTCAATCCGGCTCGGTGGGTCTCCCAGAGCTGTGGGCATTAACTGCCAGCACAGTGCAATGTTCTGATTTTGCACACTAAATGGCTCTGCAGAAAGAAGAAAAGGAAAAGGAACATTTATGGTGAACAGTAGAGTAATATTCATAGGAGGAGGGACTAGAAATGAAAATATTCTCAATGCTGTTAGTAAAAGTATTTTTATAAGCAAAAATCTGTATGATGATAGGTTAAATTACATTTAAGAAAATACCAGTACAAATAATCGAGCTCTAAGTATTTCATGGCATTTCTGGCAATAGCCTATCTTTTTCATCAAAGCATTCCAGAAAACCTTGTAAGTCTGATTTAATTTTATCTATCAGAAAATAAAATCAAAGACATTGTGTGATAATGGTTAATAGCTCCGATTTCTCAGCATCCTTCTTCATATATCTTGGGGGGGGAGGGGGGAAGCAGCACTGTTGGAATGGTTCCAGAAATTTGAAGATACAAATTTATTTTTCCTCAAGCCATTAAATGCCATAACCAATGGGCAAAATCATTTTATATGGCTTTCTAAAATATCATGTCAGAGTTGCAAATTGAGTAAACATAAATAAGGATCTGGGCTGGTCAAGGTTGTTGAAAGTCACTTCTTCTATATGTCTTTAAAGACTATCTTGGAGAGACCTTAAGATGCAGGACTATTCATTCTAGGTGAGATTTAGTACTGAAAGTGGTTTTATTTGCATGTTTCACAGAAGCTGATTTTTTCCCTCCCAAACCATCATAGAGGATATCAGAAAAAGAAAGAATAATATAATAAGAATAAACAAATAATAAAAAACCGGGAAAATTCAAACATTTCATCATAGGCAAATATTAATGACATTCCCAAAAGAAAAAAAAAAAAAAATCTTTCACACATACAAAGGACCTAGAGTGGTCACTTCATATTTCATAAACTGAAGATTACAATTTTTGGTAAAAGGGATTGTGAAAATTTTACATATAAACTTGGCACTGAAAGGGATTCTCACATGCACTCAAAACCAGAAATCACAACACAAGCAACAGCAACGGAGCAGTCTGCAGACCCGGTGGGCGCAGCCCTCATTCAGGTGCTTTGCGACATCCTGCCCCGTCTCACCCTCATAGGAGAAATCACTTTCCCTCGTCGGGAGGGTTTTATTTAGTAAAGCAGAAAGACACCAGGTCAGGAATGCTACGTTCCACTGTCACCTAAAACATCTTAACTGTCAAGAAACAAGACTCCCAGCGGTCCCTGCTCACTATCCGTACTGTCAGGACTGTGGCTTCTCATCCTTATATCCCTTTCTTGGTTCAATGGCTGAAACATAATCGTTTACAATGGACCAATACTTCCTCTGTGACTCTTCTTCCCCTGATCAATTCCCTTCTCTCCAGCAGAACCAAAACCTTCTACCCACTGGGCCATGCATGCACTCCCATCATAGCTCCCCAAAGACTTTATTTCATATGTTTAACATGTTTTTTTCCCTTTCTTCTACCTAGAATGTCACCAAAGCAGGGCCCAAAGCTCTTTCTAGGTTCTGGGGTTACTACAGACATGGCACACACATGTCACCCAATACTTCTGAGTCACAGTCTCAAAAGGTAGTATGGCAGTGAGCATTAGTTTCTAAGACACTCACTGTAACTAATGCTGTTAAAACATAAGGATAAGCACATTGAAAAAATACTCAACATCAGAGCCATTAAGGAAATGCAAATCAAAACCACAATGAGCTATCATTTCACAACCACTAAGACGGCTATAATCAAAAAGTCAGATGATAACACGTGTTGATCAGAATGTGGAGATACTGGAACCCTCAGACATTGCTGGTGGGCATGGAAAATGGTTGCAGGTGCTTTGGAAAACAGTCTGGCAATTCCTCAGATGGTTAAACATACACTGCCTGATCCAGCAATTCCACTACGAGGTATATATCCCAGACAAATTAAAGCATATGCCCACACAAAAACTTGTATGGAAATGTTCTTAGCAGCATTATTCATAATAGCCAGAATAACCAAAGTATTCATCAATTTACAAAGGGATGAATAAAATATGGGATGTTATTTCAGCCACCAAAAAGACTGAAATACTAATAAATGCTGAACCACATGGATGAACCTTGAAAATATCATGCTAAATAAAAGCAGCCAGTCACAAAGTACCACATAGGGTATGATCGCATTTGCATGAACCGTCCAGAATGGGCAAATGTATAGACACAGAGAGTAGATCACCGGTTGCCAGGGGCTGGGCGTAGGGAGATTGTGGGTGGCAGGGTCTCTTTCTGGGGATAATACAAAGTTCTATATTGACTGTGGTGATGAATGCTAATACTATGCATATATGAAAAGCTACTGAACCATTCATTTTGAATGGGTGAACTGTACAGAATGTGAATTCTATCTCAATGAAGCCATTTTTTAAAAAAATACCACCACCATGTGAGCTCTTTGGCATCTAACTATTCTTTAACTGGCACATAAGCAGGACCTGGGATGAGACCACTCAACTATGTACTTATTTCCGAACAAAGTCTCTCTGAATCACTTTTCTCTTTAGCCTTTGAAAGACTGATCATTTTGGGGAAACTGAGGCAGTTCAAAGATAATTCCATCCGTCAAGGTCAGACAACCTGAATTCTCAGATGTTAACTAATTTGCTGACTCTGGGCATACTGCTCATTGCTTTTCTCCTTCGTACTGATGGTGAAGAGATGTCAAGGCTTGTAAGGAGACAAGGGAGTTGACACTGAAATCTCAGATTAGTCAAGTTTATGGCTTGAGGGAGCAGGAAGGGGATAATCGTGAGGGACAGAGGTGAACAGATGACTAAAACATGCAACAAAAAAATCATTTTTTTCTGAAATGAGATGGGAAATTCAATTATTCACTCTTATGCTTAAAAGCACAGCTTTCCAGAAAATTAAATGAACCTGGAATACATTCAGAAGATTTAGAACAAAGAGTTTCTGCATTTCACAGTTTCTTGAAAACCCAAGATATTGTTTTTTGATGACTAGCTTTTCTTAACCTAACTGTTAAGAACAGGAAACAGTGGGCTGAAAAATGTTAAATGATTTGCCCGAGTCACAAAGTATAAAAGCATCAGTTAGGCCAGATGACTGTTAGATTTAATTTATTTACAAAGAAAGACTTCTGTCATATATTCATTTTCCTCTTTCCACTAGAAGTTCTATAAAATGATTCTTTTGAACGGTTAAGGGAATCCATTAAATATTTCTTAAAAAAAAAAAAAACTCATGAGGACTTTAGGAACTTGCTTAATCAAAGATATAAACAATCTCATCTTTATTTTTAATTTATTTTTTGAACCATCAATGCAGCTTTAATTTAAAAAGGTTTTCACGCTGATTTATTTACAAGCAAGACAAACACCCTAGAAAACTGCAGATTAGAAGTAGCCCCTGTGATTCAACCAAGACATAGTCAGTAAGTGTGAAAACAGAGAATTAAATTACTCTCCTTCTCTGAGATACGCATCTTATTTCTTCAATATCCAAACAACTGGGATAACTATTTATCCAAATCAATTAACCAAATTAATAAGAAAAAGCACCTTCAAAGAGGAGAATCTTATCAGTATTTAAAAGAGAAATATTGTACCTGAATGAACACAAGACAGCTTTGTAAATCCTAAGAGGTGCTTAAAATCAGAGCTATTAAAAAAAAGACAAAAGCAAACAAAAATGTTACTTTCTTACATGCAAGAGGCACAAAAAGAAAGAAAATGAATGCAAATGCCTTGTTACCACTACCTTGACAATCAAGGGGAGATGTCAGAGTAAAATGACCATCTCCCATTTTCCCTATTAAGTCCTTTGTAGGCGAGTGATTTTTCTAGGGGGCAGACAAAACACAACTGAATTCTTCCCTAAATTCAGTATGAAAATTCTCTGCAGAAAAAAAATCCAACGCTCTTCCAATCCTCACAAGTCATTAATGATTAACATCCCAATTTTAATGGCAACCGCTCCTTTAATCTTGTATGAAATAAAACTTTATAAGAGACATAAGGAAATTTAATTTTAGGAAAAAAAAAAACCAAACCGATTCACACACAGCGATAAAGTAAATTTCCAATTTATCATTATCAAAAAATAGGACTTAACACTATACTAGGTCTTTTGTTTAAAAAATAAAACACATCCTGCCATTTAAAACTCTTGAAATGCCACTCCCTGCAAAGGAATGTTTAGAACTAGGCATTTGTCATCACTGAGAAACCCAGTTGTAGAATGCTTTGGAATATTATATGTATGTAATTTCCTCATTAATTTCAACAATAACTAATTCACTCTTTCCCTCAGGCTCAATCTGTAAGGATGCAACAATGCAAATACAAAACTAAATTAAACCATGTAGGCATGTACACTCCACAAGAGCTGAGACCATCTCGTTTGTTCACTGCGGTTATTTAAAAAAATTTCCTATATTTGCAGACATGTCAAAAGGTTGATGGGAATAAGCAGGTATACAAGGTCTCATTAATCATCTCTCTGTTACAACAGAGGTTTAAATGAAGCTACCCTAGCACAGCTAAGCACATTTTTAACAATATTTTTTTTCCTGCTCAAAATAGCACTGACCTATCGTCAACGTTTATCAAACATGCCACACAGTAGGTCCTCTATAAATGTTCGCTGGTATTGATAAAGAGAATGACAAAATTATCTTTTGAGAAGAGACTTACAATTAGGCAAAGAAAAGAGACATACTGGAAAATCTAACTTAAACTAGAAGTCAGCATTGACAAGGGGTTCTGAAAAACTTTTTATGATTTTTATCTAAAAAGAGGAGGCAGTGAATTTTTCATAATATATGTTTATTTCATTCATGTTTTTAATATTTATAACGGATGCATACAATTTATGAACAAACATGTGGACTATGGAATTTGTTTAGATTTGATTTACTCGAACCATTTTTATTAGATAAATTAATTTTTTATTGTCACATATCCAAGATGATCTTCCACACATGAATTTTTACTATGGAACAGTTTAAAAATTTAAACACTCTGAGCATCAAAGTTTTTACTACTGAGCTATCGTGTTTCTTTTTATGTATTTATAAAACTTATTTTTCAAGCTGATGTCAAACAAGGCATAGATGACTGAATCGATGATCAGAAATAAACCCTTTATTCTCTTTCTAGGTTAAAAGGTGTGCTGTGTTTAATGATGAAACTTATTCCCTCATTTATTTCGCCAACTTTTCATCGAAAATTTATTCAAGGAAGAGTCAGTTTAAATTTACTTGATTTGAAGGAAAATGCCAAATGTTCATCCTTCAAGATTATATTTTTTTACCTTACTTTAGCATAAGCAGATAAATTCTCAGCGTCACCGCGGCTGAGTTTCCCTGCTATTTTTATTTGCTACTGACAGAATATTCAGAGCTGACAAATGCTGTAGAACAGACATAGTTATTAAAAGCTTCAATTTTCAGCAAAGAGTGACAGTTTGCTTTTGCTGCTCCTAAAGCAAAATCGAAGAGGTGTGAATACACAGGGAAAGGTGGAACACACACGCTTTGGATACTTTCACAAACAGTTCTAGTAAGTGGCACTCATTTGAAATATTACTCTAAAGGTATTAGTTTAGGTATTGGTTCACAGAATACAAACAGAATGATGGCTGACAACTCTCAGTAGTACTTTAAAAGCTTTACTGATGGACAACTTTGATATCTAAGGAAGACCTTTGAAAATAACAAATAATTGACTTAAAATACAAGACAGATAGTTTTGAACTAATCTAAAATCATATGTTAAGAGAATAAAAAGCAAACAAACATTTTATTTCTACTTTAAAGAAATGGCTGGTTTGCTTAAGTTAAATTTCCTAAAATGGACAGTAACTCAGAACCTCTACATTTTACTGTATTTTAGGGAGGAGAGCATTTAATGTACCCCAAAACTATGTAAATTCTGGGTGGTGGCAGGGGTCAGATAATGCAAGTTAAATTTCACAGACAACACTAAAATGTTTCTTATATGAAATCCTAACGACCCTTAAATGACCTTTTTGGAGGCCGAATCATAAGACATATATATTGTCAGCACCAGTGGGAAAATTCATATAGAAAAAGAAAGCAAAATTTCTCTCTGCTCAAAAGGCAAGACATCAGTAAAAGAGCACTAATTCAGAAATTCTACTCTGAAGCTATAAAAGGGGCGCTAATAATAATAATTAATAATAAGTGATTCACCCACCCCAAGGCAAGAAAACGCAAGTAGAAATCTGGAAAAATGAGCCTTTCTCAAACACAGACAAGCTTTAGTCAAACTTTCTGGGATGATCAGAATGTTCTGTATCTTAACTGGAGTACTGATTATATATATTCGTCAAAACTCAGGTAAACACATATATACACACACACAGAGTATCTGTGCATTATACCCATGTAAATTACACTTCAATTAAAAAAAGAAAACTCATAAATGTATGCCAAATGTATCAGTTCATTTAATGCATCAGATGTAAAGTACGAACTTTCTGTTAATTAATGTTTTATAAATCTTTGTTTACCTAAAGAACAGAAAAATACAAAAAGGAGAGCTAAAAAAGTCTAGGGGAAAAAATACGAGCAGAACAGAGAGACAAACCATTAAAGTTGGAAACACCACTGGAAAAAGAAAAAAATCTTTCCAAAGGCTCAAATAGTGCTCATGAGGACAAGTGAAGAGGAGATGTAGCCTTTGTCTTTGTGTAACTCTGACATGTTAGTTACCTGCTTTTAATAAACAAGCTTTTGTGTTACGATAGGCTATTAACAGTGTCCCCATTTTCTTTTCTTTTCTGGTTTTCTTTTTTTTTTGCAACTGTGCTGTGCAGTGGCATCATCATAGCTCACTGCAACCTCAAAACTCCTGGGCTCAAGTGGTCCTCCTGCCTCAGCCTCCTGAGTAGCTGGGACTACAGGGCTGTACCACCATGGGGTCTTGCTATGTTGCTCAGGCTGGTTTCCAAGTCCTGGCTTCAAGTGATCCTTCTGCCTCAACCTCCCAAAGTGCTAAGAGTATAGGCGTGAGCCATCTTGCCCTACTGTACCCCCATTTTAAAGTTGATTAAATATACAGAAGAGTTCACTGATGTGCCTAAGAATATACAATTAAGGAAAGCACCAGGATACAAATAGATCTCTAAAACTCCTATGCATAATTCTTCTCACAAAACAATACTCTGTGTTGTCTGTGTGTAGAGCATAAAAATAAAAACCACTGTTACGCTCCACACGTGGTAATACGGCTTTCCCTCCTCATCCACACAGGACTGATGAGAATAAATGTGCTTCAACTAAGTGCATGAACTGAAACATTCAAGATTCTTTTTCTTAAATATTCATTCACTTCTTGGCTTAAAAAAATCTGCAACAAGTAATACTTGGGTCTGAAAACATATACGAGCTAAATATGTATTAGCTAAATATATTAGCCTAAAGGGACCTTTGACTACAAATACTGAGTAACAATTTCATTATTTTGGTGTGTAATTTTTATTATGATTTGATCGAAGTTAGTTGTGCTTGATTTCAGAAGAGCAGAAAGAAGACAATATCAGACAAAAAATGAATTTCCTATGGATTAAGAACTGAAATATATTTTATGAAAATCTTATAAAAATTTGGGTCAGGGGGCGATGGTACTTCTAAAGGGATTGAGGGAAATTCACGGACGCCCCATGACACCACAGCTAATGAATGCCTTGGTTAGTCCTGGGAGCCATGTTCTCACTCAGACCTCTCGGATTCCCCCAAAAATAAAGATTCTGCATTAATAATGCTCTTCTTTGCTTACACCCTCCAGGAACTCCAAATGCCCTACAGTAAGAGGGTCAGTGTGACTCATTGTGTTTACGGCTAACTTTGCAAAAAAACAAAACAACCAAAAATAAAAAAAAAAAAGAAGAAAATCATTTAGTGTGAATTTAAGAATCACAAGCATTGACACAGCCCAAGCGCACATTTTCCTTCCTAAATAAATACATTTTGTATCATTCAATAAAATGCGCAAAATGGTTTCCATTCAATTGTGACAATCTTTAAAATTTTTTCAGGAATGAAATTTGCACCTTCTTCTTTTCCAATGAGAGATAGAAAACAAGCCATGGATAAAGACAAAACCATCGCTTATATTTAACAACAATTAAAAACAGGTAAACGACTGATTTAATTCACACTGTATGCCTGTCTCAAAACATCACATGTACCCTATAAAGATATAAAACCATTAAGTACCCATGATAATTAAAAAAACAAGCAAAATAAAGGTAAAAGAAAAGGATAGTGCTTAGGAGGATGAGCTTGGGACTCAGAAGACTGTTTCCAAAGCTGGGCTCTATCACTCAGTAATTGCATTACTGCGGCAAAGAACTTAAAGCCTCAGTTTGCTGACCTATAAAAAGTGGGGATGATGATGTTTTCTGTCCACCTGCAAACTTGTATAAGGGGCTCAGCAGAGTATGCAGCATACAATCAATGCTTGATAACTGCATATATTATATAATTTGCACATATGCATATAAAACAATGTCTACAAATCAACAATTCTATAATACAGGCATACCTTGTTTTATTGCACTTTGGAGATAATGGTGTTTTTGTTTTTTTTTTTTTTTACAAATTGAAGGTCTGTGGCAACCTGGCATTGGGCAAGTCTATCGGTGCCATTTTTCTACAGCATGTGTTCACTTCATGCCTCTGCGTCAGCATATTTAGCAAGAGAGCATTTTTAATTAAGGTTTGCACATTGTTTTTTTAGGCATCATGCTACTGCACACTTAATACAGGATAGTGTAAACATAACTTTTACATGCACTAGGAAACCAAAAAACTCATGTGGTGTGCCTTGTTGCGACATTCGCTTTATTGCAGTGGTCTGGAACTGAACCTGAGCTATCTCTGAGGTATGCCTATAATTGTACCCAATACTGTGGTGACAATAAAACGTGCAAAATGGAATCTTATATTTGATTCGTCAATGGATAGTGGAGGTTCTTTTTTTCCTTAATATACTAGTTTTTCTAATTATGAAAGTTCATTAGAAAATTTATATGGCGCTAGCAAAAATGATAAATTACTAAAATGTACACATCGTTAGATAAAAATAAAAATTAAGTTGTACGTAATTAGAGGAAAAACTGCAAAGCCCTGGAAAGCAGAGAGAAAACAAAACTCACGCCCAATTCTACTACTTGAGAAAACTACTATGAATATTTGAGATTTGTCCCTCCAAGCTTTTTTCCTACACACGTCTGCATTAAATACAGTCACAGAGTCTGCTTTTTAAATTTATAATATGTTGTGAAAATTCCCAAAGTCATTAAAAGTCTTACACGACCCAACTTGAAATGACTACATAGCATTCAATCATATTGTTGCACTATTATTTATTTACTCAATCAAGTATTGTGGGGCATTCTGTTGTTTCCAATCGTTAGTATTACAAATGAGATTAAGTTTTTGTTTGCTTTTTGTTAAGAGGATTACCTCCTGCACAAAATAAAGTGAACAGCAGCTAAAGAATTCCATTTTATTTTAAGATGTCAGCCAGGGGCTGCAGAGTGGGATTGTATAAAATCAATGCATTTAAACAAGTGATTTTTTTTTTTTTTTTTTTTTTAGGTAGCTTCAGTATTGCTTTCCATCACGCATCCTTGACTACCCAAATGTACACACACATATGCACAATCATGTATTTGAATTAACAGAGGTAAAACTGGAACGACCTACCTACCTAACAGAATCAGTTTCCATATACTTCCATAAACACATTATGTGATGCAACAGAAGTCAGACATTTTACTCAGGGTTTTTAAGGAAATTTTTTGGAAATATGCCATTTAACTAAAAAAAAAAAAAGAAAAAATGCCTTACTTCCCCTACTATTTAATCAACAAAATTAGTAATCAGCAGAAACAAATGCGAGACAGTTTAGGAGCTGTCAACGTTCACAGTCCCATACAAATAAAAGCAGCATCCACACAAACAACGTTTCTAGGAAAAACACCGTTCTCTCTAAATCTTGGAGATATGCAAATACGATATTGCTTTATATGCTCAGAAAACTGGTTCTTTATTCCACTGAGATTTTTCTGTCAGTGTAACAAGCTGAAAACAAAATATGAATGACAAGTGCACATACTTAGCTGATGGAGAACACAGAGTCCAACAGAAACCACATTAATCTCTCACAGAAGTTATGTGACTTCCAGGCAGAAATATCGATTCGGACCTGGTCTGCTGCAAAGTTTGACAAGTACTCAAACCCAAGCTTGGAAATTTCTCCCCCAAACGGTAACTTCTAGCGCTTTCTTTAGCTTTCTTGGCTAATTAGGGAACTGACTTGACTATCTGGTTTAGTTCAAGCCCTAAGAATTTCTAATAAATAGGCTTTTAGGTAATAAGAGTATGTACACACATATCTCGCTAGATGCTGGTATTTGGAAACTAAGAATTTAAAGGACTAGGCAACATTGTCAGTGTAGTTATTCCAGGTTGGTTTTTTAACTTTTTTTCATATTTTAATATTATCATAACATCTTCATCATGCCCAACACAAAGAAAAAGTCTAGGTTAGATTTTATTCTTCTAGAGTATACTTTTGTGTTTGTTTGCATAGACTGAGGGTTCAGAACATTCTCTTTATAATTCCTCTCCCATAATCTTCTTCAAATGCCCCAGAGGTCACCCTGCCAGACGGTTTTGTACCCATGAGCATCACATTCTGTAATCCCTTTCCATTGGTCCACGACAAGGTACGACCTGGCTCTCCAAGGGATTGTCCCGGTGGCTAATTAGGTTTTGTTGCATTGGTTTCTCTTCTCAAACATAAGGAATTTCAGTGGTTTGTGCCTTTTTCTTTACTCCAATCATTGTGTAATTATAGATCTTATGTTTTCACTTTTCACTTTGGATGCCAACTTGTCCTTTTCCATTTCCAACCAAAACAAAAGCAGAACACATGTTAGAGAACTATCCCTTAAAGTTCTCTTTTGAATTATCTAACCTTGGCGTTTGGGATGGAAAAAAACAGAGCCAGTGTCCATCTGGTATGCAGAGGATTTTTCTCTGCAGGTATTTCTTTCTGGTTGAAAATAGAAAGTAAGTCTACCCTAATCCTCAGGGTTTGACCGGAGAATAACTTGGTGCTTGTTAAGAAAAACAGTAATATTTTTGTTAGATTATCTTCTTATGTAAGATACAACCCTAGAGAAGTTAGACTGTACTTGTCTGTCTAGGTCTTTGAAGGGAATGAGATTATGAGAACATCAGAGTTCTTCTGGCTCCGTATCCTTGCCCACAAACAGTACTGTTTCAAATTATGGTTTTGCCAACCTGGTAGGCATAAAATGATATCATTATGGTTTTAATTTGTAGTTTCCTGATTACAAATGAGGTTGATCATTTTTCATATAGATTAGCCATTCATGTTTTCTTTTCTTTGAAATGTACCATTTATCAATTTTTGTTTGTTTCAAGTTGGGTAATTTTTTCATGACCTTCTGGGTTCATTCATTCTCTCTTTAGATGTAATTCTTTTTTTTTTTTTTTTTTTTTGAAACAGAGTCTTGCTCTGTCTCCCAGGCCAGAGTGCCATATAGCTCACCACAATCTGAAATTCCTGGGCTCAAGTGATCCCCCTGCCTCTGCCTTCCGAGTTGCTGGGACTACAGGTGCATGCCACCACGCCTGGCTAATTATTCTATTTTTTGTAGAGACGGGGTCTTGCTCTTGCTCAGGCTGGTCTTGAACTCCCAACCTCAAGTGATCCTCCCAGCTCGGCCTCCCAGAGTGCTAGGATTACAGGCGTGAGTCAGCACGCCAGGTCTGCTATGTATAATCCTCTATTTTAACATATCTGCTCAGTGTTTAATTGCAATGATTATATTTTCCATCTCCTGGGATTCTATTTAGCTATTTTTTTTAAGTCTTTCTGCTCGTTTTTGATGGTCTCTTCTTCCTTGCTCAGTGTTTTCCTTTATATATTTCACGTGCACCTGCCGCCCAGTATTATAAGGCATAGGGGATCTAAACCTGTTGTTTACTGTTTCTGTTGAATCTTGCAAATTTTGGCCTACGTTATCCCCGTTTGGTAATTTGGGGATTGCTTTGTTGAGTGTCTGATTTTTTTTTTGTTATCACAACCTCTCATCAGCTGAATTTGTAGGAATTCTGAAGGCAGTGGATTGTCAACGTTTTCCTCCAGATTTATGCTTCTCTCTACCAGGTGCCAGAGGGTTCCACCAATCTGGAGATATGCTATGCACATTTTTTAGGCTAAAAGTTCCATGAGTGTGCAAGTAGCATACATTTATACCCTGCGTCCATCCAAAAATAAGCTTATAGCTGCAAATAGGTAGGGGAGAAGATGGTTATGATGATTATTATTTTTCTTTTACATAGAGCACCAGCAAAAACAGACATTTTTCCTCATCTGCTCCCTATCTTGGTGGGCTGATGTTTTCCAGCTCTGACTTTCACGGAGGGTGTAGCTCCTTTGAATGTTCTCAGCTTTGTGACAGAGTTTTGTGCTTGGTCCTCCAACTCTACCCAGATAACAGACCTAGTTATCTCTTTATTTTCCATAGTAACTAAGTTCCAACATCCTTACATGGACATTGCTACTGGGGCAGTGCTGGTCTCCTTTCACTCACCCCTTTGGTTTCAAATACCCAGGCAGGGATGGGGAACCCATGGCCTTAAGGTGACAAGCGGCCTTCTAGGTCCTTCCAGTGCGGTCTTTTGACTGAATCCCAATTTTACAGAACAAATCATTTTATTAAACGGGGTACAGCAGAGAAAGGTGAAGCTTTTCTTGACTCTTTTGGTGTTTAAAAAAGAACAATCTTGAAATGAGAAGGCTGCAGGTTCCCTACCTCTACAAGGGCTTTTTGCCCCTTGGGAATTTTCCCCTGCTCTCTTACAAGTTCAGCTACACATTTATAAAGTGCATTTCTCTGATGTATCCTGCATTTAGCATTCCATGGTGAGAAGGCTTTCAGAATATCTGGTCCTCATAAACTATCACACACACACACACACACACACGCACACACAAAAACACATATGAGTATGTGTGTGTCTATATACACATACTTTGTCCACATGCCCAAGAAATGGGCACCTTTCCCTTCTTGCAAGTGTCTTTTAGAGATGGTTAAAATTAGTTGACCATACAAATGGACAGGAGCAACTCTGAAATAATAGCTTTACAGTAAATTCATACACAGACCAAAAGCCATTCTGCCACACCCACAAAGCTGGTATAACCCAACACACTGATCAGACTGACCTTCCTCTTTTCACAAGTTCAAGACAAAAATTTTCAAGGATCATTTTACTCATGTGCCCACGGTGTCTACAGGCAGCACTTCTCTTTGAGAAATATTGGTGAATTTTTCTGAATGGATTTCTGATTAATCAAACGACTAGAAATCCTTGTGAACCAACATTTGTTTGAGACATCGCAAATTACTATCACATACTCGAAAGAGAGGTTATCTTATATTTTTTGTTAAATAGGTAAGTCAGGTTCTTACTGATTCCCCAAAGACTTCTGTGTGTTCACTTTCCTAATAAAATTATATCACCAATTTTTGACTGCCCTGTAGGTACACAATCTAGTCTACCTGAACGCTTAACGGACTCTTGGGTGTCTTAATTTTGGCAAATTTTAGTACAGCTTTAGAAGTATATTTTTGGGGACTTGAAACACATTTTTTTTTTAAAGCCATGGAATATAGGAAAGAAGAATCAATAAATGAAAATGCTGTTGCAATTCTATTTTTGTTTAAACCAAAGAAGCTTCCAAACTCCAATTAGTTAGACATTCTCTGATAGTTCATATGCTAATTCATACAGACTTATTTTAATTAAAGAAAAAATTGGGTTTTTTTTTTTTTTGCTGCCATTTTAAGATGAAAAGACAAAATAGTCAAAGAAATCAGGCACAAGCTGACATTAACTATTCTGTGAAGTTAAAGATAAGATTAAATTTGACTGTAATCCACGAGTGAGTGAGAAGTCAGTTGTGGCAATAATAATTTTGGGGGCATCTCCTGGCAATCTTTCATTAAAAAAAAAAAAAAACCCTCTAAGTTTGAAAGGATGACAGCATATCTGCTTAGTACAAAAACAGAAAGGAGTCAGAAATAATGACGTAGAAAAAAGCCCATTCATGGTGCCTCGGCTGCTGCGTTCACTCCACATTGCCTGAACACCTTTAAATATCTTCCAACCAGATTTGTCTGTGTCATGACAGCCCAGCAGACACGGTTAGTATCATCCTGAAACATTTTTTCAGGATGGGCCATTCAAAGCCATCCTGTTCTAAACAAAGGGCACTACGTGTTCATGTACGCCAGGAGGGAGAGTCATTTGTGATGCTCTGGCTCAATCTGTCCCTTTTTGTGCCCTGAGAGCGAAGACGGGGGTCTTTATCCTGGAAAGATGAAGGGACCGAAAATAAAGCAGCATTACTATTTAGGGCTATAATTTGCTTATTTGGGTATCTGCTTCCTTGCCCTGAAAGAGCTGCATCAAGCCTCCTTGAACATTTCCTCCTAATGCTCTTAATAATGGGTTAAAAATATTCTTCAATTAAGCCTCAAAACCGCTCTGTGGAGTAAGCCCGGGACCATTATCTCTGCCATTGTACAGGGCAGGAGGCTACGTCGACAGCCAGAAAGGTCACTCGAAGAGCCACTCGCTGAGCAGAACAACTAACTGTGTCATCAGTACGCAAAGGTCACCCTGGAGACCACACGTGGTCACCGTGAAAATACAGAAGGACTCTATGCTGCACACCCCGCAAATTGGTATGACGACAATCCTTTCACTTGAGCTTCACATACAAAACTGCAGCCAAGCCAGAAGGGAAGCTCCTGGGATGAGATGAAATCATCTCTTGCTTTAGATTTCCCTTTGGCGACAGGCGGGCCCGGAGCCAGGCGCAGGTGGTACCTCTAAGAAAGAGAGTGCCCAGGGGGGATGGCAGTGGGGTCTTTTTTTGGAGGTGATGGGTAAAAGGGCACTGTCAAAGAAAAGCAATTCAACTACTCCACACTCTGGGAATCACTGCAGGGGCTGGGGTTAACTATGCCAGTTTATGATACCAACACTGACCTTTCCTTTATTGAGAATTTTATAGGACCCACTGAAACATACAGTGCAGAAGGATCTAATGCATCTCCTTTAACACATGACTCTGTTTTATAAGGAAGAAAGGCTTTATTTTAATTTTTTAGAAGTTTATGAGGTCTTGAGGGAAAATTCCAGACGACTCTGCAGACACTCCCTTTCCTGTACCCTCATCCACAGGAACAGCCACTGTCCCACTGAGGGACTCGGAGAGAGCGGCTCACGTACTCTGAGGACAGTGCCAGCTCTGGGATAGTCAACCGTTTACTGCATGACTCTTGGGTGTGTGGAAAGACATTTCTGGAGGGTTAAAAACCACGAGGACACCAAACCAAGAGGAGCAAGGAAGTGTCATACAATGGCTGACGTGTCACATACTTCTTAGTTCCTAAAATGATCAATCAATACATGTAAGACAAAAGTTCAATGAATGCGCCTTGTTGATAAACTAGTGTTTTAAAACAGACTGAGCACTAAACTGTGAGCCAGGAGATCCAGGTTGGAGTCTGCTGTCCTGGCTGGGTGAACTCACAGAGGTCGCGTCACCTTTTGGAGCTGCACTTTTCACTCACACAAAGAGAGGACATGAAGCTCGCTTAGTGAGGCTTCTTTGAACTCTACTATATTGTATTTAACAATCTAGCTTAGTAGTTGTATACAGTCTTCTTTCCTTACATGGTCTTCTGATGAAGTCTTTAGAAGTTTAGACACATATTACTGGAGGTAAGTATCTCTTTTTTGTATATCCTCGCTAAAACTCTAGCCCTCACTAGCTGTGGCATTCCATGACATAGTATTATTATTAGCACTTACAGCATCTAAAATTTATGAACACTTACTCTGTGCCCAACCCAATTCTAAATGCTCTATATACGTTATTTCATACATTCTTTCCTAACCACCCTATAAGGTAGACACTATTACCACTCAATTTCACAGATGAGCTAAGTGATGCTCAAAAAGTCAAATAACATAAATACTGAGTGGTGGGCTCAGGATATGAACTGCAGGCAGTCTGACTCCAGAACCTACCATCCCCCACACACTGTTATACTGACTGATCAAAGCAGCGCATTAAATACTCCACGAATAATACCCTAGTCAAACACGGTTCTCCATAAAATCCACATGAAGATCGTGAACTTCTATTCTTCCGCCAAAGAATTCACATCTTATCCACATTTTTAGGTAACAGAAATATTTTGACACCTAAATATTAACGACATTTTAGTAACTTTTCATAATAAACAAAGATTTTTATCTAAAATTTAATCCTCAAAGGGAAAAAACCCTGTAAATTACCATAGAGATAGATTATTTCTTCAAAACCTACGTAAAAGATCATATTAGGCAAAATGGAAACGATAAAATATGTATTTAGGAGATGCTGGTACTAAAAATATTCTATGGATCATTCTAAAATTTAGACAAATTTCTATTACAATGCCATGATAAATGGACAAGATAATATATTGGATCAAGGAATAAGAACTCAACAGTTCATCTAGGCAGCCACGCAGTTATGAATAATTTTAATAAATATGCAAAGCCGGTATTCTGCCACATAAAATAGCTAGTCAATTGTGAACCTGAAATATATAAAATATATTTTTAGACTATAATGTGTCCTTGGAATTAAGTAATTAATCATCACTTTCATGAATGCTACTATTTTTGATTTTAGGATATCTGCATTTTGCTTTATGCTTTTGTAAGATTAATTTTGATCTCTTCACCATTTTATCTGTGAGTATCTTTCAGATTAACTTTGTAACTCGATTTTTATTCTACAGATAGGTTCTGTACACTGGAATACACTGCTGATCCCTTGCCAAATGCGTCTCCATAGCCGGAGATAACGCGCTGAACTAACTTCAGGGATATGATTTGAAATAATGTATCAAATCTACATCACTCAAAATACACACAGGAAGACACGATCATATCTGCATCACTCAAAATATATACAGGAACGCACATAGAAACAAATGCATTTGAAAGACCAAAGAAAAGGTAAAAAAGCAAGTACTCCTCTCCTGCTGTAATTGGATAAGGGCATAACAACTACACTCTCCAAGTGTGGATTTGAAAATACTTAACTTTAGCCTTTCCTAATGCTCGAGATACTGGTTCAGAAAATTATCTGTTAACTACCACTGGATCACAAAGACAGTGGGTCTGTCTTGATCTCAAGAAAAAAACTGACACTCAGCAAGGATGAGACTTACACTTTTAGCTATCTGTCTGGTTAAGAATCTAAAATCCCTGCCGGAAAGCAATTTATTTTCTAAGACTCACTTTTCTAACTATGTTCATTATAGGCACTAAACTGGGTTGGAAATATGAGTTAAGGGCACTGACCATTAGGGTTCAGATTCTGTCTTGTGGTCTTAAGCTAAATGACCTCTAATCCCATTTATTATAATTACACCCTTTTCAGTTATTGAGTACTTAGCAAGTGACATAAACCGGCGAGCATTCTGTGTATACTACCTCACCTAATTCTCAAAACAATGCAATTAGTACTATAGTACAAGACAATTAGAACAAACAGTACCCACCTAAATTCCGCTACTATAAACTCCATTTTACCTATGAAAAAATATATTCAATGACCCTGCTAGATGTCAGGTCTAAGGCACTAAGCAAAAAGTGCTGAACCAAAAGATGTATGATCTGAGCCCTCCTGAAAGTTATAGTCTGGTAGGAAAAAATGTATTAATCGAATAACCAAACACATAAATGTAAACTTATGAGAGCAACAAGTGCCAAAGAGGTACAAGGCATCCTGACAGCAGATAACTTGTAGACTAGAATTGAGCTCGGAGTTTGCAGTGAGAGTGCTTGGGTTTGAATTCTCGCTCTGCTATATATTCACCGTAACCCCAGGTGAGTTACTTAATTCCCCTGCTCCTTCTGTAAAATGGGGATAAACAGTATCTACCTCACAGACTTATGATGATTAAATAACAAGTGTTCAACAAACATTAGCTGTGGTTGTTTTCTATTATTAACATGATCTGGCCTTGGCCAGGGTCAGGGTAGACTCCTTAGAGAAAATGATAAATGATCTAAAATCGGCAGAACAGTGGGAATTAACCAGGCACTGGGGGAGGATGGGCATTGGGTAGGAGAAATGTTTCAGGCATGGGAAACCATACTTGAGAAGGCCCTGTGAGAAAAATACGATCTTAACTAGCTAGGCCAGCTGAGATAGGTCATTTAACCATTTTGGGCTTTAACTTTATCATCTGAAAAATAAGGAGGAAAATTAGATTATTTCTATGGTTTCATGAACTTTATAATTCTATAAAATTTGAACATGATGAAACAAAACATTTGCAATGACTTTAATTGAACATATTCCCTCCCCTCCTCCAGGTTTTACTATTTACTGCTTTCCCTGGTTCTAAATACAGCCAAAAAGGTCCTCAGATCTAAAATTTAAGAGCATTTCCATTTCATCTCTTTTCTGCTCCCCTTACTCTGATTTCCCTCATTATGAACTTTCCTACATCTGTAAATAAAAGGAGTCACACTGCAGCGACCTCATTTTCTGTCTTTGATAGCGGTTAACACTTTTCCAACTGTGATGTCAATTTGCTGTTTCAGGGGTGTCACCCCCTGACATGATCCCAGGCAGCGATGTCCCATCAAAGGGCCTGCTGTGGACAAAGATGGCTGCACCCATGTTTGAACTTATCAAACTGCTGATATAACATTATCTATTTATGGCCGTAAGATAACTCAATTCACTGGGATGCGGCATGGTTTTTCCTTTAACACTATTGTGTATTGCTTTCTGTAGGAGTTCAAGCCTCTCTACTTCAACCTGCAGTCTATTAGAAAGAATAATTAGAAATTCCTTTTTTAAAAAATGTTTTTAATATACATATATTTTTAAGGCTGGTCAAGTAAAGCAGTGGGAGTGGAGAAGGAACAAAGGAATCTGTAACTGGTGGTGATCAATTGATCAGCTATAAACACCACTGCACTCGGACCAGCCATATTTGGTCCACTCTTCTTTTCAGATCACCAAATAGAAGACTCCCTCTGTCTATCATTAACATTGTATCCACAAAAGCTACTATTTTTCTCATCTTCTCTTCTTTACTCATCCCTACACACCCAAAGTCAAAGCAAGGCAAAAGTGTTGGTCCTTTAATAGCATCCAGTACATGTTAGCTTATAGACTGATTGAGAAGGGTCCTTAGAAAATGTAGTACAAGTGGTATCTAGGTCCATTTTTAAAATGATAAAACTAAGATCTAGATACAGCAGTTTCTATTCAGGCTTACACAGTACAAATCAGTTCAACAAATTGTTTTCTAAAGCAGACCAAGTGAATGTTTGCTTCCCATTGCTTGTGCTGGAGACCAACGAAGGAGGTAAGACTTGGTACATTTTAAACTAGGGAAGAAAGCACAGGGGCTAGTGGATTTGATTTGGTGCCTAAAAATATAACAAATGGAGTTCTTATTTCAGTGTTTACTGTGTCTGCTACATAACTGTACATGGGATGGACTCCTTTTTATCCCATGGTAAGATTCAAACTATAGGCACTCAATCTCTGACAAATTCCTCCATGAAACTAGCAAAGCATACACATAAATTGAGAATGAGAGATGCTATCTCTTCAAAGTGAAAGACTATGGAGTTACAATAGTTTGCTGCTGCAGTGTCTGCACCATAATGATGGGTTGGCAGGCTGGTGACTAATTAAAGCAGGGGACCTGGAAGGACTAAGCCACAAGGAAGTTGAATTCTACCTCTAGCCTAAATTTGCTTCCTGAATTCTAGGACTATAAAAATCTCATCTTTACTGGATAACTCTCCACTTAAGGGTATCCAGAAACCTCAAATTCAGTGTATATAAGACCAGTCATCTTTCATTCCTCCTGTCCCGCCTCCTCTTTACCTTCCATTGTTCCCTTGGTCGGTACCAGTCAGCACCACGGACAGTGCCACAGAAATGGTTTTTTAGCTCCAACTCGACCGAAATGAAAGAACCTTTTATAGCTTGGGGGGAAAGCTGGGGTAAAAGGTGTGGGATCTGAGCTATTTTTATTTTCTTTAATAAGGTCTAGTGGTGTGATAAAGACTTCACAGACATTATCCATCTCATGTAATCCTCACAATGATTCTATGATAAAAAGGCTCTCTACTCATCCTTTCATTGTATTTAAAATATTTTCAACTTTATTTGGGAAAATTTTACCCATACACAAAAGTAGACAAAACAATGTTAAGTTCCCATGGACCTATCACCCAGCTTCAAAAATTACCTATTCAGGGCTGGTCTTGTTTCATTTATTTTTGCTTTTACCTGCTCCCCACTCTCCTAGGTTATTTAAATCCCAGATATTAGTTTAGTTCATCCATAAACAGAGGTAAAAAATCACAAACTACTATCACTCATAAAAAATTAATAATTTCTTATCATCAAAATATCCAATATTCAAATTTCCTAGTTTTGTCAAAAAATTTCTTTATGCTGGGTTTGTCTGAATGAGATTTCCTAACAATATGTTTGAGTGTTTTAAACAGAGTTATTCTTCTTACTAATAAGCAAACTGTCCTATTTATTGGCCATTAGGAGCCTCTTCAAGTTGGCCCCTTGAGTTCCTAGACAGCTTCCTTGCTTCCTGGATTGGCAAGATGTTCAAGTTTTGTTGTATATTCTCCTGATTGGGGCTGGAATTGGCCATTTCTCCAAAGACCCTAACATTCTTTTAGTGGGTGACTCTATATAAGGTAATAACCCAGGAGCCCACTGCCACTGTGTTGATCATTTTTTATAAGCATCTTTGGTGAATGGAACAAAAAAAAAATTTTTTTTAGAAAAAAGAATACATTAAATTTTTGTTATATTTCCAATTCAAATTTAGAATTGTAGGATATACTTAACTTCTCTCATTTTTTAATTTGTATATCTTCTCTTTTGCTAAAAATGTTAGTCCCTAATGACATTAACATAATTACTTATTTGCATTATACTATAATAAATAGCAACCATTTAAAAAATAAAAATAGTATTACTAACAATATAATATCTAAAGACAGTTGTTTTTTGCAGTTCTTTTTGTCATTGTGGTTTAACCATTAGAATACACAACCAAATTACTATATTGTCAAGTCATCTAAAACACTTTTTAAACTGTGAAAATACAACTATTACCAAAAAGTGCATAAAACATATGTGTTCATTTAACAAACAGAGGTTTAAAAATTAGCAATCATGTAACCATCAGCTAGGTCAAGAAAGAGAATGAGGTGGATCCCATCCCTCCAAAATCTCCTCCCTTTCTTTTAGAGTTAATCAGTATCCTGACTTTTGGATAATATGAAAAACAGTCAAACAGAATCACAAGAGATCAACACTACAATGTATGAGATGAAGAAATGATTAATGACTTTAAGACAAAGTAACAAACTATCTAAAATGAACTTCAGAGAGAAAAGAGAATTAAAACAAATGAATAGAACACATTAAATGTAAATGGTCAAATACCCCAATTAAAAGACAGAGATTGTCAGATGAGATGAAAAAGCAAAACCAAACCATATATGCAGCCTACAAGAAACCCACTTTAAATATAAAGACATAAATAGGTTAAAAGTAAAAAAATGTAAAATGATACACCATGCTAACACTAATAGAAAGCAGGAGTGGAAATAGTAATATTTGATAAAGTCTATTTCTGATCAAAGACTATTAGTAATATTAGTAATAATTAGAATTTTACTTCATCATGAGAAAAAGAACAATTCATCAAAACAACATAACAATCTCAAACATTTATGGGTCTAATAAGAGTTATAAAATACATAAAGCAAAAACTGATAGAATTGCAAAGAGAAACAGACAAATCCAGATTATACTGTGATATTTTAATACCCATGTCTTGATAACTGATAGGACAACCAGACAGAAAAATCAAGATATACAAAACAAATAGTACAACCAACCAACCTGTACCCTAGTGGTACAGGAACAATTGGGTATCCATATGCAAAAATATGACCTTTGACCCATACCTGGTACCATATACGAAGATTAACTAAAAAATGCATCACATACCTAAATGCAAAACCTAAAATTATAAAGCTTCTGGAAGAAACATAGGAGAAAATCTTGTGAACTTGATTTAGGCAAACAATACTTGGATATAACAAAAACACAACACATAAAAGAATAAACTGATAAACTGGACTTCAGCAAAATTAAAAAGTTTTATTCTTGAACACACACTGCTGGTATAATGAAAAGAAAAACCACACACAGAAAGAAAAGCTTTGTAAAGCCTATGTCTCCATTCAGGCTGCTATAGCAAAACAACATAGACTGGGTGGCTTCTAAAGAACAGAAATTTATTTCTTATAGTTTTGGAGGCTGGGAAGTCCAAGCTCAAGGCAACTACAGATGCAGGGTCTGGTGAGGGCTGGGTCTGTTTCTCATATGATGCTTTCTTGCCACAGCCTCACCTGGTGGAACAGACAAACAGGCTCCCTTGGGCCTCTTTTATAAGGGGACTGATTCCATTCATGAGTGTTCCATCCCCATGACCGACTCACCTCTCCAAAGGCCCCACCTCCTAACATCATCACTTTAGAGGTTAGGATTGCAACATATGAATTTTGGAGGGACACAAACATTCAGACCATAGAAGCATACATCTGATAAAGGATTTGTATCTGTAATACAGTTGTCCCTCAGTATCCACGGGAGATTGGTTCCAGGACTCCCTGCAGACACCAAAATCCATGGATGCTCAAGTCCCTTGCATAAAATGGCAAAGTATTTGCATATAACACATGCACGACCTCCCATAGACTTTAAATCATCTCTAGATTACTTATAATACCTAGTACAATGTAAATGCTATGTAAATAGTTGTTCTACTGTATTATTCAGAAACAATGAAAAGGAAAAGAAGTCTGTACATGTTTAGTACAGATGTTTTTCCCAAATATTTTTGATCTGCAGTTGGTCGAATCCATGGATGCGGAACCCATGGATATGGAGGGCCAACTCTATGTAAAGAATCTCATCACTCAACAATAAGAAAATACACTACCCAATTTAAAAAAAATGGAGAGATCTTAACAAAAATTTCACTAAAGAAGATACGGAGATGGTAAAAGTCCAACATCACCATTTACCAGGTAAATGTGAATCAAAATGATAGGAGATACTACTTGAATCTATTAGAATGAATACAATTTTAAAAACTAACCACACCGAGTGTTGTCTGAGGACACAGAGCAACTGGAGCTCTCAGACACTGCTGGTTGGTCTATAAAATGGTACCACTACTTTGAAAAACAGTTTTGCATTTACTTAAGAAGGTAAATCCATACCTACACCCTATAATCCACCTAATCCACTGTGAGGTGTTTACCCAAGAAAATGAACTGACATCACATGTCCAAGCAAAGACTTCCACACAAAAGCTCATAGCTGCCTTACCTGTGATAGCCCCTAACTGGAAATAATCCAAATGTCCACCAGCAGCAAACAAATTGTAGTGCAACCATTCAATGGACCACTAATCAGCAATGGAAAGAAATTAACTACTGACACATGCAACAACAAATGAATGACTCTCAAAGTACTTCTGCTGAATGAAAGGAGCCAGATTTTTTTTTTTTTCAAGAGTACACATCGTATGTCTATATTTATAAAACACTCCACAAAATGCAAACTAACGTATAGTCAGAAAGTAGGTCACGGTTGCCTGGGAATGGAGGGGGAAGAGGGGAGAGGCACGAGGGAGGGGTATGGTTTATACAGGGGCACAGAAAACCCCCGGGGGATGATGACCGTGTGCTCTTTCTTAAGTTGACTGTTTCACAGGTCTATAAATATGTCCAAAGGCACCAATCTGTAGACCTTAAATGCATTGTTTATTGTATGCTGATTGTTCCTCAATAAATATGTTAAATAAAAATAAATATTTATCTGGCCCAGTATCACAAAACTAGCAAAAGGTAAGAGTGGGATTTGAACCCAGGCAGCCTGCCTGCAGAGCTAGTGCTCATACCCACTGGTCTACACTGCAGAGGGGAATCCTACATGGCTCCTAGGGCTGGCTTATTCTCCCAGGCTACACCTTGCTATATATTAAAGGGCACCTCACAATTTATGTACATTTCCATTAGGGGTATTCAGAAACCCTTCTGCCCCATAGAAATGCTTCTCCAGGGTTCTTAAGTCCCACTGGCAGGAGTGTGTACCTCCAGGACCTGGGAAGGCTCGGAGGCTGGCAGTGGCGATACTGGCTGTGGTTCAGACAACTGCTGTGCAGCCTCTGGTTCTCTTTTGTACAGCAGACAGCCACGTTTATTTTCAAAAGCAGGAATTCTGGCCTAATATAAACAGAGCAGCTACAATTTTTTTTTTTGTGCAGTATACATAATTAAAACTATTCATGGTATTGCCACAACTTAGGAGCAATACAAAAAAAAATGTCAAATTGTTCCCCTCTCCACACTTAATTAACAACAATGAAAATTTGACCAGGAGAATTTTCTAAGCAATACAGAAAATGAATTCCATCTGCGAGAAAATTTAACACTGTATTTAGAAGCTGTTATCTTGAATTCTTCTGCGTGGAGACAAGCGAGATGTCTCTTTAAGCACATCTTTACGCCTCACCTTTGTGGGGTGGCCCTGTGTCCAACAGGTCAGGCTGCATCTCAGGTGACACATGGAGGGGGGACAAGGAATGACACACAACCTACTGTGGGAGACGGTGCCTTCTCAATGTAGCTGATCAAAAGGCTTCGGGTCCCCTAAGACTGAGTGATGGCTTACGCAATCCTGACGCCCTTTTCCATCCTGAACTCCGCACGTCCAGAGATCAGGTGCTAAGGAAGGAGTCTTTCTGACCTGCTAACAAAACACCCACGTTTTGAGTGCTGGGAAGAAGAGCTGTCTCCCCTCTCTCCTCTGCTGTTTATTTGCAAGCAATTACTACAGTTCAACGCCTGCCAATTCACCTTTTATAGGCGCTTTCATGCCGTCCTGCTGGAGGACAAAAGTCGCACCTGCATCCCGAGTGCTCAGCGGCCAGCATCTGGGTCCTGCACACAAAGGTACCTGTTGGGAAGGAGGGCCTGGCCAACGACAAAACCAAAACCGAAACCAAACAAAAGGCGAACAGGCAGAGTCCAGGTCAAACACCCTTGGGGTACAGCTTCGAGTTATTTTTTTGTTTGTTTGTTTCCGTATCACCCTTTACAATTCCGTGTGCGGGCAGTTTCTTTCAAAGCCTAGCTAAAAAGAGCTACGAGATGGGATGGGAAATAGCTGGCTGGGGAAGGCTGCAGCCTTGGAAACATCAGAGAAACATTTATGGTGATGGAAACGGCACTAATAATATCATGAAATCTGAGCAACTCAGACACAAGAAGAAAAAGGGAAACACTAAAAATGGGTAATGGATGTGTGACGGAAGGTTGTTTTTTAAAAAAAAAAAAAAAAACATGACGGAAGGTTTTTGTTTTTTTTTTTTAAAAAAAAAACTTCCTCTAGCAGGAATGTCTAAACTGCAAGCAACAATGTCTAGTTGAAAGAGCAACGGCTCTCATTCATCAAATATTTTCAGAGCCCACTAGGTGCCAGGCATTGGCGGAGGCTTGCGGGGACAGAGAAGTGTAGAAAACTAAGTCTCTGCTCTTGCAGGAGCCTCCGTTCTAAGTGTGAGAGTGACACTAAAATTAGGGGTGGAGGGTGGGTGGGTTACGGGGCCATCTGAGATAGAGTTGACGTGGAAAGCATTTTGTTGAGATGGCATTTGAGCACAGACTGGAATGAGACGAGAGAACAAGCCAAAGGCCACTTGCATGTAAGAGTCAAGCTGTTTCTCTTAAAAGACAAATATCTCTCTGACTTCAGTCCATTGGTACAAGATGGGCTGAGAAAGGCCAGAAGTCCATAATGAAGACCAAAAGAGAGAAATAATATAATAATATAAAATAATATAAAGTATGCTAGAGAAAGGTCACACTCTTCAGTATGCATTAACTCACTGAAGCCCAACTACAGAGCAATACGGGTTGGGTATCCCATACCCCAAATGCTTGAGACCGGAAGTGTTTTGGATTTTTTTTCCAGATTTTGGAATAATTGCGTTATACTTGTCAGTCCAGGATCCATAGTTTAAAAATCTGAAATGCTGCAGTGAGCATTTCCTTTGAGCATCACATCGGTACTCAAAAAGTTTCAGATTTTGGAACATTTCAGATTTCAGATTTTTGGATTAGGGATACTAATCCTTTTTAACTGTGCTGCCCACAGTGGATGAAGACACACCCACCGAACCACAGGGTGTACCTGGCAGGAAGATAGATTTGTACGTGCCACACCACAACCACCCAGATAAGAGGATGTTAAATTAGAATCAGGGTGAAATGCGGGAAGATAGGGTTTCAGGGACTAAAAAGCTGGCAGCCGGAACACTGCGCTCAGGGACCCTGGAATGCTGCATGTGCCTTCAACCCTAGCATGAGGACGTGGTCTTGCAGGAGGCTGAATCTGATTCAAGAACCAGAAAAGTCAAGTGATCCTGTACATACCCTTAAGCTTCATACCCTGACTTCCCTTTAAGGAGATCAGCATGAACTCAGCATTCCCTCATTTTCTTCCTAAGATCTTACCTAAAGCCACAAGGAGAACGAGACTGTGTTCTTTTACAAAGGACCAACCTTGATTTCTGGTTCCATGACCAGGCTAGGCCACCAGTCATTTTAGGTAACCTATGACTCTCCCTTTTGTCATGTGAGAGCAAAGGTGACTACTACATCTCATGGAGACGTAGGCCCATAGGAGAAGAAGCCTTTACAGAATCTACCAGAACCTGCAATCACTGCAGGAAGTCAATGAATGCTGATTTTCTCTCCCTAGAGTAACCAAGGCAAACTCTGTCACACACTAATCCATCTGGATGTCAGTACTTGAACAGAATAAAAATGGGGGGGGGGGAGTTGGGAGTAGTTGACTTTGTAATGTATTTTCCAAAATTTTTTTTTTTTTTTTTTTAGCGAAAGTTGCTCAAGATTCTTATTGTTTGAACCACAGCAAACTGAAGTCACTTTGTATAATGCATTCCCATGGTGGTCTTCAAGGACCCCCATCTGGAAATCTTTTCTAACCATGTTCTAAAAATGCATAAAGAATATTTTCACTGGATGACCAGTATTCTTTCTTGTTCCCATGTCTTAATTAAGCTTAGAAAAATGAAGCAGAAGCTGTCTTCAGAAAACTTACAACATACAGTTCCAAGATTTGAAATATTTCAAAACAAAAACTTTTACTGACAAAATTTACATTTCTCAGGCATTATCTAGAATTTAGTACCAAAATAAATGCTGTAGTTGCAAGACACGCTCTATTAAAAGCTCACCACTCATGCCATTTCTATTGGGGATGCACAAGAACAGATTAAAAATGCTCATAATCTCACATAAACAGTCTGAAACACACACGTCAGCTTACAGCTGAAAGAAAGAAAGAAAGAAAGAAAGAAAGAAAGGAAAAAAGGAAGGAAGGAGAGAAAAGGAACAAAACAACAAAAAAAACCCATGTCTTATATATGAGAACCCGAAGCCAACTCCATCCTCTATCTAATACACAATCAATTCTTTCAAGATCCTTTTTCCCTTATTTCAAACTCTCACGCTCTTTCTTTTTTTTTTTTTTGAGACAGAGTCTCACTCTATTGCCCAGGCTAGAGTGAGTGCCGTGGCGTCAGCCTAGCTCACAGCAACCTCAAACTCCTGAGCTCAAGCGATCCTCCTGTCTCAGCCTCCCGAGTAGCTGGGACTACAGGCATGCACCACCATGCCCGGCTAATTTTTTTCTATATATATTTTTAGCTGTGCATATAATTTCTTTCTATTTTTAGTAGAGATGGGGTCTCACTCTTGCTCAGGCTGGTCTCGAACTCCTGAGCTCAAACGATCCGCCCACCTCGGCCTCCCAGAGTGCTAAGATTACAGGCGTGAGCCACCGCGCCCGGCCCCTCACGCTCTTTCAAAAATAGAAAAGCCTACCTCTCACTTAAAATCTTAGGTGGGAAAATATCCCTAAAAAGAAACATAACGCACAAGTCCATTTTCTTGTTTTTTCTTTAGGTCTTTGAGAATGACCACCTTTTCCCATGTCACGTTGGATTCTCAAGGAAAAACAGACTGCTACAGGTTCTTCCAAGGATACAGGAAAGCCTAATGTCATTTGACAGGTGTTATAAACAAGGTAAGACTTCACAATGCTTAAGCCAAGAATCCAAATGGTCAATGCATTAAGTGAGAAACCTTCTCTCTCAAGTTCCCATTCAAGCAGTCTCTTTCCAAGACTCAGGACACATTTTAAGAGGTGATGTCACCTTGAAAGTGTTCAGAGTACCTGACCAAAGAGAGACCGACCAGAAGGGGTTGTACACAATCAAGACAAATAAATGGAAACGGGAGATAGCAGTGGACGGAACCAGTCATAAAGCCACATTCTTTGTGGTCTCTTCTTTCCTAATGTTTTTTTTTTTTTATTTTAATAATCTTTTAAATAGTGAATACATGGACAAAACAGAACATTTAAAAGATCAAGAGTAAAGAGAAATGTTCCCCAGATTGGCTAGTACAATCCCTGCTTCTTACCATTCACTTTCTCTCCCCAGAGATAATCATCCTTACTCGTTTACTGCACCCCCCCGAGAAACAGTCTATACATTTACAAGCATAGTCCACACACTCCACATGCCCCAAGGAATACTCCCTTCATGGGCAAAGAGAAAGCAGACAAATGAACCAGAGAGCCCTCAGATTCACAGGGAAGGACCCCCTTTCAGACACAATTCATTTATATGTTAAGGACATGTTTCATTTGCACCATAAGAGTAGTGTGATAAAAAGAAGAGATCTATAAAAATAATGAATATTTGGAAGACATAATCCAAACTTAATATTATATACTGAAAATGCATTTGAATGTTTCAAGTATTGCTTATCACCTAACCAGCAAAAACAATGAACTATATAACTTGGTCCACTCTGAACCTCAGAATTGTTTTCATCTTTCAGAAATTAGGGCAACCTGTCAGAGGTTCCTCTGCGTGACACAGTTCACTTATATAACAAGACACTGAAGGCACATCACGTGCAATGCCCAATCATGAAGGAAAGATGAGCTTTGCTTTCAAAAAGATTCTAGTCTCTCAAGGGAGAGAAAACACATAGTTGTCCCCCAACATATAGGTAGTAATCACACAAATAAATACTGAGTGACAAATGGAGGCATGGTGGATATACGACATATAATGTCTGGCACTTGGAAAATAATAACGGATAGCTATTAATATCATTAATATTAAAATTGCTACTAAAGAAAAGTAAAAGCCCTCAAGATGACAAAAGGAACCTAGAGTTGACGGGCAGCAGGGAAACATTTTGAGAAAAGGTCTTTCAGGAAGCAATATTAACCTGAGACTTGAGGAATCACTGGACATTCAATAGGTAAAGCTGGGCAGAAAGAACATTCCAGGCAGAGCAAGCAGATACACGAAGATGCACGGTAGAACGCAGGTTGTACGTGTGCCGGCATGTCACCCAGGCTTGCCTTTCTGGGTCCATTCCCAGCGGTTCTGTATGAGGCTAAGCGCCAGCTCAGCTCCTGTCTGGCCCACTGCCACGATCCCTCTGTTCAGGGGATAATGCGAATCTGGTTCACTCGGGACAGGGTTAGGGTGATGGAAAAACTCCCCTCCAACCAGCTCATCTCGCACAATAAAGACCCAAGTATTTTATTACACCCTCAAAAGGGTGTCAAAAAATGCCAAGGGTACAGTAGACACAGGCCTGTGTCTCCCGGGAGAAGGTACAGAGTTGAGCCCGACCACAAGACAGGCAATTCCAATACCATTTCCCTATGCCATTTCCAAGAGCTCAAGTTTAGCAACCTGGCCCCCAAAAGAGGAGTGAGCTCAGTAATTCTTAACTTTGGATGATAACTGTAACAAAATTCAGAAGAAAAAAATGCAGATACTGTTTTAAAATAAATGCTATAGGCTTTAACATTGGAACATGATGCTTCCAGTCTTCTATATTTTTAGCATTCTCAGTCTTACAGTTAGACCAAACACAATATTCTGCTGGAGAAAAACAAAGAGAAAGGATTTACCTAAGAAGATAACTACCACCCTACTGACTATTTGCATGAAATTATGAGTAAGTTCTCTGATGCTGGTTGTAAATATAACACCCAGCTGACAAAAAGCGCCGCCTTAAATGATCCTTTACATGCTACTTTCTCTACCCTATTAAGATGCTCGTTGTTTCTTTGATTTATCTGATAATAAATTTTTGATGACTGGTAAGTCTCATAAAATTGCTCTGGTGCTGACTACACTGATTAATAAGTCTGAAGAATCGAAAGTGTCAGGAATTCATGTGTAAGAATAAGTTACTGCCAAACATATATTAGATATTCCATAAAATATAGAATAAAAAGGTTGATCTGGTAATTTTATCTTGTATCCATTTTCCTGTAGCAATTTATATTCAGGGTCATCATGGTCTTCCGTTGCCTTTTTAAAAAAAAAAAAATCGATAAAGTAAATCTAGATGGGAGGCACACTGAAGAATTAAACTAAATTAAAAATAATAATGAATTGATATAGACAACAAAATGTGTTTTCCAGAAAAATAAAGAACCCGGGATTAGAAACTGTCATTGGGACGACTCTCAGAGATGACCTAGTTTGGACTTCTAGAGGGGGAAGCTGAGGACAGTGTGTTGGGGTCATTCACCACTGGCAAAGCTGGAACTGGAAGTCCCTTCTAAGACCAGTTCCTCTGAGAACAGACCTATACGTTTGGCACATATAGGGGCTGTCTGTAAATTCCAAAAAAAAAATTCAGGTTATTTTGATTTTTAAAAGTCCAGGTTTATGATATAAATCAATAAATCTCTATCTGGAGCTGTTTTCCTCTAACGAGTTCAATATTCCTTATTTTCCCTTCATTTTTTGCTCAGAGCTTCACTGCTGTCTTTACAGCATGGTGCATTTTATGAAAATAAGCATCCATCTTTGTTTTTTGGTTAAGAGTCAGGGTCTCACTCTGTGTCCCAGGCTGGAGTGCAGTGGCCTGATCACAGCTTACTGCAACCTCGAACTCCTGGGCTCAAGTGATCCTCCCGCCCCAGCCTTCCGAGGAGCTAGGACCACAGGTGCATGCCAAACACCTGGCTAGTTTACTATTATTATTATTATTTTTTTTTTTTTGTAGAGATGGGATTTCACTATGTTGCTCAGCCTGGTCTTGAACCCCTAGCCTCAAGCAATTCTCCCATCTCAGCCTCCTGAGTAGCTGGGACTACAGGCATGGCACGCCTAGCCAATTTTTTTTAAATTTTAATTTTTGTAGAGACTAGGTTTAGCTACGTTGCCCAGGTTGTTCTTGAACTCCTGGCGTCTAGTGATCCTCTCGCTCTGGCCTCCCACAGTGCTGGGATTACAGGCGTGAGCCACCACCCGGCCAACGCACCATCTTTGATCTCTCTCTCCATCCGGGGTGGGCAAACCAGCTTTAATCACATGAGAAAAGAGTCCTGTACTCTGTTATTAGCAGTCTTGATCTTGCCCATTAACCTAGGGGATTCTTGAGATAAGGTAGGAAAAATGAAACGATAGTCACGAGAGGTCCTGATATGGTTACTGGAACCTCCAGATGGGACAGGAAATCCCTGAATCCACACTTTATGTGGCGAAACTCCACTAGTCATCACACAGGCCCACGACGGTCCCGGGAGAGGATCGCACGTCTACTGGAGGGGCCCCATCGCATGGCGTGGACCCAAAGGCCATCCACACTGCATGTTCCCTCTTTAAACAATTCCTGCGAAGAGAACCACGTGGGGCTGGTGTCACGTGGAACCCTCCCTTCGTGAATCCCCTGGCCGAGTATGACGAAGAAGGCGGTTTCGTTAGGTGTCTTCCATTCCCAAGGGCCCTTCACATTCTAACCACCTTCTACTTGGACATGGGCCATTCTTAAAAGATTAAAAACAGAGCGTTCCTCCCTGCGGAGGCGTGGGGGCCACGCACAGAGAGTAAAGAGGGGGCAGTGGAACAAACGGATGAAGAACTGAATGCCCTTTCTAAGCACATGAGAGCAATAATGTCACGGTTGAACTGTGACAGCCCTGTCCCCTGCCCAGTCATTTGCTCCAGTTCTGACCCCTAGTAGCTCAGAATACGATCACGTTTGCAGATAAGGCCTTAAGAGAGATAATCAAGTTAAAATGAGGTCATCGGAGTGGGTTCTCACTCAATATGACTGATGTCCTCAAAAAAAGGGACATTGGGACAGACAGACAGACAGACACACAGGGAAGATGACGTGAGGAGATGCGGGGAGAAAACAGCCACCTCCAAGCCAAGGAGAGAGGCCTGGGACAGATGCGTCCCCCACGGCCCTCAGAGAAAACCAACCCTGCCGACACCTTGAGCTGGGACTTCCGGCTTCCAGAACTGAGAGACAGTCCATTTCTGCTTTTAAGTCACCTGGTTTGTGGAACATTGTTACGGCAGCCCTAGAAAACTGATGTTAACACAAATAAAGACTAAATTAGGTATCACCGGGAAAAGAGAAAACAAAAAGAAGCCATGGTAAATTTGCAATATAAAAAAAAACAAAACCTACTTAATCTCTAAACAAACACTATCTAATCGGACAGAGAATAAAAAGTAGGTGCATTTTGAAGGTGATGGAATTGTATCTGTCCCACATGAGACTAAAAATTAGCTATTATAATGAAAATCAATATTTTCCTTGACAGTTTTTTAATACCGTGAGTCTTAAAAACATATGTGAAATAATATGCAAACACCACAGAATAAAATATGTAAAGCCATTGCCTTAATGCACGAAGAATAAATTGGGGTATTGATAAATGCCTGTGAACATGACTCACATTTAAGCCTTTTATCTGATAAAGTTGAACGAAACTCCTTTCACAATATTATGCATTCTAATCCAAAGTACCTGACAACAGAGGAGAATCCTTAACTGCCAAAAGTTAGGGGAAAAAAAAAAAAAAACCATCAAAAAACCCTCCAACGATGCCCAGCCCGAATAAGAGACCAGAGCTCAGTAAAAAGTCAGCACGTAATAAAACAAGATCCTACTGTGTAGAGATTAGAAATCACAGACAGTTCTGTTTGATTATACAAGCGCCACTTTTTAATTTATCTCTCAAATAAAAACAGCCAATGCAGGCCATAATTCATCTTAGCTGGATAGAAGCATCATGCATTGAAGATTACTGGGACTTAGTAAAGGTTATCAATACGTAGGACCGACCAATTTCACCTCGTTGAGGTCGACATTCAATAGTTCAGTATGGTTATAGCAAATGGATATCATCGAAAAAATGGAACTCAAAGTAGCTCTCCTCGAAGAGAAGGGAACCTGACACATTTCCTTTTTGGAGCGTAGAGGGGAGTCTAGCTGATATTTTCCTTCTGTCAAGTGGGACAAATCATCTATATTCTATTTACCCTACATTGATACTATAATGTATCACCCTGCGCACTGGGGACTGTACAAGACATGCTGAATGCAGGTTTGACAGTCAACAATCAAGTGAGGGGCAGAGAGAGATGGAGAGAGATGGAGAGAGACGGAGATTGTTCTACTCTTAGAAGTCCTACATAAAAGCCTTTTGTAGTGCTAAATTCAGAATAAATATCTCTTCTCCCTTTGATGCAGAAGTTGTGTTCCCCCCTCCCCTTTTGGCCTTCTGATAGTTATATACAACTCTTTAATGATCAGTGCACTGGTCATGGAATAAAATGCAAATTGCACTGAGTACAAAATGCAAAGCACAGAGTGCTGGACGCCTGACCACCTTACAGCACCAGAGCAGACAGTGAAGGAATGAACGTGGATATATGAAGTGAGTTTTTCCAACTCTGCATTTGTATCTATTACACATCACAGTGAAGAACATTCCAGAATAGGATAGGTATAAAATGGAGTTTACTAGATGCCTTCAGGAATACCAGCTGGCCTCTTTAAGCAGGGTTTTTAAACCCTGGGAGGGTTCACTTTTGATCTTTACAGCTTTGGTGGGTAGAGGTTCCCAACTGTAACTCTCACGGAAGCCAAGTGAATCGGAAATGTCGAATGGGAAGCATCTTCCATTTAAAAAAACAACCATTTTGCATCAACTATAAAATTATAGAAAAATAAAGCCTCAAAGGCCTGCAAAAACTTCATGTATCAAATAAATTATGAAAATGCAAGGGAAAAATACTCATCACTTATGAAGTATATACAAATAATAGTGTTAACCAAGTTACAAAGCAGGAATGAAAAAATCCTTTAAAAGGCAAAATACATTAAGTGATCTGTCAAGAAACTTGGAAGCCAGAGAAAACTGTTATGTATTCATTCTTCTTCAAATAGTCTGTATTCCTCCTGTCACCTTAAAGAGGGAGGTATTAATTTACTAGGGTAATTAATAGCTCATGACCACATACATAAACAGTTGAGAAATTAAATCAAAGATCAACAGTTGATATTATTAATACATCCTGTCTTCAACTCTTTGTGCTAAGGTTCTCACTATCTGGAGAAATGGGGACGCTACGTAACTTTGTCATTTAAAGTAAACATAAAATAAGAGACATGGTGCAAAGTTAGGTGAGTTTCCCATTTCTCTTTGATACTTTTTAGCAGCATTGGTTAAATGCAACATATTCTCATGCAAATAGGTGCAGAGATGTCAAAAGTTTGAATCAGATTTTACATTATGAAGAAAATGTGACAATACAGTTAGTAACTTCAAAAAGGAACCATGATATACATATGTAGCATCTATAAAGGAAGTATAAATCACCAGGGACAAAATATACAGTCAACTTTTAAAAATAAAGACAATCTTTATGTCAAAAGCTTTAGGGGAAAAAAATGGGTTTTCTCTCTCATGTCTACTATACAGAGATAATGTTTTTCTGTGAATTATTTTGAGCTATTTTCAGATGTAGCCATGAAAAAGGAAAGCCTACATTGTTTTGCATACTGATTGTCACTATGTGAAATTTACTAACTGCTAGAAAGGTCCTGGAAGTTTAACCCTCTTCTCTCTTGCTGAAGATATTTATAAAACCATCTGCTAGTTTTGTATATCCGTTTATATCTTGCCAGAAAATAATAAGCTTTAGAGAGTTTTTGTTAGACATGATTTCCTTCTGTAAAGGGCTGTCTTAAAGTAAATGGGCCTACCTCCTTAGGTTTGAAACTCTCTGGCCTTTTGGTGGACCAGATACATGGGCGAAGTTATTTAAAGAACTTCTAGGCCACTGACTCCTGACTCAGCAGTCATTAGAGGATGTGGCAGTTGCTTAATAAAGCCCATTTATGTCCATTCTAGCCTGTAATCGGTTTGTACGCAGCGCAGAAGAAAAAAGAACACACTACTTAGTGTTAATTCCACAAGTAAAGCAACCTGAGAAACAATAAACAGCAGATAAAACAACTCTTCCTTACAAATCAGGCAGGATGCTTTATTTTGCTAGATTTCTAGCAAAGAGAAAGTCTCAGCTTTTTTTTCTCATTGTTGCCCACCATTTCCAAACACTACTCTGTTAAAATGTTTTCCATTAACTAACATGAATCACAGTATGGCGGGTTTTCATTTAAGAGTCAAAACTGAAACACAAAAACCCAGGTGAGTAGGGTGCCCCTCTGAGAGAGAGAGAAAAGAAAATCACGAAGAATGTCAGGGAAGCAACTTTTGAGTCATGCCCTGCTGGAAAGGAGACTTTAGGATTGCCGTGCTCTGCAAATTGCAGCCTTCATGACAATGCCTGTTTGCCAAATGCCTCTTTTAACCGACATATTTTCAGCCTACCATTTGTCAAACCTCTTCTTTTGTTAACTTGTTGACGAGAGTTAACTTGTCAACTTTTCAAATGGCTCGTGGTTGCTATGCACCTTCCTTGATGGAAATGTGCAAAGCGTGAGTTACCCTCTTTCACAGAGAATCTTGTCAAGGGTCCTGACTTCAACCTGACGGCTCCTCCTGGGGGTGGAGGGGAATCTACCTTCTGGAAACTTAACAAGCAGTGACTAGTCCATCATAATTCTGCTTCACAGAAATAAAAGAAGCCCAACAAGGAGACAGCCATCCTCCAAAGAAAGCATTACAAGGAGACTGCATAACTCAACCACAGTATGAAATGCTGAGCTGCTGTGTAGGACGTGATCTTCAACAACCCAACTGAGCATATCATGTTACTTTAACAGAGGGAATAACTTGTCACGGACAATGCAGTGACACCAGCCAGTATGTTCCCCTGGTGGAAAACACGATGGATAAACAAACACATCTCCACTTGAGAAATGATGAGAACATGATTAATGCCCAAAACGTACTTCAAAGAGCCATCTCTGAAGATCTACATCTCGACATCCCACCAGCCACACCTACCCACACCTCCTGCTTCACCGGACAAATTCGTATCTTCATCAAGTCGAGTCATCTCTGAGTATTTTAATTCTTCCTACACGCTGAATTCACTGTTCTGTTTCAAGCATCCATGTCTCCTCTTGGAGTCCATTAGAGCCCGAAAATCAGATCATTCATCTTCTCTGCACTAGACTCACAAAGCCTCAAGGATGTGCTTGGAACAGGAAGGTCACTGTCAAAGTCAACCCCAGACGCGGATGAAGAGAAAAACATCCCGGTGAGTTCTTTAGTTCTTTACTGCTCTCACTCAGGCAACAGGTTAATTGGTTAGGAAAAAAGGAGGAGGTTCGCTGGTATTCTAAGTGCCAAAACAAAATTATGCTTTCATGGTATTTTAAAGATAGGCATATACGCACACAAATGGCATATACGCACACAAATGTATCAGGATTTTTTTTACTGAAGGGGGTTTAATGTAGCTTAAACAAAAGAGACAAGTGACAATTAGGAACAATAGGTTTTAGAATAGAGGATCTAAAACTAAGGCACTAAACGTGAAATTTGTTTTAAAAAAAAATGTATCATAAATAAATTGCCCCCTGAAGGCTGCCACATGTAAAACTTACAAAAAGGTAGCCAAGCACCCGCTAATGAGAATAGCATTTTTTCAGATAGTTAGGATATTAAAAATCCTCTAATTGTGAAATGGCTGCTTAAAACAATTACAGAATTAAGTTGGGTTCTAATTACATGAGGATATACTAATACAGTACAGATATATTCATATAAAGGAGGACCTTGAATCAGTGTATATTAATCTGGTGAAACAATGGTGGCATTTTGTACAGGTTTTTTTTAAAGACTAAGAGTTTGACTTAAGTGTCTTATTTAGCTAATAATCCATATTTTTGGCTAGTATGTTTGATAAAGAAGTGATGAGAACTACTACGGGAGAAGGAGAGAAAAACTGAAATATACAAAGTAATGAACACTCTTCTCCTTTCCAAGGAGAGAAGGGGAGAAGAACTCACAATGGGTCCCTGCCCTGGGGGGGCCCGTGTCAAGTACGTCCTCCCAGCAGAGACTCATGTAGACACACCTAAAAGCAGCTACTGGGGCACCAGCTGGTCCCCTAGAAAGGGGAAGATGGCTCTCCTATGCTTAAGCTTTTTAATGTTGATTTAACTGTATAAAAGGTAATCCAATGCTCCACAAGGAAATCAAACAGAAAAAGTAAACCAGCAAATTGCCTAGGTTATCCCACCCCCCACAAACGATGCTAATAATAGAGATAAGAATATATATCAAATATGTTACTGTTTGAAATGCCGTGTCACATATTATTCCTCTTCAAATAACCTACCAATTAACTCAACTAAAGCAACAAACCTCTCGCTTATCCAGAATCCTAATCATGTGCGAATAAATAGAAAGAGCTTGAAATAGCAGATCATGGTGATTAAGCGCCTAATAAGGACTCTGAGGTAAAATAAAATCCATAAACTCAAAGTTTAATCTTTTAAGATGAAATTAAAATGAGAAGCACTAATATGCAATGCATTCACAACCTCTGTAAATTATAAATTCATCTACAGTAAATTTAAAAAAATTGTTAACCAGAATAATAAACAGAATTTCCTTCCATTCTGGATGGCGAAGAGCTTGTTCGTGTATTTTTCTGTCTGCTATCACATGCGGAATGATTTTTAAAAGATATCCTACAAACCAGGCTCTAAAGAGCTTCCCATTTACTAACAGAAAATTAGAGCCCTACCTAAAACTCACGATAGCCATGATTAACAACTTAAGAGGAACAAGGTAAACAATAATCTGCTAATTTGCAATTATATTTTCACACATTTTCATAATTAACTGAACTAATTTCCAAGGGTGAGCTATATTCCTATTTTAAAAAAAATGGAATCTGTGACAACTGTATGTACCTTACATGGCTGATGAAATTGCTTCCCCACACACCTCCTAGACTTACTTCATTTTACCCGGAAGGTAAGTCTTAAGACTTACATTGCAAATGTCATGGTATTGTCTTAAAAAAAAAAAAAAATCTTAACCATGCTTTAAGCTGCTTTTCTGTATGAGAATATGGCACCATTCTGGCAATTTTGAGAGTAGTTTTCAGGCCATTGTTCTTCATAGCTTATGTTCTCTATGATTCCATCAGAGAGAAACAGGACCACAGCCGGGAGCTACAGAACCCCAGGGGCCGTTTCTAGATGGAGCTTCTGTCCTGTCCATCTCTCTGGACCCACTGGCCCAGCCCAGATTCAATGAGAGCTATGTTGAATGGAGGGCTTTTTCTGATACCAAAAAAAAAAAAAAAAAAAAAAGAAAAGAAAGAAATTCTTAACTGCCTGTGATCTTTAATCATCCTCTACCTTTTCTCCAACAGGTGGGATGTTAAGTTCTCAAAAGTTGGTGGCAGACACAAAAACAGATTCTACCCAACTATGGATGTTTTCAAGTCCTTTTCGTAGATGCTTAAGAACACGCTATGTCTTGGCTTTTGGAGTCAGTTAAGCATCGAGATAAATGACAGTTTCTCTGGGGGTTGCAAAAGCTTAGGTGGAGTGGGAAAATAGTGACAGAAGATGTAACAGAAGGGGAAGGTGGCAGAATTCCTCCCAAGCTGGAAACACTAAGGACCACAGAGGGGACACTTTCCCACACAGGCCCCCTTAATCTACAGTGAGGACTTGGGGCATTTTGATGCTGTGACTTTAAGCTGGCGGATTCCTCCCCCTCCACTCTGCCTTTCCCTCTTCTCTTAGAGAGATTATCATCTTAGTAGAGTAAAAGCTTCTAAATAATAGAATGATGCTTTCCTAGTACTCTCTATTGATTTTATAAATAAACTGCTTAACAATTTTGTTCAGAACACTTATAATTCTTCGCATTCACAGGAGAAAAAAAAAACATGTTCTGATCTTAATATGTCTGGTGAATTTCCTTAGTGCTATGAATATTCAACTAATTTAATATCTCCAAAATTCTCTAAACAAAATTGGTAAAAACTCCCTTAAAAATGTCAATTAAAAATTATCTACAAACAACAGAGACAATTACCACATGTGGTTTTTGACAGAGTATTTTTAAGTGCTATGTGTTAAATGCCACCAAAAGGATGACGTCACATGATCATTTTTTTAAAAATGGCATAATTATAAATACCATAAAATGACAGTCTACTATTTTAGAAAATCAGAGTCTACTTACTACTTGTACGTCTCGGAACGGATGTATTCAAAAACATGGGACACGCCAAGCTGGAACTGGTCAGCAATTGGGGTAACCCAGGGATTGTTCTCTGCTTTGAATACTTGCTTCTGACCAGTTAAATCCAAATTTCCTGAAAAGATGAAGGAAAAAACAAAAGGTGAAGGTCATTGCATTCAACAACGATTAGATCTAGAAGTCCTGCTTAGTAACCACAGCACAAGCCTAAGTACCTTTTGGGTCATCTGATATTTTAATAATTTCCTACCCCAAGTCATCACCGGTCCACAAACAGTGTTAGCGACAGTACCCTGGCCCAGGAAATTAAGAACAAACGAAGGAAGAAAGAAGGAAGGATGGAGAGAGAAAGTGGATGAAAGGAAGCAAACCTGGAAGGATTTTTATAGGTATTTGCTACAGAGGCTAAAAATGACTTGTTCGAGGAGATTAAGGTAAGTAATAACATGAAACCTCCCTGAAATCCTATCCTGACAATGTCAATGTGCTCCACTGCTTGTCCTATTTGATCTAAGCCCAGTCTCACCAACAGCACTTTTTCATCAACCAGAGCAGAATATGAATGAAGACAGACAAGAATATTACCCAAGTAAAATTATTATTGTACTACTCGAGCAGCATAAGCACATCTCAGAATCAGCACTAAATGCATCTCATTAACATAGTAATGATGGGGACTAACATTTCTTTAGCTCTAATTAGTTTATAAGCTAACTTAATATCATTTCCTGGGAGAAGGGCAAGATGGCAGGCTAGAAACAGCCCACACACGCCACTCTCTAGGAGAGGATGGAGAACTGCAAGTAGAGGCCCACCTACAGACAGACCCTCTTAGAGAGGGCATGGTGGATCATCAGAGAACCAATGGGAGATATTCAGAGTGAAGGAGACGGGGACAGGGAGTTCCACCCATCAGGATCAGAAGGTACCTGGGGGAGACACCTACACGTGGGGAAGGGATAAAGGAGGGAGCCCCAGGGGAACATGCTCCCCACCCCCCCGCCCGCAGACACTGCGAATGGAGCTGTGGAGGGGCCCCCACCACCACTGCAGGCCCCTGTGCTGATCTGGGAACTTCCTGGAGACTGCACAGTGAAACTGACATGGAGAGCAGCCTCAGCGGGGACCCGCCCGCCTTGGTTCTTGGGTTGGTGCAGCTGACGCCACTCTGAGCCCTCAGGTTCAGAGCTTCCAGTCTACACAGTGACTGGCTCCGCTGCAGCACTCGTAGGCCTGTGACTAGAAACCAAGAGCCCCCACAACCCCTGTGGCCCTGCGTGGCAATCAGTGGAACAAGACCCTGCCACCATGTGCTACTGTGTGGAGGGCCACACTCCTATGAACCTGGTCACTGAGCGGAGATCTATGCCTCTATGAACCTGCAGACACACACACTGTGTGGCAGGCCATTGTTCTTGGTGTTGCACCCCAGCCAGCAGGCCATGCCCCTGTGACCCCGAGTGCCGATCAGCAGAACAACCCCCCAGCCCCATGCACCAGCTGGTGGGCCACGCCCCTGAGGCACCAAGTGACGCTAAGCCTGCAGTCCAGCTCTCCACCACAGACCTGCCGCCCCCTTCCCCCCCCAGAACCGCCATTACTCCAAGACCTGGAAGGAGTGAACACCTGCAGCCCTAACACTGGTGGCCACCACCTAGATAGCCTCACCAAACAGCCACTGGTACCACCGTGGAGAGACCCGGGCAGAGCAATCTCCTATGATGCCCGCCTCAGTGGAGGGGGACTCACCTAGACCCCTGCCCAAGCTTCCAACAGTGGCCTAGGGACCAACCCACCTCTCCACATGAAGAAGCCTCAGCACTGTCCCAGGTCCTGCAACCTGCCTGTCACTGGCCAAGGTCCCATGACACACCTAGGCACTCGCCAAGGTCCCACAACCTGCCCTGCTGCTGACTGCAGTCCCGTGACATGCCCAGGCATGTGCCAGGGTCTTACAAACTGCACAGACACTGAATAAGCTAATGCCAACAGCCTCTGTGAAGCTCTGTGAGGCTCTTGCCTGAGCTTTCAACAACAGCCTGGGGACCACCCCACCGATTCGAATGAATATCCCCCAGCATCGGCTTAGACTGTGAAAACCACAGGGGATCAGGAGGACACAGGACAACACCTGTGTTACAGGGTCTCAGTGCATCCGCCCCTCTCCCGAGGGGTCAGTCCTCCAGAGTACGACACAAAAGTATTATCTCGGGATTTCTCCTCCTCACTAAGTAGGAGAGCTCCCAGCGAAGGAGAACAGGAGCTCTGCAAACCTATCAGCCCTAAGCTGAGAGAAGACATTTCAGATGAGAAAGAAAAAAAACAAAAAACAGAAAAAAAATTCTGACAACATGAAAAAAACAAGTTAGTTTGACATCCCCTAAGTAAGAATCATAACAGATCCACAGAGATGTACCCGAATCAAAAGGAAACTGTCGAAATGTCAGAAATGGAATTCAGAATATGGATGGTAAAAAAGATGAACGGAATTGAGGATAAAGTTGAAAAACAACACTAAGAAACAAAAAAAATATTTCAGGACATGAATGAAAATATGAAAATCTCATTAAAGAGACAGACAACATAAGAAAGGATACGGCAGAACATAAAGAAATGAAAGAGTCATTTAGGGAACTACAAAATACAGTAGAAAGCTTCAACAGGCAAGACCTAACAGAAGAAAGAATCTCAGAGCTTTAAGAAAAGACTTTTGAACTAATTTAGTCAGCCAAAGGTGCAGAAAAAAGAATAAAGAACGAATAATCACTCAGAGAAACATGGGACTATGTGAAATGAGCCAATATATGAATTCTAGGTATCCTGAAGTGAGAAGCAGAAAAAGCAAAAAGCATGGAAAACCTAATTGAGGGAATTATTGAGGAGAACTTCCCTGGTAATGCCAGGAATTCAAATATCCAGATATAAGATGGTCACTGAACACTGGGAAGATTCACAGCAAATAGGACATCACTAAAACACACAGTCATCACCCTGGCCAAAGTCAAAATGAAGAAAATTCTCCAAGCCCCAATCTGAAAGCAACAACTAAACTATGATGGAAAACCCATCAGGCTAACAGCAGACTTCTCAGCAGAGACCTTATAAGCCTGAAGCATTTAGGGCCCCATTTTTGATTTTACTAAACAAAAAACTGCCAGCCAAGAATTTTGTATCCTGCATAACTAAGTTTCATATATGATGGCGAAATAAAGACTTTCTCAGACCAGGAAACACTAAGGGCATTTGTCAATACTAGACCTGCAATACAGGAAATTCTGGGAAGTGCATTATACATGCAACAACACGATAGATACCCATCAGTGTAAAAACATCCAAAAGTTATAGCTCACAGCTTTTATAAAACAATAGCCTAAGAGGGAAAACAAAACAGTAAGGTATCATCCAACATGATGAATGGAACAGCAGCCCACATATCAACATGAACAGTCTGAATGCCCCACTTAAAAGACACAGACTGGCTGAATGGAAGGAAAAACGCAACCCAAGTATTTGCTATCTCCAGGATACACATCTGAACCACAAGAACTTCCACACAGACTCAAGGTAAGGGGATAGAAAAAATATTCCAAGCAAATGGAAACCAAAAGCAAGCAGATATAGTCATTTTCATATCAAATAAAATAGACTTTAAAATCAATAATGGTAAAAAAAAAAAAAGATAAAGATGGTCATTATATAATGGTAAAAGGAGCAATTCAACAAGAAGACATAACAATCCTAAATATGTATATGACCTAACATATACATAGAGCTCCCAGTTTCATAAAGTAAATTCTTCTAGATCTAAGCAAAGATATGAAACAATAGCATCTTAATTCCTAGGGACTTCAATACTCCATTGACAGAACTGGATAGAACATCAAAGCAGAAAATGAATAAAGAAACACTGTACTTACAGGACTCTAGAACAAATGTACCTAACTGACATCCATAGAACATTCTTCCCCCAAACTCCTGAATACAAATTCTTCTCATCAGCACATGGAACAGTTTCCAAGACTGACCATATCTTAGGCCACAAAACAAGTCTCCGTAAATTCAAAAAATCGAAATTACACCATGTATCTTCTCAGCCCACAGAGGAATAAAACAAGAAATCAATTTGGAGAGAAACACTCAAATCTACACAAAGTCGTGGAAATTAAAAAATTGCTGCCGAATGATCCTTGGGTAAACGATGAAATTAAGATGGAAATCAAGATTCCTCGAACTGAATAACAAAGTAGACACAAGCTTTTAAAATCTATGGGATACAGAAAAAGCAGTCCTAAGAGGAAACTTCATAGCCTTTAATGTCTACATCAAAAAGACAGATCACAAATTAATAAGCTAATGTCACGTCTCAGAGAAATAAAAACAACAAACCAAACCCCGAAAGTCAGCAGAAGAAAAGAAATAACAAAGCTCAGAGCAGAACTAAATGAAATGGAAACCAAAATCACAATACAAAGGATAAATGAAACAAAAGGTTCTTTGAACAGATACACAAAATGACAGACCACCAGCCAGTTTAACCAGAAATAGAAGAGAAAGGACTCAAATAAGTTCAATCAGAAATGAAAAAGGAGACATTACAACTGATACCACAGAAATATAAAATGTCATCCACCAATACTACAAAAACCTCTACTCAAGGAAACTATAAAGCCTAGAGGAAAGGGATAAATTTCTGGAAATCAACAACTTCCCAAGCCTGAATTAGGACAAAATATTAATAGAAATCCTGAACAGACCAATAATAAGCAGTAAGATTGAAGCTGTAATAAAAAAATCTCCTGACAGAAAAAAGCCCCAGATCACAGGGATTCACAGCCAAGTTCTACCAGACCTACAAAGAAGAACTGGTACCTACCCTACAGAAACTATTCCATAACATCGAGAAGGAGGGAACTCCCTATTTCATTCTATGAAGCCAGTATCACCTTGATACCAAAGCTAGAAAAGGATACAACAAAAAAGAAAAGACAACTAAAGACCAATATCTCTTTTGAACATAAACGCAAAATTGCTCAACAAAATACCAGCAAACTGATTTCAGCAGCACAACAAAAACATAATTCACTATGATCACGTGGGTTTCACTGCAGGGATACAAGGATGGTTTAACATATGCAAATCAAAAAACATGGTTCACCACATAAACAGAAACAAAAACAAAGACCACATAATCATCTTAATAGATGCAGAAAAAGCATTCGATAAAATCCAGCACCTTTTCATGATAAAAACCTTCAACAAACTAGGCATAGAAGGAACATACCTCACAATTATAAAAGCCATGTATGACAAAGCCACAGCCAACATCATACTGAATGCGGAAAAACTGAAAGCATTTCCTCTCAGAACTGGAACAAGACAAGGTTGCCCACTGTCACCACTTCTATTCGACATGGTATTGGAAGTCATATCCAGAGCAATCAAGAAGGAGAAAAAAATAAAGGGCATCCAAATTGGGAAAGAGGTTGTCAAACTATCCCTGTTTGCTAATGATATAATTTTGTATCCAGAAAACCCCAAAGACTCCACCAAAAGACTCCTGGAATTGATAAATAAATTCAGCAAAGTCTCAGGTTAAAAAATCAATGTACACAAATCAGTAGCATTTCTATATACCAACCACAGTCAAGTGGAGAGGCAAATCAAGCACTCAATACCATTTAAAATAGCTATGAAAAAAATGAAAGACCTAGAAATATATTTAACCAAGGAGATAAAAGATCTCTACAAGGAGAACTATAAAATACTTAGGAAAGATATTGCAGATGACACAAACAAATGGAAAAACATCCCCTGCTCAGGGATTGGTAGAATCAAAATTGTTAAAATGTCCATACTGCCCAAAATGATTTACATATTCAACACAATCCCCATCAAACTACCAGCACCATATGTCACAGATATAGAAAAAATAATCCTAAGCTTCATTTGGAATCAAAAAAGAGCCAGAATAGCCGAAACAATCTTTAGCAAAAAGAACAAATCTGGAAAGCATCTTACGTGACTCCAAATTATAGTATAAGGCTATCTAACCAAAATGGCATGGTCCGGCTATAAAGGTAGAGACACAGACCAATGGAACAGAATAGAGAACCCAGATATAAAAGTATCTACCTATGAGCAACTGATCTTCGACAAAGCAGACAACAACATACACTGGGGAAAGGAAGCCCTATGCAATAAATGGCACTGGGGAAAACTGGACAGCCACATCCAGAAGAATGAAAAAGGATCCCCATATCTTGCCATTTATAAAAATTAATTCAAGGTGGATAAAAAAGTTAAATCTAAGGCATGAAACCATGAATATTCTAGAAGAAAACGTAGGAAAAAAGTCCTCTACACATCGGCCTAGGCAAAGAATTTATGGCTAAGACTCCAAATGCAAATACAGTAACCACAAAAATAAGTAAATGGGACTTAACTAAATTAAAAAGCTTCTGCACTGCAAAGGAAATAAACAATACAGTGCATAGACAACTTACAGAATAAAAAATATTCACAACTATACATTCAACAAAGGACTCGTATCCAGAATCTACAAAGAAATCAAACAAGTCAGCAAGAAAAAACCAACCCCATCAAAAAGTGGACAAAAGACATGAATGAAAATTTTTTGAAAGGAGACAAATGGCTAACCAACATATATGAAAAAATGCTCAACATCATTCATCACCAGGGAAATGCAAATTAAAACTATAATGAGATCCCCCCTTATCCCTATCAGAATGGCCACTATTAAAAAGTCCAAAAACAATAGATACCCATGTGGATGCAGAGAGAAAGGAATGCCTATACACTGTTGGTGGAACTGCAAATTAGTGCAACCTCTACGGAAAACAGTATGGAGGTTCCACAAAGAAATAAATGTCATCCTATCATTTGATCCAGCAATCCCATTGCTGGGTATCTACCCAAAGGAAAAGCAGTCATTTTATAAAAAAGACACCTGCATTCGAATGTTTATCACAACACAATTCACAATTGCAAAGATATGGAATCAACTTCAGTGTCTATCAGTTCATGAGTGGATAAAGAAAATGTGGCGTGTGTGGGGACACACTGTCCAGAAAGTATCCAGCCATTGTCAATACAACAAGAACGTAGTACATGGCTGGATACTTTCTGGACAGCCCTCGTACACACACCCACACACACCGTGAAGCACTACTACTCAGCCATAAAAAGGAATGAAATCATGTCTTTTGTAGCAACTTGTCCTAAAGTGAAGTATCTCAGGAATGGAAAACCAAACACTGTATGTTCTCACTAATAAGTGGGAGCAAAATGATGGGTACACATGGGCAAAAAGCAATACAAAGGACATGAAAAACCAAGAAGTGGTAAAGGTGGTGGGGGGGGCGTTGATGGATAAAAGCTTACCTATGGGATACAAGGAACACTATGCTGGTGACGGGGACACCAAGAGACCTGACTTAAGCATTACGCAAGGTATCTACGTAGCAAAAATTTAATATTTGAAAATAAAACAAAAAATCATTTCCTCATTTAATTCTCTAGCAATCTCTAAGGTCAGTTATTAACGTCATTTTATAGGTGAAGAAATGGTAACTCAGGGAAATTAACTAATATGTCCAGGATCAGAAAACGTCAGTGTGGGGATCTGAACCTGACCCCAAATCTCAGCTGTTTCTGCAGCGTCTGGTGAAGCTACCAGGTTGCATCTCAATGTAGATCAATCAGGATGAGTTGCTGAAGGCCACAAGCACCCCCTCATCTAGATATCATCTGCTACTGATCAGTTGAATCTACTTTTTTTCTTTTTATATATTCATAAATGGAAAAGGCAATGTGTGAAAGAACTTTCTAGAACGTGCTCCTCTATGAAAGCAAGAGACAGGGAAAGAGAAGGTAAGCAGCAGTGAGGTATGTGAGGGCCTTTCCCTGCAAGTCCTATTGAGGAAGTCCCTTCTCAGATTTCTGGTCCACAGCCCGGGGCTATTCAAACCTAGACACCCACCAATTATTCTTCCCAAGAAACAAGCAAAATAAAGTAATATGTTTGTCCTGTTCAGAGGCTCTATTGCCTATTTATTCGTAGCTGATAATTCAGAATGAAAACATATTCGGGGATGAAAGTACACCACAAAACAAATCATTTCTTAGATGATTTGAGCTTTGAAAATGAATGGATACAAGTAAACCATTACAAAGAAGATGATGTAGTATTTCTTCTTAAAACAAAAGAACAGGTACTTTGAATCTTTCCTCCTTTTGTTATATGGACCCATAACTATTCCGAAAAACGAAACGAAGAAGAACGATTACAATTTCACAAAATGTTTTTAAAGAAAACAGGTATTACTAAATACTAATATTAGAAGGGAGTAATTCATTATGATCTTACCAAAGCTACTAAGAATTGCTGGTGTTAGGAACAAAAATAAGCAGATCCATTTCTCTCCAAGATTATCAATATTGTCAATTTCCTCATCTTAATGGTTAAACATTATTAGTCAGATATTCAGTCACTTGGGAAATTAATAAGCTTGATTCTCTCAACCAGGAGTCAGAAAGCTGCCTGGGGTAAGTGAAAGCCCAAAGGTTGTGCATACTCTGTTTAGCTGAGTATCTCACCTGGGTTTGATCTTGTTGGCAAGGGGTTGCCATTGATCTTTTTTTCTTTTTACCTTTATTTGGGGAAGTGGTTTTCAGCTTCCCAAGAATGAAACTGACCTCTTGTTTACATTTCTCTATAATTCTTATTTCCTCTTAGTAGCTAGTTTGCTATACTCAATATGTCCTCTCTTCCGTATCATGCCCTTGTAATTTCTTTTTCTTCAATGTCCCTGTTTCCTAAAAATGAATACAATACACATTTCCGGAAAGAAGTCATCCATTTAAAAATAAGTCTGTATTTCTGACATGTTGTATTTTACATGCACTATGGCACAATGCCCACTATTCTCAGGAAGCACGACCACTGAGGGGAAGGGGTCACATATAGGGCAACAGTAACCATGGTACACAGCAATTTACCTGTAAGTTGGGGGTGGAGGTGCTGGAAGTGAACAGCCTTGCTTAACACATTCAAAAAACAACCTGTGATTACATACTATCATCTTCCAGCCTCTAAGCCCTGCCCACTGACATCAGCATGAAATCAACTGAAATAAAAACATGGAGACTTTTGGAAAAATACATGTACTCCAAAGTAGATGAGAAGAAACAAGAAGCCACAGAAAGCATACATTGCATATCTGTGGACTTAGAAAGCGAACTAATTCCTAAGCAAACAGGATCTCCCTGTGAGTGGCTACTCTGTCCTAAATATTGTTCCTCCTTGTCCCCTCAAAAGGTTATCCTACTGAGAAATAAAGTCTAAATTTCTAGTTGGTAGAAATTTATTCTGTTGAGGAACCACCAAGACACGTTACCATGAATTAACTCAGCTGGACTGCTCTCCTCTTGACATCTGGTTAAGACGAGGCTCGCAGGAATATGACTTATTTTTCACTTTAGGGAGCAGAGTGGGAAGAGGAGGCAAGGTAGCTATCTTTGGAGCACAGAGCATTTCCCACTATGCTGTATCTTCACGGCCCTTAGTCAGCGTGAGAGCAGCGTGGACCAGGGAAAGACGCCACAGACAAGCCTCAGCTATTCCAAATTTGCCCAGGTGTGACTCACACAGGACAGTGACAGGAGAAGACTCTCTTCTTTCTCCGGGCTGCATCACAAACTCCCTTCTGCCAGGTTCCCAGGCTTGCACCACTAATCCCAAAGCACAGGTACGTTATGAGCAAAGCTGGTTTTAATGCGCCATCCTTGAACATAAGATACAAGTGCTTATTACCGGGGGCAGGAAGAACCTGCTAACTACTGACAACCTGCAAATCCACTTTGGAATAGACAGAGCCTCTTTTTAACTTACTAACAGCCTCTTACTGGGCTTGCAGTCTTTTTAGTGGTAATCCTCTGAAAACAACGTACTAAAGTTCTTATGCTCTTCCCTGATTGCCACTCGCAGAAGACAGACCTCGGGGAATAATGCCCGGAAAGGTCAGCCGTGTTCTCTGGGCCCTTTTGTCTGAAGCCTCTAGCCCCCTGGAGATCTGTCAATCCCAAGTGATGTCTCCATTTAGGTGCTGTCAGTGGAGACAGAAGAGGCATCGGGGATTGCTAATGACGTCTGCTAACTGGAGCACAGAGGAGATGCGGATGAGAGCTAGACATACTCCCTTTGGGGAAAAGGAGTCTTACACTGATGTCTGGAAGTCGGGGTAAACAGAAAGGACCGTGAGCTACTCATGAATATCTCCATTTGCATTACTTTCAACCCATCTGCACATTTGGCAGGGGTGGGGGCAGTGGGGCCTGGGTTACCCTCCCCCATCCTCATTTATTTTAATATCAATGCTACCAAATCAAATTCACAGGTGCTTCACTGAGCTACACGCATAGGGGGACCTAGCAGAAAAGAATGATTCAGGTTTATGGGGTGGGGGGGGGGGAAGAAAGAAAATAGCTTCGTGTTTGATGCTATTCTTTCTTTTTAACAAAGAGCCATGAACACCATGTTTAACGTCCACCGCAAACCTTAAAAGGAGGAAACTATTGCAGATGACCGAGATGGAAACCACGCGAGCCTAACAGAGCGATGTCTCTCCGGAGTTATAACCGGGGCTTGGCGGGCTAGGACATGCTTGTTTTGTTTTTCAACTTGATGCCATCGGTAGCTAACACGATACCTGTTTCCGCGGAGCCGTAATCCTCCCAGGAAGCTATTTGTCCCTAGGTCCTCTTGTCACACTCTGCTGCTGGCAGGGGGGAAAGCAGCGATTTCAGAAGAGGGTTAATGTAATTAGAGCAAAGCTGGCCATTATGCTGTGTGGAAAGATGACACCCGTCTCATCTCGGCCTAGCAACAAGTTAGCAGTGCCACAGCAGAGCGCGGCTGTCAGCTGTCGGAGGTGGGTTCCCTTTTAAGTAATAACATGCAGGCGGCATCTCACCCCGCTGTCAGTCAGCCTGCGATCGCCCTGACGCCGCACGCTTCAGTGCACAGAGCTGGGAGCCCTCACCCATCCCCTTTATTAGAAGGCTGAGCGGCACTCGGGTGGTGTTCTAACAAGGATCAGGCAGCAGGATTAAGCACTGTGACAAAGAGCATCTAATAAGCTAGAAAGTGGTGCATCTACGGACACGCTGGCTGGCTCCCAGACACAGATTCACTCTGCTTACTCCTCAGCCAAAAGGCTCAGGCCACTAGGGAAGCCAGGCGGCACCGTGATTAGCGGTGACCCCCTGACCGACGCTGCTATGAAGATCATATATCACTCAGAGGCTTATTCTGCAATTGCAAATTGGATTTTCCATTTTATTACCTGCAAAAGGACCACATATGCTTCTTTGCAAAGCCTCTGGTACAGCAAGCTCTGCCATGCAACCGTAATTGTGTAAACACTACATCATGCAAAACAGTCATTCTCGGTGCTAGTTACAAATGTGATTGAATGCAATAGGCAATTGCGGCCCCATTAATAAGCATGCTCATTTACACTTATGGAAATCGGTTGTTTCCATAATCACATTGTAAGAATTCTTCCTGGGTGCTCAGAATCCTGAAACATGTGGCCAGGAGCGTCATTTATCATGCAGTAGGCAATCCAGGCGACCTGGGCAAATTTTTCACGTCATCAAAGCGGCATTCCCTTCCTTCCTAATTTTAAAATAATACCACAGAGAGCTTTTTAAATTAATGTGCTCTAAGGGCCAGGCTCACTCATAAATATCGAAGACCGTGGTCTAACAAGGTAAAACTAAAACCATGGCTGATCAGGTTAGTCTATCATTAGTTTACTAGATTTGCCTAAACCCCAGTAATGGATTTGCTCATGAAGAGATGGAGGTGGGACATTATGACAGCTGAAAGACCCCCCTCTGCTCTGCAGGGAATCCCTACATGGAAACTAACCACAAATAACTCCAAAATAAAAGCTATGTTTAGGGCTGCTCCATATATAAAGAGATATTCTACACATAAGTCTCCATAATTCCTATTACAATGTGCTAGGCTACTAATTATAGAAATGTATGATTATAGATAAATGGCTGACTTTGGAAAGTTCTTACTTTCTCACTTCTTTAATAACATACTTTACTGAGTGGAAAATGATCATAGGCCTATAAAATGACGCTTATATTGTAATACCAAATGTTTGCAATAACTAAACACTGGAAACAACCAAAATGTTTATTAGCGGGCAATAAGCAGACTCATGGCTACAGCTATACTATGAAATGCTTTAGTTATCAAAATAGATTTCTTTGTATGTGCTAACCTGGAAAAAGGTCTATAGTCTATTTAAAAGTAAAGTAAGGATATACTAAGTTTGCTATCAAATAAATTTTGGAAAAATACAGAAGAAATAAATCCTATGTATGTGTATGAATAAATATTTACGAAAAAAGAAAAAGAGAAGGATACTATCAAGCTGTTAATTTTGGTTTTCCCAAAGAAGGGAAATTAAGGTGGGGCAGGGATTTGAACTGGCAGGACAAAGGGTAAAATATGAATTTTCTCTTTTGAGAATTTCATCTTGTTACAAGTATGGATTATTTTCATTATTAGAAAGATTAAGGGACATTGAAAGGGGGAATTGTCAAAAACAAATTCAAAATACACAGTACAGACTAACTGGTACAAAGGTACAATAATCTTATTTAAAACAGCATCATCCTATCACAGTGAACACTATGCTAGGGGCCTGTTCTCTTCTGTCTGCGTTACAGACGACGGTCTACAAAGCCCTAAACGGATTGAGAATCTAGGTCTGAAGTGGATTCTCTTTCTGTGCATCATCAATGCAACGTCAGCTGGGACGTCTTGTGACAGCTTTCAAATTTATTCTGCGGGGAACGCAAGGCCACGCTGTCATTCTGGCATGCGTCTGCTTGGCCTTTCTGGTAACACGTTTTCAAAACAGGCATTTTGCTCCTTTAATTCATGCAATGCATTGCTGCTTTATGACACCTACTAAAATAAACTGTTACGCTTCTGATCTGGCCTGGGGAAGAGTATAATTGAAATGAAAAAGATTAAAAAACAAAACACCTTGCCAATTAGCTTCAACAAAAGCAGCACCTGATTTATGTGCGTGCTGGTGTGAAGAGGTCCAGAAGTCCTTATACCAATGAAGAAAAATGGCATTTTACATCGTTTCGATCTGATGCTCTTCCTGGCCATTTGGTATCTGTGGTCCAGAGTAAGATGGCATCAAAGGGACTCTCAGTCACTTATGGATATGATTAACCAGCAACAGAGCAGTGAGCACCCTTCCCACACGCCACCCAGGGTGCCTTATCTCGTACGTTGAAATGGCTGTTAAATAAGTAATCCATATTTTAAACCTGACATTCATTTGGGATTTTCCAACCATTTCTTCTACATGTGGGGGGCGACGTTATCTTTGCATGCCAGATTTACCTTTTATTGTTCACGTCACGTTGGGACAGACAGAAGTCCAATCGACCTGGTTTCTGATCCCAAGCACCATTCATTGCCTTGGTGACCGAGACACTTTGGTGACCGAGAGACCTTGTGCTCTGCTGAGCTACAGTTCCCTCATCTGACAAGTGAGGATGATATTATCAATAGACAGGACTGGGGATGGGAGCCGGAATGTGTAGACAAAATGGTTCTATAAACTGCAAAGCACTTTGGAAATGTAAAATATTGTTTTCATTATTATTTTAAGCGAAACCTGCAAAGGAGAGAAGATACATATTTGAAGACAATTTGCCTAAAACAAGAGTCCCGTCGAGGAATTCTTACACTCTTCAAATTGAATGCAAAATTCGCATGGTAGCACTCTTCTAAGGAAAGGGCCCCTGTTCATAAGATTATCAAAGGTCTGTGATCAAAAATGGGCTCAGGATAACATTTAGGAACATTGATTTTGTTTCCTAGAGGACTGGAAGATTTCTAAACAGTAGGACTCTGCTATACCCTGCTGGGTGGGTTCCAGTTCCCCAGCTCATGGGGGCTGAGTTGGGGACATTCTTCTGACCCCCTGGGAAGCTGGAAATACCAGCACCAAGGGAGCCTCAAGTACCCTGAAGACCCCAGGGAGAAACCATTGCTTAATGCAACATACACTAAACTAAATGTATGTTCAACTGGTAAGTTTCAGCATCCTTACTTTTCACAGAATCAATAGTTATCACAGACCAGCCTTCACCACGGCTAACTTAAAACGTAAACAGGATTGCCGCTTTAATGATAAAACATTTTTTCAGCTAGTTTAGCATTTATTTAACATTCTATCTCAAACCCCCCTTCCATGACTATTTCACTAGCAAGATGTAATATTAATAATAGTGTTATTTAATTGGTTTTGGGTACTACAGACAGAAACTATTTGTTTTTCTCTTCCTAGAAGGTCCTCTAGTCTTAGTTAATCCCTAAAGCCCGAGATAACACAGCTCACTCCCATTCATATTGCTCAGTTATTTTTATTCCAGAACACAGCTTTAGGAGAGCTGTAACACTCTTAAAAAAAAAAAAAAAAAAAAGTAGAGTCTATGTCAGGTGAGGGGCACATGGTATTGGAAGAGTAAACTTTAGAAATTAATAACTTTAACATCTCTAGTTAAGAGAGAAGATCCAACACAGTATCTACCATTTAGGCTTGTGAATACACAACTGTACGCCAATACAATGATTAGAACATGTCAAGTTATTAAGACTGAGCTGTATATCCTACTCATTTATAATTCATAAACATCTTCCTATCAAACTGACACAAATCTAAAAGGACTATAATTCCCGGGGTTGGCCAGGGTTTCAGGAACAGACACTTTCCCTACACTGATGGTTAGAATCCAAATTGGGACCTCTTTTCTGAAAAGCAATTTGGCAATATATATTAAGAGCTATAAAAATGTTCATATTGTTTGACCCAGTAATTCCACCTTAATAATAGATTTATGCTCAGAAAATAATATAGATATTCACAACGATTTACGAATACAAATTTTCGGTGTTGCGTATGTCCTATGGAACAACTGGAAACAACTCAAATGTCTAAAATAAATAATAAATCAAGAGACGCTCACAGGATGGTATAATATGTAGCCATATGATTAAAAATGTTTTCAAATAAAATTTAATGACATAGAGTAATGGTCATTGACACAATATTGAAGGGTGAAAAAGTAGGCTATGAAACTTAAACGTATGGTTGCTTTTGAGGTCTTATTTAAAAAAATCCTTGTCCAGGCCAATGTTGTGAAGCATTTTCCTATGTTTTCTTCCAGTAGTTTCATAGTTTCAGGTTTTACATTTCCATGTTTAATCCATTTTGAGTTTTTTTTAATATAGTGAGAGGTGGCAGTCTAGATCCATTCTTTTGTATGTGCATATCCAATTTCCCCAGCACCATTTACTGAAGAGACTGTCTTTTCTTCAATGTGTGTTCTTGGCACTGTGTAAAAAATCAGTTGGTTGTAGGTGTGTGAATTTATTCCTGGGCTCTCTCTTCTGCTCCATTGCTTTATGTGTTTGTTTTTATGCCAGTACTGCGCTGTTTTGGTTACCATAGCTTTGTAGTAGAGTTGACTCTTGAGCAATGCAGAAGTTAGGGGTGCCAACCCCCTGTGCATTTGAAAATCTGCATGTAACATTTGACTCCCCCCAAATCTAACTACTAATACTGTTGACCAGAAGCTTTACCGATTGCATAAATAGTTAACGCATATTTTGTATGTTATATTAAATACTTTATTCTTGTAATAAGGTAAGCTAGAGAAAAGAAAATGTTATTAAGAAAATCACAAGGAAGAGAAAATACATTTACTATTCACTAAGTGGAAAGGGATCATCATAAAGTTCTTCATCCTCACTATCTTCATGTTGAGTAGGCGGGTTGGGGCGCTGGTCTTGCTGTCTCAGGGGTGGCAGACATGGAAGAAAATCCACATATAAGTGAACCCGCACAGTTCAATCTTACATTGTTCAGGGATCAACTGTATATTTTAAAGTCAGGTGGTATAATACCTCCAGGTTGTTCTTTTTGCTTAGGATTCCTTTGGCTATTCACGTTGTTTTGTGCTTCTATATGAAGTGTAGAATTATTTTTTCTATTTCTGTGAAGAATGTCGATGGTATTTTGATAGGGATTGCATTAAATCTGTAGACTGCTTGAGGTAGTATGGTCATTATAACTATATTAATTCTTCCAATCCACAACCATGAAGTATCTTTCCATTTATTTGTTATTCTTCAATTTTTTTCATTAAAATTTTAGAGTTTTTTCTACAGAGATCTTTCAACTCCTTGGTTAAGTTTGAGCCTAGGTATCTTTTTTGTAGGTATTGTAAATGGAACTGTTATATTGATTTTTCACATAGTTCATTATTAGCATATAGAAACACTACTGATTTTTGTATATTGATTTTTGTTTCCTACAGCTTTATTGAATTTGTTTATTAGTTCTAACAGTTTTTGGTGGAGTTCTTAGTGTTTTCTATACATGAGATTATAATGTTTGCAACCAGGGACAATTTGACTTCCTACTTTCCAACTTGGATGCCTTTTCTTTCTTTCTTTTTCTTGCCTTTCTGTTCTGGCTGGGACTTCTAGTATCATGTGGAATAAAAGCCGTGAAAGCGGCCATCCTTATCTTATTCCAGATCTTAGAGGAAAAGCTTTCAGCTTTGTCCTTTTCAGTAGAGTGTTAACTGTGAGTTTGTCATATATGGTCTTTATTGTGGTGAGGTACACACCTTCTATACATAATTTGTTGAGCATTTTCATCATGAAGGAATGCTGAATTTTGTCAAGTTCTTTTTCTGTGTTTATTGAAATGATCATATGTTTTTGCTGTCTTTCCACCGAGTTGATACTGTCTCTTGAAGCAGAAAATATTTTTCATTTTCATGTAGTCCAATTTGTCTATCCTTTCTTTTGTTGCCTGTGCCTTTGGTGTCACAGCCAAGAAATCATCACCAAATCCAACGTCATAAAACTTGGCTGCCCTATGCTGTCTTCCAAGAGTTTTATAGCTGTAAGTCCTACATTTACGTCTTTGATCCATTTTGAGCTTACTTTTGTATAAGCTGTTAGGTAGGGGTCTAATTTCATTCTTTTGCATGTGGTTATCTGGTTTTCCCAGCATTGTTTGTTAACAAGACTGTCTTTTCCTCATTGAATGGTCTTGGCCCTCCTGTCAAAAATCATTTGACCATATAGGTGAGGATTTATTTTTGGGCTCTCTATTCTACTACACTGGTCTATACATCTGTCTTTAGGCCAGTACCAAGCTATTCTCATTACTAAAACGTTTAGCAAGTTTTGAAATCAGGAATTGTAAGTCCTTCAGCCTTGTTCTTCTTTTTCAAGATTGTTTTGACTATCTGGGGTCTGTTGCAGTTCCATATGAACTTCAGAATGGGTTTTTTCTATTTCTGCGAAAAAAAAACCATTGGGATTTTGATAGAGATTGCATCAAATCTGCATATTGCTTTGGGTAGTATGATATACTTTCACAAATAGGACAGAATGGATATTTTTAACAGGCTGAATTAATATAGGCAAGCATTTCCCTATTCGAGAGCTAAAACACCAAGTGGAGGAATGTTTTTGTTTAAGCTGATAGTTTATTCATATCATCTTTAAAAAGAAAAAATCTCATGTAATTATACATGGAATAAATTATCATTTCTAAAATAATAAAATTTCATTAGGTCAGAATTCTTTAGGAAAACCACCACCCAGAGATTATGGAAACTGAAACTGTTCTAGAAAAATTCTGAATAGAGGAAAAGGAGGAATAGGTTTGAGTCCAGGTAGGGCATCACACAGAAGCCTTTATAGAACAGGCTAAGGGAGGTGGGCGGGTGTCAGCGCCGGGATTTGAATGTTGAACAGAGTGTAGCAGGTCTACAATGTTTTGCAGGAGGCTTGCAGCTCTTGGATGTTGGTGTGGCATATTTTAATTTATTTTTATTCTTGAAAATGGAAACTTCTACACTATGGCAGGAAAACAGCCATGACTCATGTTTCACAATGTACATGGCTGACTATAAGCAATTCTGAGAGGCCTCACATGTTTCTGATAGTTTTAAAATCCTGCTTTCTCAGCAATGTTGGGGGGGGAGGGTGAGAGGGAATGAGATTATACTTCCTTGATCCCTATATCCTGGCACCTCCCTCCATGCTAGGGTATGAGCACCAAATGAAGACACCGGTCAGATGTGAGAAGCAGACCCAAGACTACTGCCTTTTCAGCAAGCATTTATAACCACACTTGACCTTCGATCTGCAACCATGTGTACAAATACACTGCCTACAACATTACTTAGAGAAGGAGCCTGACCATGATCTAGAGGCATATATAACTAACAAGCCCTTTAAAGGAAGTCTGGAAGGCATGAGGGGTTATCAAATTTTAATTTCTTAAATATATAAAAAGAGGAAATGACTTCTTAGATAATCTCATGGGAGATAAAAGGCCAAGCAAACACATACTGATTTAATCAGTCTGAAGACGATAGCATCATCTTAACAATAATCATTTTAGTAACCTTCCCTTTTTAATGCCTATCCTCAACAACAGTTGCTAAAAAAGTATGGCAATTTTTCAGCCAATGGAGTTAATACTGAAGTTTAAATGTCATAACACATTACAAGACACTTGCTCATACAGAAGTATGAAACGAAATTAACTTTATTTTTTTATTTATATATAAATACCCTTGAATCCAATTTTATTAAAGGTTAAGTAAGGGATCAACCTACTACACAGAACCTAAACTTAAGTTATATGTAAAAATGGCTTGTTTCAGCTTTGCTTCCCACTCTGGAGCTTATATTTTTATTACTTTGGTGCTATGTGTTACACTCTCTACAGAGGCTGGAGATGGTAAGGGTGCAGATATTATGTCATATATAATATGCACTAAGATAATTAAGAATTGTGAGTGACACAATTGCAAAGTCTACATAAAAAACTTTAACAACTGTAACTCGATTTTCAGTGAATTCAAAATTCTTCATGCTCAAAAAACAATCCAAATATTTTTATCTATTAACAATCCATTTTAGTGCATTTTGATAAAAAACTTATTTTCAGGTTTAACAAGAATATCTCAGAAATAAGAGTCAGTAGAAAGAAAAATCACATCTGAAAGTAATTTTTGCCAACCATGCGTATAAACAGAATAAACATATATACCCTACTTCAAGACATGAGAAATATAAGGAAAGCAAAAACTACATACTATGGCAGAAAAAAACATGGAAAATGTATAAATTTCTACTCTTATAGATAATTATATACTTTTTTTGTGTGTGATAAAGGCCAAATGAGTATCCAAAAGCTAATATAAACAAAGGAGGCCTTATCGTCTAGCATTAATTCCAGAGTCAAGCACAAGCCAAAGACATAAATTAGTATGTTTTAAAAATTTAACAGACTTCAGAAAAACGGAAGCAAAATGACTATACAACTCGAGGGAAGAAAAATCTACCCCACCTCGCAAGGATGTACTTAGACAACTTACCAGTCCTAACATGTAAAAACGCGTTCCTATAAATAACAGTGAAAATGGAGATCTACCACAATTTTGGATGTGGGTGAGGATGATTACATCACGAATTTGTTTCCAGTATTTTTGGAAAGCCAACTGTCTTTGGTTAAAAATATGAAAAACTGCCACGATAACAAATAACAAAAAAAGAAAGTACTATGATACTCTACTCGAGAAAGAAAACAATCAACAAACACAAAATCGTTTTCAATGTGCGAAAGTGTTTCCGAAGCTCAATTTATTTGCACGAAAAAATGGAGGTTGAATTAGCTGAGCTCCGACTTGGATCCAACTACTGGCACTTGTATACAACTCTTCCGATTGCTACTGATTTACACAGCACTGTCAGTCCCTAAATTCCAGCTTCCTGTTGTCAATTTCCAAATCCTAGACTATCCTAATGCTTCTCATCACCACCATAAAAACTAACTCAAAAAAAGGGACGTAGAATTAATATATTTTCAACGGCAAGAATTCTTTTAAACACAAAGCAACAACCTTAAGCAGTAAATAAATTTTTTGTATATGTGACATTTTATACATTGTTCACATTTATCATTTTATTTAATTTTCATGATATGGAGACCCAAAGAGATGTTCACAAGGGAACAATTTTTCTTTGGTAGTAATAGTATGTCAACAAACATGAACAAATGGTGCCCTATAATCTAACCAAAGCCAGCTCCCCTAGTCGACGATGCAAATTTAAGATAGTAAATGGTAAATCTTAGGGATAAACAAAACTGGGCTCCTCACAGTGGTTTGACTTGTGGCTCAAAGTTTTAAACAATTTTGTACTTTAAAAAATGTACTTTAAAAAATGACGTTATTCAAGATCATTCGCAGGAAAATCCACTGCCTCCTTCCCAGTCACTCTCCATCAGATGACATGGTCACTCGCATCACCCAAACACACCATGGCCTTCCTCGCTTCTGCACCTACACAAATGCCCTCTTCTCCCCTTTGCCTCCTGACAAAGTGTAACTCAATGTCACCTCTTCAGAGAAGCCCACTTGGACTTCTCCACTCAAAGTTGGTCACCGTTATTTTTGTCTCTCAGGGCATCTATTTGTTTCACAGAACTTATCACATTTTACTATTATTTTGTTGACTTTTATTCCCCTTGGTACGTTTCTCCAACTCCACTGTAAGCTCCACAGGCACAGGGGCCACCATGCTCTTATTTGGTCCCTGGAAATGAAGCCTTTCCCATGCTCCACCTGCAGCAAGGACTGCTATGCCTGTACTCCCATCATGTGACCACACCCAACTGTTTCCTCAGCACCTTCCCTCATTAAGTAGGGAAAACGGAAACAAAAATGGCTGCCTTCAATGAACACGTAATAATTCAAGATCAGGGAAAATGCTTTTTTGCATTTATGCACCGGAGACTAGCCCAGATGCTTTATGTATATGATCTCAGGCCTCAAAGGATCCTGCAAACCGAGGAGGTGCTTCACAGTTCAGGAAAATGAGGTTCAAGGAGGATTACATCGTTTCCCCAAGGCCACAGAGTCAGTCAATGGCAGAGCGAGGTTGGGGAGATGGAGTTAGAACTCAGGAATGAAGAAATCCAAAATTAAAGTTAAGTATCTTCAAGAAATGAGTCTACGTAAGCATTTACAGAAGGGGCAAACAGATAACATTCTGGATGATACAGATTAGAGGAAATCTAGCTATCTGAAGAGCAAGCTACTTTTGTATAACTCAAACTATTAATATATATGTATATATAATATCATACACTTTATATTAATTGGCGTAACTCGAGCTGGGGGAGCAAAGCACATGGCTATGTGGTATCATTATTCTTGCTGGCATTTTCAACTGTGGATACCACTTTGGGAGACTGGGGAGCCCAGGATACAATCAGACATAAACGTTACATTTCTCTTGAATTATATAAGATTCAGTATTTTTTCATCCTTTAGATAAAGTATTTTCCTAAAAATGTTGCTTTCACTTTAAATCTTTAACCCATGCATTTTTTTTTTTTTTTTTAACAGAAATATCGTTCCTTTTGTAAAGTGCCAACTCTGTCTTTAGGGGGCTGCCATGTTGGCACCAAATTACACACAGTAGAACAGAAAGCACCTCACTACAGTTCAGCGAAGCATTTGAGCATGAGCTCGGATGGCAGTTTGCAGATGCTTTCTGATGATGAATGACAATATTAAGCTCATACTCGAAGGCAGCATACAATAATTCTCCATTCTCTGATATTAAAAACCTATAAAGGAACATAAAGCTAGCCTCATGCTATAATTTACCCCCTCTGGTTAAAGCACTCTTCTGAATTAACAGGCCTCAAAGAAGAATGGGAAACTTCAGACAGGTTGGCAAGTGTCAGGGCTAACTCAGGACAGGGGGGAGCTGGGACGGTGGAAAAACGGGCTGGGAGGTTGGCAAGCAGGACGACTGAGTGAGTAATGGGGACGAAGGCCGTCGAGATGGCCCCAAAAGGAAACAGAGTGCAACTGCAATTCTCTCATGTTGGTACAAATCTACATTCATCAGCCTTGGGTTTTTAATGGGTTTTAAATGTCCTTATTCCTAAGGTAATTTATGAGACGTACACTTAAACAGGATGGAATAAGAGCATTTTTCTGCATTCCCTTTTCTTAAAAATCTATTGTGGGAAGGGGAGAGTATGAAATATAATACTAAATTAAATGATTTCTTAAATGAAACAAATAAATAGTCACTATCTCGTTACTGCAAACTACAATGAACATTAACTGAATTCAGGGAAATTCAGACCAAAAACAAGGGAGAGCACTGGCCGTGGACAGTTTCTTGGAATTCAAACGTGATGCAGGTTTTTGTGAGGGTCCCACAAGCCCCATCAAATGAACCGTTGGCTGGAGGGCCAAGATCTAAGGCTGGGAGCTTGCTGGAGGAAAAGGGGGAGCAGCAGGCACCCCCAGAGAACCCCTGTTCCCCAGCACACATCAGAAGAGGAGCTGAAGGGGGAACCACCAACAGTGACCTTGCTGTCGGAGAGGAAGTGACAGGAACAAGGGAGGTGACGCTATGTTCACTCATCAGCACACTGAGAACCTCTAATTTCAAAATGGGGAACGTCTAAAAAGCGACAGGGCTGTTGCTTAAGCTGATGGGCAGCTCCAATGGGAAGGGGAGGTGACGCACAGATAATTCACATTGTCACAGGAGCAATGGAAATGAGTGACATACAACCACGTGCAACCGCAGGGATAAATCTCGTGACATAACGTTGAGTGAAAGAAGCCAGAACACACACTGAATGGTTCCATTTGTGCAAAATTCAGAAACAGTAAAACTAAATAGCATTAGAGTTACAGCACTGGTTACCTCCGGGCAGGAAGGAAAGGGAGGAAGGCCTGCCTAATTACTGGAAGGCTGCCCAGGGGCATGTCTGAGGCTCTGGTGGTATTTTACTTCTTGACCTGTGTAGGTGTCACTTGAGTTGTATGTTGATAACTCATTGAGCTATAAGCCTATATTATATGTGCTTTTCTGTATGCATGTTATGTTTTAATATAGGGTCCCCAACTTTCTTGGCACCAGGGACCAGTTTCACTGAAGACAATTTTTCTACTGGGGGGGGGGGCGGGCAAGGATAGCTCAGGTAGTGATGCCAGTGACGGGGAGCAGCTGTAAATACAGAAGAAGCTTTGCTGGCTCACCTGCTGCTCACCACCTGCTGTGTGCCCCAGCTCCTAAATTTCATGGAAGGCAATGTTTCCATGGACCAGGCTAAGGCGGGACGGACCTCAGGCAGTGATGCATGGGCCATGGCTTTGGGGTTGGAGACTGCAGTTTTAATAAATGTAGTGAGCGGGAGGAAAAAGAGAGAGAGAGAGAGAGAGAGAGAGAGAATGAATGAGAATAAATAATCCTGTGGGCATCCCAATAGAAAAAGCAAGTCACCAGTAAATGGAAAACTCAGGCTGGCCTCTGATGTCACCTTAGCAAAATTCAATGCCAAAAGACAATGCTTATAAAGTTCTAGGAAAAGAAGAGGTGACATGAGATTTTTATACCCAGACAAATTAGCTATCAAATAAGAAAAGAACAGATATTCTCAACTGTTATGGTTTGAACGCATCTGTCCCTTTCAAATTCAGGTTGAAACCTTAATCCTCAATGTAACAGTATTAAGAGGTGGGACCTCCAGGAGGTGACTAAGTCATGATGGTGGAGGCCTAGAGAATGGGCTTAGGTGCCCTTACAAAAGGGCTCAAGGGAAAGAACTCATCTCTCTTGTGTTCTGCCTTCTGCCACATAAGGACACAGCGTTCCTCCCCTCCCTAGGAGGTAGCATCAAGGTGCCACTTTGGAAGCAGAGAGCATCCCTCACCAGACAAGTGAATTTGTTGGCACCTTGACCTTAGGCTTCCCAGCCTCCAGAACAGTGAGAGATAAATTTCTATTCTTTATAAATTACCCGGGTATAAATTATCTCGGGTATTTTGTTACAGCATCACATAATAAACTAAGACATCAAGCATGCATGAACATTGGATGAAGTATAACATGAACCTGTTTGAAAAAAAGTAACCACTTGACAACTAAATCCAGCCGATTATGCAACAAATTAAAAAGTCATCAACCTCTTTTTATAAACAGTTTGAAATATGTAAAGCTTCTCAATATTGGCCATAATTTTCATTTTTACTTTAAAGTAATCTTTACAGAATTAATGTCTTAATACTCTCAGGCTCAAGTAGTCAAATTTCAGTAATTTCTTCATTTGATTTTCCTTTCTCACATTTAAATAATATTATGTTTATTTGCCAACATGTTACCTTTCTACCTCTTCATCCACCTGCCCTCTGTGACAAGGACTTATCTTGGATGATGGTCACCAAAGCATATTAATTGTTATTTCAAGATGATGGGATTTTGGAGGGAATTTTTTTTATCTTTCTGAATGTTTTAGTTGTTTAAAATAATGAATATAAATTATTTTATGATAGCAACACAATCTCTTTTGTTTTCCCCAAATCAAACTAGTTGGTATAAAAAAATGGTCTCGTTTCCTTTTGCCCACCATCCTCCCTATTCCAATTAAAAAAAAAAAAAATCTGCAATATTTAACGCACCTAAAAACAAGACTTCCTTATTTAGTATCTACCGGATGAAGTGAGCCACCAGGTTCAAGGAAGATCAAGTCGCTTAATGACCAAACAGGATCTACCATGCGGGAATTGTATATGATTTGACTGTTTTACAAACAAGATGACATACTCTGATGACTAAACTCGTGTTCCCATTATCAAAACCAACACTCTGAACTCCAGAACATTTTCTCTAACAATGGACCTGGAACTAATGAGGGAAGAGTTGCAAAGAACTAATTAACGTGCATCCCTCACCACACAAGCTGCCACGTTGGTGGTCTTTGCTGAGATGTCCACCATCTAAGGAACAGGATGTCACCTCCCTTCCTACCTGCAGTGACAGCAGTCGTTGACTTTAGAGTCAACTCATCTGGGCAGACAGAGTGATGATGTTCCACTTGGCTGCATCTGCTGTTATAATTGTATGGAGCAGATAACTTGAATAGAAAGAAAACAGATACACAGCCTTCCAAAGTACCCAATGCAACTTTTATGCCAAACTTAAAAACAAAAAGGCCAATTAAAGTTCAAACAGAAGCTGGCAGGAATTTCATTTTCCTTGGACACAGGAGGCTGTCCAGTTGTGGACTATCGCCACACACATGCAGATAGAACCGATCGTGCAAGGTAATCATGGAGCTAGAATTTCAAAGTTTGTGTCTCTAACAATATATAAAATGTCCAACCCGGGCCACTGTTTTTGGTCCAAGTTTCCGGAGCCTCTTAGAAAAAAAAAAACGTTTCCTATTTTTCACTCCGGATCCATACTGTGAACTAGGCCCCGAAATCTCCAGTGGTGCCATGAGTAAACATTAACAGTAAAGTGATAAAATAAGAAAAATGTTAAAACAGTATTCAAGACACCACTAGCCAAGCGGCGTCGTGCTAATGACTTCTACTTTTAGATGACAAGTCGTGCTATTTAGACAACCAAATTTCACTGCAGACATCCTTCAGGAACAGGTACCAAGGCAACCACGCTGCTGCCAGGCTGTGGGTAGCTGTGGGGGACTGGAGGAGGGAGAACACACTGATAAGAATCCAAAACACCACCACACACTTAAAAAATTATCTGCAGAAAAACTCAAAACTGGACTTAATTCAACATCCATCTGGCATCTCCGAGAAAGAAAGAAATAACTCAGGGCTCCCTGTCTTCAACAAATTTTATATTTCAAAACTGCAAGCAAGGAAGATTCCAACCCTCTGAATGAGATTATTTTAAAGAGATTTGGTGGCTGACATTTTAGTGGTATTTCTGGACACATCTCTGGTTGATTACTCGGGTACAGGATAGGGAGCTATTAGTCCCTGTAACCTACTCCTGTTGGAACAGCTAAAAGCAGGGCATGGCTGCTGTCAACATACGTCATAGAAGACTCATATTTCAAAATAGTTTGGTGTCAAAAGCTATTAATCATAATATCAATATATAGAATGAGGGAGGCAAGCAATATAAACCTCATTCCTCCCCAATATGAATAATGAAAATCGGCCATGCAGACACCTACACTCTTCATCAAACCCAGATCCCATCCCGGTGGAATTAGGATGCGGAAGTTACTCAGTCCCCCACAGACCGGACAGCTCATCTGGAGGAGACGGGGACCCGCCGCGAAGTGGGGAAAAGTAATCATTTCCACAAATGCTACTGAATTACGAGGCTTAGACGTGCATTACTATATGTGGCAGGCTGAATAATGGCCCCACCCCCCCAAATGTATTTATGTCTCCATCCCTGGAACCTGTTCATGTCGGCTTATAAGGCAAAAAGGACTTTGCAGATGTGATTAAGCTAAGGCTCTCGTGTCGGGGAGATGATCTGCATGAGCCAGATCTATTAATAATTGCAGTGGTTCTTGTAAAAAGGACGGGAGAGGAAGCAGAGTGAGAAGAGAAGGCAACGTGATGATGGAGCAGAGTGACGTGATGGGTTCTGAGGATGGAGGGAAGGGCCACAAGCGAAGGAACGAAGGCCACCTTTAGAAGCTGAAAAATGCAAGGACGTGAGTTCTCCCCGAGAACCTCCTGAAGGAATCAACTTGATTGACATTTGGACTCTAACTCAGTGAAACTGATCTTGGACTTTTGACCTCTAGAACTGTAAAAGAATAAACTGGTGTTGTTTCAAGCCACTAAGTTTATGGTCACCTGTTACAGCAGCAATAGGAAACTAACACACACCATGCAAAAACATTCTGAGTGCTTGTTTCCATGAGCTCTTTGAGCCATTCACGATGTCACCTCCTTCAGCTTGGTAAACTTTTCAAGGCCTCAAAATATTATACGAGTCATAAACTGTCTATAAAACTTGTTGCCTCTTGTTACATAAAGTGAGGGTAGAATAATACATTTTTATCTTGGCATGGAAAATTTACAATGAAATAAAATACGTTTTGATTCTTACAGAAGGCTTTAAAACATTATTAGTGGTATTATTAAAACAAGAATACACTTCTATGTCAGATCCAAGAAATTGCAGAGGACACAAACAAATGGAAAAACATATCATGCTCATAGATTGGCAGAAGCAACATCGTTAAAATATCCATACTACCCAAAGTGATTTACAGACTCAATGAAATCCCCATCAGAATACCAATGCCATACTTCACAGACCTAGAAAAAATAATTCTACGATCTTTTGGAAACAGAAAAGAGCCCGAGTAGCCAAAGCAATCTTAAGCAAAAAGAACAAACTGGAGGCATCACATGACCAGACTTCAAACTATACTACAAGGCTATAGTAACGAAAACAGCATGGTACTGGTAAAAAAAAAAAAATAGAGACACAGACCAAAGGAACAAAATAGAGAACCCCAATATAAAACCATCTACCTACAGCCAACTGATCTTTGACAAAGTAGATAACAACATACACTGGGGAAAAGAAGCCCTATTCAATAAATGGTGCTGGAAAAGTGGATGGCCACATGCAGAGAATGAAACAGAGCCCCTATCTCTCACCACTCACAAAATTAATTCAAGATGAATAAAAGACTTAAATGTAAGCCATGAAGCCATAAGAATTCTAGAGGAAAATGTAGGAAAAACTCTTCTAGATATTGACCAACGCAAAGAATTTATGAATAAGACTCCAATGGCAATCACAGTAACAACAAAAATAAATAAGTGGGATTTGATTAAACTAAAAAGCTTCTGCACAGCTAAGTAAACAATCAACACTCAACCTACAGAATGGGAGAAAACATTCCCAAGCTACACATGCCATAAAGGGGTAATACCCAGAATCTACAAAGAACTCAAGCAAATCAGCAAGGAAAAAAAAAAAATAATAATAAAAAAACAAACAATCCCATTAAAAATTGGGCAAAAAAACATGAACAGAAGCTTTTCAAAAGAAGAGAGACAAATGCCCAATAAACATATGAAAAAATGCTGAATGTCACTAATCATCAGAGAAATGCAAATTAAAACCACAATGAGATATCACCTTAGCCCTGTCAGAATGGCTTTTATTAAAAAGTCCAAAATGGGCATTCCTCTATTACACCTAACCTGCCTGTGGTGTCCATGCCATAAATATACTATGACTCGCAGAAGACTTCAAGTTAAGATGTAGATGAGTTAGGGGTTTGTTTTTAAATTCTATGGCTTTGATTTCAATGTTTATGTCAAAGACTGTTAGCCAAAATGGCTGCACCATCCCACACCATCTCCTCCGCAGCTCCCACGCCCTTGGGAGTTTCCTTGCACACTGACTCTGGGCTTAGTCATGTGACTTGCTTTGGGCGACGGAATATCGGCAAATGTGAAGGAAGCAGAGACTTGGAAAGTGCTTGTGCACCTGGGCTTGGACCTCATGTGGTCCATCAAGGAGACCACCATGTGAACAAACCCAAGTAGCGTGTCAGATGTGAGAGGCCACGTGGAAGGGAGCCATGGCACCTTGTCCGAGGGCCTGCCAGCCCCCAGACACATGACTGAGACCATCCTAGGTCACCTACTTATCCTCAGTGGCTCAGCTGACCCCAGATTCATGACTGCGCCAAGTAAGTATCAGCTGAGACAGTTGAGACCAACAAAATTGTGAGTAAATAAAACAGTTTTGTTTTAATTCACCAGGTTTGGGGGTATTTTGTCGTGTAGCAAAAGCTACCTTGACATAGTCTATAAAGCTAACACAAACATGATGCAGAGAAAAATTTTTAAAAAGTGGAAAAATAAAAATCACCTAGAATCTCAACATACAGAGATGTTGATCAATAACTTTTTATTTTTGTGTAAATTTGTGAATATTCTCTATAACTGAAATCACACTTGTAATGTGCTATTCTTACATCATTTTACAGTCCGTAACCTACCGCAGTTTATATAAGCATTTTTATATCATTGGACTGCTGTAAGGTGGCTTCAAAATTTTCACTGTTAAAATTACTCCTGCAAAAAAGCGTAACTGTACAAACTTTTTCTGAGTTCTTGATTTTTCCTTGATGGTATTAATAGATTCTCAAGGGAACACACTGCAACAAAAGGTGAGAATCTTTTACAGTGCCTGGGAAATACTGCTAAAACAGTCTACAACAATCACGTTAATTTACAATCCAACAGGAATGTGTGAAAATGTCCATTTCACCAAACTTTTACTGTCACTTTGTATTATTACTTTCTCAAATCTTTGTTCATCGATATACTAAAAAAGATGGTAACTTGTTTTAATCTGCATTTCACTGATTGCTAGGAAGGCTGACCAGTTTTTTTATATGCTTGGTCATCTAGCTTCCCTTGTGAAAATAGCTGTCCTTGCTAATTTTTTCTACTGAGATATAAAAAGTAGCTCTGCCATTTATCTCCAATACTCTCGAGAGTGGTTAAGGTAAGCTGATGTTGTGGGGCCAGGGCAGAGATCTAACCCCAGGTTCAATGGTCAAGTATATACAATAAAGCCATGGCTTTCACTGGCTTCCTAAAGCAGCCCATGACCTCATAAACTCTGAGAACCAGCTGGGCTAAATGAGGAAGGACAGTATTAGCAGGTTCCACCAAGGTGATGCTTCAACATTAATTACCCGACCAGTCACAGAACACCTCACTGAATGAAAGGCGGAAGCTCTGATAAGAGCTCAACAACAGTACAAGGGGACATAGAGACCACAGCCTAATAATAGAGCCAATGTATTTAAGTCATGAAATTTAATATATACCATTGCTTCCTTATTATTTTTCTTTTATTATTATTGCTTCTCGTAAGGGCCAGCTTAAGTCTCATCTTTACTTGCTATGGACTGAATGTTTGTGCCCCCCAACCCCGTGTACCAAAATTCGTATGTGAAGCTCAAACTGCTAACGCGACGGTATGTGGAGGTGGGGCCTCTGGAAGGTAATTAGGTCCTGGGGCAAGAGCCCTCATGAGCGGGATTATTGCTCTTGTAAGAATAGACATGAGAGAGATGATCTCTCTGCCACGTGATGATACAAGTGTCACCTACAAACTAGAAAGACAGCCCTCACCAGAACTGAATTAGCCAGCACCTTCATCTTAGATTTCCCAGCCTCCAGAACAGAGAGACATAAATTTCTGTCATTTAAGTCACTCAGTCCATAGTATTTTTGTTATAGTACCCCAAGCTAACTAAGACACTGCTGAAGCCTTTTCAGACTACCGCAAGCCACGAAGGTCTCCGCCCAGGTTGTGCTCCTATTACAATTCATATACATTGGGTGTCCTAACTTAGCAGTTCCCTAACTGTTCTTCAGGTCTCCCTGGGTTATCAGCTCTGTTGGAAACAGAACTGCATCATACCTTTTGTATCTTTCACAAGGCCTAGAAAGATAGATAAGAATTTAATAAATACTTAATAGGTTCCTAACCACTTCCGCAGAATGCAAGTAACGGTTGAAAGCACGGAGTCTGACAGACACAGAGTCCACCCGTATGACCCTGATGACAGGTTGCCCTCTCTCAACTTCAGTTTCCTCATCTGTAAAATGGGGGGAAAAAGTAACTCCACCTCACAGGAATATCTTAATTAAGATTAGTTATCTTACTTACAGGAGAGAAGCAATCATGGATGGAAGGTACGATTAGTATCATCACCACTGTCATTGTTAGGAACACATTTTGAACTTCATTCATTCATAAAAACTGATCAATTTAAGGAGATGAAATGTCAAGTTATAAAAATCTTATTAAAACAGAAAACCCAATGTTATTCAAAGTGGTGCTTGCTACAGTTCAACGTAGTCTCCGAAGGTTATGATTTAACGGTGAAAAATCTGATAGGCTGAAGAAACAGAAAGTTGTAATAAATTGGGGTTCCCAGAACTGTTAGGAAGGATATAAACACATACCAGAAAATGTCTGTTGAAAAAGTAGGTAAACAGTTAAAATAAACTGGTGAGCAAAAGTTCTGGATTCTCAATTAAAAGCACGCATGAGAAGAACAAGCTTTATCTTTTGGTCAGAACACAGTAAGTTGAGAAATAACATTTTCCAAGATGTTTTAAAGTTGGGCAACTCACTTCCCTGCGTTCTTTTACAGCAAATTAGAGCTCGCGAAGTCTGCTGGATAGCAATCGCTTTTACTTGGGTCAGCCGAAATGACCAAACAATGAACCTTTACCACTAACAATTGATCTTGTTAATTGCATCTGCCACTGTATCCGTTTTTTTTTTTTTAATCCAGTCAGCCCTCTTCCAACGCTATTCCAATTGTTAAATGGTTAGAACACACAAAGTGACAGATTTAGTGTTTCACTGGCAATTTATATAACTGACTGCCACACTGTCGTAGTGAATCATGATTTATCTGTCTCACATTGTAGCACATAACCTTTTAAATGCAAGGGAGAAAAGAAGCCAACATCCCTTTGAAATTTAATGCGTGACCATCTACCACTAGACCCTAGGAACTAGATTTTAAAGAGAACAGATCGAATGAGTGCCGCATCGCTTTTCTCTTTCTGTAGCAGTAACTTCCTGCACAATCTATGCATGTATCCTAGGCTCAGTCCTTGTTCTTTATGTGCATGGGATTCAGAGGAAAATCGGGGAGATATACATAAATGACATCCATACCAGTCACCTACCAGAACCTAGAATAAAGGGTTAAAAGTAGGAATATTTGGGGTGTGAATTCTATACTAAAGGACTCATGGGTGGATTTGAGGGCAACTTAACATTCCCCAAATTACATGTAAAACTTCCTATGTGAAAAATATATATTTTGGGGGGACTAGCTCTATAGGTTTCACTGGTCAAGGGGTCAATGATTCTTGAAAAGATTAAAAGGAATTTGACCAGTTGTTGCAATAATGAAAAGGAATGATGACATCAATATGCACATGAACAAGGAAACAATACGAAGGGACATCAAGTTTTACACCAAAGTTTATAAATAAAAAGGAAGAAATGTAAGAAATGATTGTGTGATGAACTGTGTACCAATCCCCAATATCTCAGAATGTGACTATATTTAGAGACAGGACATTACAGAAGCGATTCAAGGAGCCCAGGAGACAGGTCTGGAAAAGATCCTTCCCTCGAGCCCCCAGAAGAAACCAATCCTGCAGATAATCTTGATACTGGACTTCTAACCTCCACAACTGTGAAAAAAGAAACTTCTGCTGTGTAAGCCAATGCATCTGCAGTATTTTTCCATGGCAGCCCTAGCAAACTAATGCGGTTGGTCTCAGCTATAACGTGGATTAACAGATACTGAAAAAGCAATAAAGACCAAGAGATTCTTCCCAGGGCTAAAAACTTGGTAATACCAAGAATAAAAGTGAAAATTGTCTTAAAGTATATGAGTAATATGGAAAATGATATCAACTGTAATACTTCTATGCCTGCTACGGAACCCAGCCAGTGAGTGGAAGGTTCAGAGGATAAAATGAGTGATAACAACCTCTTGAAGATATGTAAATGGGTAAGAAAGAGGCAGAAAAATAACTGTATTACAGCTGCCTACAGTGGTAGTTATTAAAAATTAATCCAGACTTCTGCTTCCAGGCATGAGGAGGTAACTAGACAAAACATATAATTGCTTCTAGATACTGGGCAAGAGGTAGCACAGGACTGTGACCCTTAAGGGAAGGGAAATAAAAGTGGGGAATCCCACATTCACCCTGATTTTGTCTCAGAAGCACTTCCAGGCAGCTGTGCAGGAAGTGAGAGGTCAAACAATACGGTGCTGCTGCTGAGCTGACAGAAATCAGGGTTCGAAGTTACGGAGAAAGATGGAATTTGTGAGGCAAGGTAGCACGAAAAAAGGAGCTATGGAGAAAACCCCAAAAACCTGCACAGGGGTTCCCAGGAGTCTTTGCCCGAACAATACCTAACGCCCACAGCAAGACTCCTCAAGGAGGGGAAAGAAAAGAAAAACAAAATGAAACAAAACAAAACCTACCAGGGAAAGACCATCTACATGGGAGATGTAAGATAAACAATTACTGGAGTGTGCCCAGGACTAGAAAACATTCACATTCTGATCTACCAGAAAGGTGAGATATTATGGGACAGCCTGGTCCTTACGCAGAGATCCCAGAAGTCTCAGGAATAGGGTTAGTCTAGGCCAGGAATAAAGACAAGTGTGGATTAACACTAACAAGCATTAAAAACAATCCCTGAAGGAATCCAGCTGATCACAAATAAATTACCTACTTGCTAAAATGAAACTCAACAGCCTACAAAAGGAAGACAACAATATTCATATACTCAAAAATAATGTCCACGAAGTAGTAAAAAAATTCTAGACAGGCAGAGAAATCAGTCAATGAAAACAGAATCAGAAATTGCATTAGCAGATCAAAAAAAGTGATGTATAAGGATTTAAAGGAAAATATGAACATAATAAAGAATAGGAATTTAGAGAAATGAAATTAAAAAAGAGCTACATGGAATATACCTGAATTGAAAAATGCAAGGTCTGAAATAAAAATTTCACTAAATAGGCTTATTAGATATCACAGAACAAGAAATCAGCAAACAGAAGGACAGGGTGAAAGAAACTATCTGAAATGAAGCAAAAAGGGGGTAGAGAGAGATGCTGGAAAGAAACGAAACAGGTAAAACCGAAGGTTTTCTACAAGTGACCTGTGGAAGATATCAAGAAATCATAGGTGTCATCTGAGTTCATAGGAGAGGAGAGAGAGATAGGAAATCAGTCCATCAATCAAACAATTGAAAAAATGGCTGAAAATTATCAACCAATCAATCAAGAAATTATGGCTATAAATTTATCAAATTTGATGAATACTTTAACAAATAAACTCCCTAAAACTCTCAAGGAGAAAGAAAGGACATTTCACTGAGGAAATTGCTGAAACCTAGTAACAGAGAAAAATTTTAAAGCAGTCATAGAAAAATAGACACAGTACATACAGGGAACAATGATAAGAATGACACCAAAATAACACAAACCAGAGACAACAGAACACCTCTGAAGGAAGGTGGAAGGAAAAAAAAAAAAGGAACTACCAAGATTGTCAATCTAAGGTTTTATATCCTGGGGGGAAAAAAATCCTTCGAAAAATGAAAACAAAATAAAAATACTTCAGATGAAGAAAAGATGAATTTGTGGCAAAAAAAAAAAAAAAAAACAACCAAAAAACCAACAACAAAAAACCCACCCACTATACTACAAGAGATATTAAAAAAAATTCAGTAAGATAAAAAAAAAATTATTCAGGATGAAGATAAATGATACCAGATGGAAGCTCATATCTACATCAAGAAACAAAAGAGTATCAGAGAAGGTAAATATTTTAGCAAGTATAAAAGATTTTTCTCCCTTAAGTTATTTAAGATAACTGACCTACAAAAAAGATTATAATGATTATTAGTGGAGGTTATAACATATTAACCAATTTGACCTGAAATTTACAGAACACTGGTAGGGCTCATAATATTTTCAAGCACACATGTGAAAACACAGACAATATATGCTGAGCTATAAAACAGGTCAATACATTTTGAAGGATAAGAACTATATAGATTATGAATTTTAATCACAATGTAATTTAAATCAGAATTCAGTAACAAAAAGATTTGGAAATCCCCAGAATACTTGAAAACAAAAAATGTCTCAATTCCTAAATAAACAGGCCAAAGAAGAAATTTCAAGAGAAGCTGGAAAATATTTTAAACTGAATGATAATGAAAACACAGAATGTGTGGGATGCTGCTAAAACAATGCTTAGAGAAAATTTATATTTCCAAATGCTCATACTAGAAAAGAAAAAAGATTAAAAATCAACAATGTAAGCTTTCACCTAAAGCAGCTAAAAAAAAAAAAAATAGAGCTAATTGCACTCAAAGTGAGCAGAGTAAAGGAAATCAATGAAATACAAAACAAAGAATGAAGGAACTCACTGAAATCACAATGCCGGTTCTTTGGAGAATAGTAAGACAATTGATAACGTCCTTGCTAGACCAATCAAAGGGGGAAAAAACTGGGGAAACACAAATTACCATTATCACAAATAAGAATGGAGACATCATTATAGATGCTACAAACCAACGTAGAAGAAATACACAGAATTTCCAAGATATGTGAATTACCAACTGACACTAGAAGAAACTGAAAATCTGAAGAGCCTTGTATCTATTAGAAAAAAATGAATCCATAATTCAGAACTTTCCCACAAAGAAAACTCAAGACCCAGATGACTTCACTAATGAATTCTTCCAAACATTCAAGGAAGAAAAAGTATCAAATGTTACTCATTTTATGAAACCGGGATGTTTCTGATACAAAAACCATATAAGGATACCGTTAGACAAGAAGAAAACTACAGACTAATACCCTTCAGGAACAAAGTGGAAAAAATTTAAGTATTAGCAAATCAAAATCAGAAATATATTAAAAAAAGAAAACACAAAAACTAAAAGCCACATGATCATCTCAATAGATGCAGAAAAGGCATTTGACAAAATTCAACACTCTTCCATAATCAAACACTACAAACAAGACCACTTCCTAAGCCTACAAATCCTTAAAGGATTTGTTCTGTAAAATTTGGATTCCATCAAAAAGCCACACTCAAGGATCCAGAAGGCCATATGTGGCCCGAAGGCCACAGGTTCCCCACCCCACTGGACCTGTTAAGTGAATTAAAGCAAGCCATAGGAATCAAGTCAATTTATCAAAAAACTCTTATAATTTCTAATAAATGGAGATGTATATCATGCTACAGATTGGAAGATTCAATATTGTTAACATAGATGCCATTCTCTAATTGATCTGTCAATTCAGTCAACTCCCAAACAAAATCCCAGCAGGCTGATTTTACAATTTATGTGTACGTTCCAAGGATATAGAATAGCCAAAACAATCTTGAAAAAGTTGGAGGACTTACACTATGTGATTTCAAGACTTTCTTTGAAGATACAGTAATCAAAACAGTGCGGTACTGTTATAAAGGCAGAACAATGAAACATATTAACATATACTCCAGAAATATATAATAAATTGGTTTTTGACTAAGGCACCAAAGCAATTCAATAGGAGAAGAAAATTCTTGTCTAGAAATGGTGCTGAAGCAATTACTTACATAGAAGAAAATTTATTTCATAGCATACATAAAGATTAATTTGAGTTGATCACAGATCTAAATCTTCATAAAGGCAGAGATGTTTTTTTTTTTCCTACTAATTTCTGCTAAGGGACTTAGAATGGTGCATGACACGTAGTTTGTGCTAAATAAATATTCTGTTGAATAAAAGTGCTATGCATGAAAAAAACAAAAACATGCCATGGTAAAACAAAACAAAACAAAACAAAAACAAACAAACAAAAAAACCAACAAAACCGGAAAGGAAAAAAAGAGCTCATTTGAGGAAAAAACATGTAAGTGGGTGCCTAAAGGCACGATGCAGATATTCAGGGGGTGAAAATTTCAAGGAGAGAGCAAAGATCATAAAACAGTCGAGAGCAGGCCTTAGTGGGGGCGGGGAGGGGGGAAGTAGTGTGAAAAACATGGCGGCCAGACCATTCCAAGTCTTAAAGCTTCATGGGGCACATTAAAGAACTCTAATCAGCAAAGGGATAAAACCCAGTTTGTGATTTTTATAAGATCGCCTTGACCACTGTGTGAAGAACGGATTGGACAGAACCAGGCAGGAAACAGGCAACCAGTAGGGAGGCTCTTGTTGCCAGCCACATGAGAGACTGAGAGACGAGGGTGGCTTAGACCAATGTCTCCAGGGAGCTTACATCCTAGCAGCTTTGGGTATTATAGCTATGATTTCCAGTTTGTAACGTTTAACTATTTAACTGTTTCTTTCTTTCAAAGATTTCTTTCATCAGGGCAGGGATTATGTATGTTTCACCTACCACTGGTCTCCAACCAGTTACAAGAATATACTGTATAAGGGGCCAGGTGTCAGAATCTGATATGGTAGATTAGACACAAGCTATCTAAGGAGAAGAGCCATTCTTTTAAAAACAGCAAATAGAAAAGGCAACAGTGATAGTACTAAGGCATATTAAAATCACTAAACATATGCTAAGAATGAGCATGGCCTTATTTACTAATATTTACTAATATTGCAGGCTACTGCCTAAAACTTAACAGAATTACGAAAGGCACAATTAGATGCTTCATGCAATAGGTAGTCAACTTATGAAATTAATACTCACAATTCTGGAAAGGCCTAAATAAACGCAAATAAGAAAGGCTGACCCACGATCTTATGATAAGGCCTGGATTTCTGCTGCAGACAACATGAGGGATAATCACCCCCCACTTCCCCCCTTCTTCTACTGCACCCCAAAAGAAACTCACATTCACATGTGCAATACCATTTAGGTCTGACTCAAAATAACATTGCCTTTTTAAAAAAAAAAAAAAAAAAATAGGAGTACTATAATATATAGGAGATGCTTTGAAGGGAGATGCTACATAAATGTAAGATATTATATATGTATTCGGGTGATAACAACTGTATTTACAGATATGCCTCCGGAATAAAAAAAAAAAAATTAAATCTGGAATCTTAGTACCGCCGGCATTTCTCCCAGGGCAAAAATACATTTAGTGTCCTATTAAATCACAGGCAGGCCACTGCAAACAGTGGCATGCTTTACCAGCTGGCGTTAACACAGATTGATGCACATGCTCAATCACACTGAACCTGACATTAGGCTTCCTGAAATTTACACTACGGAATGGAAACATTTGATGTGTTGCAACTTCCCACTCCCTTTAAAGCAATAACTTAACCAGGTAGAAATATAATTCACTTAGCATTTTAAAAATCCATGCTTAAAGCATTTTCTGGGGCAAGAGACTCACTGAAATAGAATATATAAAATGGAACTTGTTAAAAAATATCACGTAGGAGAACTTGACGGGAGTCATTTTTGATTATCAACTAAGACCACAGGAATCAAAGGATATGATATATGATTTTTTGTGTGTGAAGTGTGGCAAAAGAAATATTAACACAGACATAAAATGTAAGAACAGGCAATAAAAGCCAAGTGAAAATTCAAAGTTGGGTACAAATATTCTGTTCCCTACATTTTATTTTTTAAATAAAATTAAGGCATATATTTGGAATCACTGCAATCTGTCATCTAATGATAACTTATATGCCTTTTATTGGCTCAGTATTGACACACTGATAGGTATACTACTGGGAGGAATACTTATTGTTGAAGTCAAAAGATCTGAACTTTGGACTCTTTCAATAATAAGTCATGACAATAACGTAGATTTAGGAAAGTCACAGTCTCCCTTGGTTCCATCAGCTTTAAAAAGAGGCCAGACAATTCTCCTTGGCTACATTCCAGAACTGACATTAAATGCATGAAACTATTCTGTCAATTATGATATTCTGCATAAACACTTAAGGTATTTACGTAATTCTATCAAGCTCAAAATTAATCTCAAAACTGTTAGTGATCAACTGACAAATTCAATTTTGTACATGTACAAGTGGCACAGTTTACAATTCCACAAAGTCCTTGTCACTTACTGCTCTATCTATTAAGCTGGCTCTACTTTTCATAGTAACAGGATTTAGGCAGAGAAAACCAATTCTGATAACAATATAAAGCTGTCCTGGGTTAGGGCAGGTAATTACCCAGGATGGAGATCCTAGACTGAGGAAAAAGAAAGAAAAGAAACTTGCTTATTATATCTTTGGAATCTGACTATTCTACATATGGTTAATAACTGCATTACATCCTTTCTCAAGGAAAGAATTAAAAGATTTCTTGTGATAGCTAAACTAGCTTGCCCAACTCCAGAACAGACTTTACACTCTGGAAAAAAATCATCAGAATGAAATGAGCACTGTCACAGAAGGTAACATAAGACAGTGAGAAATGAAACAATTGGAAAACAGTGTTGCCACTTGCAGAGTGGTAGATGCTAACATGGGAAGAAGTAGTGAGTCCAATCGGTTCATGCAAGTACTACAAAGTATTCAACACTTACTGAGGACAAGTTAGTGCTCACAAAGGATGTCAAAAAGAAAGAAGTGAATGAATGGATGAATGGAGGAACCAAGCACGCAATGGCCCAACCAAAGAGCCAGCCACGGAGCTTTCTAAGTAGAAGAACCAGGTGATCTGCTCTCAGCCTCCACATAAAACTCACAAAAAGGGCAGAAACGTGGAAAATCACTTGACTTTCATTATGAAACTAGTAGGAGGGGTTGACTCCCACGACACCCTCCTGCTGCATCTGTTGCCCACCCCGAGTACCAGCCACAGACAGACCCTCTCATCTGAGCTTCAGTCTCTTCTCCCCGCTTCTTTCATCCTTGCTTTTCTCTTCTGACACTTCCTATGCGCCACAGTTTTCACATGAGGATGATGCAAAGCTCTTCTTTTATCCACAGGATACACTGACCCATCACACTGTGCGAGGTGAGACTTTGGCGTCTAGATCTACCCTGTTATTCTTTCTCTCTAGGTTCTCAGCAACTCACTGCCTCTTCCCTGTCAAAAGGGTGGGGGTGGAGGTGACCTCTATGCTCAGACTGTTTCAGAAGAGCTCAGGTTTCAGAAAAACTGGCCGTTAATAGCCAAGGTTGAATAGTATAAAAATCCTCTCCACCCCCATGCATGCATACGTGTGTGTGTGTGTGTGTGTGTGTGTGTGTGTCGACCTAACATTTACTGAGCAGCTGTGCTCATTCCTGACACAAGGCTAAATTCCTTACGTGGATTATCCTTTTAATCCTCACGGTGACAGGACGAGGTGGAGGCTGTTTTCACCCTCATTTGACACGAGGCACAGAAGGTAAAATAACTTGTCCAAAGTCACAGAACAAGGAACTGAAACAGTGAGATTTGCACTCAAGCCGAGTTATGAAGAGACAAACAATTAACCTCTACACTCCACGGTTCGCATTAAAAACATGTTTTAAACCTCTGGATAAAATAATTGGGAACCAATTGACAGAGTGACGTTAACACGAGCCGAGAGAAGATAAACAAGACACTTATAACCAGTGACTTAATTGGCCAGAGAACATTGGATTTCCTTCCTGCCCGCCTCAGTAAGGAAGGATTTTTCTTTAGTTACTCACTGTCCACAGGAAAAGGATTAAGAGATACACAAGAAAAGATCCTAGATTGGTCTAGCTACTCTTTCTTAATTCTGTTCATCCTGGAGAACACAATTGGGAGGAAATTCTCAATTCATGACATCACTTACTCTGAATGGGACTGACATTGGTTCCCACCCTTCACAAGTGTGCTAGAAAGAATACATATGCCTCTCATAGTTCCTGTAGTTAAAAACAGTAACAGTTACCAGCAGATGAAGTAGGACACTGAGCCAGGCAGCCCCAGGTGTGTGTGGCACTGTGGACATATCTCCCACGGGCTGCTTAGATTGGTACAGATAAGGTCCTGACATCCAAAACACTCAGCTTTGCTGCATACCTTGAATGACCAATGAGATTGTCATCTCTTCTCCAAAGGCAATTATTTGGGTGACACATACTGAAGGGGGTCCCCTCAATGTCTAGAAGCCAAGAAACCAGATTGGATTCCATTAAGAACAAGTAAGGGGAACCATGGAACCCTTAGGAAAGAGAACCATGCAAAGCATATAACTTGAGTCTTCAGCTCACAAGACACTATCTCATCTAGGAGTAAGAAAATGCCAAAGTGGAACTTAATACTGCTGGTAGCCACCTGGTGTAGCCGCCAGCTCCGAAATCACCTTTGTGTTGTTTTTCCTGCAGCTGTTTACCTAGTCTAAGGATCAGTCAAGAAATCTGCCTGTATTTCCTCTTCTACCAATGCAGGTCTTTTATCTTCCCTACTGATTGTTATTATTATTAACAGTTCTTCCAGGAAATAATATGTAAAGGAAAGGTAAGGAGGGGACTGAAACTACTGTAAGCTTTTCAGGAGGGATTAGATGCTGCCTGAAAATGCTGGCCAAAAACAGACTTTTGAATTCAGGCAGGCTTGGGAGGAGATTTCAGTTCTGTGTATCACACTGTCATTCGCCAGCAGAATTAACTGCAGAGGTTAGGAAAAAAGAGGGTGGCCTCAACCCGCCTCACAGAGAAGCATTTTTCCTATGAAGCAAAGCATCCCACACCGCTCTAGCAATGCTGAGCCACTGTGGTCCCAACCAGGGGGACACTGATGCAGCCCGTGACGTGGCCACAGATGCTGGCCTGGAAGCCAGCCCGACCCACACACATTCTCCATCCTCTGGCTTCAGCGTTTAGCAGCCAAAGTGCTTCATGGCTCAATCTTTCACCCCCTGCAGTCACATCCAAGGGGTCTCATCCAACGTGTGGCATTGAACTTATGCTGATAGTGCCCACAATTATCTACACAGCCCAGACCTCTCTTTTGAACTCCAGGTTCCAATACCCCATTGCCTTCTCAATTAGATAACCAGAAGGCACCTCAAACTTAAGATGTTCAAAACTCAGCTCACGACTACCTCCCTCTCCTCCCCCATCTTCCCAATCTACTCTGTGTGTAATCGTCTCGAGCCTTTTAGCCACTCAGGACCAAAATCTCAGCATCAACCTCTTTCAGCCCCTCATTTAAACCATCACCAGCTCCTGACAGCCCCGCCCTCGGAACAGGTCCGGCACCTGCCCGCCACTCCCCTTGAGAGGAAGCCACCACTTACTCCCCCACCTGGATGGGATAAACGTCTCCCATCTCGACTCTCTGCTTCCACCCACCCCCTACCTGTCAGCCTATTCTCAACACAGAAGCCAAAGCGTGCCTTTGAAAAATAGGTCAGGTCACGCCATGCCTTTGCTCAAACCCTTCAAAGTCTTCCCCATGTGTATCAGTGTCCTGTTGCTGCCGTGACCAATGAGTATAAGCAGTGGCTTAAAACCACAGAAATCTATGCGCTTACAGTTCTGGATTTCCCAAGTCTGAAACTGGATCTCATGGAGCTAAAATCAAGGTGCTAGCTGGGCTACGCTCCTTCTGGAGACTTGAGGGGAGCACCCCATTTCCTTGCTTGTAGCAGTTTCTGGAGGCCGCCTGCACTCCTTGGATCCTGGCCCCTTCCCCGGTGACTCCAGCTTCCTGTTTCTGTCAGCGTGTCTTCACCTACTACCTCCGACCCTCCTGCCTCCCTCCTGTAAGGACTCCTGTGATTACACCAGGCTCTCCCGGGGAGAATCTCCCCCTCTCAAGGCTCTAAATCATGGGAGCAAAGCCCCTTTTCCCATGTAAGGTAACAAATACACACGCTGTGGTGATTGGGACGGGAGCAGCCATGGGGAGTCCGTCTCACTCACAGTAAAACCCGAAGTTCAGACAACGACCCACAAGTTCCCATGTGAACCACTCCCCACTTCCTACCTAAGCTCAGCTCTTAGGACTCTCCCCCTCGCTCACCCTTCCAGCTCCACGAGCCTTCTTGCTGCTCCTCAACACACAAGCCAGCCCCAGGACCTTTGCACTTGCTGTCTCCTCTGCAAGAAGAGCTCCCTCCCCTCCTTGAGGTGACGGAAAGGCATCATCTTACCAGCAAGGCGTGTCCTGTGATCACCCCTCCCCCAGCCTGGCACTGCCTTCCAGGCTTAAGTTTTTCCCAGACCTCTAAACACCCCGTTGTCACTCATTCTCAGTTATTCGTTTTCCTCATCCCAAGATGTCAGCTCCACAAAGGGTGTCTCTTGTCATAATCCCTAGCAAATACATGACTCGGGGACTGAATAAACAGTTGCTGAAGAAGTAAATTCTACTTTATTGGAAAAGTAAGTTCCTTGGACTTCAGACCTGGCTTAAAGTAGGAACTTAATAAATATCTGAATGAATAAAGGAATGGGTGAGTGATAGACCCAAATTACATCTCATTTTCTATGAGTACAGGGACTACTATGAAAGCAAGTGCTGTTTAAGAACCAGACGTAACAGTTTAAGTAATTTATTCAAGAACGTAAAACAAGAGGAAAGTACTACAATCGCGTATTAAAACTCCTGACTGTGTTCCACCGTGTTCTTAGATCTGACAAGCCAGACCTCATCCGGAGTCTTGTACCAACAAGGTTTCAAGTTAATAAATTCTGGATTTATTTGGAAAGGAAATTTCACAGAAATCTCAAAAGCATGTATCTCGTCCATTCGTATATGCAAAAAATAAATATACAGGGGAGAGATCGACACCCACACTTCAAAACCTGCGGCCAGTGGGTGCTGCGGGGACAGTTATAATAAGCTTCGAGAACATCAGGCCCTGGCACTGCTCAGCAGCCAGCCAGAAGCGGCCTCCAGATGGTGGCCTTCGGAATCGGGTACACAGATGCACAGGAGCCATTCCTATTATTGTGGCGCATGTTTACTGGCGGGAAAGAACCACAGGGACATTGCACCTGGCTTGGAACGGAACAGCGGAACGGCAATTCCGTTTCGCAGAGGCCATCTCAGCTGCAAGCTGCAAAGTGCTATTTTAGCCTTGCTCGTGCACCGGGAAAGCCCGCCATGCAACTGGCCATCTAGCGTCACCTCTCCCCCTGCCATTCTGGGAGGGTGGGCGGTGTCGTGTTAAGTCTTGAAAACCGCATTTTTAGGGTTCCTCTTACTCGTGTACAGGTGGGAGGAGCACACCAGAGTGACCAGGAGTGGTCACTGGAGGAGTGACCTGGAGGAGAGACTGTCAGGTTCAAATCTCACCTCTGTGACTCACTAGCTGTGTCCCTGCACACATGTCACCAACCCTCTGCGAGCCTCAGTATCCTCATCTCTAAAAAGTCTGCTTATAAGTCTTATGACAATTACAAGTGATATTACAGGAAAAGCACTCATCAAAGTACCTTGCACACAAGGCTTTAATATGTACTATACTATAATAGCTATTACTGTATTATTATAATAGCTATGACTATATTATATTATTCTTAAAAAAAATCACTGCTCAAAGATAAATAATACATTTCTCTTCATCCTGAATTTAGATTTGTAACAGAGACTCTCAAAGGTTTATCATTTACTTCCAACTAAGTGTCTGCCTGCAATCAGGAAAAACTGCCACCAGGTAGAGATTAAGACTAAGCTTTTCTAGGTACGGCCAGCAAAAGTCAAGCCATTTAAAGCCTTTCCCCGCAATCCTACTCCTGAATAAAATATATATACACACACATGCACACATATATATATAACTTGTTATGGGAGAGTTAAGAGAAATATCAGACAAATATAACTATATGCAGTATGCAAACGGGACGGTGAAATGAGTAAGATTTTAAAATATATGCATAGGCATGCCTAGGTTCACTAGGTATTTTTGTAACACATTACTATGTGTTAAAATAATTGTTTAATATAATATCCTACATTGCCTCATTACTTAAAAATGACATAAAATAAAACAACAACAAAATATACCTTCATTTTCCCATTTCTACTAATCACACTAACCAAGGATGCACGTCACAAGTATTAAGAGGGTTTTATCAAATTATACAAGAACTCATCTCACCCATGGAGATCTTGACTCAGTAGGTTGGGGAGGGCGTGGGGTGTTTACATTCTGCAAAAGCTCCCCCAAAATTACTAATGCTAACACTTATGGTCAACAACCACCATACAAATCTTTGTTCCAACAAAAATTTTTTTGCCTTAATTTTTGCAAAAAGCTTTTCCTGATCCTGTACCCTGCTCCCAAAGCAAAAGCAAAACTTAAGTATCTGTGGCTCAATGAACAGAAGGTGCTGAGTTACTCCTCAGTCCTTAAAAATCATCAAATAACCCCTGCCTCCCAAGCCCCAGGGCCTTTTAACACCAACAAAAGACCTAAAGGAAATGGGAAAAGCAGAGGCGCCACTTTACATTGGCTCCATGAAATCAAGCCAGTGCTTCTCCTTCACATTAGTGCTGCCTGACAGATTCTCTGTGCTGATAGGATTAGTTCCACATCCGTGTTTTCCTACAGGGTAACACGGGCCACCAGTCACACTCTGCCTAACATCTCACTATCCAAGAACTCATTTCATTAATTCATCCAATTTACGTTCTTTGCGCACCTACCACGTGCCCAGCACACGTGAGCGCAGGGACTTAGCAGGGAACAAACAGAAAAGCCCCTCCGTCCTCATGGTGCTTGCATTCTAATTTACAATCGCAGTGGAGAAAACCACGCAAGTTCAAAGGATGGAAGAAATCAGAGGATACAGAAAGTCTTCACGAGTAAAAGAGAAGTGACCCCATGAACCTTTTGCAGCAGGGGACGACAGGAACAGAATCGCTGGTTTAGAGGTTATTTATGAGGGGGGACCCCATCAGCCCACCCTGGGCCACGGGAATGACCAGGCAGAGAACTGGGATTCGGGTGCCAGGAGCAGGGCCATGGAATTCCCGGTGACAACACATTTAACAATTCCCACTGGCGATGGGATCACAAGAGAACCACATTCACGACCAGCAAAGGTATTTTCAAGTAGCCGTTAACAAATACTTGGACTATTTGGTAAAAGTTTTTAAGGGCAAAAATAAATAAATTAATTAATTAATTAAGGATTTTTTAAAAATAAGAGTGACGCTTTGATAAAAGTTATTAATAACCCAACCAGGACCCAGAAAGCTTAGCCAGCTAGTAAATGAGGAGCCACGGATGAGACTTTTGCTACTAATCCCGTGCTCTTTCTACGTCATGCAAAGAAGCTGAGTCCTCTGTCACCTGCAGTTTCTGAGACACTGGACAGGATGGATGCCCAACACGGCAGGAGACAAGGTCAAAAACGTAACAGCTGAACTCTGATCAGTGACAAACGGCCATCAAACGATCAGAATTGGGTGCCTAGGTGGAAAGTATTTGCCAAGAAGAGGAGAGAGATGGTTCAGAATTGCTACCTTAGGATAATTATTATTGATTAAACCCAAACCTAAGTTCATTCTTCAGCAACCTTACCGAGTTCTGGGGGCAGAACGGTCAGGCGGTTCCCCTGAATGTGGAGCTCCTTAAGCTGGGTAAGCTCCCCGATTTCCTTAGGCAGCGAGATCAGGTCATTATCCCTGAGGCTGAGCTAAACATAAGAAAACAAGGCGTTGTCAAAACAATTTCACATCAAAACGTGCTGCACAGCAAGTCTCATCCTATTCCACGCCCTCTCTTCTTCTCACGCTCAATCCTTTCCATTTATTTACAAGTGTCTGCGGATAAACAAACACTATCAGGAGTAGTAGTTTATTCCTGCAAAACAAACCTTACTCCTGCTCAAATTGACTTGATTCTACTCCTACAAGGGCTGGAGAAGTGAATTGATTTTCTAAGAATGTAGATAAATTACTTACTATCTGCAACTTTGTGAGCTTCCCAATATCTGGCGGCAGGATTTCAAAATCGTTGTCACTTAGATAGAGTGCACGCAGGGTGGCTGCAAATTAAACAGCAATATATAAACAGGGTGGCATGGAACCCAACCATTTGAGGTCTGATCAATACCAGGGAGTCAGCTTTGATTAATAACCCCGGCGTGGTGGAGAGCCCGTGACATACCTAGGACTCCCAATAATAACATGCGGGTCAAACTCAGATCTACCGGCTTATTGTGTGGCCGGTGTGTCCAGGAAAACATCTATATCCAAGAGGACTGACACAATTAGCAGCTGTGGGCACCGGCAGTTTTTGGCACAGAGTTCCAAGGCATTTACAGAAAGGAGAGCTATTTTTCTCTATTACTTCCGATTCCCATTTATTACTCTGTTTGCATTCAAAGTAAAACAAAGAAAACCACTGTGCCACTTATGTTGATACCTAGAGCAAAAAAGGCTCTTTCATGGAAATAAGACTGTGTGAAAATCGAACTTTTCTTATGTAAATAGAGCTATGTTAAAAATAACTGAAAGGTTTGGTGGGGGGGGGGGGGATGGAGGCTTTAACCACAGTTCATTGGTTCTACAATCAGACTAATTACTATTACTTGTTTCTACAGCCTCAAAGACAAAAATAAAATGAGGACAAAGTGGCTAAAATAATGACATGGAATTAACAGAGTAAATCCTAACGTAAGCTTATCAGTAATCTGAAATGTATTCACAGCATCACACAATGACAACCTGATCCCAAACCACTGAAGGTTAAAATCCTAAAGCATCTTTTTATCCTCAATCAAAAAGGAGGAGCATAATTAGACACGTTTTAATTTGTTTACAGGGATTTAATTACAGTCTAACGCTTTAAAATTGGAAAGAACTGTACATTAATATAACAGAACAAGTGCAATCTCCTCCATGGCCCAAGGAAATATTTTACAGTCGGTTTCATGTTCTTGAGAAATTCTGAGAGACAGTGTACATAGGGCAAAAAAAATGAAATTTCATAGACCAGCTCAGAAAATTCAGATTTTCTGCATGCCATTTATGTCACCATTCGGAGAAGCAGAATATGCATTTCATGGAGGCAAACCTTTTCCTAAATATTTCATGAGTTTCTAGAAAATCATTTTTTTCCCCTAATTTTTAGGAGCACCTGCAGCAAGAAATCTGTTTGCATATAAAAGCATAAAGTGTGTTCACCTGTGGCTAACAATTCCTTAATGTTTGACTGTGTAGTGCACAAACAGATCAAGAAGAGGATGATTTTAAAGGCTTAAAATAAGAATCCTGGCTGGGAATTTAAAAAATTGTTAGTGGCTTATTAATGAATATTTTTATAAATAATTGATTGGAATATGTTGGGCAAATATCCTACAAAGAATTAACAGCAACATGGGAAGATACATTTTTTTTCTTTTTTTCTTTTTGGGAAGCTCTTTAGAAAGCAAGTCAAGTCTCTTGGCTAAATGTGCGACTTGATCTCATTTAGGTACATAATCTCTCTCAGAAAGTTAATATGACATTAAGTCTACCTGAGCCAAATGGTGTCACATAACTATATATCAAATATACAAACTGCTGAGCTATGAAGAAATATTCAAAAGGGATCTGCGAAGAAAAAAATATATACGTCCAATAATTTCTCTTGGAGTGCGGGCCCTGGCAAATAAATTTCACTCTTAGAACGCCAAGTACCACGGTCAGGAGATTTATAGAATTCAAAGTTTCTTACTAAGGTAGAAGAAGTTCCCAGGAAGAGAATTTTCATTTAAGTTGTTGTAGGTCAAGTCGAGAACCTCAAGTGCTGGGAGGGACCCGAATCCTCGAGGCAGGGTGTTCAGCCTGTTCATGCTGTCGTCGTCGGGGGGAAAACATCAGAGTCATTACCTGAAAACCACACGTTTGTTGTACACAACACTGAGATCACCTGTTTCACAGGCTGAAAACATCAAAGAATAAGTACCATGACTCTAGGGTCACTTTATTACTTTTGATTTTTAAAGCTTTTATTTATTCAGGTATTTTAATTGACACGTGAACATTGTATATATTTATGCTGTATGACATGATCTTTTGATGTATGTGTAATACATCGTGGAATGGCTTAAAGAAAGCTGTTTAACATATGCCTTACCTCACATACCATTTTTTTTGTTTTTTTTTTTGGTGGTGAGAACACTGAAAAGCTACTCTCATAGCAATGTTCGAGGACACTATGTATTATTTCCTGTAGTCACCATGATGTACAATAGATCTCTTGAACTTATTCCTAAGACGTTGCGTCCTTTGACTAACATCTTCCCAATACCTCTGCTAACCACCATGCTACTCTCTGTTCCTATGAGCTCGACTTTTTCACACACCACACACACGTGAGAGCCTGTGGCATTTGTCTTATTCGGCCTAATAATTTCAGGCAGAGAACCTGTATGTTCAAGAAACATTGGATTAGTTGTCATTTTCTCCCATGAAGTTCAGTCACTGTTTTACATAGAAACTTAAACCGCCACAAAATATCTGTCCTTGTAGAGAAATACTTTATGAATGTAGCAATATCTCAAAATATACACACTAAGCTTCGTAGTCTTCATACTTTTGCTGCTTTACTTTATTTCATTTATTCTTTTTTTTTTTTTTTTTTGGAGACACGGTCTCACTCTGCTGCCCGGGCTACAGTGCCGTGGCATCAGCCTACCTCATAGCAACCTCCA